>NW_028227264.1:9185000-10385000 GCF_978045245.1 Mus caroli | reverse complement strand
ACACCTTAAATCCTGAACACTGTTTATTTCTTTTAAAATTCTTAACTTTCCTTTTGCAATCCTGTCTGTTTGGACTGCATGGAATTGCACTACATGATGAAGCACTAGAGAAAAAGACGACTTTGGAAAGTTAGTCACAAGAAAATAACTAATTCCCACCCACAGTACAACATAACCCCATTCAGAACGTTGGCTTGAAAGCCAAGTCCCAAGGAATGCTTACATTTTGCTTCTATGGAAACATAGGAAGACAAACCAAATATTTTGGTTGGGTTTGAATGGAAGTCAGCAGCTCGGACGTGCACTGGATGGTTCTAATTTGTTCTTTTTAGTGTGTCCTGGATTTTTCCCATGAAGGGCAGATCCAGAAGTAAATTTTTATCTGAATTCTGATAGATTGTATTTCTAAAACCCTGAGGTGGTCAGCAATAGGATGGACATAGAACAAGAAACCTTGTTTAAAATCAGTGAAGGAAGTTTACCAGCTCCGTTAAGAAGGAAGGTACTGTTACATATATGCACATATATAACATGCATATTGGGTGCCCCTGAAGAGCCTTTGGATACATTTCTAAGGTGACAGCATGCTTGATCAGCATATGCCAGACCTGAAAATTGTTCCTGGTAGACTTTTCTGATTATATGATTGTCTCTGGTAACTGTCCTTTATGCCTCCCCTAATTAACAGAAAAGAACGAAGAAGAGGAGCAAGAGGCAAAAATGGAGCTCAAGCGGAGGCTCAGCCGGAAGGTGATGTTGTCATGACTGCTAATGAGCATGCGTGTTCTGGGTCACAGTCTATTTTTATTAGATGCAAACCCACTCTGAACTCGTGAGTGGGACGTTCAGGGATGATTGCTCCTAGTACTCCACCGTATGATTCAAGTCATTCAAATCACTTATGTCCTATTTGCATGCTATGTTCGTTTTGAAAAAACTAACGAAGTTTGTACATTGCATTTTCGTGAATATGTGCATTTTAAGTGAAAAAAGTTTAGATACAAAAGGGGACAGAAAAAGAAAGTGCCACACACAAATCTTCCATCTAGGGAGCCAACGTTAACATTTTCTTATATTTTCATGTCTTTAATTGGATTTTCAAGTGCTCACACTTTCCATTAAGCCTTGGAAATACTAAATAAGTATTTTGTGACTATTAACAATTTGTCACTGTCCTGTAGCAGACCTGGGTGAGTAATTTATTAAGTGAATTTGACCACAGTGTTACCAAAATCAACAAGTGGCTTATCGCTGGAACCCAGGCAGTCTTCCCCACTTCTTTACAGAGATACAAACCTGACCCCAGGACCAGGGAACTTTTCCCCCTGTGCTAAAAAGCATAGCCTTTGGAGAACTTAAGCACTATCAGAGTTTACATTCCACTATAAACCCTCCTAAGGGAGCTTTCTCAGCTGTGCCATCCATGCCTGGAGAAGGGCAGGGGGAGGCCATAATTGAATGTGTATCCTTACTCACATGGTTGATCACTGGCTAGAGAGTTCACAGCAAAATTATCCCAAGGCAGGTCTGGGTCCCTTTCAAGTGTCAGAATTTTTCCAGTCTTATTCTTGGTGCTTGTGAAAGGGGAAAGCAAGAGAAGCAAAGGCACGTCGGGGCGGGCTAGGTCACATCGAACGATACACTTGAATAGTGCAGAGGACTCAAGAAGCAGGCCCCAGGAGCAGACGAGTCAGAAAGGCTGCAGAAAGGACTCTTCTCCAGGAAGCCTCCCTCATCTGCCCATCTTCCCAGGAAGACCTTGCTGCAGCTGAGCCTTTCTCTGGGCCACTGCTACAGAGAAAACACTATTTCTCCATGTGCTGCTAGCAGAGATTCATTTGCATTTTCTGGGAGGGCCATAGCTTTTGTCTTAATGTGTCAAATGTCACCACAGTGACCCTAGAGCTGTGTTACTGGTGGGACTTTGTCACTATGGATTGCTGTGTCTGTCAGAGATGATGGGCAAGCCTTAGTCTCAGCACCAGACGTGTTGTAGGGACAGTTACCAAAAGCTGACCTAGCTAGCTAGCACGGATGCTTTTCTAGTCTGGAAATGAGGGCATGCTGCTTTCTAGGTCTCATTATGAATTCCCAAGATGCTGTTGCCTCTCTTTTAATACCTGAAAGTGACCTTAACTTTGAAGTGTTCCAGACAGAAAACTTGCCACCTAGAGGCTGTAAAAACGTGTAACTCATCTCTGTCTTCCCCCTGCCTTCCTGCAGCTCAGCCTGAGACCTACCGTGGCAGAGCTACAAGCCCGAAGGATCCTGCGGTTCAATGAGTATGTAGAAGTGACAGATTCCCCAGACTATGACCGCCGAGCAGACAAGCCCTGGGCCAGGTTGACACCTGCAGACAAGGCAAGAATCTCAGAGTGGCATTTTTTTTCTCCCAAAACCTGCATACTCATCCTCCTCCTATCCATCTGAGCATCTCTCTGTGTCTCTCTGTCTCTGTCTCTCTCTGTCTCTGTCTCTCTCTCTTTCTCTCTGAACACCCGCACACTTCTGTGTCATGTACAGTAATAGCAACACAGTAGAGTTCAACTGGGTCTCAGAAAAAGTTAACCCATAGTTGCCATGCAACTGGTCTCTCTTCAAGAAGTTCATTTGTTCCAGTTCCTCTGTCGTCCGCTGTGGGCTTTCGGTGTTCTTCTTCCTTCCGTGGCTTCTAATTAACACACAGCTGCAGCCGCTGTCCCATGCAGCAAGCCACCCCTAAGTTTAGTGATGAAGAGCAGAGACAAGTTTCTTACATCTTATAGGTTCCGTAGATTGGAATAGAGTGGAGCGTCATTTGGACGAGTCTGCTTTCCATGAGGTTGGCCACGGTCACTCAGTATTATCTCCCTGGTGATCAGGATGCCCTGAAAGATTCAGCATTGTCTCTCCAACATATTTTGTGTCTTGGTTGCTGTGACTCGGATGTGGTACTCTCAGCTGGGCTGCCCACAGAGCTACCTCTTCATTGTGAGTCACCAAACCTCTTCCCTCAGAGCCCAGGAAAAGCTACTTGGCCTTTTCCAGTCAGCTTTGGAAGTCGCTTGGCTGTATGTCCACTGCATTCCATTAGTTCCAGGCAAGTCATAAGGCCAGTTAAGGAAAGAGAAGGGAATGGATAAGTCTGCCTCTTGGTGGGAGAGCAGTAAAGTCAGGTTTTGTGAACTGAAGGTGTTATCTTGGCCATCTTAGAAAAGCACAATTTGCCACATCCATTAGCAGCCACCTGATTATTCAAATGCTAACCTTTAGACAGGCCACGTAAACAGTGACATCCATAGACTGTGGAAAGCACAGGACCATCTAAATGACCAGCCACCCTCATGTGTAAACTCAATTTGCCATTCCCTAGAGCAGCCCTGACTTAGCTTTGCCCTGCTGTAAGAAGCAGAACTCACTCATTCTGCAGCTATAGTGGGCAGAGAGTTTTCTTTTTAAGATCATTTGAACTGAGAGTAAGACAGGCTTCCGTCTCAGGCTTGTTGACTGAGGGGTTTTGGGCCTGGTCAGGATTTCTTCTGCAAGCATGACTTCTGTTCTGGAGTACTCTGAAGAAATAGAATTCTCACATCTCCCTTGATCCTAGCACCCAAGGTCCAGGGTAGAGCAGAGTCCCTCCTGACTTACAAGGGAGGTTCACTCTCTCCCTCAGATCTCACGTAGTCATCATGAGGTGTGCTAAGATCTAAAAGACAACATTTTTAGGGCTGGGTTATTATTGTGTCTGTGCTCTCGAGGGAAAAGTAAGAATTTTAGACAAAAAGAGTGTACTTTTAAAGATAGAAATTAGAAAACTGCAAAAATTGCACATGTTTATGTATAGCATGTTTTATACATGCAAGTGATCTATTTACATGCAGTGTGTTTTGTACATGCAAGTAGTGTGTGTTTGTTGTCAAATAGCTGAATATCCAGAATCACAAATGGGAAAAATCAACAATGACAATTCAGGCATTTTTATGAATTTTCAAAAAAATACTATTTTTTACATAACACAGAGAATTAAGTCATTTCCCACAGTCGTAAAAATCCATTTATACAGGGGCTAGGTAGGTGGTTCCATAGGCAAAGTGCTGCCCAGCAAGCATTAAAAACAACAACCTGGATCCTAGAATTCTGTGTGAGAGAGCTGAGAGTGCGTGTGCATATTTGTAAGCCCAGCACTGAGGGGCAGGAACAGACAGATGCATCCCTGAGATGCTGAGCAGACAGTCTGGCTGAAACAGTGACCCCCAGGCTCATTGAGATATCCTGTCTCAGGAAATGATGTGGAGGCTGACTGAGGACAATCTCCTGATGTCACCTTCAGGCTTCAGTACATGCCCGGTGAGGGCACACACACACACAAGTATGTATACAGAAATGTGGCCCACATGCTAAAATCATGGTATTTACAGATGAAAATAGCATGCTAATTGTCATTACACCAAAAAAAAAAAAGAGATTTTTTTTTTTGTTACTTTTACCTTAAGATACTTCATGACACCTATTGGTCAGATTCTAAATAATGTATTTGCTTCCTTAAGTTAATTGGTATAAAATTCATTAAGTATGATTTAACTGTTAAGAATTAGGTTATGAGGCCGCTAAGATAGCACGGTGGATGAAACCATTGCCAACAAGCCTGACAGCCTGAGTTTGGTCCCCGGGATGCATGTGGTGGAAGGGAGTCCTCGGCCATCCACACGCTAGCCATTGCACATGCTGCATCCTACACAAGCACAGATCCACTCCAAACACAAAAATAAATAGGTGGAGCTTAAAATTAGCTTAATATTTTTAAGTATTGATCTCTATGCCCCATTTTAAAAAACAACTAGTGGGCAGTGGTGGCGCACGCCTTTAATCCCAGCACTCGGGAGGCAGAGGCAAACGGATTTCGGAGTTCGAGGCCAGCATGGTCTACAAAGTGAGTTTCAGGACAGCCAAGGCTACACAGAGAAACCCTGTCTCAAAAACAAAAAACAAAAAACAAGAAAACAACTAGTGAAAATAAAAATTACAGAAAGTTTACATTACTTTTTAAAGAAAAATAAATGCAAATATTATTTAGAACCCATAAGTGGTTTCACTCCATAATTACCCATGTTGGATTGAAATTTAAAATACTGATGAAAATTTCAATGTAAAATTTTCTGGTGAACCAGAATAATAACAGATTATTTACTGATGACACTTTCATCTGCCCATCATTAAAAATCAGCGCTAGGAGCAGCTGGGGCGCAGGGTCTGCTGACACTCGCCAACTGCCCACAACACCCGCCACAGGATCTTAAGACTTCTGGTGAGGGGAGCACAGCTTCTGCTCCAATCCAATTGCGCGGGACCTGAGACTGCATTAGTTAGGGAAGCAGAAACCGGCCTGAGTAGGACCACAGGCCTCATCCGGCTGGATCAGCGCCAGGGTAGCGGGAGCGCAGGGTTGCCTGACACCCGCCAGCTACCCACGACCCCCGCTGCAGGATTTTGGGACTGCTGGTGAGTGGAACACAGCTTCTGCTCCAATCCAATTGCGCGGGACCTGAGACTGCATTAGTTAGGGAAGCAGAAACCGGCCTGAGTAGGGCCACAGGCCTCACCCGGCCGGATCAGCGCCAGGGTAGCGGGAGCGCAGGGTTGCCTGACACCCGCCAGCTACCCACGACCCCCGCCGCAGGATTTTGGGACTGTTGGTGAGTGGAACACAGCTTCTGCTCCAGTCCAATCACGCGGGACCTGAGACTGCTCTGGTTGGGGAGAGAGAAATCCTGCCCACACAGGGCCACAAGCCTCTTCCGGTCAGAAAAGCACCTGAGCAGCTGGGGCGCAGGGTCTGCTGACACTCGCCAACTGCCCACAACACCCGCCACAGGATCTTAAGACTTCTGGTGAGGGGAGCACAGCTTCTGCTCCAATCCAATTGCGCGGGACCTGAGACTGCATTAGTTAGGGAAGCAGAAACCGGCCTGAGTAGGGCCACAGGCCTCACCCGGCCGGATCAGCGCCAGGGTAGCGGGAGCGCAGGGTTGCCTGACACCCGCCAGCTACCCACGACCCCCGCCGCAGGATTTTGGGACTGCTGGTGAGTGGAACACAGCTTCTGCTCCAGTCCAATCACGCGGGACCTGAGACTGCTCTGGTTGGGGAGAGAGAAATCCGGCCCACACAGGGCCACAAGCCTCTTCCGGTCAGAAAAGCACCTGAGCAGCTGGGGCGCAGGGTCTGCTGACACTCGCCAACTGCCCACAACACCCGCCACAGGATCTTAAGACTTCTGGTGAGGGGAGCACAGCTTCTGCTCCAATCCAATTGCGCGGGACCTGAGACTGCATTAGTTAGGGAAGCAGAAACCGGCCTGAGTAGGACCACAGGCCTCATCCGGCTGGATCAGCGCCAGGGTAGCGGGAGCGCAGGGTTGCCTGACACCCGCCAGCTACCCACGACCCCCGCTGCAGGATTTTGGGACTGCTGGTGAGTGGAACACAGCTTCTGCTCCAATCCAATTGCGCGGGACCTGAGACTGCATTAGTTAGGGAAGCAGAAACCGGCCTGAGTAGGGCCACAGGCCTCACCCGGCCGGATCAGCGCCAGGGTAGCGGGAGCGCAGGGTTGCCTGACACCCGCCAGCTACCCACGACCCCCGCCGCAGGATTTTGGGACTGCTGGTGAGTGGAACACAGCTTCTGCTCCAGTCCAATCACGCGGGACCTGAGACTGCTCTGGTTGGGGAGAGAGAAATCCGGCCTACATAGGGCCACAAGCCTCTTCCGGTCAGAAAAGCACCTGAGCAGCTGGGGCGCAGGGTCTGCTGACACTCGCCAACTGCCCACAACACCCGCCACAGGATCTTAAGACTTCTGGTGAGTGGAGCACAGCTTCTGCTCCAATCCAATTGCGCGGGACCTAAGACTGCATTAGTTAGGGAAGCAGAAAAAGGGCCTGAGTAGGACCACAGGCCTCTTCCGGCTGGACCAGCACCGGGGTACCGTCAGCTACCCACGACCCCCGCCACAGGATTTAGAGACTGCTGGTGAGTGGAACACAGCTTCTGCTCCAATCTTTAAATAGTGACAACGATAACAACTAACCCCAGAGATTACCAGATGGCGAAAGGTAAACGTAATAATCTTACTAACAGAAACCAAGACCACTCACCATCATCAGAACCCAGCACCCCCACTTCACCCAGTCCAGGGCACCCCAACACACCGGAAAAGCTAGACACGGATTTAAAAGCATATCTCCTGATGATGATAGAGGACTTCAAGAAGGACGTTAGTAACACACTTAAAGAAATGCAGGAGAACACTGCTAAAAAGGAAGAAGACAATAAAGAGGAAGCACAAAAATCCCTTAAAGAATTGCAGGAGAACACTGCTAAAGAGTTACAAATCCTTAAAGAAAAACATGATAACATAATCAAACAGGTAGAAGTCCTTACAGAAAAACAGGAAAACACATCCAAACAGATGATGGAAATGAACAAAACCATACTAGACCTAAAAAGGGAAGTAGACACAATAAAGAAAACCCAAAATGAGGCAACACTGGAGATAGAAACCCTAGGAAAGAAATCTGGAACCATAGATGCAAGCATCAGCAACAGAATACAAGAGATGGAAGAGAGAATCTCAGGTGCAGAAGATTCCATAGAGAACATCGGCACAACAATCAAGGAAAATGGAAAATGCAAAAAGATCCTAACTCAAAACATCCAAGAAATACAGGACATAATGAGAAGACCAAACCTCCGGATAATAGGAGTGGATGAGAATGAAGATTTTCAACTCAAAGGACCAGCAAACATCTTCAACAAAATTATAGAAGAAAACTTCCCAAATCTAAAGAAAGAGATGCCCATGAACATACAAGAAGCCTACAGAACTCCAAATAGACTGGATCAGAAAAGAAATACCTCCCGACACATAATAATCAGAGCAACAAATGCTCTAAATAAAGATAGAATACTAAAAGCAGTAAGAGAAAAAGGCCAAGTAACATACAAAGGCAAGCCTATCAGAATTACACCAGATTTTTCACCAGAGACTATGAAAGCCAGAAGATCCTGGACAGATGTTATACAGACACTAAAAGAACACAAATTCCAGCCCAGGCTACTATACCCAGCCAAACTCTCAATTAACATAGATGGAGAAACCAAAGTATTCCATGACAAAACCAAATTCACACATTATCTCTCCACGAATCCAGCCCTTCAAAGGATAATAACAGAAAAAAACCAATACAAGGACAGGAACCACGCCCTAGAAACAACAAGAAGGTAATCCCTCAACAAACCTAAAAGAAGACAGCCACAAGAACAAAATGCCAACTTTAACATCAAAAATAACAGGAAACACCAATTTCTTTTCCTTAATATCTCTTAATATCAATGGACTCAACTCCCCGATAAAAAGACATAGACTAACAAACTGGCTACACAAACAAGACCCAACATTTTGCTGCTTACAGGAAACTCATCTCAGAGAAAAGGATAGACACTTCCTCAGAATGAAAGGCTGGAAAACAATTCTCCAAGCAAATGGAATGAAGAAACAAGCTGGAGTAGCCATTCTAATATCAGATAAGATTGACTTCCAACCCAAAGTCATTAAAAAAGACAGGGAGGGACACTTCATACTCATCAAAGGTAAAATCCTCCAAGAGGAACTATCAATCCTGAATATCTATGCTCCAAATACAAAGGCAGCCACATTCATTAAAGAAACTTTAGTAAATCTCAAAGCACACATTGCACCTCATACAATAATAGTGGGAGACTTCAACACACCACTTTCACCAATGGACAGATCATGGAAACAGAAACTAAACAGGGACACAGTGAAACTAAGAGAAATTATGAATCAAATGGATCTGGCAGATATCTACAGAACATTCTATCCTAAAACAAAAGGATATACCTTCTTCTCAGCACCTCATGGTACCTTCTCCAAAATTGACCACATAATTGGTCACAAAACAGGCCTCAACAGATATAAAAATATTGAAATTGTCCCATGCATCCTATCAGATCACCATGGACTAAGGCTGATCTTCAATAACAAAATAAATAATAGAAAGCCAACCTTCACGTGGAAACTGAACAACACTCTTCTCAATGATACCTTGGTCAAGGAAGGAATAAAGAAAGAAATTAAGGACTTTTTAGAGTTCAATGAAAATGAAGCCACAACATACCCAAACTTATGGGACGCAATGAAAGCATTTTTAAGAGGAAAACTCATAGCTCTGAGTGCCTCCAAAAGGAAACTAGAGAGAGCACACATTAGCAGCTTGACAACACACCTAAAAGCACTAGAACAAAAGGAAGCAAATTCACCCAAGAGGAGTAGACGGCAGGAAATAATCAAACTCAGGGGTGAAATCAACCAAGTGGAAACAAGAAAAACTATTCAAAGAATCAACCAATCAAGGAGCTGGTTCTTTGAGAAAATCAACAAGATAGATAAACCCTTAGCCAGACTCACTAGAGGGCACAGGGAAAGCATCCTAATTAACAAAATCAGAAATGAAAAAGGAGACATAACAACAGATCCTGAAGACATCCAAAACACCATCAGATCCTTCTACCAAAGGCTATACTCAACAAAACTGGAGAACCTGGATGAAATGGACAAGTTCCTAGACAGATACCAGGTACCAAAGTTGAATCAAGATCAGGTTAATGATCTAAACAGCCCTATATCCCCCAAAGAAATAGAAGCAGTCATTAATAGTCTCCCAACTAAAAAAAGCCCAGGACCAGATGGGTTTAGTGCAGAGTTCTATCAGACCTTCAAAGAAGATCTAATCCCAGTTCTTCACAAACTATTCCACAAAATAGAAACAGAAGGTACTCTACCCAACTCATTCTATGAAGCCACAATTACTCTGATACCTAAACCACAAAAAGACCCAACAAAGATAGAAAACTTCAGACCAATATCCCTTATGAATATTGATGCAAAAATCCTCAATAAAGTTCTTGCTAACCGAATCCAAGAACACATCAAAACAATCATCCATCCTGACCAAGTAGGTTTCATCCCAGGGATGCAGGGATGGTTCAATATACGGAAATCCATCAACGTAATCCAGTATATAAACAAACTCAAAGATAAAAACCACATGGTCATCTCCTTAGATGCGGAAAAAGCATTTGACAAGATCCAACACCCATTCATGATAAAAGTCTTGGAAAGATCAGGAATTCAAGGCCCATACCTAAACATGATAAAAGCAATCTACAGCAAACCAGTAGCCAACATCAAAGTAAATGGTGAGAAGCTTGAAGCAATCCCTCTAAAATCAGGGACTAGACAAGGCTGTCCACTTTCTCCATACCTATTCAACATTGTACTTGAAGTCCTAGCCAGAGCAATTCGACAACAAAAGGAGATCAAAGGGATACAAATTGGAAAAGATGAAGTCAAAATATCACTTTTTGCAGATGATATGATAGTATATATAAGTGACCCTAAAAATTCCACCAGAGAACTCCTAAGCCTGATAAACAGCTTCGGTGAAGTAGCTGGATATAAAATTAACTCAAACAAATCAATGGCCTTTCTCTACACAAAGAATAAACAGGCTGAGAAAGAAATTAGGGAAACAACACCCTTCTCAATAGTCACAAATAATATAAAATATCTTGGCGTGACTCTAACTAAGGAAGTGAAAGATCTGTATAATAAAAACTTCAAGTCTCTGAAGAAAGAAATTATAGAAGATCTCAGAAGATGGAAAGATCTCCCATGCTCATGGATTGGCAGGATCAACATTGTAAAAATGGCTATCTTGCCAAAAGCAATCTACAGATTCAATGCAATCCCCATCAAAATTCCAAATCAATTCTTCAACGAATTAGAAAGTGCAATCTGCAAATTCATCTGGAATAACAAAAAACCTAGGATAGCAAAAACTCTTCTCAAGGATAAAAGAACCTCTGGTGGAATCACCATGCCGGACCTAAAGCTCTACTACAGAGCAATTGTGATAAAAACTGCATGGTACTGGTATAGTGACAGACAAATAGACCAATGGAATAGAATTGAAGACCCAGAAATGAACCCACACACCTATGGTCACTTGATCTTCGACAAGGGAGCTAAAAACATCCAGTGGAAGAAAGACAGCATTTTCAACAAATGGTGCTGGCACAACTGGTTGTTAACATGTAGAAGAATGCGAATCGATCCATTCCTATCTCCTTGTACTAAGGTCAAGTCTAAGTGGATCAAGGAACTTCACATAAAACCAGAGACACTGAAACTTATAGAGGAGAAAGTGGGGAAAAGCCTTGAAGATATGGGCACAGGGGAAAAATTCCTGAATAGAACAGTAATGGCTTGTGCTGTAAGATCGAGAATTGACAAGTGGGACCTCATGAAACTACAAAGCTTCTGCAAGGCTAAAGACACCATCAATAAGACAAAAAAACCACCAACAGATTGGGAAAGGATCTTCACCTATCCTAAATCAGATAAGGGACTAATATCCAATATATATAAAGAACTCAAGAAGGTGGACTCCAGAAAGTCAAATAACCCCATTAAAAAATGGGGCTCAGAACTGAACAAAGAATTCTCACCTGAGGAATACCGAATGGCAGAGAAGCACCTGAAAAAATGTTCAACATCCTTAATCATCAGGGAAATGCAAATCAAAACAACCCTGAGATTCCACCTCACACCAGTCAGAATGGCTAAGATCAAAAATTCAGGTGACAGCAGATGCTGGCGAGGATGTGGAGAAAGAGGAACACTCCTCCATTGTTGGTGGGATTGCAAGCTTGTACAACCACTCTGGAAATCAGTCTGGCGGTTCCTCAGAAAATTGGACATAGTACTACCGGAGGATCCAGCAATACCTCTCCTGGGCATATATCCAGAAGATGTCCCAACCGGTAAAAAGGACACATGCTCCACTATGTTCATAGCAGCCCTATTTATAATAGCTAGAAGCTGGAAAGAACCCAGATGTCCCTCAACAGAGGAATGGATACAGAAATTATGGTACATTTACACAATGGAGTACTACTCAGCTATTAAAAAGAATGAATTTATGAAATTCCTAGCCAAATGGATGGACCTGGAGGGCATCATCTTGAGTGAAGTAACACAATCACAAAAGAACTCACACAATATGTATTCATTGATAAGTGGATATTAGCCCAAAACTTAGGATACCCAAGATATAAGATACAATTTGATAAACGCATGAAACTCAAGAAGAATGAAGACCAAAGTGTGGACACTGTGCACCTTCTTAGAATTGGGAACAAAACACCCAGGGAAGGAGCTACAGAGACAAAGTTCGTAGCTGTGATGAAAGGATGGACCATTTAGAGACTGCTGTATCCAGGGATCCGTCCCATAATCAGCTTCTAAACGCTGACACCATTGCATACACTAGCAAGATCTTGCTGAAAGGACCCAAATATAGCTGTCTCTTGTGAGACGATGCCGGGGCCTAGCAAACACAGGAGTGGATGTTCACAGTCAGCTATTGGATGTATCACAGGGCTCCCAATGGAGAAGCTAGAGAAAGTACCCAAGGAGCTAAAGGGATCTGCAACCCTATTGTTGGAACAACATGATGTACTAACCGGAACCCTGGAGCTCTTGTCTCTAGCTGCATATGTATCGAAAGATGGCCTAGTCGGCCATCAATGGAAAGAGAGGCCCATTGGACTTGCAAACTTTATATGCCCCAATATAGGGGAATGCCAGGGCCAAAAGAATGGGAATGGGTGGGTAGGGAAGTGGGGGGCGCTATGGGGGACTTTTGGGATAGTATTGGAAATGTAATTGAGGAAATTATGTAATAAAAATATTAAAAAAAAAAAAAAAAAAAAAAAAAAAAAAAAAAAAAAAAAAAAAAAAAAATCAGCGCTATTGTAGGTACAAGGGACACGAAGATGAATAGTGCCTTTCCCGTACTGCACCGACTAGCTAGGTCCTCGGGAAGACTGTGATTGTCCCTCTGTAGGATGTTATTAGCTGGCTCGCAGAGTGTACACTTCACTCTCCATAACACCAAGCTTAACGAGTCAGCAAGCGAGCCACTCATTGTGTGATAGCTACATTTAGCAAAGAAATAAACAAAAGATGTCAAGTGGAAACTCTTAACGAACTCTTCACTTACAACCTCCACTGTAACGTTTCAGGAGGCTGCAAGAACTCTATTTTCAACAAATTGCCTGGTGCTTCTGGCCAAGGAGTGCCCCAAACTGACCAGAGCTGATTTGACGAGGGAGAGCATGTGGCTACTCTCTACTAGACACACTTAAACTTGGGTTTAGTCGGTTGTATGTCCTGCGTTTAATTTCCATGATCCCAAACGCCACTGTGCATGTGGTCTCAGTGCAGCTCCCTGCAATTTGGGGTTGTTGCCTTGGTCCTCTTAGAGGTTAGTTTCAGCTGAATGGTCCCCCATAGGTAGCCCAGCCTAGCACCAATGGCTGCAGTCCCACCCCCTCAGTCCATCTTCTCTATCTTTCAACAAAACCAGCCCCAGTTACACTTAGAGAATTATTAGGCCTAAGATCTATTCTTATCTTTTATAAAAAGCAGTAGTTATGTTTATACCCTGTGCATCTTGTTAATACAAAAGGTTTTAATTTTCTCCTTTTGAACCCCTGAGAAAGTAGTAAGTGACAGAATTAAAGTGGGTCCTTACCGAGTAAAATTTGGACGTGAGCACTTGGTTCCATAATCGGACAAATAAGTGTCTCCTGCTGTGTTACACTTGTTGCTATGTGGTTACATGTTACTACTGATCTATGACTTCTAAATACAAACCAGCACACACATGGAAATGAAGCCCTTTATTGGGTGGATGTATGACGTGAAGGATTATGGGTGGTTTCAACTTAATGACTCCATGCACGTTTGGTATCCAGTAGAGCACAAGAGCTGGGCCTCTGTTTCAGCTCAGAATATCATTTAGGTTATGAACTGTCATGACAAAGCAGCCCAAAGTTACTGGCTTACATCAGTGATATCGAATGCTTACAAGTTTGTAGGGAGGAATTCTTGAACACATCAAGACTTTGTGGGATTCTGTCAGGCCCACGTGCATTTGGAGAGATGCTGTGGGGACTCAAGAACCCACTTGCCGGAGTCGTTTCTTCATGAATGTATCTGTACCCTCGTGCTCACTGACGTCTGTCTACACGGTGTCTGCATGGGCGTCTGCGTGGCACTCCAGTGGAAGTTCCGAGGACTTCCATCCTCTGGAGTCTTCCTTTGTGTTGGGGATTCTCACCCCGGTATCTTGCTCTGCCACGCTGTCAAATGTGTTTCACATGGCAACCGGCTTCCAAGAAGCAAATGTTGCCGGGCCAGGAACAAGCTCATGCTAGACTAGTCCAGTGACAGAAACCCGGTGAGTCTGCTGTTTTTACCTGTTCAGAGTAGTGGCAGGGTTTACCCAGAATAAACAGGGTACTGCATCTTAGGAAGGTCTTGAGAAGGGGCAGTGCAGAAGAGAAATGGGCTGTGTCTGTGAGTGTGTAACTGGCTCTCGGAAGGTAGCAGTGTGGGCATGATATGGGCACTTGAAGGTTATCAATTGTATTGTGTGCAGCGGGGCACAGGTTGTAGTTGTCCTGACTTACAAACTCCATATCCCAACTATTTCTCTCTGGATATTTTCATTGGGTTTTACCATACTCTTCTAAGTGGTAGCTCCCTATCACCAGTAAGTCCTTGGTCTTGTTTAAATCCAGCTTTCCTTCAGCAGTACCCGCTTCCATTCCAGCAAATTTTTCTATAGTAACAATCAAAGAACTGTCAGTCACCAGCCTAAACTATGAACTGTTTTAAATCTAAATGGTATTTCATGGGTGACTCTACAGTATTCCGCACATTTTAAAAATACTCTTTGAACTATTATTCTTAATTGCATCATGAATTTTCATTACTATTTTCTAGGTGGGTATGTTAGCTGGTTTCCTGTCACGGTAAAAAAGAAAAAGTAAAAAAGGTGATTAAAGCAATTAACTTGTAAGTTGAGAAGGTTTGATTCACAGTCTGGGTACCCAAGAGCTAGGGTCTCTAGTGGGGATGCCATACATCATGAGTCAAAAGAGCAAAGAGAAGCTAGAGCATAGTCCAATAATGTCTTCAGAGGCGTGCCCCCAGTCACCTACAGATATGGCCCTCATAAGACCCGACCTGTTAAATGTTCACGGCACTTCGAATAACCCTTCCCTGATCAATGGAGCACACGGATGAGAGGTGACACTCATCTAAACGATAGCAGCAGGAAAGCTGCGGCTTGAGCAGAGAGCTATTCCATGTCACAGTCCTATGGGGCATTAAGACCAGCATCCATGCCTTGTGAGTCCAACTGCAGCCCTTCAAGACCAGCATCCATGCCTTGTGAGTCCAACTGCAGCCCTTCACGTGGCCTCCGCTAAAAGCTTTTGTGTAAAGAGGAAACTTTTAAATGAGCACGGAGTTGGAATTCTTTGCCCTATGTATACTTCTTTTCACTTCTTTTCAAGGACAAACTTTTTCTAAAACTTCATTTGAGCAACTGCCTGGCTCCTGGCTCCTGTGCCAGTTATTTCTATGGCCAAAACCAAGTGTCCACATTGTTATGACTGCTGCATTACCGTGTCACAGGGGACTCTGGCCCACAAATAGGTCTCTGCTTGCTTTGGCACTTCCAAAAGCTAGTAATAAGAATTAGAACTACTGTTCACTGTCCCAGGATCCTCCAAAGACACTTCCAGACCTACAGAATGTATCTGGGGAAAGGAGACATCTGTGACAACAGGGCTTCATTATCACACTAAAATATACTTGGAAGGGGAGTCTGTAAACTATGAACTGGTGGTTAATGATGGGAGAGGGCCACGAAGGGGTCTTGGGGCTTTCTTCTATCTTTTCCCTTTTCCAAAGTTCATTGACTTTCAGTCACAAAGTAGATTCCCCTATCTCTCTGGGAAAGGACTTCCTGTGGCTTACACTGGCATTCTGTGTTTGACCAGAGTCAGTCCCTTTAGCAGAGTTGTCATAAGAACGTTTCATATCTACTTTTCCTTTTATATGACAGAAGACATTCTTTGCATAAAAAATATTTACACTAATCTGGGTTTTGTCTGAGTGGTGCAATCTGCATAGAGTTTATAAAGATGGGGACTTTTTTTTTTAGTATGTTTTATGTGAGTGAAATACACTTTGTAGAAAAATAGGAAATAAAAATAAGACAGAAATTAAAACTAAACCCATGCATAATCCTGCCACTGTCTGTTAACAGACAGCCAAAGTTAGCATTCAGAGGGGCGTCTCCACTTTCCAGTCTGCATGCATAAGCATCTTGTTGTACATGGCATGGATTATATGTTCTTTAAATAAGGCCTCCATTTGATTTTTCTCTGAGTGGCTTTAAATGCTATGCTGAATTTTCAGCCCTGTTTGTCTAAACTTTCAACATGAAAAAATAAATAGCAACAGCCTTTTTGGCATCCCTGTGGTAGCAAATCAAAGCTGTGTTGCTGTGGGCAGGCAGGCGGGCTTCAATGTAAAACTTTTCTGGGAACAGAATATGGATTCTCTGGAAACCCCACATGCCTCACGTCTGCTGTGGTCATCAGAGGGTGGAAGGACATTCTGTATGACACACAGACGAGACACGACAATGAGTCTATTGAGCACCCTGCTGCCACCCTCCCCACTCAGGTCACTCTTGGGGAGGCCGGCTGAGCTCTAGTTCAGCCTTCACCTGAGTAGCCCTCCTCGGAAATACACAACCAGGGGTGTTTCCGATATGCAGACTTAAGAGAGTTTCCAGAATTTGGGATATTTTTGAAGGCATAACGAGATGAGATAGCTGAGGGATGCTGCCCTGGTCAACACACAGAGTTCCTCTCTGGGGCCAGGAGTCTGACTCAGTGTGAGAGTGCTTTCCTGGTATGCATGAGGCCCCAGGCTTGGTCCCCACCACGGCATAAAGAATTCATTTGCGTTCATACACACTGCACACACGCATCTTGAAGGTCATTATACGAGTTTTTACCATACCTTTACTTTGTGACTGTCACATGAGGTTGGGTGTGGAACTTTTCCCTTTGTGAGTTACACTGAGGCTCAGAAAGCCTCAGATTTTGAAGATTTTTCTAATATCAGTTTTTACACCAAGGGTGATCAGGCTGTAACTCGTTTCATTTATTAAATCTTAATCTGGGATAAATTAGTGATCTTTTTCTCTCCCCTACAATATTACATCATAGAAGAATATCTGCCTTGTGGATGCTCTATAGGTTGGGAAAATACGTTACCTAAATTCTGCTCCGTTTTCTCCTGTTTAGGCAGCAATAAGGAAAGAACTAAATGAATTTAAAAGCACAGAAATGGAAGTTCATGAAGAGAGTCGACAGTTTACAAGGTAGGTAGATAAGATTTAGTTTTGCATATTGAGAATACTCAACCTGGTAAATTTCATGGCAGCTATATTGCATCACGATTTAATTTTTTGATGTGGTTTAGCAGGAAATCCTCAAATGAATGCTTCTGCTTCCCTCAAATCTGTCCCTTTTTGCTTTTACTAGTAATATAGAGTCCTGGTTGCAGATTTAAAGATATAGCTGAATCAGACTATAACTGTCTAGACTTTCCTGAGAACGTTTATGGCTTAGTTGTCCTTTAAGAATAGCTAAACTAATCCCATGCATAATATTTTTTGGGTGGGGGGTTGGGTCCTGGAGAGAAAGCTCAGTAGTTAGGAGCACTGGCTGCTCTTCCTAGAGGACCCAGGTTCAATTCCCAGCACCCACGTGGTGGCTCACAAGTGTCTGTAACTCCAGTTCCAGATGATCCAACATCCTCACACAGACACACATACACAGACATACACAGACACATATACACAGACAGACACACAGACATACACAGACATACAGTGCACATAAAATAAAAAATAAATTATTTTTTAAATTCTAAAATTAGGTCTTTTATTATTATTATTTCTTTTCAATGGAGTCTGAATCATTCTGAGGGGCTATATTACAGTCCTCCTTTTTGTTTCTTTTTGGGAAGCAAGCTCTGTGCCCTGAGCAAAAAACTGGTGGTAGGCAGTGTGAGAACATGTGTTACTTCAGGATCACAGGGCAGTATTTGGGACAGAAAGTGAATTTTCAGAAGCTAGAACTTAGAAGAGTCAAGTTTTGATCTGCTCCCCAAATCACTACTGTGAAGTCAGACAAATCGCTGAGATAATGAATCTTTCTCTCATTCACAAATTCAGAGACTCCAGGGCATGTTTCATTGGTGCCACTGCCTTGGGGGCCTATGACCAAGCTACACATCATGGTGGGAACATGTTAGAACACCACTCACTCCCACTGTGGCCCAGGAATGAGACTAAGGAAGAAGAGATGTCCTGTCTGTTCTGACCTAATTCACTTGCACACAGATATGCACAGATTCATAGAAACACATATGCGTTGAGTACACAGTCACATAATTGAATTTGTAGAAAATTTCAGGACAAAATAATGCAAGAAGACAAGATTCTCTGTCTTGCAGAACACATAGAGTGATCCAATGCCCTGATCTAGAACCAACCTCAGTAGAGCAACCAAATACTGCTCTCCTAGCCCTTCCGTGGTGCCCAGTGGTCAAGGTGCTGTTCTACACAGGAGACCTTGTCACAAGGCAAAGGAAATGCAGGTGACGCTTCATTTTTTCCATAGTCGGCAGCTTCTGTTAAGTGTGTGGAGCCCCCCCCCCTTCCAGTCATGTTCCATAGCCGTTCGTCACACAGGAAGGTCTGGTATGTCAGACACACCCTTCATCTTTGGAAGCTCCTTCATGTATGCCTCTGGTGACCTTGTTTGCATTTGCAAACACACATCCTAAATTTTCTCTCTCTGAGGGCTTCCCAGTAGTGGTAATCTGCTCTTACATCTGTAACATGCCAGATGTGTAACCCCTGCTACGTACAGCTGAGAGCAGGAAAACTTCCTGTTAACATGTAACACCTGAAGCTATACTTCTTTGGGGAAATTGATCAGAAAAGGGAGACAGGATATTTATGGTGACACAAAACTGGCTGGGGGCCTCCAAGCCATTGGGGAAATGGCGTATGCTTGTGTGGCTGAGTATTGACTCCTGAGCTGTATGTAATGTCTTCACTCAGCAACCTCATGTCAGTTTTCCCTCTGCATAGCCTTCCTGTAAGTCATAAGCTCTGATAACCTTATCTCCATTTGATACCATGAGGCAAGAATGAATTACAGCAGAAAAGAAGCAAAAAAGTCATGTTTTTTTACAAAAGTTGTAATTCTCGGAGAGTATTTAGACTACAAGGCCTACTTTCTGTTGTGTTCTCTAAGCAATTTCACTAACACCTGCCAGGGGGAGATGCAAGAGTCATTTCTTTATGTCTTTTTTATATACATACAAAATGATGTGTTTTCATTAAGCACTTAAACATGTAAAAGCTATAGCAATAAAAAGTCACCCCCCTCGCT
Organism: Mus caroli; assembly: GCF_978045245.1. NCBI lineage: Eukaryota > Metazoa > Chordata > Mammalia > Rodentia > Muridae > Mus > Mus caroli. The sequence goes on along the minus strand of NW_028227264.1, from coordinate 10,365,538 downwards.
TACTCCTTTTCCACCCTCGGTTTTATTCTCATAGGTAAGGAGTAGTTAAAGGTGGGGTATGTACTTCTAGGCTTCCTGTACATTTACAAACTCATCCATATAATGTACATGTGTGTATAGACTGCTTGTATCCACTCTCTCGCTCATATACCCTGTGTGGAAAGTCAGTCCTTCCTATTGGTGTATACCCACTCATCCCCATGGCGACCCATAGGTAGGTTACTACTGTACACTACTGAACAGGTACCATTGGGTGTTTATGATACTTTGGTTTTTCAATGTCAACACGAAGACCTTGACTTCATGATTATGTCTGTCTACACACACCAGTATTTCTGTGCTCACCCCATTAACTGGACTTCCTAGGTCTCTGGATTCATGTGTTTTATAACCTTTTAAAGATTCTTTTATAACCTTTTAAAGATTCTGTCATCTTTCCAAGAGGACTCTTGGTTTACTGATCCACAGTTGATGAGTATACGAATCCGCAACCGCCCTCATCATCATGGGGTCTGCAAGTGACTGCAAGATTTGTATTCTAGAGGATTAATAGTTGCCCACTGGTTTTCATAAGACTGGGCATCTCCTCTTAGCTTTATTGACACCCCTACCCCTTTTTTAAATTGTTTTGACTTTTGTATTCAAACCTTTGTAAATTTTCTTTTGGATTGCCTGTAGATTGGTAAAATCTGAGTCCTTGGTATTTTTTTCCAACCTGTTGTTAGCCTTTCAACTTTTTCACTACCTTTTGAGTAAATATTTGCACCTGAAATATTTCTGTGCTGTTACTTTTAATTTTGTTGTTTTTTTTTTCCTGTGCTCTATGGAAAGCAGCCAAGACTAAAACTATTGTTTCTAATTTTTTTCACACTTAAAACTTTAATCAATCGGCCACCTGCTTCTGTGTATGCTTCAGGAGCAGACATGAACCTCACTTTTCTAAGTCAGTAGTCCATCGCCTCTGTGACTTCTAGATGTGCAGCTCACTCCTAGTATATCCATGGGTCTGTCTGGGTTCCATAGTATGTGCTAAGGAGCTCTGACTGTTCCTGCCTGTGCCAATGGCACTCTGAAATTAGTCTTACACTGTTTTCTAGTTGATGGGATTTTTTTTAAAACCTCCAAAATCCTATTGGCCATTTACTCCTCTGAAGAAATGAAGACTGAACATGTGTTTAATTAAATAATTTGTTGATCATTTCATCGTTTAAGTAAATGCACCTTGAGTAAGTTTTGAGGTGGTAAAAGCTCACATTGAGGATAAAATTAAAAAGGTTTTTTAAAAATATATTGATTAACACTCTTTAAAGTGTCATTTCTGATAAGGAAAACTTAAATGTTCATAACACCAAAATAAACATGCCTTTCTCAAGTAGCTTTAAGACTTGGCAGCAAAGCAACTGTATATTGCTATTTTCTTATTAATGTATATGACATCTTTAGAGTTGTATCCCAGCAACAAAGTCATTTTGGCTTTTGAGATATAAAAAAATCATGCTGTGATCTTCACATTGGTGTCAGTATTTCTTTTAAAAGGAAAGGGTTTTTATAAACACTACTGTTTCTAGTCAAAATAATTTTAAAATATAGTCATGTATTTCCCTTAGAAAAGTAAGTGTGCATGGAAAAGACTTAAGCAGTCTCTCGGAGGCAGAAACTCTGTCAATCATTACCTATCCCTGTGCAGCCTAGACACATGGCAGTAATTCTTTCTCGTAGTCAGTACCAGACTTCATCTCTCACATCAAATGAGCCTTCCTATCAGACCCTCACCCTCCCAGGGCTGTGTAGGTTGGAGGCAGGTCATATCAAGACACCTGTGTTCCCTGTACAGCGCCTGCTTAGCCCAAGACTCAGTCACACAGCGATCCAGCCATCTCTCAGGTGGCCCTTTGTAACCTCCTGTGTCTCAGGATATTTTGCAAAGACACCCAGGAGGCTAATGACACCAATTACACTTATCTCCGGGGAGGAGAGCTGGTAGCTGGGGCAGGCAGAGGAGAGAGATTTTTTTTTTTTTTTTTTTTGCCACTGACCCTTTCAAGCCTTTTGCATTTTTGAACTAGGAGAGTGTATTGCCTAGTCAATAACAGGTATTTAAAGAAACACTGAGGAGAGACCCTTGGTCTTGGGAAAATTATAAGCCCCAGTACAGGGGAATGCCAGGGCCAGGAAGCGGGAGTGGGTGGGTTAGGGAGCAGGGCTGGGGCCGGGGGAGGGTGTATAGGGACTTTCAGGATAGCATTTGAAATGTAAATGAAGAAAATATCTATTAAAAATTGTTTTTTAAAAATAATACAAAACACTGAAGAGATCCAACTCCTCAAACTGTGTTTTGTTTTTGTTTTTGTTTTTGGTGTTTCGAGACAGGGTTTCTCTGTGTAGCCCTGGCTGTCCTGGAACTGACTTTGTAGACCAGGTTGGCCTCGAACTCAGAGATCCGCCTGCCTCTGCCTCCCAAGTGCTGGGATTAAAGGCATGTGCCACCATGCCCGGTTTAGACTGTGTTTCAATCAATGAGGATTCTAGCCTGGTGAGTTATTTTGAATTCCGTGCTAGCATCAATATCACAAATACTTTTAGCACAGCAGGAAGACACGGTTTTGACCCCCACCGCCATCCCCGAGTTTCTTCTGTTGTGTGTGTTTTGATGAATTGTGTTGATCTGTGATACCCCTGGTTACTCCCAGTATTTTCCAGAGAGCCTTTGGGAATGGAAACACATGCTAGGGCCTTGCACCAAGGGTGGGGACAAGAATTTACCCTCAGGCCTGAGAAGGGACTAAGCTGTCACTTGCATTGCTTAGTGTTCTCACTGCTTCTCTGGCTCTCCTCAGCCCTCTGCTTAAAACCAAAACCTTGAACCTACTTAAACAATGGCCTGAGTGTTGATTATGTAGAATCATTACGTTCTCAAAAGATACCACCATGATGACCAGAATCCACTTCCCTTTCTGAGACAAACGGAATTTCTATAATAGGAAACAATTATGTAAAAAGTTATATTTTACTCAGAAATAAATTTTAAAGGGTAACAGTAGAAAGGTTTGGGTAACTGGAATATTCTGGATAGCGTTTGTTTTCTAATGGTTTTACCATGTTAACATGTACCAGAATGTCACTTTTTACACACGGAAAGATAGCTTCACACAAAATAACATTGTAGAGTCCAGAGTATCTTCCGATGTGAATAATCTTATTTGTTTATGAAATGGTTGCTTATTAAGGGAGGGTATCATCATGTACTCGTGGATCACTGAATTGCAGCTTTTAAAGTCAAAGCGGGTCTCAAGAGATTGTACTGTGCCCAGCAGACAAAGGGGAGACTGCCTGAATGCATATGATCAGTCCACTGCCTGATTTAAAAAATCAGGTGCAGAGAAAAAGGCTGGAAGCTCTAAAATCAAAAGCTCTTAATAGTTTATTATAGTTGTGGGGTATGTTTTTCTTTTCTCAGCTTCTAAAACACTTTTCATGTAAGATTACTGCATATGATCATCCATGTTTTGTTTGTTTAAACCGTGACTTCATTCTGCGTGTTTGAGGTTATTGACATTTCTTGGGTTTACATAGAAAAGAAACATCTCTTCTAGCCGCTCTGCTCCTTCGCAATGCGTGTTTCTTTGGTTTACCAGATCTTAGGGATTGGCTATAGCCACATTGCTATACCAGATCTTAGGGATTGGCTGCAGCCACATTGCTAGCCAGCCACATGCTTCCCTGAGCCAGGTCCAAAGACCTGGTGCCATCTCACAGTGCAACCCAGTGGAATTCACTTTCTACCCAGATTCTTGGTCAAATGGTGGATGGAATATACGATGGAAGGAAAAATATCTTAAAGAGTTTCCTCGCTGGTTTGGAGAAACTAAAATCAGGGTTCTTTCCAGAAAATACTGGACTTTAGATGACCCTGTCTCCCCCCCAGGACTGATGCAGTTTTTCAAGTACCTGCATCTCAAGCAGTTTTACAGATGGAAAGATAAGTTTTCATGTGTTGCTTGTCCACACACCTGTCCTGTGAATCCAGAACCAAAGGATATCAGAAGATAGGGAAATATTTGGTGAAACAAATGCCATGCAAAAATGGGGATGGGCTAAACAGTCGCTAACAAATGAGTTTCTGTCCATTCCCAGAGAAGCTGAAGCTGTGGGAGAGAGGCTGGTGGTTCACTAAATGAGGACCAGAAAGGGACAGGGCGTTTGACTTGTGCCCCAAGCAACCCTGAGGCCCTGTTCCCTGTATGCAGCCAATACAAATCTAGGGATGTGGAGCAGCGACCCCAGCTGCTGCTCTGCTGGGAACAGCGTAAGAATGCCCACCCACATCTGCTCTCCTTATTGTCGAAAAGTAGACACATTCAAGACAGCTAGTCATGGAGGTCAGGGCTCCTTTACGGTCAACACCGGGCAAGGGGTGAGTCTGCCCATCATTGTTCTGGCTCTGGTTTGTCCTCAGAGGTGGTCTAATAAATTAGGAGAGAAGTGTGTGGAATCTTTCTGGCAGGCAAGTTTCTGGAAGGAATGAGAGTTCGGCCTTGCCCTTACCCAGTATGCGATTCCTAGGGCAATTATAATTTTTTGTGGTTTATTGTTTCAGTAGTCTGATAGTACGGATGTCTCTCTTTAAAATATCTCCTCTCCTGCCAGGATAGTCACAAGAAGATAACAGAGACCTCCCCCTTTGAATGAAAGCTCAGCTGAGGACATGTTTTGGTCTATAATATAGGTAAAATTATAGACTCCAGAGCCAACCCTTCACTTCCCACTTCTCTGCCTTGGACAAATGACTTAGCTTCCCAGTGTCTCAGTCTCTGCAGCTGCACAAAGTGAATCTGGGAATTCTTTCTCCATAGTAGCTTTCTGGCCTCCATATGAACATGCCACACACACACACACACACACACACACACACAAACTAAAGAAAATAAGTAGTACAATACTCTTAAAATTTTTTGAGGTACATAAAAAGAACTTTGGTATTTTTTCAGGTTGTCAGTGGCCCTTCCTCAGTGGCATTCTGGAAGGTTCTACCTGCTGAGTTCTCATAAAGTAGTCTATTTACTTAAAATAAATTTAGGAGTCTTAAGAATGAACTGCCCGGCCGGGCATGGTGGCGCACGCCTTTAATCCCAGCACTCAGGAGGCAGAGGCAGGCGGATTTCTGAGTTCGAGGCCAGCCTGGTCTACAAAGTGAGTGCCAGGACAGCCAGGGCTACCCAGAGAAACCCTGTCTCAAAAAAACCAAAAAAAAAAAAAAAAAAAAAGAATGAACTGCCCGGTTATATAAAATTATTTGTAGAGTTATCAGATCATTTCCAAAGTTCCAAAGTGCATTTATAATGATATGCTTCCAACAAGTACTGATTAAGTACAGAGAGGGGGGTCAACCCTGGGAACTTAGTGCAGACAAGGTCTTCATCCCCAGTTGTCATGATCTGATGAGGGAGACAAATTATTGACAGTAAAGGAATAGACAGTCATCTCCAGGGCTGAGGAGAAAATATAGCAAGATGCTGTGAGAGATAAGGGGACCACAGACTGCAAAGCCAGGAAAAGGGGTGGGACAGGACGTAAGGAAGTGACACTTGTATGATTTAAGCAACAGAAGAGAGCTCCAAGGGAAGAGAAAAGATCCCACCCCACACTTAGGTGAGCAGATGTGGAAGGAAGCACAGATGTCGAGTGTGTGGGGTGCAATCAAGGAAGGCATTGTACATGGCCAGGGCATGGGTGGCCCAGGTGTCAGGCCCAACAAAGCCCTCTGTTGCTCAAATGTAGATCATTTGGGTGGGCGGTCACACTCCAACTCAGGCTATGGCCAACATGGGAGTTAAAAATTCAGCTCCAAGTGCACAGATTTCTGCTTTACCTTTATCTCCCTCACTGGTTTGGGAAAGCTCCCTGTATCTTATCTTGACTTTCAGATAAGCAAAGGCACAAGAATGATATAAAGATCAACTTGTGGCCAATCTTGTCTTATCTCTTCTCATATTTTTTCTTTTCTTTTTGAGGTGCCAGAGATCAAATCCAGGGCCTTATTTGTGCTAGGCAAACAATCTACCACTGGGCTCCCTCCCAGAGTTTATTTCAGTTAGTGTTCAATTTACCATTCTAAGAGACATCATTTGCCAGGTAGTCCATTCTGTGAGTTTGGAAGCTGGAATGAAAACAGGTCTCTGCTCGGGTTTTCTGTAGCCCAGTGGGAGGGGCCTTTGCACAAAGACCCTACCTCATAATGACGACTAACCAATGTAAACCAAAGGTCAGGCAACAGAGAAGAAAACCACCGGTGCTTCCCAGAGAGGTAAAGAAAAGAGATTCCATGATTTCAAAGAATAAGATTGGGCAAATGGAGATGGGAGGAAAAATAAAGGTGAGAGAAATAAAATAGATACAGGCATTTAGGGACCAGTGGCAAGGAATAGTTATGGAGCTGCACGGATTGGGCCACATTCTGAACAGATTCAGCCACAGCTCCAGGAACCTCTGTCTTGTAGAGAATGTGGGACAACTATGGTCTTTTGTCAATGAGCTGGCATAGTGGGATCGATACTTCGGGTTGCTCTTGATGGTATGGAAGATGATTTGGTAGACAGGGAGCCATCTCATTTACGGGGTAAATCAACAGTTACTTGTTGGGAGCACCAACGATGGTAAGCAGAGCTGCGTAAATGTGGAGTCAAAGTAGACTGAAGAGCTGAGTCGGCTCAAGCTTTGTGAAGACAGTGGCTTTCCACCTTGGTCTCGCTGATACACATATAGATGTGAAATGAAGGGACGATGTTGCAATCATTAAGGACAGCATGTCGTGGAGCGTAGGCTCCCCAACTTCAGAAATGTTCAGGAGCCCATATGCAGGGAGGGAGAGAAAGGCTTGCTTATGTGATGCTAACACAAGCTGGTGAGGGAGAGTGACTGGACACTTTGGGTTCAGGATCTGATGACAAATGGAAAATCAGATTGAAGGAGCAAAAGGAGTTCTGGATCTGGGACTTCTGCATTCGACCTATTTTAGGAGAGCAGTAAATATGACAGGTTAAAGGCAGCTTGTGGTGGGGGACCTCTGTATAGTTGTAGGCATGCTTTTTATGAGGCGTGTGGACCATCGTGGTAAAAACCCAGGTAGAGGGGCTGAAGAGATGATTCAGCATTTAAGAGCACACCGATTTCTCTTCCAGAGGACCCAGGTTCAATTCCCAGAGCTCACATGGCAGTTCCGACCTGCCTGTAACTCTAGTTTTAGGGGATCCAATGCCTTCTTTGGCCCTTTGTGTTCACTAAGCATGCACTTGGTGCACAGACATGCACACCAACAAAACACTCACACATAAAAAAAATCAATAAAAATATAGGTTAAAAAAAAAAAGAGGAAAATTTCAAGTGGTGAAAGTCATTTGAAGTCCCTGGGAGGACCTGGTGGGATGTTGATAATAATGCCCTTGTTAGGGTTGGGGTGGGGTGTTTGTTCTGTTCTGTTTTGTATTGTTTTGTTTTGTAAGGCAGCATTGGCTCAGGTTGGCTCATCATGTAGCCTAAGATGACTTGGACCTCCCCATGCCCTGCCTCTCCTGTCCACGTCCTAGGATTCCTGCCATGCACCACTATGCCTGTCATTAAGCTGATAAGATAAGAATGATTGTGTTTTGCCTCCCATATCTACAAGTTAAGTGTAACCAAATCCATTTAAGACACACACCGCTGTGCTTAATGTGGGTTAGACTGTGACCCCAGAGCCTAACCATGGTTCATCTTGATTATTCTCTGAGCCTGAGCACTACCAAGATCTTTTTCGTAAGGTTCGTGTCTGCATTCCAATATAGCATACACAACATGGTTGTTATGGCAGCAATTTAGTGGTAAGTGGGTTGGTGACATTCAGAACTGCCTTCTGTACCTTTCTCACTTCACCAAATGCAGAATCCACTTCCATTGCTGGAGACCCACAGTTTCTGTTTCTTACTCCAGGTTTCATCGTCCATAATGAAGCGTGGGACTGCTCAGAAATAAAGACTGACTGCCCCTGGCAGAAGCCCTGCTTCCTGAGACCCTGCCATTGCACTGAGATTTGAATGTGTATGTTTCCGTTTCGTTGTGGGGAAGGAGCTGAACGACTCGGCTTTGGTTGAGAATGCTTCACCTCGACAGCCCAGATGAGGCCAAGAAGCTGAGAGCCAGATGTGGCAAGCCTGGCTGCCCACCATGTGTACTGACACAAGGGGCACTCTGGTCCTCTCAGCTGTCCTGCAGCAGGAATGTTAATCAAAGAAGACGAGCAGAAGACAATCGCCAGTTCAACTGCCAGAAAGCCAAACATGGGTTCATAAACAATAGACATTGGAATTGCTGGGGGTCACCCCAAACAGGGTGAGAGCTAAAACTAAGAAAGAACGAGAACTGTTTCATTATGTTAATGAAGAGAAGAATAAAGAGAGGTATATTTTTGAAGTAGGCATTTGGTAGCTGAGAACTTCCTAAGGGATTTGGGAACCTACTCAACCAATGTAGATCCCTTAAAGACTTCATTCTAGAACATTCTTGTTTCACCAATAATGGTTCTGTGTAGTACCATTTTTTTTTTATGTTGTGCCAGTGAACCCAGTTGCCAGAAACAAATATGAGTGTTCATTAAATGCAAGGAGCTTCAGCCAGCTCTTCCTAAGCATGCTTGCTCTCACTGTGTTGCATGCCTCTCAGTAGTACAGCTAACCACACGTTTTCTTATATTGCTTTCCTAATGTATAAGCGCGCTACAAGGGAAACAGGAATGAGGTCAGATGTAATGTGACCTGTAAAACTGTTGCAAGCTTTAGAAATAAATATTCTGCTCTTTCCCTGTCTTAATTATCTCCAAAGTCAGGAAACCGTTCTTTAGTTAAAGAAGATGATATGGACAGTCACGACACCCTTTAAACACTCAGTCCAGAGTTGCAGCTTAAGCAACATACAAATGTCTGCTGCTTTCTCCAAGTTCTGAGAGGGAATTTAAAAAACATACCAGGTAGTTTAAAATGCTGCATTAAGAAGATTTTATTTTTAAGTTAGATTGCTGCTATTTAAAAAATAAAATAAAACAACGAAGACCAAGCACATGCATCTAACAAAAATACCCTAAGGATTAAAGGAAGCCAGAAGACTCCTGGTTTATGTAAAGGAAACCTTACCGTCTATGATGAATGTGGGGATCATATCCATACACCCGGTATTTACTCTCCATGCCAGAGAAACAGTAAGATAGTTGGAGCCAGTTTCCCCCAGGAGCCTGTAATCAGTCTTGTTTACATTAAAAAGCTTTCCTCCCTCAAACTGTTCTTCTCTGCAGTGTTAGGGCCCAGCACAGAACCCCAGAAGGGCTCACTTGTAATACTACCTTGAATTTCACTGTCCCTTAAGGATAGTTTTGGGCCCCTTTGGATTAAAAACAAACTTAGAAGGAGGAGGAGGCAGAATCTATATGACACTTTTTTAAAAAAAGAAGGCAGAATCTATTCCATGTCTAGCTCGTTCTTTGATCTGGAACTATGACAGTTCTAAAGCACTTCAGCTTTAAAATGTGGAAGCCTGTAATTTTCTATTTCAACTGAATAGTCAGCGTTCAGTCAGTTGAGTGAGTGTCGGTCCGGCCGATCTGTGGTATTTGGAGGGACCCCTTGAAATTCGAGGATTTCATTTAAATGTGAAAGTGGTTAGCTGCAGTGGACTGTTGTGAAAGGCCAGAAGGACCATGCCAAGAGGTAGCCAGCATTATTGTACCCGTAGCTGTGCTTAGCTGTTTGCATTAATAAAACAGGGCTGCTGTCCATACTAGTTCGTCCCTCTAATGGCATAAGACAGACTTTGCTTTTGAAATAGCATCTGTGAGTGCACTGGTATTTGTCTGGGGGCTTGTTTGATTTGTTGTTTTGCAGTGCTGAGATTGAACCAGGACCCTGTGCGTGCTCTGCTCTGAGTACTCTAACCCCTGAGCTACACCCCTAGCCTTTGTTTTATAGTCTCAACTCAACCATAAATAGTAACTTTGTTCTCATGACTTGCAACAGTGTTCTCCTTCATGAGCTCCTACTACCATCTTAGTGGCGTGGGGAAAATGCCAAGGCAGAGGATGCTTCTTCGGCTATGCTTATAATCTCAGAGCATTTTAAACCTTCTAGTCAAGTGTTATCAGTATGTGGTGAATGTAAGACAGGAGCACAGGTTGTCATTCACAGTGTGTGTCATAGAAAGTTGCTATTTGGTTGGTCAGAAGAATCTTTTTCCCCACTAGTGGGGCGAGTGATACAGTTTTTTACTTTCCACAGTGATATTCACCCACTACAAAACAAAACGCAAAATGCCTAGGCTCCAAGTTCACCCCCTCGCAATGCACAAATGAAAACCTGTCTCCTGATACCATCTGTCAGATTTGTGATACATATACCTTTTATTCATACTAACTGATACACTTGGAGAAATTAAGAAAGCTAAAAATTACCTACTAGTAGACTCACATTTAACTAACAGGGATCACTGATTACTTCAATATGATGGTCTATTAACTGTTTTAAAAGCCATGGAAAGAATTAAAAGATCATGAGCCAAGCTGTAGTTCTCAGAATAAGGCTCTATTTTTTGCTGGTTAATTTGTAAAGGCAGAAAAGTTTAAAGGCTACATAGCCTCAGCAGCATCCCATTCCCAGGTCTCCATCCAGGCATCCCCACAGAAGGCACAGGCAAGGCTCTCTCCCTGTAATTACCCCTCTGCCTATTGCCAGCATTGCTGCAGTCCAACCAACAAGCTGCTATTCTTTAAGAAAATGAATATGTACAGAAATCGTGTGTGTGTGTGTGTGTGTGTGTGTGTTGCAGTTGTAACACAATTCCAGTTTTTCACTAAAGCATACCAGGTAGGCAACTGAGTGAGCTTTCCTGACTCCTGAGTTATGATAAAGAAAAAGAAAATTTGCCCATCTCACTGAAGGTCCCAGCAAGAAAAAAACTAGATGATAGAAAAGCCAAAGTGGCCAATTCCACCTTGGTTTTTAATGGAGGAGACTCTGTTGATATTAGGGTAATGAGAAGACTCTAAGTTCCCTTCACACAGCAGCCTCATGGTCATTACAACTGATGTGACAAACACAGCCCTAATCCATGTTCGCTTGGGGCAGCTTGACTGGTCGTTTCCTCTGCGTGTGAAATGTCCTGTGGTTTTATGTTAGCTGAAATTTATCTTTATGTTTACTCCTTGAATCATTTAACCCAACATCTATGATATTCAGAGAACCATCTTGGGCATTTGAGCAGCTATTAATTAAAGGAAAGGCAAACATATCAATTTCTCTGCCTTACCCAGAAAAGAAGCTGCCTTCCTGGTTTCTTCTTCAACTAAAGACAGTTCTCTGTCTCTAGTGTCAGAAGAATGCTCTGAAATTTAATTGCAAATATATTTAAGGAAAGAGAAGAATCTAATATGCTTTTCAAAAATCACCAGATATTGAAAACGAGTTGTGAGCCCTTAGTAACAGCCAGGCTTCGTATCCTGTAATGAATCCAGTGATCCACTGGCACTTTTTTAAAAATACAGGAGTTTGTTCTTGAGGGAGAAAAAAAAATGTGTGTTCACATCTCATATCCAGATACACCCCACAGCAACACACGCCAGACAAGGCCCTGGAACGTTACGCTGTAGGCACAATAGAAAGAGGCCAGCCTATTGCATAGCAGTATGTCTGCATTTGAACGGTAAAAGACAGTTCCCCTTTCTTCATCTCTTGCTCTCAAAGTCCATCCTGTGTTACTTGAGCATGATCCTAGCAGCATATTTTCAAGAAATCAACATTCTTTAGAGTATGTGAAACAGGCTTAATCTAATGCAGGATATATAGATTTATGTCTTTCCCCTCAGCATGGAGAATTTGTTTATGCATTCCTAAACCCCCACTTCACTTGCTTATCATTACAAGTACAAGAAGCTGTATTCAGAGATCATTATTCCTTCACGTCCGTCCAGTGCACAGATTGTCCCTTCGCCCCTTAAAATGATTAATCTTTTGTTAGTATTTGCTGTCTCCTTAGAGCTGATATGTTTTTATTTAACAAAGCAGAATGAACCTTTAGGAGATATGTGCTGGAGAGGCCAATGGGCACAAAAATAAGCAATTGTCAAATGAATGAGAACAGCTTCCTGACAGAAAGCACATTCCTAGGAAGTTCCAAAGAGGGCCTCTCGGCCCCACTACCAAGGAGCGCACGGACCAAAGGGTGATGGAGATGCAGGAAGATGCAGAAGCCTAAATCACTATTAGCATTTCTAGAAAGTAACTGTAATACAGACCCGCGCTTCTTTTATTATTATTTTTTGGTATGACTGTATTTTGTTTTGTGTTTTGTTTGTTTGTTTTTTGTGGCCAGCTTTACCCCATAATTTAAAAAAAAAAAACTCTCTTTTTTTTTTAACATATAAAAACGGAAGGTTTTTAGCAAAGAACTGGACAGTCCTGTGGCTGCTATTCCAACCCAAGGCCAGATTTTAGCCGTGTTGGGTTGTACTGCAGGAGAATGCCGTTTAGCTGGTTGCTTCTCAAACACAGCTGTATGGGAACAAAGAACCCTTGATAGATGTTTCCCAGTGGGGGTGCTGTTGGCATTTGGATCAGGATAAATCCTTGTTATGCTGAAATGTACCACATGTTGCAAGATGTTCAGTATCCTGGGTTCCTGGTGACTTAACACCAGACATTGTGAGAACCCCCAAGAAAGCTTCCCACTTGCCTGCATAGAAGGGTGAACCCCCTCACCTGAATGCCACTGTCTACTGCAACAAGGGACCATGGGGGAATGTGCCTGTCTCGAAATACCATGTCTACTGCCTTGCATGTCTCTACCCACTTCTCTTTCAAAGCCTTCTGCTTAGATGCAGCTTAAACTGCCCTGTTCCCTAGGTGAGGTTCCTAGGTGACCTTGTCCAATACAGTGGGCAGTGGGCAGCGTGACATGGCCTGATACTTCTGGAGGGTACGTGAAGCCAATCTTGTTCTTTACTTCAGTGTTACTTCAGAACTAGATTCCTGGTTGCTGGAACACAGTGGCTCTGAATCAAACATTTGTCTTAGGAACTCAGCATTAGATTCTACCTGGTAATATTAGAGACCGGGTTACAAAAGAGTTTCCCTTCCTCCTGTTGACAGCGCAGTTAATCCACACAAAAAAGCACTTGGACTCCCTCGTGTAAACATATCCATATGGTTCTGCCTTTCTAATAAGCTGTGCAAATGAGACATTGTGGCAGAAATGTGGGTAAACTGGATTGCATTCATATTGTTCACACCACAGATAGGCAAAACAAAATGAGTTTTCCCCCAGGTGCAAGCTCGATCAAGCTGTGCTAACCATACAGAAAGATACTCTTTATGCCACTGAAATTGAATAGTCAATAGGTCTTGAAAAATATTTAGATGAATTGCAGCTAGCTGCAAGGATGGAATTAATTCCTCCCATTCTAATATTTTAAAATTCAATTTCTAAAGACGCTTTTTTTTAAGCATAGCAACTTGGAATCAATAAAGGTGGTTATAGTGTAAACCTATAGATGGTGCTTAAAAAAATCTTATCTTTCTTAATAGCAGTATTTTTTTTTTAAAGAGAATACATTGAAAGACGTAAATGTGGCAGAACGCTGCTCCACCCTCAGGTCAATTTTGTGGTTTATTAAAATGCCAATAATATTTGTGCACTTGCCAGCATCAGGGGCTTTTCCCTTAATGGATGCTCTTGATGTGATTTTTGAGTGTATCATTACATTGCTTAGAAAGCATCCACCATGAGAATTTGCCACCGTAGTGATGACTAGCGTTAGGAAAGAATTATGAAGAACTGAGGGTTAAACCACTTTCATCCCTTAAACTATAGGCACTAATTCTTTAGTATTTCTTCTGTGGCTTAGACATGTGCCCACCCATGTATTCAAAGCCATCCCACACACATTTTACCAAATAAATACCTGCTGAAAATTCAAACTAGTTTCTCTCTCTCTCTCTCTCTCTCTCTCTCTCTCTCTCTCTCTCTCTCTCTCTCTCTCTCTCTCTCCCCTCTCTCTCTCTCTCTCCCCTCTCTCTCTCTCTCCCCTCTCTCCTCTCTCTTCTCTCCCCTAAGTAACAATGTATTTTCCATAACGGACTGTCTGTGTTCTTTTGTTCTTTTGAACTTTGGTTAAAGTGATAAAGATTCCTGTAAACTGGGATCACTGGGACCCAGTGTGTGATCTAATCTTTACACAGGTGTGCTGTCTGTGGGTATTAATAACTGGAACTATACCCAGATATCACGACAGTTTCTCCCTCTTTTTGTTCCTAACTCATTACTATATTATAGTATGTGGGTGTGACCCCTGCAAGTATCCACACCGAAGCATATGTATTCCACGATTGTAACCTGAAAGACCATGTATTATCTTTTTTATTCCATATTGGTGTTTGTGTTATTTAAAAATGGAAAATTATACTCAATCTCGTAGTATAATATAGTAGGATACTCTGCTGTGCACAATTCCAAGTGCCTTAGAACAATGTTTAGCTTTCCTAAGAATATGTATATGCATATATGTGTGTATAAAATTGGGAAACGTTACCTCAATAAAATCATTGGGAAATCCTAGTCTTAGTCCATTACTGTTTGTCTTATTTTTCAGATAGTGTTCAGTCTTTTTATTTTTTATTTATTTGTTCATTTTATGTGTTTCTGAGACAGGGTTTCCCATACTGGCCTCTAACTCAGTATATAGTCAGGGATGACCTTGAACTCCTAATCCCTCTGACTTCACCTCCCAAGTGCTAGATTACAGACAGGCTCCACCCCCTCATCATTCATAGTCTTTTTAAGTTAAAAGTCCATGGAGGTCTCATGGAAAACAAGATTCAGATACATTTTATAACTCCCTGGTATTTCAATCCCACCTAACTTTTAACATATGTTGTATGTGAGGCCTAGTAATTTGTATGTTAAAAACCTACCTACAGAATCTTTGCATTTTGATTTTTTTTTCAGATAGTGTGTATGTGTGTGTGTGTGTGTGTGTGTGTGTGAGAGAGAGAGAGAGAGAGAGAGGTCCCTAGAGGAACAGAACTGATAAAAAATGAATCTATGTTAAAGGGGGATGTATTAGACCGGCTTACAGGCTGTGGTCTAGGTAGCCCAACAATGGCTGTCTGCCGATAGAAAAACCAAGAATCTGGTAGTTTTTCAGCACGTCTAGGCTCCACCCCACAGTTACCTGGCAACAACCAGGTGTACCTGACTCACTATAAAAGGGGCTGCTTGGCCCCTCCTCTCTCTCTTGCCTTCTTGCTTTCACTCTGTCCTCTCCTCTGATCACTCTCTGTCCCCATTCCCCTCCCCCCACTCTCTCATGGCTGGCCTCTACTCTTCTACTCTCTCTATGTATTTCTCTGTCTCTACTCCCTCAACTCCCCTCTCCATGTCCTGAATAAACTCTATTCTATACTATACCTTCTGTGGCTGGTCCCTTGCGGGGGAGGGGGCGAGGGGAGAGGGATGCCTCAGCCTGGGCCCTCTGAGGCACTCCCTTCCCCCACACCTAACTCCACATCCACAAAACATATCCCTTCTTGCTTCATTTTTATAAAACACAACTCTTGGTTTTGTGACTGGGGTTTAGAAACTCGGCAGCTTCACATCCCCCTGCCACCACATGGGGAGCCATCACTCCCTAGCCCAAACTTCAAAAGAACTGGTTAGTAAATACTAACAAGTGTCTCTGCTGGTCTTTGGTCTAGGTTGGAACCCTGATGAACAATATTCTAATACCAGCAAAGGAACGCCTCATCAGTAGGCTACATGAAGTTACCAACGAGAGTTAGGGCAAGCAGGCAAAAAGCAAAAGTTTCTTCTCCTGTGCCTTTTTACGTCGGCTGACACTAAAAGTATAATTCTAGATTTACAGTAGATCTTCCTACCTTGAGTGATTGAATCAAGAAAAAGTTCTCACAAGTGTGCCAAGATCAAGTTGATAGCCAAGATCAGCCATCACAAGTCCACCCCTTGTCAACTTAACACACTACCATATCTGTTTATGTCACTCTTAATTTCCAAGTATAAAAATAAACAGGTCCTAATTATGCCTAGCATAATATAACTATCCCATGGACAAGTATGAATGCATTATATATTTTGGAATAGGTGGCAATGTCCCTTGCACGATGCATTCTTTCAGTGTCTCACCACTTAAATATGATAACCACTGATATTATCTCACTGGTGTTACATTACGTAATGAAGATGGGGACAGAAAACACAACAAATGTCTGCTCAATATGTGTCTATCTATATATGCACAAACAACAAATATCTACTCAATATGTGTCTATTTATATGTGCACAAACAAATGAATATCTGCTCAATATGTGTCTATCTATATCTGCACAAACACAACAAATATCTGCTCAATATGTGTCCATCTATATCTGTACAAACACAACAAATGTCTGCTCAATATGTGTCTATATCTGCACAAATACAACAAATATCTGCTCAATATGTGTCTATCTATATATGCACAAACACATTCTTAACAAGACATGACAGAAACACTAATGTCAATTATAATCCTTGTTTCTGCAACTGGTCACATGACCTTAGCTGGTATTCTCAACTTCTGCTGCTCATTCTGCATTTCTTATACCCTTGCCAAGTACCTTGGCAGGTCCTGGAGGAATGATTCATATCTTCAGTCTTGAAGGTCTTGACCCATTATCATCCTGCCTGGAGCTGGTTGGTTTTTTGTTTGTTTTTTGTTTTATGTTTTTTTTTTAATTTTTAATGACAAAAACAAAAATATATCTAAAAGCAAAGCTTCTGGAAAAACCATTTGTTCTTCCTTGTCTTGTGTAGCTCCACAAACTTGATCTTGGCCTCCCACCTGGCCCTGTGTGTTTCAAAGCCAAGTCCCTGAACACATCCTTGTTGACAACAGTCTTGTCCAAGGGGATATCCACAGAGTACCTTGTGGGCATGAGGTGGTTATAGTTATATACTTTCACAAAGAACTTGATCTTGGATCGCTTGGCGACTTTCTTCTTGCCCATGGCAGCTGTCATTTTGGGGGGATAGCGGTCAATTCCAGCCACCAGGGTATGGTTGTAAGGGTGGTCTGAGGTGCCATCGTCAATGTTCTTCATGATGATGGCTTTGAGTCCCGAGTAGCGTCCCGCCAGAATCAGCACCATTTTCCTGGGTTTCATGAACTTGACCATTATGACAGCAAGGGGTAGGCACCCAACTGCCTAGATCTGGTTGTTATAGTTTCCCATTGATGTTAGTCAAAGGACATAGGAACGTCAAGACATACTCTACAGGATCTCCTACACTTCAGACATAATCTTCCTTACCTCTATTGTAGAGGAGCAATGGAATTCCCTCATAGTAGTCTGGTGCTGGTACCCAAAAGTCCAGAAAAGGGCATCGGAGTCTCAGAAGCTGAAGTTATAAGTAGTTGTGTGATATCGGTACTGGGATTTGAACTCAGATCCTCTGGAAGAGCAGTATACACTCTTAGCCACTGAGATTCCCCCTACCCCAAAAATTGTTGCTTTGAAAAGTAGTAAATCAAGGTATATTATTTTTATTTTTAATTTTTCTATCTTTTGCTATGTCAGTGGATATTTGATAAATACTTGTCTGACATAAAATGTAAGTATAGAAGATAGGCCCTTTAGAATTAATAAAGTAAGAAATAGAGTTCTTCGTTGTGTTTAGTTTTTAATGCACTGTAAGAAAGAGAAAAAAAAAAGCTGGGAGCACATTTTAACCAGAAAGGGGTTTAAATTCCTCAAGGGGGTATTAAAGGAGTAATTTGGCTTCTCTCAGCTCCAGGACAAGGTCATAGATGAGAGGAGATGTGAAAAGAAACCTATGCGTCATTATTTTCCTAGACAAGAGATGTAGGGGAGAAACAAAAATCAAAAACATTAAAAAGTAGGTTTGGCCAACTACCCCTGAGTAGGGAGCCTGCCCTGGAAAACAGTTGGTGTACCCAAGAGGACACACCCGTTGTTTCAGTTTGGTTTGGGTTGGGTTTTGTTTTGTTTTAGGGGGTTGCAGGTGGGACCCCTGCTTATGAGGCAAGCACTCTGACAATGACCTACTGTTGCCTTGGTTTGGGTTTGGGTCTTTGTTCGTTTGGTTTGGTATGGTATGGTATGGTTTGGTTTGGTTTTTGTTTTTTAAGACCTGGAGCTAGCTCTGTACAGAAGGCTCTACTCGGTGATTTTGGCCTCAAACTCACAGAGATCCACCTGCTTCTTCCTCCTGAGTGCTGGGATTAAAAGTGTGTGCCAACCACCACTCAGTGATTGTTATTTTTTAAGAAAGAGAGAATAAAAAACCATGAAGTTGGGTGGGTAAACTTTGTCAAGGAACTTGTAACTCATCCTCAAGACAAAAGGAACTTATTAAGTACTTCAATCCCAGGAATAGTACTCTTACATTCACCTCAATCATCCTGACTGTCTTAGTTACGGTTTCATTGCAGTGAGAGACACCATGCCAAGGCATCTCTTACAAAGAGTAAACATTTTACTGGGCTGACTGGCTTACAGTTTTAGAGGTTCAGTGTATTCTCATGAATGATGAGAAGCATGGCAGAGTCCAAGCAAATATGGTACTGGGAGAACTGAGAGTTCAACATCATGATCTACAGACCTCCAGAAAGAGTCTGTCTTCCATAGATGGCCAGGAGGAGGGTCTCTTCTGCATGGGTGGAGCTTGAGCACCAGGATCCCTCAAAGCCTGCCTGCACAATGAGATGCTTTCTCCAACAAGGCCACACCTCCTAATAGTGTCACTTTCCATGGGCCAAGCATATTCAAACCACCACAGTAACCATAATGAACGAATGAAACACTGTTGGAAGCACAGTGGCTTTTACTATGGCTATAGTCTGGTTGGTGGGGGAAGGTGGCTCCAACCAAGATATTTACTATTAGAACAAAGAAAGGTAACCTAATTTAAAGGGTGGTTATGAAGTTGAATTGTTGCCTGTGGCAAAGGGGAACATGGAAATGTCATGTCTATACCTAACCATGTGTCTGTGTGGTATAAAGAATGTCAATGCCACTTGCTGAAGGACAGAACAGCAGAGATCAGGCTGATATAAGAATAGAGTTGGGTACAGAGAGGGGACTCAAAAAGGCTGAGGACACAGAGAAGTGAAGCATTTCATTTTGGCTCTATAATCCAATCTGTTTGTTTGCCTTCTGCTGGGACTTCAAAACTGATATATGTACAAGAGTCAACTGGACACAGTAGTCTGAAGGTTAGAGAAAGTGTCTAGTTGGGAATCAGGAAGGTAGCTTGATGGGAGAGTACCTGTGCCAAGCCTATCTAAATTGGCTCCGTCCCCAACGATAGAGGGGCAGGGGAGAATGTCTGACAAAGAGAGAGTTAAGAATATGCAACAGAAGCTATGAAAATGAATAGACCTTTCCCACAGGAAAATAATGTAGCTGAAGCCCATGAAGTTATCAGCAGAGTCAAAATTCAGTGAGCTATTTTTATATTGCCTGAGTTTGTCTTTAAGACTATGCCATCAAATTATTTATACATCACTGGGCATTTCTGATATTTGCTTGTGTTTAATTTTATAGGATTTTACTAGTTACTTTAATTTTAAATAAAATATAATAGCTTTTTGTTCAGGATATTAAATTATAAAGCAAAATTACATTTGAAAATTCCTGATATTGCACAAAATATTATATATAAGAATATTATCTCAATGAATCAAACTGGTTATTTTGACTTCTTATTAGAATAAATTGCTCATTCTTTAATATGGCCACAAATGGAGAAATTAGTTTATATTTACTTCCAATATTCAGTGTACATGGAGAGATATATGAGCTTTATCTCCATTACCTAAAAAAGCTTAGTACTAGACGTGTATCGAGTGTTTTTCAGATATTAGAAGATTTGTATACACAATGAAATGCCTCGGGGATAGGCCAAACCTAAACACAATATTCATTTGTTTCCTCCACATGGTGTTTCCTGAAGCTCACTTTTATAACATGCTTAGCACACTTGTTCTTTGACAGTGTCTTGTCACAAAACTTTGGATATGGAATTCTCTACTTGTGTCTTCATGTAACTTAGGAATTCTTGGGTGTTGTAACATATGCCTGGACGCCCAGAACTTGGAGGCAGGAAGATCGGGAACTACATTGTGAGTCTGAAGCCAGCCTAGGCTATAAGACCCTCTTACAAAACACTAATAAATGCAACCTATGAGTGACACTCCTCAAAGGGAGACTGGGGAGATGCTCACAGTACACGCTGCAAAGGGAGTAGAGTGTTGTGACCTGAATGTACATAGTAGAGCAGATACTTGCCGTGGGTCCCCAACACTCTAAGCATATGCTCGCTGATAAAGGACAGGGGACACTGCCGATTTCCCTCAGTGGAAAAGTTTGTAATCTTCCTCCTCTCTTATTGCCTGAAAGCATAGAGTTAAAGTTCAATACATGATGCAATTACCTCATCATTTCAAAAAAAAATTATCTTGTACAATAATATCTGTTACTCAGAGAGGATAATAATGACTTTTGAGACTTCTGAAAAATAAAGTCAGTGGAACTGAAACCAAAAAAAACAAACAAACAAAAAAAACCCAACTTCAAGATTGTCATCAGGACTGCAGAGGCATAGTAAAGAAAATTCAGATTAGTATGTGCAAGTGCATCTATCAATCAAATGTGTAGATTTAGCATTCTAAGTTATCCTTAGCCTGTGAAGAGAAATTCAAGATACAGGAAGAGACTATAGCTAATAGGAATTTTAAAGAATGCGATTAAAATCATTGGTAGTGATTATACTTATAGCCCTAGCTATCTGGAGCTTGAGGGAAGAAAAATCACTTGAATCCTAGACAAAATAGTAAGACCTTGTCTCAAAAATAAACAAACTAATGCAAAAGTAACCTTTATTCTCCTGATGTGATTGTCAGCTCCAAGGCTTGCTGCCTCTGTCTGCTAATCTAGGCCTACTCCTGGAGGCTTCTGTCCTCCCTACAATCTCAACTAGACCTAGAACGTTTTCAGCCTCTGAGACTTACTGACTACTAAGCTCACCCTTTCTAGTTCTTCCTGAGCTCTGGCTGGCTGATTCAAACCAGCTCTTCTGATTAAAACTCCTCTCCATAGTAACTGATTCAAATGAGCTTCTCTCTCTGCCTTTGACTGAATTGCTCTGCTTGGCCTCAAACTAACTCTGGCAGTCTGTTCTGAGCTTCTGGCTCCTTCTCATTCTCTGGCTCCTTCTGTCTTCGCCTATGTCTAGTTTGTTCTCTCTTCAACCTGTCTCTGTAAAACTCTCCCAGTAAAACTGCCGCCTTTTTCTCTTTCCTCTCTGTGCTGCTCTCTTAAGTAGCTTCCCCTTTCTCTCTCCTCTTATAAGAGTTAGATATATCCTATTCTGTCAAATATTTCTCTGATTTGTCACTTTGCCACCCAATTACATATCACTTTCAAATATGGGTGGTTCCTTCTACAAACAAACTTTACTTTCATTATTTGGGACTAAAGGTGTGTGTTAAGGGCTGTGCACACCACAACTAGAAACAGTTTGGTTGTTTTGTTTTGTTTCAGTAAAGAACACAATCTCAGGGTTCATAATGTGATCAAATAACCTGCAATGAACAAACAAGCAAACAAGCAGATAATAGCACATGCTTTCTAGGGCTAGAAGCAAGTAAAATATTTGAAACTGAGTCATGCCAGGAAAAAAAAAAAAAAAAAAAAACAATGGAAGGGAGCCAGGGTCAGTGTGCAAGTGAACTCAGCCCCACGGTGTGAGCAAAGCTCGTGTCCTGGCACATGGCAATGCTGAAGGTCCTGATGTCAAAGACAGTAGTCCTAGGGTCAGATGTTCTTGTGACTGGGCCAACAGTCGTTAACTGCTTACTATAAGCCAAGCATATCACACACAGGTCCTCATCAACAGCAACCCATGAAGCATTACCAGTGTGGCCATTCCCGGTTGACACTGAGGTGAGTAACTGAGTCTCTCCTGCCCCAGGCCACACAGTATGAGTGCAGCAAAGATGCTGAAAACTGGCCAGGATACCAGCTGTGCATTGCTGTCCTCATGTCCTACAGGAAATGGGTGTCTATAGATGAGCATCTCCTTTCCATTCAGAATTTGGGGGGCGAGGATCCATGAAAGCAGAGAATGGTCTGAGCACCATTCTTGTTTCTAGGTAGGTATGTACATGGATTCTATCTAGCACAGATCCAAATGCCTTCCCTTCTTCACTGTAGAAGAAATGTGCGCATGCTTCCAAGTGTTCCTTCTTTAAACATGCCTCAGCTTTTAGGACTAAATGCAACATTTACCTGCTACCTCATTGATAACGCGTAAAACAGATGTGCTAACTTTACAGATATGCAAATGGCACAATTCATCATTTAAATTATATCACTTAAAAGTCTTGTTGACTTAGATTATATATTTCTAACCTGTTCAGCCCTTACATTTATTTTCATGTGTGTTTTTTATAATATGCTCCGTTCTTTGCAGTTAAGAATTACTCATTGGAAGCTTCAAATAATGATAAAACAAAAAGGCGTTCCTTAGAGTTGTGTCTTTAGTGGACATATATAGTCCCCCTAGCTTATTCCCCATTTTATTGTTACTATGTAATCCAGGTTGGCCTGGAACCCACAATTCTGCCTCAGCCACGCAAGTCCTGGAAGTATAGGTATATGCCACTATGTCTAGCTCAAAATTCTTTTATTGTTTCCTACAGTACAGTATAACAATTTCATAGCACTTACTTTGCACCTGACTTGCATTCACAATTATAAATCATCAGAGATGATTTTGAATGTCTAAATGAGGTACAGAGGGACTCAGGCACCCTCTGGACCTATACTGGAACTAATCTCCTACAGTTACAGAGGCATGAGGGCTGTGTGACAGACTTTTCCTGGAGAGACATGAAGAAATTGCTACTCACCCCAAATAGGGAACTGACTACTGATCAAAGTGCAGATACCGTGAACATCCAACTTGGTGAAGCACTGAGTTTTATTGGAGTAAGCTAAAGGACTAGAAGTAGTGTGTGTGGGGGGGGGCTACTTACAGGAACAGAAATGACACAAGGACACCATTACCAAAGCCCACCCCAGCAAGGGTGACAGCTCACCAAAACTGGAAAACTGCACGGCCTGCAGGCAGCTCACTCGGGTTGAAGAGGACCAAGTGACTCCATTGATCCAGGCTGCACAGCTCCTCTCTGATTCCTATACACAGTTCAGCTGGTCTCAGCTTCTTCCTGGCTGCGTAGGCTTGTCAGGGAGTGACTCTCAGCAGTCTCTATTGTTTCTGCACTCTTGGGGAGGGAAAGAACTCATGCACATCTGGTGAGTTTCAGGGACTTCCTCTTAGTATTCTGAGTTGAGTTCATTACTTCCTGTTACATGTGGCGCTCCATTGAGAGATGAAATGTTTCAATCTCAAAGGAAACTATTAACACAATTCTTAATATAAAAACATATACAACAATGAAGGGTCTGAGGTGGCCACTGAAATTTTGCTGTACTCCCCTCTCGGATCTTTAGAATAAGTGCTAATCATGGTTTTAAGCGTAGTGTTCCAGATATCTCTTTATGCTTGCATTGCTACTTCCACAGACAATGTTTCTCTCTTTTGCAGCTCACAACTTTCAAAACTGCCACCTCCCAAGGTGTTCGGCCACCTTCATCTCCTCTAACACACTAAAGCATCTGTGTCAGTCAGCTGGAGTAAAGCCATCTTCACAGCAGCCTGTTGTAGGAATGGTTTATGAGTTTTTCCTTTTTCTTCAATCAACTCTCCACGAATGGATTTTTAGTTGTTTTACTTTTACTCTGTTACAAGCAGTACTTCAGTGACCATCTTGATATATCCACCTGGACACATTTTCCCTTCTTATAAATTAACTGCCTCTGTAAGCACTATGAACACTGTCAAGAGTGTAATTTATAACTCTTGGAGTTGCTGCTTCAGAGTCTATTTGGTTTGCCTAACCCAAGCAATAATTCTCTACCTTTGTGTGCATTGGTTTCCTGCTGCCCTGGAAGTCTTGTGTGTGTGGCTGATGGAAAGAAGTTTTCTAAGTAGGAGAAATACTGAGGGGGCTAGAAATGAAGCTAGCATGGCAAATACATTTTCAATGGTTAGTTTCACATAGGAAAAACAACTTCCAGAGCCTAGACAAAACCACAAATTATGTTTAGCCATTTTAAATAGATTCAGTTAATTATAGGATACTAATTAGAAAGTAAAAGTGTGGTTTGGGTTTAATAGTATCACCCTAAAGCCAATTGATAGGCACTTTAGTAAAAATAGAATAATAAATAATAACATTTTTCTGTTAAGTCAGCACTCAAAACTATCTCTGATCCCCTAAGATTAGCACAGGTGTTGGTATTCACTGATGGGGAAAATTTGTCTTGAAGCACAATGTACTGTGGCAGCTAAGGATTTCACCGAGCCAGGACCTCCACACTCTACCATCTGCAGGGACTGACTCTCTGCCCTGAGACAGAAATCACTAAACTGTACAGTCCTCAATTTGAAATCATTTTTATAGTTATCATTTATGTGTATCTGTGAGTATATGCGAGCAGGCACACATGTGTTGCCTCGTGGGGGTGATGATCACTGGCCACAGCAGGAGTCAGTTCTCTCTTCCTACCATGTGGGTCCCAGGGATGGGACTGGGGTCACAAGCTGGGAAACAGTACAGATAATGGTATATGCATTTCAATCCCATTTGTGAGGATTTACTGAGGAAACATATATGAGATGTTTTAAATAAGGAAATCAGTACAAAGCCTTTTCTATGTAGCTAAGCAGTAGGTTACTATAGTCAGACTATAGGGACAGAGGAAAGTAAGGAGTCCCAGTTTAGTGGAACTGAGCAGGGTAATATAATCAATAGATAGCATGACAACATTTGGGATGGTCCCTCCTTTTGAATAATAAACAAAGTGTTCTAGAAGAAGAGCTGGAGAGCCTTCCAGATCTCTCTGCTTTTCTTCTGAGCTCTGACAGAAACACAGAGTACCTTGACTGTTCCATGACCTGGCCAGCTGCATATGTTTTTTTTTTTTTCCCCTGGAGGCTTAAACCTAAGATGGAGCCTTGAACATTTCCAGGCACTGATAAAGCTGTGTAGGTTAGTTCCCAAAGCAAGAAAATATTAAAATCTGTTGCTCAACCATAGAACCTTGCCATGGCTCTGAGCCACGTTTCTTAAATCCTCATATGGACTTTGAACTGATCCCCCTGGTGTTTACTGCTTCTTTCTTCGGAATCTCAACTGACCTCATCTCCAAATGGTTTGGCAAATCTGTTTGAAGAATTCCCTTGCCACCTCTCTTGGTGTAACTCCAACCTAGGACTCAGAATGCTAAAATGTAAGGAACAGCGAGGGGAGGGGAGCCTTTTAGACAGGCAGGAAAGAGCTCATCTCGCCAGGTGCTTTTGGGACCTACGAACAGCTTGACAGGGCTGGGATATGAAGAGCAGTTGGCAAAATAACAGGATGTTAAGATGAGATGAAACCCCAGTAACAATCCAAGAGTTTGCCTTCATCCCAATGCCAGAATGTGGACAGAGTATCTAGGGAAGAGACTTGATGAGTGTTCAAAAGGAACACTGTAATAAATTGGGTAATGAAACTATACATATGGAAATTTTAGAAATTAAAAACAACAACAGAATATGCTGGCTGATTTCACTGAGAAGCAGCAAAAAAATAAAAAAATGTGGGAAAGACTACGACCTCCCTAGATGAGGCTGATGGTCAGCATCTCTACGACCTTCCTAGATGAGGCTGATGGTCAGCATCTCTACGACCTTCCTAGATGAGGCTGATGGTCAGCATCTCTACGACCTTCCTAGATGAGGCTGATGGTCAGCATCTCTACGCTTTCCCACACGCACTGCTACCTTGGGTCAGTAACTTCAATTCTTTTAATGTCAGACATCCATCTCAGTATTATCTCATTGGGCTTCACAGGTCTTTGGAAGGAATTAAATGGCATAATAAGTAGAAAGCTCTTTGCTGTATGTTATGCGTTTGTCTTAGAGCAATAAATGGTAAAACATGAATATTGTTAGTTGTTTATAAGAAAGCAATATGGTTTAGAAACCCAGGTTATGTCTCAAAATTTCCACCCTATCAGTTATGTTTACTATGAAAAGCCTCTTTTTTTGATACCTTGTTTTTTAGTATCTCTAATGTTGATACAAAACATATCTCTCATCTCAGGGAGAAATAAGTTCACCCTTATTCCAAATGTGAGTGCCACATCCAGGAATGGATTCCAATTGCCCCGATTAACTGTGGAAGTGGAAGAGGACATGTGAACTTCTATTATTTCTTTTTCTTTAAAGAATTATACATCTAACCCCAGCACTCCAGAGGCAGAGGCAGGTTGATCAGCCTGTTTTACATAGTAAGTTCCTGGACAGCCACATACTGAGAGTCTGTCTCAAAAAGCATAAAAAGAGAGAGAGAGAGAGAGAGAGAGAGAGAGAGAGAGAGAGAGAGAGAGAGAGAGAGAGAGAGAGAAAGGGAAGGGAAGGGAAGGGAAGGAAAGGAAAGAAAAGAAAAGAAAAGAAAAGAAAAGAAAAGAAAAGAAAAGAAAAGAAAAGAGAAAAAGAAGAGAAAAGAGGGCTGGAGAAATAGTTCAGAGATTAAGAGCACTGACTGCTCTTCTAGAGGTCCTGAGTTCAATTCCCAGCAACCACATGGTGGCTCACAACCATTTATAATGGTATCGGTATCTGATGCCCTCTTCTAGTTGTCTGAAGAAACTATAGTGTACTCATATGCATTAAAAATAAATAAATAAATAAATCTTAAAGAAAGTACACCTATAAAAAAAAAAGAAAAAAGAAAAGAAAAGAAAGGTCTTTAGGCTGGCTTGACACACGCCTTTAATCCCAGCAGGCAGGAGGCAGAGGGAGGATGATCTCTGAGTTTAAGGACAACCTCATCTACAGAATGAGTATCACAGTCAGGGATACACAGAGGAAACCCTGTCTCAGAAACAACAGCAGCAACAACAACAACAACCCATAAACAATCATAAGTAAATGCATTTTCCAAATACATTGCTGGGCTCTCACAGGTAGACAGGTTGCAGATGTTAGCTGATGGCATTTCTAGCTTTGGGGTTGGTGGAAACAGTGGTTGCAAGAATACGTGTCAAATGTTTTACCTAATAGCCAAAAGGTTGCTAGGTCAGACCCAGAGGAGGACAATGAGTTAGCTACTAAGGGGGAACTGAATATAGGCAACATTCCAACTTTCCACAATCATGAAGTTCTAATTAGTCATTTAAAATCTTCAACACAAGTATGGCATTTTCTTCTGGGAATTTTGGGTTGCAGTAAAATGCTCATAACAGCACCTAATAGCCCCTCTCTCACAGAGTCATAGTGGGGAAATTGGTTATTCAGGTAGAATGCCAAGTCATTAATTCCCATAAACAAATATTTATTGGGTGTGTGTATCAAGAACTAGATCCAGTAGTAAATAAAACAGAAATGAAATGAAACTGATGCTTCCCATATAAATCTTGCTTTCATATAGCAAATAATAATGGCTAGTTAGCATAAAGATATGTTAAACTATATATGGACTTTACAAAACATTTTCTCATGACAAATCGTGTGGTTCTGATCTAAACTATCTCCATTATTTTTCTTGTAGAAAAAGAACAGTAGCCCACAAACATTTACAATGATAATATTTGGCTATAATTATAGAGACATTTCAACAGAACTCAAGACATTGAAGATAAAAAAACACTAGCAATTGGGAATGAGAAAGCTAGCATCTACTGATAGAATGTTGGATTATTTCATCACGCTCCTCTCCAGCATCCGACAGAAATCTTCCTAAGAAATCACACTTAAAATCCTATTTGCTTAAGACACCACAAAATATGTGAGCAACAACTTGGGGGATGGAGATGTAGTCACAGAATGCGTGTTAGGGTGCTCTCCGAGCATGCAGGAAGCCCTGGTTGGGTTTAGTCTTCAGCATCACACACATCGAATATGCCCAACACTAGCGTGATGCAGGTAGGAGGATACATAGTTCAAGTTGGACAGAAGGCTGGGCTACACGAGACAGTGTCTCAAAAAACAAAAACAAAACAAAAAAAACCACCTTGGGTTTTTATTAGTTTTAATCTTAAAAAAATATGCAATCATCAGAGCTTTGGAATGTATTTTATTACATCAAATGCCCCTACAACCAATAATCTTAGTGTTGTGATCATAAAAAGAGCAAGAGCTATTATGATAAGTTCTGGCAGGGTGTGGGAGAAGGGGGTGCCTCGGCAGGCCCAAGCCAAGGCATCCCTCCTCAGAGAGGCCAGCCACAGGACAGTACAGTATAGAGTTTATTCAGGGCATGGAGAGGAGAGTTAAGAGAGTAGACGAGGCAGAGAAAGGCAAGAGAGAAGGAGAGAGTAGTGAAGTAGAGGCGGGCCATGACCACGTGGAGTGAGGGGGGAAGGGAAGGCAAGAGGCAAAAGAGAGGCAAATGAGAGAGAGAGGATGGGAGAAGGGGAGACAATCAGCCCCTTTTATAGGGCCATGTCTACCTGGCTGTTGCCAGGTAACCGTGGGGCAGCGCATACCTGGCAATTGGAGTCCAGACAGAATACCAACACTTACGGACTGTGCTAAAGGTACAGTTGGGAGTTGTTCATCAAAAAGATGTAAAATGAAGACCCTAAAGATGTTAGGCTCTGCCTATTGGAGCTAGGCCTTGGTTGGACATTGCTAGGCAACTGATTCCCTTTAGGTCAAGAAGCCAGGGAAGGCCAGGCAGTGGTGGCGCACGCCTTTAATCCCAGCACTTGGGAGGCAGAGGCAGGTGGATTTCTGAGTTCGAGGCCAGCCTGGTCTACAGAGTGAGTTCCAGGACAGCCAGGGATACACAGAGAAACCCTGTCTCCAAAAACAAAACAAACAAACAAACCAAAACAATTTAAAAAAAGAAGAAGAAGGAGCCAGGGAAGTGACCACTTTCCTGCCATGAACCTGCACAGCCTTGGTCTTGTTTTCATTTGTTTTGATTGTTTTTGTTTTGTTTGTTCTCAGTTAAGCATAGGTAAGGAATATCTTCCGGGACAATGTTTCACTCTGCAGCCCCAGGTTGGGGCCTGAAACTTGCCCTCAGGTAAGTAGGCTACTCCCTACCACCACCAACTCCAGCCAGAAAGCCCCGCCCACTAAGGGTCCTGCTAGCCCCACCTCCCGGAAGTCCCCGGGAAGGTTCTGTCACCGAGGGCCTACGCAACTTCCGGCTACAGCCTAGCGGCTCGCCGGCGATTGGCTCATTGCCCCGCCATCGTGTGACGTGCTGCCCTAGCCCTGTGGACCCACGTGTGGAGCTGCCGGCAGGTACCGGGGAGCGGAGGTTCGGCTGCCGCGGTTCCGAAAAGGGTGTCCCTGCCTCATTATGGTGAGAAAACCGCGGTGCTCCGAGAGGGAGCCGCTCCCTGCGGCTGACTTAGGCCACTGGCCGCGCGGGTTGGTGCCCCGAGTCCTGTCACTCTCCCGGCACCAGTCACCTTCGTCACCCCCGGGACACTTCGGAAGGAGAAAGATGGTTTCCCTTTCGCCAAACCCCGGGAGTTTCCAGTCCTGACGGTTTTGGGTAACTCCGTCCCTGTGACGCAGAAGCTCCGCCCCCTGCTTCCGGGGTTCACTTGGGCCGCTGGGTAGCAACTCTGGTTAGACCCAGAGCTAAAGAGCAAATACGAATGTATGGAGGAGTAATCTGAACCTTAGTTGTCTGTGCCCTAATCTTATTTACTACCTAGTAGATGAAATGTATGTCTATATTTTCTTGTGGCAGGCTCCTTGTCTTGATAAAACTTTTCGGGGACCTTCCCAGAGCACCCATTAAGAGAGACTTCAGAGTGAGTTCCAGGACAGCCTGGGCTATACAGAGAAACCCTGTCTCGAAAAAACAAACAAACAAACAAACAAACAAACAAAAAAACAAGAGAGATTTCAGGCATTTGCACTTCACCCTGTTTGATTTTCCCTCTTACTGATTTACTTGCTAAGAGCGGAGAGCTTCGCACACTGCCCCACATATTCCCCAGCACCTTTGAACAAGTGTCTCAGAGTAGGTGCCTAGGCAGGGTTTGTTGGAGAAGATAAGTATGGATCCTTCAGGAGACAGGGACTGTTGTCTGGCTTAGGTGTACAAATCTGAAATATCTGTTCACCCTTCACACGCTTAACTGAGTGTACCTGTGGCTGTGGCATTGCCCACTGTGTGGGAGTTCTGTTTTAATGACCATTCCTGATGATTTTGTAGCCTCACAGAAAGAAAAAGCCCTTTATAGAGAAGAAGAAAGCTGTGTCTTTTCATCTGGTCCACCGGAGCCAGCGCGATCCTTTAGCAGCAGATGAAACTGCACCCCAGAGGGTTCTCCTGCCTACACAGAAGGTAGGTCCTGTTCTGCAGCACTACGTTTTTAGGTGAATGGTAGTTTTGTAGTCCTGAACATGGAACCCAGGAAACTTAAGCATGCCGGGCATTCTCAGAAGTTGGTCCTCTTAAAAAAAAAAAAAAAAGCTGTGCCTCGGTTTCCAATTTCTGTGCTGATGTTTGATGTTGTGTATTTATTTGATTGACAGACTAAAGCATCTTTGAGATTATTAACTAAAGAGATCTTACAGAATATTAGTCAAGTTCACTAGTTCACAGCCCCCATGTGCACAGTATTATTTAGGCTATGGCGGTATGCCCAGCCTCTGCTTACTCTTGGCATTCCGCCATGTTACAGTAGTCTTCCATTTGCCCCCTCGGCTCTCAGGTCATGAAATACAGAACATCCAAGCTCATGGGTTAGCTTTGGCAATCCTAGAGGGGCCCTGAGTAGGTTGGTTTATGTTAGCATCACACTTGTTAAAGGTGGATAATGGAAACATTTTGGGGGATGCTGGAAAGATGGCTCAGTGTTTAAGTACTTGCTGATCTTGCAGAGGACCCAGGTTCGGTTCCCAGCACCCATATGTAGAGTTATAGCCATCTATAACAACGGTTGGGGGGGGGGGGCTTGCTACTCCCTTTTGTCCTCTGTGTGTATTAGCTGCACATACACACTCATTAAAAATGTAAAAAAAATGTTTTAAGTATTGCGAGGCATTGGCCTTCCTTTAACTTTTCCTTAAAGCCACCCATTACACCACTTCATGAAAAGCTTTCTTTGGGTATAAAGACAAGAAACTATACTTACTGTCAAAGTTTCCAAATCTTTTCTTCTAAGCCTCCAGTGACATTTTTTGAGTGTGTGTTACATATATTTCTTACCTAGATTTGCCATGCAGAATTGTCTAGTTGAAAGACTCGGTCTCACTCGTGTTATGTGTATGTGCTCCTGTTTCACTTTGTCTTTGAGACAAGGTCTGCGTTTTTCAGGCCTGTCATCCGTTGGTGGGTTCTAATGGCCTGCCTCAGCCTGGCTTGTTGTCATTCTGTTATAATTGTGTGTAGCACTCTGGTTTGGACTCTCTGTAGTTGTGGTATTTGTCAGGAACTAATGATTCCTATCAGCCACTATTCCTGTGCTGTCTACGAAAGTTGTCAGGGTCCTGGCCTTACTGGTGGCAGGATAGCTAACTCCATGTTGTTGTCCAAGGTCAATGAAGAGGAAAGACGGGCCGAGCAGAGGAAGTACGGCGTGTTCTTCGATGACGATTACGATTACTTGCAGCACCTGAAGGAGCCCTCTGGGCCCGCAGAGCTTATCCCCAGCTCTGCCTTTGCCACACCCCTCTGCGACAAGAAAGAAGACACCTGCGTATACTCAGTAAGCTTTCTCGGCCCCTTTACATATGAAACCCAGCAGCAATGGGGAGACACCTCATTTTTAAGTCAATAACTTTGGGTCAGTAAATGGTGCCGGTATGAAGAATATAGAGTCTCTGCCTGCTGTTGTATAGATGTGTGTATGTCTCCACCATTGGGTGTAGGCCCTTTCTCTGGTAGCTGCTGTCAATATTAACAGCCTTTTGTCAGGTTCAGAACTATGAGTCATGTCAGGCAGCATTTGCCATAGAAGAAAAACAGGGCATTCTGTATCCTGACATAGTTTTATGATCATAAACTGTTGTGGAGATGGAGTTTTCAGATCTTTAACACTTTTGTGAACTCTGCAAGGAAACCATAGAGAAAGGAGCATGGACAGGTTGTAGTGACACCCACAGCAGGAGTGCAGGCCACTGTCCCACACTTTTCCCTTTACAGACAAGCAAGCACATTCACCTGTGCCTGTGCTACTCCTGGACGTCCTGCGGGTGCCTGCTTCTGTTGAGGACGCCCCATTGGTGTGCACTTTGTCCTTTCATTCTATCGCCTGGCACTTAATAAAGGAAAAGATATTTATTGGAATGTTCAACAAAGAAGAGAGATGGAAAGATAAGGTTTAACTCTTCCAGGGCAAAGCTCATTGCTGAGGAAATAAGAGTCAGGTTTCTGGGTTGTGTCCTGAAGAAAGAGGCATCAACTGCAGCCGACCAGTTCTCTGTAGGCCATGGCACTGCCGCATCTCTACCATAGGACCAGGTTCTCTTGTTCCCCGGCTAGCAGGGTACTTACTGCTCCTTTCCTTTTCTGCCTCCTGCTCAGCTGCTTTCTCTTTTCTAAGAGGAAAAGTTTTACTAAAGTCATAGCGTTGTGCAACACTATGAACAACGTTCATGAACAGTATTCTCTGCTGAACAGAGAAAAGCTAGCTTTTAGTCCTTATTCATTTTGAGTAAGAGTAATCACTTTTCCTTAATGGAATGAAGCTACTCAGTGGGCAGTTCATTTGTGTTTGTATAGATAATTATTTACACAGATCAGATCATTTAAAGACAGAGGTGTGATATACATACATGAAGGTGCCATGTTGGAACCCAGGATATGGTAACCTAGAAAGAAATGGCTTATGTGGCACTGATTTTGTGTTGTAAAAATATGATTTAAAGCATTTTTTTTTATTTTTATTTTGTATTTATTTTTACACTCCATATTTTATTCCCCACCCCGTCCCCATCCACCCTGTTCCACATCCCACACCTCCTCCCCACCCCCTGTTTCTACGTGGATGTCCCCACCCCCCACCCCACCTGACCTCTAAACTCCCTTGGGCTCCAGTCTCTTGAGGGTTAGGTGCATCATCTCTGAATGAACACAGACCCTGCAGTCCTCTACTGCATGTGTGTTGGGGACCTCATATCAGCTGGTGTATGCTGTCTGTTTGGTGGTCCAGTGTTTGAGAGACCTCGGGGGTTTAGATTACTTAGGACTGCTGGTCTTCCTACAGGATCACCCTCCTCCTCAACTTCTTTCAGCTTTCCCTAATTCAACAACAGGGGTCAGCTGCTTCTCTGTTCATTGGTTGGGTGCAAATATCTGCATCTGACTCTTTCAGCTGCTTGTTGGGTCTTTCAGAGGGCAGTCTTTTTTGTGAGCACTCCATAGCCTCAGTAAAAGTGTCAGGCCTTGGGACCTCCCCTTGACCTGAATCACACTTTGGGCCTGTCCCTGAACCTTCTTTTCGTCAGGCCCCTCTCCATTTCCATCCCTGTAATTCTTTCAGACAGGAACAATTAGGGGTCATAGAAGCGACTGTGGGATGGCAACCCTATCCCTCATTTGATGCCCTGTCTTCCTGCTGGAGGTGGGCTCTATAATTTCCCTCTCCCTACTGTCAGGCATTAAGTCCTGAGAGACTCTCAGCTCCCAGGTCTCTGGTTAAAGCACTTTTTAAATTTGAATTTGTCGGAAAGATGGAGCACAGCACATGAAAGGACTGTAACTCAGTGCAGGGCGGTGGTATAAATGTAGATGTGCCTGTCGGAGCCTGCCTTGCCTTTCACATGACAACATGTCTTCTGGGAGAGGAGAACTGAAAACTCAGTGGAGTAGTAGGGAATTACTACAACTACTAAAATAAACACATCAGCATTGGGCTTGTCCTTTATTTGATCATGTGCCTGCTTACAAGGCTTGATAAACTCCCATAGGTAAATTTACTAACCCCTCCTTAGTCTCAGAATTTTAAGAAGAATCACTGTAACCTTTAAAATGTCTAAAAAATATATTGTTTTAACCATTCTTTTTTTTTAATAATTTTTTTTGTTATTAGTTAGGATAGAATATTGGATATTCTCCATTCAAAGTAACAGAAAACTCCACTTCAGACTTGATTTAAAAATACTAAATGGTTGCACACCTTTAATCCCAGCATACAGGAAACAGAGGCAAGAGGATGTCTGAGATGAGCCCAGTCTGTTCTACTGCAAAGTTCTGGCCAGCAAGGCTACATAGGAGGGTCTTGCTTTAAGTAGATATTAAGATGGCTCTTCTTGCTTCTTCATCCTGTGGGTTAGGGATAACCAACTTGCACCATCATGATTGGTCATCACAGTCTTAACAAAGTTACTAGTGAGGGGGTCAGTGGTAAGGGCTCTTGCCAGACTGTCAGCCTAAACTCAATTCACAGAGCCCCATGTAAAAGAAGAGAGAGCCAACTCCGTACAGTTGTCCTGACCTCACAGACTCCACAGTGATGATGACAATGATGGGATCATGGTGATGGAAAGTAATAGACAGAGGTCTATGCAGTTGTATGTGTTAATAGGTGAATTGTATAGAATGTTAAGAATGTCTCGGTAAAGGTTTGTTGGTTTGTTTCTTTGTTTTTAATATTATGGCTTTAGCCAGGAGTGGTGGTGCACACCTTTAATCTTAGCACTTGGGAGGCAGAGACAGGCAGGTCTCTGAGTTCCAGGCCAGCTCAGGGTACATGAGTCCTTGATTTTTTTGTTTGTTTTGTTGTTGTTGCTGTTGTTGTTTCGAAATGACTTTATAATGGGGGAAAAAAAAAACATGTTACCCCATATTTATGCCACTGGGAATCTCATTTTAGATGTCATAACAGCTTGTTGTGTATGCACTGCAGCTGTGAACCTTTGTGCCATTATGTCTCAGAAGGAAGCTTCCAGAGTCCTCTTCCAGCTTTATTCAGGCAGGTTCTTTATGTATGTATCCCAGGCCAATCTGGAAATCTGACTCTTTCTACCTCAACTTCCCAAAAGATGGAGATCCAGGCTTGCACTACTGCCCAGCTACGGTGCTCAGTTTGTGGGCCACAGGACATCTGTCTTCATGTTGTTCTGCGGCTGGACTGAGGTCAGGATAGATGAGCTGGGAGGCACACATGGACATAGCATTGTGTCCACTCTCACATACTAGTTGATGGAGGAGAGGAAATGAAAGCCAACGGGTCAGTCAGAGTGTATGTATTCATAGATTGCATATTAAGATTGAAGAGCGAAAGTTACAGAAAAGAAAACTCTAGGAATGGCTCTCTATAGGAGAATAGGAACTAAGCTAACCACCAGATGTGGTCCTACGTGGAAGAACATTTCAGTCAGGAACAGACTCAGGGGTGCTGTTTTGGATCACAGTGACAGGCTTATGTGTGCTCACTAAATTGTATTGAATTATTACATTCTAGTGAGGAACTAGGCTTGGTTCCTGTGGTCTCTTGCCAAGTAACAGACATTTGGATACCTAGAGTAGGCTTGGATCTTAAGGAGCCTTGAAGCATCAGGACTTGTTAAAAGTGCAGGAAGGTCACATCTGGCAGAGATAAGATTGAGCTAGGAATTGACCAGGAGCTGCTTTGCAGTGACTTCATTAACGATACATAGGATGTTGACCAAAGGGAAGGAGTGAAGTCGTGGTACATGAGAGTTCAGAGGACTGTAGTGAAGGAGAGGTGCTTGTGACCTCCGTTAGAGTAAGGCAACAGTGCCATTCGTTGCCAGACCTGTGGGATGTCACCTCCAATGGAAGAGGAAAAATGGCATTATTTTTGAGACTCCAGGCAGGTAGAGGTGCAAAGTGTGGGTTCAGTCCTCAGTCTTCTTAGAGACTGGTTTCAGGCATGTAACTTTTCCATTTTTGAGCTTTTTATTTTTCACTGAAATGTCCATACTGACAGCTAGGAGATTAAGTGGAGCAGTGTGTGAGATGCTGTGAAATGTGTGAAAGGGTCCTGTTAGGGTGGTGATGGCGTGGTAAAAGATCGAAGGGTGCGGTGGTACCAGCTTCCAGAGGCTGGTAATACTTCTCCCAGACAGTGGTTTACTGCAGACAGTTATGCTCTCAGGTCTGGAAGCCAGAAGTCTGAAACCAAGCTCTTGGCAGACTCAGTTCCTTCTTGGGGACTCAAGGAGATTCTGTCGCTCATTTGACCCTTGGCTTCCAGAGCCTGCCAGCAGTGTGTCTGCAGAGCCCTAGATGAGAGTGCCTCACTCTGTCTCCCTCCATCGTCACATCTTGTTCTCCCCTTTATGTGAGGGCAAGCCAGCCACTGAAGCCATGTTCAAGATGAAGAGAATACATATGGTTGTGGTCTTCTTACTGGCAGTAGGCCTAAGGCAAGGTAGTAAAGGTTGTCACCTAGCACATGTGACAGACCTACCCACTGGCCTTCATAGCAGACTGCTTTCAACCTGTTACTCTATTAGTCACATGAGCACTGATCAACCGTCCAGGTTCACCTGGGGTCAGCCTTAATGTTCTCTAGTGATGAGTAAATTGCTGTATTTCCTCTGGAGTAAGCCATAGCAAGCCTATTTCAAGTGTGGTCACAGCCTGCGGATGGATGGATGGCTGGCTGCACATGAATTTTGAAAGCATGTTTTCCAACCTAGTACAGTGGCTAAGCAGTATTTTCTACATAAGCCTAACAGCTGTGTAACTTCCTTTTCAAGAGCACTGGAATTAAGTTGCCTTCATCTGTGTTTGCATCCGAGTTTGAGGAAGATGTTGGATTGTTAAACAAAGCAGCCCCAGTTTCAGGTGAGTTTAACTTTTTAAAAATTTTATTATTGGAAAATGGCATGCATGAGTGCTACATTTGCATGATTTCTACCCCACACATTCACTTCCCCTGCATCCCCCACTGCCTCTCAACTTCATGACTGTTTGTTAATTAGTGTTGCATATATGTATGTGTATGTGTAAATACTGCCTGCTGGGTCCATTTATGTTCTCCATGTGTATATGTTTGGGCTTAGATAACTATGGAAGGCTGTCCCTGGAGAAGACCAGTTTTCCTCTCTCAGCAGCTATCAGTTGAAGCTCTTGATCTAGGGGTGGGGCCTTGTGAAATTCCTCCATTTACCATTCATGGTGGGAAGTCAGCTGATGCTCCGTTTTTTTGTATGGGTCTTATTTAGATGACAATATGGTTAGGATTCCATGGGTGCAGCTCCTGTTGTATAGAATATACTACTTTGAACCTCTGGCTCTTAAAATCTTCCCGGCCCCTTTCCTTGATGCTTTTTAGCCCTAAGTGTGGGGGTTGTGTTAGCTCTCCCTGTTGGGTCTGGCTACTCCATAGTCAGTTGTTTCTGCATTTAGACCAGTTGTAGCTTTCTGTGTTGATCTCTTGTCTACTGTGACGAGGGGCTTCTTTGATGAAGGGTAGGAGCCACACCTATCTGTGGATATAAGAATAGGTATTTAGAATCCAGTTGGGAATGGCACTGATTTAGGAATGCGGCAGAGGTAGGTACTCCTAGGGTCTCACCTCTCACTATACCTACTGTAGGCAGTTGGCTAGGTTTACAGTTGCCTCCTATTTAAGTGTGTCTTAAATCTGATTGGTTACCCTAAAAATACAGGTACCGTTACTATAGTCTTGGGTGTATCTTGCTGTGCTGCTCATGGTTGTGGCTATGGTTCACAGGTGGCTCATCTGATAAAGGCTAAGGCTCATAGCCAAAAAGAAAGAATTTCACTTCTTTTAAGTTTTCATTTCAGTAAGTTTGTGTTACACAAAAAGAAACACAATAATACAGGATTTTTCCATCCACAGTGAAGAGTTGAAGCAATTGAGATAAGTCTAGAATTGAGATACTAGAACAGGAAGAGGAAGTGAGTGTGGCCAGCAGTTTGGCATTACGCACCAGAGTCTTAGGTCTTTCTAGGTCTTGGTTGGAGAAAAATGTAGACATCTAGAAAGGGAAGTTCTTGTGCTCTCTTATGAAGATAACAGTCGTTATCACTTTCCTTATAATGTTGAACAATAGTATGTATTTGGAAGAAATCTATTTTGTGATTCACTCAAGACAAAACTGAGGCTTCTTTAAAGAGAACTTTAAGTACCGCATTGTAATAGTTTAAAACAAAGGTCCACAGAAGCAATTTTTAGGATTTTTTTTCCCAAGTTAACCAGCACTTGCCCTTGTAATGTTGTTTCATTAATTTATTCTAGAGTGGCCAGTGTAGAGTCTTGGGTTAAACCAGAGTAAAGCATAGTCCCTAGCCTGAGAGAATTGCTGTCTGTTGAGAAGATACTAAATTGAATATTCTAGTTGTGCATAGCAGAATAATGTAAGGGGCACAGACCTGGCCTTGGGAAGCTGGGCAAAGCTTTCAAGAGAACAGCAAAGTTGATTTGCTGCCTTTATGGTTGTTCGGGAAGGGCTCTGAGTGTGACCAAGGCCTTGAGCATGCTGGCCCACACGTTCTACTCCCCAGAGCTGCTCTCTGAAGTAGAAGGCAGGTGGAAGGAGGAGGGAGAGGGGCTGGGAAAAAGATGTTCCAGACAGAAGACTGACTGCATGCAAAACCAAGAGAAGGTAAATAGCGGGCATTGTCTACACTGGAGCATAGCAGCCGGGTTTGACAGGATGAATAAAGCAAGCATGTGGCAGGGCAGGTAGGCAAGGTAGCACAGCTGACCTCATTGGCAGCCGTGTCAAAGGAAAGTTTAAACTCCTGAGTTCATTTTATTAAATAGAGTTATGTAGCTAAAGAAGCCAGCTGGGATTTATTAACCTTTATAGTCTGACTTTGTAAACATGTAAAAAGTCACCAAATATTTAAATGAAGTTGAAACCTGGATTCTTTCTGCAGGTGAAAATTTAGGAGTTCTACTAAAAAGACAGTTTAAAAGCATAGATTCATAACAGAAGTATTTTTACTAAGAACCGTTGAAGAAGGAAGTTTTGTTTTGTTTTGTTTTGTTTTATTCGATCTTCCTAAACTGGACTTAAGTTTTTAACTCCTTCTCTTCTCTGTAGTACTTACTTAGATGTTATTGTATACAGTAAATGGAGTGGCTTTCTTGCCCCCCAGAGGGATACAGAACTCAGGACTTCTGTTTTGTTTTCTTTAGAGCAGTGGAGCCCAGGCAGGTGTCCGACTAACAGCAAAGCTGAGGTTGACCTTGAACTCCTGCGCTGGAATTAAAGCTAGTGTTTTGCTCACTTTCTCTTTCCCTTGTAGGACCTCGACTGGATTTTGATCCAGACATCGTTGCAGCTCTTGATGATGATTTTGACTTTGATGACCCAGAAAACCTCCTTGAAGATGACTTTATTCTTCAGGCCAACAAGCCGACAGGAGGAGAGGGGATGGATACGTATGTGTGGGGCTTACCAAATTGGTGTGTGTGTGTGGTGGTGGGGTTAACCATGTTCTAATAGGAAGACAAGTTTGAGAACACGTAGTCTAAGACATCTGTTTTAGTGCAGAAAATAGTTAGATTTGAACATACTATCAGTGGATCTGAGATCCCAGAATCCTGGTGGCTGATGGCTTTTCCCACCACGCCAGGCTAGTGTAGTGCCACCTCAAGTCCCATTCCCTCTGGAGCCTTCCAGTAGTTGCTCCAGATTTATGTAAAGTTGCTGTGTGCTGTTAGTTTTTTAAGTTCTCTTGACAGGCGACTTATGACCTGTTGGCTTTAGGGAGTCTGAGGGAGACGATGGCAATGAGTGGGAAGACATGGACGACGAGGACGGGAGTGATGACAGGAGCTCTGCAGGCTTTCTGTCAGATGGAGGTGACCTATCTGCCCCCGGCTCACCGCAGGAAGCCATGAAAAAGCACCTGTTTTGGGAAGAGGAAACCAAAAGCCGTTTCACAGAGTACTCCATGACCTCCTCAGTCATGAGGAGAAATGAACAGCTGACTCTACACGATGAGAGGTTTGAGAAGGTGAGGCCTGAGAGATGTGTCTGAACACTTTTTCCCATGGAAGAGAGACAGTGGAGCCAAAGTTAAACCTTTCAGGATTAGAAACTGCATATCACATTAGCATACATCAAAGCTACATCCTGCTCTGCAAAGACCTATTAGGTCCCAAGAGTCTAACATCCTGACATCTAAGGTTTGGTGGTCTGATTTTGTGTCTGACCATAATATGCAAAATTTCCTAAGAGTTAGCTGCCTTAGCTTAAACAAAATTGCATTTACCTTTTTTTTTTTAAGTTCTTCAGGTATAATTGATACTAAAAACAAAGTCGAGGTACTTTAGAAAGTTGAGGTATACTGGATTTGACTCCTGTGGCAGGCCAGCTCCTGGTTGGTGGATTATTCACGCAGAATCTTTTCGTCTATTCTGTCCTGTAGCTCTCACTACCTTCTGACACCATCTCTAATGTGCTTATTTATGTACATTATCTATAATTATAGTATATATGTCTATATTGGGTTAAGATATGATTTCTCTGGGGGAAGAGGTTCTCAAGTGTACATCCAAAGTCCTAAAGTAGCAGTGTCTGGCAGGTAGGAGGACTTGAAGCTCTTCAGTCAATAGTGAGTAATGAGGGGATGCCTTCCTTCAAGGTGCATGAGATATCTGAGGTCTCAGTTTGCTGCACAATCACAGAAGTGTTAGCTTCCCTCCTTCCTGTCAGGAGGCCACCTACTAAGCATGTGTACTCAATCAGGAGACACGGGTGTTCAGGTAAAGCACACCAGGGTTAGCAGCATTTGAATAATGAACATCATTTGAACAGGTATGTCATTATACATGAATTAGGCTTTGTTCAACAGCAAGAGTCCAGCCTGCATCCCTGTGGGATGTGCAGTTATCTTTAAGGCATTTGAGGCAAAGATCTCTGCATAACATGTTATTTTCTGATCTTAGTAGAATAAGCACTTTTATTTTCATATAAAGTAGAAGCTTGTTTTCAGACTATTTGTGAATCCCTGAAAATGTCTTCTTTGGGGCTGGAAAGGTAGTTCAGGCTAAGAGTCTGTGCTGCTTTCTGATCTCTGAATGCACTGCCACATGTACATACATTCAGACACTCAGACACATAAAACAAGGCCTCATGCCATTGCCAGTGCTGCTTCCACTCTGTTCATACATTAATGGTAGTTGCAAGCATTTAGTAGTCCTGAAATACTGCATCGGAGTAAGAAACATAGAGACTTGTTTTTCACAGTGTCTTTTTTGCTGTTTGCTTTCAAGTTTTATGAACAGTATGATGATGTTGAAATTGGAGCTCTGGATAATGCAGAATTGGAAGGTACCATTCAAGTCGACAGCAATCGGCTGCAGGAGGTTTTGAATGACTACTACAAGGAGAAGGCAGAGAAGTATGACAATTGTTCTCCCTTAGCTGCTTGGTTTTCCTACTCGCAGTGTCTGTGGTGGAGAAGGGTCCACATAGTCAAAGTCTGTCACTAGTTGACTTAAGATCATGGTACGGTAACTGAGATTATGGTGGGAAATAAAATACGAAGGGATGCTGGAGTTGGAAAGTAACATGATGCTTCTAGCCTCCGGCTGAAGAATCATAACTTAAAAATGTCTGGTTTCTTCTTTTTTCTGAAATGGTGGGTGTTCCAAGAATTGAACAGTTATAATGGCTAATAGCTAAGCTTCTCTTGAGTTGACTACCAGGGCTTACCAGTGAGGTATTTGCTCAGTCAGCATCTGCAGCAAAAGGACTCTTACCTGAGAGAAGCTGACTAGGTATTAAAATCTGCTAACAAGTCTTGTTCCATGCAACACTGCAGCAGGTGGTTTCCACAGCACAAAAGGGGCCATGGGCTTTAAGGGAATTCTGTGCATACTTTAGAGAGATAGATGAGCAGCTGCTTTTCGTCTTAGGGAATCTGCCATCTTGTGTAAGGCGTAACCTTGTACAGATGCAGCTAGATTTGATGTGCCTATCAGCAGAGCAAATGTCTGGAAACTGGGAGAGCACAGCAGCCTTGGTATAGAGACATGTAGGGAACACGGCAGGCCTAGGACTAGGAATGAAAAGTACTGTTGTTTCTCAATCTGTTTGACTGACATGGAATTTAATGTTTTCTTTATCCTGTTTTATTTTCTAAAATGTACCAAAAAGTTGTGTAAAATTGAATACTCTTGAGCCTTTTGAGGATCAAGATCTGCCAACAAATGAGCTTGATGAGTCTGAAAAGGAAGAGACCATTACTGTAGTTCTTGAGGAAGCCAAAGAGAAGTGGGATTGTGAATCCATTTGCAGTAAGTATCTTATTGTCCACTCGGCTGCCAAAAGTATGAAAGTAATTTAAAGTGATTGTGGGAAAGTAGATATGTTTTAGTAGAAGTTATTAAACTTTGAGAGAATTTGTGAGAGAGAAAGACTTAGAATATGATTGCTCCTGTTAGTGAGTTATAAATTATTTCAAAATGGTTTTCAGAGAGGCTCTAAGTGTAAATTTTACTATGAAGACACTAAGGAACATAGAGTGAACTGTAGGCGCTTTGATGAACTTACAGTACTGAAGTGACATATGATCTTCCTTTTCAAGGTACATACTCCAATTTATACAACCACCCACAGCTCATCAAATATGAACCAAAGGTAAGTCTGGAGCTACCATTTTCAGGGCTGAAGGAGTGGCTAAGAGTTAAGGTCACTTCCTGCTCTTTGAGAGGACCCAGTTTGGTTCACAACACACACATCTGTAGTAACTCCAGCTGAAGAGGACGTGCTGCCTTCTTCTGGCCTCTGTAACACCTTTCATATGGCATCCACTCACATAGACATAGACAAACAAATACAAGTTTATTGCTAATGCCCTTTCTCACAGTGCTAGTAGGAGAAGCACCAACCTTGTGTCAGCAGTGAGCTGTTTGAACAGGAATGGGAAGTAACTCGAGTTATTTTTCTTTCTTTGTTGTCTTTGCTTCAGCCCAAACAAATCCACCTGTCTTCTAAGACGGGAATACCTCTCAATGTCTTACCTAAGAAAGGCCTCACAGCAAAGCAGGTTGAACGGATGCAGATGATCAATGGCAGTGACCTACCCAAGGTGTCCACCCAGCCCCGTTCCAAAAATGAGAGCAAAGAGGATAAAAGAGCCAGGAAGCAAGCCATAAAAGAGGAGCGGAAGGTAACTCGGCCTCTTGAGGGCCTTGCAGAGAGCTATTGGGAGGGTGTGGTGGAAGGTGTGTGTGTGTAATACATAGTCTCCGTATAAATGTGTGAATAACCTGAGGATCCTCTTGTATAGGAACGAAGAGTTGAA
Source organism: Mus caroli (assembly GCF_978045245.1). NCBI lineage: Eukaryota > Metazoa > Chordata > Mammalia > Rodentia > Muridae > Mus > Mus caroli. Next base: position 10,322,156 of record NW_028227264.1, on the reverse strand, counting down.
AAGAAAGCTAACAAGCTAGCATTCAAACTGGAGAAAAGAAGACAAGAAAAGGAGCTACTGAACTTGAAGAAAAACATTGAGGGTCTAAAGCTGTAGGTGTGGGACATTCATATAAGTTATATTTCCATGTCAGCAGTCTTAGTTATGCTCTGTAATTAACCAGGATCTGAAGAGGGGTGAGCTTGCCCCTGTCATTTTTATATGCAATTAGCTGAGAAAAATAGACTATTTGTATTTTCATACAGGCGGTTCTCCTGTCAGCTAACTTGTAAATACTATAATGTTGTAAGTTTAATATTATACGCTTATATTTCCCCTGAAATAAATGACTTCATGAGAGTCCAATGTCTGGATAAACTAAAGGGAAATGTCTGTATGACATGAACGGATTGGTGTGCTCATTTATTTGTATGGTTGTCAGGGTTGTTGTTTGCAGATGTTCCCAGCTAAGTCTTTGAAACCTCTCCACGCCTTCCTGGGAATTACATGGTTTAATTTGCCGTCTGTAGAGAAGTGATCTGGTTAAGCTCAGTTTTGAAATGCTGAGTTTATTCTCAGTGGTGAGAAGAGTGTTTCTGACAAGATTCCACGGGTAAGAAGCTGATTTTCCCGTGTACACAAAAAGACCCTTTCAAAAGGACTGGAGATGAGCTCTGCAGTTGTCATGGTTGGGGTTTCCTGCTCTCCCTGAGAGCAGATGGCCTTTCCCCTTTGGGATTAGGAACAGCAGAACTGGAGCAATCAAGAATACTTACTTCACTGGAACCTAGAAAGTTGCTCTTTCCAACACTGTCTAATGTTTGGAAGCATCCACTGTTTATTAAAATATACACTCAAGAGTTTCTAGGTTTTGATGAGATGTTCTTGTCTTCACATCTAGAGACTGATTCAAGGTCTAGGCAAGGGCTCCATCATAATATTCATTATTTGGTAAACTGTGACTTCTAACTGGCCTTTGCTTATCTGCCCCTGACCAGTGTGGACTGTTGGTCAGAGTGAGGGACGGAATGGCTGAGGCACAGCTGCTTGGGGAAGGTGAGCTACACTTCATGCCTCCATTTAGAAGTGTCACCACCTGTTAGTTTAGTATGTCTTTTCCAAAGCTGATAGCTGTCCTCTTGTTCTAAGTTTTATTCATTTAAATCTAAAGTATTGTATTTCTTTGAGTTTTGAACAGTAATAGCTTAATTCTATTCTGTAAACACTTAACAATAACCTAAAAAACCCTGCATGGTCTGTCATTAAGGAAATGTAGGAGTCTTGAGTGTCTTGTAAAGCCAACCTACAGAGGCAGAAGTTAGCTGTGGTTTTATATAAATACTGGGGATATAAATCCTAAATGGATGGGTCATTTATCATGCTGACCATCTCAACAGAAGAGTCTAAAGCATCAAGAGTCCTGGGCACATGAAGTCCCCATGCCCTGGTTCTAGTCAAACTTAGCTATTTTGCAAATAAGAGAATGCAGCTGGGCAGTCTTTAGAAACAAATTGCTATGGAAGCCAATTAGTTTAGCCTAAAGATCACAATTCTATTGTGGAGAACAGTTTTGTAGTGACTTGAATCTATTTCCTAATGTTTTGTTCTCCCTACACACGCCAGACCTGAAACCACACACACTCAAATACTCAGTTTTCAGTCCTCTAGAAACAGTGTTGGAAACCAAACAGCTCTGTGCTGAACAGTCGCTCATGGAGATAAGAGGGACTTTGCCTTCAAGAAGTCATTGGTTGGAGACAGATTTGTGCTGATTCTGTCACTGTGCTAAGCAACACCTGCGAGGAGGACCTGGGTATTCCCTGTTCCCCTCAAATCTTCAGCTAGGTCTTCCTCAAGGTCGGCTCATTTGTCACCTTATGTTCTTCAGAATATATGTCTTAAAAAGTATGCCCACCTCCCTAGCACTTCCTCCTCCCCTGTGTTGGGTCTCTGCAGCGCTGACATACCAGTTTCTCAGGCTCCTCTGACTAGAGAAAAGTTGGAAGGCAAAATGTTTGCCTTACCATTTCACCCTCCTGCCTGGGCTAGCAGCTGGAAATTGGTAAACAGTCTTACGTTTATATAGATGGGTTCACACGCTAAGACACTTCAGCAAAGGATGGCTTAAACTTGAACTGTACAGTGATAGAGCCACAGAGGTTCACAGGGAGAAAGGATCCCAGGTTGGCATCATGAAATTGTTATGTAGCACTATTGGATGCAGAGGTACACGGGCCACAATGCATGTGGAGGTCAATGGACAGCTTTGTAGAGTTGATTCTCTCCTGCTTTTATGTGGGTTCTGGGAATTGACCTCAAGTCGTGGCTCTTTAACGGAAGCACTTATGTATGAATGTATGTATGTATACAGTGTGTATGTACATTAGTGTTTTGCCTACATAGTATGTCTGTGTGAGGATGTCAGAATCCCTGGAATGGGAGTTACAAGATACTTGTGAGCTGTCATGTGGGTGCTGGGAATTGAACCTGGGTCCTCTGGAAGAGTAACCAATATCCTGAACCATTGAGCCATCTCTCCAGCCCCGAGGAAGCGCTTTTACTCACTGAGCCATGTCACTGGCTCTGCCTACTGCGTTTTAGTCTTATTTGAGCATTCTCCTGAATTGGTTTCAAAGCTTTCTCATTAGATACTTGGTAGTAATATAAGTGTGCATCTTCACTGCTGGTCCCATTTGTACATGCTAATATAGCTATGGGAATATCTATACTACTGTATAGCTATGGTAATATCCACAACCTGCATTGTGATGTCATGGCCTCCCATCAACTAAGAATTGCTCTTATCCCCATCCCCTGTCCACATATTCAGTGTTGTTTGTGGTTTTCTGTATTGACAAGGATTTGCCTTAATATGCCTGTTTGACCTAGTTAGAGGGCAGAAGATGAAGATTCCAGTGCTTTGGAAGTTAATTGTGAAACTTGTGATGAAATCTGTAATATGCAGACACATGCCTGTTGTGCAAATAACAGAACAAAAAAGCAAGTGGCCTCTGGATCGATTCTAAATTTGTCTTTCCTCCTACTCATTTCTAAACTACCCAGCCCATTACACTAAACTGTAGCCCTTTTCCTTTAAAACATTTATTTATACGATACCACTAAACACAGCTTTCCCTTCTTAGAACAACTAGAGGCATACATAAACCTACCTCTGTGAAGGCAGCCTTTGCAACTCCTAGTTGAGATGTCTTAGAAATGACCTAAACAGGCCCTGGTGTGTGCACCTGTGTGCAGATGTCATCAAGCAAGGCGCTGAGTGACTCCTGGAAGCTCTCACTGGGCATTTGAGGATTCCTGCTTACAAGCTGTGTGCTTGGCTTGTATTTCTGTATCTGAGCTCACCAAGACCTACCTCCACCTCTATGTCTGCAGAACTAAAGCACTAGCCTGAAGTGACTCTGATTTTTAAAATAGTGATAACATGTTTGTAAAGACAGAAAGAAGGAAAAGAGAAAAAAAAAAGCAAGAACCTAACAAATATCGCTTTTATTCTTACCATTCAAATGTAGTTACTGTGTGTTTCTTTTTGTAAGTAAATAAATAACACCCATCAACATGTAATTCACAAATCTTTCTGGTTTCAGGGTTTTGGATGGGGTTGGGAGGGCGGGGTGTTATTTGTTGTTTTGGTTGGTTTGTGGGTTTTTTGTTTAGTGTTATTTTTCCAGACAGGATTTCTCTGTGTACCCTTGGCTGTTCTGGAAACCAGGGTGGCTTTGAACTCCTCCCTCTGCCTATTCGGTGCTGGGGTTAAAGGTGTGTACCACCACACCTGCATATGCTCTTCTGAGTTTCTGTAGTCCAAGTTAAAGTTGGACTCAAGACAGTCCTTCTGCCTCCTAAGCACGGACGTTACAAACATGAGGTTTGCACCCAGCTTTGTAGGTTATTTTTAATAGGTATATTAAATTAAATCTCATTCATCAGTCAGCAACCATATCTGTGAAGGGTCACATAGTATGCTTTTCAGGTCATGTGTCCTCACAACAATAGGTTCAAGTAAATGACTATGGGGGTGGGGTCCCCATTAATACTAGGCTTTCAAACCCATGCAGTCTCAGGTGTGGGTTACATACCACTGCTTTTCAATTTTTTTAAATGTTGCCTTCTGTCAAAATACAGTTTTGCAAAAAGTAGAAGTATAGCCAAGAGATCCTTTCACCCTTAACCCCCTTTCCTCCAAGTTTCTGGTTGAACTATTATACGACAACCTCCAAACCAGTTTAGTGTCGTCAGTAGAGTGTGGTTTCAGCTCTGTCCTCCACACAAAGGGAGTTGTTCTCCTGCCATCTCATAGCCAACTTCCTCACCCACCAACCATTCCCTTGGCTTGAGGATGTAGTTAGTGTTTTCCATCTCTGACATTTTGACATTTAGGATGCTCTACAGATGGAGTCATGTAGCATGTAGCATGGCTTTCTTTCATTGAGAGCCTTTCAGGCTGCTGCATGGATCAGTGGTACTCCCTTCTGTTGCTCTGTGGTATTCTGAGGAAGGTACACCTTTTACCCGGTGACGGGAGTTTTCCTTGTTTTAAAGTGTTCTTTTAAGGTTATAGCAGTTAACTCTTAGGTTTGAGTCAGTACCGAGTGACTGACACTATAGACCTCGACCATTATGTGTGACTCTGTTAAGGCAGATATTCTCTTCATTGTTCATAGACAAGCTTCTAGCTTATATGGAGTTCAGAGTGGAGTGCTCCCTCCATAGCCAAGTTTTTGATTGGATTATATCTGTTATTTTTAAATTCCTTGAATTCATTAAACTCACTTATTTAAACCAAGTATCTTTGGTCAGCTTGCAGATTAGCAGGGACACCATAAGCCTACAGTTGAAACTTTCTTAATCCTTATAGAGACAGAGACTTGGTTCGAATCTCAGGGTTACCACTTGAAATCTGTGGACTGAGAAAAGTCACTTAGCTTTCAGCCTCCATTTTCTCCGTTGAAATGAAACCAGCCCTGTCTTACAAGGTGACTGTGAAGAGCCCATGAAATTACCTCAAGAAGACATCAAGAAAGAGAGAACCAAATCAATATGACTCTAACATGAATAAAGCCATTACCTCCAGTACTGTTGGTGAAAAATGACAGTTTTAAAAATCGAATAGTATTTATTAACAAGACTGTGGAAAGTGGTGGTGGGGTGTAACTGCTGAAAATCATGTTTTTAAGACACGGTTTTGCTGACAGCCAAGAGGACAGGAGGGAGAGTATTTCTGTGGGCTGAGGTAGAATGACCTATGCTGAGAACACAACACCAATTAACAGACCTGTGAAGAAATCGTTTAAATCAACATCGCCTGCACAGCCTGCCATCTGCTTCCTGTTAAGCAGACCTCCCTTTTTTTTTTTTTTTTTTTTTTTTTTTTTTGCTTGGTTCCCCTGTTGGCTCTCACGGCTCCGAGCTCTGCTTCTCCTGGCTTATCACCATCATTTTCTTGGCCTGAGTGGAAGTTTCCCTAAGGATCCTCTCTCTACTGCTGTTTTCCACGACGTCTTCCCTGGCGGTGTCCTGCTTTACCTCTCATTCCCCAAAACCTACATCTGCGTCCCTCACCCTGGCCTCCCTCCTTTCCATCCTGCTGGCTGGACGACTCTGTTGAACTCAGGATTTCCAAGAGTGGGGTCATTTTTCTTCCTAAGATGGATTTTTTTCCAACTCCCTAGTTCTAGCCACAGCCCCACAGTCTCCTCAGGCCTCTTGCGTGTAAACTTTACATTGTCCCCAAACATTCATGTTTCTCTCTCTTCCCCATCCTAACCCCCCAAAACTCTAGTCACATTGGAGAGTCTGCAATACATTTTACCCTTCCTTGTTTAAGTCTCCATCCCATTAACAGACCCCTGTCCATTGTCAAGTATATCATGTGGTCTTCCGTAGCTCTGTGCAGGGTCCCTTGAAGACATGCATGCCTCTGGTGACTCCCTTTGTCTATAGAGTAAAAGCCATCGTTTTATTCCAGTATAAAACCCCTAGGCTTACACTTAAAACTGAGAGAGAATAAATAAATCTTTTTATACACAAATTCCCACAAAGCAAAAAGAAGTATTAAAATGGGAAATCTTAAAGCTGTCCATAATGTTTGGTTTTCTCTAACTTCTTTTAAAATAACTTATCTTCTAACTTAGTAACATACCTTCTCATTTGCTGCCATTTTTCTATGTTGGACCCATGTATGAGTTCTTTTCAGTATATTTAGTTATTGCTTGCAAGACTTTTAGTCCTGTGGTAGAAATTCAATTTTTTGTTTGACTTATATCTTCAAGCAGTACTTAATTTTTCCTTATTTTTAAAGTGTGTGATTTGCAGGTATACGTGTGTGTGTGTGTGTGTGTGTGTGTGTGCATGTGGTAGAGAAACCAGATGTTGATGTCAAGGGTCTTTCTTCATTGTTCTTCATGTTATTCTTTTGAGACAGGCTCACTCACTTGAAGCTGGCCCTCACTGATTGACTAAGCTAGCTGATCAGTGAGAGCCCCGGATCTGCCTACCTAACTCCCCCCCACCTCCAGCGCTGGACTTGCATGCATGTGTGGACCATCATGCCAGCAGCTCTCTAAGTGCTGGGAAGCCACACTCAGGTGCTCATCCTTGCACAGCAAGCAACCATACCCACTGAGCCACCCCTCCAACCCCATAGTAGTTTCCTTTGTCTAGAGAAGACATGGACCAGTTTTCCCTGAAACATCACTGACAGCCCATCTTCAGCCTAAGCAGAATCCCAAAGACATGTCCAACAGATAATTTGTGACTGTATGCTAATATATTAACTTTGTCCTTATGGCTAATGCTCTCAGCACCTCATTTACCTACTAAAGCAAATAATTATACTCTGCTTGCCCCGAGTTTGTGCCATTTACTTGTTTGGTTAGGTGAGATGTTTATATTAGGAAAAGAGAATTTGTAGGATTAGGGAGGAGGAGAAAGAAGAGGAGGAGGAGGAGGAGGGGGAGGAGGAAGCAGGTGGTGGGGACAGACAACTGTGAGGCTGTCAGGCTACTGAGGTCACCTGCAGTCCCTCATCTCTCCTCAGCCAAGCAGTTCCGTGAAACTTAACATAATGTGCTCTTGAATCCCCTGCAGATGGCAATCAGAAGTTATTTCCCTGTGAAGTCTGTGGGAGATGCTTTGCAACAGATGTTCTGGTAAACATAAAGACGTTTTGTAGATGTGTTTCGTTGGAGTTAAATGAACTGTCAAGTCAGTGAGGAGGCAACGGTGCCAAGATTAAAGACAGATGTGGAGGGGGGCGGGAGGGGAGGTCTGGAGCCTATGGCTTGCCAGGCTGGGAGGACACTGAGGCAGGCTGATAATGCCACGTTCAAAAGTGACCCTATTAACCACAGTCCCCCTGAAAGCACTCCAGATGGACTGGGCTTGGCACAGACAATTATCCCTTGAGAGATTTTGGCTCTTCCGCCTTTTCTTTAAGCATCAAAAATTCAAATTTCAAGGCCAAAACACCAGGGAAATTAGCTGGTCGAGAGGAATGAGCATTGAATTTCAGGCATCTGGAAACTTGGCTCATGGCTGCAAATTTGTCACGAATTCTGACAAATCCGGTAACCTTGCTGTTTTCTGCCTTGCCACGTACACGGAACTCTGATTTCAAGGAGGTTTTCTACCATTTGTGCAAATAATGCATGGGTATAAGCCTGCTCCAGGATCTAATTTTCCAGATACAAACTAACTGCATGTCAAATCCCCAGGCTTTAAAGTCAAATAAAAATTAGCATTATTTCAAACAGGACAGATGGGAGGGGGGCCAAACAGATGCTACCCCCTAACCTTGTAAAGAGGTGACCAAGAAAGATGAACTTTTAAAAAGAAACTCTTAAGATGATAATGTGATCATTTGTCTGTTTTGGGTCATGGGAACGGTATCTTGAAGTTGCGGGGTTCAGGGTTTAAAAGATAAGGGACCTCCAAAATGAGGTTGTGGGTATTGCTTTTCTGGTTAATTTAGAAATAACCTGCTCCTCTGGATAATCTAAGTGTGGGAGCTGCTGAAGGTACCCTCATCCAGGTCTGTTGCAGTCCTGGAACTGTCTATCAGGAACTTCCACTGTTACCTTTGCTAGCTAGGAGCTGCAACCCTAAGAGATCTTGAGACCCAGGAGGAGCCTTTGGATAGGGACCAGCAAATATCATATACTTTGCATACTCATGAGCCTCAGTCTTCAGCCTGTCTGTCGGCTGTAAGAGCACTTGGTCGGGAGATCTGATGACCTCTCTTGGAGTTTGACATGGATGATTTACAGGAACACAGATTTTGCTAGACGCTGCACTTGAGGTACTGGAACAAAGCAACTTTGCAAATGGTAGCTACTGTGGAAGAGGGCAAAGGTGTCTATGATGTCCTGAAGGCACGCACAGTAGGCATTGTGTTAGTTCACTTTCTGCCGGCGTGCTGAATCGAAACACTCTGACCTAAAGCAATCTTAAGGAAGAAAAAGGTTTTCTTTGGCTTATGGTTCCAGACAGATAAGAGCCCATCGAGGCCAAGAAGACAGGGTATGGTAGGGAAGGTACAGCAATAGCATCGGGAAGCTGGTAATCACATTTTATCAACACAGAGGAAGCGGACTAAATGAACAGGAAACAGGCCAGTCTTGCTAATAGACTTTCTGCGAGGCCCCACCTCCCAAAGTTCCCTTGGCATCCTCACACAATGCCCCCCAAATGAGGACCAAGTATTCAAATCCATCAGTCTATCTATGAGAGACATTTCTTATTCAAAGAACCATACCATAACTTTATAAAGGGAATACCAAGCAGACCTCTGTGTATTTTTCCTTTTTCTTTTTTTTCTGTTAGAAATATTGAGTGTTTAAAAGATTACTGACTGGAATAAAAAACATATAGCCTACATATTGGAATTTGGGGTATAAAATCAGATTTTAAGTAAAACTCTTTAGCTAGTGTGTTAACTCTCTGCCTATAAAAGAATGCCTGAAGTAGTCACATTAGAAGCAGAAAAGATTCCTTTTGACTCAGTTTCAGAGGTTCCATTTCATGAGCAGTTAGCCCTATTGCTTTGGTCCAAAACGTTTCCATTTATAGGCAGTCAGCAGATGAAAATTAGAAGAAGGGGCCTAGTGCCTCAGTCCTTTGACAGGGTACACCACTGGTGACCACAAATCCTCCCAGTGAGAACAGTTTTGCTGTTCTGTTTTTGAGACATGGTCTCTTTCTGTATCCCAGGCTGTCTTGTCCTCACAGGGCTGCTCCCTGCGCTTTGCTAGCTCCAAGAGAGAGATCTCCAGCACTGAGTCCAGTTTAGAGCTCACCTCTGGAAGGTTCCACAAATACAGAAACCCGTGGAGTACCATTTCTCTTTCCCTAAAGACAAGTATTGAGCTGTCTGACATGGCTGGGGTGAGCTGAGAGATTTGCTGCATGAATTTGCTCCACTGTGGTCTAGAGTCAGAGACTAGACCAGATGCTTCACATTGGCCAGTCAGTGTCCTGGGGGCCAAGTATGTAGCCACTAAAGCTTGCTGATCATGCATCTTCAAATCAAATCCCTACCCTTTCTCGTCCAGGAAAGACATGGACCGATATGTAAAAAAGTATTCAACAAAAAACGCAAACCCTTCAACTCCTTAAAGCAAAGATTACAAGGAACTGACATTCCCACTGTGGGTAAATCTCCTCAGCCCAAGGTATGCCAACAATTTCTTTACTTCTCGTTATAGGAAGTACATTTAAGCTGGTTTCTTGGCTCGCTGTTTTCATTTTTGCTTGATAAGGCAGTCTAACGGCATTTCAATATAATCCACCTTTAGTGTTTTCTGTATAATCTTACTTAGACTTCCAAATAAATCGAAGATACTTTCCAGATGTAGTAAAAAGAATCCTGTTTACATTTTCATTAGAATGCCTTTCAGTCTAGAAAGGGGCCTGGGAAGTAAGTTATTTTTCCCTTCGCTGAGATAAGGTTTCACTAGATAGCTAAGGCTGGCCGTGAGCTGACTACGGAGCCCAACTAGCTTGAAGTTCATGATCCTCCTGCCTCAACTTCCTCAATAGTGAGATTGCAAGTGTGCACCCAAACTAGTAAGAAAGTTACCGCTGGGACGAGCAAGATACCTGCTACCCTGAGTCCCCAGGGAACCACAAGGTGAGTCCCCAGGGAACCACAAAGTGGAAGGAAAGAACTGACCCCTATAGGTTGTCTTCTGATATTCCACATGTGCTGAGGTATAGACATAGCCACACACAAAAATAAATCAATAAAAATGTAATTTTCAAACAAAATTTTAAGAAGGCCACCTTCAGTCTTGCATCGGTCTTTCACTGAAGTTCTATGCTCTCATTACTACTCTGATTTTCTTTCTTTTTTTTTTTTTTTTTTTGGTGGTTTTTGTCATTGTTGTAACTTGACAATATGTTACATGACTTAACATGTTGTCACTGCAATTTCCAAACTTAAAAAAAAAAGTCTCTTTGGGGGAATTTTTTTCTTTGGGGGGGGGATTTTTGGGATAGCATTGGAAATGTAAATGGAGAAAATACCTAATAAAACAAAAGAAAGGACAAAAAACAACCAAAAAAAAAAAAAAAAACCACCAAATTACACATTCCCACTTGCTATAAATTCAAAACCTAGTTATTCAAAAACAACAACAACAAACCCACAATATGTAGTCAAGGGTAGGAGATGCTGCTTTGGTTTTGTGTTTTACAGGTTCAGGCCGTGAGGAAATCTAACTGGAGACAGCAGCACGAGGATTTCATCAACAGGATCCGATCAGCAAAACAATTCACTCTAGTCCGGCCCCTCCCACCTCCAACCCAGGTGTGTGGACATTTGGGTTGCTTTTTGACTTTTAGCGACAGTGACAGTGAATGGCAGTAACGAGGAACTTGAGACAAAGTCTCTCCATTATGCAAGTAAATCTGTTCAGCACACTTTACCTCTTTCTTACATCTCCTCCTGTCTGCACCCCCATGCAACATCATCACACCGGGTAGGGTCAGGACACACCTAAAAGGCACATCATTCCCACTGTGGCTGAGGAACGAAGTTGTACACAGTTCTACACTGGTACAGCAACCTACAGATCCTTGTTCCAAGTGCTAGTCTCACAAAGCAAAGCATTCGCAGTTGTCTAGTTAAAGTGGTTTTCACAGCTTAGTGTATGGAAAGTCTCAAAGCTATAAGAAAGAGGAAAGAATGGAACAATAAGTATTTACATGAAGTCTGAGGATTGTTCGGAGGAGTACTGCCTCTCTATCTCTGTCTGTCTGTCTGTCTGTCTGTCTGTCTGTGCTGTCTCTGTCCCTCTGTTTTTCTTTGTATCTCTATCTCTGCCTCTGACTCTCTGTTTCTGTGTGTATGTGTGTGTGTGTGTTATATTGGGTTATATTAGCACACACACATGCACACACATACACACACACATACACGTGAAGATCAGAGGACAACTTTTAGAAGTCATTTCTTTTCTCTCTACTCTTGTGGGTCTTAGAGATCAAACCAGCAAACCAGGTTGCCAGGCTTGGTGGCAGGCACTGAACCATCTTGATGACCCTGAAGTGAAGTTTTAGATAGCAATACTTTATCCTTGACTGTATCAGTGATTCAACTCTTAAGTGAAACACACACTCATGTTTTCCAAGTTACTTGAAGCATGTTTTTTAAGGCTCTGCCCACATCCCAACCCAGCCAGAATCCAGAATCTAGTCAGGATTCAAACGTTGCTTTCTTCTGTCTTTTCAGATGTTTTCCAGGTCTCTGCTACATGTTTGCCCAACCATCTAACTTTTAGGATGCTGTTTGTTCTGTGTTTGTCTGCTTATTTAGCCAGATTAATATTTAATTGTCACATGTTTCTATAAATTGGAGGTTAGGTTAGAGGCTTAGTTAGATTCATTTTAATCTCTTGTCAAATGTGAAATTGGCAAATATTTTTTACCTGTTGTGTATTGCCTTTGGACTGTATTGACAATGCCCTTTAGTGAAAACACAATATTTTAAATTTTGAACTACTTTTTCTTTTGTTGTCTGTATTTTTTCATGTTACAGCCCAAAATATCACTGCCAAATGCAATGCCAACACTGACCCCTGAGGAACTCTGAGTTTGGTATAAAAGGGCCTCGTGTAGCTCAGACAGACCTCAACCTTCCTGTATGGCCAAGGATGACCCCAAGTTCCTGGGATGCCTCCCTTCACCCCCCACCTGCTGAGGTGCCTGGTGTGTGCCACACTGACTGCCCATCTCTCTGTGTTACTTAATCTAAAGCTCTAGGATTTATTTGTAGGTGGCTGGTCTATTTTGAGTTAACGTGTGTGGAATGCAAGGGAAATCTTCAGTCTTATTCTTCTGCATGCTGATTGCCAGTTTCCTGAGCTCCATTTGTTGAAAAGACCATCCACGAGGGTATTGAGAACTAAAGGTGGGGACCACACTTGACATATGTACATCAGCAGTTTTTAACCTGCAAGTCATACCCTTTGGAGGGGGGTAGCATAGCAGATATCTGCATAGCAGATATGTGCATTACAATTCAAAAATTACAGTTATGAATAAATAAAGACTTTAAAGGGCTATTCCTCCCCACCCCACCCCCTCTCTCTCACATACACACACACACACAAACACACACATGAATAAATAAATCCAATAACTACATATTTGAAAGTTTAATCTCTCTACTCTACCCTACTCATCTATATCTGTCCTTGCACCAGCTCAACTCTGTTTTGACTACCATAGCATTAAAGGAAGTTTTAAAATAAAAAATTGTGAAGGCTCCAGATAGAAAGGGCTGTTTGGACTGTTCAGAGGTCCTCTGACATTCCATATGAGTTTTAGGACTTTTTTTTTTTTTTTTTGGCCTGTTTGTTTGTTTCTTCTACTTCTACAAAAATGTCACTTTGGGGACTGGAGAGATGGCTCATTAGATAAGAGTACTAATTGTTCTTGCAGAGGACCCAGGGTCAGTATCCAGCACCTACATGGTGGCTCATAACCCTCTCTAACTCCAGTTCCAGGTACCTTTCCCTACTCCCGCAGGCTCCTCCTGCACTCACATGGTGCACATACAGACAAGCAGGCTGTCTTTGCTACTTTTCCATTGCTGCAATAAGACCAAAGCAATTTAAGGAAGAACGAGTTTATTGGTGCTTACAGTATCAGAGTTAGAGTCGATGACCATCAAGACAGGGATGGAGAAGGGCAGTAGTAATTAAGCAGGCATGGCACTGAAGTAATAGCTGAGAGCTTACATCTTAACACACAACCATGAGGCAAAAAAAGCTAATTTAGAACAGCAAGAGCTTTTGAAACATCACAACCCACCCCCAAGTGACACACCTCCTCTAACAAGGCCATACATCTTAATCCTTCCCAAACAGTTCCACCAACAGGAAACCATGCATTCAAATATCTGAGTCTATAGTGGCCATTCTTATTCAAACCAACACACACACACACACACACACATGCACGCACATACACACATAAAAAAATAAACAAATAACTTTTGGACACTACTTTGGAATTTTAACAGGGAATTTACTAATCCATAGATGACTTTGGTTAGTGTTATCATTTTAACAATATTGTCTTCCAGTACATGGACCCCACACACACACACACACACACACAAATGGCTTTATATTTATCCATGTTTTCTTCCATTTCTTTTACCATTTTTCAATGTGTAAATCTTTTGCTTTCTCATTTAAATTTATTCATGTTTTTTATCCTTTCTGACAGTATAGAAAATGGATGTTTTTAGCTTCATTTTTTTATTGTGTGCATATAAAAATGCAGCATAGTTTTGGAATATCAAGTATGTATACTGTAACTTTGATGGATATAATAAATAATTAGCTCTAGCGTGTCTTCTGTGGAATCATTAGCATTCTGTACATATGCTTGTATGTCTTTTATTTCCCTTGTATGGGTAAATTCTGTCTAGTGCTTTCAATACTTGTTAAATATAGGAAGCAAGCGTGGGTGTCCTTACCTTGTCTCTGTTGAGTGCAGTGTGTTGTTATGCCACTGTTTCAAGCAAAAGTAATGGTGCTCTTGGTAAGATTTCGACATGTGAAGCGAGATGTAGGAAATAATGGCACAAAGTTGAATGAGGAGAACAGATATGTTTTTCAGGTTTTTACACAAGAATAGATATAATATCATGTGAAAATACACTGGAGGTTACTACAGGATCTCTAAATATTGAGGCAAACCTAGTGTCTTAGGGTTTCCATTGCTGTGAAGAGATACCATGACCAAGCCAACTCTTACACATAAACCATTTAATTGTGGCTGGCTTGCAGTTCAGAGGTTCAGTCCATTATCATTATGGTGGAAAGCATGGAAGCATACAGATAGATGTGGTGCTGGAGAAGGAGCTGAGAGTTCTACATCTTGACATGAAGGTAGTCAAAAGGGGACTCTGTCTTCTGCAGGCAGCTAGGAAGAGACTCTCTTCCACACTGGGCAGAGCTTAAGCATAAGACCTCAAAGCCCGCCCCCATTGTGATGCACTTCCTCCAAAAATGCCACACTTATTCCAACAAGGCCACACCTCCTAATAGTGCAACTTTGCATGGCCTAAACATAATCCAACCACCACACCTAGTAAGACTATGTCAGATATCAGCACGGCTAAGATCAAAATCTCAGGTGACCACAGATGCTGGCAAGGATGTGGAGAAAGAGGAACACTCCTCCATTGTTGGTGGGATTGCAAGCTGGTACAACCACTCTGGAAATCAGTCTGGGGGTTCCTCCGAAAATTGTACATAGTATTATTACCTGAGGACCCAGCAATACCTCTCCTGAGCACATACCCAAAAGATGCTCCAACATATAACAAGGACACATGCTTCACTATGTTCATAGCAGCCTTATTTATAATAGACAGAAGCTGGATAGAACCCAGATGTCCTTCAACAGATATAGAAATTTTACATTTACACAATGGATTACTACTCAGCTATTAAAAACGACTTCGTAAAATTCTTAGGCAAATGGATGAAACTAGCAAATATCATCCTGAGTGAGGTAACCCAGTCACAAAAGAACAAACACGGTAAGTACTCACTGATAAGTGGATATTAGCCCAAAAGCTCACAATACCCAAGATACAATTCACAGACCACATGAAGCTCAAGAAAAAGAAAGACCAAAGTGTGGATTCTTCGGTCCTTCTTAGAAGGGGAAACAAAATACTCATGGGAAGAAGTATGGAGACAAAGTGTAGAACAGAGACTGAAGGAAAGGCCATCCAGAGACTGCCCCACCGGGGGATCCATCCGATATACAGTCACCAAACCCAGACACTATTGTGGATGCCAAGTACATGCTGACAGGAGCCTGATATAGCTATCTCCTGAGTGGCTCTACTGAGCCTGACAAATACAGAGGCAGATGCTTGCAGACAACCATTGGACTGAGTACGGGGTCCCCAATGGAGGGGTTAGAGAAAGGACTGAAGGAGCTGCAGGGGTTTGCAACCTCATAGCAAGAACAATAATATAAACCAACTAGACTCCTCAGGGGACTCTAGTCTCTAGACTCTTCCAGGGACTAAACCACCAACCAAAGAGTGACACATGGAGGAACCCATGGCTTCATCTATATATGTAGCAGAGGAAGACCTTGTCGGGCATCAATGGAAGGAGAGGCCCTTGGTCTTGTGAAGGCTCCATGCCCCAGTGTTGGGGAATGCCAAGGCAGGGAGGCAGGAGTGGGTAGGTGGGTGGGGGAACATCCTTTTAGAAGCAGGGTGAGGGGATGGGATAGGGAGTTTCTGGGGGTGGGAGAGACTAGGAAAGGGGACAGCATTTGAAAAGTAAATAAAGAAAATATCCAATAAAAGAAATAGAAAAAATGGAAGAGAGATATATAACAAGACCTGGATTGAGCAATTGCATATAAATGGCCTATTACTGCAGATGAAAGACAGACACTGTCACCAGATGGAAGACAGACACTGTGCACCTGGATAATAAAGCAAGGGCCAATGGTGTGCTTTTCAAGAGAAACATACTTTAAGGACAAAAACTACGTGCGTGGGGAAAGATGTAAGCCATTATCGTAGAACTGGCATATCTGCTTAAGATCAGGCAAAGCAAACTTGAGGGCCAGCGTTAACAGGGACAGTGACTCAAAGACACACTCATTAAGAAGCCCTATGTGCATGTTCTTGGTGCTCCCAAGAATGTGAAACAAAATCCGGCTAAATTGGAAGGAGGTAAATTAACACTTCTATTAAATTCAGACACGCTGTTGTCCCTACCGTAATAACTAATAGACTGACCCACAGGAAAATCAGTAGAGCTGCAGAAAACTCGAGCGGCAGTACCGGCCAATCTGACCTCCCTGACATTGATAACTGCCAGTGAGGACACATGGGAGGAGCAGATTAGACACTGCTTTCAAGTACACAGGAACACTATATTCAGGGAAGTACTGTCGGCTTCAGTACTTAAAAGGATTGAAATCATACCAAATATATTTTCCTTCTGGCCACAATAAAATCAAATTAGAAATTAATGAAAAAATATATCTGGAAAATGTTCAGGTATTTGGAAATAGCAAGTGATTTCTAAATAGCTTGTGAATCTAAGAACAAATTGCACGTTGGATTGGAAAGTATTTTAAGGAGATGATAAGGGAAACATCCAACTTACAGGGGCTCTGCTTATCTGGTGATAAAGTTTTTCCTTTAAAGTAAAAATAAGAGCAAGCTAAACCCAAATTAAATACAAGGAAAAAATTAGAAGTGCAATTTATTATAATAATAAGATATTTTAAAAGTATTTGATTATCGCAAAAGAGTAAAAATGACTGACAAAGTTCAACACTGTACATGCTAAAAACAGCAGGCACTCTCTCAGCAATGGGAAAATAGATAATTATCCCCATAAAGGCAATCTTTGGAAATTTTCTATTTCTATTCAATCGAGACGAACCGAACACTTTCCTACTAAGCTGGGGGTGGGGGGTAAGCAAGACTATCCATTCTGTCCCCTTCTGTTAAACAGGACGGGAGCAGTGCCCAGTGCCATAAGATATATAATGATATACCATACACACATATATGATATCTGACCTGAAGACTGCACTGAGGCATTAGAGCTCTCTGAATCACAAAGTGCAATCACTGGGGAGGAAACACAGACAGCTCTGGATGCTGCTGGAATCGCAACAAATTCAGTACGCTCTGCACTTCTGTGGACTGAGCAGAAGCAATTAAATATAAAATTAAAAAAAAATAACATCTATGGTAACATGAAAACGTTAAACACTGGGGATAGAGTTGGCAAAATATGGTGCAGAAGTGTAAAATGAAAAACTGGTGTACTCCTTCGAGGAATTAGAGAGGATCAAAATTAGTAGAAAGACATCATTTCCATGGCTTAAGAGACTCGGTAGTTTGTTGTGATGTCAACTCTACCCACATTTCTCTATGGTTTCAATTTAATTCCAATAAAAATAGCTGCAACTCCTCTTTGCTAAGTAGGCGTCGACCAGCTAACTCTGAAAACGTGCAAACTGAAAGGCTCTGGAATAGACAAGCCAGGTTGGGAGGAAACTTATGAAACAGAGACTCTCTTGGTGTCAGGAATCACAGTGAATTTGTTTGTTTGGTTTTGCTTGAGACAGGGTCTCACTATGTAGCTTGGGCTGTCCTGAAACTCATTAAGTAGACTAGGCTGGCCTCAAACGTGCTTGCCTCTGCCTCTGCCTCACGAGTGCTGCTGGGATTAAGGCTGTGGGTTAATGCTCCCCTTGTAGTGCATTTTCTTAATTAAGGATTGGTGTGGGAAGGCCACCCCTGAGCTGGTAGTTCTGGCTTTTATAAGAAAACAGACTAAGCAAGGTGTAAGGGGCAAGCCAGTAAGCAGCACTCCTCCATGGCCTCTACATCAGCTCCTGCCTTCAAGTCCCTACCCTGTTTGAGTTCTTGCCCTGATTGCCTTTGATAGTGAACTTTGACGTCGAAGTATAAGCCAGATTAGCCCTTTCCTACCCAACTTGCTTTTTGGTCATGGTGTTTTATCACAGCAGTAGTAACCCCAAGACAATGTGCCAGGTTAATTAATTGAAGGAAACAGAAGTCTTATCAACAAATATGGCTGGGAAAATTTTGGCATCTATATGAAAAAAATAAACTCTTATGCTTCATATAACAATTAATTCAGGGCTGGCGAGATGGCTCAGCTGGTAAGAGTACTGACTGCTCTTCCGAAGGTCCTGAGTTCAAATTCCAGCAATCACATGGTGGCTCACAATCACCCTCAATGAGATCTGATGCCCTCTTCTGGTGCTGTCTGAAGACAGCTACAATGTATTTATTTATAATAATTAATAAATCTTTGGGCCAGAGTGAGTGGGGCTGATCGGAGCAAGTGGGGGTTTATCGGAGCTAGCAGAGGTCCTAAATTCAATTCCCAAACAACCACATCAAGGCTCACAACTACAGTGTACTCATGTACATTAAATAAATAAATAAATAAATCTTTAAAAATATTCAAAATAGATCATTGACTTACACATAGTAACTACTAAAATTGGAGAAAAGGTAAATAAATCTTGGTCAACAAAGATTAATAAAGCTGAAAGCTGTTTAAAGTGGTGACACAAGCATGCAATCTCAGCCCTCAGGCAAGTGGATTCCAAGTTAAGGCCTAGGCTTCAAAGTCAGAACCTATCTCAAAGGCGTACACCATTGCCTCTCAGTGGGCTCACATTAAGACTGTATAAAGAACACTTATAATTCACCAGAGAAGGCCAAGGGACGCATCGAGCTATGCGATAACATGGCAAGCATGTGAAAAAAGTATTATTTACACTGTCCAAAATAAGGCCACACGAAGGGCCACTACTTATTCTTCTAGTGTGCTTTCTGTTGCTGTGATAAACATGATGAGGGAAGGAAACTCGAGAAGGATGGGGTATTATTACATCTTACAGGTTATATTTCATCGCTGAAGCAGGAGGCTAGAGGCAAGACCTGAAACAGGAGCCATAAAGAAAGCTGCTTACTGGCCTGTTCCCCACAGCTCACTCAGCCTGCTTTTTAAAAATACAACTCAGGACTACATAGGGGTGAGTCCACCCGCATAAACTGGGCCCTCCCATATTAATCCCACATTAACCAAGAAAATGCCCCCATAGATTTGCCTACAGGCCGATCTGATAGAGACTTTTTTTTCACAATTACATTTCTCCTCTTCCTTGATATCCCCTAGCTTATCTATCAAGTTGGAAAAGAAAGAAAGAAAGAAAGAAAGAAAGAAAGAAAGAAAGAAAGAAAGAAAGAAAGAAAGAAAGAAGAAAGAAAGAAAGAAGAAAGAAGGAAGAAAGAAAGAAAAGAAAAGAAAGAAAGGAAGAAAGAAAGAAAAGAGGAAAGAAAAGAAGAGAAGAAAGAACAACAACAAAGAACAGCAAAATTGACTCTTGTCAATGTGACACATAAATACATTATTATTAAGCCATAATCTTGACTTTGTTGCTTATTCTAAGATCTCATGTTTATGTCGCAATATGAAGCATAGTATATAACTTTAAAAGTTCGGTCTTCTATGGCTATTCAAAGTC
Source organism: Mus caroli (assembly GCF_978045245.1). Taxonomy (NCBI): domain Eukaryota; kingdom Metazoa; phylum Chordata; class Mammalia; order Rodentia; family Muridae; genus Mus; species Mus caroli. Next base: position 10,302,584 of record NW_028227264.1, on the reverse strand, counting down.
TCACAACTACGGACTCCTGGAAAATCCCAAATAAGTTACATACTTTATAATTCACAGAGGGAAGAACCAGGATCAGACTCAAGCAAAACGCGTCTAACTTTCAAACTTCAGAGCCTAACATCTAGCACTTGCTCATGATCTTCTAGGCTCCAAAGTGTGGAAGCAGATCCACTGTGAGCACAAACACTGTGTTTGGACAGACAGGCTCCACGCCACACCTCCCACTGTCTTTTGTGGAATTCCCAGAGCCCTGCCATCTGCAGTATATTGGGGTCTCCACTGTAACTGCGGCTGTACCTTCTCAACCAATGGCCTCTCCTGGGTTCTCAGGGCCAAGCCTCAGCTTCTGTCCATGACACCTTAACCCTGCAGTTTCCAAAATAAGTTCCAATGTAGGAGACTCTTACACATTACCAAGTTCTGCTGCCAGCTTGAGATACAGTTTAGTCCCCTCTGGACCACAGCTTCTGTGAGCTGACCCTGAGGAAACACTCTCCAGAAGATGATGTTGGTTTCGGTATCAATTGTCCCAGTAAATAACTGTATCACTTCAGTGCTTCTGCTCTCTTGCTAATCGTAGATTATTCTTTAGCCCCCAAGGGCCAGAAACCCCAGATTCTCAATTCAAACGTACCGTATCTATACTTCTGGTAGTTTTTGCTTTCCTCTGAAATTTTATAAGCCAGGCCTCTGTTGTCTGCATTTCTCAAGATATCCTTATCTTCCAAGCTCTGGCAGAATAGCCCATTAAACTTTGAACACTCAATGGATTTTCCAGCTCAAAGTTCCAATTCCACAGTCCTTCCCCAAACACCACCATTAGGTCTGTCAAAGCAGTAGCCCAGTCCCTTGTATGATTTTCTGTTTTATTTTATATTCTATTGCTGGGGAAAAAAAAAACTACTGACCAGGACCATATTAAGGAGGAAAGGGTTTATTGGGCTTACATATTCCAATTACAGTCTATCATTGTTGGATGAAGTCAGGACAGGAACTCGAGACAGGAACTGAGGCAGGAACTGAATCAGAACCATAGAAGAATGCTAATCTCCGTGGAGGACTCAGATTGGTTTTGTTTGTTTAGTTGCTTGGTGTGGCTCTTTTATACAACCCAGGACCGCCTATATCGAAGTGGCATTGCCCAGAGTGAGCAGAATCCTCCCACATCAATCATGAATTTTAAAAAAAAAAAGAGAGACCCACAGTCTTGTCTACAGGGCAATCTGATAGAGGCATTTTCTCATTTGAAGGCTTGTCTTCTCGGATGTTCCTAGGTTGTGTCACATCAAGAGCACAACATTCAACTCGTATGACTAAAATTAAACCCCGACAACATTGACCTTTGGTTGGAATGTGTAGCGCCTAAACATCACATATACCGCTGATGAAAAGATAAAATAAGGCAGTCCCTTTGTTCTGTTTCCTTAAGCACATGTGAGCCTATATAGCAATCCTACTTCCAGACATTTATGCAAAGGATTAAAATCTACCCATAAAATAGTCTGATAGTCACACTTACTTATGGAACATAAGCCAGGGAACAACTGAAGATGTCCATCAACTGGCAGGAAGGAAAACGAGCTGTGAAGTGATACAAATGACTCTATTCAACAGAACCACTGGACATGAGCAAGATGGATTCTCTATTATGGAAATTACAGAGCAAGTAAGACTTGTCTATGGCAACAGGAAAACAAGCCCCTGGTAATTGACTGGGGCTGCATTTGGAGAATTGTGTCTGGAATGTGGCATGAGAAAAAAATTAGGGGTAAATGTTCTTTACTTTAATTGGGGTGGTTACGCAAATATGTGTATTTGTGAAGATGCACAGACTCCCCACTTAAAACAAATGCATTTTATTATATAAATTAATCTTCCGAAAAGTTCACTTCAAAAGTCTAAAAGCAAACCACAGCGTAAGCACATAGGGACTACCTCGGAGAACTTAAATCATTTGCTATACCAGAAAATAATCTTAATAACTGCTTTATTTTTCTGCATATTAATGAAAATGTAGCTTAAAATAATGTATCTTCTTAATGTGTTTAATGCAAAGATCTATGTCTACCAAGTTAGTAACAAAGTATCAGAGAAAACATACCTTGTGTGTGCATATGTGTTTGTGTTGGTGTGCTTATGTGGTTATGCAAGACGGAGAATAAACTCACCTGTTGCCCTGGGGGACACCATCCACCTCTCTTGAGCTGGCCAGCAGCTCACTGATTAGATTAGAACTGCAGCCAGTGAGCCCCGGGGATCCTTTCTGCACACTCACAGGCAGTGTTGGGATTACTAGCGTGTGCCACCGTGCACAGCACTGTAATGTGGGCTTGGGACATCAAACTCGGTTCATTGTACTTGCTAGGTAACTGTTTTGCTGTGTGAGTCATCACCACAGAACAAAACATGTCTCTTACGAGAAACAGCTCTGTTTCGACCTCAGAAGCTGCGCACTGATGACTGACTTACAGGTACTTCAATGAAGTCAAGCCATGTTGGATGTGCTTTGTGGTCTTCTTTCCTTACTCAGTGGGCTCTAAAATTACACGATTGTTATTACTCTAAAAACGATTGCCCTCACAGAACTCATCACACACTCTACTAATTTTCTTCCTTTTGGACTTTTATGCTAAAATACAATTTTTTTAAAATTAAATTCCTTACTAACAATAATCACCAAACAATACTTCACAGTAGCATATTCTCCTTGCAATTTGATTATGTTCTTTATGAGAAGACATTGCGTTAACCTGAATTCGTAGGCTCATGTGCTAGAGAATTTATATGCATATATGAGGAAAGATTTATCTATACTATGACCTAATAAGCATGAGGAATTTGCAAGCCATTTCCTTTTACTTACCAGGATGAGTCCTCATTTCTAGATCTCAGTCTTCATGACCTGTATGTATATACTTACTCTAGTTCTTACTGGCTTATCCACATCTGCTAAAGATTCACATCTCCATATCATTGCAAGGCTTTGTAGGAGTGCCGAGATACAATACTTAGGATTGCGATCATTCTGTGGTCCTTAGCATGCTGGTCGGCATTCCTTAGGCTGTCAAGGCCCTCAGGGTAATCTTTTCTTGGAGAATACTTTTTATCCTTCTACCTTACCGGAGATCTGGCAACCACCTTTCCTACCAGAATCCTTCTGTGGTCCAGTTTTTGAACTCGCCATCAGTGGTGCAATAATTGGTCCTCTAGGCTTTGAAATTATTTCCAATAGAGATAAACAGGACACAGTAAGTTTTGTGAGCTCACAATTAATAAAGGAAAAGGATTATTCAGTCTGAGACTAGGATAAATAGGATAGATGTGTAGCTGTGACACACCATGTTCAGATGACTCGATGTAAATTCAAACAGCAACCCCAAGGACTCAGCCACAGGGTCTTCTCCAACTCTGTTCTACACCCCCATACCCAGGCTGCTTGTTCCTCCTGGGGGTCTCAGGGCAGTTAGTGCCCCCTTACTAATTGGGAAGTATGTTTGCCTCATTATCTCAGAGACTGGTTGGCAGGAAAATATATTCAAACCTTGTTGCCTCCTTAGTGGTATGCAATTAGAAGCTCACAGAAAAGCAGACATGAATGGAGGGACTAATGGAATTCAGCTCCAATGCTAAATCATTGTCTTCAACTGACCTGAGTAGGTTTTATAGGATCAGTGTGTCTGCTCTAAGACTCAATCTCCCACCTGGGAAAAGCAAGAAATAGCTACTATGATGAATGTCCATTTCTACATAGTTTTTCTACAGCACGGTGAGTCCTGAATTGTCTTGGCTCTTTCTAGTTTCTGAGCAGTTGCTCTTTTGTTTAGAAGTTGGAAGCCTATGCTTGCTGGACCTGTTTCCATACAGCAAGCGCCAGCATTTATAACATTCTCCTATGTCCCACCCTTCCTGTGGTACCAAACCCTCGTGTGGATTATCTATGAACTTTCACAACACCCTGATGAAATGGGCGATATGGTTGTGCTGAGGAGATGGGGGCCTATCTAAGTTGAGCAACTCGTCCAAGTTCAAATGAATAACAAGTGAAGAACTTGGGCCCAAAACCAGTCAGACAGGCCCTAGAAGTAAGCTCATCATTATTTCTTAATGCTGTCCAGTGCTTGGGTTGGTTTTTTTTTTAAGCCATTTATCACTGGGTGAGATTTTCATTTTTTGTTTCTGCATTCAAATATACATTCATTGTCTGCAGAGACATTGCATCTTCATGTAAAAATCAACGTGTGGCCTATGGTAGGCATTGAATGAATGATTAGTACTGGATTCCAGAGTGACCACTAGATCATCTCTAAATGTTTATAATTTTTACATTTGAGGAGTATGTTTAGGAAGAAATTTTTTTTCAAATAGAAAACTCTGCAAACTGCTTAAAGATAGGGCTTAAAATAGGGCTAAAAAAATAAATAAAAGAACTTCTCTCTCAAGACATGCATGGCTTTATGTGTAGGAATTTTGACTATTCAATAATGTAAACTTCCATCCTAAAGTGCAAGGGTGATGCAGCTCAGACCCTTTCTGGGAAGAAACTCTTGATGTCACCCACATCCCCTAAAGATGTCTAAGTCAAGAACAAAGCTGACCCTAATCCCTGCGTGCTTAGAGAAGATAGGCAGAGACCTGAGGCTGCTTATGAGAATCTCCACATTACAAGGCGACCTTCGCTCTTTCTCCATTCCCATGTCTTTCACTAGCCAGTTATATCTGATAATAAAACATGAAAGAACATTTGACAAGGTGCTACCCAGAACCACAGATGAGCTAGGATCGCTAGAAGCGGCCTGGGAAACTGAAGCTATTTCTAAAGCTACTTTCCCACCAGCCTTCCCCACTTGCTCTTTAACTTTTCACCCCCTATCCGCTCTTCTCCTACTGTCTTTATGCATTGCCCCTTCCCAAGTATGGCGTCTGCCTCCTCGTGTAAATGAAGAAAAAAACAAAAAACCCTAGCCACCGCAAAAATACATTCTTGTTGCTAATGACTATGATATTGGAGCCCAACCTCATACCCCCCAAACCCACATTTTGAAATTAAATAATAACTCTCTATAACTCTATAACTCTGAACCACCTTCTGCCTCAACTAGTACCTCCCCTGGGCTTCTTGTGGGTCACCCATGAACATTCTTACCATTAAAGTTAGTCTGCTGTGATGTCAGCCTCTACACACAGCCGCAATTTTAAAGTTCCTAAATATAATTAATCTATTATCTAAAAAAAGATATTATGCAAACATTTTAAAGGGGTGTTCTTAGTTGAAATACATGCCTAGAGAGTGCTCCCCCCACCCCCCGCCATGTCTTTATTTAGGCTTCCCCTTTTGGCTTAGGCCACTTCAGACCACAGTCTGGGACCTTGTTCTTCAGTGCTACAGTAGTTTACAGCCTATTAATCCATTTCAGATAGTTTCATTCCACAGTTGTTTTTGCAGTGTTAATCAGGGTTTGTTGGTCTGTTCACATCCAGATTATATTCAATGCCCTTATTGTATGAGGAGGTTTAACGAAACCGCTGCCCAACGACATATTAATTTCTGCAAAAATCAGACCTCTCGACCCGTCTTTGATCCAATCCAAATGGCAGCCAGACTGGCAGCCAGAGCTCAGGTAAATATCTCTTCTCCTGATTTGAGCTTTGTGTCCTTGCATGCCTGGGGCAGATAGGTAGGACCTGCCAAGGAGCTCAAGTGTGCTCAAGTGTCCATCCTCAGGAGCACGAGGATCAGAAAGCTGATCGTTAGCATTCATCTCCATGGGAGTTGTCTACTTCTGGCTTGAAGCACCTTTGGGTGTTACAGGGAAAAATAAAAACTTATTTTTAAGTGTTTGAAGCATCTCAGGATGAAGACTTCAGTATCAAAAGAATGTCTCTGTGGTATTATGCTAATACCGGGCTTATCCCGTGGTATTTATCAGCCTAACCCACCCAGCAAAGGCTTATGACTCAGTGGAACTGGTCTGGGTGGGAACAGGGTTGCCAAGATGATGCCTGGCGGGTTGAGTTCTGATGTGTAGAGGCGAAGGGGGAGGGATGAGATATACAACAAGTCTAGTTTATGGCCTGAGGCATTAACCAGAAACACAGTCTCTGATGGGGATTGACAAGATGGAGCAACAAAGGCAACAGATGTAGGGGGTTATGGTTCAAGCCAGTTAAGATTGGAGGATGAAAGGATGGGTTGCACAGATGCTCGGAGATCTGGGAACAACCAAGCCCGAGAGCCTGGGAGCAGGAACAGGAAAGTTTCTGGGAAGCCAGGCAGCTGTGTTCCCCCTTTTACCCATTTCCCACGGCTTCTGGCTTTTTTTTTTTTAAATGAGACAGTGTCTCTCTGAATAGCTCTAGCGGTCTTGAAACTTCCTCTGTAAACCAGGCCGACTGTCTTCAAACTCAGAAATCTGCCTGCCTCTGCTGCCCAAGTACTGTGCCACCGTGCCTAGCAGCATTGGCTTTTCCATTGCCTTTTTTTTATTAGTAGCTTCATGTGTTATCATAGGTAGGGTAGATGTGAACTCAGTAGGGGAAAACAGAGTGGCGTGCAATGGACTTTTTGCAGTCACTGTCCAAGGTCAACAGAGGGAGACCAGGAAGAACACACAGTGGCAGACTAATAAGGGCTCCTGGAGGGAGGGGAGAATGGCATGAACCATTCATTAATGAACCTGAAAAATAATTGGCACTAAAATAAAACTGGGCATTAGAGTCTACACAGATAATAGTACAGGCTGAAAATCCCATATCTAAAATGATTGGGACCAGAAATATTTCAGATACATACACACACACACACACACACACACACACACACACACACATTCACACGTGTGTACGCTTAAGACGTGGACTGAAGGTAATTTATACAAAGCTTTCCATGCACCTGTGTTTCAACTGCAATACATCACGTGAGGAAATGCGCAGAAAGTTTTAACTTGTGACATGCTGGTGGTCAAAATGCTTCTAACTTTGGAGGGCTTCTGATGACTTGGCTTTGGGTTAGAACTGTTCTAAACCTGAAGGAGGATGCTTGTGTGTTGGGCAGGTGGTGAATGCAAGTTAGAGTCAGTCTTCCAAGCTGAGATAGTTTGGGGTACTCGGTGGTTGGTGGTGAGGGCTCTATTTTCCATTGTCATTGTATGATTGGTTATTTGTAGGCAAGGTTTGAGATTTACTTTCGCCTGTAAATAACACTAATCCCCCATAACTGCAGGAGTTGTTGGGAGTAAGGGGCTGGCCCAGAAGGTTCCTTGGCTGTCCTTTCCCTTTCCAAAAGCCCTTTGCTCTTGCTGGTCTTGAAAATCACAATTTTGAAGGACTCTGGCAGCTTTAGGCTTGAATCCAACCTAAGTGTGGAGAAGTCTGTATCTTCAGCGCTTCTTCCACCCGGAACAGCAGTACCAGCAACTGTTATTATCACAGATGGTTCTATCCACTCCACGGAGCTTGCCAGTATTAGTATTCGGGGCCAAAGAGGGTGAAGGGAACCAGCAAACAGAAGTAGTTTTTATTTGTGAAAAAGGCCAGCTGGCTATCCTGAGTGTAACCAGTGACTTGGCCCCATTCCTCTCCCTTTTTTCCAGAGCTTAGTGGTGACTGGGAGCACAGAGTGGAGCTTGCTTGCTCCCTGAATTCCATTGCTTGCTGTCTGAATGGCCGTGTTTGCTCCCCAAGTGCCAATGCCACCACTCTGGGACCTTGCCTAAGAGTGAAGCTTGTTCAGAAATGGAACAAGAAGGGAGGGTTTGTTTTGGGCTTGCAGGACTGCTGGTGACCAGGCCAGGATGTGTTTCTATTTCAAACAGAATCAACTGTCATGCCCTTAATCAGAAGAGACCAATATGGGCCTCTGAAAATAAGCCACTGGGGGCTAGAGAACTGACCCAGTGGGAACGTTGGCTGTGAAAGGAAGGGCCCTGAATTCAAGTCACCAGCACATAAACGCCAATTATAGCCACACATGTCTATAATCACAGCACTGGGAGCAAAGACAGCCAGGTAGCCAAAACAGCGAGCTTCCAGTTCAATGAAAGACCCTGTCTCAAAAAGTAAGGTGGATGACAATAAAAAAAGATAGCCCATAGGGTTGGAGAGATGGCTCAGTCGTTAAAGGCTAGGCTCACAACCCAAAATATAAAAAAGATAGCCCACATCTTCCTCTGACCTCCACATGCTTGGGCAGACACTAACAGCACCTTGAACATGTACACACACCCTCTACACACAAAATAATAATAACAGCCAAAAGAATAATATTTTAGCTGGCTGAGGACAGATGATCTGCCTGCTTGTATTATCACAATAATCCTCCAAGTGGTGAGAGCTTTACTTCAATATCAGATTGTCTTTGTGCTGTATTTCCCATAGGCCTAGAGGGAGAGCTGCAGCAGGCTAAGAGGGGCTCCTCAGCAGGCTTTTGTCTTCGTCTTGTTTCCATCTGTGCAGTCTGCAGCTGTTCTGTGGGACTAGCAAGGGTCTGGGGATATTGGAATTCTACACCTAAAACATATGCTGCCTGTCAATCTCTGGTTTTTTTCTCTTCTCTTTAGAAAACCAAGCCTTCTTCAAGTGTAAAGAAAAATAAAAATATTCCATAACCATATCCCTACTGACATTAAATGATTTATTCCGTCCTCCCACAACTGATTTTATAGACTAACCTGACTACCATCAACCCCAAGGATTGCTTATCGACTGAATGCTTCAAGCCCAAACTGTGCCTTCGAGCATCAGCAGAAGACCGGGGTCTAGGCTAACTGAGGTGAAGAGTATGTGTCTCCTTCCTCGGGGTGAAAGAGTCCATATGATGACTCTAACCTTCTGCTGGTTGGGTGAATACAAGTTTACTTCAGGCTCGGTACCCAGGGTTAAAATATTTCTCTTTCTAACTGTAGTGTAAGGCCCGGGCAAGTCTCAAAAAATAACCAACGGTTATGAATGCTGTGGGTGCCCTGCAGCAGAGCAGAACTGTGGAGACCAAGAATGACATCATGGCTAGCTCAAGTAAGTCAGAGCAGGCACCATGCGTTGTCAAGTCATGGGAGCAGAGCCTCCATTCTGCCAAGATGATCTGCTGGTGATCAGTAAATTTGAAAATGACATCCCGTGCTGCTGCTGCTGCTGCTGCTGCTGCTGCTGCTGCTGCTGCTGCTGCTGCTGCAGAAAACTATGTGTGGGTTTGCTTGTGGTTGAAGCTTATTGGTCTAGAGGGAATATTTCTTATCCTGATTGTGCCACTCTGACCATGTGGGAAGTTCTGTTTGATTAGAGCAGCAGGGATCCACTGCGCTTGCTCTCCAGTCTGCTAAAACAGAAAAGACTGGGATTGAAAAGTCACATGTCAGGTGTACAAATGAATAACTTCATCAGAGTGGCAGCAAGCATAAGCCACCATCATGATCCTGGCCTTGTGCCTCCCACTGAGCCTCTATGTGGTAGTTAATGTTGTCACCTACAGAAAAGGAGACTGAGGCTCAAAGGGGATGGCCTTTCTAAGGGAGTGGCTAGAAACCAGTAGGCCGGATTATATACTGCTGTGCTCTCTACCCCACGTAAGCTGCACAACAAACATGCCCAACATGCATTTTTATAAAGTCAACCTACAAAGGAACACAGTGCCCTATGGTATTTGCGTATACACTTTGTTTTGGTTGATGTCCCTCCCGCTCCCTCTCCTCTTCCCCACTCCCCCATTTCCCTGGTCCCTTTCTCAGGTTCCCTCTATTCCTGCTACTCTTACCTGGTGCTTTGATATCACTTGCCAGCATGCACTGTTCAGACAGTATGTGTTATTTCACAGCCACGGCATCACTTCCGGGCAGTAGACATGTTTAGAAAGTACTAGCCAGTCTCAGCCCCAGTGGTAATACCAAGAAGGTTTGCTGTTTATTTTGAGTGGTTTATCACAGGACTGAAACCTGAATAGAGTCCTGGGGAATGGTTCAGTGGGTAAAAGGCTTGCTGCACCAGCGTGAACATTCCAGTTCCCAGTAAAAAGCTGGGAGTGGCCAGGTGCATAACCCCAGAGCCCTGGGAGAAAGTGTTTGAAGACTGCTGGAGCTTTCTGGATGTCAGTCTAGCTCCGGGGTTCCACAAGAGACCCTGTCTCAATAAGATGGAGAATTACCTGACACCATCCCTCGATTTCCATATGCATATAAGCATAGGTGTATGCACCCACACATGTAAATGTGCATATACGCCACAAACAAAATGCATACACATATACCGCAGACACGGGAAACAAAAACAAAAACAAAACAAAGTTGATATTTTAAAACTATCTGCACAGCCTTACAAACCGTAGTCAGAGTTTTTTGTCTCTTTGGTTTTGTTTCAGTCATATTATGGTTTGTATTTTTTTATTATTTTTTTTCATTTTTCCCAATTTTTACATACATTTACCATCTTAACTGTTTTAATATATAGCTCAGTGATATTAAATGCATTCATCATGTCTGCCTCTATTGTTGTCACCTGCCCAGTCCTGAGACTGAGACCTGGGTCCTTGCTCATTCTGAGCCAGTGTCCTATCACTGATCTATCTCCATCTCTCTTTCTTCTTTTAAATTGCATTTATTTAGACCGTGTGCATGCGCACATGCCAATGACACTCCTCTGGGAGTCAGAGGACAACTTACAGAGTCAGTTCTCTCTTTCTATCATGTGGGCCCCAGGGATCAAACAGCAAGCACTGTTACTTGACAAACCATCTTGCCAGCCTTATTTTGCCTTTTTCTTTTGAGAGACACACTCAGTGACCCAGACTAGACTTGAACTCATTCTGTAGAAACCATGATCCATGTGGTCCTCTAATTTGGGATCTTCCTGCCTCAGCCTCCCCAGTAGCTGGGTGTATGGCTTTTTCATTCTCTGAAAATGAAAGTGTGTACCCATCAAACATTAACTTTGCATTGTCTCTTCTCTTGGTCTCTGGCAGCCACTGTCTCTACAGTCTTGTCTCTTCCAGTTATATCCACAGCCATACAGCATTTCTATTGTTGTGACTAGATTTTCTACTTAGTATAATGTCCTCAAGGTCTGGCCATTCTGTGCCATATGTTAGAATTATCTTCCTTTTTAAGGCTTAACATTGCTCTGTGTGTGTGTGTGTATGTGTGTATGTGTGTGTATGTGTGTGTGTCTGTGTCTCTGTGTGTCTGTGTGTGTTGTGTGCATGTGTGTCTCTGTGGGTATGAATCTACTCATCCATCCATGTGCAGTGGGTCCCTTGAGATCTGAACTTTCAACTCCTGGAATAGATGCTCAGAAGCAAAATTGCTGGGTCATATACTAGATCTGTTTTTACATTTTTGAAAGACCACGATAATATTTTCTATGCCAGCTGTACAATTTTACATTTCTACCTACTAACATTGTTCAAGAAATAGGCCCATTTTTCCATATCTCCACCAAATTGGGGGTGGGGGGAGGAGGGGGCAGTCCTAATCTATAAAGTGATGTCATTGTTATTTTGATGTGTATTTGTTTCATGATTTATGATACTTAGAAAAACTTTTCACGTGCTTTTTGACCATTAACAGATCATCTTTGGGGACATGTCTACTCAAGTCATTCCCACTTTTAATTTGTTGCTGTATTTTCTTCTGTGATAAACTAATGCCCAACGGAACCAAATTAAGGAAGGAAGAATTTGTTTGGTTTAGAGGTATCTAGACATACGTTTGAGGACGGGGCATAGAAGATAAGCTCTCATCATGGTGGCCACGAAGCAGATGAAGCTATGCATGGAAGCTCACATGTACTGAGCTGGCTTGCTCCCTTTGTCCCCTTTTATTACCTAAACCCTCGGCCTGGGTAGATGGTGCCTCTCCATTCTGGGTGAGTCTTTAGTCCTAGTAAAACCATCTGCAAACACCCTCAAACGTGTACCCAGAAGGTTGACTATCTCTAAGTCATTCTAAATGCATCCAAGTTAACAATCAAAATTAACCCTTTGTCTTGTACACTTTTCTGTTGCTGTGATAAAAAATAACCTGGCTGAAGCAAATTAGTAGCAAGGGTTTGTCCTGCTTCAGATGAGTTCCCAAATTAGGCTGTTGATTTGATTTCTTTTTCATTTAGGGGCTTTATACAGCAAGAGTCTGCTATGTAAACTTGACTAGAACTTTGTATGCAGGCCAAATTGGCCTTGAACCTGGAGTGGATCCCCCACCTCTGCACCCTACTGCTGGGATTGCAAGTGCGTGGAAGCACACCTGGCTTTGTTTTTGTTTAATTTTAACATAAACCTTTATAGCTATACATTTTTCGTAGCTCTGCCTTTGGTGCATTTTATAGGCCTTGGTAGGTTGTGCTTTCAACTTTATTGGTTTATTTTTCCTTTTAATTCTTTTAGGTTTCCTTCCCCTATGTTTTGAAGAATCTAATATGTATAATATCCTTCCTGTCTCTTGAAAACATCTTGATTTCAAGTCAATTTCATGCAACATTCGAATGACAACTCTTGTTCTTTTTTTTTACTGATTTTTTTTTTCCTGAGACAGGGTTTCTCTATGTAGCCCTGGCTGTCCTGGGAATCACTTTGTAGACCAGGCTGGCCTCGAACTCAGAAATCCGCCTGCCTCTGCCTCTCAAGTGCTGGGATTAAAGGCGTGCGCCACCACTGCCCAGCTTTTTAATGACTTTTTTTTTACAGTACATTCTTTTCTGTCCCTTGATTTTCAAACCTATTTGTTTATTTAGGTCTAAGATGAGTCCGCTGTAGGGATCATCTGGCTGGACCATGTCTAGATCTTGATTGAAGCATTTACTCTATTCACGTGTAAACTAATTGCTGAGGGATCCTCTACATTTTGCTATTCATTTGCAATTTGTCTTTAGGGTTTGTTTTTTAATTTATTTCCTGTATTGCTTTTTTAATTTGCCTCTTGTTGAATTTTATAGTGAAATATTTAAGTTCCTTTCTTATTTTCTTTCATATACATTTTATAGCTATGAGCTTTGTGGTTACCATAAGAAATACATTCAACATGCTAAAGTCATAACACTCTAATTTGAATTTATAGAATCTTCTGTAACGTACAAAGACTTCTGTTCCTTTAATAGCTGTTTCCCAGACATTTTTTTACATCTATCTATCTATCTATCTATCTATCTATCTATCTATCTATCTATTTTGTATATGTGGATTCCAGAGACCAAACCCCGGTCATCAGGCCTGCCTGTAACTACTTTGCCCACTAAGCCATCTTGTTGGCCCGGTGCTCCGCCTCTTTTTTTTGTTTGTTGGGACAGATTGTAAAGTGTCTTCCCTAGGTAATCAAGGCTGGCTTCAAACAGAGATCTACCTGCCTCTGCCTCTTAGGTTCTGAGATTCAAGTCACACCACCATGCACCTTTTTTTCTTTTTGATATCACAGAATTATGTTTTTGTAGAAACTTTGTACCCACAAACAGAAACTAATCATTCTCTTAAATTATGTTGGGGGGAAAAATCTTCCCAGCTAAAGTTGTATGGATACCAACTTCCATCATTGCCCACATAGTTACCTCTACTACCTCTTTATTTCTTCAGTTTTGAGTAACTGCTTACAGTCCCTTAATTCGCTCTGAGATGTTCCCTTGAGCATTCTTACGAGATGAACATAACAAATTCTTTTAGCTAGGAATCTCTTCACTTCTCTCTTACTTTTAGATTCTTGGCTGATGCTTCCTTGTTTATTTAGTTGGCTATTTTTAAGACACTTTGAACATACTGTCTTCTGCCCATGAAAGTTTCTATGAAAACCGCAGGTGGTCTTTCCCCCCACCCCCAGGAGTCCCTTCTATGCGGCATACCCCTCCCTCCGCTGCTTTCAAGAGTCCTTGCCTTTTGGAAGTTGGATTTTGTCTGAGTGTACTCTTTAGAGTTCATCTCGCTTGGGGTTTGTTGTACTTCTTGGGTGCTTATAGCTATGACTTTCATTAAATTGGGGAATTTTTTCAAGCATTGCCGTTGTTAATCCTCTCGGCTCTTTTCTTTTAATCCAGAATAAATGTTCCCTCTCACAGTGCATACATTCACCGGCATGATGATTAATCATCATCAACTTGACTTTATTTAGAGTCACCATGGAAGCACACCTCTGGGGACATCTACAAAAGCATTTTCCTAAAGGTTTGAGTGAGCAAGGAGAGAGTCACCTTTAATGTGGGTCACATCACCCCATGGGCACTGAGTCAAAAGACCGCTGAGCGACAAGACAACCAGTATTTGCCTGGGCACCTTTTCTTGGAGCTGTCACTCACTCTCAGGCTCACACTCAGGTTACCACACCTTCCCTGCCGTAATGGACTGTATGTATCTCTCAGACCTGGGAAGCCAAAATAAAGTTCTTCTTCAGTGTCTTCTGTCAGGTGTCTTGCCAAAGCACATCGCTAATGCAGCTGCCTTGATGCACTTCTGAAGGTCCCTAAACACAGTTTCATTTTCTTTCCTCTTTGTACATTGACATTCGTGAGCGCGTGTTACTTGTTTTTGTTTTGTTTAGTTGTTTTGTTCTTTGGTTTGTTTGTTTGTTTGTTTGTTTGTTTGTTTGTTTGTTTGTTTGAAATAGGGTTTTGCACAGCCAGGGTCCCCCAGCTGGGGTAGGCTGGCTGACCAGCAAGCCTCAGGCATCTGTCTGATTCCACCATGTCAGCACTGGCAGAAAAGTGAGCGCAACAGTGCCCAGAGTCTGTGTTTGACCAACTGTGTTGCCCATGCTTGCAAAGCAGACCGTTCCCAAATGAAACGTTTCTCCTAACCCTTCAACCATTTTAACTGCCTGATTTTTCTATACTGATCATTTCTCATCCCTTATTTTCAAATTCTTCCTTCTCCCTGATCAACTGTGTCCCAGAAACCTTCTAGGAAAATGTTCCCTTTTAAGTTCTGTTTTTCAGTTACAGAATTTATTTTTGGTTTCTGTCAGGAATTCTGTCTCTTTGCGGCTGTTTCTTTTCACCCCGTACTTCACGTTCTTGACTGTTTCCAGGGTTTCCTTTGATTCTTTGTGCACTTTAAGACGGTTATTGAAGTTTTTGTCTACTAGATCTATGTAGAAGGCCTGTCACCAGAACATTTTCAGGGACAATTAATTAATTTTTTTTTTCCTTTTGAGGGAACCATGTTGCATTACTTCACTGTAAACCTTGTGGTTTTCTTGTTGCAAACTAGGCACTCAGGGGATAAAGCACTGGCCCAGTACTTAAGAACACTTTCTGCTCTCGAGGGGGACCCAGGCTTGGTTGCCAGCACCCACCTGGAGGCGCACAACCATCCGAAACTCCCGTTACGGATTCAATGCCTTCCTTTGAATTCTGTGGACACTGCCGTGCAATGGTACATGTACATACATGTAGTCCCAACACTCGTGCACATTAAATAAATCTCAAAAGAAGCTGTTGTTGCTGCTTTGTTTTAAACTAAATATCCAAATCTAATCGTGTAATGACTCTGGAAATGGGTTTCTCCTCCTTGCCCGGGGTTCGCTGAGTTGTAAAACTTGTGACTGCCTTGGTGCCCTTGGTCAGCACAAGTAGATCCTCTAAGGTAGCATAATGACCCCCTTGGAGTCATAACCCTCTTTCTTTCACAGGGGTCATCTAATGACCATCTGCCTCGCAGGTACTTGCATTATGATTTATAACGATAGCAAAATCACAATTATGAAGTAGCAATAAAAATAATTTTATGCATAGAGGTCACCTGCAACATGAGGAACTGTATTAAAGGGTCACAGTGTTAGGAAGGTTTGAGAACCACTGCTCTAAGCTCTTCCCAGATCCTGTGCCTTTCTCTAGGAATACATACTTACTTCTCAGTTTTCCTGGATACATAGTATCTTTCAAATGCCACGATTCTAGTATTTGATTGCCCAAAAGGAAAAAAAGATAAGAACAAAGGATTCACTTTTTAAAATCTCCTAGAGCCAGCATAGGAGATCAAGCCAACCTGGGGGATCTGCGGAGTAAGGTGTCATGTCAGAGGCCACTTACCTCTTTGCCTGCACCCTTTTGATTAGAAACACCAGCCAGTGGTCAGAGCACAGACCCCAGCTGACCAGAGAACAGGATCCCACATGTCATGGGCAGACTGAGCTAGGAATATGGGAAGAGACAGTAAAATTGTGACTTTGCTAAGAGTTGAGGTGGCTGGAGAGATGATTCAGTGGTTAAGAGCACTGGCTGCTCTTCCAGAGGTCCTGAGTTGATTTCCCAGCAACCACATGGTGGCTCACAACAATCTGTAATGCCATCTGATTTCCTCTTCTGGTGTGTCTGAAGACAGTGAAAGTGTACTCATATAAATAAAATAAATAATTCTTTAAAAAAAAGAGTTGAAGTTGAAAAAATTATCTGTGTTTACAGATCAAGCCTTCTCCTAGGAATGGCAAGATTTTGGTCTCCAGAGCTCTACAGCAGTTCTGCCAAGCAGACCATGCTCTTGCAATGGGGGTCGAGATGGGGGATGCCTAGTGCTTCTCAGTCTGCCTTCTCCCCAGAAATCTTACAAGTTTTTACGTTTCTCCTGAGCTGGGAAATAATATTGTAAGGTAGATTTTTGCTTTTAACTGAGAAAAAATAATTCAGGCCATATATATTTATTTAATAAAATTTTACTAACAAACTTCACTCTAAATTCTAATGACTCATGTTGTATATATTTTTTAATTCTCTATTTATTTCTTTAGAGAGTATATGATAATGCTTTAAAAACTAAAAAGCACTCTGTAAATTTTGAGGTCAATACACATTGGTCAACATGGAATATTTCTTAATTCATCAGGGTTAGATGATGGTGACAGTGTACAAAGTTGACTCTGACTTCATCACTCGATGTCTGGGACCCTTAATCTCTAATCTAGTGAGCTTGGAAAGAGGAAAGAAGAAGAAGAAGAAGAAGAAGAAGAAGAAGAAGAAGAAGAAGAAGAAGAAGAAGAAGAAGAAGAAGAAGACAGAAAAAGGTGTGTGGGGGAACCCTAGCATGTAAGGTTTATTATTAAAACTCGAAGTTTCTCTGGATGATTTCTTTATCATGGCAGCATGCAGAGATAGCAGAGCTGGCAAGTGAGAAGGCAGACATCTTCTGTCCTGGCTTGGGCCTGCACTCTTGACTAGGGCACTCATTCTAAGACTCCATTATTGCCCATTAGGTAGCAGAACAGCAAGCTGGTAGTGCTCAGGGAATGCCATGTCTGTTCTTGGCTAGTCAATGGAAGTTGAGAACCTCTGTGCTGCTGCTCCCCAGTGTGGCCGTGCTGAGAGGTGGGACCTTGCAGATGTGATGAGACCATCGGTCCTCTATCCTAGAGAATAGGTTAAGGCTGTTCCTCCGAGAACGGGCAGGTTATTGGAACTGTGTTTCATGTAGAAGGAAGAGATCCTCTTGATCACATTCACACATAGTTGGCCTCCTACTAAGGGTGCTGCAGCAAGAAGGTCCTTTGCCAAATGCAGACAGTTCACCTTGGACTTCCCAGCCTCCAGAACAGTGAAATCTCAGTCTAGACAAATCTGGTCTCAGACATCCTGTTATAGAAGCACCAAACAACAACAACAACAACAAAACCCTAAACCAGAGAAAAATCAAAGACACATTTGTGGAGGCACACATACAGCTTTAGAGCCGGGTAATTGGTAGAGGCTGAAAGAATGTGGAGAATCAAGCTAGAAACACTCTAGATTGTTGTTGATGGAAGAAGACTAATTCTGATGGGGGGCTAAGAGACAAGAACACCAGGCAAATCCTAAATAATCTTAGGAATGACTGTCCTGGGCCACACAGTAGGATGCTGGTCAAGATGCTGCATCTATAATGATGGTCTCACAAGTTTCCAGTTGAACTTGAAAGTGAGAACTGGCTAATGGTGGCATCACTTCCTTAGGATTGTAACCTAACCTGCTGCTGATTGATATGTTGGCAGTGATGCTGACCTAAGCCAACCCATTGCCTGACAACAATATAAAAGTATAGCACATGCAGAATGTATAGCACAAAGTGCTTCCTGGTGGTAGCAAGTAACTCGGTTGCCGATTTGTGTGTTTATAGCATACTTTTTAGCATTATTTTGGAGTGTGTTCCTGTTTATTAAAAAATTATTGTATTGTAGAGCAGCTGTTTTATGCTGGCAATGGCTTCATACATCTCTTGTTCACTAGTCTTTGACCACTATAGCCTGACCAGGTACCAGTCTCCAGCTCACCTAGAGGACACCAAGTGACTGACTATCCCGTGGATTGGTTTAGGTTTATGTAAGTGATTCCCGTGCTATTAGCTCAGCAAAACTACATGTCCACACACTCCTGGAAATGTACCTCCATTGTGAAGTGGCGTGTGACCACCTGCCTATACTTTAAATCCTTGTGCTCAAAATGCAGAAGTACAGATAGCAGACAGCCATTCCACCTAGGTTCCGGAGGGAAATGAGAAAAAGGCATTAGAAATTGGAGTTTGTATGCAACTGCACAGAGCTTAGCAGGGCTTGTCTGCATGCTAGAATTTTGTGGTAGGCAGACTTTAAAAGCAATAGACTAAAATGTCTGGCAGAAAGGGTATCTAAGCCATGAAGAACTCAAGGTTCCACCCAGCTGAGTTTGGTCACATACAGTAAGAAAAAAATCAGAAATGATTTAGCTGTGGAATTCATAATTAAAAGGGAAGCAGAAAGGGAGGGTTTGGAAACCTCTCAGCCTGGCCATGTATAGAATAAATAAAAGATCCCCGCCTTTGGGAGCGACTGCAAAGGGTGTGGCCCAGCAACTGTTTGCTCAAGAGATTAATGGATACAAAGAAGATGGTTTCTAATCCTCAAGTCAGCAAAAGACCCTGAAGGTATTTCAGAGAATTTCCAGGCAAGCTAAGACATTGAGTGTAGAATTTCCAGAGATGTGCCCACAGGACTTCAGCATTCACTGCCCTGTACCTCAGGACTCTGCTTTCTGAATTCTGGTGCATCATCCCTCAGCAGTCCTAGCCGTGGCTCAAGGTAGGGAGTGTAGGGAGGAGCATGTGACTCCAGTCACCGCGCAGGAAGGCACAAGCTTCCAGAGCTCTGGCAATATCTACCTCTGTGGTTGTAAAACCACTGATGCCTTGGTGGCTTACCTAGACTTCAAGTGATGTCACCGACAGCTTGGGGATCCAGGCAGAAGCCTGCCTGACTGGAATAGGCTCTGCAGAAGAATTCAGCCTAAGGCAATACTTAGCGGAGCTGTGGGGGCAGGGTAACCCCTGAGACCAAGGTAATGCAGGAATACATGGTTGCTACCGTTCTTGTTGATGGGAGAAAAATAAGACAAAGGGATAAAAAGCCTGTTTAGACTGACAGTTTGAGGGCATAACCCATCCTGGCAAGGCAGTCAATATGGCGACCAGAGCGGCTCTAGCTGTCATAGCAAGGCTGTGGGACAATCGGTCACATTTCACCTCCAGGACTCACTTTCTTCTTTTTTCTTTTTGATTCAGACAGGGATTCTTCGAGTATGGGATCCTGCTGCATACATTGATGGTAAACCCTTCAAATGGACCGTGAAAATTAACATTGCAGGCCTTATAAATAAGCACATAACTCAGGTCAAGGAAGTCTGCAGTGGGGAAACTCCATGCCATGAGAGTTGCTTGGGTAGACCAAGCAGAGCAGAGCCAGATGAGTAAGACTGCTTCAAACCTTGGGGGCCAACCCACTACTTCGGTGTGTCCAAAATGTGAGGCACAGCACCAAAAGAGGTTATTCTGGGGTCTCAAGATTTAATGATATTGCCTCTCTCGTATTTGGGACTGATTAAGAATCAATTAACCCTTTTCCTCCTATTAAGATGAGCCTTTATCCTAAGCCTGTCTGGTTGTCTCATTTAGAAGCAAGTGACATTTAATTCCACAGACTCTCAGAGAGGGGAAATTTGCCTGATGAGTGAATTATGACATAGATTTAAAAAAAAAATAGTTAAGACCAGTGCTATTGACATAGAGTGGATTTATTGTGGATAAAAGGACAAGAACTGGGGCCTGCTAAGGCGAATGCTATGGTAAGAATATGTCCACCGAAGTTCATGCTTTAGAAACTTAATTCCCCAGTTCGACTGTGTCAAGAGGGAGATTTCCGAGAGTCGATTAGAGTCTGAGAGCTCCACCCTCCCTCATATGTGTAAGTATGGTCTCTTACCACTGAGTTTTCTGCCATAGCATGACACAACAGAAGACTGTCAAAAAAAAAAAAAAAAGTGCCTTTGGGTAGCAAGATGGCTCAAATGGACAAGGGATATGTGCTTCCCACCAAACCTGAAGATGCAAGTTCGGACTATGGAGACCAAGTGGTGGGAAGATGGAAGACTTTGATATTAGTAGCTTAGGCTAATTGGTCTTACTCTTTTTTTTAAAACTCATGACCTTCTATAGTGTCCTTCATCTATCCAGCAGTTAACTTTTGTATCAGTCCATTTTCAGTTACTATAATGAGAACCTGAGACTAGACACTCTATGAGGAAAAGTAGATTTGTTTAGCTTACAGTTTTATAAACTGAAGGCCACAGGTATGGGAGAGCCAATCGTGAATTCTATTCATAGTGGCAGGTGTGTGTGTGTGTGTGTGTGTGTGTGTGTGTGTGTGTGAGAGAGAGAGAGAGAGAGAGAGAGAGAGAGAGAGAGAGAGAGAGAGAGAGAGAGAGAGAGACTGGTAAAGAACTGCTTCAGTTCTTCCTAAGAGTCATTTCACTAATATTCTCTCCATTGGGAACAGACCCAAACCTTTCTGAACTTTGACTTCCTCAAACTATGGCTCTCACACTGCCCAACTCTCATTAATAAAAGATGCATGTAGGACCTCCCGTGTGTAGCATTCCTCTAAATTCTCAGCAGCCCAGACACGGGAGCATATCAGTCTTTCTTCTCCTAGAGTCATGAGAAATCACAGCACACACAGGAAAGCCTCTAACACTGGAGAGAGCTTGTGATGTTACATGAAGTTACCAAACCCTCACGGAGGCTCAAGAGGAGTCGCTATTCAACATTAAGTTCCTATGTATGGTTGTTTCCTAGGTCTGTTACATCTAGGAGAACAGCCAGTCATTCTATCTATATTTAACACTGGGCAGCAAAGCCTGCAAGAAGAGAATGCAAAGAGACCAGCTTTGTCCCTGGAGCTTGATGGCTGAAGTGACAGAGAGACAGGAAACTTTGAGGAAGGAGAAGCATTTAGGATGAACTAAACATGCTGATGAACAAAGACGAGAGCTTTGGCACACCAGGGACATGGTCTGGAAGCACACAGTTCCCATGGCCAAGACACAGGGACAAGTTAGAGAGTTAAAAAAAAAATTACAGTTGGAATCGAAAGCCGGTACCAGAGCGAGGACGACAGAGAGTGCCAGGTGCGGCATCCCGGATCCTGCCATCGGTACGCTGAGTCCTCTGCCCTTTGCCTGTCAAGCACATCTGTGTGAGCCAGCAGTTGTAATTCCCTGGGAACTTTTTGTTCCTTGCCACTTTTAAGTTAGCCTGCCAAAAAAAAAAAAAAATCCCACTTGAGAAACATCAATTTTGAAAATTTTGCAAGAGATGTATGCTTACTGTAAAAGACATTGGGAAACAGAGGGAAAGGCATAGAGCAAGTAAACCATCATTCTGAATGCTAGCATTCTAACCATTGGTACGGCCGGCATTTTCACCCCCGTTTAGTTTCTGTTCCTACCTGAGTTTTCCCACCTAACACAATTCAAGTGCTAACTACCCTATGATAGAAGAATTCCTTTGAAAATACAGTATTGTATCGAGAACACATGGTCTGTTTGCCAGTTTTCCTGATGTTGAGCAGATTGGTTGCTCCTATTTATTTTGTGTTAAATCAATTTGCCACTTGCTGTGGCACACACCTTTAGTCCTAGCACGACGGAGGCAGATCTCATAGATCTTTGAGTTCAAGGCCAGCCAAGGCTATACAGTGAGACTCTGTCTCCAAAAAAAGTGTCCTTGTTGATGGACAAGAATGCTCCCTCCCCCAGTTTATATTGTGCATTCTTCTAAGCACTTTGGGGACAAAAATTCATTTAATCCTTACACTAGTACATGGGTGACAATATCAACTCATATTGCTGTTTTACAGATGAGCAAGTTACAAGAAAAGTTAGGCAGCTCAGACAAAAGAGCAATACCCCAAACACCAAACGAAACAAATAACAAATAAAAAGCAGGAGAACTTTTCCCAAAACTTAGTGTCCTTGCAAAAACTAGGTTCCGAACAGTAAATATCAAGGTTACATTAGGTAATTACTCCAGAAAAAAAAAATTGGCTCTTTTTGCTTTTCTACAAAGACTCTGATGTTCAGGTGGAAAATGAGTTTTAACAGGTAGTAACCAGTGGTTATTTCCGTGAGGCTTTGAATAAGAACAGTGAATGTCCAGGAGAGGTGTGGCAGCAGATTTGTTACCCCTACCTCTTCATGCAGGGACTAAAAGCACCATGAAAACCTACAGGCAGGGTACAAGCTAGTGTTTCTTCTTGTAGCTAGTGAGTGGCATCATACAGTCCCGATCCTGTGGGCTCTGCTTTTAATCCCTGGAGCTGTCAGTGGTTAGTTAGCAAGCTAAGCATCTTACTAGGACTAGCTTCTTCCTCCTTCACAAACTGAATTGTTCAGCAAACATGGTGACGGGCAGAGTGGCCATTGTTGGTTCTTTGGCAGAAGAAAAGCCTAAAATTGTATTCCTGTATCCTTTGGTCCACAGTGATCTTACTGATGGTTCTTCATAAAACACTGAATGGGCCGGGCAGTGGTGGCACACACCTTTAATCCCAGCACTAGGGAGGCAGAGGCAGATGGATTTCTGAATTCAAGGCCAGCCTGGTCTGCAAAGTGAGTTCCAGGACAGTCAGGGCTATACAGAGAAACCCTGTCCCGAAAAACCAAAAAAAAAAACAAAAAACAAAAACAAAAAAAAAACAAAACAAAAAAACAAAAAAAACACTGAATGACTAGGAAGGAGACCTCTAGGACAGAGGGAACTCAATCCTTACAAGAAAGAAACCTATTTCAGATCATGTGGTCAGGACCTCAGTGTGGTATGCTAACAGCTTTGGCTCTGCAGTCTCCAGGCCAGCAGTTCTGATAAGAGTGTGGGACAGGATCGGGGTGGAGAGGTGGGGCAGTCTTTTTATGCTTCCAGAAGGCTTATCAAACCATTTCCAGAAGAGAGCTGTCCAAAACAAACAAACGAACAAACAAAAACAAAACAAAACTCCATAAAGACAGAAAACAGCGGGGTGTGTTTAAAAAGCTAGGACCCTATAAATGGTTGGTCCTTGGAGGTGGCAGTTTAAAATTACAAAACAAGAGTGGTCGGGCTGGAGAGATGGCTCAGCGGTTAAGAGTGCTGACTGCTCTTCCAAAGGTCCTGAGTTCAAATCCCAGCAACCACATGGTGGCTCACAACCATCTGTAATGAGATCTGATGCCCTCTTGTGGTGTGTCTGAAGACAGCTACAGTGTACTTACATATAATAATAAACAAATCTTTAAAAAAAAAAAAAGCAAGAGTGGTCAACCCACTGCCAGCCACCACTGCCACACGGGGTAGGTGGGTGAAGAGGTTCGCCCGCAGCCACACCATGTGGTTCGGGTCAGCGGAGAACAACAGGAGGCCTGCCTGCTTTGTGGCTCACTTCCCTGCAGTGGAAGTTGCTATGAAGGGCAAGTATGTGGTGGACAGATGGGAAAGAATCAGAATAGGTTGAGCATCATGAAGAGAGATGCAACTGGAGAGGAGTAGTCTGTTGTGATAGCCTGTTTCACCTGCCACCCTAGGTTATGGCCAAGTCCCAGCCATGTCTAGGTCCATGGCCATGCAATAGCAGGTGGCAAGGGGCAGAGAGGTGGAAGGCATCTCTGCCACGCCCACACCACCTCAAGGCAGTGCAGTAGAGCTAGCTGGATCTCCTTGCCAGCTGAAGGTTTGGGTGAGCTATCCTGGGCAATGCTGGAGAGCTCACCCTGGAGGTCTATGTGTGGGAGAGCTGGTGTGCTAACTCAGCTGCCATCAGGCCCAGATCCAGGGTGCTGAGATAGTCCATTTACCTCATCTATGAACTGCTGAGGCATGTGAAGGGGCCAGTTCTGCAGATCCATAACTGCAGGATCTCCATGACACAGGGCAGCAACAGGATAAGTGAGAGGAGTCCCGATGAGGATCTGGTATCGATAGTGTAGTGGAAGCCAGAGACCTTGGAACCAAGGCCAGTGATTCATTGCAACGAACACTTGCAAGTGAATGCAGTGTAAAGCTGTATGGACAAAGTGTATGCTGTGTGACACACCATGACACACTACAGCTTTCACAAGAACATTTTTTTATGTTTTATTTTTGTTTGTTTTTTGTTTTCTTGGGGAGAGGGTTGCAAAGACAGAGGGTAGATATGATGATATAAGAAGATGAGAAGGATTGGGGTGCATGATGTGAAACTCACAAAGAATCAATAAGAAGTTGTTGTTTGTTTTTGTTTTTGTTTTTAATTCCCAAATGGATCATAGACTCTAAGGTGGTGGCCAAAAGCAGATGAAATGGTCCTTGTCTTTCTGTTCTTATTTATTTATTTATTGCCCCAATTTCAAGAACTGGTGGGTCTGTGTCTATAGATACCAAAAAGAAAACAAGAAGAGAGAGTTTGGAATTTAGTGTGAGGGTTTCACAATTGTGCCTTCCTCCTACTACTTGGGAATGTTCCCTTTTGACATAATAAGAAATCTGTTGATGTTTGCAAAGGTTTAGCCATGGGTCTTGCTTCTGGAGGAAAACTCAGACAAGGATTTAGTAAATCTTCTAAGACAAATGAACTCCTAGAGACCAGGTGAGCACAAGGCCACATACACAGATGCCAGTGCAGGGTCCAGTGAGTGAAGCTCTGAGAGAAGGGGCCTAGGGCAAGCAAGCCTGACCACGTCTTCCTTTGGAGCTGCTAGCTGAGCTTGTGGTTTGTAAGGACACCTAGATTTTCTTTTGTACGTGTGTATTAAAGTATGTGTACAGTGTGTATGTGTGAAGTGTTCCTGTGATGTGAAAGCCAAAGGACAAGCCCAGGTCGCACTCTTCGGGCATCAGTTGACTCTTCTCTTCTGAAGAAGTGTTTCTCACTGGCCTAGAATGCAAGTAATTAGGCTGGGTGGCTGTTGAACACCAGGGAACCACCTAGTTTTGTCCCCGAAGATTAAAATCA
The DNA here is from genome assembly GCF_978045245.1 of Mus caroli. Classification (NCBI taxonomy): domain Eukaryota; kingdom Metazoa; phylum Chordata; class Mammalia; order Rodentia; family Muridae; genus Mus; species Mus caroli. The sequence continues at coordinate 10,277,391 of NW_028227264.1, read as the reverse complement.
TAGCCTCATGCCTGAGAATTGAGCAGTTCACTGAGCTAGTTCTATGATCCTGTTTATGTCTTACGTCCCTTTAACCTGGAAGTCTCTGAGTCTGCCAGTTTTTACAAATACGCTTCCCTTAAAAAGATACCTGTGCTCACGTCCATAGCTGCCTACATCTTCAACCTGGACAGATCTGCATAATGAGTCTATTGTGATTTAAGTTGCCAGTCTGAAGGCTGTCCTAGAGACTTAAGTGAGCACCATGTTTCCCAGGATTTCAACGGTTACCTAACAGTTTCCATGTGGAAACCAAGGTAACGCTCATGTCCTTTCTCTTTCTATCTTCAGAATGGCTTCCTGGAACTCTGCTGTCTGGGTGTGTAGTTGTGGGAAGCCACATGTGCCATTGCAGAGTGGCACAGGCTTCTGCTGGCCACCACACATACATAGGCAGAAAAGTTTTTTGCCAAGATGAGGTTTTGAGAATTGACCAAAATTGACCAATCAGAAGAGAGAGAAATTGACCAATCAGAAGAGAGAGAAAGTAACCAATCAGATAAGAGAGAAAGTAACCAATCAGATGCAGGAATGCAAATGAGGTAGTAAGCATCAACCAAACACAACACAATCCGGGTGTGAGACACGCCTCTCCTAGGCCTATATAAAGCAGCACCAGGGCTGGGCTGAGGGTCTTTTCGCCTCTGCAATCAAGCTCTCCCAATAAACGTGTGCAGAAGGATCCTGTTGCAGCTTCGTTCTTGCTGGTCGAGTTGGACGCGCGCAAGAAGTGGTGCCGAAACCCGGGATGAAACATCTTCAGGCACGAGTGAAGACCCCCTGCTACAGGGAGGATTCAGAACTGCATCGTGGGGAAGGAGCGGTTAATAAAGGTTCCCGTAAAACAGGCTGCTGAGAAGGATCCAGCATGGATTCAGAACTCTTCAGCTGGGGAGCGGTGTTAATAAAGTGTTCCTGCAAAACAGGCTGCTGAGAAGGATTCGACTGCACGGATTCAGAACTCTTCAGCTGAGGAACGGAGGTACCAGTAAGTATAAAGAAATTGATATGAGTCTCTGAGAGGTATGCTTTCCTATGGAATACATCCGATAATTGTAGCTGGGGTTGTGCTGCTCGCTTTTTTTCTTGCCTTGATAGTTTGCCTTTGCCTTAACTGTCACCACCCAGGGCACGAGTGTATCTGCTGGGAATAATTTCATGCAGATAACGCTTAGTCCAGGACGATCATGGGTACTGGCCAGTCTATTCCTTTAGTGGGGCCGGTGCAAGCCTTGCTTAAAGAAAGAGGTTTAAAGATTTCAGAAAGTACAGTGAGCGGGTTTTTAAAAGAGATAGACAGACTCGCTCCTTGGTTTGCCCCCACTGGGTCACTGACGCTACCTAGTTGGGAAAAGTTAGGGAGAGATATAGCAAGAGAGGAAGCAGAAGGGAAAGTGAAGGCAGGAACAAGGCCGTTATGGAAATTAATTAAGGCTTGTATTCAGGATAAGAAATGTGAGCTAGCTGTTAAGGAAGGGCAGCGACTTTTACAGGAGCAACAGGAAAGTATGTCAGAAACAGAGAGATATGAAAAAGAAGGCGCATGCAGAAAGATAAGTAAAGGGAAAGAAATAAAAGGAGAAAAGGAAAAGAAACCAAAAAGTAAAAATATAAAAGATAGTATAAAAAATAAAGAACAGAAAATTAAGTCAATTTACCCTCCTCTTGAGGACTTTGAGTCATTAGAATTATCTTGCTCAGAGGACTCGGAATTATCAGCAGGGGAGGAGGAAGATTTGGAGGAGGCTGCTGCAGAGTATGAGGTGGAAAGATATGGTCCAATAGGGAGGAGTTTTGGTGCTCCCCCACCACCTCCACCTTATACAGATAAGAAAGCAATTGGCAATGGGCACTCTTTTTGCACTCCTAGGGGGTTGCGAAAAATATGTCAGGCTTTTCCTGTTTTTCAGGATCAAGCTCAACAGCGGTATTATGAGCCAATATTGCATAAACAATTGAAAGAGTTAGTAGAGTCAGTAAGGACCTATGGAGTTAATGCCTCATTTACTCAGTCCCAGATCGAAAGACTGGCTCACAATGCCATGACTCCCTCGGATTGGATGAGTGTGGTAAAGGCATGTCTTACGATGGGACAGTATCTAGATTGGAAGTCTATATGGCATGATCTGTGTTTGAGTCAGGCCCGTGCTAATGCTACTGCAGGGCAACCAGCATGGAGCTTTGAAATGCTTACAGGTCAGGGTATGTGGACAAACAATCAATTAGGATACCCAGTGCAGGTCTATGATCAAATCAATCAGGCAGCAGTGAAAGCTTGGAAAGCATTGCCTAATCGAGGAGAGGTATCTGGTAATTTGGCAAAAATTATTCAGGGAATTAATGAGCCATTCTCTGAATTTGTGGCTCGCATGATGGAAGCAGTAGGGCGCATATTTGGTGATTCTGAGACCGCATTGCTGCTAATTGAACAATTAGTTTATGAGCAATGTACCAAAGAATGCAGAAATGCTATCACGCCTTGGAAAGGGAAAGGACTACAGGCGTGGATGAAAGCATGTAGAGAAATAGGAGGACCACTTTCAAATGCAGGGCTGGCTGCCGCAGTTTTAATGGCAAAAACAAAAGAAATAACCTGCTATAATTGTGGACAAACAGGTCATATGCAAAAGCAGTGTACAAAGGGTAGGAAGAGTAGGTTTGAAAAGACAGGACCAGGTATTTGTCCAAAATGTGGGAAAGGAAAACATTGGGCAAATGAATGTAGATCAGTCAGAGATATAAAAGGAAGGCCAATACCTCAGTTTAAAGTACAACAGCCAAAAAAACGGAGTAAGGGGCCCCCGTCCCCAGGGCCCCCAAATGTATGGGGCACTCCAGACCACAGTGTCTATGAGGCCACCCAGAGACCGAGGAGAGCCACTACGGGTTCAGCAGGATTGGACATCTGTGCCACCTCCAGAGTAATTCTTACACCTCAAGTGGGATGCCAACCTATCTCATCAGATTTTAGAGGTCCCTTACCAAAGGATACAGTGGGCCTACTGTTGGGTAGGTCCTCTTCTGCTTTGAAAGGATTAATGATACACCCTGGAGTTATAGATTCAGATTATGAGGGACAAGTTAAGATTATGTGTTCTGCACCCAGAGGTATCGTAGCCATTTCTCCTGGAGATCGCATTGCTCAATTGCTGATTCTTCCTAGTTTGCACAACATGTTCCCCAGTAGCCAGGATTCCCGAGGAGATAAGGGACTTGGTTCTACAGGAACTAATGTGGCATACATATCTTTAGATTTGGATAATCGTCCCACTTTACCATTACAAATAGAAGGAAAAACCTTTCAAGGTATAATGGATACAGGAGCAGATAAAATCATTATATCTAGTAATTGGTGGCCTGCTTCTTGGCCTGTTAATCAATCATCACATAGCTTACAAGGATTAGGATATGAGGCTACCCCAACTATAAGTGCAAAATCCTTACAATGGAAAGATAAAGAAGGAAGGACAGGGCTTTTTCAACCTTATGTACTCCCTTTACCTGTAAACTTATGGGGAAGAGATGTGATGTCAGCCATGAACTTTATACTGACTAATGATTATTCTCAGAAAAGCAAGGAAATGATGAAAGGAATAGGATATATACCTGGACTAGGTCTAGGAAAAAGTTTACAAGGTAGAATTTCACCAGTTAAAGCCACAGTAAAAGCAGATAAGAAAGGGCTGGGTTTTTTCTAGGGGCCGCTGAGGAGCCTTTGCCCATTCCGTGGTGTACAGAGGACACGGTGTGGGTGCCTCAGTGGTCTTTATCCTCTGAGAAATTAAAAGCAGCTAAAGAATTAGTACAAGAACAATTAGACTTGGGACATGTAGAACCCACACAATCACCCTGGAACACCCCTATTTTTGTTGTAAAGAAAAAGTCAGGTAAATGGAGATTGTTACATGACCTCAGAGCCATTAATGCACAAATGCAAGTTATGGGTCCTGTACAAAGAGGACTCCCCCTACTTTCAGCCTTACCAAAGGATTGGAAAATTATAGTAGTAGATATTAAGGATTGTTTCTTTTCCATTCCATTAAACGAGAAAGATAAACCTAGATTTGCATTTACCCTACCTTCTGTTAATCTTATGGAGCCTGATAAAAGGTATCAATGGCGAGTGTTACCCCAAGGAATGGCAAATAGCCCTACCATATGTCAATTATATGTAGGAAAAGCTTTACAACCAGTCAGAGATGGTTTCCCCTCCTTAAAAATTTGTCATTATATGGACGACATTGTGATTTGTGGACCTTACGAAGAAAGTATACAGCGAGCTTATGGCTTTCTTAATGAAACTTTAAAAAATAATGGCTTGATTATTGCACCAGAAAAGGTACAGCAGTCTAATGTTAGTCAATTTTTAGGAGCCACTATTACTTTACGGTGTGTTACCCCACAAAAGATTAGTATAAGAAAAGATCATCTAAAGACATTAAATGATTTTCAAAAATTATTAGGAGATATAAATTGGATTCGACCTTATTTAAGGATCCCTACTTCGGAATTAAAACCTCTATTTCAAATTTTAGAAGGTGAATCACATATTACCTCATTGAGACAATTAACACCTGAGGCTTCTGATGTTCTTAGGAAGGTAGAAGAAGCAATCCAAACAGCACAGCTAAATCGTATAAATGAGCAAAATCCTTTTTGCCTATGCATATTACGAACCATAAATTTGCCAACTGCTGTATTATGGCAAGATGGTCCTCTAGTATGGATACATCCACATATATCCCCTAATAAGACTATAGAGCATTATCCCACCATGGTGGCAAATATGGCCTATAAAGGCATAAAAAGTTCAATTACTCACTTTGGAAAAATGCCGGATAGCATAATTGTCCCCTATACTGCTGCACAAATGCAAACATTGTGTGCGACTATAGACGAATGGGCTATTCTTAGATGCAGTTATTCTGGTTTAATTGATAATCATTATCCTAAACATCCTTTATTACATTTTCTGTTATTACATCCAGTAATATTTCCAAAGGTAACGGCTAACACTCCTATAAAGGGAGCCATTGATATTTATACAGATGGATCCAAAACAGGAATTGGAAGTTATGTAATTAATGAAAAGGCTGTAAGGTTGCAATATACACCAGGAGCCCCTCAATTGGTAGAATGTTTGGTGGTTTTAGAAGTCTTTAAAAGATTTCTTATGCCCATAAATATTATCTCTGATTCTGTTTATGTGGTTAATGCTGTACTAATGTTAGAGACTGTTGGAAATTTTAAGCAGTCTAGTCCAGTAACTGAAACTTTGATGAAAATACAAAATTGTATTTTGATGCGTGAGCATCCCTTTTATATTCAACATATTAGAGCACATACATCATTACCTGGACCTATGGTTAAGGATAATGCAATTGCTGATTCAGCCACCAGAGATATGGTTTTCCTATCACAAAATTCTATAGAAAGTGCAAAAAATTTTCATCAGCTTTATCATGTCCCTGCTTCTACATTACGACAAAAGTTTAAGCTCACACGAACAGAAGCTTGAGATATTGTCCTACAGTGTGGTAGGTGTGTAGAATTTATTAATGCACCTTCCGTGGGCGTTAATCCTCGTGGATTGCGACCCCTAGATGTTTGGCAAATGGACGTCACGCATATCCCAGCTTTTGGGAAATTACAATATGTACATGTGTCCATCGATACCAGTTCTGGTGTCCTACATGCCTCTCCCTTGTCAGGGGAAAAAGCAGTTCATGTCATATCTCACTGCTTAGAGGCTTGGGCTGCATGGGGTAAGCCCCTAGTGCTAAAGACAGATAATGATCCTGCATATACTTCTTCTAAATTTAGCCAATTTTGCAAACAAATGCAAGTGAAACATATTACTGGACTGCCCTATAATCCACAGGGCCAAGGCATCATTGAGAGAGCTCATCGTACTTTGAAACAATATTTGCAAAAACAGAAAGGGGGAATAGAGGCTATGACGCCAAAGATGGCTCTATCCCTTACAATATTTACTCTTAATTTTTTAAAATTGGATGATGCTGGAAGATCACCAGCCGAAAGGCACGGACAATGGCCTCAATCGGCCAATGAAATGGTCAAATGGAAAAATGTCCTTGATAATAAATGGTATGGCCCGGATCTTATCTTAATCAGATCCCGGGGAGCTATTTGTGTTTTCCCACAGGGTGAAGAAAATCCACTTTGGGTCCCGACGCGACTGACAAGGACCGTGAAAGAGCAAGATGAATCCCAAGATGATCCTGCTATTCCTGCTCCTGATGATTGAGACCGGGATAAGTATACCTTTGTGGGCCATAGTAAGATCATGGCCAGTACCTTTACTGGTACATTCCAATTCTTCCACCTTGCCTTTGTTTTATGCAACAGAATGTTTTCTGGATGCGCCTTGTGCACGACAAACTCCTCAAGAGCCACGGGTGTATAATAGTACGAGTTTTCATTTAAATTATACACTATGCTTTGTGCATGATGTGGATAGACCTTTTACACCCTGTATATTTTTAAAGAAAAAGATTATCTCTAATTGGGCAGACCCCATTATCCAAAATAAAGTGAGCTCTGGAGTGTTACTTAATGCTTTAACGCAAGTCGTCCAAGGAGAGCAATTAGGCTCAGGTGATGTTGGAAATAATATAACTTCACCTATAAACATCACCACTATTATGATAAAGGGAAAGGTGACTATTCCCAAAAGATCACGATGGCCTGTTGGCAATGCTACTGCTAAACGCAGCGTGCCCTGGTGTCATCCGGACCTCACATTTCCTATAGTTTTTTCACCTTGTCAACCAAAAATTTTTCCTCGAAAAGAAATAGCAAAGGGTTTTGCTTTGTCACCTCCTTTAGATTTTACTGTAATGAATGATAAGGAAGATGCTACAGGAAAAGAAAATATTTGGCCATATTACCAATGGATTTTAAGTAATGAGGCAGGTGCTAGTACCAGTCTGTCAGCCTTTGCACTGCTGACTGGCACCTTTCATGAGATACTGAATGTTTCTGCCACACTTTCCAATACCTCTGCTCATTTAGATAATGTGACAACTAATAGAGTTATCAGAAATATGACTACCTCTCCAGTAGAAGTTTGTGTTAGTCCTCCATTTTTTTTTATATTGGCTGAATTTCAAAATGATACAGAATGGTTAGATTGTACAAATATCACTTGTTTTTTGACGCAATGCTGGAATGGAACCAAATCCTTAGCCTTAGTGGTACAGCTACCAATCTTGGTCCTTGTACCTGTTGAGGCAGATCCAGAGAAGTTCCCAATAATGAGTCTAATTAGGCAGAAGAGAGATTTTGGAATCACAGCTGCCATTGTCACTGCCATTGTAGTGTCTGCAGCATCAGCGGTTACCGCAGGAATTGCTATGGCCAATCAAGTTAATAGTGCTGATACCATAAGTCAGATAGCAGAAAAAACGTCTGAGGCATTGCTCACTCTGCAAAGGGTGGATTCTCATATCGCCTCAGGATTAATGTTAGTGAATCAGAGAATGGATATTTTACAGCATAACATGGAACAGATGATGGATGTCATTCAAATGAGTTGTGTGGCATCCACTCCGCATGTATGCATTACTCCCAATAGGTATATTAATAATTCTTTTATTAAAAGTACAGACCTATCGAATTATCTGAAGGGAAACTGGTCGCAGGAGCTGGACAGGCTGCAGAAGAGGCTGCAGATACAGATTCTGAACCTTAATGGAACCAGAGTGGAACCTGTGACCTTTGGAGACTTTACCTCTTGGCTTTCCTCTGCTTTCTCTTACTTTAAGGAATGGGTGGGAGTGATTTTGTTTGGTGCTGCCATATGCTGTGGACTGGCATTCATGCTCTGGTTGGTATGCAAATTTAGAACACAACAAAAACGTGACAAGGTAATTATAACTCAGGCACTATTGGCTATTGAAAACGGAGCCTCCCCTAAAGTTTGGTTATCTATGCTCAAGAATTAGTCGGCATCTGAGTTCTCTGCTCTTGCGCATGAGAGAGACTCAACAATCATTGATCAGCCCTTGCACATTGATGCATATGATGCATATGACATAATTTCCCCACTAATTTATTTTTTGGCTGGCCTCTTTTGCAGAGTTCGCCCTAGGTCATTTAGCAGTTACTGTCACACAGCACTGGGGTATCCAGAGACGGGCAACTTTCCTCATGCACAGGCCATCCTAAGGCACGGGGCCCGGTGGCGATAGGGTTACCCTACGACGGGAAAAGACTGTGACATTGGAGGAACGACCTAAAACAGGAGCCACAGCAGATGGACATAATTGCACAGGCCTAGTCCAGCCTCATTTTATTAAAACAGAAAGGGGGAGATGTGGGAAGCCACATGTGCTGTTGCAGAGTGGCACAGGCTTCTGCTGGCCACCACACATACATAGGCAGAAAAGTTTTTTGCCAAGATGAGGTTTTGAGAATTGACCAAAATTGACCAATCAGAAGAGAGAGAAATTGACCAATCAGAAGAGAGAGAAAGTAACCAATCAGATAAGAGAGAAAGTAACCAATCAGATGCAGGAATGCAAATGAGGTAGTAAGCATCAACCAAACACAACACAATCCGGGTGTGAGACACGCCTCTCCTAGGCCTATATAAAGCAGCACCAGGGCTGGGCTGAGGGTCTTTTCGCCTCTGCAATCAAGCTCTCCCAATAAACGTGTGCAGAAGGATCCTGTTGCAGCTTCGTTCTTGCTGGTAGAGTCAGACGTGCGCAAGATGTAGTCACCCAGAAATACCACCACAGATGGCCAGAAATGCCTGCTCTTGTCTGGCATGGTTAAGAACAAGTAACACTAGTTTTCCACTTTATCTGCCCTTTTGACATTTCTCAAAAGTCATTAAATTTATCAGCCTAAATCATGATGTCTGATATAAAGAACTCAAGAAGGTGGACTCCAGAAAAATCAAATAACCCCATTAAAAAATGGGGCTCAGAGCTAAACAAAGAATTCTCACCTGAGGAATACTGAATGGCTGAGAAGCACCTGAAAAAATGTTCAACGTCCTTAATCAGAGAAATGCAAATCAAAACAACCCTGAGATTCCACCTCACACCAGTCAGAATGGCTAAGATCAAAAATTCAGATGACAGCAGATGCTGGCAAGGATGTGGAGAAAGAGGAACACTCCTCCATTGTTGGTGGGATTGCAAGCTGGTACAACCACTCTGGAAATCAGTCTGGCGGTTCCTCAGAAAATTGGACATAGTACTACCGGAGGATCCCACAATACCTCTCCTGGGCATATATCCAGAAGATGTTCCAACTGGTAAGAAGGACACATGCTCCACTATGTTCATAGTAGCCTTATTTATAATAGCCAGAAGCTGGAAAGAACCCAGATGCCCCTCAACAGAGGAATGGATACAGAAAATGTGGTACATTTACACAATGGAGTACTACTCAGCTATTAAAAAGAATGAATTTATGAAATTCCTAGGCAAATGGATGGACCTGGAGGGCATCATCCTGGGTGAGGTAACCCAATCTCAAAAGAACTCACACAATATGTACTCACTGATAAATGGATATTAGCCCAGAAACTTAGAATACCCAAGATATAAGATACAATTTGCGAAACACATGAAACTGAAGAAGAACAAAGACCAAAGTGTGGACACTGCCCCTTCTTAGAATTGGGAACAAAACACCCATGGAAGGAGTTACAGAGACACAGTTTGGAGCTGAGATGAAAGGATGGACCATCTAGAGACTGCCATATCTGGGGATCCATCCCATAATCAGCCTCCAAACGCTGACACCATTTCATACACTAGCAAGATTTTGCTGAAAGGACCCAGATATAGCTGTCTCTTGTGAGACTATGCCGGGACCTAGCAAACACAGAAGTGGATGCTCAAAGTCAGCTATTGGATGGGTCACAGGGCCCCCAATGGAGGAGCTAGAGAAAGTACCCAAGGAGCTAAAGGGATCTGCAACCCTATAGGTGGAACAACAATATGAACTAACCAATACCCCCCAGAGCTCGTGTCTGTAGCTGCATATGTATCAGAAGATGGCCTAGTCGGCCATCAGTGGAAAGAGAGGCCCATTGGTCATGCAAACGTTATCTGCCTCAGTACAGGGGAACACCAGGGCCAAGAAGTGGGAGTGGGTGGGTGGGGGAGCAGGTGGGGGACTTTTGGGATAGCATTGGAAATGTAAATGAACTAAATACCTAATAAAAAATAAAATTAAAAAATCATCATATCTGATTTAAAGATTAAAAATTTGCTTGAAGTGTCCTTAATACATTTCAGAATGACAATGTGTTTTGGATATTTATATCCTTTTGTGAACCAGTCTTTAGAGAACCTTAGTGGTCTGATGGGAACATGGGCTTTCAACCCACTTTATTCTATGTAAAAGCCATGGCATCCCTTTCTATTTGAAAATGTGCACCTATTAAACTATGGTTAGTAATTATTCCTACATTATGTTTAATGCTATGACTTTTTTAGTTTATTTAATGTGCATGAGGTGGTTGTAAATTATATGTAGTATGTACAGGTACTACATGCATGTCTTGTGCCCAGCAGAAGTCAGAAGAGTGTCAGATCGCCTGTAACTGGAGTTACAGATATTTGTGAGCAATCATCTGGGCACTGGGAACCAAACCCGGGTCCTTTCCAAGAGCAGCAAGTGCTCTCAACTACTAGGTCATCTCTCCAGCGCCCCCATTCTCAGCCCACACATTCCTGTGTACACCATATAGAACTGTCTGAGATAGGAGAGTCTACCAAAGTCTTTATGCCCCCCTAAATGTGTGCTTATTTGTATGTACATAAATGTGTGTGTACTCATTGTATAGTAGGCAGGGATCTAAACTGTAGACCTGGCTGCCTCTGCCTCCCAAGGGCTGGGACTGAAAATGTATACCACCACGTTCAGCCCCAAATTATATTTCTTGGAGTGGAGAGAAAAGATTAAAGATACATTTTCTTGCTGTGAAAAATGGCTTTAAGGCAGTGGTTCTCAACCTTCCTAACTCTGCCACCCATTAATACAGTTCCTCATGTTGTGGTGACCCCCAACCATAAAATTATTTTTTGTTGCTACTTCAGAACTGTAGTTTTGCTAGTGTTATGAATTGTAATATAAATATCTATTTTCCAATGGTTGCTTGAGACAGGTGGAGCAGCTCTGTGCCACATTTGTCTATCATAGCCAAATCTGAAGCCCCCTAGTCTTGTTTTTATCATTGCTCTGTTTACAGAGTTGTGCTTGGTGCTGAGTCAACTCTTCCTTCTTTTTGGACTCGGAAGGGTCAGGAAACATCCTTTTGTAGGCATTTACACTTGGTTCATACTTTTTAGTTCAAGAGCATTTTCATAATCAGGGGACTTAACTAGGAAAACTAAGCTACTTTCTCTGTCAACATGTCAGCAAGAAGAATCTCAGGCTACTCCCACTGCCGGGGCAGCATTCTGAAATGCCAATGATTTAGACCATGGGAACCAAATGCCATTGTTTCACATACAGGAAAGTCAAGTGTTTTTTGCAATGGACCACAGACCGCAGTAGCCTATGTAAAGGTATTTGTGGAAGCATCTGTACCCAGACCTTGGCTGAGGTTAACTATTGTTTGGGGAGACTGCCTTCCCACCCAGAGGAAGAAGGGGACTGTGGGAAGTAAGATATCTCAGAACAGTGAATTTGATCCCGTGAGGCTATCTTGCTGCTTCATTGTCTACTCTGGGTCAACTGTGGCTTATGGGCCCTGGTCTCATAAATGATCCATAGTGCACGGTTTCCCCATTACTGTCACTGGCTTCACCCCAGCCCCACTTTGGGCTTGTTGACAAGATTTTCAATATACAAGTGAACTTCCTGTTTGTTATCTCACAGTTTCATATAGAGCCAACACACACATACACACACACACACACACACACACACACACACACACCAAAACAAAACAACAACAACAAAACCCCTGTCGTATCTAAAGGGTATAAAGTTTTTTGAAGAAATCCCAATAGGGAACAAGTTTTCTAAGAGGCATGGGAAATCAATTGTAAACACTATTGTGCAACTGAATCATGACAGTCCAGGATATGGTGGCTAGACCTATACATCAGAAATAAATCATGTGACATCATAAGTACTGATACTGAAAATGTGACCTGAGTTTATAGATTTTTCTTTAGTCATAATTTATTGAAAAGAGGTAAAGTTCCCTTGGATGCCAAAAGTCCTTTTAGAAGAAGAAATGGCCAGGAGGGGTGTAAGGGACCTGAGAAGGGTTTCTAGCTCAATGGGAGTGAAATCCATGTTGATGTCATTGGTGTCGCTAAATGAAAAGACAGAAAGATTGCCAGATGCTTAGCATTTATTATATGTAGGTATATATGCCAGGGGATACAGTCTCAAAAACGAAATACAGAGTCTACAAAGGATAAGAGATAAATTCTGGGGAATACAGTCTCAAAAACGAAATACAGAGTCTACAAAGGATAGGAGATAAATTCTGGGGAATACAGTCTCAAAAACGAAATATGGAGTCTTCAAAGGTTAGGATATATATGCTGGGAAATACAGTCTCAAAAAAGAAATACAGAGTCATCAAAGGTTAGGAGATATATGCTGGGGAATACAGTCTCAAAAATGAAATACAGAGTCGTCAAAGGTTAGGAGATATATGCTGGGGAATACAGTCTCAAAAACAAAATGGAGATTCTTCAAAGGTCAAGAGATATATGCTGGGGAATACAGTCTCAAAAAATGCAATGTCTTCAAAGGTCAAGAGATATATGCTGGGGAATACAGTCTCAAAAACAAAATATGGAGTCATCAAAGGTTAGGAGATATATGCTGGGGAATACAGTCTCAAAAACAAAATATGGAGTCATCAAAGGTTAGGAGATATATGCTGGGGAATACAGTCTCAAAAACAAAATATGGAGTCATCAAAGGTTAGGAGATATATGCTGGGGAATACAGTCTCAAAAACGAAATACAGAGGCATCAAAGGTTAAGAGATATATGCTGGGGAATACAATCTCAAAAACAAAATATGGAGTCCTCAAAGGTTAGGAGATATATGCTGGGGAATACAGTCTCAAAAACAAAATACAGAGTCATCAAAGGTTAAGAGATATATGCTGGGGAATACAGTCTCAAAAACGAAATATGGAGTCCTCAAAGGTTAGGAGATATATGCTGTTGAATTCCGTCTCAAAAACAAAATGCAGTGTCTTCAAAGGTTAGGAGATATATGCTAGGGAATACAGTCTCAAAAACGAAATACAGAGGCATCAAAGGTTAGCAGATATATGTTGGGAAAGACGGTCTTAAAAACGAAATACAGAGTCTACAAAGGATAGGAGATAAATCCTGGGGAATACAGTCTCAAGAAGGAAATACAGAGTCTTCAAAGGTTAGGTTTTACACTTTCAAAATCGATTAACAAGGTATCAAGGGAGATTACAAGTCCGGTTACACTGCAAAACACAATCCTCTCGGGATACAAACTAACAACGACTTAAACTGATCATCTACCGATACACTTTTCTATTGGTGATTACAAACAATACTTCAGAACTTAAGCAGCATAAGTAGTAGGTTAAGCTAGGCAAAGAAAATTCTTATCTAATATACTTATGCTTTTTTAAAATTCCAGTACATTTTCTTAAATTCCTGTTAAAAAAACATAATGAGTATCACAGTCCACGGAACACGTTTGATTGATTCTTCTTTCAATTAGTTGGCCACTTGACTTGGTTACACAGTGATTTCTTTCTTCTGTCAGGTATGACTGACAACCAGTTTTGTCTTTAAGATAAATGAAGTCGTAACTCACATTGGAACAACACATGAAAAATATTGAACAGTACATTTAAATTCACTTTAAAAAATGGAGACATCGATAGCTTCACACTCTATAAAGCTACACAATCAGCAACAAGAAGAATAAACTACAGAGAACTAACAAGAAGAGTATCTAAACTGTCCATTTCTTATAGACGAGTCCCTGAAAAGAAACACACAGCCTAGTTATAAACGCCATACAAAGATTACCCCCTTCTCTTAAAAACACCTTCCAAGTTGGAGAATTCCAAACTTTACCATCATCTCCTTCCTAGGCTACACACAGTTACATAGCTAACATCACTACAACAGCTTACACTCAACACGATATTTACAAAATAGCAGCTCATGTTTTGGATCTTATCACGTAATCACGTGATTATAAGATAATGAGGATAATAATATGAGGATAATATGAGGGTAATAATATGAGGGTAATAATACAAGGGTAATAATAGGATAATATGATAATATTTGCAGTTTGATTACAGAATGCACACACACTAAATTTGGTAGGAAGTATGAATACTAAGGGTATATATTGGCACAACGCATGCAGTTAGAGAATTCTTTTTCTCAAGCTACTTATGACAAATAAGCTAAAACCCCATTCCTGTTTTCCAATGCTTCTCTTCAAACTGTAACTGATGTTTAAAATATCTTCCACAAGAGAAGCACCCTCTTAAAAACCAATTTATCTAAATGCGTGATGGAAATGGGGCAGGATAGCAGTGTTGGAGCCAGCTGTGAAAATATGGGGAGTTGGGGGTAGGGGAGGCTGGCCCAGATTCACAGCACTCACTGCTATTTGGGCTTCTTCTGGATGTGGCTCTTCCGCTTCCTCTTCCTCTTCCTCTTCCTCTTCCTCTTCTTCTGCCTGTGCCTCTGGTTCTGCTCCTTCCTCTGCTCCTTCCTCTGCCTCTTCTTCTGCCTCTTCCTGTTCTTCCTCTGGCTCTGGCTCTGGCTCTGGTTCTGGCTCTGGCTCTGGCTCTGGCTCTGGCTCTGGTTCTGGCTCCGGCTCTGGCTCCGGCTCTGGCTCTGGCTCAGGATCAGGCTGCTGCTGAGGCTGCAGTTGCGGCAGCAGCTGTGGTAGCTGCAGCTGTAGTGGCTGTAGCTGCATCTGGGGCTGCATCTGGGGCTGGATCTGCAACTGAAACTGTGGCTGCATCTGTGGCTGTGGTAGTGGCTGCGGCACTGGCAGTGGCTGTGGCAGTGGCAGCGGTGGTGGCGGCGGTAGTGGTGGTGGCTGCTGCTGCGCCAGACAGGTTATCCTATGGGGCAGTGGCTCCCCAGGCCCCACAGGGATGGTGCTATTCACAAAACCATTCTGGGGAGTAGGAGGGGGGAGCTGCCAAAACCCCAATAGGGAGGAAATCTCCAGAGAGGCAGGAATGGCTATATTCACAGCATCTACCAGCAGCTCTTTGGACAGGGTGACTTTCCCAAACCCCTCCATAGGCATCTCAAAACATGGGTTGAACTTGAGAGGTGCCTGAGGCTCTTGCAGAGGAAATTCCTCAAAGAAACCCACGTTGCAAAAGGCCTTGCCATCTGCTTTGACGGGCATGCCTACAAATGGGGCATATGAGGTAGGAACAGGATTATACTTATGCTCCTGAAGAATAATTGGGGGAGGAGAGGTGGGAACTACGCCAGGGTGCAGAGTAAAAGACGGCTCTGGCATTGGCAGCATTGGCTGCATTGGCTGCATTGGCTGCATTGGCTGCATTGGCAGCATTGGCTGCATTGGCTGCATTGGCTGCATTGGCTGCATTGGCTGCATTGGCAGCATTGGCTGCATAGGCTCCAGAGGCTCCAAAGGTTGCAAAGGCTCCAAAGGCTGCAAAGGCTCCAAAGGCTGCATAGGCTCCAAAGGCTCCAAAGGCTCCAAAGGCTCCAAAGGCTCCAAAGGCTCCAAAGGCTCCAAAGGCGGCATGGGCTGGGGAGCTTCTTCTGGAGGAGCAAGCACTAGACCATGAACCTCAGGTGGCAAGCCACCATCAAGCCCGTTCTCGGGGACCGCTCCTAGCTGGAAAGGAGGCATGGGATCAACCTTTATCTGGAACGAAGTCGAAGGCGCAATGAGTTGGAAATTGCTCTGGTAATCTCCTGCCTGCATATTCTCTTGCATCAGCTCCTGGGAGTGGGTCTTCTTGGTGTGACGAGTGAGGTGGTCTTTGCGCCCAAATCTCTGGGCACAGAACTGACACAGGAAGTCCTTGCATCCTGTGTGGACCACCAGGTGGCGACGCACATCTTTCCGGGTGTAGAAGCATCTATCACAGTGGTCGCACTGGTATTTCTTCTCCCTGGGTGCCTGGTTGGCCTTTTCTTCCGCGTGAGACTTGAGGTGGTCCAGCAGGACCTCGGTGCTCCCCAGCTCCAGGGTGCACACCCCACAGGTGAGATCGCCGTTGCTCGCCGAGTGCAGGGCCAGGTGCCTCTTGTAGCCCAGCATGGTGTGGTACTTCTTGCCGCAATCCTCACACGCGTAGGAGATCTTGTTGGGATCGTGGGTCTGGAGGTGATTTTTCAGGTGATCCTTCCGGTTGAATGTCTTCCCACAGTGAGTACACTGGTGAATCTTCTGTGGCGAGTGTGTGGCCATGTGTCTGGAATCAGAAAAGAGGAGGCACAGTTTGCAAGAGAATTCTATTATGAAGGAAGGAAAGACAGAGGCAACACTATCAAGTAACTACCTGTTACTTTCTCGAGGTCTTAGTGACATTTTCACTTATAAACTACTTTTTCTGTATTTTCCCTATGGATACAACATTTTACCATTTAAAAAGCTAAGAATTACTAAAAGGCAGATTCAACTTTATGCCTACAAGGAAGACTGAATTTCCCTGTTATCAATAGACTTTTTAAAAACATGGTTATGAAATATATTTTTCAGAAAGGGGTTAAGTAGATAGATGATACTTTCCAGAAGTTTCTGAACTACCCAATTTGACCAAATTTGCATAAAGCTTCTCAGTGCCTGTTAGGTTGGCGCCCATCACAGCTCTTAGGCATTCTCTACTGATTGAGATTAGTTTAGTTTTTAAGCCAGTCCTGCCTTTATATTCATCTCTGTTAGCCACCCAAAGCCCCTTTGGAGTACATTTTAAATCCATTCAGCAGGTAGTTCCCATCAAGTTGCTTCAGGGTGCTCATTCCGAAGAAGACATCCGTAGAGTCCAGTCTGCTCTGTCAAATCAGCTATTCTAGCCCTTGGTTGTCTCTTCCTAGTAGTTGTTTAATGTCCTGGTACCCACATTCCCTTTCTGGTTAAGCAAGGCACCTATTTCACTTCAATTTCTGCTTATAAAATGGAACTTAGGTAGCAATGGTTGGGCACTGGATGGTATGCTGCCCTACCACCTTTAAGATGAACCCAAGCAGCCTGCCCTCTTAGTTTCTTGAAAGTGGATGGCCTCTGGCCAGGGAAGACAGCAGGGCTGGGACAGGAACAGTGGGTCTTGGATAATGTCCACTGCTTCCTGCTTTTGCCCTACTTTCCACCTTGATAAAACAAATCATTTCTCCCCAACCACTACCTCTTCAACAGCGCTTAAAGCACTCATTTGACTTCCCATCGTCTTTCTAACTAACTCTATTTACTACAATAATCTGTTGCCCCACTGTGCTTTCTCCCCAGGCCTCCCATAGGACCCTGAGGTGGCCCCACTGAAGCCACAGCTACCCTCTCTGTTTAAATCAGGATGCCCTCATGTACACAAAATGAGTCTGATACTAACCAGGGAGCCCCTGACACAATCAGTGAACGTGGTTGGGCCCTTGATGCTATTACTATGACAACTAGAAAAGGGCCTACAACTGAAGACATTTGAAATGTAAAGTACAGAAGCATTTTCAGTCTTATTTTAAACATCAACTTATATTACATTATCAGTGATGGTGTTGTTCTTAAGGTCAGGAGCATAATTTATATTTTCCTTTTATCTCTTTTAAGTACTTTCCTCTGAAGTACCCCAAGATGGAATGATAATGTAGGGCTTCTACCACTCAGACTGGAAGTTGGGTTGCTAATTCTCCCACTTATGCATTTGAATGTGAGTTGTCAGCAAGTTGAAGCTTGTGGGATCATTTTGTGGCTATTAGACACAAGCAATACCAAGAGAAGTACACAGACAGCATTCACTATCAGTCAGGCTATAGTCTGATTGTGTGGTTTGTCAAGGCTGTGGTATTACCAAAATCCATTGTGGACAGAATGTACGTCTTGGGTACCACTTCCCTAGTAGTAGTGAGTACATAACACTAGAGAAATAATTCATATTATATACCAACTCTCTTTTAAAGGATTCATGTGAAAAATCACTGCTTTGGTAGATTGTGGATTCTCTGAAAGTCTAAGAAATGTACATACACAAAGTCTAAATACACAAGTGAATTCCAGGTGCCACGGTCATCAATGGCATACCGGACACTCCAGTCATCACTGAAGATAGGGCTTTAAAGAGTTCCTAAAAGGCTAAATGCACCCACACACTGCCTTCTTTTCCCCTTCAGCGAGAGCCCTGAAGGCCTGAAGAGACACTTAAAGGCCCAAGTAAAAGTGCACCCCCTTCTAAAGCCTCTCACCTCATCAGCTTATACTTGGAGACGAAGGCTTTGCCACACTCAGCCTTCGAGCACTTGAATGGGCGCTCCCTGGAGTGGGAATAATTGTGAATGGTGAACTTCTCCAGGGTGACGAAGGACTTGCCACATTTTTGACAGCGGAATGGAGCCATTGCCTTTGGTTCTCACACTTTCTTCTTCAGATGTGCTGAGGAACTGCTGTGCCATTTAAGCCCAGACAGAAAGAAGGTGGGGAGTCACTACAGCCTGACTCCAGAAAAGCAGCACTACAGCCTAGCAGCCGGGAGAGATCCACAGCACAGTAGCTGGGTGTCTGCAGAGAGAAGAGGAACAGATTTCTCACATCAGCTATTGGAAACCTGTATCCCCCCATCAGCACCAGCATCAGCACCACCGTATTCAAGCCTGCAATCAGTATGTTCTTTTAAGAGGTTCAGATGGGCCTGGCAACCCATCCTCCCTTTCTTGCTTCCCACCCCTCTGGAGCCTCTGTGCTCCGGTGGCTCATGAAACACTCTCCTAACAAGAACTGCTACCTCCATAGTCTCAAAATCATCAACTTTATAGTTTTCAGATCAGTGTGAGACTCAGTTGACTCGAGAGGTGTGGGGGAGGGGAGGGACACAAGCCTCCCTCTTTGTGTTGTAGTGCGTTATTGGTTCACAATGACCACCCCTTATTCAAACCATGAGCTTTTGCTCTTCATACACTGTGAGCATAAGAGAGGTTGTTTCCAACACCTGTTTAAACTCTCCGAGGATGGAAAGACTTCATTTGGATACATCTCAGTGAATTTGTTTGTAAGATCACTATGCATGAGGCCCAATACAAACAGAATATGAGGAAATGGAGTCTAGTTGCATTGATGTTGTGCACCTATAAATCTATAAAGTACAAAACTCTCCATTCTGCCTCATAGCTAAATTAGCCAGTAGGGAGAATTCTGTAATCCCATCACTGATTGGTCAATTCAGATACATAGACTGTTTGCAATTTTTATCTAAGGAAATTAATTCTCTGCAAGTCTTGCTTTAGGAGATGAACAGTATGCCCACAGAACTTTCTACAGTGGAGATGTGATATGATCAATTGCCCTCCCCCCAACACACACACACACACTACAAGTATCCTGCTGGGAAGCCACAATTATCTTAAGCCAGACTTCAGCAGCCACAGGCAGCTAGTAGCTACTGTAGGGGTGACAGAGGTAGACTCTTAGATTCCCTGTCAAGAGAGGAGGGAAAGGCTAGGTTTTCCTTGCATGTGACTGTGTTACTGACTAAACCTCAGGTGTTCTGCTGAAACACAAGGCTTTTGTTCAGCTGTTTTATTAGCACAGGGGGAGGGGAGCAAGGTTCCCCAGTTCATATTCCAGTTCTACCGCAAATCCCAGCATCTTGGTTTATATAATCACATAATATACATGAATGGGCTGTGGGGAACAATCAACTGAAACAACAATAACATAATCTTCCCATTTGTGATTATAATCTGAAGGAAGAAAATCACAAAATATATAGTATTTATGGAATAAAGGCCAAGTACCACGGTATAGCTAATGGTTCCTAGATATTGAGCTATGTACATGACTGAGCAGTGACATGCTGTCTACCTCTGTATATGCCTCCAATAACTCAAAGTAGAAGGAGCCAGCATGGACCAGAGACGTGCAGAAAGAAGATAAGAAGCGACAAAAAGAACAATTGTCATTTCTCTGCAGATGCAACCCTTGACTGAGTCACTGCTTATCAATACACCATGGATAAGACAGAAAAACAGTATTTTATCCATTCTTACAGCTGTCCCTTGACACTACAGCTTGTCATCCCCATTCTCTTGTCACTTCTTCCCTTGATTGCAAATATCCAACACTTGTGACTTCATCCCCACCATTTCCCCTGGGCCTTCCAGGAGGACTGAGTGCAATCAGAGACAAAGGAGGCTAGGATTCACTCAAGCCTGAGGCAGATTTTCTCCAACTTCAAATTCCCTAGACAGAAAAAGCTCCACACAAAACAAAGTCTCTCAAATGCCTTATACTTAGCTTATGTCCTTCAAGAGCAGCCTTTCCGAGAACTTTGTCATTGCTTTCTCTGTGTTGTGTTAAATATACCCAGCGTAACACAAAAGGCAAGACTCACCCTCAAACATGGAGCTAATAAACCATACCAATGGGAACATTCTTAATCTCTTTGGGTAATCTTTTAGCGATTCTCAGTTTCTAGTATTGATATTCTACTCAACATCCTTGCATACACATGGGAACTTAGAATACCCAAATTAGCACTGTTTTCCTGACATAATCAAAACGTCCACTAAGAAAAGGCTAGTCATGTAAATATATATGCTACCTCTCAACCAACCCTTACCTAATTCATACTAGCTGTATACTGCTAATTCTATTCCCCCATTAAAGTTTGATGTGCTTAAAATAGACTGTCTACTATCTAGAAAACCATCAACAATTACAACAGAGTCAAAGGACAATGGTCCTGAAGAGAGTCAATCTGTCCTGTCTCTGGACATACAAATTGCATTAGAATCTCACACACACACATAGTACTACTATTTCAACACCTGTTGCCCTGGAAAGAGAGTAAGCCTTCCTCCCCACCCCCCCCAAAGTCTCAGGATTTCATTTTCAGTGCCCCCCCCATTCTAAAAATACTGAGTGAGTGATAGAGATCTACCAAAGACCTTGAGCCATCTGCTTTATTCTGCTCATGGTGATTATTTTAGGGATGAGAGGAGATCAGACTAGAATAAGAAACATATATATATATTACACACACAGGGTAACAGCCAGGAAGACTGTACTCCCTGGGGGGTAGAGGTATGCAACTGTAAAGCAAGAGGTCAGAGCACAGATGTAGACCCAGGACTTCCCCAGTGCTACAAAACACAATCATCTAATGGGGAACAACTGTTTTACAGCATTCTCAAAATAAACCAGGACTTCTGCCTCCTGTTTCCATTGTCCCCAGGAACACAAAGTGAGGCCCACAAGTGAGGAAATGGGATTTCCATTTTGGTCTTCCAAGATGGATATTCTAAGTTGCTTGGTTCTTTGGGGGTGGGGGTAGGGTTGCTTTTGAGCCCTACTATGCTAAGGCTTAGAGTGTAAAAGGTTCTGAGCCACGATTTCTCTCTCACATTTTTAAGGGGTTCTAAATTCAAAAAGAGTTTAAAGGGCATCCCCGAGGTAAGAAACAAGAGAGAACCCCTTCTGGGAGCTGTCATCCCACTAAAATGCTTACAGTGAACTATCTCCTAATCCGTGTGCTACATATCATTTGCCTATGCTTCATCAGATGGAAATGGACGGTCCTATGACAATGTTTCTTGGACAATTTAAGCAGCAAACAATCTATACAAATTGATCTCGTGTGTGTACAGGTGATAATTTAATAGGTCCTGTCCCAGAAGTCAGTCTGCTCACCAGTTGTAAGGGTTCATTTGTAAGCCTATTTAAGTCTTCTGTTAAGTATATAACACTTACTACTAAGATGTTAGTGCTAAAATCCCCTGACATTTGAGCTGACACATCACTTAGAAGACACTTGCCTGCGATGAACTCCTAAGTTGGCTCTACAAGGCCTGTCACTCTGCCATGTCTTCAGACCTCTCTCCCATGGCCACCCAAAGGCAGTCAAGGCCAAAGATCAGTCCACTGGGTTATTTCCTTAATGTGTGACATTCTCTTGTAGCAAATGTGTTTCCAGTCCTGGAATGTGGACAATCCCTGTGTGCCCTGCAAACTCCTGTTTCCTTCTCTCCCCCAGATGGAGTCATAAAGACCTCTCTCACACTGTGGGGTTTACTCAGTGGGTTGGCAGACACTCCCCACCTACATCTGTCTGGAAATCTTTCACTTAAATTCACATGCATTGGTGGGAACAGCTCCACTACCACCCCTGGGACAGTCTCCCCACAGCCAGCTGAATAATCAGGTTTGCTGCCTGTGGACTCTTTTCAACTGTCATTAATTGTTAAGCCAGTGACTAGAGCTCTTACTCTCTTAGAAAGGGAGCCCATACTACGAAAGCCAAAGGGAAGCTTTTCAATCTAATATTCAAGGTTAAAATGCAGGGATTAACAGAGCTGACTGAACCAAGCTTCAGGACCCCAAGTGCAGAGCAGACCTATACATTTTCAAAGGAACAACTGTTTTCAGTTCACAAACACGGTGACTATGATCAACTCAAGATGGGGACAGACTTCACGAAAGTTACTCTGCCTACTCTTGAAACTCTACTAAGGACAAATCCACAAGGGTCCAAATGTGTTACTGGACAGTGAGGCCCATGTTGATGTCCCCTCCCTAAACAACAAGGCTTCCAGTTGGTTTTCTTTTGCTTTTAGTTTTTATGAACCACTAGTCACTGTAAAGGTCTAAGAGAGAGTGATGGGTAGGGCCAGAAATATATAGACCAGTTAGGTTTCAGCTCTGCCTCTAAAAAGAGAATTGGCTCCAATAACACTGGGCGAGCAGGCTACTTAGATTAGTACCTGGGCCAGTGCAAAGAGCACATGGTGTTAGTAAGGAAAGGGTCCAGAGAAAACCCCTGCAAAGAACAGGAGTTAATCTTTCTGGTTCAGGTCTCAGATTCCTTTTTTTAATGGGGCTCGGGACACCAAGGAGACAGAAGTACTAAGTTGCTGGTGTCCTCTGCCTCACTATGGAAGAGATGGGACACATCTCAACTCTCCTTGGGTGGTCTGGGATTCTGTCACAAAGCTCATCACATGAGCACACTAACTCATCAATGTTTCTCTTCCCTGGGGTAAACTGATGAAGTTCACCAGCCCTGGGGTCCACACAAGTTTGTTTTCTTTGAGGCAGGCAGAAGCCAGTCTACGCCTTCCCCTTAGCTATCTATTTAGGGCTGTAGAGAAGGAAGCAGGCCTGTGGGAGCATGAAGCTCCCAGAGCTCCAAAGACAGAAGTCTCTTCCCATAAATTCCCCAGCCCTGACATTACAGGATTAGGCTATAGTAAGAAAAATCAGCAAATGAGAATTAAGTCTCATTTTACAAAAACTTATTAAAATGCATCTAAGTAATTTGTGAACAGTGGAAGTATAAAGGAGACCCAAACGGCTTAAAAATGACCATCTTTGGTTGTCCCATCCACTGGCAAAGTATAAACTTTTTACAGAAGGGATTTTTCTTTGTTAAGGTTTGTTTAACAATCTTGTGCTAATCCTGGATTTGAATTTGTACAAATGTGTACCTGGGTGTTATGTGCACACAGGTTAAGAAACCAGAAAGCAGAGCATGAGAAGAAAACAGGAGATGGGGGTGGGCAGAAAGAAGAGAATATAATGGAATTGCATGGCAGGAGATTCAGGAGGGGCTGCCGGATGCGTGGGGTGGGGGGCAGGAGGAAGGAGAAGGGAGGGGGGAGAGGGGAGGAAGACGCACTAACTAGTAAGAACAAAAGTACACATAAAAATGTCACAATGACTACTTTATATGCTGCCTTTACAAACTAATAAAAGTTTTTATCTAGCGGGCTGAAGATACCATCAACCCACTAATCATGGAGTTTATACCCAGGAAGGGAGAAAGGAGGAAGAGGGAACAATAGCTGGAGAAGGCTGGCAAAACCACCTCAGCTGGAATGGGAAGTATAGGAACCTCAAAGTGCCACAGAGGAAGGAGCCGTGCAGGCACAGCTGGGGTAGGGTGGGGGGTGTCAGGGGGCAGAGTGTAGGGCCTATCACCACACAAGTCACACAAGTGTCCTCTGTCACAGGTTTGTACTCCCTCTCCCAACACCATCACCAACCCCCTTCTCCCACAGAGTGGACTTGGGGGGGGGGTAGGGGAAAGAAGGGTCTGGAGTGACTCCATTCTGACAGTCTCACAGGCTTCTGAGGGATGAGAGGGAGATGGGAGAAGAGAACCCATGAAAGGCTAGTTATCTTTGCAGACCCTTGTTCTGCCACTCAGCATCCATCACATGTGGAAGAAAAGGACAACTGTCATCTCAAGGGGAGCCCAATGGATAGGCCCACCCAGAAACTCCAAATGTTGAGTCCCAGATTGGCTCAGAAGCTGGGATGGTTCATCTTTGTTTTAAGATGACTATTTCTTGGTGGACACTGGGTAGCCCTGTGTGAGATGAGTGGCGGAGAGGCAGCCTGACAAGCCAGACAAAAGCCTTTGCAATTAGGAGCACATATTCTAACGTCAAAGTCAGGGGTGGAGACTGCTCCTTTGTGACAGATGAGAACATATCCCCCACTCCACCCTCCCTGTAAATCCCTGCTGGCTGGCCTTTAGACCTCTGTAGGGCCACCATTCTATAGCTGATAGGCGATCTCTTCCCTTGCGATTCTCAGAATAGGGCATGGTCAACCAGAACTCTAATTAGCAGCATGTCCTTTTGTCCCAATAAAACCATCCTTCGGGGACAGAAAAGAAAGCCTGGGTCCTTTCTAGGAAGTGAGGGGGTACAGGTTAATACTGAGAAAAACAAAAACCATCTGGGTTACAATGAGGAGAGGAAGCTAGATCTATGAGGTAAGACTTGCAGGAAAAGACTTATAATCTATACTGTCCAGAGGGGATTCTCAAGGCTTGGGTGGGTTGGGCAGCCTCACACAGTGATTTCACAAGATAAACAGGAAAGGGCCAAGAATGTGGACACCTACACGTCTGTCAGATGGCCTGGATGATCTGAGGGTCTAATTTTTGATGCTGAGAATATATACAGCCTGAGTTCTGCTAGCTTCTGAGTAGACCTTTTATACACAAGGTAGACAAAAGGCAGGGGCTATGTGCTGTCAGCAGAGAGGGACAGAGAATGGTGACATGGAACCCAGGTTTTAGCCTGTCTGGAGGCATGAAGTGAGAGAATGAGGGGAGAGAGAGAGAAGGTGCAGACTAAACTGGAGGCCCTTCAGGCATATGAGACCAGACTCAGGGAGCAGTAAGTGGTCTTTGGAGGTCAGGGCCTGACAGCAGCAGACTGCCTAACAGAGAGGCCATCGGTCATCGCCCCCTCCTACAGGGACTGTCTGAAAGGAGCGGAAGCTCCCAGCGACTCTTTCCACAGTGAGTCCAGGACTAAAATCACCACAGGCACACATTTGACAGGCACTTAAAAAATGACAACCTGTGTGCTTATTTTTTTTAAGCTCAATCAATGGTTGGCTATCCAGAACCTAGACTCTGTGATTTGAAAAAGTGAACTTTCTGTATCTGCATAGCAAACTGTTCGTGTAGAAAAATGAATGTGAAATGCAATAGTATTTCATCATCGCACCTTTACAGTTCTTGGCTGATTCGTTTGTTGTTTTTGTTTTTTAATGCCAATAAACATGTTATTGGGTTTCTGCTTGTCTTTTTTTAACTATTATGTAAAGAAAGAAGGGGACATTTCTAAGCTTCCACACGAGGGGAGGAATATAAGGGAATGAGGGAGAACGTTTAAAAGGAAAGAAACACTAACTAGGCAGCTCTCTCTCTCTCTCTCTCTCTCTCTCTCTCTCTCTCTCTCTCTCTCTCTCTCTCTCTCTCTCTCTCTGCCTTAAATCTCCCCACCCCATCCACCATTCATAGCTTTAGGTCCTTTGTTTGTGTAACAGACCATTACAATCATACGCACAGCACTGTTCAATGGGAGAGGAATGTGAACTCTCTAAGTAGCCGTCCTGGCAATCCACATGTGTGGTCCCTCCCCCAACACAGTGGGGCCCCATCTGCCCTTCTGAGCTAGGAGCCTCCTACAGGGCAGGCAGCCAGCTTACAATAACCCAACTTCCCACTGAGGCCCCTTCCAGGGAACCTATAGCCTCCTCCAAGCCTCTCTGCCCTTCCCCTGGTTGGTGCCCATCCTGTCTGGGCCTGTCCCCTTTGACCCCCTTAAGACAGGTGTCTCCTAAGCCCTTTTCTTTCTTTAGCCTGTGGGCTCTTGCCTGAATGCTAGGCAGACACATTCCAGATCTCCCTGTTATCTGTCCTCTGAAGTCACATGTACTCTAAACAGAAGACACAAGTCAAAGATTCCTCTTCTCTAGCCTCCTCAAACGAATCACAAGTTCTCCGGGCCTTTGTTCATTCTTGACAGATAATGGCTGACCCTCTTGGTATGAACTTTCTTGAAGTACCTTGGACCTCCATCACATCCCTGCATTCCTGAGTTTGCCATGTGCTTCCAAGCAACTTTGTTTTTTGAGGCTGTGTATCCCTGACTGGCTTGGTACTCCATGGGCTTTGTACTCATGGATTCCAATTGCTCTCTGCCTGCCAAGGGCTGGGATTAAATACATGTGCACCACCACACCTGGCCCAAGCACGTCTTATGAAGCATGTACAGATAAGAATAATTCTTAAACTTCCGTACCTTCTACGTGAGCAGGAAAGCCAGCTGTGAGGCAGATATGATGGAGTTCTGTAGAGGTCTGAAGACTCAAACCTGTGAGAAGAGACCTTGGACATCGTCAGAGAATGAAGCTAGAATATTCTCCCATGATTCTACCTCCCAGACCTTCTTTCATGAGCACATGCCCCCTCTCCGCCCAGGTGTGGTATAAAAGAGGTTCCCTACTGCACCTCAATAGATGGTCTTTATTTAAAGAATATCCTTTGTCCTACATGCAACTGGATTAGAACTCTGAAGCTTCCCTTAGCTTTCTGACAGTGGGGAAAAAAAATGAAATTGCTTACACAAGATATTCAAAACAGCACTCGGAGGAAATGGTGTTTCTTTTAAAACAACAATATTAAAATGCCATAAAGCAGGTATGCAAATCTAGGCAGTAACAGCACTTGAAACAAAATTATGAATGGAAAGAAAGCAGCAACTGGGTGACATGCATTCCACAGTTTTGTACAAGCATATAGATTTAGCAAATTTGCAGTGCAGAAAAGGCAGACATCTCTAAATTGAATATGCAGATAAGTGGGTACTAAAATGACTACGCATTAGAATTAGCAGGAAAGGGTTTTTGTTTGTTTGTTTTTTGGTTTGGTTTGGTTTTTTTAATAGCAGATTCCAAGGCCACTTCACAAATCAGCACAGACTGAAACAACGTGATGGGAGCGTGTAAAAATGTTTTCCCCTAGTGTTCAAGTGCCTGGATTTCATACCAACCATGGACCGCTGAACGCTGACACATAGAAACCTACACTATCCCTGTTCATCAATGCATCTGACCACTTGGCCTCTTCCAACTCAACACTATTCTGCCAAACTGATTTTCTTGCAGGTAGAGAGGATGCCTCAGGGTTTTCTTAACCATTATGAAGACAACTGATTTTGAGAGCCAGTTCTATCTCATCTAATGGTTTAGTCACAGGACCACCTGTTCACTTAATCTGATCAAAAAGGCTGTGTCCGTTTGTTTAGTATATAAACATCCTTTTAAATGCAGCTTTCTTTAGACAAGTTTAAACAAACAAACAAACAAAACAATTAAATACAGTCCAGAAAAAAACTGGAGGTGACCATGTACTTGTCTGAACCTGTTTGTTTTCTGTCTGGTCCTCGTTCTGCATGTGTAAACAGACCGTGTGCACGGGTTCATCTCATTTCAAGATGCTCTACATCAACTATGATCATTTAATTGGGTGGTCCCCAGAAGCCTGGGTTAACTCTTATTTTTTTCAAGAGATTTAAAACATGTGAAAGTGAAAGAATAAAATTAGTCTGAATGACTCCTCATTGAGTCTGCCCAACTCCCCAGTAGACAATACCAATTTGTGGATTCAGAGAGGAGGGGGCTCACTTCTGCTGCCCAGGAAGGGGCTTAGGGAACATGAGGTTCGCAAGCCAGGCAGTAGAGTAGCTTGGCTCCATTGTCAAAATATTCAAATCATCCCAAAGAGAAAGCCAGTCTTTTCCTCCTTCAACAATGCCTGGCAGCAGCGGACACACAAGAGCTTACTCTTGTGGTGCACAGTGTGAAGGGTCCTGAAAGAGGGCTGCCTAGCAGGGAGGAGTCAAGCTAGTCAGCCTTTCCCACCTGCCCACCCAGCCTCACATACACAAGTTTCAACAGTGCTGGGGCGAGGAGGTCAGTGGGGGCACCTAGAGCAGGCCAGACAGGGCCCCCCTCGGGGGACAGTCCCATGCTTCACGCAACAGTGTGATATAGCAGCGATGAGACCAACAGGAAAAAGAAAGAACATCCCTCTCCCTTTGACAGGATGCTACTTGCAGACTGCTTTTCAGGCCTTAGATTTCAAAAGCAGAGAAAGATCGGTTTTCAAAATGTCAACTGACAAGGAGAAGGAGAAGGACGACAACGACGGCAACAACAACAACAACAACAAGCAAGAGCAGCAGCAGCAGGAGATGAAAATGACCCTGTGAAATTAAGCTATGCCAAAGCGGTGTCTCGGAGTTCCAGAAGAGCAAGAAAAATCACATTTTTTTCTAAGAAGGGAGTTTGGCATGTGGTAAATAGAATCACATTAATTAGTTTAAATGAATTTTTAATGCCACTCATGGACAACACAAATGGAAGCTTTATCAACCTAGCATGTATGATTTCTAGGATGTCTGTCTGCCTGTGAAGTAAGTGTGTTTCCAGTTTCCAGTGTGCCTGCTGCTCAGTTAATGAACTGGGTTTGCTTGCTGTCTGAAGTGAACATTCACAGAAACTCAAGGTAAATCAAGAGGTTTCTTCCATTTCGGCTTGCCCACTTTGAGATATTCCTGGTCTGATCTAAGCAAATGCTTGAAACCTGTAGTCTAAAAATCTGCATGGGAATGAATTAGACAGTACCAGATGTCGCCGTAAACTGTTCTAAGTTTTAGCAAGATTCCTCTTGCTTAAAGATGTGTGGAGTTTGCTTAGGAAAGTCTCTCAGGCAGGTTTTTATTTTTTGAAAACCATGACCTCATATGAAACGGGGCCCACTGATTTGAAAACTTACAGACAAAGTCTTCTCACAGAGATGGATCATAAACCATGAGAGTCTATCTTCAAGGAAACCTAGGAGAGACAATATTCTCTTCCAAAGGATGTTATTTTAAAAAGAGGCAGGCTGACCAAGGGTCACATGAAATTTTAGTAGATTGGGGGGCCTCATCTCTGGCCTCTGCACTCTTATTTCCGATCATCTTTACATCCCCCATTCATGAAACTTAAGGTTTCAAAGAGTTCCTACGTTCACATGCCTCCCAAACCTTCAACCCTGAACTTTCTTAAAATCCTGAATAAAAACTCCTTCCTTCCTGCTGTTCCCCCTCCTGGCTCCGCCATCTTCTAAAGCAGAGGCTTCCCCTGACCCTCCTGGTGGGTTCTGTCCAGCGCTGTAACACCACTGGATAGTCACAACCACCAACTCTTGGATGCTCACCAGACCATGGCAATGTTAAGTCCTTAGCACCCTGGGCAATCACAGGAGTGGCCCCGTGTTCCTGTTCCCTTACTTATTGACAAATGGAGACTTGTACGTAGGCTAACTTGCCTGGCAACTAGCAAGCAGCTCAACTGGGTGTGAATCCGGGGTGTGTGGTCTGACAGGAAGTGGAAGTCCTTATGCTCTAACCTCCTGGCCTCTACAGAGTCAGGAATTCTGTCCTGACTTTAGATTTGTTTTTGTTTTTCTTTCCCCACCCGATCAGGCTGCATAGATCAAGCGGTGTCTGTCTCTCAAATCTGTTTTCTTTTTTTAACGGTTGCCTATTTATTGTTCGAGTGCCTTTCTTATGGCTCTAAATCAGCATGGTGGGTAACAGGTGGAAGGTTTCTAATCTTTCATATTTTCTTCCAGCTGAAGGCAGACAAGACTTAAAGTCTCTTTGTTAACATTTAAACCCACCAGAGAAATTCGGCAGGACTTGGAGTTAACTCCAGAAGGAAGGACAGATAGGAGGATTTAAAAAACAACAACAAAAAACCCTCTTTCCTCCTACTCTATGTTACCCCAAACCCAGTTTAGAAAGGAAAAGGCAGCCTGTCAGTGCAGCAAGGGGGCCCTGCCTAGAAGGGCTGGGCTAGGATTCCCTGACCAGGCAGCTGTATGGGAGCACCCCTTTGAGGGAGGGAAGCCAACCTCCACTAGGTCTCCAGTCCCCACTTCCAGCCCTGCGAGCTCAGCCCAGACAGCTACAAAGCCTCAAGTCATACTGTGATATATATGGAGGGCAGAGGGTCAGTTCCTCACCTTTCAGGTGCAATGAAAATCTCTAGGTTCAAGGAAATACTCTGCCAGTGTAAGCAAGGCACCTAAAACTGATCCAGAGGGCATTCCTTCAGCTGCCTTCCTGGGGACTGTACTCTAGCTTGGTGGCTACAGGGAGTGACAGTCTCTTTGACCTTGGACAGGGAGATTCAGATTGATGGGTGAAGCCTCGGTAAGGAGCCAAAAATCTTCTTAGAAGTGTGCCTCTCTACCCTAGCTAGGCCATCTGGGATTGAAACCAATCTGTCAAAAGCAAACAACAAAGGCCACCTGGGTTTGGAGAGGGAAGCTTTGGCACTGGAGGTGCTGGACCTGGGCCTGTCCAGTGTTTAGTACCCTGGAGCAGATAGAGCAGGAGATCAGAGACAGAGGGTTGGTGTTAGAGTATACTCACAAGATTGACTCCTCTGACTCGTATGCAAATACCTAGGGAGGGAAAGGCACACAGGGTTATTTTAAGCCCTTATCTTAAGTTCTAAATTGCCAAAACCAAACAAACAAAAAGGGAAAGGAACCCTACCTAGAAGAGGCAAGAGGTAGGCCAGAGCAGTTGCAGGCCAAGATCTAGGAAACCGCGTTTCCTAACCTAGGTCAGCCTCCCAGGCAACAAGCTGGGACAGGGGGCAGCCAGCTGATTTCCCTAAAATGAAAATGATGAGACCTGAGGTACTTCGGAAGAGAGGTAATTCTATCCCTACAACAAAGAAAATAAATAACTTGGAACAAGATGTGTTGATTCAAAGATACTGCGGTAATGATAGGTACTTGGGATACAGACGACCTATCTGGGTCTGAGGGAAGGGGATACTGTGTTGAGACCAGTCAGATCCTCCAAGCAAATTCCAGTTTAATCTGGGGCTGCACGTCTGAGACCATTAGAACAGAGCAGAGCTGGCTAAGACAATCCTGGTGTGTAGCCACCTACCTACCTTCCCATCTGTGGTACAGAAAACCTTGGGGGGAAAACAATGGGGTAAATGCTAAAGAAAGGACCAGGCCACTATTTTGGTCCAGAAAGAACTTTCCCATGGCTTCCTTGAAACATCAACCAGCCTGGCGAACTAGAAGCCAGGCGTTAGGACTGTGAAAGGGCCATTGCCATATGCTGGTGCCTGAGGTTCACACTGGTCTCTGTGTTCTTAGCCTAGCTCCCCTTCCTTCTAAATCACAATGGCACCATCAGCGTCACTTTTTCTAACATGCTAAGGCATCCATCCCTGTCGCCGGCCTGTTTGGAATTCCTCAATAGTCTCGTTAGTTTCTGTCAATTGCAACCAAGAGACCTGTCTAATCAGAACCACTGAAGGTTGGTTCTTAATCTGGAAAGCAGTGTGTTCAGGCTTGTGTTACAGAAAGAGACCACACACAGCAGGCACTGACTACTCCCTTGGATTCATCACTGCTATACATTACAACAGGTAAACAGTAATTCCCAGTGAGGGGAAGGGGGATTGCCACCTCCACCAACGAAAAACTGCCCATGGAAAACCTAATGGAGCCTTCCTGCAGCTCCTCTGTAACACCATCGACAGAGTTTCTAATCTTCCCTGAATCACAGCCAGGAGCTCTCCCGCACACTGGGAACTGAATAGACGGGCCAAATGAGAAGCATTTAAAGAAAACAGCAGAAAATGGCAGGGATCTTAATGTGGCTCCAATTTACACGGTGATTGTGTGTGTGCTTCATGAATCACTTTTAATTCCTGCTCCTGAGACAAAAGGAGAGAATTTTACCTTGGTAAGTGCTACATAATGGGCCAATTACGTTATTCTCTCAATATAGTACGTTTGTTATGGTGCAAACACCCATCATTTCCAGTATTGTTTTAAATACTGGTAGGGAAAAGAGCTACATTGGCTAATTTTAATAATTTTCAATATTCTTCTCCAAGGATATCCAACTGCCCTCCCTTTTGCTTTAACCAATAATGGAGAAGGGAAATAGTCTTAAAGATTTATTTATTTACAATGTATATGAAGGTTTGCCTGAAATGTATATAAATGCACCATATGTGAGCCTAGTACCCACAGAGGTTAGAAGACAGCGTCAGATGTACTGGTCATTGGAAGCTGCCATATGGGTGCTGGGAACTGAGCCCTGATCCTCGGGGTTGAACAGTAAACATTCATTACTGCTGAGTACATCTTACCAATCCCAGCAAGTAATTTTTTTCTGATTTTTTATTAGGTATTTTCTTCATTTACATTTCAAATGCTATCCCAAAAGTCCCCCCATACCCTTCCCCTCCCCTGCTCTCCTACCTACCCACTCCTACTTCTTGGCCCTGGTGTTCCCCTGTACTGGGGCATATAAAGTTTGCAAGACCAAGGAGCCTCTCTTCCCAGTGATGGCCGACTAGGCCACCTTCTGCTACATATGCAGCTAGAGACACGAGCTCTGGGGGTACTGGTTAGTTCATATTGTTGTTCCACCTATAGGGTTGCAGACCCCTTTAGCTCCTTGGCTACTTTCTCTAGCTCCTCCATTGGGGGCCCTGTGTTCCATCCAATAGCTGACTGTGAGCATCCACTTCTGTGTTTGCCAGGCACTGGCATAGCCTCACAAGAGACAGCTATATTAGGGTCCTTTCAGCAAAATCTTGCTGGCGTATGCAATGGTGTCTGCATTTGGAGCCCAGAAAGTAATTTTAATGATATTCTTTAGATAGTGTTTTTAATGCAGTATCATATTTAGTGA
The DNA here is from genome assembly GCF_978045245.1 of Mus caroli. NCBI lineage: Eukaryota > Metazoa > Chordata > Mammalia > Rodentia > Muridae > Mus > Mus caroli. The sequence goes on along the minus strand of NW_028227264.1, from coordinate 10,244,091 downwards.
CTGAAACCAATTACAAACAGGCTTGGAAAAAATTGGTCTTACACGTGTCACCAGGCCACTCAAAGAACACAGTGCATGTTATGACAACTCCTTCTTCTGTGTAAGAGGTGGATGGCTTTAGTGTGGGCTTCAACTCAGAAAAACAAGGACAGACGCAAGACTGACCAGGGAGAGCTGAGTGGGTAGGCGACTGACAGCTTAGTGAAGGCATGTTTACTGTGCAGAGGACAGAAGATATCCAGATGACATTGAAGACAGAGGTCACATCAGGAGTGACAGCAACCTTAGAGGGATATGTAATTAAAAAGCCAGAAGAGGCACCGCTGGGGAACTGAAATGCTATGTGTGGGTAGGTAAGGAACACATGAGCTCAGGAATGTCTCTGTCACATGTCAACCTGTCACATCCCAGCCAGGGGTCAGTCCTGAAGTGTTCTCAGGTTTAGAGAGGCAATAAGCAGCACACTGAAGAACAGTTATGGGATCAGATCTCATGCCTCCTGCATTCTGCCTAACCCCCCTCCTCCCAGGCTTCCTGGGCTATGAAATGGCGACAATGATCTACCTAGTTAGAGGGCAAGCCCCTTGGCAGAGAGTTGATGTGAGAATAATTCAGTAATTGGGTGTGGTTTAGGGTCCTATGAAATCAAGGTGGCTGCACAGGATAAGACTCTTCCTCATTTTCCACTTGGGGGTGGGTAGGCAGCAATGCCAGTGAGAGGAGGAGGAGGAGGGGAGCTTTTATTCTGTATTATCAGCATATCATAGAATTAAATTATCTCAACTGCAGCTTTATCTGTCTCAAGTGATAAGTTCAAGGGTAAGTCTACAGAACTCTTAATTAAAAGCATGTTCATCTTCTTAGGGAAAATATCTACACATGGCACTCACTAAGAATCTTTTAGAAAAGAATGAAATCAGAGGCTGTCCCCAAAAGGGACATTGCGCTATGCTTTTAAATGCCTCCTCAGAGGGGCTGATGGAGGCTCACAAACTTATGAAGGCAAAAAAAAAAAGTGTTTGATAATACTCCATAAAGCAACAGCAACAGCATTGATCAGGTTCAATAGACCAATCAGGTTTTCCTAAAACGTAGTATTTGCAGTGGAAGCCTGGTTAAGTAGTTACATTCACGGGATGCACAGCGAGCTAGCTATCCCCATTCATCCAGCCACATTTACTGAGCCAAGAACTTTGCTGGGCTTGAAGATATAAAAATGAATAGGGCACAGCTGCTTTACCTCTAGCTAAAAGAATACACCTAAGCAAAAAGCTCTGGGGGATGTGTTAAGTGCTATGGTTGAGGTATGCACAAAGGGCTGGGGCCAAAGGAAGGAGCCATAAATTCTTTCTGGGAAATCCAGCATCAGGCCAGTGAGGGAAGAGAGCTAAGAAAGGGTGGGGTATTTCCTTGCGATAAACCAGAGCTCCTATTTTACCATGTTCTGAAAAGGAAGGTAGTTAATTTTAAGATTTACAAACTATTGTTACTCCAGGAGCTATCTCCGTCCACTGTCTGTCGCATTTGTTTCCGACGCACTCTGCGGACATTCTCAGCAGTTCTGGGACTAGGAAAAAAAACTCCATGATGTGTAATCATTGTATCCCTGCAATAATCACAAGACGGAATGGGTCCCCGCCATGAACTTAGATCTCAAGTTCAAAGATGTTTTGAAACAAACAAATGAAAAACAAACTTTGGAGGAGCCAGCCATGCCGTTAATGCCTCTTCTTGAAGGGAAGAAAGGAAGGGATCACCTGATTATATCATGGTTCACATTTGTCTTTCTGTCTGGGTTTTAAAAAGAGAAGGGCATGTTGAATGGCCGGCTACTTACCGTCATTCATTATGCATACCATATTCCTACTTATAGCATACTTGGGACAAAACCCCCATTGTTCATTACACACTAGCCCCAAACTTGAGTCATTCTAATGTAAGCATGAGAAATTCCCGGCTCCTTTGGGGTGAATTTCCAAATTCCTCTGTGTTAAATTGAGGTCTAATTTTTCCTGTGCCTGGTTTTCACAAGAAGGTCCATTCCACCCCATGCACTCCCTTTCAGCTGTCAATAAACAGAGGCAGTGAATTCCCCACAGCTTTACAAAGCTAGTTAGGCAGACCCATTCACTCCTTCAGGAAAACAGCGCATTGATTTCAGCCAGTTCCCAGGGTGCAGCTGGAACAAAGAGATCAAAGGCCCACCTCTCTCTCCCTCTAAAGCTTTCATTAGGCCCAGCCCAGACAAACTGCGACAGGTCTCCTTGAGACCAGGAGAGGGCCCGACAGACCACCTCATGGTTCAATTCAAATTCATCTGTTTCCTACATTCCAGTGACAGTCCAGAATGCTAACCGTGACAAAACGACACAATCGGCTGGCATAATATACTGCTCACTAGTTCATCCAAGGTCAGGGGGAGAAAACAGGCCTGGAGGAAAGTCCTAGGTTTCTAGAGCCTGCTGGGCCTCAATGGCTCCCTGACATTCCATAAATAAACTTCTCTCTCGCTCTCCCTTTCTTCTCCCATGGTATCTTTACGAATGGTGATCCACTTAACCGTCTGAAATTTCTTTTCTCCACTGAACCCAAACTCTCTGGAAACTTTCTTCCCAACTCAACAGTTGTATAGGTGTGGTGGAAGGTCCCCCGACCAGCCCCTTATCAATCCACTCCTGTGTTCCAGCAAAGCCCCTACACTGTACAAGCTACTGGTCACTTCAAGTGAAAAGTGTAATTTCTAACTTCTAGATGTTCCCGAAAGCACCGTCCCCAGGGAAGGCCACACAGCTCAGAGAAGAGTATAGTTTGTATAAATTCTGTTTGCTAAACAGAAATAGGAACAGGGGCGAAACAGTTACCTTTTTTTTTCCCTTTAACTTGGGGAATCTAGCAGGGTAGCCAGGTCCTAAATAGTGGTCTCTGTGTGAAGGAGTGTTTGCACATTTGTGGGAGTGAAGAGGGCTAGCCAGGGGCAGGATGAACCAACAGAGTCTGAAAGAAAATATGTTTTCCCAAGGGGGGTTACCTCTATTAAACAAACATAATTAAAAGGGTTTCTAAATTTGCCCTTGAATTCAGAACTGCTCCTTTGAGGCGACCTTCACCAAACCCTGTAATGAAATGTGTTCGTGTCTGTCACTCATCCTGAGTAAACAGGAGAGATGGCTTACCTTTCAAAATTCCTAAACTGAAGAGAAAATAAACAATATTGGAACTAAAGGTATGGAAAACCCACTTCTTGATGCAGAACACACCCTTCCCACATGCCAAGTTCCAAGCTTCAGTACTGTCCTAGGGCTCACCACAGATTTCCTGAGCCCTGAATTCACTGATTCTTGTCTATCTTTAACTACTACAGAGGTACCACACAGAGTAGTCAACAGCCCTCTGTGAAAGGCTTCCACTTATTTTCAAGGTTAGACAGGAATGAGCTTTAAAAAGGCCAAAGTGGTGATTGTGATAGCACACGCTGGTAATCTCAGCATTGCCCTCAGACGCTCACACTGTTGGGTCACGAGTTCAAGGCCAACCCTAGGCTCAATAACGAGAGCCTCTCTCAGAAAACTAAAGGAGGAGAAAGAGAGACAAAAGGGGAAGGGAAGAAGATGATAAAGGCAGGGAGGGGAGACAGGTGCCTGTGACAAAGACAAGTGACTGTTTTATCAAGAATGTTAAGCTAAATCTGTCCATTGACATACTTTAGGTTAAGGGGTTACACTAACATCTCTGTTTTCCTAGTCTTCTGAAATGGAGACAGAAATATCTGTCAAGAATTTCTTTACAAGGTACTGTGAAATTAGCATGCCTCCAAAGCTTGCTTCATTACAGGAAGCTGGTCTTATGAACAGCGTCACATAATTGCAGGTCACTCTGACTCAAACAAGGTTCTCTGGAAACTCGTTAAGCTCCTCTCCATCAAATTATTTTTCAGAAGCACTCATGAAATTTACTACTTTAAGAAAGCCTGTGGCAAGGGTCAAACACACCCTTGGGCTCATTTACCGATCTTTCAGAAGCATTTGCAAAGAACTTCGAGGTTACAACTTGATCTTCCTCTCGCAACTGATGGAGGCATTATGAATGTGTTTCTCAGAGAGGAGAAAATGGGCTCTAGCAAGGTGAAGAGACTTGTCAGTGTCATACAGCAGGAGGATGGAAACTCCAAGTGTTCAGTCTTTAGATCTCACACTGCTCCCATTATACACAGACGCTCTGTACCATGGGTATAATTATCCACTGAAGTCCTCTCTCCCCAACTACACTGAATAAGCAATCATGTTACTACCCTCAAAATAATTCATCTCCTAGCATTGGGGATCCACTGAAAAGGACCTTAAAAATACCAATCTATGCACCAAATAAGAAAAATAGTTTGCCCCAGGTCATAAGATATTCCTCTGGGATAAGTGAAGGCAAGATCCTGGGAAAGGGGATTTAAAAAAAAAAGGAGGGGAAACAAAAGAAATAAGTAAATATGAACTTACGAAGCTGATGGCACTCTGAACCAATCAAGCAGGAACAACCTGAAAGCAAACAAAGAGCATTCATTGACTATCACACAAGAGTTGGGTGTGTGCCTCGGTTGACGGTAATCTTGAGACTGTTGGAGATCCGAGTTCACTTTTAAGACAGCCTTGACTTAATTTCCCCCAGCATCAAGATTTTGCAAAACTGTATATTATGTTACAGATAAAATGCTGTTAATGCAATCCAGAGTCTTTTGCGATATCTCCAGTTTTATTGGATGTGTCCATTGACTTGTATACATTTATCACAGGCTCATATCACCACCAGTCGAGATATAGAGCGGGTCCACCACCACAAGGGCCCCCCACTGCCCTTTCACATCCAAGCATAACTACCACCATCGAGCTCATGCCTGCTTCAACATTAAACACGAATCCACCAATTAAGAAAGGAAAGACACCTCTCATACTCAAGAGACTACTACCAAGCTGTACATTAAAGCATGATTAAAGAATTCTCTTTTTATGCATTGGGATAAGTTTTAAAGTCTCTTTCTTCTCATAGCTATTTCAGGATAAACAACTTATTTTAAAACCCAAACGTGGACATGATCTCTTTTTTTATTATTATTAGATATTGTCTTCACTTACATTTCAAATGCTATCCCAAAAGTTCCCTATACCCTCCCCCTGCCCTGCTCCCCAACCCACTCACTCCCACTTCTTGGCCCTGGCATTCCCTGGTACTGAGGCATATAAAGTTTGCAATACCAAGGGGCCTCTCTTCCCAATGATGGCCGACTAGGCCATCTTCTGCTACATAGGACATGATCTCTTAATTTGCATTCCATATTTTCAACGTAGCTCTAACAAGAAACTTTTAGATATTTACCATAGGACCAAGTAGGTCTTTTCCACATTACTTTAATTAGCATACATATATCATGAGTGGCCCAAGAGGAAACTAAGACACTGGGAGGGTGAATAAGTTATATATAATTACACTAGCAGTGTTTGGGATCAGATAATTGCCGTCCAGGCTCAAATGTCCCTCAAGATAATCAATATTAATGACATTAAAATATGTTGTGCTATCACCACAAAGCCCCCAATTATTGCTAGATTTCACCTTAATATAGAGAAACTGAATAGGAAAAATGTCCCTGAACAATGATACGAGTGTTTTGTTCTGTTCTGTCTTGTTTTGTTTTTGTGAGACAAACTACGTTCTATAACCCAAACTGGCCTGGAATTCTCAATTATGTTGTTTCAGTCTCTCAAGTATATGCAGCACATTAACCAGACTGGAACAGTAATTTACAAAATGAAAATTGTTCTGTATTCAAACACGAAATGATGGAAAATGGTCAAAACAAAAAAACAGAGGATGGAGCACACAACAAAAAGACCCCTAATTAGAACAACAAACCAATCACATAGCCACGCTGACCCTTGAAAAATGCTCATTCATCTAGCAAAAGAGAAGATGAGAAGTGAAATTTTCAGTCGCAGACAAAAAGCTTCAAAATTAGGCTCTTTAGCCAATAGATACATCTAACAGCCTAAAGGTAATATCCAAATAATGATAATAATTTAGTAGGATACTTATCAGGACAAATTTTCTGTAGGTTTTATTATCTTAATGATATAGCATTATTACTGAAGAATAGTAGCTATTTTCTCTTGCAAAACAAAGCAACATATTTATGTATAACTGTGGCAGGTCGGCCAACTCAAGAATACTTGAGAGGCATGTAGCCAGTAAGCCACTAATATCCTGTTTCAGATACTCAGGGTGTGCTTTGTTTACAGATGTTCCCTTAATGGTCCAGGGTCAGGAGGTGGCTGAGGGAGGCAGCCTCATTATTAGCATAGGTGGCTGTGCAAATAAGTTATACATAAAAGCGTGGGGGTGGAGTGAGTTTCCCTTCCATATGAAGTTACCTATTCTTGTTCCTCATTGTAAGGGATGGCGTCAACTCTACCTTAGCCACATTTTAATCTATCAGTAGTTCTAAAATGCTTCTATTTTATTCCATTTCTAGAAGCCATTATTAGCTCATCTATTTTAACTAGACTTTAGAGTACCTCTAGGTTACTCATATGTACTTTCTTCACTGTGGGAACACATATATACACTGAACACTTTAACTCTGCCGACCTGCTCTCACCAAGACTCCAGAGACTGGAGCTCCATAATGCTCCCCCATACTGTGGTCATCCCACACATTTCTTCTCTTCCAGCTGCCCTTCCCACCCCTAAAGCTTGGACACATGTCCATCAACACCCTTGCCTCATGGATCACTGTGAAAACAAAAGCTATTGCATAAGGCATCTTACCTTCCCAACTCTAAATATACAGACTTCCCTCCCACCACAGGACAATATCTTCCTAGAACCAGAAGCCATTTCCCACCTCTCTGTCTGTTTCCATGTCCTCCCTATCCAGTAAGACACATATCCCCACTATTCAATATACTCTGGTATATCCCAACTTTAAAAGCAAACACACCTTGACCTAATAGCTCCCTACAGCTCTGCTCAACAGCTGCCCTTTCTCTGAGAAACTTCTGGAACGTTGCCACTGCCTTGCTTCCTACTCGCTTCCCAAGCTGGCTCTTCTTCGAAACACCTTATCAGAGGATAATTATTAATGCCATCATTTTAAAAGTCAGGAGGCTGTCGATTAAGAGAGATTATAAGGCTGTGAGTGAAAAACGCCTGTTTGGAGATACTCAGGAGCCCTGGTCCTTCCCAAAGCACTCAGGACAATAGACTAGGGACTTCAAGTACATATACCTCCTTCCTCTCTTACATCATCCTCCATGCAGAAAAAACACAGACTTACACCTTAGATAATCACCACTCTTCATTATTTTTATCGGAGAAAGGAATTACCCGTATGTCTGCATTAGCTATTTGTGTAACTTAATTTTCTTTGACAACCTGAAGAATTGGTGGTTCCATCTCCTTGATAAAATTCAGTCTTGGCTGAAAGGGAATAAAAATCCTTCCCAGCACCACCTTAGTAGAGCAGGCACTTGACCTTGGTCACCTGGATTCAGGGACCCTGCGCTTTGTAATAGCTCCTTTCTCTTAGTTATCCCCATTAGATGGCGATGTGATAAGGGCGCCATTCTGCCTTATAGGACCCAGTCCCATTACCTCCAAGAGATAAGAGAATTTAGAGTTGATGTAAATTCATTACAAAGCCTGAAAAACTGTTTTATCTATCACAACGGGGACTGTGAGAATTTACATTGTCAAGATAAGAGCCTCCTTTCAGGTGATCAGAGAATGTAGCTCCCCTGGGGCTAGCTCACAGCTGACTTAGCATTACAGAGCTTGGCACTGGCCTGGAGGTCACCCCACACCTTACTCTCATTTTTCCAGGCACAAAGACAACTGTGCTTCCTCAGAACTGCCATAAGGCCTGGGTGAATATAATATGACCTGCCTCTGATCTACTCTTCTTGCTGGACCTTCTCCAGCTACACAATCTCACTGAAGAGAGACGTCCCAGGATCTATGGGAGATACTAACCACTCTCGACTATGCCAGGTTCATAAAAACATGGATTCTGTCTCACAGGCATGGGCTGGGGTGGGGGGGTATTGAGGCAAGACCGGCACTTAGTTCAAGGCCAGCTTTCACTATGTGGTGAGACCCAGTTAACAGAGAATGTCTAGAAGATTGTGAAGAGCATAAGTTCACGTGATAGGGGAAGGATTAAATAAAGACTAAGCTCCTAAAAGAAGCCAGGGAGTCCCAGACAAATTCATTGAAGTCTAAGAGGAGCCACAGATATGAGACAAGAAAACTACGGCATCCATCTGAGGACCATACCACAAATGGAAAAAAAAGAAAAAAAGAAAGAAAAGAAAAGAAATGAAGGGTATGTTTTTTTGCACACATGACTGCCTGAAAACACAATATATAAATAAATACCTAAGAAGCCATCCAAGTTTGGAAGACTGTTGTGCTGCCACAGACAGAGGCCTCTCAGGTTGAAGTGTTAAAATGACCCTTGGGCCCTTGCATTTCCACTTGTAGGAAGTGAGTTAAAAAATGGTTCATCCCCAAGTGAGGTAATTTCTCTAACCCTACCTCCCACCCATGACTAAGAACAGGAAGATGCCCAAAACAATGCCCAGAGGGACTCGGGGCCCAGGAAGACACACTTTGCTTCCTTTGGGGTATCCTGTCTCAAACTTGCTGCACTTTAGTCAGTGACACTGTTAGGTATAAACTTAGGTATATATAAACAAAACCACAGGCTAGGTTTGTATCTGTATTATTTTTATAATTGAAAAGAGATGTCAGGAGTCCCTAATTTTCCTGTACATTGCGGATTTCAAAGCCTAACGCTGAATGGCATATCACTATGTTCTACAAGGCATCCTCAAGGGCTACAAGCATTGTCCATGGGCTTTTAGGAAGCAATTCTCTAGAAATGTCTCTTTAGAGCACAACAAGGCATTACCCTAAAAGCATGCGAGCAAGGCAGGCATACTTCACAGAAGGCTGGCCAAACAGTCAGCTCTCCGCCTTACACAGCTCTCAACATCTCAACCAGGAGCCATAGTAGTGGTATTGTAAACAAACAAACAAACAACCCTGAATTTACGCCTGTTAAGATACACAATGGGGAATGAGAGACAGCATTGTAAACACGTAAGCCGCTTGTCTCCATTTCAACATTTTCCACCTGTCGATGGCTTAGGTACAAACAGAACAAGTCCATCACATCTTTATGTACAACCCCAGCTAAGACTACATCTAGAGACCCCACTGGCCCAGAAGGGTTGGGCCCTATTTCAGTGGTTCCCACGATTCCTGATGCTGTGACCCTTTAATACAGTTCCCAAAGAACCACCCAAGCAGGCCCCAATTCCCTTTTCATCTACTAGGCCCAGGTGATGCTTCTGGTGGCTAGGCAGCTGCATGTCACCATTCCAAAGCAAGTGACAAATATTGGGATATTGGCAGAAACCAAACACAAAAATTTAAAAAAAAAAAAAGAAAGAAAGATAGCTCAAATATTTGTTGAAAGTCAGCAAGGCAAAGATAGAAAAACCCAAAAAGTAGGGGAAACTGGGCTAAAGGTGGTGTGTGCAGTAGAGTACCCACCTAGCATTTTCAAGGTCTTGGGTTTGAATCTCAGCTCTACAAAAACAAGTAAAAAATTGAAACAATGAAATATGGAGTAAGGTGAGGTTTTTCCCATTTGTCTGAGCCCAGTGAAGAACACTGAAAACTCATCCATTAGGAACAATAAAAATTAGAAGGTAAATCTAAAGAAAGCCTGAACTGGTTAGTCCACACAATCAGCATGGTCTCAAAGCTCAGAGTCGGAGCAGCACACTGACAAGGAAGACAGAGGCACCTCTCCATGCCTGCTTTACTGTAAATATTTCTACTCAGTCATTTCATTTATTTAGCCAGGTATTTTTAGCACCAAGGCAATACAGCCTGGACAAGCAAAAGCTTTCGAATCAGTCAAACCGGTCTTGCAACTTACTAACTATAAGGTGTTGGGCAAGTTTCTTGCTCTCTTTGCTGAGTTTCTTCCCAATTGGAAACAGAGTTAACTCACTTACCTTGCAAAACCAAGCACAATTATCATGGGTATTTAATAGTGGGAGCCATTTGGCAATCATGTCTTATATGGTAAGTACCATGCAGGGCGTTTGGACAGAATCTCTAAGAACCTGACCAGCTGGAACTGACACTTAGATTTAAAAGAAAAAAGGATGATGAAACCTAACAATTTAAGCATGGATCACAAATAATAGGGTTCTGATCTAGCGAGAAGGATTATTACATAGCCTCAGACCAACCCTCAGTTTGGGTTGCAAATTAGTGGAGGTGAATATACTAAACATAGGGGGAAATGGCAAAGGGAAGAACACATCCATTAGCCCAGTAGAATCCTCTGGAACTGCTGTGAGGTGGCGACCACCTGAAGGGGGGCGAGGGGGACTCAGTCTAAGAAGCAGCAGATACGGGGAGACCAGCAAAGACAGCTGGGGGGGGGGGTGAGCAAGGAGGGACCACGGCCAGGCCAGGAACAAAGAACCTCTTTTCACAAGGACTGGGATTCAAGAATGTCATAGCAAGTGGTCATTCCTCATGATGTGAAGGGCAGGAAACTGTACAGCAAGGGAAAGTATACGGGACAACCAGGACCTAAAGCTGTGGGGCTGATGAGCATGAAAAAACTAGGAGGTGGTTACAAAGCTTAATTTTATCAATTAACTAGATTAGTGAGTCTTCCTAAATTGGTACAGGTAAGCTCATCTTCCAGTCAGCACTATAATACTGACTGACCTCTAAGTCCTCACGGACATGGATGGATTCAAACAAGCAAAATGCATTGCCTGGCATGAAGGTGCTCAAAATATTGTTGGTGAATGAATATATGGTAGAAATTCTAAACACAAAATTAAGAAATCTCAATGTATGGCTAATGTAATATAAGCTAAACTCATTTTCCCTTTGTGTAGCAGGGATTTGCCACGAAACAGGCAAGTGTTGAATTTGAGCATGCAAAAGCTAGCTATATATCTTATCAAAGACTCAGATAAAAATCACTTCCGAAAGTCTGGAAGGGTGCCCTGTCAGTTGCTAAGCTCTTGTGCAATACTCTTTTAGGAATCTATCATTCATTGTGTTCTTTGCTGTAGTCAAGGAACAATTGCTTTATGATTCATAAGTATCACACTAGAAAGTATATTAAATTCCAATCATAGATATATGCCCAAGGTTTAATTAACATGAGCTGATCTGATGACTAAGCAATAATTAGAACAAAGTAATCTATTAGATTCTTAAAAAGTCAAAGGAGAAAATAAATTGAACATGACCTAGAGGAGAGGAACGGTCATAGCCCTCACCAGTATTCTCACCACTTCACAGGAGAGAGTCCCACTTTCCGTATTTTATGGGTGGGACAATGAAGATGCTGAGAAGCTAAGCAATTGCCCAAGATTTTACTGTGCCACAAAGGGATCGAGCCAGGAAAGCCACTGGGCTCTGCAATTTAGTAGATTAGAGAGTGGGCTTTATAAAATCAGTATCTTTCATGAGTCCACAGCACTGAGCACCGGTGAGGCACAGCACTTCCATTTAATTCAGACACAAGATAAGAACATCCACAGCCACTATGGCTAAGGCTTGCTGCCCTAGCCAGTGAAAAAACACAAAGGAACAGAACAGCACATGGCCATTAGAAAAAATAACGAATAAGTGTCATTTCTGAGAATGTATAGGACTATTTACAATGGAGGAACTGGCTATTTTTAGAAACATGGAAACAAAGGGAAATATACATTGTGAGATTATAAAGATCCAGAGGGTACCTAACAAAGTGTGGATGTGTCCTCTTTAAAGGACCAGTCAGGGACATTTTTAAAAAGTCAGGCGGGGTGAATGGAATGACTAGAAGTTACAGATACGTCCATTCTTTTAAAATTAACCTATAAGTTCAAAGCTATCTCTATTTTTAAAAAACCCCAAAAGGGTCCTTCATGGAGAACTAGCACTAAAATTCTTGTAGAATTTATATAAAATTCATCACCTTATCACACCAAAAAAAAAGCAAATATGATGACATCAGTAGGTACAGAAGGCACAGGACAAGTTTGAGGTTGGGTACACATCTATAGAATCACCACTGAGCTGGCTTAGAAACATCGAGAGATCAGCCAAAAGGAGAATCCCTAGTACCTAGATACTGGTTTCTAATCCCTGTCCTCAAGTAAAGAGAATGAGAACTTGAAACACAGTCAGTTCTAAGGTGAGAGAAGGGACATGCTCATGAGTTCACAACATTATCAAAGTACCTCGAAATAGCTCCTTCAAAATGCTAATTACTTTGGTGGCTTTAACATATATCTGTAAATTATTTTAAATTCTTCTCATCTCTTGAATTTGGACTCTCTTCTAACAACAAGACTGGATAGCAGGGAAATGTGGTATAATAATGAGAAACATAACAGAAACCATGGTTTCTGCCTAACCAAACAACTACATGGTTTGGTAAACATCACTAGTTGATGTGGATACTGTGGGGCCCCAGAGAAGATACAAATTGGGAGGGTAAATACCTTGTGATATTTGACACCCGAATCTAGACCATCTACATAACTGTAAATACCTTGTGATGTTCAACACCCAAATCTAGACCATTTACATAATTGTGAAAGTACACAAATCTAAATTAAAAGGTAGTCATAACAGTAGCAGCATTACAGTTATGAAGTGACAGAAGAATACTTTTATGGTATGCATGTAGAGGACGTACACTACATGAATTGTATTAAAGGGTTGCAGCATTAGGAATGCCAATGTTAACTTATTTTTGTAAATGTATAATAGATCTATAAGACATTAACACAGGAAAGTGGGTAGAGAGTATATAGGAATGCTCTACTACCTTGGCAAATCTAAAAATTTTATAATATTATATAATTCTATAATTTTTTAATTTAATGTTTAAATTTACTTTTCCAATCTGTTTGCTTTTTCTTGCCTTACTGTATGGGCAAGAATCTCCAAAACTCATTTAACAGACATTTTAAGGCTAGGCACCCTTTATAAAATTATTTTTCTCTTTACATGTAGAATAATTATGCATTTAGGAAATCCTTCCAAAGATATACGCTACTCAAATAATGAGTGATTTGGCAAGACAATGAGACTTAATAGTGTGCAAGTCCTCTACAAAGTAATCTACAAAATAACAATAAGAGTAATCAAAGAATTTATAAAATGGATATGCAGTCTATATTCATTATTATGTCAATGGATATGTCAATGGACAATTTCCAAAAATTATTTGGTAAATCCAGTACAATAATCATAAATAAAACTGCAAAAGACTCTTAAAATGGAAATCCACAAGCTCACTCTAAAGTTTATATGCAAATGCAAAGAATTTCATTGAAAGTTATGAAAAAAATCCAAGGGTGGAAAGACAGCCCAGTGGGTAAAGTGCTTGCTTACAGCCATGAGGACTTTAGAACCCCAGTACCCACATAAAAAGTGAGGCCTGGTACCTTAGTACTGTGGAAGGAGAGACAGGCCAATGGGCAGGGCTTGCTGGCAGTCAGTCTAGCAAAGGGTGAGCTCCAGGTTCACTGATCCTGTCTCAAATACCAAGATGGAGACATATGCTGACCTCTGGCCTTCATATTTGCCCATATAAGGAAGTGTACCTGCATATAACACACACACACACACACACACACACACACACAGAAGCTACAAGACCTTACCAAGGGCTTTAGGTCTAGAAAAGTAGCCTAGTGGTGGAATGAATGCTTGTCAAATAAGCACAAGGCTCCCTTTTTAATGCCTAGTGCAAGAAAACAAAAACAAAAACAACTCACTGTAAACCACGTTAAGATCGCCTGATACTAACTTGAGAATTGAAAAGCAATCTAAGTGGAAGAGAACAAATTCAGAAATAGACCCAATTGCATGATCTTTCATTTTTCTACAAAGATTCTGTCATCATTCAATGAAAAATGGATTATTTGCAATTAATTTAGATAGTAGTGACTTGCCCACATGGAAAAAATCATCTTGATCCTGACCTAACACATACAGGAGGATCAAATAGCAATAATCACAAGTCCACTGTGAGGACTAAAAAAAAAGAAATTCAGACCTTCTCATAGAGGCCACAGGCAAATGAGATTGTAAAATCATATATGGGCAAGACACATATAAACACTATTACCTGCTCCCCACCCCCAAAACACCCTGATAAATTGGACTTCATAGAAGTAATACTGCTCATCAATTTAGGCACCACTAAAATTAGGTTGTGTGTGTAACTTGGTGACAAAACAATTTCCTAGCCCGTACCAGGCCCTAAACTCAAGCTTTAACTTACAGGCATGCACGTGGGCGCACACACACACACACACACACACGCACATGCACACGCACATGCACGCACATGCAGGCACACACATACACAAACACACACAGACACACACAGATGGGAATATGAGAGCATGTGAGGCAAATGACAAACTAAATTCCAGAGGCAAAAAAATATTTATTGACAGGCCAGATGGCACACACCTTTAATCTTAGCACTCTGGAGGCAGAGGCAGGTGGACCTCCGTGAGTTCAAAGCCAGCTAATTTAATTTACATGGGGAGTTGGCAGCATCCCAGATCTACACAGGGAAACCTTGTCTCAAAAAATAACAATTTGTAAGCAGGTACCCAGTGAGTCGCCCTTCCAGACTGTATTAGGAATTAAAATGAACAAATTTTTAAAATTAGCAAGATATGTAAGCAGGCACTTCTTCACAGAGAATCTGTGATGTCCCAGCCCCCAGAGGCAGGGGTGGGAGTTTAAAGTTGGCCTGGAATACATACTAAGTTCTAGGCCAGCAAGCACTACCCAGTATGACCTGCCCCCCCGCAAAAAAAGTAAATGCCACTCATTATAAATACGATAATGCAACAAACCTACATAAATAAATTCAACTTCTTGGGCTGTGCAGATTGTATGTCCCTTAGCATTTGATATTTTTTAAATTTGTAATATGCATAAGATATTTTTGGAGTGGGACCTAAGTGTGCATATAAAATGCACTTTATTTTTTTATTTATTTCCTTATTTGTAGGGCTGGGTATTGAACCCTGAGCCTCAGGGGTGCTATGTAAGAATGTATAGCCCCCTCAGCTAGGGGTCATATATGCTTGATGCATATCATATCTATATACTATTTTTATTCACTTGCATTTGACTGAAACTTATCATTTAAGTCCAGGTGTGGGATTTTCCACTTGTGGCATATTGGTACCCAAAAGCTTCAAAGATTCAAAAAGACTAGGCTCTAAGATTAGGGACATTCAATCTGTAACTAAGAGACACATCTCCACCAATGAGTTCCAAAAACATCAGGGGATGGAGATATACCTCAGCAGTGAAGAGCAAACAGTGCTCTTTTTCACAGCGTACCCCGCCCAGTTCCCAGTACCTACTGGTCCTTCAGCTCCAGGGCAGCATCTCCAGCTCCTGCAGGTACCTACACTTACCTTTGTGGAACGCCACAAATATATACACACATTTGCATAATTGAAAGAAAGTAAATTCATTTTTTTAAAACAAAGACAGAGCATTATAGCAATTTAATTTGTAACAGTCCAATATGGAAAATAAGTCAAATGTTCATTTTAAAAAAAAATGTCAAATGGATAAAGTGTTTGTAATGTATACTGGAGCAAATGAACTTCCCCCTAGCAGCCAGAAAGTAAATACCTTAGGCTTTGTGGGTCTGATGGTTCCATAGAGAAACGGAGTTTGGCACTGTTCCAATAAAGGTTGCTGTATGAAAATATGGAATGGGCTAGAATTGGCTAATAAGCCACAGTTTGCCAGTCCCGTGTATAAAGGGAAAACAAAGTTCTGATGAAGTATTAGATGGCTCTCAATAACACAATGTGAACCCCAAAAAAGTATATTTCTCAAGTTCATGGTGACTGAAGTCAGGACAGTCAGTGGGAGGGTGGTCCTCACTGGGAAGGGGCAGGGATGCCACACAGGCATTTCCATGAGGACATCACATCAGGCCACACCCTTTCGTCTTTGCCCTTTCCACGGTTTGTATTTGCGAGGAGCTTGTAGCTCAATTTAAAGAAAGGAGCAAGTTTGGTGGCTAGCATGTGGATCCAAAGAAATAACATCCAGAATTCAGCATGGATAAAAATATAAATGCCAGATTAAAAACGTGTGAGAAATTTTAATATTTAATTTAACTATGGCTCCTAGAAAAAAGTAGGAGCTCAGGGGAGAATGAAATCAAGGGTAAAACTTCCCAGGCTTGAAAAAGAAACCTTAGGTAAAAGTGTCAAGCCACACGTATGCACACAATACATATATTACTGTCCCCAGAAAGCCTCTGATTACGTGTCCTTCATCATGATACAAGCAACAATTAAGACACTAAAGCCACTCTCAAAAGCAAACAAGATACATGTGCTAATTGCAGTGCCAATCAAGATTCAGTAACAGGAGGGGAATTTGCCAAGCCCTCCATGTTGGAACTAGAGACTACCTCTCAAACAGGGAAAGAAAAAAAATTCCATAATGAAAACATCTTCAATTCTTCAACAGAACGACATAGTATCTATAAAGCAACAGTGTATAAAAAAACTGTAATATTTTCAGATGACAAATGGGTACAGAGCCTAGAAGCAAGCCCAAACCCATCCGAGCAGTGCCCATGGCAGAGGGGGATGCACCAAGTCCCTGGCACAGCGTCTTTCCAAGTTAAAAAAAAAAAAATCAAATCAAATCAAATCAAATGTTGTTTATCTTGTACTATCTCCACCACATAAGCAAAGCATACACATCTACGTGCGTTCCTGAACTGCTGACAAGATACAAACTGGAAACACTTTAGAAATCATTGTGGAATCAATTTCATTAACAGCCAAGTTTTTCATATAAAAAAAAAATCAAGACACACATCACAAAGATGAATGTCTGTTTATTATCCGAAAGTTTCTTCAACCATGACCTGAATCCAGAACAATGTTTCCCAAGAGAAATGTCTGCAGTGTTGGAAATGTCCTGGTCTGTAATGTAGAAGCGTGTAACATAATAAAATATAAAGTTACACGTGGAGCACAAGAAATATGGCCTGGAGCCATGGAATAACTGAAGTTGAAATAAACACAGCATGCCAGCATTTTACAGCCTGGAGTGAGGGGTTACAAAATCTGTGTGGTTTGTTACCTCTGCAGTTTTTACATTTTTAATAACAAAACCTCATCTGAGCTTAATGGCTAAATAAAATATGTCCAATCAACACCAAAGTTACTTTTAAAAAGTGCACACTGAATGGTTTCAGTTTTCTTAAGTTCTTTAAAAATATATTAAAATGTTTAATGTATAGGAACCTATGATGGATTTAATGAATAGCAATGTGCCCACCAGAAAAATAATGAAATAAGATGTTAATGCTGTTATGTTACCTAGGTAACTCTCCCTGATCTTTATGACGCAATGGAAAATATGAGATTTCAAGCCCTGTATTTGGGCTTCTTCCCTTTCTTTAATATACTGATGATGGGGTGGGGTAACAGATCTACATGTATCATTGATAGTTATTAATCCTGAAACATGGCTCAGGTCACTGTCCAGTGGTCAGGGAATGAGGCAGTTCCCAGAATCACGGGGATTCTTAGTGTTCACTCACACCTTCTGACCCCTCCTCCTCCCCCAGGGAGGCCACCACGGACTTGACGTTCATAGCATTCATTTACATTTTTCCCTTTATGACTTTTAATATCTCTGTGGGTCCCTAAACAATAGCTTTGCCTGCCAGGTTCTGAATTTTACATAGGCGAAATCATGCAATATTCAGTAAGGTGTTTTTATTTCTTCCCCTCAACACCGAGAGGAGTCTGTACAGAAACACAAAACTGGCTTATTTGCTCCTATACTGTGCTCCCTTTTATGACTGGTACATAATTTATGTTTCCCAGTCAGGCGGACATGAAGGCGTCAACCAGCTTTGTGGTACTACACAGTAAGGCTTCTCGTACCTGTTCTCTGGTGCATATGAAAATTTATCTAGGGCAGTGGCTTTTAAACTTTTTTTGACCATGACTCAGAGTAAGAAATGACATTTTTGAACAACATTACATACATTTGTGTGTATAAACGGGGGGTGGGGGGCGGGGGGCGCATAAAACAAAGACCCCTCTGACTTGAGACACAGTCTGACACTTTAAAATTCTTGGTTTGTGGTTTTCAATTTCTTTTCACTGCCTCCTTAAATGATTTCACAACTTCCAAATACGGGCTTCATGTTTGGAACAGCGCGCTGCTCCGTGTAGTTTGAGGAACGGGACAGCAAGGTCAGAAAATGCATCTGTCAAATGTCGTCAACTGTGATTTTTTATTTAAGTGAACGTTTTCATTTATTAGTATAAATTTTTCCCACTGTATCAGAGCAAAAACCGCAAAACAACACATTTTATCTTTTCATACGTCATTAAAATACTAATCACTTACCACACGCCAAGGAAGCAGGCACAGACTCCAACCCAGACCTATGGATTAAAACGCAGAGAGAAGGGGAAAGAATGGGGGGCGCGCTTCGGGGAGCAGCACCTGGGCGAGGCCCCAGAGAGCTAACAGCCGCTGCCTTGGAGGGTGAGGTTAGCTGAAGATTCCTAGAAGAAGAATCTACTCTGGGACATTTCTATTTTTAATTTTTACTCGATTCCTAAAACACCAAAGTAACACATTTGTTGCAAGGGGGATTCCCAACATTTTTGGAGCCCTTTTTTCGGTACAAAGCCAAAACCCTTACTAGCGAGCGACCTTAAAGTTGATGTGGAGACTGGAGAAAAGTACACAAGTTGCGCTCTGAATTCTCCCAGGAATTCTTAGGAGTCCAGCATTTTCAAGTAAGTTTAAGAGCACAAGCGACAGTGCTCAGTTATTGTTAAAGCATCCGAATAAGTCTATTTTCCCCAAAGGAACACAAATCACCTCTTCCCGACTTTTTAGCGTGTTAGCAACTTCCAAGTGTCACCAGGTTATAAGGACCGTCGCTTAAGTGCCGCATAGCGCACGGGCAGGACATGGGTGAAAGCTAGCGCGGCACGAGTGCCCGTTTGGATCAACCCGGAGCCTTTTGCTGCATCTCTGGCTGCAGCTGGGGCACCCAGGTTCAGAGTTTACCACCTCGGAGCCCGAAGGGCCCGGGACCCCGTTGTCTGCGCTCAGCGCGGCAACCCATCCCGCCGCTTGGCATGGCTATGCCATGCAATGGACCCGGCTGTCACTACTTACCTACCCTAGCCGGACTCAGGACTCAGGCGTCGCCGTCAGATCTCCGATCCTGGATCCGCGATCCGCAGGCAGGCGCAGCCTAAGCAGCCATGACGGCGCCCAGGAGATGCCCGCTTGCTCTCCACTCCCGATAGCCGCGAGCCTGGTGCCCGCGGCCGCAACTCCCCAAGCGTTCTCCCGCCTGCCAGGCGAGTGAGGTTGGAGAACGCCCCAGCCCCGACTAAATCAAGGCTTGGGGCGGTCCCAGCCCAAGCTGAGTGACAAATCGCCGATGCTGTGGGCTTTGCCGCGCAACACGCCAGCCAAGGGGATGGCTGCACGGACGAGGCTGCGGGCGGGGCAGCGAGAGGAGCTGCTCCCCCCACCCCAGTGTCACGTGTGAGGAGGAGGCCCCGTTGGGGCTCTGGGGGTCTGTGGGGGAGGACAGCCACGCAGCCCAGCGGTGACTCATCGGCTGTATGCGCAAAGCCAAGGTCTCCTAGGTGCCGCGTTGGCGCAGGTAGCCTCAACTCAGTCTGAAAATCTGCGTGGAGTATTGATCGCTCCATCGCAGAGCGAGATGATCCACCCTCGGCCACAACGCAAACCAGAAACTGGGCAGAGATGTGGTGTTGGTTAGGGGGTGGGGGATGGATGCCTTGTAAGCCAGAGGCCAAGGAACTTGGCATGGGCAATGGTACCACGGCTGGTGTGGGCTACAGAGGGCTCTAACAGCTTTGGGGGTCGATACCCCATGACAGCCCCTGTAGAAACCTTATTCTCCCTGTTGACTAGCGAAAAAACAAGACAGCTTGGAAGCAATTTTTGTGGCCAAAGGCTCGCAGTACCCAATACTTTAAAGGCATTTAAAATATGTTATAGTGTTTTGAGTTTTAAGAAAGAGACTGAAGCGAATCCCCAGCATTTGTTTTCGCCCTTGTAAGACACAGCTACTTAAAGGGGGGATCTGTGAACATACAGTGGAAAAAGTACGGAACAGGGCTTCCGGAAGCTTCAGGTTCGCCATCTCCTGAGTGAGAGTGAGAAGGTTAGTCTCCGTGCACTCTTTCTCCTATCCTAACCCAGACTCAACTTCCCACCGATGTTTATATTGCCTTTGGTGTATTAGCAGCTACATGTTCAATCTTAACTCCAGATTTAACGAATGTGATGGTCACAGTAAGCCTTTCCTAGATTACGTTTATCTAGTAAGAGAAGCTGGCTATGTTTTCCCTTAGCCATTTTCTTAAGTATAAGTGACTTCCACGTTAGCGGGAAAATAGGCTTTTATCTTTACATGTAGATAAACAAAACCTTGGTACTTTGAACCCAAATTTTGCAAAACCTAACAGAACACAAAATCAGTTTCTTCACAGATTAAAAAACAACAACAAAAGAACAACCAGGGGTCTCATGTAGTCCAGGCTGGCCTTGTACTCACTGTGTACCCAGACTAGCCTTGAACTCCTAATCCCTTTGCCTCTCTAAAATGCTGGCAGTACATACTTGCAACACTATGCCCACCTGCCTTACTGACGAAAGATCTCCATGCGAAGGCCTGAATCCTACATAAGCTTTTCTCAGAGGTCACTTGGTTTTTCTGCTTGAATGCCCAAAGAATTATTTATCAGGGACCAAACAGCCTGCTCTCCCAACCCCTACCCCGGTCCCACGTATAGCATGATTTTTAATTTTTGAGTTACATTCTTTCAAGAACATAATATTCCATTCATGTTATATCTGAACCAGCTTCCGTTGGAGGCCTTAGTGTTGTTTTTGTAGACTATTTTTTTTTTTCCGTTGAATTCTTTAGGTTTCAAGGCGTGGAGGCCTGGGAGGAAGAGTGCACATGGAAACAGCTAAGATTAGGAATACAGCTTGTTTAGACAACTCAGCCCTCCTCGCTGGTAAAGCCTAGACTCCTCAACTGAACCAGCACCTCCCATGAACTGGGACTGGGGTTGTCAGCAGAGCGTAGCACCCCAGGAGGCGGACTGAATAGCAGAATTAAAGTGTTCCACTTCCTGGACTCTTCATAAAGATGGTCCTGACTGACTCCCAGTGTGGCAGATTCTCGAGACTTCTCAAGGCTTAATCTAATAGGTTTTTTTCACCGTGTCTCCAAGGGGCAGGAAGATGGGATGGACATAGGCATATTGTACACACATGACACTTGAGTACATCTTAGCTCTGCTATCAATTCTCAAATTGGACACTGTAAGAATGCCGTTTGGGACAGGTTATGAGAATCTGTAATCCCAGCACTCAGAAGGCAAAAACAGGAGGGTGGGAAAGTTCAAGGCCGATCTATACTTGAGACAGCCACAGTGAGACCCTGTTTGAAAAAAGAAAAGAAAAATAAGAGAAGAGGTTTTTTTTTTTTTATTCTTTCCTTGGTTATTTTATATGCTGTTTTCTTTCCCTTGGGTGGTCTAATTTTGACTTTCTCATGCTTCCCTAAAATATGCTTATACAGGAATCTCTCGTTGATAATAAATCATAGGAAACCTCTTTTTTTTTTCTATTAAGCTATTTTCAGAGTTTTTTTTCTAGATGTGAATTGGTTTCCCTGTTAGCTGTGTCAGCTAAGCTTTCCCTCAGAAACACACATCCCCAAAGGGTTTTAGGACGCAGGTTGTAAATAAATCCTCACAAGGTAGAAACCAGGGAAGAAGATGGTGAATCACTAAAATGGGTGGGGTCGGGGTACTGCACAGCTCCTACCGGATGGCTTCTGTGCTACATGGCTGCAAGGCTACACCTCAGAAGTGTCATCAAGTCTATATGTAAAAAAACAAAAACTAAAACAAAAGCAACAACACGTGACATTTTCTCAAGAAACCCTCTCATTTTTGAAATACCACAGATGTCAAAAGCATCTCTCATGGTAAAACTGAACCACGGGGGTCTCTCCACAGCAGTCTCTCTGACAGTCAGAAACCCTGTAACCAGTTGTGCTTTTTCTAAGTACTTCCGAGTGCCATTTCATTCCACGGACTCTTTGCTGAATTCTTAAAATGTCTTTATCGGTCAGGCATGGTGGCTCATGACTATGACCCTAGCACTTAAGAGGTAGAAGCAAGAGGATTAGGTATTCGAGGAATTCAGTCTTCCTTGGTTACAAGGGAGTTCAAGACCATAATGCGCTACATAAGCCTCTAGCAGGGGGAAAAAGTTGTGTGTGTGTGTGTGTGTGTGTGTGTGTGTGCATGTATGTGTGTGTTTTCCTTCTCAAATAAAAATCAAGACAATTGATGCTGATTTACACTATGGTAACGTGTCAGAACACTTCACTATCAGGACTGTTTTTATAGGGGCTAGCAGCTATGAACTTTCTAATATTTACACCATGGGAACAGACAGTTGATACAAAATATGAACACAATAACCAAATAATAGGCGACAGTATCATTTTTCAGTCATGTAGAAAAGACACTGAGCAAAATCTGACATTCATTCTTGAAAACAAACCGTAGAACTATAGGGGACCTTCCTCGGCCTGCTAATGGGTGGACTCGTTTCCTATAGTTGTCACAATACATTACCACAAATGGCTGCTTCAAAACAAGAATCTTACTTTCTCACAACTCGAGAAGCAAGAAGTCGGCTGTTTAAAAGTATCAGCAAAGATCACGTGCACCCTCTAGTGGCCTTTGAGGAGAATTCATCCTTGCCTCTAGCAAGTTTTGGTAGCTGTTCTGTGGCTTAATGGTTACACTGTCACCTATTCCTGCCTCCATCTCCAGGGAGTCTTCTTGACTTGTGGCTCCATTGTGATCCTTTTAGGACACTTGTCATTGCATCGGAATAAGGTTTCACCTGAATTACTTTAACACAAGTATATTATCTGATATTTCCTTATGGAATCTTCTCAAAACTAGACCTATGGATTCCCTGGCCATCATTCATATACATACATACATACATACATACATACATACATACATACATACATATACAAATATGTGTGTGTGTGTGTGTGTGTATATGTATGTGTATGTGTGTGTGTGGTATATATATATATATATAAAATCACAAGTCCCAAGGATTAGGACATGGACATGGGTGTGTCTGGGAAGGTGTGGAACTTGCTTTGTAGATGAGGATGACAGTAAACTCATAGAGATCTACCTGCCTCTGCCTCCCAAGTGCTGGGATGTAAGGGACGTGTCACCACCACCACCACCTGGCAAGAGTGTTGTCTTTTAATCCTCCACAGCAGGTAAAATCCAGCTCTAACTTGTAGAACTGTAATGAATGGATTGTAACTTTTATAGGAAAAGAACATAGAGGAGGGAAAATCACCTTAAAATAATAGGTATGGGTGTTCCTTAAGAGGAAGAGGAAGAAGAAGAAGAAAAGGAAGAGAGGGTAAAGGAGGAAGTAGAGAGGAAGAGTAAAGAGGGAGGAGGAAGAGAAAGGAAAAAGATGAAAAAATGAAGAACACGGGATAATTGGGAGGCTGAAGTTCTGGTTTTAAGGCTTAACACAAAACTATAAAAACCAAGACAAGGAGGGCACTAGCAGCATGGAAAAAAGGAAACAGAATATTGAATCCAGAAACTGTTTTGTTTTGTTTGAGTCAGGGTATCATACACTCCATGTTAGCTAGCCTTGAACTTGATATGTTTCAGAGAATGATCCTGAACTGTTTATATGCTTGCCTCTGCCTCCCGAGGGCTAGGGTGACTGACAGGACCATCACTCTCAGATTAAAACCTGTTGATTTTTGGCAGAAGGATAATCAATTGGAAAGAGAAATAGTGGTGTGGGAACTGTCTGCTTATGTGTGTGTGTGGGGGGGGGGAGCCCTTCTGCTTATATTTAAAATAAGAAAATGAAACCAAAGTAGGTCACAGATCAACATAAAACACAAGCAATACATAATTTCCCAAACCGCTTTACTGATTGTAATAGCCACTAGTCTCTTTAGCACATTAACTGTCTAGTCCAGACTGAGACGAGCCACCTGTGAAGATTAAAGTTCAGTTTTCAAGGACTCTAGCTTTAAAAACGATATGTAGTGTCTCATCGACAATTTCATATCATGACTGGCAAGGTAGCTCAGCAGATAAAGGCTCATGACATGCAAACTTGACGACCTCTGGTCCATTCCCAGTTTGAAAGTGGGAACTGACTCTACAAAGTTGCCCTCTGACCTCCACAGGCATGTTGTGACACCTGCGTGTCTCTGACACCTAACACTGTGAAAAGTAATTTTATACTGACTTCATGTTAAAATGATAATGTTCTAGGTATATTAGTTTGAATAAAATAGATGACTTGAGTTTCCTAAAAGACGTGGTTCTCAGTATTTTCCTGTGGCTCCTGGAAAATCTGATACTTATGACTCACTTCCGGCAAATCTGAACTAGAAGAAACCCGTGGGGCAGGTGGCTGTTTGGAATGTTATACAAAACAAAGATTCTGAAAGAATAAATCAGTAAGCAGATTTACTGAAAATAAAGTCTTCCCTTCTTCAAAAGAGACCACTGAAGAAGAATAGAATTCTAAAATGAGCTACAAAAAATGAGCAAGTCTTCCTACATCGGTTAATCAAGATTACAAACACACACTCATGCACACACACACACACACACACGAACATATAAAAGACCTATCTTATACTGGGAGAAAAGACAACAATACAGACCTCTGATGTGGGACTCAAATATTTGAGTGACTCATGTGGTTCAACATATAATTAAGAATGAAATAAAAATGATCGATCAAAATGTGTGAAAAGAAGAGGACCAAAGAGGGCATAGATCTTAACTAGCAGTGGTGCAAAAGACATTTAAAATCCTTTCCCCAGTGCAAAGTAAAGCTAAATCAAAGTAACTCTATATGCCTACCAGTACAGCTATGGGGGAGGGGAGGAGACTGACAGAGCTAAGATTAGCAACAATGAGGAAAAACAGCAGCTAAAAGGAAACATCCCTAAAAGGAAAGACAATGAGGCTGTTTGAAAGTTCCTTTCTCTGTGTTTCTCCTGAAACTCAAGGAGTACAAACTAGCCTCTAACTCAGGCAATGCTCCTGTATGGGGGTAAGATGCATAAACCACATGTCTGGCTGTAAAATTACCTTATGAAGCTAAACATGTGTTTGCCTTATAATCCAGGACCCCGACTCTTATTTGGCTAAGGGAAAAGATACTGTGTCTATAAAACTACTTACACACAAGTGTTCAGGTTAGTTCCAAACTAGAAGCTCAAATGTCAGCAATGAAACGCACTGCTGTTCTGAACAGTCCTAAAGGAATAAATAAAACAGCATTCTGTATGCAAGAAATTACATGGAAACATACTGCATGTCTTGGCTTCTCTTACTGTTTCTGCAATAAAATATTTCGACAAGATCAGCTTAGTTGGAAATAGGTTTATTTCAGCTCACAGTTCAAAGTTGCAGCTCCTCATGGCTGGTCATATTTGCATCTGCAATTACAAAAATTTTTTTAAATTATTTTAAAAATTTAAAAAAACATACAAAGAAACAGATGAATGCATGCTTGCCTGTTTTTCTGCTCCCCCTTTCCACACACAGTACAAGACCCCATGCTCCCCCCAAAAAGGAGCCAGACTTCCCACATCGGTTGATATGATCAAGATCACTCACACACGGGCTGGTAAGATGGCTCAGCGGGTAAGAACACTGACTGCTCTTCCAAAGGTCCTGAGTTCAAATCCCAGCAACCACATGGTGGCTCAAAACCATCCGTAAAGAGATCTGATGCCCTCTTCCTGAGTGTTTGAAGACAGCTACAGTGTACTTACATATAATAAATAAATAAATCTTTAAGATCACTCACACACACACACACATACACACATATACATACATACACACATACACATACACACACACATACACACACACACACATACATACACTTGCGCTCATACACATGCACACAAGCATATGCCAGCTAGCCTGGTCTACATGGTAAGGTTCCAGCCACAAGAGAAACCCTGTCTCAAAAAGTGTGAGGCACAAAAGGATGACAGACCACGCTGTCCTCACCTCCATAGACATACACAGTGCACATTTATACACATGCACACATAGAAATAATTTTGAGAAATGGGTAGAGGACTGGTAGTTAAACTGAGGGCCCAACAAAACAGTATTGGGGAGGAAAGAAACTGTGAGGGCTGATAAACCATCAGCTAAATCTTTGGACTTCAGAGGAAGCCAACCCCAAGGTGAAAAAACAAAACAGAAATCTGGAATTTGCACAAGCTAAATTGAGGAAGACCCTACTTACAGACCCAGAATGAAAGGCCTAAGATGAGACAACTGCTAAGCACCCAAAGCTGACTATAAACTACTAGGGTAAATTGGATGGAATATTTGTAGTCTATATAGTTTAGCCTATATATCCTTGCAAAAAACCAGAATTACGGTGTTACCAAAAGGGGGAAGAGTAATTTTTATTGGGAAGAGACTTACTAGAATCTACCTTTAAAAGAACTTAAAATTAGTACCATTTCCACTTTGAGGTATAGATAGCAAGGATAAGAAAGGCATCTATTTCTTACAAGTAATATAATTACAGGTGAAACAAAGAAAGAGAGAAGGAAAAGAAGGAAAGAGAGAGAAGAAGGAAAGAGAGAGAAGAAAGAAAGAAAGAAAGAAAGAAAGAAAGAAAGAAAGAAAGAAAGAAAGAGAAAGGAAAGAAGGAGAGAAAGAAGGAAAGAAAGAAAGAAAGAAAGAGAGAGAGAGAAAGGAAAGAAAGAGAGAAAGAGAAAGAGAGAGAGAGAGAGAGAGAAAGAAAGAAAGAAAGAAAGAAAGAAAGAAAGAAAGAAAGAAAGAAAGAAAGAAAGAAGAAAAGAAAGAAATCCTTCCTATGTGGAACACACATCCAAAGGCTATGAAATCAATGTGTGGAAGAGTCATCTGTACTCCATGCTCACAGCAGCACTATGTCCAACAACATAGGTAGTGCACAACTTTAGTCCCAGTATTTGGTACATGGATCTCTGTGAGTTCAAGAACAGCCTGATCTACAGATCAAGGTAGCATGGAATAGCCTTCCACCTTTAAAGAGAACACTGAAGATTTTGTAAGTGTGTAGGCTGGGCACAAAGAAGCAAGTACCACATGACCTCACCTACATGCACAACATGAGAAATAAGACTCATGGGAGTAAAAGGATTATAACCAGGAGCCTATAAGGTATAGGATTGAAGCTCTATGGATTAAAGGTTACAGGATTTTAGCTATATAGCACCAGATATCAATAAAAGAAAATCACTAAAAGAGGACTGGGGCTGTAGTTCAGCTGGTAGAGACCAGCTTCGCATGCTTGCATGCATGATGAAGCCCTGGCTTTCATCCTCAGCATCGTGTAATCCAAGCATGGCATTGTACACCTGTTGCATGTAATAAATAAAAAATCATCCACGCTATTGCCGGCTTGGCACCGGCCGGCTGTCTCCGTCTGTTCCCAGCCCAGCACACAGCCCGAGACCATATGTCTTCCTCAGCCAAAGCCTTTCCGGAGCTCCGATAGCTCTCTTGGTCCCCACGGGCAGCTGTGGGTTTGCTCTCGCCAGCCTGCACTCCACTCAATACCTTTCCCCTGGAGCTCCTTGCCCAATCTTCCCGTGCCAAAGCCTGGCTGAATTCTGACTCTGCTAAGTTCTTTCCCTTTATTTAGCCCATTTGAGTCACCACAAAATAGGAAACACCAGGCAATCCTTGTTTAGAATCAACAGATAACACAGTCGCTGGGCACGGAATCTATCATCCTAAATTCATCAAGTATTCAATGTCAGAAATCTTCCTGATGGTCTCTGCCACCAGACCTAACAATCCACGGCCTACATCCTGTCCACCTTGCTCCCACCGCTCAAAAGTAGGTGCCTGTCTCCTGCCTTCCCTCTTCCTCTCTCGGACCCAAGGCCCGCCTCCTCCTCACCCAGTAATTGGTTTCTTGTCGTCTTTATTAATTAGGAGAAAATTCTGCTACACACACCTATAAACACAGTCCTTAGGAAGTGAAGGCAGGAGGATCACGGTTGTCTTTGTCTACATAGTGAGTTCAAGGCCAGTCTGGAATACATGAGACCCTCTCAAACAAATAATAGAAGTATTAATAAGTTTTGGGTTGGATAGATGGCTCAGCAGTTAAGAGCACTAACTGCTCTTCCAGAGGTCCTGAGTTCAATTCCCAGCAACCATATGGTGCCCACAACCATCTGTAATGGGGATCCAATGCCCTCTTCTGTTGTGTCTGAAGACAGCAACAATGTACTCACATACATGAAATAAATAAATCTTAAAAAATAAAAGATAATAAGTTTTAAGCTCTCTCACTATAAAGGTATATAAAATAGCTTGGTGTAGCCATTCCACAGGATGTGCATATATCATGTTTCACCCAACATATACAATTTCAAGTGTCGATTATACAAACAGAACAATGGAAATCAAAATTGATCCCTACTACTCTAACCCAGATTTATATTATCCCAGGAACAAACTTTTTTAAGAGCATCATCCATAATATCAAATTAACAATTTACACATACCTCCTAAATCAAGATGCTGAAGGAAGTACCTCACACCCATAACACTCCTGCAAGAAAACATAGTCTCAGTATTTAAATGATGGAGTA
The DNA here is from genome assembly GCF_978045245.1 of Mus caroli. NCBI lineage: Eukaryota > Metazoa > Chordata > Mammalia > Rodentia > Muridae > Mus > Mus caroli. Next base: position 10,215,185 of record NW_028227264.1, on the reverse strand, counting down.
ATTAGCAAACCAAAATTGAAGTACATAAAAAAGTTTAGACTTAAAAAAAAACATCATTTACAAAGAGAACAAGTCTGCGATTCCAGAGTAAATGAGATTCACAACACTAAACTAACACTCAATATCCAAACGACTTCCGGGTTGCTTGTTTTAATGCGCTTTCATCACCAAAACACTAAATAGATTTGAGTGTGCACTGTCCATTGAATACTGGGTTGAGTTTCCTGAGGATAAATAACGGCTCTGTGGTTATTCAGGAGAATGTCACTGTTCCTAGGAAATATATGCTGAGGAATTCAAGGTGAGGCAGTCACAAATCTAATCTACCTATTCAATGAAATAAATAAGCATACATACATCACGCAAGGAAGGAGCAGAAAGCTATATTATACTATTCTTTCAGCTCCTTACTTAGAAAGACTTCCAGACCACAGAATCCCTCCGGTCAGATGTGTATGTACATCTAATTAGGATGCTCCTTAATTCAGGCTGTTCAGAATTTCCCAGAGGGCCCGGGACAAATGCAGACATAATTCCCAACAGAGTTGTGTTCAGTGTTGCCCGCCAGATCTTACTGAATTGTTTCTTACACATCCCTCCGCCCCTCACATTGTTGAATCCAAGTAGGAACCCCCAGGGTGACACTGCTTGGAGCCAGAGCCCTTGAGCGACTGTGAAGAGAAGCTCAGGATGGGACTGGAGTCTTAGGAAGGGACACCACAGAGCCAGCTTGCTCCCACCTAGCCCCCTACCCTTCCTTGTCCAACCAAAGCCCACTGCATGCAAACCAGGGGGGCCTACGGGGTCACACTTGCTGCACTCCCAGCCGGCAAAACTGTCACAAATTATGCTGCTGTTTAAGGCTCCCTGTCAGAGCAGACAGACAAGCCTGGGACATAAGAGGCTGCTAAGTATAGAAGAAAGAACTTCCGGCAGCCTCTCCACTGGTAATCTAGTTGAAGCCTGCACTACACTCCTCCACAAAACCATTAGGATGACAGAAGCATGATGGTAGAGGGCAGGAATGGACACTAAGTAGGCAATGAGTCACCCAGACAATGTGTCTGGTGCGTCCACATGTGTCGCGTTCACTAACTGAAGCTGGCCAGAAAAGGACTTCACACTTGTGGTTGAATTAATCACGTCAAAGGGTAGGCAGGGTAAGAAACTTTACCAGTTTGACTTTGTCTGAACATTTTTTTAGGGAATTTTAGTTGTTATTCTAGGGTTTTATTAACTGCCTGTACATAACCTACCAAGTACTCTGTACTATTGCTCTTGGTGAGCATTCCAGTATCTGTTCTGCTCCTCAGAGGACAGTTTTGCAGGGAGAAGAAATATGAAATGTGTGTGTATGTGTGTTGTGTATGTGTATATGAGTGGATGGTTTTGTGTGTCTGTGTGTATATGCGTGGGGTGTGTGTGTATCTGTGTTTGTGTGTGTGTATATGCATACCTATGTGTGTGTGGTGTTTGTGCATGTGTGTCTGTGTCTATGTGTGTGTTCATGTGTTTATGTATGTGTGTGGCTGTGTGTGTGACTGTGGTATTTGTGTCTGTGTGTATATATGTGTGTGTCCTGTGTGTGTATATGTGTGTGTCTGTCTGTGTGTCTGTGCATGTGGGTGAGTGTGTGTGCTTGTGTTGCAGTGCTTATATGTATGTGTGTGAGAGTGGTGTTTGTGTCTGTGTGTGTGCATATGTGTGTGTGTATGCGTCTGTGGTATTTTTGGCTGTATGTGTGTCCTGTACATGTGCCTGTAAGTGTATGCGTGTATGTGTATCTGTGTGTGAGTGTGTGGTGTTTGTGTGTATCTGTGTGTATGTCCATGTATGTGAGTGTGGTGTTTGTGTGTATGTCTGTGTGTGAGTGTGTAGTGCTGTGTGCATCTCTGTGTGTGTATATATGTGTGTGTATATATGTGTGTGTGTCCATGTGTTGTATGAGTGTGGGGTGTGTGTGTGTGTAGTGCTGTGTGCATCTCTCTGTGTGTATATATGTGTGTGTATATATGTGTGTGTGTCCATGTGTTGTATGAGTGTGGGGTGTGTGTGTGTTGGTATGTTGGGAGCTGGGGGCATGCTTACCTGTCTGTGTGTGGGCATGTGAAAGAAAACTAGAGGTTTGTCTGGTAACTTCCTACTTAGCTTCATCTTTAAAGTTCTCTCTTTCTGTGTGTGTGTGTGCATATGTGAGTGAGGGCTGCAGCATGTGTGTGGAGGTGAAAGGACAACTTTCAGGAGTTCTCCTCTTCCACTATGCCTGGTTTGTCAGGCTCAGTGACTTGCGTTTCACACCCTGAGTTAGCTTACCAGCTCCTACCTGACTTTTTTGAGACGTGGTCTATGCTGGCCAGCCAGCAAGCGCCTCACCATGTACAGACATGGACCACTGTATCTGCCTTTTTATATGGGAAGTGGGAGTCTGAACTCAGGTTTTCACACTAGCATGACACGCACTTTATACACAGAGCTCTCTCTCCTGCCCTCCAGCATCCCTTTGATTGACTGAATGGCCATATAGTAAAAGTAGATAGAGAAATCCTAACGTCTACTTGATTCCTTGACTGACTACAAATGTCACATGCTTGGGAGGCATGGAGAACCTAGAGACTGCCTGTGAGCAGGACTTAGAGACACACTCCAAGTTGATTTTTGCTGTCTTGTAATTGTGAGGAGTCTGATAGATTCGTTTCCTTTTTCATTGTGGCATGCCATCATAGCCGCTGTGCTAGATAGTGGGAGTAATAATACAATTCCACAAAGAAATGAGATTCTCCTGCTGTACGGTTCAAGTAGTTCTTACTCCTTTATGAGAACAGCTAGAAAGGTAAGATCTGACTAGACATTGGTGGTACTCCAACAGGGCATTACAAGTAACCATGGAATCATAGAAATTAATATGGAAAAACACCTGTTCCCTAGCCAGTAACATAGTATCCCTATTTTGTACACAAGGCAATCAAGTCTGTGGAGCTGACTAATAAGAAATAGAAGAGGAGAGGAGAAGGTGGCTGGAGAAGAGACGATCCCATCTTTCTGGCTGGCTTCTTGCTCACCATCATGCCTCTGCCTCCCGAGGCATGGGATTACCATGCCTGGCTGTCCAAATGGCTCCGAGTGCGTGCATGCGTGCATGTATAGGTAAGCTCATATACCTTGACATGCGTGTAGCGGTCAGAGGGCAAGGTTCTGGAGTTGTTTCTTTCCTTCTACCTTATGTAGGCTATTGCCAAGAGTATGCAGCAAGAACCTATACCTGCTGAGCTCTCGTTTGCCCCCACCTTATCTTCCTGAGACAGGATCTCTCAATGGCCTGAAACTCATGGATTAGGTCTGACTATCTGCCTTTTTTGATGCTGGAATTATAAGCATGTGCCACCAAACCCTGAATTTTACATGAGCATTAGGGACCAAATTCAGCACACAGCAGCACACAGCAAACCTTTTCTGAGCGGAGCGGAGATGCCTCTCCAGCCCAAAAAGAGGGTGTTTAAAGTACACGTGCCAAAAAAAAACCTGGTCATGATTATAATATTTGAAAATTATTATTTGATAAAAGGCTTATGTTCAGATAGACAAAGAACACCTAAAACTTAACAATCCAATTTTAAAATGGACAAAAACACCCAGTTGTGGTAGCACAACTTTAATCACAGCACTTAAGGAGGTGGAGGCAGGCAGGTCTCTGTAATTTCGAGGCCAGCCTGGTCTACAGAGAGTGTTCTGGGATAGCCAGGGATATACAAAAAACAAACAAAAAAACCAACCAACCAAACAAAAACTGCCTGAAAACAAAAGAAAAGAAAACAAAAAACAAACAGAGAACTGGACAAAACTCTAAGTAGACAGAATGCACCAAAGGAGTTCCGGAGATGGGGCATAAGCATCTGAAAAGATGATCATTATCATTTGTCTTTATGGCAACACATTTTCAAAACAACTATTAACTTAAACTATTCACTTATTAGGATGGCTAAAATCCAAAATTCTGACAAGACCAAATGTTGCTGAGGCTTCAGAGCAAGAACCTGTCATTGCAGATGGGCCTGCAGAATGATACAACCATGAGCTAGAAGCTACCTTGTCAGCACACTGCAAAGTTAATCTTGCCTCACTGTCCAGCAATCATGCTCCTAGGTATGTATATGGTTGCTAAGAAACACACACACACACACACACAAATACACATGAATGTTTATAGATTTCACCAAAAACCTAGGAGCAACCATTGTTATTGTATATATAAATGTATAACTAAACTGTCTTGAAAGACTGGGTAGAGCAGGGTTCCATTCACATATTTGAAAGGGGGAAACATTACATAGGGAAGACGCAGGCGATGACTGACTACATGAACATGGGACTCACTCGTGTTTAGGACATCTGTACGATGATGTCGTGATGGATATGTAGCTGTGTACAATAGACAGGACCAGAGCACAAACAGGAAAGTCTTTAATGGATCCAAGTCTCAGAAATCAAGCAGGAGGTCATGGGATCCCGGAATGAGAGGCTGACAAAAGAACGCAACCAAACTAGTGATAAATGGCACAAAGCTATCAAGCTGGGGGAAGGAAAATGGAAAAACAAAACCAAACAAAACTGTGCTGACCTAAGGGAGCTGGGAAGTGACTAAGGACAAAAGGAGCTGTGCTTGAAACAGTCCCCACAGTCTGGCTGATAAAGTTCTTTCCCACAGTGCATCAGTGGGGAGTTCTGAAAGCATAGACCATGCCCACCAGGAGCAGGGCTGGGGGCAAGGCTTTCTCATGGCTGGGAAGGGAAGTTATAGATAAGCAAGAACATACCATGCAGTGTTAAACTAGACAGGCTTGAATCTGTTGTTTGACTTAGTGCAGACCCTCATGGGCTTATAGATAATTATAGCGATGTGTGCACACATACATTTTCTTGTTCTGTTTGCTACCATGACCTCCATGCAATAACATCAGAGTAGCAACCAGACAGGTGCATGTTAGACAGCTGGCAAGCAAGGTAGGTGCTCAAAAACAAACCAAGAATGGTGCTCTGAGAAAGGGACACAGAAGCCAAGTAAAAAGTTCTCCAAATGACCAAACCTAGAATAATTTGTGCAGCAAAATAATTCACGTAGAATTGGATGAGAACCAAAGTAGACGATAAACAACAATTTTTATCAGTGCAAGTTTAGGCTGATGTAAATAATCAAGGAAGCAGAATCCTGAATAATTCTCTGTGCTCTCCGAGAGGTTGAGCAGATCCCCCTTCCCCCATCACTGAGCACGATCTACTCATGGGGCCTTCCTACCAAAATGCAGTGTGGAAACAGAGAACAGGAATGTAGCTCTGTGCAGAAGACCCACAAGCCCCGCCTCACACAGGAGATAGACATCACCAGGGAGGGGTAAGGGATGTTTCGAGCACATCCGCTCTACCTTCACTTCTGTGGTCTTCTTCCCTGACCATGAAGAAACCCTCAGAAAGCCCAAAGTGAGTGGTTTCATGTAACTTAATTAACCATTACTTATTAACTATCAAAGTCATTTAAAAAGGAAAATATGAGACTGTCAACAGCCAAGACATCCCTAAGGAGTCATTACTAAATACCACAGGATCCTTGATGGAATCCTGGAACAGAGGAAGGACAGTGGGACAAGATGAATGGAATTCAAATAAATATGGGGTTCTGGTAATATTAATGTATCAAATCCAGCTCTTTAATTACAACAACTGTACTTAGCAACTGTACTTGGTGGGAGGGGCTTATTTTGTGTATATTTTGTGTATGCATGGATCATAGATAATGATATAAAGTACATCTCTCCTATTTTTTAGATTTTTTTTAATATAATATATTCTGAGTATGATTTCTCCTACCCCTAGAATATAATCTTAACGTAGGTTAAAGCCCGAAGACCTAGGAAGCTACCGTAATCAGTTCAGTTATGGCCCTGGCCTTAAGGAGCAGCAGCTTAGCATGGGGAGAAAAAAAGGCAAGTAAATCTATAGTATAATGAGCTGGGAGGGACTTACACACACACACACTCACTCACACATACACTCATACACACACACACACACACACTCATACACACACACACATGTATGCACACACGCACACACACAAACCAAATGTACACCAAAAAAATTAAAAACAAAATTAAACAACCCCCCAAATACTACATTTATCTATTCACATACTCCTAAGCCAGGAAATATCATATAGATTATTTATTATGTCACTCTACTATATGCCCAAAGGAATTCAAGACATGCATCTAGCTCAATCACTGCACAAATTCCCCTAGAGGCATCCTAACAAATTTCTGATAGTGTTTTTAATGAAATCCTTATTCATGAGCTACTGATAAATTCAACTCTCTCCGAGTCCCTGGTTTACTCAAATGTCCTTCACTGTTGTTTCAAGTTAAAAAATAAATGTATCTGGGCGCTTCTGGACCACTCTCACATGAACAGAGGCAAGTGCATGCCCCATTTGGGTTTAATGCTTTTAATAGAACAATTTCCTTCGAAGGGTCAAGAGAGTTGAGACTGGGGATGTAGCCAGAATGTTTGGGGCCCAGTACCTGCCAAATAACTAAGGAAATTATCCCTGAAGATGAACTCTGCCCATTGAAGATCCCCGGGGTGAGTTAGTTCACTCGGCCTTCTCAATGAGAATTAAGTGCATTAGTAAAACCCACTTTTAATCAAACTCAGCTGTATCACAAGATCCTTAAGTCATTAGCAATGTAGAGATCCAAAATAAGAAGAAGGCGGGAGAGGACCTTCTTTTGTTTCTGTAGGCTCTGTGAGGAAATGGTAAGAAGAAAGAGAAAGCAGGACAGGAATAGGGGACAGACAGACAGTGAGTCCAAGTCGGGACAGTGAGAGAAAGAGGCAAAAATGACTCAAAAGTGGATAATTGAACAAGACCAGCCAGGGTGACAACTGACCCTAATCCTTGCCAATCCCCAGACCAACTGGAGAGCCTGGCTAAAAGCCACAGCCTGACCACAATTCTGAGATTGTGCAGCCTCTGGACTTATGCAAATATCAAAGTGTTCCTCTCCAGGAACAAGGTAGGACCATTTAAGACTATCCCTGCACTGGGGAACTGACACTTTACTCGGCCAAGGAAAGTTTAATCATTTGATCTAAGATTCTCCATTCCTTCAGTCTTGCACAGGCATGCACAGACTCACATGTAACCTGACCCTCAAGAAAGGGTTCTGCTGGTACCCTCTTAAATCACCTCGGAGTGGCATTTATTTTGATATGAGAACAAACAGACAGCAAACAGGGTATTAAACGGGAAACAAGAGAAGCAAGAAACATAAAGACATCAAGACTCCAAAATGCACGGGGTGGTCCCTTGGAAGCTGCAGCATCCCAAAGAATTCAAGGACAGCTCAGAACTTTCTTCATTGATTTCTCTTATTATAATCTGATGTGATAACTGAAGCGAAATTCCTCTGTGAAGTTAATTATTTAACTACATACAGTTACTATATAAGCCATTAACTTTTCAAACATTTGTTTCTTTTGAGTTCTCTAAAATCAACTTCTACCCCTAACAGGAGTAAAAAGTGTCCCAGGAGCATTAGAAACATTAGGGTGAAATACATTGTATTGTTTATCTTTTAAGTCAGCTCTCTTCAATATCTTGGTGGAAATGGCCAGTCCTAATTGTGGCAGTTCCAGGGTTGAGCACATTTGTCAAAGCTGGGCAATGAGTTTGCTTGTATTTTCTGACCGTTTCTAAGCTAACTCAATATTCCTGTGGGGGTGGGGAGGAGGCACTTTTAAGTGCAGGTGGTTGTGGGGGGAGAGGGAAGAAAAAGCCTTTTAAAGCTGGAAAGAATAATTTAAAAAAATTCTTTAAAATTCACTACTGTGACTTAACTTAACATGTTTGCTGTAACATGTGCTGTGTCTTCCCTACAATAAGAAGCCTTAAAGAGAACATTGGCTGTGATCGGCATACCTGACTACAAAGGAACTGAAGACACTCTGACAGGCATTTGTCAGTTAGTTCTTTAACAGTCCTATGCTGGGCTGCTGAGGGTGTGGAAAATGCCAAGTACCCAGAGCAAGTTGAGCCTATACAAACCCTACTCAAGATTTATTTTCTTTATTAGTTGGGGGGTGGGGGAGGGGCAGCATACCAAGGTACATACATGCAAATCAGGACAACTTTGTGACACCTGCTCTTTCCTGCCACCTCTAATTATATAGTTTCCAGGGAACCAACTCAAGTCACAGGCACCTTATCCTCATTTTGCCAACAAAATCGTACTACATGCATAATGGGGCAACAATGGTACCATGCATTTTTCCCCTTCTAAAATAAAACAAAACAATACAACAACAACAACAAAAAAAAGCTTGTTTTGGTAGTTTATGACAGAGCCAGGCACGGTGACACAGGCCTCTAATTTTAGAACTTTGGGGATTGAGGCAAGTTCAAGGCCAGTCTGGGCTATGATGTGAGAGTTCTCAAGGCGAGTTGTAGAGAGCCAAACATGGTAGTACATGCATGGAATTCCAGTACTTGGGAGGTAGAGGGAGGACAATCAGAAGTTCAAACCATCCTTAAATACACAGCGAGTTCAAAGCCAGTATGGGTACACAGCAAACAGGTTGATATTTAAAATAATAAAGTTGGGTGGGGCTGGAGGGATGTCTCAGAAATTGAGAACATACATTGCTCTTCCTGAGACGTAAGCTTGGTATTAGACAGCTCCTAAATACCCGTGAATGTAGCTTCAGGGATTCAGACACCCTCTCCTGGCCTCCACAGGGACCTGCCCACACACAGTCATACACCTATGCACACAATTTAATTTTTATTGTTTTGTACATAATTTAATAAGCAAAGATAAAAATTTAAATATAAGGTAATCCTATCATTATCCAATTAGAAATATGCTTTTTTTATGTCCCTGTATTTATATAAAAGATCTAGAATAGACATGGTCTTGATTCTAGGCTCAGTCTGAACATCTTCCTATATCTTTATTTATAAACATATTATTGCACTATGTTTAAGGATCTTCCTGTGGCTGCTACTCACACAGCTAGTGTAATAGTCCGCCATCTAGATGTCTCATGACAAAAGGACTATTCTCCAATTTTGAAACTTCCTTTTATTATCAACCATTTTTAAATTTACAAGGAACACAAAGAACATCTTTACAAATAAGCCTTTTCATAAGAGATCGATAAACGTAACCTGTAGCCAAATCACATCTCCATAAGACCAAACACCCCTGAGTGCAGGCACAGATGGAAAGATGGTGGCTCGTGATGGAGGACTAATTTCCTTAATCTATACATCAGTAGGAAAGCAAACAAATTCAATAAGTGAACAAAGACTACAAACAGAAACAGAGAGCGCTCTTAAGTCTACTGAAAGACATCCCTCACCACAAAGCAATGCAAATAAAAACTAGGTAGAGGGTTTTATTTTCACTTATTAGATTGGCAGAGATACAAAGATTTGCACACACACATACACACTGACAGAGTGTTGTCAAGGGTTTAGAGAAAGGCTGGTAAAAGGCACCCTTCTGGTGTGAGTATACATTGCCACGACCTTCAGACAGTGGGGAAAACCCTATCATAATCCCACTTTTAAGAATATATCCCTCAGGCCAGTCATGGTAGCACACGCCTTTAATCCTAGCACTTGGGAGACAGAGGCAGGCGGATTTCGGAGTTCGAGGCCAGCCTGGTCTACAGAGTGAGTTCCAGGACAGCCAGGGCTACAGAGAAACCCTGTCTCGAAAAACAAAAACAAACAAAAGAATATATCCCTCAGGGTCAGACAAATGATCAATAAGAGTGCTAGCTCCTCTTACAAAGGACTCATGTTCAATTCCCAAATACATGGCAGCTTACAACTGTCTGTAATACCAGTTCCAAAGTATCTACTGCCCTCTTCTGGCACCCTCGGGTCATTGCATGCACATGGTGCTCATACATACATGCAGGCAAACGCTCATTGATTAAATCCTTTGTTTGTTTGTTTGTTTGTTTCTCTTTTTGTGAGATATGGTTTCTCTGTGTAGCTCTGGCTGTCCTGGAACTTGCTCTGTAGACCAGGTTGGTCTCGAACTCAGAGAGCTACCTGGGCACACTACCACCACCTGGCTTTAACCTTTAAGAATATATTCTATCATTGACTAGTATAGCTCTCAAGTCATACTTAGAGATGGATAAATCAGAATGGCTATCAACAACAAATCTGACAGCCAATGCTAGAATGGAGACAGAGGAACTCTCATAACTGTTGGTGGAGGTGAAGAGTAACATGGCCATGGTGGAAATCAGTTTGGAGATTTCTCAAAAAAAAAGTTAAATGACCTGTCTATTTCACTCTTGGGCATATGCCCAGAGAACACCATACCCTACTAAGGAGAAATTTGTATTCCCGGTTAGTGGCTGTTCTATTAACTGTAGAGAGGAAATGTAACCAACCTAGCTGTCTATCAACAGATGAGTGGATCATGAAAATTCAGCTCTATTTAAAATTTTAAATTCCATTTTAAAATTATTCAGCTCTAATGAAAAATGAAATCACAAAATTTGCAGGAAATGGGATGGTCTTAGAATGTAGAGTGTTAAATGACATCACATAATCTCATAAAGAAGCTACACATTCCCCCTCACATAGATGTGTGTACAGTATAACAAGAAAGACTAGATGGACAACTGAATGCAGGTAATGGACACTTGGGTCATAAAAGAGAATATAATGCTAATGGTTTTTCTGTTTTAATTCTGACATAGATTTTTTAATTTTTGGTGGTGGATAAATGCACAAAAAATATAGTAGATAGGGGAAAATCCTATGTGTAAAATCCAATGTGTAGCTCAACAACTTCAGAATGGCTTTTCTAACTATGTACAAAGCCCACTGAGATGTACAGCTTTGGGCCTGGTTAATTGTGATGTACTTATGTTTTTATAGTCATTTAAAATAATATTTTAATAAGAATTTTTAATAAGATCTTAATTAAGTAAAAAAATGGAGGCACATGAATTTTAAATAACATGTCTGTGGCCACATGCTTAGAAAATACAAAACCATATTCCAATATGATTACAGTGGTCTTAACGACAGGTTTTGTCCTTTTGCCAACCAGTGTCTGGAGAGGAGATGCCTGAGATAGTGGGTTCTGTAGGAAGGCAGGGTTGAGCTAAGAAAGGGTGTCTCTGAGGCTGGAAAAGAGGAAAGAGTCACGATGGGTGTGAGGAACAGACAAGTGGCAACTGTGGACAAATGAGTGATAATGGGGGGGAGGGTAGGAGAGGGCAGAGAGGTGGTGGGGGTTAGGGAGTGAGAGGGGGACATGACATACAGCCATGGCCACACCAGCAGCAGTTGTCTTGGTTTGGGTTTGGGTTTTTAATGAAGATAGCAGGCCTTGTCCCTGGAAGCAAGAGAGGCTTGCTTCCTGTTTCCAATGTTTGTGTGTCTGCCAAGCATAGGACAAAAAAAAAGGAAGGAAGGAAGAAAAGAGATCGACCATGCCACAGACGTACTCAACATCCTAATTCTGGAACAAGCACATCTTTTATTGAAATGTGAAAACAAATCTCTCAACCAATTATCTTGATTGAAATCAAATAACTTAAATGCATCTGTGACGCATTGCCACCAAGTAGTCCTTAGTACCAGAGATGAGGGCTGGCCCAGCTTCCCTCCCAGAATCCCTCAGGGTGTATTTATATTTATATTTTCTATGCCTCTGTCGTGTCCTTTGAAGATGAGGACAGTACTCATGTTTTCATTCTTTTACATTTATTCATTTATTTGTTTACATCCTAAATGCTCCCTCCCTTACACAGTCTCTCCCTTCATCCCCCCACCTTTCTCCTCTGAGACGGTGCCCTCCCCCCTGTATCCCCTTAACCCTGGCACATCAAGTCTCTACAGGATTAGGTGCATTCTCTCCCACAGTGGCCAGACAATGCACTACCGTTTGGGGAACAGATTCCACAGACAGGCAACAGCTTTAGGTCCCCCACTCCAATTGTTGGGGGACCTACACGGAGACTGAGCTGCATGTATGCTACATATGTGCTGGGGGCCTTGGTCCAGTCTGTGTGTGTGTGTTCTTTCTTTGCTCGGTGGCTCAGCCTCTGAGAGCCCCCAAGGATCCAAGTTAGTTGACTGTTGGTTTTTCTGTGGAGACCCTGCCCTCTTCAGGGCTGTCAATCCCTCCCCCAACTTTTCCATAAGAGTCTCTAGCCTTTGTCCAGTGTTTAGCTAAGGGTATTCATGTCTTCATTTGAAGTTAGTTTTACTTCTATATTTATGTCCCCACAATTAGATTGCAACTTTGTGTGTGTGTGTGTGTGTGTGTGTGTGTGTGTGTGTGTGTGTGTGTGGTTTTTTGAGACAGAGTTTCTCTGTGTACCCCTGGCTGTCCTGGAACTCACTTTGTAGACCAGGCTGGCCTCGAACTCAGAAATCACCTGCCTCTTCCTCCCGAGTGCTGGGATAGATTGCAACTTTATCCTATATCCTATTGCCTTTTCTCATTCATCTTCCTGACACAAGGATCATGTAGACACCTAGGACCTCTTCCACTCCACCCATGATTTGACTCAGTTTCAATATCATGATTATATATTGTTACGTGAGTATGGTGCACTATAGGTCCCCCAAAAGGTTTAAGTGAACCTCTTGTAGTCTGCCAATCTGGTGGAAGCATTACCTCAATTAAAGTTCCCTGTTCCCAGATGGCATTAGGTTATATCAAGCTAAGAAAAGAAAAGAAAAGAAAAGAAAAGAAAAGAAAAGAAAAGAAAAGAAAAGAAAAGAAGGAAGAAAAACAAGAAAACACAAACAATAACACACAAACACACACACACACACACATTTTGCTAGCATCTTTGAGGAACACAAAAGATATCAGCCTTGACATCATACCATAATTTATCATGGAAGTGTTTGACAACTGTGCAAAATACCATCTGGTCATTTTTTCCCAATGTCTCCTCCCTAGATGTCCTTCTCTGACCTCCACAGATGTGCATGGGTCAGCACTTACACACACACACACACACACACACACACACACACACACACCACACTATGATCAGATCATGTCTTTAGCAATTTCCCAACAAGTCCAGTCCAGGTGCTAGGGTTCCAGGAAGGCCACTAGGTACAAATGGCATTACCTCCACACCTCATAGGGTCACAGAATTGAATGTAGGGGACAGATTACAAAAAGTTGCCAGTGGTTAAAGATTTCTAAACATGCAATGACCAACAAATAAATTCAAATTCAAACATGTAATGAATCCAGTTGTGCAGTGTGATTCACTAAAGCCTTGGCTAGGAACACAGTAAGCACTTTAGAGTATACCTGCCCTTGAGCCACATAACACCAACCCATGCTACCTGAGACACTCAATTCAAATGCAAGACTACATACAAATGCATACAAATATAGTTGTATGCTATAAACTGCAGTGACTTTACTGTACAAACAAAGTTTTCTGCTCATGTGGAAATAAAGTGGTTTTGTTACAGAGAACAAATACTTAATATTTTTCTACCATCATTGCTTGATGGGTAAGTATCAAACTAGTATAGCTTTATAATATATTGCATTAAAATAACTAATTTACATTTTTCTGCTTGGGTTGCTCATTTGAGTTTCATTTTAAAACATCATTCAGTGAATTCTGGCTTGAGATTAGGGCAGACTTTCCAAGAATTTCGGAAATGATTCTAAGCATGCTTTTTGTGTGCTCTCTACTCTCTACTTAGGCAAAGCAGCAATCATAGTGTGGATTATTGTGTTAGCTTGAAGGAGAATGACCTCCATAGGCTTATACATTTCAATACATGGTTCCCAGCTTGTGGAACTGTTTGGGAAGGATTAGGCGATGTGGCCATGTTGGCATGAGCTTTAAAGTTCATTCTTAATCTCTCTCTCTCTCTCTCTCTCTCTCTCTCTCTCTCTCTGCCTCAGGCTTTTGGATCAAGATATAAGTTCTCAACTAATACTTCAATGCCATGCCTACCTGCCTGCAGCTCTCTGCCATGATAGTCATGGACTCTAACCTCTGAGACTGTAAGCCTCCAACAAACTCTTTCTCCCACAGGTCGCCTTGGTCATCATGGCTCATCACAGCAACAGAAAAGGAACAATGACAATTATTAAATCAAAATCAACTTTGAAAAACATTTGAATATATTCTATATCCTGGACTAGTAAATATTCAGCCAAGTTTAATTCCTTTATGCAAAAACAAATGAGTCCATCTCATTAATACACATTTTTTTGTCTTTAATAAATGGTAAAATAATGTATGCCAAAGAAATGTTTTAAAATAAATTTGTATACGATTACCAGTAAATGTTTGGTTTACTGATATACCTAGGATACTAGATACATTTCTCAGACAAAAAGGGGCTGTTGTCTGGGAGTGGCGGTGCACACCTTTAATTCCCGCATTTACTCAGAAAGCACAGACAGGTAGATCCCTATGAGTTCAGGGTTAGCCTGACCTACATAGCAAGTTCCAGGCAAGCCAGGGATACATCTTCAGGTCCTGTCTCCAAAAGGGTAGAGGGAATTTGTGGAGAGTAAGTTTAATAAGTCCACACCACCTCCCTCCCTCCCTCTTCAGGTTTCATCTCTCTTCCCATAGCCCAAAGTTGTCAAGATCATAGACTCAGGTAATTGATTGCAGTTGCAATTACTGTAATTACAGCCAGATCTCAACCCAAGTTTGGGCTGAGCCAGTTACTGCTTGATTATCTCTGATATATATTTTAAAAAAAAAAAAGAAGGAAGGAAGGAAGGGAGGGAGGGAGGGAGGGAGGGAAGGAGGGAGGGAGGGAGGAAAAGGAACCTCCAAATTCACACTCTTACAATGAAACTAAAAGAAGAAGGAAAAAAAGGTGCCATTGCCAAAATAGCATGAAAAATAAATTTATTTACACTAAATTTTCTCCTGTGAGCGATGGGATATAACAAGAGAGAGTTTATCATAACTTATTAAATCAAAACCATGAAAATCTACCATGTGGTCGACAAGTATAGGCAAAGGCTGGCAGTGTCAAGGAGCCCAGAGAGGGAAGACTTAAATGGTAAATCAATCCATGCCTTCTTAGAGCTGTGCAAAGGAGAAGCCATCTTGGCTTTCAATGGGCATACCCTGATGCTCGCTGATAGGCAGGGCCCCTCAGTCTCCCAAAACTGTACCCAGTACCCCTGAAGGCCCGAAGACCCTTGCTTTGTCTCCCAGAAGCAGCTCTCCACCCTTACTTGCTTTCAATGCCTAATGTGCCCAAACTGGCTCGATACAGGCCTGGCAGGCATCTCCATCTTTCTGATACAAATTGATGTTCTGAAAATGGGATATGCCCATATTGTATGAGTGCATCTGAGCCCATGGGTCCACCAAAGGTCTCTTACAAACTGGGGAGATCTTCTTGTGTCAGCTGAGGCCTCTTAACAAAGGGTCACAGTCCTCTTGGCACTACTCCCTCCAGCTTCTTTCCCTCAGGACCCCGTGGTTTCCTGCTCTGCAATGTCCCTTTCCTAAACTAAGCAACTACTGCTTATGTTCTGATAAGTACTTCTTGGGTAGCCATAGTTAAGATCAGCAATGGTATGGAGTTTGTTTTGGAAGACTCTCCAAATGTAAATAAAGAGCTCTATGTGGGGGAGGAGACCCAAGCTGAAACAGGAATCCAATTACATTCCCCCCAACAGCTCAATCACTCCAGAAGGTAACCTTACTCCTCTGTTACTCTGTTACCGGTGGCATGCCAGCACTTTGAGCATGACTTGCCACCTGAGGTCGGTCAGCTGTGGAGTTTCCCACTCTTGTCATTAAGCAAGCCTTTGCAATTTTTCTGACTTTGTAGCATTTGACATTTAGGGCACTTTTTGGGGGGTATTTAATGTGCAGATTTCACAGCCTTTACTGAAACCTAACTGGAACTTCTCATGACCTTTTAATAGATTACCAAACGTACTAACTGAATAGCTACCTCTTGCCACAGCCCTTCTCTGACTCTTCCAACACTAGCTGTAAATTTGTGGGAACTTTGTTATTGGCTGATAAACTCTACCATGAATAGTTTTCCATCCCTGAAGCTGCCCTACAAGGAAACCTGCATTATAATTGGGGACTCTGGGACTAGGGTCTTGAGGGGACCTCTGGCTACTAGTACTGTGATTCCTCCTCTTCCACCACCTCCTCCTTCTCTTCCTCTTCTTCCTCCTCCTCCTTCTCCTCCTCTTCTTCCTCTTCTTCCTCCTCCTCCTCTTCCTCCTCCTCTTCCTCCTCTTTCTCTTCTTCTTCCTCCTCCTTCTCCTTCTCCTCCTCCTCTTCTCAAATTTATTTACAACCACCTGTAACTCCACCTCCAAGAATCTGATGCCTTCCTCTGAAGTCTTTGGTAGCCTGCATACACTCATACACAGATATACATAATTGAAAAATAATAAAATCTTGAAAAGACATAAATATAAAAATGGTTTATAGGTATTAAGGATGCACTTTACAAGACAGACAGGCAGGCAGGCAGACAGACAAAGCTAACAGGCAGGAACCAATACCTCTCAAACAGGAACCTCTCTCAGGACCATCTTCATTCACACTTTTGCATATTCTTGCTTTTCAACAAAGAGATTTTTGTCATTACTTTTCCATCCTAAATCAAATTTGGCCCACATTCACGAGTCTTGTAAAGATTCATGGTCCTTTCTTGCACTTCTCCAGGGACCACACTTACATAAAAGGAGATGTCCAAGAAAATATGACTTTTGACCCCAGGACCACTGGCTACAGAGGAAAACTGCTAAGCTGCTGAGCAGGAAACAGCCCTTCTTAATACTCTTCCAGCGTATTACTGGGAAGCAGGAGGAAGAGTTTTCCCTTCTGTGTAAGACTTCCTTTAAAGCTTTTTCAGCATCTCCTCCTTAGAAGGAATTACCTTCACTCCCATGCTCCCAGAAGGAAAAATGCAGTTTTCAAAAGCACCCCCAATGAGATACGGTGAGGTAGCAGGTGCCAGTGTGAACTGCAACAGACACCCATGATTTATAGCTTTCACTGGTTTCAACTCCAGGGCAAGCCTCCACCACCTGGGTAGATTCAGCCACAGCAGAGAGACAAGCACACAGGACTGAACTGGAAAAAAAGACATGTGCCTTCATTTCAGTTGTGATCCATAGCACCACGCTTTATCTCCAATAGGACCCAATAGGACCCAACAGCTCTACACAGAGCTGGGCAGCTCACAGATCTCACCCAACCCCCCTGCCCCAGGAACCTGCCTTCAGCCTTGGCCCAGATAGCCATCCCCAGAACACTGGCTTCTCACAGATCATTGTATCACCCCCACATCACAGGGGAGCTGAGACATCTGACTAGAGACTTGCCCTAGGTCACACAAAGCAGTCAGTCAGTTGTTTAACTCAGGACTAATTGGCCCATACATAAACCACGGCTTTATACTATCTTTTCGTACATGTTCTGAACTAACTTCTGAGACTGAAGAGCTACATATGTCTAGTAAAGAAGGTTTAGGAAAACAACCTTCCCAAAGACAAGCAAGCTGGCAGTGAAATTCAATTCCTTCACTTCTAAGCCCCGCCCCAGCGCATCTATATTCAGTATTGTCTAAATCCCCCCCCTCCATCCCTGCACGCATGCGCTTTTCTGTATCCCCATTAGATTCTTCTTGTTGTGTTACTTATGTGCTCATTTCCTCAATTGCTACATTAATCTTCTCTACTTAACACAAAAACAAAATTACTAAAGCAATTTTAAGTGTGTGAAAATAATGTATCTAAATATTATTTTTTAAACACATATTACCTATGTGTAGGTGTGTGCCTATGTGAATGTATACGTAGACGTCTGTGTAGGATCTGGGAGACCAGAAAAAGTCACCCTGAAGCTTGAGCAATCGTTAAAGCTGATCTGGATACTGGGAACTAAAACTGGGTCCTCTGGAAGAGCGACAATCACCCTTGAGTGTAGAGCCCTCTTCCCAGTCCCTTGTTTAAATAATATTTTAAAGTGCATCTTAATGGTAAGAATGAAGGAGACATTTTGGATCTTGAAAAGAAAAGAGAAAAAAAAAAAAGCAAAGAAAAGCCCCTTTGTTGGGGTTAAATTTTGATACATCATCATCATTATGAAACCAAAAGTCACTTCCATTTTAGATGATCCATGTATGATTACACTTGAATTTTATTAGATGGGGAGGGAGAGGACACTGAAAGAAAAACTTAAACTTTCTGTGTAGCTTCTATAGAAGAGCCTACTTCCTCAGTATGCCCGTTGCTGTGGATACCTGCTGCACCACGGGTAGAGCCCAGGCAGCTGCTCCCCTCCCAGAGCCTCGGAGCAGCTTGTTCTTTGTGTAGCTCTGCCGTCATCACAGGCAAGGTTTATTGTTATTTTGTGTCCAGCATCCACTTTAGGCTCTCCACTAGCTCCAGAGAGCTAAAGAGGAAAAAAGCTTCAACGTTGTATTTGTCTTTGGATTCCGAGAAGGCTGGGTACAGGAAGGTCCTCCGCACAGGTGCATCGAATGATCCACCAGAAATTCACATTTAACTGGAAAACATGTGGTTTTCAGACAGACTGGGGTTACCACAGGGCAGGGCACTTAGGCGATGGTGGGCTCTGGATTTGGCTAAAGTAAAAGAAAGCCCCCGGATCTTGAGAATAGGGAACGTTAGCGTTGCAGTTTTTATACTGTCCTTCGCAGAGCTCTTTTACATCCTGGTGAAATGGTTTTCTTTCTTTTTTTTTAATATTTATTTATTTATTATATGCAAGTACACTGTAGCTGTCTTCAGACACCCCAGAAGAGGGCAGATGACTCCCCAAACCCTTAAAGGTCTGGTTACTTGCAAACCAACCTTCCTCTTCTTCCCCTGGTAATCGCAAGGGCAACTCGCCACACAACTCTCCTTTAGCTCATGGCGTTAAGTGTGTGTGCCAAACCAGTTTATTCTTTTTCTGACCCCCGCCCCACTTCACACACTTCCCCCCATCCCATACTATTTCACTCCTAAAACAGATTCTTAGGGACCACGTCACAGATGAGAAAGCAAGCGTGCTTAAAGTATGTTCAAGGTCACACTTCATGGAACCCTGCTCTGTTTGTTCAGAAAAGCCCATGGAGGCTTTTAGCAACGAGCATGTGTGTGGCGTGGGCCCAAGGGTCGTCCTAAAACAAACTCACTCTTGGTGGTGCCAGTATTTACTCTGCTGGATACACAGGAATCAGTTCTTGCTACTTTCCCTCAACTAGGCCAAGCAATGACAGCCACAGTTGTGACTTCAGTTTTGTTGTTCAACGGAGGTGGCTCCTGCTGCCCCCACCTCTACACACTGGGTAAACGAAACTGACACCCAGGGAATACTTTGCCATGCCACAATCCCTACACTGAAGTATCTACCCAGAAGCCACAGGACCCTGTGCTCGCCCCCATCGCTCTCCCTTTTCTTCCGAAGTGTGCAGAGGGAACTTCCCAGACGGCCCTCAGCCACTTTCCTCCCATCAACTCAGTCCCTTATAGGACCCACAACTCTGGGACTTGGAGGTTCTCACTCTTGGAGTAGGGGGAGGGTGGGGATCAGAAGGTATCAGCAGAGGATGCGGTGCCCTAACTTGGGCGCGCGCAGCAGTAGTAGAGGGGACTCCGGCAGTAAGTGGGTCCCCTGCTGGCTCCCGTATCACCCGCCCCTCCCCGCGCCGGGGACCCGGAGAAAAGGGGGTTGTGAGGTGCACACAAAGGCGACGGTGCCCGCGCGCGCCCAGTGATGGCTCTGCGCCCGGCACGTGGCACCTGCGGCCCGGCGCAGCCAACTGAGCGCAGGCCAGAACGTGGTTGTTTCCTTGTCGCCGCAGAGTCCCCACACTTTAGCTAAAGTTTCCGCGCTGAGGGCACGCGGGGCACCTTGCTTGGACCCCAAAGAGGGGCGGGCGCAGAGCAGCCTAGCTCACCCAGGCCCTCTAGGACCTGCTCTCTATAATTCTCATCCGGGCTGGGGGGGAACTTGGCTCACCTTTAGAGGTTAGGCCGTCTGGGTGCAGATACTTCCATGGTCCTTATTTGTGTACAACCTTTGGCCGCTTAACTTTACCCCTTTCTGCGGAAGCGGGGAGGTCGTGATACCTGCCCATGAGCGGATCCATGTGCTCTGGGACCTGGAGCTTAAAAGCTGGGAAGAAAATCTTCCAAACATAAGGTTCTGGGTTGTCCAAGGCTTCCGAAAAAGGAAGCCCAGGCCTCAGTGGTCATTAGCTTCGTTTAAACTGGTTGCAAGAATTAAAACGAGGCGAGCCTGTGAGAAGCCTTGCTAAAATGCCTGGCACATCGCCAGGTGGTCTGTTTTCTGGGCTCCATAGCAGGCCAGGTGTTTAAAATGCAGTGTGTTTAATTGAAATGAAACACACGCACAGCGAATGAGTCAGAGCTCCCAAGACAAAGGAGCAGAGCTCCCAAGACAAAGGAGCAGAGCTCCCACGCAGCTTCCTCCGGGGTCTGGCAGAACTCAGTTGCCACATTACAAGTACCTGGTTTTACCTGGGTCCCAGCTCACCCAGAGCAGTATGTTAAAAAAAAAAAAAAAGACTTTGTTGAGGGCAAGAAAAGGAAAGAAGAAGAAATTCCCCCCGAGAAAGAACAAAGGACCTCTGCGTCAGGTTATGTATTTGCTCGCTCTGTTAGCCTAGTGCCTTGCCTTTCGCCATGAGTTACTCATTCTGCAACAGGTCAGATGAATGGCTTTACAATCCATCCCCCAAAATTCAGAAACAGAGGTAACCAGCCTAAAGGAGAGGGAGGAGCCCTCTTAGTGCAAGGTAAGGCACTTCCAAGACATAGTTGCCTCTCTTTGCTGTAGTGTCTCCCCAGTGACGAATGCTCCAATCTTGTCTAAATTCGCACCCATAGCCAGGGTTTCAATCTAGTTTTGCGTTGATCGTCGCCCTCCCCCGACCCCCACCCCACACTGCTTCTCTTTTTTGCTTCATAACAAGAAAAGAAAAAAAAAAACTACTAAGCCCAAAACTAACTCAAGTGGTGGCATTCCTGTAATCCCAGCAGTCAAGAGGCAGAGGCAGGTGGACCTCTATGTGTTTGAAACATGCCTGGTCTACAAGGCACATTACAGACTGGCCAAATCTACAGTGAGACAGACCCTTTCTCAAAAAGACACATTGATGTCTTGCAAAAGGAAAAGTGGGGGTGAGGAAAAGGAGGGACATCACATTTTGATAGTCACCTTCTTAAAGAATTCTCTTTAGCAAGATAACTAAGCATCAAATTTGATTTTCTCAAGAGGAGAGAGCCCACCCATCACAGCCCAGGCACAACAGGAAGCTACTGGCTGAATTCATTCCTAACAGAATTGGTGAGACAGTATTCGGTGGTACCTCTTGAGTCCCAGCCTTTCAAGGCTCTTGATTCTTGAAAATGGACAAAATAATGAAGAGCTGCTTCCGCCCCCCTCCTTCTTTTTCTTTCGTGGGTAATTGTTAGCTAATAAAACGGTCAAAATAAATTTTAGAAGAGAGCTCAAGAGAGTGGAAGAAAGAAGGAGGAGCAATGAAAGGCTCAGAGCCGGGGGCGTGGGGAGCGGATGTGAGAGGCACCCCCCTTTTTTTGTCTGCCTCTCAGGGGGAAAAGATTTCCTATTTGTCAGAAACTTGAAAAAAATCTACAAAGGTACATTATGTTTTCCTAGCTAAGTTGTGGAGTGGAAGCCATAGTTTGATGCTTATTGTGTTGGTGGTGGGAGGGGTTGGGGGTGGGGGGAGCAGCATTTTCTTCCCTACACAGAATCTGAAACCTCCATCCCTGCACATCTGAGAGCCTGAACAGTCAGTCCTGCTGAGGCTTTGGACTGGGTGGGGGTGGGAAGTTGCTTCTTCAAAAAAAAAAAAAAAAAAGAAAGAAAGAAAAGAAAAGAAAAATGAAGACAAGTTCACTACCTCTCTTCCAACAGGGGAGCATTCATGCAGGAAGTGAACTTTCAAAGAGTTTCAAAAGCAAATGCAATAAAGGGGCCGGGAGAGGCTCCACTTGCAGTTTTCAAGGACTACACCGGTGGTCTCAACCTTCCTAATGCTGTGACCTTTCAATACAGTTCCTCGAGGACCACCAACCAGACAATTATTTTTGATGCTACTTTGTAACTGTAATTTTGCTACTGTTATGAATGGTATGGTAAAAATCTGATATGTGGATGGTCTTAGGTGACCCTGTGAAGAGGGTCATTTGACGCCCCCAGAAGGGTCACTGCTCAAAGTTTAAGAACCACTGGAAAAGGTGCTATTTTTCAGAAGGTCAGAGGAAGGAAGAGATGGAATACCAACTCTAATGGAGGAAAAAAAAAAAAAAAAGCTAAGCTCCGAGTTTATCCTATGCAAACTGACTATGGGCTCCTGGGCCTTAGCTTGCCATGGTCAGCCCTGTGCAGGGGAGTTAGACCCTATGCTTAAGAGTGCAGGCTGCAGAATGGACAGGAAAGGAAAAAGAGGAACTCTGGGTGCCTTCTTAAATGACCTACTGAGGCTTCTGGGTCACATGCTCCAAGCAAATTCACTCCCTAACACAAGGCAACAACGTTCTGCTGAGTTTCTTACCTGGTACAATATTGATTTGCAAATGTTACAAGGGACTCCAGCAGGCACCCCAGCTCCAGAGTTAATAGTGTACAGTGTACATGGCTGTGCAGTGTACGTTAATGCACCACGCTCTAATACCACACTGAATTCCAAACCTGTCATCTGCAGAGGGGTCACACCAACTAGACTTGAGGGATCCTTTCAGTTGCCTACCAAAGGCAGCACAAATTGCTGGAGGCATGTGGCCTTGTCGTTCACCCAACACACAAACCAAAGAGTCACTGTCTCTGCTCTCTGTCCTCACATGGTTGGTCCTCATAAGGGGAGATGGAAGGCATGTTCCAGTATCTAAAACATGCTCTTTCTACTCTTACCAGAATGAGGACCTAGAGTCGTTCACTCTTAACACTAGCAGGTCCCCTGGATGTCTAGAAAACAAAGGTCCCAGCTCCAAGTCCATCAGTGGTTCTCAACCTGTGGGTGGCAACCTCTTTGGAGGGGTAAGATGACCCTTTTCCAGGAGTCACGTAAAGCCATCTGCATGTCAGATATTCACATTGCAATTCATAACAGTAGCAAGATTACAGTATGAAGCAGCAACAAAAATAGTTTTATGGTTGGGAGGGGTCACCACAACATGAAGAACTGTATTAGGAGTAGCAGCACTGGTAAGATTGCAAACCACTGAACTACATGGTCTTCCATGACACTAATAATCTATCCAGGTAACCAAGACATTGAGCCATGTCACCAACAGCCATGCTCTGCTGGAGCTGCAGGGAAGGCCAGGACTCAAGACTCCAGCTGGGGCTTGCAGAAACCATTACTAGGAATATTTAATCATGTCTTTCCTTCTGGTTATAAGAACCCTCTATAACATGTTTTTATTTTCCCTTTTGCATTTGCATTTGGGACACACCTCCAGGAAGTCATTAGTAAGGCCTGCTTTAGTGACTAAATTGCTCAAACAGTAGAAAATCCCCTTCTCCTGTTGGGCATCCCTGCCTTGCTTTCTTTCCTTTCTCTGTGAGACCTCTGGTACTTAGCACCTCTTCCTCCTCTCTCAACCGTTGTCTCCGTTCTGAATTCTCTTTATCTTTTTTCCAGCCATGCCAGTTAAGGTTTTTATCAATTTGACACAATCTAAAGTCATCATAGACAAGTGAACCGCAATTGAGAAAATGCCTCCATCAGATTGCCTCTGGCCAAGTCTGTGGGGAGTTTTCTTGATTGATGATTGATGATGTAGAAGGTCCCAACCCACTCTGGGTGGTGCCACCCCTGCGCAGGTGGTCCTGGGTAATACAAAAGCAGACCAGGCAAGCCAGGAAGCAGCCTTGATCTCTGCTTCAGATCCTGCCTCCAGGACCTTACTAGAGGTCCTGTGCTCTTATACTTAGTGATAAAGTGTAAGATATAAGATGAAACAAATCCTTGTCTCTCCAAGTTCATTTTGGTCTCGATGTTTATCACAGCCACCGAAAGCAAAGGAGAACACCGGTCTTGATAGCCGACCTTGGTTGTCAACTTCTACTGGGATACACAGGGTGAGGTTGTGTTTCTGTCTTTCCTAACCTACCGAAGGCATTCTCTGATTGACTGGCTTCAATAAAAATCTAATGGTGGGGCAGGAAGTGGAAGGCAGGACTTCCTGGGAGGGAGAACAGAACTCTGAGCAGAAGAAAAAGGAAGAGCTTTTGCCAGCAGACATGAGAAAAGAGGAAACACGAAAGGAGGCCTGAGAGGAGAGGAAATAAAGGAGCCATGACAGTTTCCTGGTATTGCCTGGTGCTCTTGACACTCCAAATGCCTTCATCTCTATCCTTTCCTAAACGTGATGGCCCCTCATGGTTTAGACCAATCCCTTCATCTTATCTATACTTTCTTCCCCTTGTGTCATAAGCATCATAAGCCACTGCTGGACATACAGACTCCAAATCAGCATCCCTGAAGGATGCTCACATCCCCGTGTACCTGTTGTGCATCTTTCCCTGTGGTGTCCACCAGTCCCTCTCACTCAGTATTCAGAATGGAACTCAGTAACTTATCATAAATAACCACTGTCACACAGTGTCACCACCTTAACCACTCAGAAGGCTGAGGCTGGGAGATGATGAGTTAGGACCAGTCTAGACGACATAGTGACTCTGCCTCAGAAAAACACCCCTACCATCAAAGATGGTTTTGTGTTTTAATTTTCATAATTTGAACAGCATTACTGTTCTCCCAGACACTCATATTTGAAAGCTTGGAGCCTTCTCATGTCTCCTTTTCTCCCTTGTGCCTCCCAAATGCTATTAAAAAAATACATTTAGAATAAGCTTGGCTAATTTGTTTTTATGACACATGTCTAGTTTTGCCTTGTATTATAAGATGTGACTATTTTAAAGAAAATTTTGCAAAAATAAATTTGAATGGACATAGACAGATACCTTGATTAACAGCATGATGTTATTATTTATTCTGCGATAGCTTATTTCTGACAAGGACATGATATCACATCCAACTTCTGCCTTGAATAATTTAATTTTATCGCTCTAAAATTGCATTCTGTTATAATATTTTTACCTTCAATAAGGGGATATTAAAATTTCCAAACAATATGCCAGTCATTTTGAAAATAAATTTTGTTATGAAAATTTAAACATACATAAAAACAGTAAAACAAACACCCATAGGACTCCCTTGCAAGGAAGGGAGGGAGGGAGGGGCAGAGAGAAGGGGGGGAGGTGGAGGGGAAGAATGGTCAGATATCAGTTATTCTACCCCTCCTTGTCTTGCTATGTCATTATAACAGTGTTATATAAAAGGGAGACTTGGGCTTACCCACCCAGCATATGAGCAATGGCACTCAATGCTGCCATGCCAATTTATTGTCGCCAAAGCTGATAGCACAACAGCATCGCATAGTTCTCAGTCCCTCCCTACTAAAATTTTCTCTGTCTCAAAAATGTACCCCCCCCCAGTTAGTTTCATTGTATCTTGGTCGAATTGAGAACCTCATAAATCCCAGCCAGTGCTTCTGGTTTGAGCTCTGAAGTCCTTTTGAGCCTTTCTGGTTTTCCATGTCATTGACTTGATAGAACAAACCAGGTCCCTAAGTCCAAATGGCCCACAGTGTGCTTTGTCTGTGTGCTTCCTCCCTAGCCCCTGTTGGTTAACATGTTGCTCCTCTGTTCTCATATGTACTAAGTGCTTGTGCAAGTCATGTTGGGCTTCCTTGTCTTTATTTGTGTATCATAGTCCGTTTTCATCTGTATCAAAGCCCATTCTCAACCATGAGTGCTGGGTTACAAATGAAGATTTATTCCTTCAGCTGTCCTCCATGGCTTCCTCTGCTAGTTGACCAACGCAACACTCAAGCGTTGCAAGGTTTTGTCTTCATTGTGTCTCTGTTCTTCACTCATAAAAGCACTCTCTGTCACGGCGTTTTGTTTTCCCCTTCTGTTTGTTTGTTTCTCTTGGTTCTCGACATTTCAATCAAAGTGAAGAACTGTGAAGAACTAATATAGGAATCATCTAGCCTGTTCCCTGAGAGTAGACTGATGACGTCATGTAAAGTCTGAGGAGACACCAATGGATAAGCAAAAACTATTACAGTAATTGTCCTCATTTTCTTAGAGAGCCGTATTCTTTGATTCTGTGGGTTCTCCTGGAAGAATATCATCTTTGTAAGAAATGTGTGCATTTAGGGCTGGGGACGTGGAACAGTCAGTAAATAATCTGTTGCACAAATATAAGAACCCAAAGCCAGCTGTGCTAATGCATCCCCGTAATGCCATTACTGGGGAGGCAGTCAGGATGACCCTGTCTTGCTGGCCGGTCAGTATAGCCAAATTGCCAGGCACCAAGGTCAGTGAGATACCTTGTTTCTTAGTTACATTCCTATTATTGTGAAGACACATCATGACCAAGGCAACTTACTTTAAAAAAAAAAAAGCACTTAATTGGGGGCTTGCTTACAGTTTCAGAGGGTGACCCATAACCCTCATGGTGGAGAGCATGGCAGCATTTATGGAGTTGGAGGATTAGCTAAGAACGTCCTGATCCCCAAGCTAGAGGCTGGGTGGGAGAACTCGGCCTGGTGTGGACTTTTAAAAACTCTTGTGGTAAATAATATTTGGGTGTTTCTACCCCATCTTAGATCATTTAGGTCCCAAATAAAAGACACAAAACCTTTATATTTACAATAAGCCTTGAAGCACTAAAACTAAGCAGATATCAATCCTTTAAGCCATTTTGTCTACTACCCTGTCAATAGTTCTGAAATATCATTTGCTATGTTCCACCTTGGTGCTCCTACAGGCCTAACAGGCCGGCCCTCGTGGCCCAGTGCTTATGGTTTACCTACCCCATGGCAACTTCTTTCTTTCTCTTTCCTTCTCTTTCTTCCCAATCCCTGCCTGAGACCTGAAGCCCAGAAACCTTCACTCTGTTCACCTTCTTCTGCCCAGCCAAGGCTGTAGGTATCTTTATTGACCAATGAGGGATTACTTGGGGAACAAGGAGTTTTTGCTACTCTTGGAAAAACCAGGTCTTGGGATACAGTATTTAGCATTTGAATACATAGCAGCACCAGACACACTCGCCAGTGTCATACTTCCTCTAATAAGGCCACACCTCCTAATCCTTCCCAAAACACTCCCACTAACTAGGGGCCAAGCATTCAAACATATGAGCCTATGGGGCCCATTCTCACTCAAACCACCATCCCTTGCCTTAAAAAATAAACTGAAGAGCAAGTGAGGAAGACATCCGATATTGATCTCTGGTCTCCGCATGTACAACCACACACATGTGCATACACATAAACATGTACACATATACACAGGTCTAGTTTGCTTTCTATTGATGTGATAATCCCCATGACCAAAAGCAGTTTGAAGGAGGAAAAGAATTTGGCTTACACATCCTTACCATAGTATATCATTGAAGGAAACCAGGCCTAGAACCCAGAGGCAGGAACTGAGAGATCATACATGAATGCCGCTTACTAGCTAGCTCCCCATAGTGTAATCAATTTTTGCCTGACTTCCTTCCTTCCTTTCTTCCTTCCTTCCTTCCTTCCTTCCTTTGACTCTTTCTTTCTTTCTCTCTTTCTTTCTTTCTTTCTTTCTTTCTTTCTTTCTTTCTTTCTTTCTTTCTTTCTTTCTTTTAGTGGGGTTGTTTGTTTGTTTGTTTTTGAACAGGGTTTCTCTGTGTGGTCCTGGCTGTCCTGGAACTTGCTCTCTAGAACAGGCTGGCCTTGAACTCAGAGACCTGCCTCCTCTGCTTCTCGAGTGCTGAGATTAAAGGCCAGCTTTATCCAGCTGTGTCCAGTTGACAAAAAGCACCTAATCATCACATGTACACAAAAGCGCATCCACTCAAAAGACACAAAATGATAGCGCATATGTTCATTACCATCATTGATTAGGATAGGTGGACTCTAAAGGTTTTAGATATATCAAACAGGTGATTTAGAAATAACTAGAAGGATTAAGTTTATATCTGTGTAGGTATTTTGCACTTGGTGGTGTGACAGGAATGTTGTGTCTCATAGATAAAAAACTGGAGCTGTGCAAAGTAATATTTTCCCAAGAATATGTAGATACTTAAGCAAGTGTTATCACAATGTATATACTATATCGTGAAGATTTAATTTTTAAAAATATTTTCAGTATACTTGAAGATCATTTTCAGTTTACAGAAGCCTGGCAAAAGATATGCAGCAGCTGACAGTTATTTGTGGCTATTGGGCATTCCGCTATTTGTGTGTAATACGTCACTTAGCTGTCACCAAGACACCATCCATGCCTTAGCCTGTTAGGCTGTTATTAGGCTGCTCTTAGTTACTAACTGAGCAGAAGCACAAGCTGCTCAGATCCCTTTTCTGAGCAGCCGGACTGGTTGGGTTTTTTGGTTTTGTTTTGTTTTTTTGTGCATGCGTAAGCATATGTGTACACATTAGTGTGTACGCATAATGAGGATAGCGGTTGATGTTAGCTGTCTTCCTCAAATGCTTCTCTACCTTCTTTTTTATTGAAAATTTCATCTCTCTTTCAGACACACACACATGCACACACACACACACACACACACACACGGAGTCCACTGAGTGCTCCCTGTATGTGCATGTGTGTGCATCTCCTGGAACTTGGATAGCTTGTTCAGGGTCATATCCCTGGCAGCCGTGAATGGCCAGTAGCACCTCAGCAAGAGGTGGGACTTCGTGGGTCTCTCCCCTGCCCATTCTGGGATTTTTGCCTGGCTTCATCTTATACAAGTCTTATGCACACGGTACATGTGAGTTCATGCATATGGCGGGCCTGTCATATGCAGACTGCAAATATCAACTACCTCTGGCTACAGTCTTTCTGACCCACTTCTCTGTGATGATCATTGAACCTTGTGGGTAGGGTGTGTGGGATAGAAGTTCCATTTAGAGCTGAGTATTCTACCTTCTCTTCTCCACTGCATGTTGTTGAGTCTTGGGTCTCTGTATTAATCACTGTCTAACCCACTGAATTTTTAAAAAAATTTTTTTAAAAATTTAAAAATTTTTTTTAAAAATGAGGGGTGAGAAATGCACTAATCTATAGGTATAAAAATAAGAATTTAAGCATCAGGATAATACCCTGTCCACTTAGCAAAATAATAGCCCTAGGTTCTCCCCTGGGGCCTATGTCCTACTCAGTCATGGGTTTTAGGTCTAGTTAACAGTAACTCAGATGAGTTCTGTCTTATGGAGTGGGCTTTAAAATCCAGTCAAAACTTGGTTGGTTCCTCTAATAACAACATTCCTGCTGTTGTGGCACCAGTGGGTGTGTTTTGCCTGGCTACGGTTACTGTGGCTCACAGAGTGCACAGCTGAGGAAGACCGTTGAGTACTTTTCTCTCCCAATAGTAGAAATAGAACCATCTAGCATTATGGAAACTGTAGAGAGGAAGCTCCCATGTTGGTATCAGCTTGATTTCTCCATGCCCTGCGCCTCAGGTACTTGATGTCTTCAGCAGTGGGGTCTTATCTTCAAGCCCTGGAGAATAACAGCCATGTTAACAGCATGTAATGCTTAACAAGAAGTCTTGGAACTTCCCAGAGCAACAACTCGGGAAGAAATACCCCATCTTCAGCACTCAGCTTTTTGTCAGATAGCCGATAGTGTCTAGGGGAGGTATTATCCTCCCATTGTAGAGTCTCCATTTAGCCACCCCTTTACATACATATATGTGTATATTTTAGGAAGCATCTACAGTAGAAGGTTTCCATATGGCATTTTTTCAAAGACCTCCAATGTTAGTTATCCCCCTACAAGCACAATGCCCTCCAGACCCCTACCCCAACTAACCCGTTGTTACACTGTTCTCCTTCCCTAAAATACAAGAACTCAGGGTCTTTACATTTAAAAAAAAAAAAAAGCTGGTTTCTAGACTTTATCTGTAGATGGATTACCTAAAATACTAATTGAGATGTTACTTTTAAGCTAGTTCATATTTGGGACTGGTGCTTTCAAGTGTTAAATATGGGAGAAAATTAGACTATAGAATTTAAGAGAGATAAGCAAAAGATACCTAAAAATATCTTTTTGTTAAGTGTACAAGAAGCATCTGAACTGCTTTTGCTAGACAAACTTAAAATGTAAATTTAAAAGATTAGTTTCAGGATCAACCTGTATTCTAAGATTCCCCCCTCCCCCAGTCCATTTAAAGTGTGAATATATGAACAAGGTTGAGATGAGCCAACTTTTGTTTTGGAAAAGTTGCTAAGAAATAGTGTACTATGTTATAATTAATGTGTTTTAACTTTTAAATATGTTGCTGGGGCTCCCAGTTACTGGTTCTCAGTCTCCTCTGTATGAGAATTTGAAAAGAGGACTCAGACAGGGTCCCCAATGGAGGAGCTAGAGAAAGTACCCAAGGAGCTGAAGGGGTCTGCAGCCCCATAGGAGGAACGACAATATGAACTAACCAGTACCCCCGGAGCTCCCTGGGACTAAACCACCAACCAAAGAAAACACATGGTGGGACCCATGGCTCCAGCCGCATATGTAGCAGAGGATGGCCTAGTCGGTCATCAATGGGAGGAGAGGCCCTTGGTCCTGTGAAGGCTCTATGCCCCAGTATAGGAGAATGCTAGGGCCAGGAAGCAGGAGTGAGTGGGTTGTGAAGCAGGGGGAGGGAAGAGGGGATAGGGGATTTTCAGAGGGGAAACTAGGAAAGGGGATAACATTTGAAATGTAAATAAAGAAAATATCTAATAACAAGAAAAGGAAAAGAGGGCTCAGAAGGAAGCTTTTGGACTATTTAGTTCAAGAAAAGGGCATGGAGTCCCTGCCACCTGCCGCCTCTCTCTGAACTAACTTGGAGACAGTAATTGGTGTGTGTGTTGGAGGATGGTTTCCTTGAAGTCTAGACTTGGAAAAATGGAAAAGAGCTGAAATACAGATCATCATAGGCTTCCAAGAAAGGCAGTTCCCACTTCCAAAGCAGATGTGTGCTCAGCATCTTCAGTGGAGCAATAGATGAAAAATCTCTATTCTCAAATAAGTTCTTTGTTGTCCTGTGGAAGTTCCTTGAAGGATAATACTGGCTTTGACTCGTCTAACACTTTTCAGGCCCGACAAAATCTTGAATTCCTACTACCAACCTAGCTCATGTCTCAAGTCAAGGTCTCTCACTGGTTCTGCTAGGCTGGCTGGCCAGCAAGTCTTAGCCACCTTCTTGTCTCCTGCACCAGGAGCATGGGCATGTGCCACCAAGGCTGCCTGTTTATACATGGATGCTGGAGATTATGCTTGCTCCTCATTCTTGCAAGTCAAGTATTTCTCCCAATGAGGCCATATCCCAAACACCTGTTTTATTTTTCTGGAAAAAACAAAGGAACCAAAAAAGTGAATCATGGGTGAAACCACAGAGCATAGCATGGCATGGCAAGCTGCTCCTAAGATGGCTTGTGTTCCTTGGCTAGGGCTGTCAGAATAAAGGCCAACCTTTTTTATAATAATAATAGTAATAATTACTATTATTATTTTTATGTGTATGTTTTCACCTGTATGTATCTATGTTCACCATGTGCATGCCTGATTCCCATAGAGGTTGGAGGAAGACATTAGATCTCCTGGAACTGGGATTACAGACGGTTGTGAACCAACATGTGGGTACAGAGAATTGAACTTGGGTCTTCTGCAAGGACAGCTGAGCTGTCTCTCCAGCCCCACAGTCGGCTCTCTTACACACCTGGAGTCTATTAGCCCTGATATGGATGAAAGTTGAGCTTTCAAGGGCATAGGAGAGCTGGCTCCATCCCAGAATCTGCTCCGTACCTGACTTTCAGTTCCTGAAGAGTGGCTGGCAATCTTAGGGGTTCCTTGGCTTCTCACCCCAGTGTCTGGCTTCCTGCTCACATGACATTCTTCCTGTGTGAATGTCTGACTCTGGACAAGTTTCCCCTTTTTATAAATACACCAGTCATATTGGATTGGGGCCCATCCTTCTGACCTCGTTTTAAATTTGGTTACCCCTGTAAAGTCCCTGCTTCTAAATGAGGTTATACACGGAGGGTGGGTATGCAATTCAGACTGCAGAACTATTTTCTCTGGTGAATGGTTCTGCTGCTTTGCTTCTTTCTGTTATTTTTACTTCTATTTCCCTCAAGTTAGATGTCCTGGCTTCATTCTCCGATGGCACAGAGCACACTTCTCCATTCCCTCCATTTACACCTTTCCTCTGTCCTTTCTTTTATATCCCTAGTCCATCCAGTTCTATGCAATCTGCACACTGATGCAGGCTCAAACTTGTAACAGCAAACCTTTGAACAGGAAAGTTCTGCGTGGAAATGCTCGTCCTCCTCAGCATTTTGAGTCTGGGCTCCTTGACGATGCCTCTACTCTTGACTGGCTTTCCTTTTCAAAGAGCTTCTAGGTTACACTGCAGTTATCACCACCTCTTCCAAAATCATAAACCTTCATTTCTCCTTTGTGGTGCTACTGATCCACCCCAGGATTTTGTAAGTGCTAGGTAAGCATTCTGTTGCTGAGCCACATCCCAGCCTTCCTCCTCCTCCTTCTCCTCCTCCTCCTTCTCATCCTCCTCTTCCTTCCCTCCCCACGCCCCAAACCTTTCAGCCCTTACAGCAAACAGGTACTTCAGTTCATCTAATCTAAAATGTCACTAGATGAGAGGATGTGCCGCTAGTTTGTTTATCACCATTACCAGGGAAACCAATGTTTGTCTCCTTTTGGGCTTTTAGTCTCATTAATAAAAGAAATTTTAAATGGAGTCAGAAGGAAGCTTGAGGACAATTTTATTAAATTTTGAGAGAAAAACAACTTGACAGGCAAGCTGGAAATTCCCCAGCTGTCAAGAGGAGGGAGATAGGGGGAAATAATACCTTTAGAGTTAGGCACGGCTGTCAGAGAAACAGTGAGAAAGCTCCAAATGCCAGGGGAAATTATGAGAAGGACAAACGTGATCAGCTTCAGGGCTGAGTTCAGAAGGTACCCCATCCCAAACCCTGTGTCCCAGGATAAAAGAGAACACCAGGGACACGGAATACAAGCACTGTTTGGTTTTAAAGAAAAAACACTCCCAAGAACGGAGTGGCCAGTGAGCTGAGGAAAGAACCCCAACCAGGAGGTGTGTAGCCCTGTATGTGTCTCTGATGTGGCGACACATCACTTGTTTGCATCGCCCGGGCTTTTCTTGGGCATGCGCTGTACAATGGCATCCAGTCTTTTCTAGGATTTACTTCCTTGCACTGCCAGGCAGGTTCTGCTCTGTCCTTCCTGGCTTCTCCAGGATCTCCACTTCTCTGGACTATTTGGCATCACCCCCAGGTTTCCGGAATCCTCGGGGATCTTGCTTCCCCACACTACCAAGTAGGTCCTGTTCCTTCCCACGTGTATGCCTTCTGATCTCACATGTGGATTTTCTGAGGTCTCATACCTCCAACATCTAATTGAGTAGACTGACTCCAGGCATGGAGTCACCACAGAGCTGCAGAGGAGAGGACTAGCCATGCATGTATGAAACTTGGATAGTGACTATAGGTAAGACAGTAGTGGACTCTCCACAGAAGATCGGTGGTGGAACCTGTAGCCTTGAACACCAGTCCTGTGGAGAAAAACAATGTCTCGGCACTCTTGCAACTTAGTCCTTTTCTGTATATTATACTACCTCTGCTGAAAGGAGAAAGATGATTCGACAAAAAGAAATACCCAACTAATAAAGTTCTTCAGATGTGCAGTCCCAGTGCAGAAACAAAAGTAACATGGCAAAACACAACAACAATGCCTGCACAGTCACTAGTCCCACAGAAATGGCCCCCACTGAGAAAGGCCTGGGAGACAAATAGTTCAAAGGAATCATTGTATGTTTAAAGGACTCAGAGAAGGTATGATGATACCTCAAGAGAATAAAAATAAAGAGCTGAATGAATGAAGAAACCAATCCAAGATTTAAAACAACAACAACAAAACAAAAAACAAAACAAAAAAAAAAAACAAAAACAGAATTCAATAAAGAGATAGAATTACTGTCATAGTTTGACTCTGCTTGGCCCAGGAGTAGCACTACTAGGTGTGGCCTTCTTAGAGGAAGTGTGTCACAATAGGTATGGGCTTTGAGGTCCTATGCTCAAATTCTGCCCAGTACAGAAGAAAGAGTCTTCTTCTAGCTGCCTTCAGGTCAAGATGTAGAACTCTTGGCTCTTCCAGTTTCATGTCTGTCTGGATGCTGCCATGCTTCTCACCATGATGATAATGGACTGAACCTCTGAAAACTGTAAGCCAGCCCCAATTAAATATTTTCCTTTATAAGAGTTACCTTTGTCATGGTGTCTCTTCATAGCAATAAAACCCTAAGACACATACCCGCACTGAAATGGTAGAAACAAAAACCCAATAATCCAAATTATAACCGCAGTGGAAAGCTTCACCAAAATAATGTATCCTAGGAAAAAGAGAGTCAGCACCGGGAGATGGAGTACAAGGGTAAGATGATGCAGGGCAGGTCAATGAGAAGCATTTTAAAAGCTAAATGGAATGGAACAAGGGAGAGTACTAGAATACCATGAAAGCAGTTAACCTATGATATTATGGGCAGAGGAGAAGACTACTATACCAAAAGCATGAGGTATGATAGAGCCCCTCAATCATAAACATAGGAATCCTATCTGTTCTGGATAGGTCTGTGTCAACTTGACACAAACCTATCATCTAAAATCATCTTAGAGGAAGGAACCTCAACTGAGAAAATACCTCCATATATTTAGGGTATAGATAGGCCTATAAGGCATTTTCTGTTATTGATGGGGAAGGGCCCATCCCATTGTGGGTAGAGTCACCCCTGGACTAGTAGCCCTGGGTTATATAAGAAAGCAGGGTGAACAAGCCAGTAATCAGCACTTCTCCATGGGCTCTGCATCAGCTGCCGTCTCTAGGTAACTGCCCTTTTTGAGTTCCTGTCCTGACTTCTTCAGTGATGAAGTATAAGCCAAATAAACCCTTTCCTCCTCAACTTGGTTTTGGTCATGGTGTTTCATTATCACAGCAAATAGAAGCCCTAACTGGATACTTACTGTAAGGTTACATGTGACCTTGATCAGCCATTATTGGTCAGCCCAGAAAGGAACGTCTTTAGAGACAGTACATCTCCCAAGGTAGTCTATCTCCCTTGGGAATCAATCTCCTTCCTGAGAAGGAGAGACCAGTGTGCTATGGCTATGTAACAGAATTTTTCCCTAATTAATTGATTGGATAATAAAGATGACAAGAAGCCAATCTCTGGGCAAGGAAAGGCAGGCCTTCCAGTCTGAGAGTGGAAGAGGGAAAACAGGAGGAAGGCACTCCCTTTTGGACGGCATGGTGGGAGCAAAAGCAGGCAAAATGTAGACCAGGGACTGTTAGATCCAGTGGTGGAATTCACCACCAGAAAATTTCTAACATAGACTAGTTGGTGCGTTTAGGATAATAGATTCTGCACCTAGTGGAGGTGTTATCTGTTGATTCTAAACTAAGATTATCTGGTGTTTTCCATTTCGAAGCAACTCAACTGAGCTCCGGGGTAAAGGTAACCAGATCAAAGCATGGGTTGGCAAGAGTGTAGAGTGTGCCCCCCCCCCAGATAGCCTTAGAAATTTGGGAGTGCAGAATGGTTTGGCAGCAGCTAGCCACGGGGACCAAGAGTGATCTCAGAGCTCTGGAGAGGCAGAGCCAGCATTGGTGGGAGAGGTGTTGGCAAAGGGGAAACATGCAGTCACAGGCTATGTGCCAGGCTGGGAACAGACAGAGACTGCCAGCCGGTGCCTAGCTGGCAATAGCATGGATTGTTTTTTTTGTTTTTTTTTTTTTAAATAAATAATTTTCTTTTTTTTTTCACTGTTTTTTTTTATTACATATTTTCCTCAATTACATTTCCAATGCTATCCCAAAAGTCCCCCATACCGCCCCCCACTTCCCTACCCTCCCATTCCCATTCTTTTGGCCCTGGCATTCCCCTATATTGGGGCATATAAAGTTTGCAAGTCCAATGGGCCTCTCTTTCCAGTGATGGCCGACTAGGCCATCTTTCGATACATATGCAGCTAGAGACAAGAGCTCCGGGGTACTGGTTAGTTCATCATGTTGTTCCAACTATAGGGTTGCAGATCCCTTTAGCTCCTTGGGTACTTTCTCTAGCTTCTCCATTGGGAGCCCTGTGATCCATCCAATAGCTGACTGTGAGCATCCACTCCTGTGTTTGCTAGGCCCCTGCATAGTCTCACAAGAGACAGCTATCTTTGGGTCCTTTCAGCAAAATCTTGCTAGTGTATGCAATGGTGTCAGCGTTTAGAAGCTGATTATGGGATGGATCCCTGGATACTGCAGTCTCTAGATGGTCCATCCTTTCATCACAGCTCCGAACTTTGTCTCTGTAACTCCTTCCCTGGGTGTTTTGTTCCCAATTCTAAGAAGGGGCACAGTGTCCACATTTTGGTCTTCATTCTTCTTGAGTTTCATGCGTTTAGCAAATTGTATCTTATATCTTGGGTATCCTAAGTTTTGGGCTAATATCCACTTATCAGTGAATACATATTGTGTGAGTTCCTTTGTGATTGTGTTACCTCACTCAAGATGATGCCCTCCAGGTCCATCCATTTGGCTAGGAATTTCATAAATTCATTCTTTTTAATAGCTGAGTAGTACTCCATTGTGTAAATGTACCATAATTTCTGTATCCATTCCTCTGTTGAGGGACATCTGGGTTCTTTCCAGCTTCTGGCTATTATAAATAGGGCTGCTATGAACATAGTGGAGCATGTGTCCTTCTTACCGGTTGGGACATCTTCTGGATATATGCCCAGAAGAGGTATTGCTGGATCCTCCGGTAGTACTATGTCCAATTTTCTGAGGAACCGCCAGACTGATTTCCAGAGTGGTTGTACAAGCTTGCAATCCCACCAACAATGGAGGAGTGTTCCTCTTTCTCCACATCCTCACCAGCATCTGCTGTCACCTGAATTTTTGATCTTAGCCATTCTGACTAAGATTGGGTTGTTTTGATTTGCATTTCCCTGATGATTAAGGATGTTGAACATTTTTTCAGGTGCTTCTCTGCCATTTGGTATTCTTCAGGTGAGAATTCTTTGTTCAATTCTGAGCCCCATTTTTTAATGGGGTTATTTGACTTTCTGGAGTCCACCTTCTTGAGTTCCTTATATATATTGGATATTAGACCCTTATCTGATTTAGGATAGGTAAAGATCCTTTCCCAATCTGTTGGTGGTTTTTTTGTCTTATTGATGGTGTCTTTTGCCTTGCAGAAGCTTTGCAGTTTCATGAGGTCCCACTTGTCAATTCTCGATCTTACAGCACAAGCCATTGCTGTTCTATTCAAGAATTTTTCCCCTGTGCCCATATCTTCAAGGCTTTTCCCCACTTTCTCCTCTATAAGTTTCAGTGTCTCTGGTTTTATGTGAAGTTCCTTGATCCACTTAGACTTGACCTTAGTACAAGGAGATAGGAATGGATCGATTCGCATTCTTCTACATGATAACAACCAGTTGTGCCAGCACCATTTGTTGAAAATGCTGTCTTTCTTCCACTGGATGTTTTTAGCTCCCTTGTCGAAGATCAAGTGACCGTAGGTGTGTGGGTTCATTTCTGGGTCTTCAATTCTATTCCATTGGTCTATTTGTCTGTCACTATACCAGTACCATGCAGTTTTTATCACAATTGCTCTGTAGTAAAGCTTTAGGTCTGGCATGGTGATTCCACCAGAGGTTCTTTTATCCTTGAGAAGAGTTTTTGCTATCCTAGGTTTTTTGTTATTCCAGATGAATTTGCAGATTGCACTTTCTAATTCGTTGAAGAATTGAGTTGGAATTTTGATGGGGATTGCATTGAATCTGTAGATTGCCTTTGGCAAGATAGCCATTTTTACAATGTTGATCCTGCCAATCCATGAGCATGGAAGATCTTTCCATCTTCTGAGATCTTCTAGAATTTCTTTCTTCAGAGACTTGAAGTTCTTATTATACAGATCTTTCGCTTCCTTAGTTAGAGTCACGCCAAGATATTTTATATTATTTGTGACTATTGAGAAGGGTGTTGTTTCCCTAATTTCTTTCTCAGCCTGTTTATTCTTTGTGTAGAGAAAGGCCATTGATTTGTTTGAGTTAATTTTATATCCAGCTACTTCACCAAAGCTGTTTATCAGGTTTAGGAGTTCTCTGGTGGAATTTTTAGGGTCACTTATATATACTATCATATCATCTGCAAAAAGTGATATTTTGACTTCATCTTTTCCAATTTGTATCCCTTTGATCTCCTTTTGTTGTCGAATTGCTCGGGCTAGGACTTCAAGTACTATGTTGAATAGGTATGGAGAAAGTGGACAGCCTTGTCTAGTCCCTGATTTTAGAGGGATTGCTTCAAGCTTCTGACCATTTACTTTGATGTTGGCTACTGGTTTGCTGTAGATTGCTTTTATCATGTTTAGGTATGGGCCTTGAATTCCTGATCTTTCCAAGACTTTTATCATGAATGGGTGTTGGATCTTGTCAAATGCTTTTTCTGCATCTAACGAGATGACCATGTGGTTTTTGTCTTTGAGTTTGTTTATATACTGGATTACGTTGATGGATTTCCGTATATTGAACCATCCCTGCATCCCTGGGATGAAACCTACTTGGTCAGGATGGATGATTGTTTTGATGTATTCTTGGATTCGGTTAGCAAGAACTTTATTGAGGATTTTTGCATCAATATTCATAAGGGATATTGGTCTGAAGTTTTCTATCTTTGTTGGGTCTTTTTGTGGTTTAGGTATCAGAGTAATTGTGGCTTCATAGAATGAGTTGGGTAGAGTACCTTCTGTTTCTATTTTGTGGAATAGTTTGTGAAGAACTGGGATTAGATCTTCTTTGAAGGCCTGATAGAACTCTGCACTAAACCCATCTGGTCCTGGGCTTTTTTTGGTTGGGAGACTATTAATGACTGCTTCTATTTCTTTGGGGGATATAGGGTTGTTTAGATCATTAACCTGATCTTGGTTCAACTTTCGTACCTGGTATCTGTCTAGGAACTTCTCCATTTCATCCAGGTTCTCCAGTTTTGTTGAGTATAGCCTTTGGTAGAAGGATCTGATGGTGTTTTGGATGTCTTCAGGATCTGTTGTTAAGTCTCCTTTTTCATTTCTGATTTTGTTAATTAGAATACTTTCCCTGTGCCCTCTAGTTAGTCTGGCTAAGGGTTTATCTATCTTGTTGATTTTCTCAAAGAACCAGCTCCTTGATTGGTTGATTCTTTGAATAGTTCTTCTTGTTTCCACTTGATTGATTTCGCCCCTGAGTTTGATTATTTCCTGCCGTCTACTCCTCTTGGGTGAATTTGCTTCCTTTTGTTCTAGTGCTTTTAGGTGTGTTGTCAAGCTGCTAATGTGTGCTCTTTCTAGTTTCTTTTTGGAGGCACTCAGAGCTATGAGTTTTCCTCTTAGAAATGCTTTCATTGCATCCCATAAGTTTGGGTATGTTGTGGCTTCATTTTCATTGAACTCTAAAAAGTCCTTGATTTCTTTCTTTATTCCTTCCTTGACCAAGGTATCATTGAGAAGAGTGTTGTTCAGTTTCCACGTGAATGTTGGCTTTCTATTATTTATTTTGTTATTGATGATCAGCCTTAGTCCATGGTGATCTGATAGGATGCATGGGACAATTTCAATGTTTTTGTATCTGTTGAGTCCTGTTTTGTGCCCAATTACGTGGTCAATTTTGGAGAAGGTACCATGAGGTGCTGAGAAGAAGGTGTATCCTTTTGTTTTAGGGTAAAATGTTCTGTAGATATCTGCCAGATCCATTTGATCCATAACTTCTGTTAGTTTCACTGTGTCCCTGTTTAGTTTCTGTTTCCATGATCTGTCCATTGGTGAAAGTGGTGTGTTGAAGTCTCCCACTATTATTGTATGAGGTGCAATGTGTGCTTTGAGATTTACTAAAGTTTCTTTAATGAATGAGGCTGCCTTTGTATTTGGAGCATAGATATTCAGGATTGATAGTTCCTCTTGGAGGATTTTACCTTTGATGAGTATGAAGTGCCCCTCCCTGTCTTTTTTGATGACTTTGGGTTGGAAGTCAATCTTATCTGATATTAGAATGGCTACTCCAGCTTGTTTCTTCAGACCATTTGCTTGGAAAATTGTTTTCCAGCCTTTCATTCTGAGGTAGTGTCTATCTTTTTCTCTGAGATGAGTTTCTTGTAAGCAGCAAAATGTTGGGTCTTGTTTGTGTAGCCAGTTTGTTAGTCTATGTCTTTTTATCGGGGAGTTGAGCCCATTGATATTAAGAGATATTAAGGAAAAGCAATTGTTGTTTCCTGTTATTTTTGTTGTTAAAGTTGGCATTCTGTTCTTGTGGCTGTCTTCTTTTCGGTTTGTTGAGGGATTACCTTCTTGTTGTTTCTAGGGTGTGGTTCCTGTCCTTGTATTGGTTTTTTTCTGTTATTATCCTTTGAAGGGCTGGATTCCTGGAGAGATAATGTGTGAATTTGGTTTTGTCATGGAATACTTTGGTTTCTCCATCTATGTTAATTGACAGTTTGGCTGGGTATAGTAGCCTGGGCTGGAATTTGTGTTCTTTTAGTGTCTGTATAACATCTGTCCAGGATCTTCTGGCTTTCATAGTCTCTGGTGAAAAATCTGGTGTAATTCTGATAGGCTTGCCTTTATATGTTACTTGGCCTTTTTCTCTTACTGCTTTTAGTATTCTATCTTTATTTAGTGCATTTGTTGTTCTGATTATTATGTGTCGGGAGGTATTTCTTTTCTGGTCCAGCCTATTTGGAGTTCTGTAGGCTTCTTGTATGTTCATGGGCATCTCTTTCTTTAGATTTGGGAAGTTTTCTTCTATAATTTTGTTGAAGATGTTTGCTGGTCCTTTGAGTTGAAAATCTTCATTCTCAACTACTCCTATTATCCCTAGGTTTGGTCTTCTCATTGTGTCCTGGATTTCCTGGATGTTTTGAGTTAGGATCTTTTTGCATTTTCCATTTTCCTTGATTGTTGTGCCCATGTTCTCTATGGAATCTTCTGCACCTGAGATTCTCTCTTCCATCTCTTGTATTCTGTTGCTGATGCTTGCATCTATGGTTCCAGATTTCTTTCCTAGGGTTTCTATCTCCAGTGTTGCCTCATTTTGGGTTTTCTTTATTGTGTCTACTTCCCTTTTTAGGTCTAGTATGGTTTTGTTCATTTCCATCATCTGATTGGATGTGTTTTCCTGTTTCTCTTTAAGGACTTCTACCAGTTTGGTTGTGTTTTCCTGTTTTTCTTTAAGGACTTGTAACTCTTTAGCCATGTTCTCCTGTAGTTCCTTAAAGTCCTTCTTGATGTCCTCTACCATCATCATGAGATATGCTTTTAAATCCAGGTCTAGTTTTTCAGGTGTGTTGGGGTGCCCTGGACTGGGCGAAGTGGGAGTGCTGGGTCCTGATGATGGTGAGTGGTCTTGGTTTCTGTTAGTAAGATTCTTACCTTTACCTCTCGCCATCTGGTAATCTCTGGAGTTGTTATAGTTGTCTCTGTTCAGAGGTTGTTCTTATGGTGATTCTGAGTATCCTCTGTCAGCAGACCTGGGAGACAGGCTCTCTCCTCTGAGTTTCAGTGGTTAGAGCACTCCCTGCTGACAAGCTTTCCTCTTAAAGGGAAGGTGTACAGATATCTGGCGTTTGGACCTCCTCCTGGCCGAAGAAGAAGGCGGAAAACAGGACCTTTCCCAGATGCTGTGTTGCTTTGGCAGGTCACAGAAGCTGTAGGCTTCTGTGGTACACACTCTCAGCTGTGCAGACTAAGTTCCTAAGTTCAGTGGAGTCCTGGATCCAAGATGTGCTCCCTGCTCCTGAGGCAGAGGGCTCCTGTGCAGGGCAGACCACTGTCTTCCAGCTAGGAGGGTGCCGGATGTCTGTGGCCCCAAAAGGGTGCTGCCTCAGCGGCTCTGTGGCTCCCGCCTGTCCCAGAAGCTGTCTGCCTCTGTGGTCCTCACTCTGACCTGTACAGACTAAGTTTGGCGGAGTCCCGGAGCCAAGATGGCGCTCCCTGCAGGGCAGGTCACTGTCCTCCGGCTGGGAGGGTGCCGGAAGTCTGCGGCCCCAAAAGGGTGCTGCCTCAGCGGCTCTGTGGCTCCCGCCTGTCCCAGAAGCTGTCTGCCTCTGTGGTCCTCACTCTGACCTGTACAGACTAAGTTCGGTGGAGTCCCGGAGCCAAGATGGTGCTCCCTGCAGGGCAGGTCACTCGGATTGTTTTTTTAATAATTACACACTACATGGCTGCAATGATTTCCTCATTCCCAAGCCCCTCGCCCCACCCATATAAAGGGTAGCAGCTAGGTTTTCCCCTGGGCAAACCCCTTAATTTCCCAGAAAGAGAAATCGCCCCTCTCTGTGTGCACAAATAAATATAGTATTGTCTGTTGCAGGTCAGACTTGTCCCTTTCTATTTTCTATCTCTTTCAGCTGCTTCAGAGATCTAACAGGAAATATTTTCAATATTCCAGGTATACAAGGCCTACAGAAAAATGGATAGGATGAGAAAAGAAACTCCTCTACAACATATGGTCAAAACATCAAAAACACAAACTAAAAGATTATTGAAAAGCTACAAAGGTTGGGTCCCTTATAAAGTCTGGCCCATCAGAACAACAACCAAATATTTGACAGAGACTTTTAAGGACAGAAACACCTAGGAAGATGTATTCCAAGGACTGAAAGAAAGCAAAAGATGTCTACAGAATTGCCACAAAATCTACAAAACGACATGAATTGAGACACAACTGAATACTCGCCGAATATCAATATTCTCAATGCCTCCAATAAATAGTCACAGACTCACAGATGGGTATAGGAAACAGGAGCCTTCTCCTTACTGCCTCCAAGAAACACATCTTGCCATCAACAGTAGATACTATCTCAGATTAAAAAGATAGAAAGTTATCCCAAGCAAATACAACCAGGAAACAAGCAGACATTGCTAGTCTAATAGCTGCTTTAAAAAGAGACAGAATCAAAACTCACAAGAAAAGATAAGAGTCACTTCATAGTGATGAAAGGAACAGTTCACCCAGAAGACATTGCAATTCTAAACATGTACCCACTTTCATAGAGCAAATGCTACCAGATCCAAGCCCCCAGCATGGTGATAGTGGGGGGCTTCAGTAACCCACTCTCACCAATAGACAAGGTATCCACTTGTTAAAAAGTAACTAAACACTGAAGTGAAGATGTTGCATGCCATCCAGTGGCTCTGGAGGAACAGGGTATGGCTGAAGCAGCAGACTCGAGCTGAAAGAAAGGGAACTAGACAGATGAAAGAAAGAATGGAGCTAAGACAACGTTCTGATCAAAGCTCCATTTTACTATTCGGAGCACTGGGTTATGAAGAAGGGGGGAGGGGCCCACTCCCACCAAATCATCCTTGGAGTCCAGTTGCAGGTGACCATGTGTTGGCTCCGGAACAGCTAGGCGGCAGGTAGCAACAGTGGGAGTGGCAGACCAATAGGGTGGCAGGCTCCACCCCTGATGCTCTCCTAGCACAACAGTCAAACCTGATCAGCCAGATTTCAGGCTGGGGGGGGGGGGAGTTACATGAATCAAATGGACCTAGCAGTTATCAATAGAACATTTTACCCCAACACTGAAGAATACACTAGAATTTAACAAAGAATGAACAAACTCTTGAGGTCACGAAGCAGTCCTAAGAGGGAAGCTAAGTGCCTACATTAGAATGTTTGAAATAAATCAAAACTCAAGGATACTCTTCAATGTTTGGAATAACAATAAGGAAAATTAAGCAGCAGACAGGAAGGATCATTGAAAACTAGGGCAGAGTGTAATGAAATATAAAAAAATAGAATCAATGAAACAAAAAAAAATGGTTCTGGGCTGGAGAGATGGCTCAGTGGTTATAAGCACTGGCTACTATGCCAGAGGTCCTGAGTTCAATTCCCAGCAACCACATGGTGGCTCACAACCATCTGTAATGGCATCCAATTCTTTCTTCTCATGTGTCTGAAGACAACTACAGTGTATACATATACATATACATAAATTAATAATTCTAAAATAAAAAAATTGGTTCTCTGAAAAGGTAAACATGATTGAAAAACCCTTAACCTAGCCAAAAGAAACAAATAACAGATACCAATGAATTTCAGGAAATCTTAAGAACATGCCTTAAAAATCTCTATCTCATTTCATTGGAAACTCTAAAAAAACCAAAAAACAAAAAACAATGCATTTCTAGATATGTTACCAAAATTAAGCCAAGAAAATTTTAATAATTTAAGTACATTTATGACCAGCAGTGAGGTTGAAGTGATAAAAAGACTTCTCAGTTAAAAACAAAACAAAACAAAGCAAAACACAAAACTCTAGGATTTCAAGTTATTACATGAAATATAAAAGGAAAGTAAGCATCCAAACATTTTTTTTAATGAATCTAACATTACCCAAGATT
Source organism: Mus caroli (assembly GCF_978045245.1). NCBI lineage: Eukaryota > Metazoa > Chordata > Mammalia > Rodentia > Muridae > Mus > Mus caroli. The sequence goes on along the minus strand of NW_028227264.1, from coordinate 10,170,604 downwards.
TAAAACAACAGAAAAAAATTTTACTGGGCTGGAAAGATGGCTCAGTGGTTAAAAGGGCTTATTGATTTTTACAGAAGACCTGAGTTTGATCCCGCCTTCACATGGTAGCTCATAAATTGGTTCAATACATGTAAATCAATAAGTGTTATCCATTATGTAAAAAGACCCAAAGATACAAATTGTTGCGCCTAACTCTGACCAGCAAGGAAAACGCAACCACCGGTTCTTCTTAAAGCAGTTTACTCAGGCAGCTTCTCTCTTCCAATCCCCCGAGCCTCGGGGTACAAGCGTTTCTTATCCACTCAAGCCACAACCACGCCTCAACCAATCACCACAGGTCACATCACCTCACCAGGCAGGCTTGCTCAGCCAATCAGGGATTAAGGGCGAGCCATCCACCAAATATGGGCTTGTTTACTGCCTGGCACAGATTTCTGTCCGGCTGGCCAGGGAGTCCGGAATGGCTTCCCACAACAAATCATTATTATCATTACAGCAAATACAGAATTTACAGATACAATACAGATACAAATATTATCACTATAGCAGACACAGAAAAAACTTATAGTAAATTTAGTATTCTTCAAGGCAATCCTATAGCAAGCGTCATGCTAAGTGAACAAAAACTCAAAGCTTTTCCACTAAGATCAGGAACAAGACCCACTCTCCTGCCCCTACTCAATACAGTGGCAGAATCTTTGCTCCAGCAATGTAACACAGGAAGGAAATGCAGGGATACAAATAAGAAAAGAAACCAAAGTATTCCTATTTGCAGATGATATGATGCGCTTAAAAGATCTAGAAGTCTCCACCAAAAAAAAAAAAACATCTTAGAGATGATAGCTTTAGGCAAGATGGCAGGATACAAAATTACCACATACAAATCAGTACCTTCCTTATATATCAATAACATCCTGGAAAAGAAATCAGGGAAATAATCCTTGTGTTATTGTTGCGTCCAACTTGACCAGCAAGCTAAACGCAACCACCGGTTCTTCTTAAAACAGTTTTACTCAGGCAGCTTCTTTCTTAAAATCCCCCAGCCTCCCTGGTTACAAGTGTTTTTCTCCACTCTAGCCACAACCACACCCCCACCAATCACCACAGGTCACATCACCTCACCAGGCAGGCTTGCTCAGCCAATCAGGGATTAAGGGCGGGCCATCCACCAAGCATGGGCTTGTTTACTGCCTGGAGCAGATTTCCATCTGGCTGGCCTGTTTACAGTCTGGAATGGCTTCCCACATGTTATCATACATACAGAGGAACACACATGTACACACATGCACACACACATGTATGAACATGAACATACACATATGGGCATTCACATGTACACATACGTGCATGAACACATACACAGACATGTACATGCATGCAAATATACACACATACATGAACACATGTGCATGAACACATAGGCATGCACATGTACACGCATGAGCACACATACACACACACTTAAGAATAAACCTAACCAAGGAAACAAAATAACTTCACACTGAAAACTTTAAGATGCTGAAGAAAGTCAAGGAAGACACTAGATGGAAAGGCATTCCCATGCTCAGAGAATGGAAGTATGAATTTTGTGGAAATGGGAATCCCACTAACAGCAATCTACAAATTCAACACAATTCCACTAAAGATTCCAGGGCCACTCTTAACAGACACAGAGGGGGGAAATGATCTTGAAATTTACATAGCATCACAAAAAAAAAAAAAAAGAGAATATTGCTAGCGGTATCACTCTACTTGACGTCAAACTATTCAATAGAGCCATAGCAATGGCAACATGGTAGGGGCTGTAGACATAACTAAGCAACTGAGAATACTAGCTGTTCTTGCAAAGGTCTGAGTTTGATGTCTAGTAGACAGCTGGCATGCTCTACAGCAGTGGTTCTCAACCTTCCTAATGCTACAGGACTCTTTAGTACAGTTCTTCATGCTGTGAACGCCCCAATCATAAAATTACTTTTGTTCCAACTTCATAACTGTGATTTTGCTATGGTTATGAATCATAATATAAAAATCTGATATGCAGGATGGTCTTAGTTGACCTCTGGGAAAAGGTCGTTCGACCCACAGAGGGGTCACGACCCACAGGTTGAGAGCCACTGCTCTCCTGGAAGGGTTTCATGCCTGGTGCTGAGAGAAATATGAATGTATAAAACCAGTAGGAGAAGCCCTTAGGAGACCACACTGAACAATCAGAAATTTAAAAGTCTTGGGACAAAAATAAAGTTCTAGTCTGTTCCTTGAGGTACAAAGTAAATCTGTTTGAACAGGTTAGTAAGAGGAGCTGTGCTGCGGCCAGCCACAGTAAAGTCAGCACTTTCTATTGTAATTTGTTGTGTGCTGGCCTGTGGCCTACATGAGCCGGGTACACCTGGGAGACAGGCTGGGGCTGAAAGAGACTTAGACTGCAAGAGAATTAATGGAGACCAAGACACGTTTTCTGTTTTCTGTTCAAGGCCCACGATTTTACTCAGAAACTGTGCTTATAAAGGGGGAAGGTCTATCCCCCACCCACCCACCCCACTCCCACTCCACCCCCACCCCCACCCCGACTCCCACCCCTACCCCCACCCCTGCCAGTCCACTCTTGGTGCCTGGAGCCATTCTGTCAGCACTCCATCTCCAGGCTGGTTGCTTATTCAGGAATCTCTCAGGAAGACAAGTTCAGCCTCTAGGCAGGTAGCAAAATCTCAGGGCAGTTGTCACTTCAAAAAGGAGCCAGCCAAGTCCAAGTCAGAAAGCTACACCGCAGATGGCCCCACCTCCAACAAGGTTTGTACCAGCCTGTTTCAGGCTGGGGGAGGCTACAGTAATTTAAATAATTTTGAATCAGAACAGAAAAGACAATTTCTTGGTGTAGAGACACATTCAACAACTGTTCTTTGCATGCCCCAACCATACTGGTTTTATGCTAAATTCTGGACTATAAAAATAATAATGATAACCAGCTGCTGTTGTCTAGTTATTCACAGGTCAGAAGAGAAGCCCCCAGGCTTGACCAGCTCAGATAACAGGCAGAGGAGCTCTCTGTACACCCTAACTGCCAGAGAGAATAACGTTTGCACAAGTAGCTTCCTCAGGAGAAACCTCTGTAATCATGCCAGGTAACAGATACACCTTGGACTTTAATCAACCATGAATTTGTGATAAGCATCATCCTTTTTTATAGCTATAATCTCTTCTCATAAAAATTAAGACATGTCACCAATTTAGAACATAGGTTTAATATTATCTTTGAAACCCAGCTTGCTGTTTTACGTGGCTATTAGCAATATCTACATAGAAAGCAGAGAGTAGTTTAAATTAAATTAAGCTTATGAGCTGCACATTGCTAATACTCAAGATTCTATCATTTAGTAGAAATCTAGAACAGAAAAAAAAATACTCACTTAAGTCAAAGAGTAAAGAGACGACACCATGTGGGTGCATTACCTGATGTTTAACTCACTTAACATTGAATAGAGATGACTCACTGGTTTGTTGGATATTAGCATGCTGGATATCTGCAACTGCATGCTGGCTTTCCCATTAGTAACCTGATCCAGGAAGATTTTTAAAACTAAGACATTGTCAGAAGAAATTTAAAGTTCATACAAACCTGTACTATTTAATACATCTTTGAAATTACTTAGCTGATTATTAATGATCATTGGTGTTTAAGGCATCAAAGCTTAGAAACAAAGTTCCAATAAAAATGTGCAATGCGTTATTCTTTGAAATGTACAAGTAGATATGCAATGAGAGGCAGTTTTTACACTTATGACTGATAATTGTCATGGACCTTGAGAGGCAAAAATGGGCTTCAGTCTAAATTAGAAATGGCCCATCAGCCCTTCCTGTCCGACCAGCACCCGGGTAGCTAGGGCGCAGACTCAGCTGACACCCGCGAGCTACCCACAACACCTGCCAAGGGATCTTAAGACTTCTGGTGAGTGGAACACAGCGTCTGCTCCAATCCAATCGCGCAGGACCTGAGACTGCATTAGTTAGGGAAGCAGAAAACCTGGCCTGAGTAGGGGCACAAGCCCCTTCCAGTCCGACCACCACAGGGATAGCTAGGGCCCAGAGTTGGCTGACACCTGCCAGCTACTCACAACACCAGCCACGGGATCTTAAGACTTCAGGTGATCCGGCCACCCTCCCGGCCAGAGGACAGGTCTCTGCCCGGCCCGGGAGCCCTTTGCCTCAGGATCAGCGGGAGCCATCTTGGTTCTGGGACTCCGCTAAACTTAGTCTGCACAGGTGAGAGTGTGCACCACAGAAGCTGACAGCTTCTGGGAAAGGCAGGAGCCACAGAGCTACTGAGGCAGCACCCTTTTCGGGCCCCAGACATCCGAACACCTTCCTGGGCAGAGGACAGGTGTCCACCCGGCCCAGGAGGCTTTTGCCTCTAGATTGGCGGTAGCCATCTTGGTTCTGGGACTCCACTGAACATAGTCTGCACAGGTCAGAGTGTGCACCACACAAGCTGACAGCTTCTGTGACCCGCAAAAGCAACACAGCTTCTGGGAAAGGTCCTGTTTGGGGCCTTCATCTTCGGCCAGGAAGAGGTCCAAACACCAAATATCTGTGCACCTTCCCTGTAAGAGGAGAGCTTGCCTGCAGAGAGTGCTCTGACCACTGAAACTCAGAGGAGAGATTCTGTCTCCCAGGTCTGCTGACAGAGGCTAACAGAATCACCAGAAGAACAATCTCTAAACAGAGACAACTATAAAAACTAACTCCAGAGATTCCCAGATGGCAAAAGGTAAACGTAATAATCTTACTAACAGAAACCAAGGCTACTCACCATCATCAGAACCCAGCACTCCCACTTCGCCCAGTCCAGGGCAACCCAACACACCGGAAAAGCTAGACCTGGATTTAAAAGCATATCTCATGATGATGGTAGAGGATATCAAGAAGGACTTTAATAACACACTTAAAGAAATACAGGAGAACACTGCTAAACAGGTAGAAGACATTAAAGAGGAAGCACAAAAATCTCTTAAAGAATTGCAGGAAAACCAGACCAAACAGGTGATGGAATTGAATAAAATCATCCAAGACCTAAAAAGGGAAGTAGACACAATAAAGAAAACCCAAATTGAGGCAACGCTGGAGATAGAAACCCTAGGAAAGAAATCTGGAACCATAGATGCAAGCATCAGCAACAGAATACAAGAGATGGAAAAAAGAATCTCAGGTACAGAAGATTCCATAGAGAACATCGACACAACAATCAAAGAAAATACAAAATCCAAAAAGATCCTAACTCAAAACATCCAGGAAATCCAGGACACAATGAGAAGACCAAACCTAGGGATAATAGGAGTAGTTGAGAATGAAGATTTTCAGCTCAAAGGACCAGCAAATATCTTCAACAAAATTATAGATGAAAACTTCCCAAATCTAAAGAAAGAGATGCCCATGAACATACATGAAGCCTACAGAACTCCAAATAGACTGGACCAAAAGAGAAATTCCTCCCGACACATAATAATCAGAACAACAAATGCACTAAATAAAGATAGAATACTAAAAGTAGTAAGGGAAAAAGGTCAAGTAACATATAAAGGCAAGCCTATCAGAATTACACCAGATTTTTCACCAGAGACTATGAAAGCCAGAAGGGCCTGGACAGATGTTATACAGAAACTAAGAGAACACAAATTCCAGCCCAGGCTACTATACCCAGCCAAACTCTCAATTACCATAGATGGAGAAACCAAAGTATTCCACGACAAAACAAAATTCACACATTATCTTTCCACGAATCCAGCCCTTCAAAGAATAATAACAGAAAAAAAAAAAACAATACAAGGACGGAAACCACATGCTAGAAAAAGCAAGAAGGTAATCCCTGGACAAACCTAAAAGAAGACAGCCACAAAAACAGAATGCCAACTCTAAAAACAAAAATAAAAGGAAGCAACAATTACTTTTCCTTAATATCTCTTAATATCAATGGACTCAACTCCCCAATAAAAAGACATAGACTAACAGACTGGCTACACAAACAGGACCCAACAATTTGCTGCTTACAGGAAACTCATCTCAAAGAAAAAGATAGACACTACCTCAGAATGAAAGGCTGGAAAACAATTTTCCAAGCAAATGGCCTGAAGAAACAAGCTGGAGTAGCCATCCTAATATCTAATAAAATCGACTTCCAACCCAAAGTCATCAAAAAAGACAGGGAAGGGCACTTCATACTCATCAAAGGTAAAATCCTCCAAGAGGAACTATCAATTCTGAATATCTATGCTCCAAATACGAGGGCAGCCACATTCATTAAAGATACTTTAGTAAAGCTAAAAGCACACATTGCACCTCACACAATAATAGTGGGAGACTTCAACACACCACTTTCACCAATGGACAGATCATGGAAACAGAAACTAAACAGGGACACAGTGAAACTAACAGATGTTATGAAACAAATGGATCTGACATATATCTACAGAACATTTTATCCTAAAACAAAAGGATATAACTTCTTCTCAGCACCTCAGGGTACCTTCTCCAAAATTGACCACATAATTGGTCACAAAACAAGCCTCAACATATACAAAAATATGGAAATTGTCACATGCATCCTATCAGATCACCATGGACTAAGGCTGATCTTCAATAACAAAATAAATAATAGAAAGCCAACACACACGTGGAAACTAAACAACACTCTTGTCAATGATACCTTGGTCAAGGAAGGAATAAAGAAAGAAATTAAGGATTTTTTGGAGTTTAGTGAAAATGAAGCCACAACATACCCAAACTTATGGGACACAATGATAATATTTCTAAGAGGAAAACTCATAGCTCTGAGTGCCTCCAAAAAGAAACTAGAGAGAGCACACATTAGCAGCTTGACAACACACCTAAAAGCTCTAGAACAAAAGGAAGCAAATTCACCCAAGAGGAGTAGACGGCAGGAAATAATCAAACTCAGGGGTGAAATCAACCAAGTGGAAACAAGAAGAACTATTCAAAGAATCAACCAATCGAGGAGCTGGTTCTTTGAGAAAATCAACAAATAGATAAACCCTTAGCCAGACTCACTAGAGGGCACAGGGAAAGTATTCTAATTAACAAAATCAGAAATGAAAAGGGAGACATAACAACAGATCCTGAAGAAATCAAAAACACCATCAGATCCTTCTACAAAGGGCTATACTCAACAAAACTGAAGAACCTGGATGAAATGGACAAGTTTCTAGTCAAATACCAGGTACCAAAGTTAAATCAAGATCAGGTTAATGATCTAAACAGTCCCATATCCCCTAAAGAAATAGAAGAAGTCATTAATAGTCTCCCAATAAAAAAAAAGCCCAGGACCAGATGGGTTTAGTGCAGAGTTCTATCAGACCTTCAAAGAAGATCTAATTCCAGATCTGCACAAACTATTCCACAAAATAGAAACAGAAGGTACTCTACCCAACTCATTCTATGAAGCCACAATTACTCTGATACCTAAACCACAAAAAGACCCAACAAAGATAGAGAACTTCAGACGAATTTCCCTTATGAATATAGATGCAAAAATCCTCAATAAAATTCTCGCTAACCGAATCCAAGAATACATCAAGACAATCATCCATCCTGACTAAGTAGGTTTCATCCCAGGGATGCAAGGATGGTTTAATATACGGAAATCCATCAAGGTAATCCACGATATAAACAAACTCAAAGACAAAAACCACATGATCATCTCATTAGATACGGAGAAAGCATTTGACAAGATCCAACACCCATTCATGATAAAAGTCTTGGAAAGATCAGGAATTCAAGGCCCATACCTAACCATGATAAAAGTAATCTACAGCAAACCAGTAGCCAACATCAAAGTAAATGGTGAGAAGCTGGAAGAAATCCCACTAAAATCATGGACTAGACAAGGCTGTCCACTCTCTCCCTACCTATTCAACATTGTACTTGAAGTCCTAGCCAGAGCAATTAGACAACAAAAGGAGATCAAGGGGATACAAATTGGAAAAGAAGAAGTCAAAATATCACTTTTTGCAGATGATATGATAGTATATATAAGTGACCCTAAAAATTCCACCAGAGAACTCCTAAGCCTGATAAACAGCTTCAATGAAGTAGATGGATATAAAATTAACTCAAACAAGTCAATGGCATTTCTGTACACAAAGGATAAACAGGCTGAGAAAGAAATTAGGGAAACAACACCCTTCTCAATAGTCACAAACAATATAAAATACCTTGGCGTGACTCTAACTAAGGAAGTAAAAGATCTGTATGACAAAAACTTCAAGTCGCTGAAGAAAGAAATTAAAGAAGGTCTCAGAAGATGGAAAGATCTCCCATGCTCATGGATTGGCAGGATCAACATTGTAAAAATGGCTATCTTGCCAAAAGCAATCTACAGATTCAATACAATCCCCATCAAAATTCCAACTCAATTCTTCAAGGAATTAGAAAGGGCATTCTGCAAATTCATCTGGAACAACAAAAAACCTAGGATAGCAAAAACTCTTCTCAAGGATAAAAGAACCTCTGGTGGAATCACCATGCCTGACCTAAAGCTGTACTACAGAGCAATTGTGATAAAAACTGCATGGTACTGGTATAACGACAGGCAAGTAGACCAATGGAACAGAATTGAAGACCCTGAGATGAACCCACACACCTATGGTCACTTGATCTTTGACAAGGGAGCAAAAACCATCCAGTGGAAAAAAAGACAGCATTTTCAACAAATGGTGCTGGCACAACTGGCGGTTATCATGTAGAAGAATGCGAATTGATCCATTCCTATCTCCTTGTACTAAGGTCAAATCTAAGTGGATTAAGGAACTCCACATGAAACCAGAGACACTGAAACTTATAGAGGAGAAAGTAGGGAAAAGCCTCGAAGATATGGGTACAGAGGAAAATTCCTGAATAGAACAGCAATGGCTTGTTCTGTAAGATCGAGAATCGATAAATGGGACCTCATAAAGTTGCAAAGCTTCTGCAAAGCAAAAGACACCATCAATAAGACAAAAAGACCACCAACAGATTGGGAAAGGATCTTTACCTATCCTAAATCAGATAGGGGACTAATATCCAATATATATAAAGAACTCAAGAAGGTGGACTCCAGAAAATCAAATAACCCCGTTAAAAAATGTGGCTCAGAACTGAACAAAGAATTCTCAACTGAGGAATACCGAATGGCAGAGAAGCACCTGAAAAAATGTTCAACATCCTTAATCATCAGGGAAATGCAAATCAAAACAACCCTGAGATTCCACCTCACACCAGTCAGAATGGCTAAGATCAAAAACTCAGGTGACAGCAGATGCTGGTGAGGATGTGGAGAAAGAGGAACACTCCTCCATTGTTGGTGGGATTGCAAGCTTGTACAACCACTCTGGAAATCAGTTTGGCAGTTCCTCAGAAAATTGGACATAGTACTACCGGAGGATCCCGCAATACCTCTCCTGGGCATATATCCAGAAGATGTTCCAACCGGTAAGAAGGACACATGCTCCACTATGTTCATAGCAGCCTTATTTATAATAGCCAGAAGCTGGAAAGAACCCAGATGCCCCTCAACAGAGGAATGGATACAGAAAATGTGGTACATTTACACAATGGAGTACTACTCAGCTATTAAAAGGAACGAATTTATGAAATTCCTAGGCAAATGGATGGACCTGGAGGGCATCATCCTGAGTGAGGTAACACAATCACAAAGGAACTCACACAATGTGTACTCACTGATAAGTGGATATTAGCCCAAAAACTTAGGATACCCAAGATATAAGATACAACTTGTTAAACGCATGAAACTCAAGAAGAACGAAGACCAAAGTGTGGACACTGTGCCCCTTCTTAGAATTGGGAACAAAACACCCAAGGAAGGAGTTACAGAGATAAAGTTTGGAGCCGTGACAAAAGAATGGACCATCTAAAGACTGCCATATCCAGGGATCCATCCCATAATCAGCTTCCAAACGCTGACACCATTGCATACACTAGCAAGATTTTGCTGAAAGGACCCAGATATAGCTGTCTCTTTTGAGACAATGCCGGGGCCTTGCAAACACAGAAGTGGATGCTCACAGTCAGCTATTGGATGGATCACAGGGCCCCCAATGGAGGAGCTAGAGAAAGTATCCAAGGAGCTAAAGGGATCTGCAACCCTATAGGTGGAACAACATTATGAACTAACCAGTACTCCAGAGCTCTTGACTCTAGCTGCATATGTATCAAAAGATGGCCTAATCGGCCATCACTGGAAAGAGAGGCCCATTGGACTTGCAAACTTTATATGCCCCAGTACAGGGGAACGCCAGGGCCAAAAAGTGGGAGTGGGTGGGTAGGGAAGTGGGGGGGGGGTGTATTGGAGACTTGTTGGATAGCATTGGAAATGTAAATGAGGAAAATACCTAATAAAAAATATTTTAAAAAATGGTGAATGGTAAAAAAACAAAAAACAAAAAACAAAAAACATAATGATGTGCAAAAAAAAAAAAAAAGAAGAAAAAGAAATGGCCCATCAGAATGGAAAGTAGCCGCTGCTTTCTGGAGACAGAAACTAGAAGATTGAGATTTCAGGGCCAGCCTAGGGGGTGTGGAAAGTGGTGGGCCATTCTGGAAAACATAGTGAGACTTTGTCCAAAAAAAACAAAAAAGGAGAGGAGGAGGAAGAGGAGGAGGAGGAGGAGGAGAAAGGAAAGAAGGAAGGAAGGAAGGAAGGAAGGAAGGAAGGAAGGAAGGAAGGAAGGAAGGAGAGAGAGAGAGAGAGAGAGAGAGAGAGAGAGAGAGAGAGAGAGAGAGAGAGAGAGAGAAAAGGAAAAGGTAAGTCTTCCCCCAACCCAAGTAAATTGAAAAGGACTGTTGAGATCTTCAAAATAGGGTTGCTAGAAGAAAATTCTTCGTTTTACAGAGCCAAGCTAGGTTGACTGTATTCATAGATAACCCTTTGGAAGATATGGATCAGCTGTGATCTTACAAAGCACTAAGCTGAGGTAATTTTATAGCCTTTGAGTATTTTGAATATTACACACTCAGGAGGCAGAGGCAGGAGAATCTCTATGAGTTCAAGGCCAGCCTGGTGTGCAGAGTGAGTCCCTGGATAGCCAGGGCTACACAGTGAAGCCCTATCTCAAAAAAAAAAAAAAAAAAAAAAAAGAACTTGGAATAGTGCAGGCATTATTGTATATGGAGTAGATATGTTTGCTGACATAAATGGAAATACAAAATAACAAGTGCTCAGCTGGTAATCCCAGCACTTGTTGTAGCTTGTCAAAAGACCCTCGCTCACACAGACCATCATCGTTGCAAAACTCATGAGGATTTACTTATCCAACATGTTGGGGAACCCCCTCTCAGCATGCAGGCTGGAGGAGAGACCCAGAACAAAAAAAGAACACATTGTTTATACCTTTGTAATGGCCAGATATAGGCACCAGGGTAGTTTGGCTTATTTTAATTGGTGTAGTCAATAACCTTTTTAGACATTGGTTGGTTTGTAGAGGGTGACTCTCATTTTGTCTGTCCTTGAGGTTTTTAGTGTGAGGCAGGGCAGGGGAATTGTTAATCTTGTTTTGGAAGCTTAGTAATTTTGACCGTTAAAACTATGTTTCTATATTTGTTTAGTCAGCCAGCTTTTTATCTGACTCTGAACTTGGCCTGTGAGTACAGTTTGGAAAGTCCTTTTGTAGGGGGAAGGTACTGGGTAGTCTTGAATTTATTTTGGATATTACACACTCAGGAGGCAGAGGCAGGAGAATCTCTATGCGTTCAAGGCCAGCCTGATGTGCAGAGTGAGTCCCTGGATAGCCAGGGCTACACAGTGAAGCCTTGTCTCAAAACAAAACAAAACAAAACAAGCAAGGGCTACCCTTGATAACTGCCTACTAGTATGTGCAAGATCATGTATTCAAGTCTTATTTAGCAAAGGAAAAGAAAGAATGCTTTAGGAAGCAGATCTGACTTCATTCAGCACGTGAGGTATTTTGGAGATGTCCCTTTGTGTGCGTGTGTGTGATGTCCATACATATGTGGCCTATCTGTGTGCAAGTGGATGGAGGCTAGAGGACAGCTTTGGGGTCATTCCTTAGATACCATCTACTCTTTAAAAAAATTAATTATCATGTTTTGTATAAGAATACTTTACTTGCATGTTTATCTATTCAGTATGTGCATGTAGTGCCCAAGGAAGCCAGAAGAGGGTATCAGATCCCCTGGAGTGGCAGTTATAAATATTTTTATGAGCGGCCACATGAGCACACTGGGGGTTGAACCCTGGGTCCTCAGCAGGAACGTAAGTGCTTCAGTGGCTCTCCAACCTGACTTGTGTGTTTATTTTCAGACAGGTTTTGATGTAGGTTCTGGGGACTGGAGTTAGGTCCTTCTGCTCATGCTCCTTATGCAGCAGTTTCCTTTGAGATTTAAATCTTTCATTTTGGAGAAAAGCTCAAGATGGAAGGATGTTTACAGGGTGGTTAAAACAATAGATTGTTCAAGGCAGCAGTTCTCAACCTGTGGGTCATGACCCTTTCACAGGGGTTACCTAAGACCATCCTGCATATCAGATTCTTATATTACCATTTGTAACAGTAGCAAAATTACAGTATGAAGTAGCAAAAAAAATAATTTTATGGTTGGTGAGATCACTGCAACATGAGGGTCTTGCAACATTAGGAAGGTTAAGAATCACTGCTCTAAGGGGAGATAAAACATTTTATCCTGCAAAGAAGCTCATTAAGCTCAGGAAGTAAACGACTCAAATAGCTTCAGGAAGCTCCTGAAACTGACCAGATTCAGTAGGCTACTTCCTTCCAAGCATATGTAAGCAATAAAGACTGCTGAGAGACACCCTCAGGCAAGCTGAGCTACTTAAAAGAAGCAGAGACCAGTTTAGATGCCTGGAAGAGGCTCAGACTAACTAAGCTATCTGGAAAGGACACACTCTCCAACCTGTTGAACTGAGTGTTGTACACTTATTTTCCAACTTTTGTGAACTCTCACCAATCCAGGGGTGAGCTTTGACGATATAGCTGTCTCTGAGTCATTTCTGCCCCTGTAAGTAACCCCTCCACCCACATTACTGGAAGTAGCCCCAATAAAATGTTGATTCACCAAGTTGAACTTCTGGGGTACCATACTTTAATCTGTCATCAGTTCCCTGTCTGAAGGGAGTGGACATTGTTTACATCTCCACAGGAATAGTGTCACTAAGGCAACAGTAGGGCAAGCACTTAATAATGGATGTCTCCAGTCCAAGATGCGAAGTTGTATATGCAAGTGTGTGTGTGTGCGTGCATGTGAGTGTGCACATGTGTGTGGTGTATGTGTGCCTGTGTGTGTGTGTGTGTGTGCATAGAGGCCAGAAATCAATGTCTGGTGTCTTCCTCTATTGCTCTATTGCTCCTAGACTTAATTAGTTACATTTTTCTGCCAAACATGATGACCCATAAGCTATGCATACAGGTGAACTGAAGAATTGATGGGCAGTATGTTTGAAATCAGAGCAACTCTGTCAAACCTAGAATCTCTACTCTGAACAAAGCAATTGGAAACACTGGCTGTCCAGCAAGCTCCAGGTATCTGCAGGTTAGAGATGAGCACCCCAGCCCCACTCAACTTTTTTTTTTTCTGAGACAGGGTTTCTCTGTGTAACCCTGGCTGTCCTGGAACACATTCTGAAGACCAGGCTGGCCTCTAACTGAGAAATCTGCCTGCCTCTGCCTCCCAAGTGCTGGGATTAAAGGCATGCACCATGACCCCTGGTTCCTACTCAACTTTTATGTAAGTGTTGGGATCCTAATTCAGGTCTTGATGCTTGCATGTGATAGGCCTTTTGTGAAATAAATAAATAAATAAATAAATAAATAAGCCATCTTCCCAACCCAAAGATGTGCCTTTGGCTGTCTGCAAAGACCCAAGAAATTTTACCTAATTTCCCACTAAAATATTTCCAATATTCCCAGGTTAGATGTGGATAGAGTTGGTATTTTAATATAGAATATTTATTTAATAAGGTCACTGGCTTAAGTAGTGAATAAACCTTTGACTACAGACTCATCAACAAAGAAATCTTTCTCATAAAATAAATTCACCATCCTTAAATTTTCTCTCAGACTTTTGAGACAGAATCAGTAAAAGAAAAAAAAAAAAAAGATTCAAATCATTTTGACTCAAGTGATTCAAATCAAGAGAGGAATTGCAGACGGATTCCTCTCTTGGGGCTAATGGATTCTAAGCTACCCTTGAACCTGTAATGTGCCAAGACTACATGCCCCTGCTGAGGCATCTACATCCATCTGCTGGGGTTATGGATGCTTGGTACCACACCCAATTGTGTAATCTGTGGGTGATTGAACTCAAGTCCTCCTTCAGGCTAGTCAGATACTACCAACCAAGCTGCAAACCTCAGCCCATACCTACTGCAGATGACTAATTTTCCACAGTGACCACAAAACACATTCACATTTAGACTCAGGTTTTTTCATTAATACAACTTTTATTTGAGAAACAAAGCAAACTTCGGCTGTCAAAGTGTGGAGTTCTTTATGCAATTACTACGCCCATTTACTACCTTACAGAATACCTGTCTTTTTTTTTTTATTTTACTTTTTATTAGATGTTTTCTTCATTTACATTTCAAATGCTATCCCCTTTTCTAGTTTTCTCTACAAAAATCTACTATACCTTCCCCCTCCCCCTGCTCCCCAACCCACCCACAGCTGCTTCCTGGCCCTGGCAATCCTCTATACTGGGGCATAGACCCTTCACAGGACCAAGGGCCTCTCCTCCCATTGATGACCAACTAGGCCATCCTCTGCTACATATGCAGCTGGAGCCATGAGTCCCACCATGTGTTTTCTTTGGTTAGTGGTTAGTCCCAGGGAACTCTGGGAGTACTGGTTAGTTCATATTGCTGTTCCTCCTATAGGGTTGCAAACCCCTTCAGCTTCTTGGGTACTTTCTCAAGCTTCTTCATTGGGCACCCTGTATTCCATCCAATAGATGACTGTGAGCATCCACTTCTGTATTTGCCAGGCACTAGCATAGCCAAAATACCTGTCTTTATAGCATAAAACTTCAAAGATTCAGGGCTAGAGAGATGGCTCAGCAGTTAAGAGCACTGACTGCTTTTTCAGAAGTCCTGAGTTCAATTCCCAGAAACCACAGGATGGCTCACAACTATGTGTAATGGGAGCTGATGTATGCCTGGTGTGTCTGAAGACAGCAACAGTGTACCCACATAAAATAAATAAATATTTTTTAAAAATCCCTAGATTTATTTTAAAAAAACTTAAAGTATTCCTATAATTATTGGCCCTGCATATCTGAGAGTCTAAATTCTAAAAGAGTTTTTAAAATGTGCTGGCTAGCTGGGCATGAGGCTGCATGCTGATAATCTCAGTACTTAAAAAATGAAGGCAAGTTGACCTGAAGTCCAAGGTCATTATTTGCTACACAGAAAGCTCAAGTCTAGCCTTGGATACATGAGACTGTCTGGAAAAAACAAAAGCAAAGAAAGGAAGGAATGAGGAAGGAAGGAAGAAGGAAGGAAGGAAGGAAGGAAGGAAGGAAGGAAGGAAGGAAGGAAGGAAGGAAGGAAGAGAAAGAAAGAAAGAAAGAAAGAAAGAAAGAAAGAAAGAAAGAAAGAAAGAAAGAAAGAAAGAAAGAAAGAAAGAAAGAAAGAAAGAGTTTTAAAAGTCATTTCAACTAGTGATTGGAAAAATAAGAATTGTGACATTTTATATTCAATCCAAAGTATATTTGAGATTTACTTGTCTTGAGGTATTATTTTATGAGTGGCTATGAAGCCATTTGAGACTGATGGTTCTCACACTTTATCTATGAGTCACCTTATGTGTGACTCTTCCTGAGATGTTGAGGAACAAAGAAACCAACCAACCAACTAACCATCAAAACAGCAAAAAATCCATACAAGTACTGTTCCTGCAAAGCTTGGAAGGACAAAACCGGCTTATAGGTAGATGGTAATGCATTGTAGAACATTAGAGTTTTGTTTGGTGCCTAATAGAAGTAAGAACTACAGCTGATTGTTGGTTTCTTTGGGTGCACAGTGTTGTGCCAGCTTTTTACATGGTGCTAGGGATCCTAATTTGGGTCCTTGTGCTTCTATTAGCAAAATGCCTCCAGGACTCAGCTGTCAGAACCTAACTCTTTTCTGAGGATGAAGGTTTTAGTCTCCATACATTTCCTGTTCTGTTTCTTCATTCCTCAGGCTGTAGATTTGTGGGTTATTTCCACTTTGTTGTTTGGTGGTGGATTTGTCAAGAGAGGATTTCTGTTGTGTAGGCAGCTGACGCCTAAAAGATGGCGCCGGTTTCCGGTACACTGTGGCTGTAAACAATACCACTGCACAGGTGCTAGCCCGAATCTGGCGCCAACCCCTCCCAATTGGGTGCATGCAAATTAAGGTGCGGGCAGGCAGACCAATCCCAGGAGGACACATAGCCCTCCCCAGTGCTGGGGTGTATATAAGCAGTCCTCCCTGGGTGCCCGGGGCCCCCATAGCAGCATCGAGGCATTCCTGCAATAAAGCTGTTGAGAAGAATCTGACCGTGTGGGTGCAACACTGTTGTAGCCTTCGCCATCCTGGAACTTGCTCTATGGATCAGGCTGGCCTTGAACACACAGAGATCAGTCTGTCTCTGCTTCCCAAGGGTTGGGATTAAAGATGTGTGCTACCACTGCCCGGCTTGTCTCCACATTTTGATAAGCAGCTGATACTGCATAAGAAAACACCATGTGGATTCTGGCTAAATGCTTGGTTTCTTGTCATTTTGTTATATTCCTAGGATTAGAATTATTGGATCATATGCATTTTGATTTGAATGTGAAAAGACTCCTCCCCACCGCCCCACCGCCATGTGGTCTCCTCCAGTTGTTTCAACACTTGGTGCCTGTCTTAGTCAGGGTTTCAATTGCCGTGATAAAACATCAAAGCCACAAGCAGCTTGGAGAAGAAATTGTTAATTTCATTTTACAACCTATACTCCTGTCCTGGGAGTTCTGAGCCAGAACCTGGAAGCAGCCACGGATGTGGAGGCCATGGAGGAATGTTGCTTGCTGGCTTGCTCTTGTTAGCATGTTCAACCTGCTTTTCCCCCACCCGCCCCAAAATAATATTATTATTGATTATTTGGGAATTTCATATCATGCTCCACAATCACTATCACTTCCCAGTCCTCCCAAGTCTAGCCCCCATCCTTGTGACCCTCCCAAAACAAAAAACAAAAAACAAACAATGTCTAGTTTGTATTGCCCGTATACTCACTGAAGCAATGCTCAAACTCCCAATGCCCAACCAGTTTGAAAAAACAAACTGAGCCCTTCCCCATTCTCACCTCCATCAGAAGCCATAAACTATGGAGAGCTACATTTCATCATCCTTATTACAGTTATTAAGAGTTCTTCTCTTCAATGGCTTTGTTACTTTGGGGGGAGGGTGGGTGGTTAAGGATTGTCACAGACAACCACCTTTTATGTCCCTGTTTCTCAACTGTGAATCTGTGGTCATTGATATCACTGCAAAAGTAGCTTCCTTCCAGAAGCAGGGATCATGGACATTCATATGGTCTCCAGGTTCAGCACATGGCCTCCAGAGGCAGCACAGACATTCACATTGCCTTTGGTGGTGACATAGGCCATAGGACATCAACATGGCCCATGGCTGCAGTTAAACCACGGGCCCAGACATGGACCTCAATTTATGCTGAAGTTGTATCTCAGTAAAGTAGGGATTGTGTACTCATAATTTTTAGCAGATTCATTGTATTTGGCTGTAGTATATACATAGGGAGAGGCTCCTAGTCACGTGTTAAAGGCCTGTTGATAATAGTTGATTTTCCATTGTGTACTCGCATCTGATTCCTAACTCTAACCAACAGCAGGTTTTATATTACTGTATTCATTCATGTGCATTTGATGCTAGCACAGAGCCAGAGCTGCCTGCTTGCTAGCCATCACTGGACCACATCCACAGTCCCTCATATGCTCATTTCCATAGGCATATGAAGAGAGCTCACCGTTTTCACTTTCATGATGACGAATGTTTAGCATCTTTCTGTGAGTGTGAACACATGTGTGTACACAGGTGTATGGGGGAACCAGAAGACAACCTCAGGTATCATGCTGGCAGGAGCCAGTTCATTTTATTTTGCACGTAGACAGTGTTGTTCTAGTACCATTTGTTGAAAGGAGACTCCTTCATGCGCATTCCCACTACTTACAGGTAAGTCTATTTCCTTTAGATTGTAGATCTAAAGATGTGCTAGATGGATATAGGGTAAGATTTTCATATTTTCTGGATTATTCTATTATTTCTGCATCTGATATCTGGTGAGGGTCCTCCTTTCTGCGTTCTTGGACATCATAATTGTGTTAAGCCTTCCTTTGGATGGTTTTGTTATATCTGATTGTTTTGTTTTTGCAGTACTGAAGAGTGAGTCTAGTGCAGTGAACACACTACACAAGCACTCTACCACTGATCCAGAAATAGGCCCTCTTTTTTACAATTTGTTTTTATATACTTCAAAAATCATACCTTACTTATTCACTCATCCTGTGTATGAGTGAGTGTCTTGTCCATGCATAACATGCATGCCTGGTGTTGAGGGAGGCCAGAAGAAGGCATTGCCCTTGAACTGGTGAGCCATCTGATAAAGTGCTGGTAACTAAACTCAGGTCCTCTGCATGATCAGCAGGCGCTCTTAACCCTCAAGCTGAACCCCGCCATCATTGTAAGCCACCATGTGGATGCTGAATCCAGGTTCTTTGGAAGAGCAGCCAGTGCTCCTAACCACTGGGCCATCTCTCTCGCCCCACTTTAAGACCCAGTTTCACTAAGTTTTCCACGCTTGCTTTGACATCACTATGTTTGTAGACAGCATTGAAATTTTAATCCTCCTGCCTTCAACATCAGAAGTTTCTAGGATTGCAGCCCATGCCATTGGACCCAACTGCCTGATTATATTTACAGCTGTATTATGCCAGAAGTATATCATGTACAATAATACTGCTATAATAAGAGCATCATAAATACTGTTCACATATTGCATGTGTTATTACTGAGTTAAGAGGTACCAGTAATTCTTTTTTTATTGAATATTTTATTTATTTACATTTCAAATCTTATCCCCTTTTCTAATTCCTGCCCCCAGAAACTCCCTATCCCATCCCCCCTCCTCCTGCTTCTATGAGAGTATAGCCCCACCCACCCACCCACTTCTGCCACCCTGCTTTCTCATTACACTAGAGCATCAGGGATGGGACCAAGGGCCTCTTTTACACTGATGCCCGACAAGGTCATCCTCTGCTACATATACAGCTGGAGCCATGGGTCACTCCATGAGTACTCCTTGGTTGGTAGTTTAGACCCTGAGAGCTCTGGTTGGTTGATATTGTTGTCCTTCCTCTGGGATTGCAGACACCTTCAGCTCCTTCAGTCCTTTCTCTAACTCCTCCATTGAGGATCCCTAAATCAATCCGATGATTGGCTACAAGCATCCACCTCTGTATATGTCAGGCTCTGGCAGAGCCTCTGAGGAGACAGCTATATCAGGCTCCTGTCAGCATGTATTTCTTGACATCCACAATAGTGTCTGGGTTTGGTGACTGTATATAGGATGAATCCCCAGGTGGGTCAGTTTCTATATGGCCTTTCCTTCAGTCTCTACTCCACACTTTGTCTCCATATTTGCTCCATGAGTATTTTGTTCCCCCTTCTAAAAAGGACTGAAGCACCCACACTTTGGTCTTCTTCCTTCTTGAGCTTCATGTGGTCTGTGAATTGTATCTTGGGTATTGTGAGCTTTTTGGGCTAATATCCACTTATCAGTGAGTGCATACCATGTGACCCACAGGTTGAGAACCACTGCAACAACATTGGAAAACAACAAAATGAGAATTACTATTCTAAAAAATTACTGTTGAGATTGGAGTGATGGATCAGCAGGTAAGAGCCTTTAGTGCTATTGAAGAAGACCCAGGTTCAGTTTCCTGTACCTATACTGGAGGACTCATAGTTCTCTGTAAGTTTGACTCCATGGGATATGATACCATCTTATGGACTCTGCAGGCCTGGTACACATGTTGTACTCCTACATACCCTCAGGCACACAGAAACACATGAATAAATGTTTAAAGAATTACTGCTACCACTAACTCTGGTGATACCAGGTAGAATGCTAGTATACAGATCAGTATTACAATATTATCATGATAACAGTATTATGGTACAAAATACACTGTCATAAAACAGCTGTAAATATAAACAGATAGCTGAGTCCAGTGGTACAAACCTGGGATCCTAGCTACTACTTCAGAGGAAGAAGCAGGAGGATTAAAGCTTCAGGCTCTGCCTACAAACATAGTGAAGTCAAGGCAAGCCCAGGCAATTTAGTGAAGCCCTGTCTCAAAAGAAATGGTTAGAAGTACTGCCTGCTCTTCCAGAAAACCTAGGTTCATATTCCAGCCCCCAGACAGTGGCTTACAGTGAGGGTGAGGTGCAGCTCAGGGGTTAAGAGTGCCTGGAGATCATGCAGAGGACCTGACTTCAGTTACCAGCATCCATATCTGATGGCTCGCAACCATTTCAAGGGCATGCGATGTCTTCTTCTGGCTTCCCTGAGCATCACTCATGCATGTAGTACACTGACAAAACCCTCATACACATGATAAGTAAATAAATACATAAATAAATGAATCAGATATTATCTTTGAAGTATATAGAAACAAAACATGAAAAGAGGGCTGAGTTCTAGATCAGTGGTAGAGCGCTTGTGTAGTGTGTGCACTGCACTAGACTCACTCTTCAGTACTGCAAAAACAAAACAATCAGATAGGACAAAACCATCCAAAGGAAGGCTTAATACAATTATGGTGTCCACAAAATTTAACTATAAGACAAAAACTCAGAAAGGAGGACCCTCACCAGATGTGAGATGCAGAAATTATAGAATCAACCAGAAGACATGAAAATTCTTAACCTATATCTGCCTAGCACATCTACAATCTAAAGGAAATAGACTTACCTGTAAGTAGTGGGGATGCACATGAAGGAGTCTCCTTTCAACAAATGGTACTAGAACAACACAGTCTACGTGCAAAATAAAATGAACTGGCTCCTGCAGCATGATACCTGAGGTTGTCTTCTGGTCCCCGAATACACATGTGCACACACATGCGTTCACACTCATGAAAAGAAGCTAAACATTATTCATCATTAATAATATGAAAATTAAAAAATGAGATACCCTCATATACGTTAGGAAATGAATGAGCAACTGGGGGATGTGGCTCCAATGGTAAAGCCCTTGCCTAGCAAGCAGCCATCTCTGGTTTTGTTCTAGCATCACATGCACACAGAGGACGGAAGGAAGGCAGGAAGGAGGCATGGAGGGAGAGAGAAAGAAAGGAGCATAATTCCTACTCCTGGGTGGCCTTATGATTCATATGTGAGTACACAATGGAAAGAGAAAATCAACTCTTATAAGCAGACCTCTGACACCACAGACACTCCTAATGCATGTGTGTACCCCTATGTGTATACCCACCAAAATAAAATGAATATAATAAAAATTGCAAGTACACATGTATGTTCAATCCACAGTTGGTTTATTGAGCTGCAACTTCAATGTAAGTGGTGATATCCATGTACTTAGAAAGATGAAACAACTGATTAAATCATTAATCTACTATATCAAGAAGCCCAAGGGGAGACATTACCTGACATCTATACTCTTTACAGAGGAACAAAGAAATAAAGACACAGAAAAAAATTGGAAACAATTCCTGAGTGGTAGGTAGGGCTTGTGGATGGCAGTCACTGAATTGTGATGATGTGGGGAGAGAAGGACTTGGGAAGGAAAGATGCTATGCTCTAGAGACATAGTCTCCTGTTTTGACTGATAAAATAGACAGAAGTCAGACCTCACTGACCAAGAACCTAAGGGCCCACTGACACTGCATGTGTTCTATAAAGGACATCTTGTCTACGAGGGTAAATAAATTGTCATCACTTAGCTCTAGGTGCTACCTTCCTGAAGACATCCCCACTAAGTATAGCAAAGACAGAAATAATCTGTATTTACTTCTGGCTAAAACAGACTCTTAACTTTTGGTCATGACCCCTTAAGGATTGAGTGACCCTTTAACTGTGGTTGCATATTAGATAGCTTGCACACCAGATACTTAAGTTATGATTCATACAAGTTAGCAAAATTACAGCTATGAAGTAGCAACAAAGTTATGGTTGGGGGTCACCACAACATGAGGAACTCTATTAAAAGGACACAGCATTACGAAGGTTGAGAACCACTGGACTAGCATAATATATAAACTTAATTCTCTAGCACTCTTTTCTCCTGTCCTAGAAGATACCCTTCATAAAGCCACCTCAAAACTTTGTGTGTTGAAAAAAGGCCTTCAACTTTTAACCTTATTACAAACAACAATCTTGTTTAAAATATTTTGGAGTCCTTTTTATGTATGTGTGTGTGTGTGTGTGTGTGTGTGTTATAGGTCTTAAAATGGTATCCGTAGCTTGAAGCTGGAGTTACAGGCTCTCATGTGGGAACCAAACATGAGTTCTCTAGAAGAGCAGCAAACATTCTTAATCAGTGACCTGTCCCTCCAGTACCACAAGTCACACTCTTTGGGCAGTGTTAGAAATAAGCTGGGGGGAGGGAGACTGTATGAGGTACAACACGAAAGCCATCCAGTTACAATGTATGCCCACTGAAAAGAAACTAACTCTGAGCCTCCCTGAGAATCTGCTATATCCCCCTCCTCTCTCTCAATCTCTCTCCTCTGAAGCATTTTTTCTATTTTTTTAAAAAACAAATACAAATTGGCTTCACATCTGGCTTGCTCTGAAATTAATTTCTTTGTTGAAGCCACAAATCCTAGTTTTGCCTGGGTGGATGTCAGTTGGCTTTCTGAAAAGAATGCTCCCCCATGTAGCTGCCCCTGTGGAGTGGGGCTATGTTCCTAGCATTAGTGACAACCCAACTGGATCAGACACTGTAGGAAGAGGTAAAATGTAAGACAACAGACCAGACTTCTCCTCAGGTACCCGCACTAGCCCCTTTTTTTCTCATGTCACTGTAAGAAAAAAAATGGGGGTCTCTCAGAGACCAGTCTGCACAGGAGAGCTCGTGGGCCACAGAAGCAACAGAGCTTCTTGGACAGGGCCCCTTCGGGCCTTCATCCTCAGCCAGGAGGCAGAGCTGAGTTCCAGACCTCTGTGCACCTTCCCTGCCAGAGACAAGCTTGCCTGCAGAAAGTGTTCTGACCACTGGGACTCAGGAGAGAGTTGGACTCCCAGGAGTGCTGACAGAGGCTAAAGAATCATAGGAGGAACAAGCTCCAACCAGAGACAGCTAGAACATCTAACACCAGAGATTATAGAAAAAGCAAGAAAGTAACCCTTAAACAAACCTAAAAGAAAATAGCCACAAGAACTCTAACAACAAAAATAATAGGAAGCAACAATTACTTTTCCTTATTATCTCTTAATATCGATGGACTCAATTCCCCAATAAAAAGACATAGACTAACAGACTGGCTACATAAACAGGACCCAACATTTTGCTACATACAGGAAACCCACCTCAGGGACAAAAACAAACACTACCTTAGAGTAAAAGGCTGGAAAACAATTTTCCAAGCAAATGGTTCGAAGAAACAAGCTGGAGTAGTCATTCTAACAGCGAATAAAATCAACTTCCAACCCAAAGTTATCAAAAAAGACAAGTAGGGGCCCTTCATACTCATCAAAGGTAAAATCTTCCAAGATGAACACTCAATTCTCAATATCTATGCTCCAAATGCAAGGACATCCACATTCATTAAAGAAACTATAGTAAAGTTCAAAGCACACATTGCACTCCACACAATAATAGTGGGAGACTTCGGGGCTGGAGAGATGGCTCAGTGGTTAAGAGCACCAACTGCTCTTCCGTTCAAATCCCAGTAACCACATGGTGGCTCACAACCATCCGTAATGAGATCTGATGCCCTCTTCTGGTGCATCTGAAGACAGCTACAGTGTACTTAGATTAAATAAATAAATAAATAAATAAATAAATAAATAAATAAATAGTAGGAGACTTCAACACCCCACTCTCATCGATGGACAGATTCTGGAAACAGAAACTAAACAGAAACACATTGAAATTAACAGAAGTTATGAAACAAATGGATTTAACAGATACAATTTGCAAAATACATGAAACTCAAGAAGAAGGAAGAACAAAGTGTGGATACTTCGTTCCTTCTTAGAATGGGGAACAAAATACCCATGGAAGGAGTTACCCCTAACCCTAACCCTAAAGAAAGGTTCAATATCCTTAGTCATCATGGAAATTCAAATCAAAACAACCCTGAGATTCCACCTCACACCAGTCAGAATGGCTAAGATCAAAAACTCAGGTGACAGCAGATGCTGGCGAGGATATGGAGAAAGAGGAACACTCCTCCATTGTTGGTAGGACTCTGGAAATCAGTCTGGTGGTTCCTCAGAAAATTGGACATATTACCTGACAACCTAGCTTGGAATATACCCAGAAGATGTTCCAACTTGTAATAAGGACACATGCTCCACTATATTCATAGCAGCCTTATTTATTTTCCTTATTTTCCAGCCAGAAGCTGGAAAGAACCCAGATATCCCTCAACAGAGGAATGAATACAGAAAATGTGGTACATTTACACAATGGAGTACTACTCAGCTATTAAAAACAATGAATTCCTGAAATTCTTATGTAAATGGATGGAACTAGCAAAGATCATCCTGAGTGAGGTAACCCAGTCACAAAAGAGCACACATGGTATGCACTCACTGATAAGTGGATATTAGCCCAAAAGTTCGGAATACCCAAGATATAATTCACAGACCACATGAAGCTCAAGAACAAGGAAGACCAAAGTGTGGGTACTTTGGTCCTTCTAAGAAGGGGTAACAAAATACTTATGGGAGCAAATATGGAGACAAAGTATAGAGCAGAGACTGAAGGAAAGGCCATCCAGAGACTGCCCCACCTGGGGATCTATCCCATATACAGTCACCAAACCCAGACACTTTTTTGGATGTCAAGAAATGCATGCTGACAGGAGCCTGATATAGCTGTCTCCTCAGAGGCTCTGCCAGAGCCTGACATACAGAGGTGGATGCTCACAGCCAACCATTGAACTGATCTGGGGTCCCCAATGGAGGAGTTAGAGAAAGGACTGAAGGAGCTGAAGGTGTCTGCAATCCCAGAGGAAAGAAAGCAATATCAACCAACCAGAGCTATCAGGGTCTAAACAACCAACCAAGGAGTATTCATGGAGGGACCCATGGCTCCAGCTGTATATGCAGCAGAGGATGGCCTTGTTGGGCATCAATGGGAGGAGAGGCCCTTGGTCCTGGGAAGGCTCGATGCCCTAGTGTCCTGGAATGCAAGGGCAGGGAGGTGGGAGTGGGTGGGTGACTGTGGGTATACTCTCATAGAAGCAGGAGGGGGTAGGGATTGGATAGGGGACTTCTGGGGAGCGGGGGTCAGGGATTGGGAATGGGCATAACATTTGAAAAGTAAATTAAAATATCCAATAATAAAAGTAATAGTAATAGTAATAATAATAATAATAATAATAATAATAAATCAGGAAACAAAAAGTAAAAGACAATAACAAATATGTAAGCATCAGCTAGCATAAAGAAACCTCATTATATACACTGCAGTTATTAGAAGCAGAGACAGTCACAACTTTCAACCCAATCACACTGATGGTTTTGTTCATATATACAGGTTCCTTAACATGTTTTTGGCTCCAGCTTTGGAGAGCAAACCAGGGTCTTGAGCAGGTTAGGCAAGTGTGCTTAACACCAACCTAACCCTTCAAACCCTAAGGGAAAGGTGGAAGGCTAACGTTACCTGGTGAAACAGATTCACCCAAAGACTTCAGGGTCTAGCATCTTCATCAGTAAGTCGGGTCAAAACAAATTCATTTTGTCCCTCTAGAACTTACACACACACACACACACACACACACACACACACACCTCACAGGAGGCAGGGGATTTAGAGGCTGCAGAAGCACACAAAGGAGTGCCTGAACCTCAACTCTTTGAGGCACAGGCTTCATACTGGAAGTGGTAATAAAAATCTAATATAAAAACACAGCTGACGATTGAAAAACAATACACTATAAACATGAAGTGGATTTTTGTTTTTATTTTTTGGGTTTTGGGGGATTTTGTTGTTGTAGCTTTGGCTGTCCTGGAACTTGCTCTCTAGACCAGGTTGGCCATGAACTCAAGAGCCTGCCTCTGCTGGAATGGGGTTCATTGTATGAGACTATGACTACGTTCTACATTTATTTATTCAGATTATTATATTTCTTTTTAATTAGACCTTTTGGGGCCTCTCATAGAATCTACTGATTTTTTTTTCTGTACTTTCTTTTCTTCATTTTATTTTATGTGGTTTTGGTGTTGGGATTAAGGGCATGAGCCATCACTCCAGGCAACATAAATATGTATGTAGTCAACAGTATCCTGCTACTGTTAATTTCCTGACTTTGATATTCCATGGTTCTAAACAACAGCCTTCTTATTTTCAGAAAAAAAAAAAACAAAAAAACAAACAAAAAAAAAAACAGAGTTACTTGTGGTAAATATTATTGGTAAATTTGCAGGGGTCTCTGTTACAAAATGACATAAACTAAGTTGTTTAAAACTACAGAAATTCTGTTAGGGATGTGGGTTGACTGGTAGAATGCCAGATTAGCATGGAACCCTGGGTTCCATCTGAGCAACACAGACAATCTGGTGTGATGGTGTGCACCTGCAGTACCTGAACCTGGGAGGTGACAGCAGGTGGTTAGAAGTTCAAGGCCATCCTTGGTTACACAGTAATTACTTAGCTAGCCCACAGTCCTTGAGACTCTCTAAAAAAAAAAACCAACCAACTCCAACAACAGCAAAATCACCAAGACTCTTACTGCCTTACTATTTGTGAGGCCGGGGTCCACAGCTTCACACTCCCTCCCTCAGGGAACCCCTGGCCTGCATCTTCTGTGCCCCTACTTTGCTGAAAACCTTTGTCTTTTCCTTGCGGCCACTTAACTCCAATATCTGCTTTGATGATCGCATTACACTTTTCCTGGTGTGCTGGTCTCCATATGGTTACCCTTACAACAACTAAGTAAGTCTACAACAATGTCTTTTTACCCCTTTCTGAGGTATTAGAGATCAGGACTTTAATACATTTGTTAGTACAGGAACAACATTCCAGCCAACAGTAAAGACCAGTTGATACGTAAGCAATCTTTGAACATGCATTTGCCTAGTAGCCAAGAAAAAAAAAAAAAAAGAAAGAAAAAACAGTTCTTTAAAGGGTGAACTTGGGTGCTGGGCGTGGTGGCGGACACCTTTAATCCCAGCACTCAGGAGGCAGAGGCAGGCAGATTTCTGAGTTCAAGGCCAGTCTGGTCTACAAAGTGAATTCCAGGACACCTAGGGCTATACAGAGAAACCCTGTCTCGAAACGCCCCCCACCCCCAAAAAAAGGTGAACTCAGGTGAAGGACTTAGACACAAATACTGGGTCTGTCCATTTCTGCCTGCTTCTCTGTGGGTTCTCCTGATTCTCAGCCTCACACCCAAAAATATAAATATAAACATAAATATAGCCTACACTCCATATTTTCAGACCCTCATAATGCTTACACATTGTTATTTTCTCTTTGTATCTCGGAGCCTCATGCACACCTTCTCCAAGGTCTCCAGCCCAGCTAACAATCTCTTGTGGTCCCTCTACTGACTTCGAAGTCAGAAAAAGCCAGATAAAGTCTTGTCTGTGGATCCAGCTGAAAGAAGTGTGGGTGGATTTAGATAAGTAATGATTTTTGTTTTCCTAAAAAGAAGAGAGAGAGAGAGAAAGAAAGAAAGAAAGATGGACAGGCAGAAGGAAGAAAAGAAAAATGTTTAATAAAGTACCATAAAGTATTGTCTCCATTGCTAAAGTAAGTCCAAATAACCACGACTGGTTCTGGCTGGTCTAGACATGAGGGAGGCCTAAGAGAAGGAAACGGAAACACGCACACACTCTCCTCAAATAAAGTAAATAAAACCTCCCGAGAGAAAGGAAGCAGAAAACAAGACTTGCTGACTCACTACCCTAGGGCCTCCAGTTAGTCCTTAATATATAGCAGCTGAAACTGGGAAGAAAAAGTCCCTGTTGCCTTGTGGTTAGCCAATGCTGCACTCCTCTCATTGGTTGGGGGTTGGGGGATGACCCCAGATATGATTGAAGTTAGAAGTTTGCTGTGGCTCTAAACCCTGAGGTCCTGGTATTATACCGATAATGGATATTGCCGTGAATCTGGGTATATAGGCTTCCAGATTAACTCCAGATAAGGGATCTCCAAGGCTTCTGATTGTACAGATGAATCTCTTTATTCTCTTGTTATCATTTTATGTGTGCCATCACTATTTAGAATGTAAAATGAGTGTATAAACGAGGGTAGCCAGTATAGCTTTCTCTGAACCCTGTTTTCCAGACAGTCCAGGCTGAGATGGATATCAGGCGCCTCCTGTCTCAGCCTCTTGAGTGATAGGACTACAGAAGTGTACAACCCTTGTGGCTAAATATCAAGTTCTACCTAGGAATACCAAGGCTCTTCCTTCCCCTGGCTTAGGCTGTCAACTGCGGTTTGAAAATATTAAGTGGGGGAGGAGCCAGACGTGAGAAGGCTTAGCTGGTTGTACTTGAAGACCCAAGTTCATGGTGCAAGGAGAAATCTACTCTTGCAAGCTGTCCTCCCATTCATTCATGTACACACAATTTATACATGGATAGATGAATATATTAAACATTTAGAGAGTTAAATGGTAAATCCCAGAAATAAAGAACTCATTAGTATTAAATGGATTTTACTGTGTACAATTAATGTTGGTCTATCTTATTATTATAAGTTATATTAAAAATGTGTTCTACCAAACATATAGATTAAACTTCTGTAAGTGTATATATTGAAAACAAAAACGAGGTTCCATTCTATCTTAGCCTCACATATCCAGTGGGCAGCTTTAAATGGACATAGATTATCAATGTATATATATATATATACATACACATACACACACACAAACACACACACATATGGTAATATAAGAGTATATTTGGGCACTAAACAAAGAAAGAATTTTAAAAGCAGTAAGGGAAAAAGGTCAAGTAACATGTAAATGCAGACCTATCAGAATTACACCAGACTTCTCACCAGAGACTATGAATGCTAGAAGATCCTGGGCAGATGTTATACAGACCCTAAGGGACCACAAATGCCAGCCCAGCAAAACTCTCAATTACCATAGATGGAGAAAACAAGATATTTCATGATAAAACCAAATTTACACAGTATCTTTCCACAAATCCAGCCCTACAAAGGATAATAGATGGAAAACACCAACAAAAAGAGTGAAACTACACCCTAGGAGAAACAAGAATAATCTTTCAACAAACCCACACAAACATAATTCCACGTCTAACAAGAAAATTAACAGGAAGTAACAATCACTTTTCCTTAATATCTCTTACTATGAAAGTTAATATTAACAACATTATTCTAATTGATTGAAATTCAAAAATATGAGGAATTAGAAATTTATCAGCTGTCATCCCGTGGTCTCTCTAATTTGGCAATGGAAGAAATAGCTCCAATATTGTACAATCCAAATATACTTTCTGCTTGTTTGTACATGACAGGGCCTTGCTGTGTGCCATATTAAGGGTCTTGAAATCATGCTTCTCCTATCTCAGCCTCTCTATTAGTAGGATTGATTATTGGTGTTTTTAACACTATACTATGGTTTTCAGAACAGCTTACATATTTCAAAATTATTTATACAGCCAAAAGAAATGTAGACAATTAATTTGGGAGGTGGCTTGTAAAAGAACAGTAAAGAGTGAGACTGAAGGCTTTGCTTGATATTTATAATTATTGTATCAATTTTGAAGAAGATGACTTTATAAATTACTCTTATTCTGAGATGAATGCTTTTCAAAATCATCACAGCCAATGAACCAGAATCTTACCCTCACCTAATGTCTGTGCCACCCTCCAAGCAGAACCATTGTTCACTGAAACAGTTGATGAATGACTTCATGGATAGACCATCTTAATACACACACCATTTTCTTAAATGAATGCAACCTGTTCCCTGCAGGCTGAGAATGATGACAATCACTCAAGTCAAGTAGCTTTGACAGTAGCAAGAAATCTGTATCCAAAAATCGTTCCTACAATTCATTCCTTGGTGCAGCAGAACTGTCAACTCTTAGCTTATCTACTATGGAGGTAAAATCCTTTGGTGATGAGAGGAACATTCAAGTACAGCCTTATTACAAAGAACTCCAATGTCCGAGCACTGTTCTTATTTTGTGTTTGTACCACTAGATTGTAAGCTCTACTAAAAACAAAACAAACAAACAAAAAGACTTTATCTATTTATGTTCTTTTAAAAAAAACTAATAGTGATATATTATTTTAAAATATCATACAGTTAATATATTTTTAGTAATTTAAAATTTATACTGAGAAAAACGTATGTATTTTCAGTATTGCTGTAGACAAACATCTACATAAGACTGTTCAATTGTTGTGTTCTATCAAACAACTTTTATAATACTCATTTTTATTGTTACAATAGTTTATAAATTTTAAAGATATGATAAAAACCCAAGGTATTGCAGGTTTTGAAGGGAGGCTCTCTGGGAGGAGTTGGGGTACAAAAGGGAAAGAAGAATGTGATGTAAGTCTATTTACTCAAAATATGTTTTAAAATGTTAACAAATAAATTGAAATTATGTATCTTTTCTCATCATTATGCAATAAAACTTAAATCAAAGGAAAAAAAGAGTATATTTGGGGATATATATATATATATATGTGTGTGTGTGTGTGTGTGTGTGTGTGTGTATGGAAGATGGTCATGTTTTTATATCAACTTGATATATTGATTACACCTGACTTATATTTCTGGGGGTTTTGCTTGTTTGTAATTATGGCTGGCTGGATGTGCAATACAAGCATGGTCTTTGAGTCTGTCAGGCAAGTGCTCCACCACCTAACTAGAGCTCTACCCTGTCTGTCCCCTGTCCACTGTCATCCAGTGTTGTCATTGAAGTGCCACCCCCACCCCCACTCCCAAGAAAAAAAGCTGCTTCAGGGTCTGAGAACTTGAGTCAATCCAGTGGGGTAATGTTGCAGAAGGAGAGATTTAACTCTCCTGAGTTGTCCTCTGTCCTGAACACAGACAGACAGACAGACAGACAGACAAACAGACACACACACACACACACACACACACACACACACACACACACTTTAAAAAGGAGTTATCTTAAATGACCTCTTCTTTCAGCATGGGTTTTTTTGTGCTTTGGTTTTAGACCTCTTTATGAGGTCATTTTCTAATTTACAAACACCTGGGAGTACAGAGAGCTGTTACATCTTTTGTATTTTTCTCCTTTGAGTCTACTGAGAGGACCATCCTTTTTCCTTTGTGTTGCATGATGGGAGGAGTCACAGTCACCAGGGGTGCCCAGAACACTTGGCTGATTTCTGCAGGCAGCTACAGGTAGGAACAGTTCCTCAATGATGGCTACAGATACCAAGGTGAGTCTAGAATGCTGACTCCTGGGTTCAGGATCTACATCAGTGTTCTCAGCCTTACTAATTAATGCTGCAGCCCTTTGAGACAGTTTAAGCCTTAGGCTGTGGTGCCCCCCTAACCATAGCATTCTTTTCGTTGCTACTTCCTAACTGCAGTTTTGCTACTGTTATGAAGCATCAAGTAAATATCTGATGAGCTGGATATTTGACATTTGACCTCTGTGAATAAGGTCATTTGATCATCCCATACACACAAAAAGGATTAAGTCCCACGGGTTGAAAAACACTGCTCTAGGAAGTCTGTCTAGACTTCCTCCTTCACCATTATAATCCCACACATATCACAAGTATTTATTTAATTTTAGAAAAATTCAGTCCTGTAATTATTTAGTGTGTAAGAGAGAGTTTTCAGGAGTCAGTTCTCTCCTTCCATGTGTTGGTCCCAGGAATTTAATTCAGGTCATCAGGCTTTATGGTACTCACCTTTGCCAAAGGAGCCATCCCATTGGCCCTCCACAAGCACTTATGGGCTTGAGTTCTGGGGAGAGCTGAAGATAACTTTGAACTCCTGATTTTCCCTCCTCTCTGTTGTAGCTAGCCCTGGGGCTAATTATACTTGATGTTAACTCTGTTCTCCAGTGAGTGGCTGCCAGCCAGGAATGAGTCAGCACTCAGGTGATTTCCTGTAAACCTGCTTCCCACCTTAATTTGTAAAATAAAGGAGAGTTGCTGATTGGACAGATAAAGGGAAGGTAGAGGAGAGAGAAGAAGGAGAAAACAAAAGAGGGAGAGGACACAGAGGAGGAGGAGGAGGAAGAAGGAAAGCAGAGCAGAAGCACGTGGCCTGGAGAAACTGCAAGTTCTAAGAGATCTCGTAGATGTGGAAGACAGTAGTGTAGCGGTAGATCTGCCCAATCTAGGCACACAGCATGTAACCATATTATCTGTGTTGTGTTTTCATTGCTGGGGCATATTTGGGTTGGACATTTACCACAACACCTCTCATTAAGATCTGGGATTGTAGATGATGCATACCACAGCCCCTGGTTTATGCAACACTTGAGCCTTTAACTCAGAACCTCTTGCATTCTGGGTAAGTACTCCACTGCACCCTTGAAATCTGTCTTTAATTTACTTACTCACCATTAATATTTCTATTTGTTTATTTATTCACTTATATTCTTCGATTATTAAAGTAAATTTCATTGTGTACATGTATTGCACGTGACTGAGTTACAAAGGCTCAATTCCATGTAATCCTATGGTACATTAAACATGCTCTCTCCCATACGCCTTACCCTCTCCTTTATCTCCTGCTTTTAGTGTCTCCTAAACATTTTTTGAGTTTTAAAATTTTTTATGTGAACCAGTGTTTTCCCTGCCTGTATATCTATGTATCACACACATCCGGGGTCTGCAGAGATGAGAAAAGTGTGATTGATCCCCTGGGATTGGGGATAAATATGGTTGTGAGCTGCCATGTGGACAATAGGAATGAAAGTTTTCTGCTAGAGCAGCAAGTGAGCCATCTCTCCCAGCGCTTTAATTTTTTTCTATTCATTAATTTATTTATCCACTTTACATCCTGATTGCAGTGACCTCCAGTGACCCGCCCTCTCCTCCAAGTGTCCCCTCACCCCTCCCTTCACCTCTAAGAAAGGGGAGCTGGTTACCAACCTACTCAGGCACCTGAAGTCACTGCAGGGCTAGGCACATCCTCTCCCCCTGAGGCCAGACAAGGCAGACCAGTTAGGGGAACAGGATCCACAGGCAGGATAAGCTCCCCACCTCCAGGGTAAGCAGGTGTTGGGGGACCTGCGTGAAGACAAAGCTGTACATCTGCTATATATGTGCAGGGGCCTAGGTCCAGGTCTTGTATGCTCTTTGGTTGGTGGTTCAGTCTCTGGAAATCCTCAAGGGTACAGGATAGTTGACTCTGATGGTCTTCTGTGGAGTCCCTATCCACTCTGGGTTCCTCAGTTCTTCCCCTAACTTACATAAGACTTCCTTAGCTTGGTTCAATATTTGACTCTGGGTCTCTGCATCTGTTTTGGTCAGCTGCTTCATGGAGCCTCTCAGAGGTCCTGTCTGTGAATGCAGGCTGGCAGCTACAAACATAGCCTGATGCTCCAAGGTAGGAAGGCGGTAAAGAGAAGAGGCTCTTTTCTGCCATGCATTGGAATGAGAAACATGCCGCAATCATGAAAGATTTCCCGGAGCTAGAGCCAGCAGGCTCTGCCCTGAGGGAGAGAGAGCCTAGGAGGTTGGCAGGAGCTAGCTGAACAGGCTAGCTGATAAGTTTAGGACAGGAGATTCCGTGTCCAGAAATTGTGTTAGCCAGACAAATTCTAAAGTCATAAAGCTAAGGGTGTGGTTTTTATCTGAGGATTCAAAAGTCTCAGGTGGAGCTGGAAATGCGACCCCCTGCAGGAGCAAAGGCCAGAAGGAAAGGGAAACTAGGCCAATGGTGGAGGTTTGGCGGAGCTAGGCCAGAGAAACCGAAGAGGAACCAGGAGGGGCCAGAGTGCTGGCAGCAGCTCCCAGGCCACAACAGTTCCTGGGCTAGCTGGGTCAGTGCTGGCAACAGCGATCAGGGCTAAGCTGGGAGGTGCTGGGGGCAGGATCGAAGCTCTTGTGCAAAGGCAGTAGTGTGTTTTTTTAAAAATACACACATCATTAGAAAAACAACAACACAATGAAGGATGCACCGATGTAGGGAAGAGCTAGGGCAGGGAGACAGGAGTGGGTGGGTTGGTGAGAGAGCACCCTCTTAGAAGCAGGGGGAGAGGAAACTGGGATAGGGGGGTTCCAGATGGGAAACCAGGAAAGGGGATAGCATTTGAAATGTAAATAAATAAAATATCCAATAAAATATCCAAAGAACAACAAAAGAAAACAAGCTTCTAAGAGGTAATAATAACATATGGCAAAATAAAGTGTACTATGATTAGAATAAAAACCTACCATATCAGAGTTGGACAAGATAAAGAGAAGGAAAAGAGTCCAAGAGAAGGCACAAGAATCAGAGACCCCGTCACTCACAGACTCAGGAACCCCAGAAACAGACCACACTGGAACTCAGTGTATGTGTAGAGGACCATGTAGGCCCTGTGCCTGCTGCTTCAGTCTCTTAGTTCCTAGGCTCTTTGCTCCTGTTCATTCAGAAGACCTTGTTTCCATGGTGTCCTTCAATCCCTGCTGGCTTTTTATACTTCCTCTTCCACAGGGATCCCAGAGCCCTCAGGGGAGAGATTTTAAAAAACAGACAACCCATTTAGGGCTGAGTGTTTCAAGGTCTCTCCCTTTCTACATCATGTCTGGCTGTGGGTCTCTGTATTTTTTCCCCCATCTGATGCAAGAGAAGTTTTCTCTGACACTGGCTGAGCAAGGCACTGATCTGTGAGTATGGAAATGTCATTAGGTGTCATTCTATTGCTACTTTTTTCTGTTGGACTAGTATTATTTGGTGTTATGCTAGGTCCCTTCGTTAGCCAGTCGCAGGTACTTAGCCACCCAAGCAGAGTTGGGTATGGATCCCTTCTTCTAGGGTGAGCCTTAGGTCAAATCAGATACTGATTGGTTACTCCTACAAATGTTGTGACACCACTGCACTAGCACATCTGGCAGGCAAAACACCAAATAATGGTAGTGGTAGATTGGAGGGTTTCTGGCTGACTTGGTGATGACACTGTTCTTTTAGTCGCATGCAGAGCACCTTCCTGTACCAAACACATGGTTGAAGGCTCTATGTTGACATCAACTTGGCTTCTCCATATTCATTGAGTGCACAGCAGTGAGACTGTCTGCGCAGAAGGAGACTCAGACCTCCAAGGTTGAGTTCTAAGATGTCTGAGAGATTCCCAGGACCTGTCCATACCTCCAAACTGCAGATAGAAGACAGGCAAACAGGGCCACTTCTTCCTCATTTAACCCATCACTCCACCTGGAAGGCTTGGAGGGATTCTCCGCCTTATTCTCCTGCTCCAGGCTCTTTGCTCCTGTTCATTCAGAGGGCCTTGTTTCCATGGTGTCCTTCAATCCCTGCTGGCCTTTTATACTTCCTCTTCCACAGGGATCCCAGAGCCCTCAGGGGAGAGATGCCGCCCCGATGCTTCTAGTTCCATGCTCATCTCCATTGCACACCTGGCTATTGAGATGTAATTCCTATTGGAGAGCTATCACCCTGGGGTGCCTCCTCTCTGGTGACTGGGAAGGCCCATGGCTCACCTCCTTCATCTAGGTGCTCCTGGCATGTTCACAGAGAAGTGTGCCCCCATGCCACATGAGTCCAAATTACTGAACACATTTTAGCATGTAAGGCCGTATTCTTCAGGGATGCAAGCATAGTACAGAAGGCAATGTCCTAAGTCCCTACTCCTGGAGTCATGGGACTCAGGAGGACCAAGCCTGCCCTAGGAAAGTGATCTAGAGTCAGACATTAGGGGGAGCTGATAACTCCAGGCTTTGCTGACAATGGGTTCACACCAGCTCTGGTGTGGGACGTGTGCACATATTCATGGTGAAGGTTCTTGACCAAGCTGACACCCCCACCCCCCCTACCCCCACTGGTTCCATTTGCGAGGGATACCACAGCTTCATGGGGGTAAGCCTGAAATATTCTACATGCCCAGCTCCTCAAGAGATAGCTGCTGGCCTCCAGCTCAGACCATTTAACATAGAAACAAAAACCTACCCAGCTCAGTGACAACAAAAACAAAGAGAAACCATCTTTGCCTTGTGCCTAATCCACAGCCAGGCTGGACTCTGTGAGTGTGAAGTCATATATTTACATATGTACTTGCATGTTTTAATGTGTTTATTGACTAAGGACAGACTGTGAACTCTAGGAGACAGACCCTGGCTGCCAGTACACAAGTCTCAGTGCAGAGGGGTCCAGAGGCATTGAGTCCCAGGCTGGGATTGATGCTAGGCAAATCCCTGTTTGCAGAGTTGGTTGCTGGTCTCTGGGGCGGACGTGGGGCCTCCCAAGGAGAGTGACTCTATGCCTTTCTGTCCTCTTTCAATTCCTTGGGTCCCTGTGAGGATGAACCTATAGAGCTCTTAGAATATGCTGAAGAAGCCTCCGGACTCAGAAGTGAGAAAGTCTCCCCCACCTTGTGGGAACATGTGGTGCTCATTCCCGAACTCCTGGTCTGTCATGGGGAGAGGCGGGAGACACTGCTAGAGTTGGGGCTGGTGCTGACTGCTCCACACTCCTCAACACAGAAGAAAGCAAGAGGCCTGGAAGAAACTCATGTGCCCTCCAGGGCAGAAGGACACCCTAGACTGGCCAACCCAGTTCCAGAAGACAATGAATGCAGAACTCCTGTGCGTCCTGGCTGTTCCTGAAGAGAAGTTTGCAGAAGAAAACCAAACCAAACCAAACCAAACCAAACAGGAATTTCTTTGTCCAAGGAAATCTGAAGCTTAAGGAGGTGATGGGGACTTACTCAAGTCCAACATGGAAATTTCTAGACTCTAGAATCTTATATGTTCTGCTACTGCTCTGACACAAGCTGTCCAGAAGGAACCACTGTCCCCGGACATCAGTGTAGTGTGTGAGAGAGAACTTGCCACAAATCAGTGAGGGCAGGACGCCTTGTCCCTTGGAAAGAAACCTGTGTGTATGTGTTGTCACAAGGTAGTACTGGAGGCGGTAGTGCAGCTCGGGTGGAAGTGCTTACCCATGCGTGAAATCCTGGCATCCATCCCCCACCACTGCAGAAAACTAGGCATGGTTGTACGTGCCTATAATCCCAGCACTTGTAGGTTGTAGGAGGATCAGAACCTCCAGGGCATTTTGCAGTTTGAGACCAGCCTTAGCTCCAAAAGATTTTGTTAAAAAGTAAAAGAGACAACAGGGGTTTATCAATGACGGAGCATTTAGTGTCAAACATGAACACTAGACCACTCTGCACTCATGATGATCCTTTGGAATGGTGTATTTAGGTGTTTTACTATACAATCTTTTTGTAGGCGTGGAGCCATGTGTTATGAGTTACCAGCTTGTAAAAAGCAGCCCAGGGCTCCAGACTCAGTCATTTCCATTCCAAGAGGGTAAGGCTCCCCTGGAAAAGATGATAGACGTTGCCTCCCCATTTCACCTGTGGAATCCTGCAGGACACAGACAATGGTGGCATACCCTGAAGGGAGGGGAGGCCCCACCTTTCCATGCTGCACAGCCCCCGTTCGCCCTCTGCTGGGCATAAGAAGAGTCAGCGGGTTCTTTTAACAACCAGATGCAGAGACTTGTTCTTTGTTTTGTTTTGTTTTGTTGCTTATTTGTTTTTAATGATTGATAACTGCATTTTCCTTGTCAAAGGTGTGCCAAGAGGCTGCAGAGCAGTCTCACGAGGAGCTTCCGACCCGTGACTGGGGATTGCACAAGAACCAGATCTCTCAGCGCCTCCTTCATGGGTCCTTGCATTTCTTCTCCAAGGGCGTGATAGTCCTGGGTCTGTACCACAGCAGGCCAAGGGCCAAGGGACAGTATCAGGAGGCTGGCATCTATTCACAGCACTGCCAGTTGGGCCAGATGTAGACCAAGAAATCAAACTCTCACTGGTCAGCAGTTTGCTCTGTATTGGGCCCTGAGGATCGATCCTCATTGCCGAGCTCTAGGACCCTCAAGAAAATGTCAGTACAGATGGCTCCGTGGGAGCAGAAGCCCGAGAAGAGCATAGGTGTCCTGGGATATCCATCTTGATGGCTTTGGACCTGTGCTTACCACTATGTGGACCTCCATGAAAGAAGGCAGACGCTTCTCTGGCTAAGCTCTGGAAAATAAGAGCACTCAAGTTCTTGAGGGCACCCTGTTTAATGAACCAAAGTGTCACTGCTGGGCCTTCTAGAAGTGGCTGTCAGGCATTCGTGAAGGACAACCCTGCCTCAGGGGGCCACTCACATCAACATGGGCCCCTGCAACAGCACTTCAGCCTGCTTTCTTATGGACTCCAGGTCCACAAGCCCACTGACAGCACCACCCACAATGAGCAGGGCCCCACACACCAAGAAAACACATCACAGACTTACCTACAGGACAATCTTAAGGATACATTTCCTTTCAGTTTGGCAGTTCCTCAATAAATAAATAAATAAATAAATGTACTGAGGACTGAGTTATACCACTGCAGGGTATATACCCAGAAGATGCTCCAACATGTAATAAGGACACATGCTCCACTAGGTTCATAGCAGCCTTATTTATAATAGCCAGAAGCTGGAAAGAACCCAGTTGTCCTTCAACAGAGGGATAGATACAGAAAATGTGGTACATTTACACAATGGAGTACTACTCAGCTATTAAAAATGATGACTTCATGAAATTCCTAGGCAAATGTGTTTGCCTACTGGTCTATGCCATAACTTGCCTAAGTCTGCTGAGATTAAATGAGATCATACTATGTAAGTCATTGGAAGAGCGATACCTGACAAATCCTAGCAGACAGGATTGCTACCATCCTAGGACTTAGAACTTGCTTTTCTAGCTGTATAAAAACAGGCGCCAGAGACTGGAAAGCCTTTTAAACCATAATAAGAAATAAGAAATGATAGCCATGTGTGGTGGTACAGATCTGCAACCTCAGAGCTCAGGAGTCAAAGGCAGGAAGACTGGGAGTTCAAGACCAGAAACCAGGCAACCTAAGACTGTCTTAGAAAGCAGGGCCATAGTTGTGAGTCTTGAGCCTAGCATGATGGATGGGCCTATAATCTTAGGGCAGGAAATTACATAGCAAGGCCCGTTCTCAAAAATATAACCAAGCTGGGCATGGCAGCACACCTTTAATCCCAGCACTCCGGAGGCAGAGGCAGGTAGATCTCTCTGAGGCCAGCCTGGTCTACATAGTCAAGTCTAGGCCAGCCAGGACTCTGTTACACAGAGAAACCCTGTCTAGAAGAACCAAACCAGTCAAACAACAACATCCGCAGTGGTCTATAACAGAAAAGGATGATGTGGGTTTATCTAATGGAAACTGGCCCCGTGTGCTGTGTAGCAGTTTCCAAGTTTAGGCAAAGAAACTTGATTCCTTGCTGAAGTCAGCAGGAATCCTTTGTGCAGAGCGGTTCTGAAAAAAATAACTCCTATCCTATACTGCCCTCCAGTGGTCGA
Organism: Mus caroli; assembly: GCF_978045245.1. Classification (NCBI taxonomy): domain Eukaryota; kingdom Metazoa; phylum Chordata; class Mammalia; order Rodentia; family Muridae; genus Mus; species Mus caroli. The sequence continues at coordinate 10,130,842 of NW_028227264.1, read as the reverse complement.
CACAGATATTACTCTAAGAATGCCTGAAACAACTAAACGTATTAGGACAGCTCTTTAGCTTCTGAGATGCACTTCATTTTCTGATCCTTAAATGAGAATTGTCAGTACAAAATTATTTCCTCCACCATGAGTGTTGCCACTCTAACCAATAAAGATTCATACAGCTTTGGTTTATGTAGATGAGATATTTCATGTGGTCTCCTACTCCTTGGTACAAGTAAGCCTCTAAGGTTTTCATATTTCTACCTTTAATCCCAGCACTCAGGAGACAGGCAGATGGATCTCTGTGTGTTCGAAGCCAGCCTGGTCTACAGAGAGAGTTCTAGGACAACCAAGGCTATGCAGAGAAACCCTGTCTCGAAAACCAAAACAAAGCAGCACAAAACACGTGTATCTTTAAAGTCTGAGATAAAAACTGATGAATTGAGCCAGATGTGGCAGTGCACACCTTCAGTCCTGGCAGAGGCAGGTGGATCTCTGTGGCTTCTAAGCCAGTGTAGTCTACATAGCGGGTTCCAGGCCAGCCAAGGCTACACCGTGAGATTGTATCTGGAAACAAACAAAACAAAGAACTACTACCTAAATTATCCCAATAGTATTTTTCCACAGTAAATCTACTTGGGGGTGATTATGTAGTTGAGATTTGGACTTTGCAGCTAGAATAACTGGTTGGAATCCAGACTTAGTGACTAATGAGAATCCAGGCTTAGCAATGTTCTGGTTGGCTTTCTATTGCTGTGATAAATACCAAAAGCAACATGAGGAGGGAAGGGTACATTTCCCATCCAGTTTATCGCCTACCATGGATGTTAGTCAGGCGGGGACTCAAGACGGGAACATGAAGGTTATAAGTCAAGCAGAGAGTAGGCTTACACTCGGCTACCTTTCTGTATCTTTCTAAAGATGAATTCAAGTGCTATTTGCTTATTATGTGTGTGTATGCTTTTGCCTTCATGCATGCTTGTATACCAGGTGTATACCAGGTGCCCACAGCAGCCAGGAGAGCCCGTCAGATCATCTGGAGTTATCATAGGTCATAAGAAATCAAACCTAGCCGGGCATAGTGGTGCAAGCCTTTAATCCCAGCACTCCGGAGGCAGAGGCAGGTGGATTTCTGAGTTCGAGGCCAGCCTGGTCTACAAAGTGAGTTCCAGGACAGCCAAGGCTATACAGAGAAACCCTGTCTCGAAAAACAAACAAACAAAAAATCAAACCTAGGACCTCTGGAAGAGCAACCAGTGTTCTTAACCACTGAGCCATCTCTCCAGCCCTCAACTACCTTTCTTATTCCCAAGGCCACCTGCCACGGGGTGGCAGCACCCACAATGGGTGGGGCCTCCTATATCAATCATTAAACAAGAAAATGCCCCCTTAGACTTACCTGCAGGCCATTCCGATGGAGGCATTGACACACTCCTCCTCCTCAAGGCTCCTTCTTCCTAGATGACATTAATTTGCGCTGTTGACAAAGACCTAACTAGTGTATTTAATAATCATCATCCAGAATTAACTAATAATAGTAATACACATTCAGATAATAATGATACAGTTCGGATAACAATAAAAATGCAATATAATAATAATATCATCCAGGCTTGGCTAGTAAGCTATAACTCTGGGCAAATACATTTCTCTGACTCTCGTGCATGTGTTAAATAGAAATCATGTAAGCTAGACAATGAAGTGCTGAGCACACAGGGGCTTCCCAGCATTAGCCGAGACTGTTGGGACAGGAGGATGCTCTCGGTGATCTGCCTCTTCTGCATTACCTGTCTTAGTGAGAGTGTAGACTGTCTGAAGCACACGGTCCACAGCAGATTGCCTGGAATAAGTCCCGTCTTTCCACACTGAACCTTCAGCTTTTATTGGACATGTTCGGATCTGCCAGACACTGTTTACGAAATAAATCAGCTAATAAAACAGAATAAAATCTTTGACTTTGCCATTTTACAGGTCAAACCCTAGCCGGCTTAAGCAGCCTTTCACTGAATTACTAAGTCCCGCCCCAAATTTTGCAGTTCAGAATGGATGCACTCCTGAGTTTAGTGCAGTGGTTCCCAACCTTCCTGATGCTGTGACCCTTTTTTTTTTTTTTTTTGGTTTTTTGAGACAGGGTTTCTCTTTATAGCTCTGGCTGTCCTGGAGCTCACTTTGTAGACCAGGCTGGCCTCGAACTCAGAAATCCGCCTGCCTCTGCCTCCCGAGTTCTGGGATTAAAGGCGTGAGCCACCACGCCCGGCTGCTGTGACCCTTTAATACCCTTCCTCATGTTGTGGTGACCCCAACCATAAAATTATAATCATTGATACTTTGTAACTGTAATTTTGCTTCTGTTATAAATCACAATGTAAATATCTGTGTTTGTAGGTGACCCCTGTGAAAGGGTTGTTTAACCCCCCCCCCCAAAAGGGTTCGAAACCCACAGACAGGTTTCGAGCCACTGGTTTAGCACGTGTGTCACTCCACTCTGTAGCTCCAGGCCTGCCCTCTTTTTCTCTAGTGTGTGTGTCATTACCCCTCAGTCTTTCTTGCTGCAGCCTCCAAGGAGAGTTCACCTGAGCAACACTTTGGATTCTGTATCGAGTTTTCTGAAGCGGTGATTCACAGTGTAACTTTTCCTCTCTGAGGTGAGTGGGGTGGAGCAGCGCATTAGCACTGACTACATGTTAATTGCATGAACACTTACAAATGGTTCTCCTTCACTTTGCCTGTGTACTCTCAATGCAGCATCCACAGGGACCCTCCAAAGTAGCAATTTAGCAGCTTTCCCGAAGTCACAGCTCATTTCACTCATTTTTGAGAAAATATCTGTCAGATACCGAGTACTATTATTTAATCTACCATCAGTCACTCGGAAACTCAGTACGGTTGCTGTGAGTAAGGTTGCATTTCAGGGAATCTTCCCGTAATCAAAAGCCGAGTTCATTAGCTTTTTCCCCCACAGTTAATATTTGCACAGATTACACAAAAGCGACATCAGTAAAAGTGACTGGGTGCAAGTCAAGACAATGGCATCGAGATTACACCAGTGATGGGTACACTCTCCCTCAGCTGCTCATAGAAATGGACAGAACTGTTTCACTTATGAGTGTCTGTGTTGTAAGGCAAGCAAAGGGATGTGCTTGTAATCCCAGCACTCAGGAGGCCGAGGCAAGAAGGCAATGAATTGGCAGTCATTGAGACTATCCTAGGCTACATACAGCATTTGGGGGCAGGGAGGTCCTTGATAAAGCAATACGATCACTAACTTTGTGACATTTTTACCCTTTAAGACCTACTATATCATGATATTGATAGGGTGTTGTCTTAGTTAGTGTTCTACTGCTGTGAACAGACACCATGGCCAAGTCAAGTCTTATAAAAACAAATTTTAATTGGGGCTGGCTTACAGGTTCAGAGGTTCAGTCCATTATCATCAAGGTGGGAGCATGGCAGTATCCAGGCAGGCATGGTGTAGGAGGAGCTGAGAGTTCTATGTCTTCATCCAAAGGCTGCTAGTGGAAGACTGACTTCCAGGCAACTAGGGTGAAGATCTTATGCCCACACCCACAGTGACACACTCATTCCAACCAGGTCACACCTATTCCAACAAGGCCACACCTCCAGATGGTGCCATTTTGCTGGTCCAAGGATATACAAACCATCACAGGTGTATATAGCTCCCCCTGCTGTCTTCAAAGGATACTGGTGTCCTCAAGGGAAGCCCTGTGCTGGGAGCAGAACTCCCAAGATGCCATTTTTCCTTTGAAGGAAGAAACTCTCGTCTTACTGTTGGTTTCCTTATGTTCCCAGTGCTGGGGGCAGGGGTGAGGGGGGCGAACCCAGGGCCTCAAGCACACTAGGTGAGCACTGGGCTTCAGAGCCACATGCCCGGCCCTACAGTGGTGCTTTCAGACTTGGGCATCTGGCACATTTGTTCTTGAGAATGAATTAAATGGGTCTGGTATAGCAAGGAAAATTGCATATTTGCTGTCAGTGAGATTTCAAGCATTTAAAGCAAAGGTGGGAGCTAAGCAGCATCTAGTTTTGCAGCTTCTCAATACTAGAATACTTTCCTGATGAGACACGGGGGATGCCAATGACAGTGAGATTTTTATGCATATAATTGTGTCATCATCTGGAAGCCTACATGAAGCTCAGTATCAGTGAGCTAATACTGTCCAAATAACTGATTATAGATATCCTAATATCTGGATAAGAAGGGGTAAACTCAGGTCAAATGGGTGACAACAGCATCAAGTTCATTGATTGAGTTTTATATTCCATATTGTAATTGACATTTAAAGCTACAAATGGGTTATCCTAAAGTATCAATAAAGAGTATGGGGAAGAGGTGGAAAAATGGCTGGTTGAATGGTTGAAAAAGCAATGGCTGCTTTTCCAGAGGACCCAGGTTCAAGTCCCAGCACCCACATGGCAGCTCACAACTGTCTGTAACTCCAGTTCCAGGGGATCTGACACCATCACACGTGTCTACGCATTTAGGCAAAACACCAATACATATAAAATAAAAATAAATTATTTTTAAAAGGATATGGGCAACTATTTTAAAAGGCTAAATATCTTTTCCAAACCACAAATTACTAAAAAATGAATCTAGGGAGCCCTAAGATGGTTTAGTGGGTGAAGATAGTACAACTGGCTCTCGTGATGAGTTCACATGGTGGAAGGAAACAACTGGTCTCTACACAGAAGCAACGCACACATTCAAAGTAAATTAATAAATGCAGCTTGTTGGGTTTTTTTTTAAGCATAAAGCATATGGAGGTTAAAGATGTTGTTCAGTGGTTAGCACATTTGCCCAATGTTTTAGTCAGGGTTTCTATTCCTGCACAAACATCATGACCAAGAAGCAAGTTGGGGAGGAAAGGGTTTATTCGGCTTACACTTCCATACTGCTGTTCATCACCAAAGGAAGTCAGGACTGGAACTCAAGCAGGTCAGAAAGCAGGACCTGATGCAGAGGCCATGGAGGGATGTTCTTTACTGGCTTGCCTCCCCTGGCTTGCTCAGCCTACTCTCTTATAGAACCTAAGACTACCAGCCCAGGGATGGTCCCACCCACAGGGGCCTTTCCCCCTTGATCACTAATTGAGAAAATGCCTTACAGTTGGATCTCATGGAGGCATTTCCTCAACTGAAGCTCCTTTCTCTGTGATAACTCAGCTGTGTCAAGTTGACACAAAAATAGCCAGTACACCCAACAAGCCAAAGGTCCTGAGTTCTAACTCCAAAACAGGAAAAAAAAATAAAACCCAAAAATTTAAAGTATGTATCTTTAAAAGCACTTTCACCAAACTTCATACCCTGACAGTCAAAGGTCGAAGCCAGTTTGAGAGTTCAGCTGATTTCTGTTAGAGATACTGTAGACCTATGTAAAGGTGTATTTTAAAAGCCATTCTTGGGCTGGAGAGGTGGCTCAGTGGTTAAGAGCACTGACTGCTCTTCTGAAGGTCCTGAGTTTGAATCCCAGCAACCACATGGTGGCTCACAACCATCTATAATAAGATCTGTCACCCTCTTCTGGTGTCTGAAGACAGCTACAGTGTACTTTCATACAATAATAAATCTTTTTTTAAAAAGCCATTCTCAGTAAACTCTGCTTTTGAAAGTTACTTTTCATTAAAATGCATCATTCAGTGTTTCATTATTTGTGCGTGGTGTCTGCACTCATGTGGTCCACGTGTGTGCATCTGTGCACACCAGAAGCCCCGGAAAGATGTCTGTCCTTTCATTCCTTTATTCCCTTAGCTTTTTTGTTTCATTTTACTTTTTTTGTTTGTTTGTTTGTTTGAGGGCTGAAGAGATGGCTCAGTGGTTAAGAGCACTGACTGCTCTTCCAGAGGTCCTGAGTTCAATTCCCAGCAACCACATGGTGGCTCACAAGCATCTGTAAAGATCCAATGCCCTCTTTTGGTGTGTCTGACAGCTGCAGTGTACTCTTATACATAAAATAAATAAATCTTTAAAAACAAAACAAAAAACCCTTACTTTTTTGAGATTATAATATATATCATCTGCCTCTTTCCTCCCTCCAGTCCCTTCCCATAATCCTCCTTGTTCTCTTTCACATCCATGTCCACCTTTCCATTGTTACATTGTGTGTGTCCTAAAGACAGGAACCTGCAGTGCTCAATCTGTAATGTTCCTTCTGTGAAGGTTTCAGAGCTCATCGTTGTTATTGGCTAACTAACTGGCCTGGTCTTTCCTGGGAAAGGCTACCTCTCCCTCTTAGTATTCCTCAGTTGCCTGCAGTTGTGTAGAGTTGAAGCCTGCTGAGGACAGCCTTTCCCTGTCCACGTTAGGGTGTTTACTGTTCTCGTTCAGTTCATCTTTAGGCTGCCACATTGGTGAGACTTTATGGGTACAGCGTCAGACATTTCTAAGACACTCTTAGAGCACACTCCCTGATCCTCTGGGACTTAACAATATCTCTGCCCCCTCTTCAGAAATATCCCAAGCCTTAGGGGAGGGGTAGGCATATGGGTTGGGATTGGGTCCCACAACTCTGCATTTTAATTGGTTCTGCTTTTCTGTAATGGTTTCCATCTATTGCAAAAAAGTTTCCTTTTTTTTTCTTTTAAAGATGTTATATGTAAACAAATGTTTTCCTGCATGTATGTACAGCACTTTTGTCTGGGTCCACAGAGGTCAAAAAAGTTAGTGGATCCCTTGGGACTGGAGTTACAGACAGTTGTGAGCCACCATGTAGGTGCTGAGCACCAAGTCAGGGTCCCCTTACCATGTAGCCATCTCTCCAGTCTATCCTCCCCTTATTGTCTTGAGACACCGTCTCTATCGGAACCTGGAGCTGAGCAGGCAGGCAGAAAGGCCCAGCTATCCTCTCCACAGTACTAGAGTTATATGCCCATAGAGCTATTCTTGGGTTTTTGCACTGATAGCAGAAATTTGAACTGGTTCCTGGACTTGCACGATAAGAACTCTTACCTCCAAAGCCAGCCCTCCTGAATTCTGTTACTTTTGTTTGAAACAGGGTCTATTAGCCCCGTTTGTCCTGAAGTATGCTCATCAGGCTAGCCTTGAACTCATGGATCCGATTGCCTGCCTCCCCATTGGGGTTAAAGGCATGTGCCACCACTCCCAGCTACTGTTATTTAAATAAGCTACTAAAAATGTATTTGGTTTTCTCTTCTGCTGAATGCCAATAGCTATAACCCACATAAAAACTTTGAGTCACCAACCAGCTTCCATCCTTCTTGTCCTGGTGTTTTCTATTGTTCATCCCTTCCCAGGATACTGCTTTTGTGTGGAGGAGTTGGGGATAGGATTCAAGACAAGGTTTCTCTGTGTAGCCCAGATGGTCCTGAAATTAGATCTGTAGACCAGGCTGGCCTTACACTTGAGATCCTTCTGCTTTTGCCTTGAAAGCATCTGGACCAAGTGTGCACCAACACATTCTTTGAACTCAAGAGATCCCCCAGCCTCTTGGGTGCTGGGATTAAGGTGTGCACCACCACACTGGTGTGCTGGTGACTCATACTGCTTTTATGGTTTTCCTTCAGTAAGTCAAACACACTGCTGCTCTTGGGTCCTCTGCCCTGGCTGGAAAACATCTGCATGGCCATTTCTCTTGATTCCTTAAAATCTGTTCTCAAATGGCATCTCAGTAAAGTAGCATTGTAAGTATGGTATTTAAAGTTGTAAACTCTTCAAGCTGGCACAATGTATGCCCTTAAACCTTTGGAAAAATGCTCTGGTGAAAAGGGAACGGGGGGGGGGGGGCCGGGGCTGAGCAGGGTGGGGACGTGACACCACATGTTTGCCAGTTTATCATTTCTGAAGACACAAAGGCTAATTAATCATCAAGAAAAAGAGGTAAGGGGTAGCTCATAAAGGGAAGGGTGGGAAAGGAATATGGGCAATCTCCGAGCTTCAAGGTTTCTTTGGGACCAGACACACTGTACGCGTGAAGACTATCGAGGTGGGGTAATATCATAAAAGTGTGTGTGACGACTTAAGGACTTGCCCTGTGCTTCTGCCCCCATTTCCTATTTATACTCTCACAAAACCTTGATCCACAGAACCCTCTCCTAATAACCTCCCAAAGAACACAGCAATCCATACCAAAGAATAGAGCAAACCCTAAACTTTATATATATGTGGTTTTTTTAAAAAGGCAAGAAGACATCAACTATCGAAAAGCAGACTCGAAATGCGCCATCACTCTCGTGCAGTCTTCTCCCTCGCTTGCCGATGCTGGGATCACTCCTGCACAGTTCACAGGGAGCGGACCCGGACAGTCTCTCGATGACTTGTTCCGAATCCTCCACAGGTACGCAGGTCAGGCGACACAGCCAACACGGAATGGTCGAGATGCAGGAGCAAGGAGGCTCGGTCCCCAGCCGGCACACGGGGAAGACTGGGCAGCGCTCGCCTCAGTTCTCCTCGGGCTTGTCCGCGGGCGGCCCGCTGGGCTGCAGCATTTTCTCCATCAGGTTGAACCGCACGCGGGCTTTGCTCTCGTTCTCGGCAATGGCGAAGTAGTTGAGGAGGTCGAAGTGGCCCATGTAGGAGCAGTAGGAGTCGCGGTGCTGGTTCACCAGCCATTCCCACTTGGTGGTGTCGGCGTGGCCTGTGCCGATGTACTTGGACTGCAGATGCTCCAGCTGGCTGTGGATTGTGTACCGGTCCGTCATCGCGCCGCTCTGCTCGTAGGCTCCGAGGTCAGGACACAGACGAGAAGCTGCCGCTCGCGGCGTTCAAGTGAGAGACGCTGCCGCTGCCGGTGCCGCCGCCGCCGCCACCGCCACGCAAAACCTCAGTTCGTGCTGGCGCGGGAGAAAGACGCCACCGAGACGCAGGAGTAGACGGTCTTTCCCTAGGCGGAAGCGGAAGTGCCGTCTGTCGCGGGATTGGAGTTGCCTAGGAAACACTAGGCCGTTTCCTCAATGAGCCCGCCTACTTCGAAGAGTGTTGCATGATGGTCCGCTTAGTGGCTCTCGGGTGATCACGTTCTAGCCTGAGCGTTGCATTCTGGAACTTGTAGTCCAAAGAGTTTATTTTAGGGTTTTGTTTTGTTTGTTTTGTTTTTGCCTGGCTGCTGTAGGACAAAGGCCAACGGCCTCTGAGAGTTATCCCACGTCTGGGCTACTAAGAAGGGGAAATCCAAGTGGGTTTCTACTACAAACAACCAGGAATTTTAACTCTTGTACCTAGAAGCTAATGTGGCAGCATGGTTCCCCCTCGGTCCCAGCTTTGTCTCTTAGAATTTGGGCACTGGGAAAAGTCTTTTTGATGATCAGTGTCAGCCCCAATAGTCTCACTAATGGCTTCCACAACGAGCTCCAGGCTCCCGTTTCTCAACCCATTGAGGGGTTGATTGCTCTAGGTCACTCAAAAGCTATTCCTTGAAGTCAGATGTGGTTCAAGACTAGATAGATAGATAGATAGATAGATAGATAGATAGATAGATAGATAGATAGATAGATAGATAGATAGATAGATAGATAGAACACCTCTCTTTCTAGTCACTTGTGTTTTTCTGCTGATTACTGCCTTACGTTGGGGGTTGTGCACTTTCTCACATGTTACAAACAACTCAGAAAAGATAATTGTACTTCTTTTATGGTATCCCTTAAGGATACATGTATAGCCTAATGGAAATTGTATTCTCAAAAAACCATTTTAGGAATGGGGTAAGAGCAGTCACAGAGAAAGAGAATGGACAATGACAGACAATTTGAAAATACAGGAGTTTGGGGTACTTTTGTTTATTTGGTGGGGGGATCTGACCCTGAGCTCACAGCAATCCTCCTGCCTTTGCCTCCTGAATGCTGGGATTAGAGGTGAGGGGGGAGGGAGAGAGAGAGTGAGAGACCGACTTATGAAACGTCGGGGCCCAGAGCCAGTGACACACCTCCTCTAGCATGGCCACACCTCCTAAACCTTCCCAAACAGTTCCACCAACTAAAGTTGAAACATTTAAATATATGGTGGTCATTCTTTAAGCCACTTAATTTTAGTGGGGCAGATTTCAACCATTAACACTTATATATGGTGACATAGAATAAACAAGAGACTTTTATTGTTGATGCTTTGTTGCAATGCTGGCACAAACCCAGAGCTTATTTAGGCAAGTGCTGTACTACTGGGAGTGCCTTAGCCCCCCCACATATTTACTAAGTTAGTTATATTTATGAAAACAATGAAAGAACTTGAAAAGGATTTTTGTTGATAAGTCTTTTGCAATGCCTATAGAAAATGAACAATATGTGTATATTAGTAAGTGTAAAATGTTTAAACATTAAAACTTTGAATGGAATTCCGATTTTTAAAAAAGCCCCTCAGAGATGTTTTGTAAAATGTATTAGGCTTATAAGTATAATAGAATTTTCAGGCAAACTTAAAAGTTTGGAGAAAGAAAGTCAGTTTTGATCTGTAATTTTAATAAGTAGAGCACTAACTTTTATAACCTAAGTAAATTGCTGAGTACTTTCTGTTCTCCAATGTCTTTTAGATTTTGTTTTCCTGCAACAGGATCTCACTCTGTAGGGTGGCCTGGAATTTGAATTACTCCTGTCCCTGTCTTCTGAATCCTGGGATAATAGCTGAGAGCCACCATCCCAGCCCAAATGACATTTAAGTCATCCCAAAGCCCTCACATTTAACTCTGTCAGCTTTCAGATAGTAGGAAAACTCAGCATAATTTTAATAAACATTATATTAAATTTATAAAATAAATGGGGAAAATTGAGCCTATATTGTATTAAATTTTCTCACTAGTATATAAAGAATATATTTTCATTTATTCATGTACTTTTAGAAGCTTTAGCTGAATCTGTTTGTCTTTCTTTGGTCATCTCTCATCTTCTGCTAGATTTATTTGGGAGGAGGGGCTACCCTGTATATGTAGCGGGTTGGCCTGATCCTGCTTGTATTCCAATGCTAAATAGTGGTTCCTCAAGGTGTGGTTGCCCCCGACGAGCAGATCCTCACATACTCAGTGATGCCTTGCAAACCTTCTCCCCAATTTAACTGGTCAATAAAAGGTTGGAGCCTGTGATTGGACAATGGAGGGAGAAAGATGAGACTGGAGGTTCGAGTGGGGGAGGGGGTAGCAGGTAGAGAGAAAGGAAGAAGAGGGGGGGGGGTGGAGGATGAAGAAGCCACCATGAACCAGAACCACATGACCAGGAGAAACAGCAATAAGTTAGTATAAGCCTACATCTACACAATTTAGGCTTATGGCTTGTAAATAAAATACCTGGATTACATGTCTTTTATACGGGATTGTCAGAATAATAAATTTCTACTACTTATATATTCAAAGATGTTCTGTAAGAATCCCTGGGACCTGGAAACAAGTATTGCACTCTTTATTACTTATTACTGATAAGGGATTGTGGTCTCAAATTGGTGACCTCAATAAGTCTCAGTCTCTCTCTGTCTCTCTCTCTCTCTCTCTCTCTCTCTCTCTCTCTCTCTCTCTCTCTCCTTTTTCTGAGACAGGGTTTCTATGTCACCCTGGATTGCCTAGAATTTACTGTGTAAACCAGGCTGGCTCACCAGCCTGAGAAATTCACACACTTCAGGGTCCAACTGCTGTTATCAAAGGCATATGGGACCATAGCCAGCCAGCCAGCCTTTCTCTCTCTCTATCTGTCTCTCTCTCTCTCTGTCTTTCTTCCTTTCTCTTTCTTTCTTTCTTTCTCCCTTTCTCTTTCTTTCTTTCTTTTCTTTCTTTCTTCCTCTCTTTCCTTCTTTGTTTTGCTTTCTTTCCCGCTTTCTTTTCCTTCCTTCCTTCCTTCCTTCCTTCCTTCCTTCCTTCCATCCTTCCTTCCTTCCCTCCTTCCTTTCTTTCTTTTTTTATGTCTCCCTTTACAGCTACACGATGTCCCCGAGGGCAGGTGCATCATACAGTAAATAACCACCCTTTCATTGGTTGACTGTATGGTGTTTCCAACTTTGCAGTGACTATTCTCATACATGGGTATTATTTTATACATGTTTATTTATAGAGACATGTTTATTCACAGGGGCATTAAAACACAATTTAAACAAACAAGTGTTATGAATACCCATGGATCACTCTAACCCAGCAAATCTCAATGACTTTCAACCGTATCGTGCTGAAGAAATTATACCCAAATTTTGCCGTGGCTTAGAAAACCAAGAGTTTAAATGAAAATTAAGTAAAGACATTTCTTTTAGTGAAAGCTAATTTTAAATTTCTTTTTTTTAACTACACTATTAAAAAGACTTTCACTATGTACAGGTGTTGCAATAATGCTTGACAGTAGGGGGCGCCAAAACAACACTTAAAGTGGGCGCACAGACTGAGTTATCCAACCAGAACAGGCCAGAAAAGTGCTAGTGACTGGGGTGCTGCAGGTCAGACTTTGGTTAGCTGAGTGTTTAAAGGCAACGAGCTGAGACTCATAGCTAACGAAGAAGGAATGATTTCCGTATCATTGTACAACTATTACACCGGAGTTTTGAAGTTTTATAGTTAGTTAGACAGCGCGGTATTATGGGATTTCAGTGACAGTGGGGTTATGAAGTCTCTTTCTTCATGAGTTTTGGGTTCGGTGTGTGAAAGTGTGTGTGTGTGTGTGTGTGTGTGTGTGTCTGCATGGCTTGGTGGTGGAATGAGATTCGACCACCTGTACTTTAAGCAGAGGGATAAACAGGAGCCACATGAAGGGGGGCGGGGGCGCATTGAGGGGAGCGGATTAGGAGAAACGTTCTGGAAGGTGCCACTTTACACATCTTACAGGTAAAAGCAGGCCAACAATGACAGGAATTCGGGAAGAGCATTCCAGACACAGATCAAAAGCTCTGGCGTCAGAGGACTCTCAAAGAGTCCTCGTCCTCCTAGGAGGCTCTAAAAAAGCTGGAGCAAGTTGACCGCTTGCCCCTGGAGGAGGTAGGAGCCAGCAACAGAGGCCATTTCAGGCTAAAGGATGTAAAGGTGCAATCAGCCCCTTTTCTCCTAAACCTGGCTTTTCCTTGAGCGCCCACTACCAGCACACACGTTTAACACACGTGTACCCATTTGTCTCCCTGATTAGAATACAGGGTCCAGGAAGACAGGGAATTTTGTGTTTGCTTCAGGACTCCGTGGTCTTAGCCCTTACAATTTTTCTAAGCACTAAACATTTTTTATAATTTGTTTACTGGAGCTTTAGGTCAGAAAGGAATTTGGAGGTGGAATGGACTGGCCTACGTGGCCATGGCTCAACCACACTGGACGCTTCCCTGCCCAGTCTTGGACATTCTTCTCTAGCTTACAGAAGTCTCTAGCAAAGCAATTTGAAGTCTCTCCACTTCTGGATCAACATCTGCCTCAGGGGTGGGAAGGGGTAGGGTGGACAGCCTCAACCAAGAGCCACAAGTTAACTGCTTAATAAGTTGAGAAAGTGATTCATTGTTAGGTATGTAAAAATATCTCAGGCAGAACCCCATCTTTGGTGTCTTCTAGCATTGTAATTCCTTTGGTTTTTGTTTTTTTCTGTTTATTTTTAAAAATTGTTTTGAGACAAGGTCTCATGTAGCCCAGGCTATGTAAACAAGAGTAATTCCGAACATGCCCTCGCTTACCAGCTTGCCCTGTTTATGGTGTGCTAAGGATCAACCCCAGAGGGTTGTACAACGCTGGGCAAGCGCTCTACTGCACGGGCTACACCCTCTGCTCTGTCGAGTCCTTTCTTCTCTGCTTTTGTGTGGCTTCCTTAGCCGAAGCGATCCTTGCATTTTGATCATTTTGCTGGGAATGTTCAGAAGGGCGGGAGCCTGCGGGTTTGCCTCGGCTTTACCCACACTCTGCGTTGAGAACAAGGTGAGCATTGGCGGTGTTCCAGATGTCTCACCCACCGCTACAGTACCCGACCCGGACTAACTGCACCCTTTCTAAAAAACTGCCACACCCTGCTCTCTAGTCCACCAGCTGTCGCTTCAAACACGCTCAGCCCGTTTTAAAACACGAGTCCCAAACCCAAAATGCCCAAAGCCCTTTTCCAAGCCTGGCTCCTCTCTCCAAAGGATGCTCTGTTGATTCACATAGCTGAGCAGGTACTGTACCCTGGGAAGTTCAGTGAGATAGGATGTTGATCTTGTGAGCTCAGAAAGACAGGCAGAGAAAGGACATCCTTTATTAGTGGCAAAGAATCTCATGGTCAGAAACTGTACTTGGTAACCAGGACCTGCTCCAGGGTGTCATCTATGTCCTAACATAGGCCCTGTGACTCCATGCAGGGTTGGTGCACATACTCTGTCCTGAGTGTTCCACATATAAGGGAAGATGCATGAGTAGTAGATACGAAGACAGTGGATGAAATCACACTGCCAGCTAGCTCCACGCATTCACGCCAGGTTTGGAAATAATCCGTTCATGTTATTGCTGAGGATGTTTGAAACAGTTAAACATAAAGCATGTTCTAACAAATGTCTTGGGTTTCAACTCTCAGAAGAGGCTAATGGACTTAGAATTTCAGGTTTAGGACAATGCTGTGAACCAGGATGTGTGGGACATTCTAATATTTAAGAGAAATGAACTCAATAAATTCCTAAGTTAAATTTGGACTTGTAAGAGCCTTGGATGAGATGTTCTGGAAGGCCTTGCCTATTAGAATTCTGTGCTTGCTTAGTCAACCATTTAAAACGCTAAAAATAAATTAGATATATTAAACCCTTTAATGCAGTTTAACATATTTAAGGGTGGTTGCCAAAGATAAAAATCAATGTAAGAAATTAATAGTGCTTCTATATTTCAGGAATGAGAATATGAAACAGGCCACACATAAATGCATACTGAATCTGTGAGAAAGACTGACTAAGAGACAGAAAACGCAATTTTTATGGGCAATGAAAGAACAATTATGTACCAATGAATAAATAAATAAATAAATAAATAAATAAATTCAAAGGTGAGATTGAACTTGTCATTCATTCCATTGCTGTGAAGAGACACCATGCCCGTGGCAACACTTAACTGGGGCAAGTTTACAGATTCGGAGGTTCAGTCCATTATCATCAAGGCCAAAGCACGGGCAGTTGGAGAAGGAGCTGAGAGTTCTACATGGTGTTCCAAAGGGATTCAAGAGAAGACTGACTTCCAGGCAGCTAGTCCCAGGGCAAGCATAGTCAAAGCACCACAGTAACTTTAATTGTTAAATTTAATGTTGTGTAAGCAGAAGCCTGTGGTTTATCAACAGATTACACATTGTGTGAATTTTTACATCGCAGTACCAAGGGATGGAGTCCAGTGCGGCATTTTCATTCATTGCCCTTTTTTGTTTTGTTTTGTTTGTTCGAGACAGGGTTTCTCTGTGTAGTCCTGGCTGTCCTGGAACTCACTTTGTAGACTAGGCTGGCCTCGAACTCAGAAATCCTCCTGTCTCTGCCTCCCAAGTGCTGAGATTAAAGGCGTGCACCACCACGCCCGGCTTCCTTTCTCAGCCCCTCTCATCTGGCCGTAACAAACCTGCTGTTCCCCTTCCTCCTCTAAAAGTCCTCGTTTGTGCTTTCATATCACCTGGGTTCCGTTGCCCACCCCCATCATCTTTCCCCATTGGCCTCCCATAAGACCTCTTCCTTTTCTCTACGAAACCTTTCTAAACTTATGGTTCCACGCACGCGCGCACACGCGCACGCACAGCACACATGCGCGCTTCACCAACTTGTTGCGTTTGTCAGCTCCACTAGCCCACACTCACCGTAGTGATCTCTCCTTTCAGCCACTTTCCTGTAAATGCTGTAGTTTCACTTTCCTTTTCAGGAAAATGAAGTTTCATCGTGCCTTTCTGCCACGTTTTCTCTACCCTCTCATCTGCTGGTGGGTATCCTAGGCTGCTTCCACTTCTTAGCCGCTGTGAACAGTATAGCAATAAAGATAAACGTGCAAATGTCTCCACAGTGAGGTATAAAGACCTTAGGGTATGTGCCTGGGAGGTGGTTCTCTGTTTAGTTGGTTGGGAACCTTCGCATTGACTCTCAGCGCCTGTACTGCCAGAGGCATCTAAGGGCTGCCTTCTCTCCACACCCTCACCAGCATTAGCAGTGGCTTGTTTCCATGATGAGCATTTTGAGCATTTTGCGAGCCATCTCACAACAGCTATCCCACAAGAGCTTTAATTTGCATTTCCCTGATGGCCAAGGATGTGATTACTAGCTGTTTGTGTTTCTTCCTTTGAGAACTATTATTTTCTTCATTAGCTCATTTAGTGATTAGATGGTTTGATTTTATTTTTTGTTTTGTTTTGGTGTTTAATTTTTCTGCAGTTCCTTATATAGACAGTAATCTCTTGTTGGATGCATAGTTGGCAGAATTTTCTCTATTCTACGCTGAACTTTCACTCTGATAAGCTTTTCCTTTGCCATGCATAAACTTTTAATATTGTGTAACACCATTTGTCAATTCTTGGGATTATTTCCCCTATTATTGAAATCTCTTTTAGAAAATCCTTATCTAATCCTCTGTCTTGACACTTTATTCCTGTTTTTTGCCTTTAACTAATTTTTGTGCAGCATCGGATACATCGATCTAGTTTTATTCTTTTACATAGTTTTTGAACTGCTGTTGAGCAGGCTGTCTTTGTCCTATGTATATGCAGTTATATGCAAATATATTAAGATGTATTTGTTTTGTATATATTTGTTGTGTGGTTTTTATATATTGACAAAGAATAGCTAATTGTAGCTGTATCCACTTATTTCTGGATCCTCCTTTCTATTCTGATGGTCCATATGTCTGTTTTTGTGCCAGGGCCATGCTGTTCTTGTTACTATCGCTCTGTAATATAATTTTAGAGTAAGTCTAGTGATATGTCCAGCATTTTCCTTTCTACTTAGGGTTGTTTAATCCTGTTAGGTAGGTAGGGATCCTCAAGAGTCTTCCAAACTTTTGTTTTCCCAAGCTAGAGGCTCTTCTTTCCTCGTGGAGAAACGTTGCACTTTGGAGGGACATTGCCATGCAGGACATGCCTTTGTGTGGACCCTAGATCTGCAATAACATCTTTATCACCACCTATGACCTAGGGAGGAAATCAGCCTTTGATATCAATGGCACTGATGCCCCAACCAGCAAGCCCTTTATTGTCTTGGAATCCTTTATATTCTTCAAAGGTCATCATTAGCTAAGTTATCCAGGTGTGTGTGTGTGTCTCCCTGGCTACCCTTTCCTGGGAATTGTATAAGGCAATTAAATCTGGCATAATGACAGATTGTCTTCAATTTGCCACTCATAGGTATCCATGAGAGTGAGTGGGAGGGTGAGTGGGTGGGTGACTCTCCAGGCACAGTCGATGTGCTCCACCCCACTCTCCCCAGTACCTTGGTTTAGAATTCTCTGGATTTACTTCCAGGTTCACTCTCTCTTGCCTCTTGCCTTAGTTAGGGTTTTACTGCTGTGAACAGACACCATGACCAAGGCAACTCTTATAAGGACAGCATTTAATTGGGGCTAGCTTACAGGTTCAGAGGTTCAGTCCATTATCATCAAGGGTGGAACATGACAGTATCCAGGCAGGCATGGTATAGGAGGAGCTGAGAGTTCTACATCTTTATCTGAAGGCGGCCAGCAGAATTCTGGCTCCAGGCAGCTAGGACAATGGTATTAAAGCTCACACTCACAAAGCCACACCTCCCAACAGTGCTACACCCTGGTCCACGCACATACAAACCATCACACCTGTGTTAATAGGTTCTCTTTAACTTTGTGTTGATTGTGTGTGTGTGTGTGTGTGCTTCACATCATGCACCCCAGTTTTGCTTATCTCCCTGCATCTTCTCATATCCACCCTTTGCCCTTGCAACCTCACCCCCAAATAAATAAATAGATAAAAAATTCATCATGGAAGCTGTAGTGTCTCACAGTGTGTCCCACAGTATATCCCTCTATCCACACATCTTCACTTGCAAAATGTTCATTGCAATGAGCCATTGGCCTGGTTTGAGGTCTCTGATTTCAGCAACACTATCAATATTGGATCCTCATTGGAACTCCTCCCAGTTATCCTGTTGTTGCCCTGTGTCATGGAGAGCCTGAAGCTTTGGATCAGCAGGACTGGCTCTTTCATGCATCCCAACCATTTGTAGACGATATAGATTTTTGGGATGGGCCAACTTAGAGCCCTGGATCTGGGCTTGGGTGTTAACTGAGCTGGTGAGCCCACACGCTACTGGGATGAGCTCTCTGGCACTACTCAGTGTTGCCATCACCGAACAGCAAGAGGCAGGGTCAGCTCTCCTGCTCTCATGCCCTCTGGACCAGCTCAACCACCCACGCCTCCAGAACCAGCTCCGCTGTGTAGCCCAGGCCAGGTGCTAGGCCCACTCTCGCAAGTGCTGCAGTCCAGTGAGGGGTAGAGACCAATCTACACTGGCCTTGGACATCCCTGTGATCCTTCACAGTTACCCTGACCATAATGTGTTGAGGTTTGGTCTGTTGCTGTGCTAAATAAATAATGTAATGCTAAATTCTGTTTCCCCGATGCAAGATCTAGTTGCAAACCTTGCTCCATAACTTAAAACTATTGGTTGAACCAAAATGACTACAGCCAACTCCTGGAGGAAATAGAAGTAGGCAGGTTTTCAATTACCAGGTTGGGGGTCACAAATAGAGAGGAGAGAGGGGGGCACCATGAAAGATGGATCATGAGCACACGGCCAGGAGAAATAGCAAGTACTTGGGGTACACCACTGGGGAAATAGACACTGTAACAGTTAGGAAAGTAGATTAGGGGTTACTCCCCAGTAATTGTCAAAGCCAAATAAATTAACCATAGTCTGACTCTCATTCGTCTGTAAGCTAGATGGGGGTAAGTTTAAATTGATCAACAACAATGACATGAGCCATAATATATGGATATCAACACCAACCCCTACCACTGCATAGCTAAGGACCAACTCACGACCCTCAGTGGCAGCTCAGGCTGGAGCCTCAACAGACTAAGAATCCTCTCTATCCTCGAGAGTCCAGTTCCATCTCTCTTCACAATGCCCAAGCCATTCCACTTCCCTTTCTCTCCCATCCATCCACCACATACTTACATACTGCGGTGGCTCCTGCTGCAGGTTGGCCACACAGCTGGTGGGATCCTAGGTGATATCCTCTGGCAAAAGGATGTCTATGGCCTGCCTGTGCTGTGTGCTGGAGGGCAGGTCTCTGTCTGTCTTCCTCCTCCCACCACTGTGTGGTGGTAGGCGGGGCTCTGTGCCTGTGCCCTGTGGAAGGTCTATGGGTGTCTTTTCCTGCCTGCACTGTGTGGCATTGTGTGGCATGGCAGAACCTAGGTCCTGTCTGTCTTCCTCTTCCCGAACCGTGCTGCCCTGATTTGATTTGATTTGATTTTTATGAGACCTAGGCATAAAACAGTTTCGGCCATCAAGCCAGGTATCAAGCTAAGATGAACAAAAGACTGCCAACTGCTCTGCCCCTGACTGATATATGAACACCACCAAAAAGGTATCTCTTTGCCCATTCCCAGGGGGAATTATTTCTTTTTGAGATAATCTCTCTGTGTAGCCCTGGCTATCCTGTAACTCATTATGTAGATCAGGCTGACCTTGAGCCCCATAGAGATCTGCCTCCTCCTCCAGAGAGGTGAGATTAAAGGCCTAACCCTTTTCTAGTTGTGGAGTGGCTCAGCTCTTAGCACACACCCTTAATCCCAAATAATGAAGGTAAAGTTAGTTTGTAGAAGGAAGCAGCCATGTTTGAAAGTGGCACCTAATTGAGTGGCAGACAAAGTGACGAGTCAGAGGAAGTTTTGACAGAATAGGATACGCCTGATGCTCATGTGAAGAGACAGGAAAGGGAAGCTACCTAAGGGAGCAATGCAAAGGAAGGGAAAGGAAAAAGAGGAGGCAGTTGTACAGAGACAGGCTGCTTAGAGTGAACAAGCTAGACACAGGCGAAGACAGAACAAGCTGCAGAATGGGGAGCCAGAAGATTAGAACATATCACCAAAGTTAGTGTGAGGCCAAGCAGAGCGATTCAAGAGAGGCCCAGAGAGAGAAGCCAGACCGAGTCAGCCAGCTTGAAGAGAGATTTGAGTCAAAACAGTTGAGTTGAACCAGCCAGCCAGAGCTCAGAAAGAACTAGAACGGGCAAGTTCATTCAGCAGTAAGTCTCAGAGGCTGAAAACCTCCTAGGCCTAGATTAGATTATGTGGAGGCAGTAAGCTCGGAGATGACAATTACCTACAGGAAAATAAAAGATACTTTTTTTACATGGCTTTAGAGAGCTTTGCTGTCCACGGTAGCTCGGCTTCATGAACATCATAGTGGTGTGAAGGTCTGAAAGCGACTCACATTATGGTCAATAGAAAGCAAAAAGGAGCTGGGCAGTGGTGGCTCAGGCCTTTAATCCCAGCACTTGGGAGGCAGAGACAGGTGGATTCCTGAGTTCAAGGCCAGCCTGGACAGCCAGGGCTACACAGAGAAACCCTGCCTCAAAAAAACAAAACAAACAAACAAACAAAAAACGAAAGAAAGAAAGAAAGAAAGAAAGAAAGAAAGAAAGAAAGAAAGAAAGAAAGAAAGAAAGAAAGAAAGAAAGAAAGAAAGAAAGAAAGCAAAGAGGAGGTACTAGAGGGCTGGCTCAGCAGTGGGGAACACTGGCTACTCTTCCAGACATTTGGGATTTGGTTCCCCGAAACTGCTCAGTGGCCTTCAACCATCTGTAACTCTCACTGCAGAGGATTAGGCTCTTTTTCTGACACTGTGCACATATAGTGTGCAGACAAACAAGCACATAGCACATCCATACACATACCATAGAAATCAAACACCAAAAGGTATCAGAAAGGGAGAGGAGAACCTGAAGGAGAATCCACCCCCACCCACCGTGACCTCCCTCCAGCCAGGTGCTACCTCTTAAAATTTCAGAACCTCCTAAAATAGCAATAGCAGGTGGGGCTAATCATTCCGAGTGTTTCTCTGGAAGACGTTTCATATTCAAACTGTAGCATTACCAACTCTCATTAGCACCGTTCTACAGTAGCAGTGATATACATAACCTTTCACCATTTCTTCTTCTCTTCTTCCTCTTCTTCTTCTTTCTCATCCTCCTCCTGCTTCATCTTCTTCCTCTCTCTTCCTCCTCTTCCTCTTCCTCCTCTTCTGCTTCCTCTTCTCCTCCCACTTCATCTTCTTCCTCTCCGTCCCTCTCTCTCTCCCTCTCTCTCTGGTTCTTCTAGACAGAGTTTCTCTATGGAGATCCTCAGACTCACTCCTGGCTTTAATTTGCAGATTAGTGTATTCGAACATCAAATTTTTCTCTCCTGGGTGAATTGGTTGCATGAAGCAGTAGTCTCCCAATGTGCAGTCCATGGTTGCTGTCTCGCCCATAATTCTCAAACTGTGAGGCTACGCACTGACTTGTGTATCTCTGTCCTTATGCCATCAAATTTACCACAGACATCAGCATCCCCGTCCCCACAGCCCCACCAGCCCTACCCTTACCACCAGAGATGAGGTACCCACTGCAGTCAGACCTGTGAGTGAGTAGACTTGAAGACCCTCATTCTGGAGGAATCTGCTTAGAATTACTTCATGGCCCTATTGTCTTGGGCTGAGCCTTCCAGCAGCAAAGCTTGAGATGACGACCGACCATGATATAGACCTGAGCTCTCAGAACGAAGGTCTCATGGAAAGCTTAGGACACAGGGAAGCAAGGGCTTAGGCTGGTGGCTCTCAAGTTGCCCAATGCTGCCACCATTTAATACAGTTCCTCATGTTCTGGGTGACCCCCAATCATAATACTATTTTTATGCTACTTCATAACTGCAATTTTTCTAACATTATGAATCATAATGTAAATATTTGGGGGAAAATGGAGGCTTGGAAAGGGGTTTCAACCCACAGGCTGAGAACTTCTGGCGTAGGCAAACTTAGGAAGAAAGTGGGCTCAGCAGGAGATTAACTTTAACTCATGGAAGCGAAGTCCTTGCATTTAATCACACTTGAAACTATGGTGGGATTTGAATTTACGGCAAAGCTGCATCTCTTCGGTTGGGGGCCACCTCTGAACTAAAGAGTAGAGGTTGGTCGATTTACAACCAGAATTTTTAAAAGTGATACAACGGTAGTGAGACACTGGGATGGAGCCATCCTGAAACTCAGTGGGCATTACTGTCCCTCCCTCTGTCTGCATGGTTAATAGCAATGCCTAGTTCACAGATTCCTGTAATTCTTTAAGGGATTTTTGTGTTTCCTCTTTAAGGGTTTCTACCTGTTTACCTGTGTCCTCCTGTATGTCTTTAAGGGAGTTATTTATGTCCTTCTTTTTTTTTTTTTTAACTTTTTTTTTAATTAGGTATTTTCCTCAATTACATTTCCAATGCTATCCAAAAAGTCCCCAATACACTCCCCCTCCCAGTCCCCCCCCCCACACCCACCCCTTGGCCCTGGCATTCCCCTGTACTGGGGCATATAAAGTTGGCAAGTCCAATGGGCCTCTCTTTCCAGTGATGGCCGACTAGGCCATCTTTTGATACAAATGCAGCTAGAGTCAAGAGCTCTGGGGTACTGGTTAGTTCATAATAATGTTCCACCTATGGGGTTGCAGTTCCCCTTAGCTCCTTGGGTACTTTCTCTAGCTCCTCCATTGGGGGCCCTGTGATCCATCCAATAGCTGACTGTGAGCATCCACTTCTGTGTTTGCTAGGCCCCGGCATTGTCTCACAAGAGACAGCTATATCTGGGTCCTTTCAGCAAAATCTTGCTAGTGTATGCAATGGTGTCAGCGTTTGGAAGCTGATTATGGGATGGATCCCTGGATATGGCAGTCTTTAGATGGTCCATCCTTTCTTCACAGCTCCAAACTTTATCTCCGTAACTCTTTCCATGGGTGTTTTGTTCCCAATTCCTAGAAGGGGCACAGTGTCCCACACTTTGGTCTTCGTTCTTCTTGAGTTTCATGTGTTTAACAAATTGTATCTTATATCTTGGGTATCCTAAGTTTTTGGGCTAATATCCACTTATCAGTGAGTACATATTGTGTGAGTTCCTTTGTGAATATGTTACCTCACTCAGGATGATGCCCTCCAGATCCATCCATTTGCCTAGGAATTTCATAAATTCATTCCTTTTAATAGCTGAGTAGTACTCCATTGTGTAAATGTACCACATTTTCTGTATCCATTCCTCTGTTGAGGGGCATCTGGGTTCTTTCCAGCTTCTGGCTATTATAAATAAGGCTGCTATGAACATAGTGGAGCATGTGTCCTTCTTACCGGTTGGAACATCTTCTGGATATATGCCCAGGAGAGGTATTGCTGGATCCTCTGGTAGTATTATGTCCAATTTTCTGAGGAACCGCCAAACTGATTTCCAGAGTGGTTGTACCAGCTTGCAATCCCACCAACAATGGAGGAGTGTTCCACTTTCTCCACATCCTCGCCAGCATCTGCTGTCACCTGAATTTTTGATCTTAGCCATTCTGACTGGTGTGAGGTGGAATCTCAGGGTTGTTTTGAGTTGCATTTCCCTGATGATTAAGGATGTTGAACATTTTTTCAGGTGGTTCTCTGCCATTCAGTATTCCTCAGGTGAGAATTCTTTGTTCAGTTCTGAGCCCCATTTTTTAACGGGGTTATTTGATTTTCTGGAGTCCACCTTCTTGAGTTCTTTATATATATTGGATATTAGTCCCCTATCTGATTTAGGATAGGTAAAGATCCTTTCCCAATCTGTTGGTGGTCTTTTTGTCTTATTGACAGTGTCTTTTGCCTTGCAGAAGCTTTGCAACTTTATGAGGTCCCATTTATCGATTCTGGATCTTACAGCACAAGCCTTTGCTGTTCTATTCAGGAATTTTTCCCCTGTACCCATATCTTCGAGGCTTTTCCCTACTTTCTCCTCTATAAGTTTCAGTGTCTCTGGTTTTATGTGGAGTTCCTTAATCCACTTAGATTTGACCTTAGTACAAGGAGATAGGAATGGATCAATTCGCATTCTTCTACATGATAACCGCCAGTTGTGCCAGCACCATTTGTTGAAAATGCTGTCTTTTTTCCACTGGATGGTTTTTGCTCCCTTGTCAAAGATCAAGTGACCATAGGTATGTGGGTTGATCTCAGGGTCTTCAATTCTGTTCCATTGGTCTACTTGTCTGTCGTTATACCAGTACCATGCAGTTTTATCACAATTGCTCTGTAGTACAGCTTTAGGTCAGGCATGGTTATTTATGTCCTTCTTAAAGTCCTCTATCATCATCATCATGAGAAGTGATTTTAGATCTGTATCTTGCTCTTCTAGTGTGGTGTATCCAGGACTTCCTATGGTGAGAACATTGGGTTCTGATGATACCAAGTAACCTTGCTTTCTGTTGCTTATGTTCTTATGCTTGCCTCCTGCCATCTGATTATCTCTCGTGCTACCTGGCCTCACTATATCTAACTGGGGTCTGTACTTCCTGTGATCTTGGTTGTGTCAGAACTCCTCATAGTCCAGCTATCTCTGTGATCCTGTGATTCCGGGATCCTGTGATCCTGAGATCCTGAGATGCTGGGTGTGTCAGAGTTCCTGGAAGTCAAGCTGCCTCTGAGACCCTGAGATCCAGGTGTGACCAAGCTCCTGGGATCCTTGGACCTTGGCTGTGTTAGAGAGCCTGGAATTTGAGCCTCCTCTGAGTATTGTGGGAGTTTGCATGCAAGGTAAACCAGTGCAGACCAGAAGGAACCTGAGCCACTGGTCGGGTGGGGTTTCTGTGTCCCTGGATCCTGCTGGTCCCAGTTACTCCTAGTGGTGTTGGAATAGATGTCGTGTCCTACTCACCCACGATCCTGAGATCCTGGGTGTGTGAGAGCACCTGGAGTGGAGCCTCCTCTGGGTGCTATGGTACTGGCCGCAGAGTTTGCACCCCTAGTTCACAGATTCATTTGCAAGGCAATTGAGGTTGGATGCCTGGCAGCTTGAATAGGAACGAATCCAGACATCCCAGGATGTCGATGTCGGGAAATGGAGCTGTGGAGTTGTCTGAAGTCTGACGGGTGGCCGTGGAGCTCCTGGGAAATAAATTTTGGTCAGCAAGATCTCCTTTTTGCCTTGGTCACTCATTCATACAAGTGTCTGTGCATATACCACAGTGCTTATTACAGTCTCAATGTTTGCACCCCTCCCAGATGCCTCAGTGGAACGCTGATCCCCAAAGTGACCCTCCTTAGAGGTAGATCCCAGGGGAGTGATCAGACCTTGAGAGTAGAGCTGTCAAAAGTTCAGCTCTCACTTCCTGCCTCAGCCTCCCGAGTGCTGGAACAGGAAGAGGTGCCACACCAGGCCTGGCCTAAAGAACAGATTGTCTGCCCTTGTTTGTTTCAGTTTAGGGGATCAAATTGGGGCCTTCCTCATATCGGATAACACTTTGCACCGAACTTTTCAATTTGCACATGCATGTGTATGTACATGTGTGTAAACAGTGTGCACTTCCATTCATGTGTGCAAACACAAGAGGGTGTGTCACAGGGCACATTAGAAGGTCAGATGACAACCTCTGGTGTGGGCCCTCAACTTGCACTTTGTTTGAGACAGGATCTCTTTGCTGTTTTTCTGCTGTGTACAGCAGACCTGCTGGCTCACAAGTGTCTACAGATTCAACCATTTCTATCTCCCACCTCCCTGTAGACACTGGAAGACACTATCACACCTTTTACATGGGCTCTGGTGATTTGAACTTGGGTCGTAGTGCTTAGCAGACAGCATCTTTATTCACTGAGCCTTTTCATCCAGATGTTGTTGTTGCTGCTGCTGCTCCTCCTCCTCCTTTTTTTTGTTTTGTTTTTTTGTTTTGTTTTTTCGAGACAGGGTTTCTCTGTGTAGCCCTGACTGTCCTGGAACTCGCTCTGTAGACCAGGCTGGCCTCGAACTCAGAAATCCGCCTGCCTCTACCTCTGGAGTGCTGGGATTAAAAGCGTGCACCACCACTGCCCAGCTCTCCTCCTTTGTTGATACAGACAGCTTCACCAAGGTGCCCACACCAACCTCCAGCTTATTCTCTTCCTGAGAATAAGTCTAAGTTGCTGGCCTTGCGGCTGTGCCTCCCCATACCTGGCTCACAAATCCCTTTTCTATTTTAAGACTCAGCTGGAGTGATGTGCTCCTGAGCTCAGATCCGTGCTCCAATTCTTATCACACTACAAACACCAAGTGGAGAAGATTATTGTGTGGTCAGCTGAGAAGAGCTGTGGAGGAGGGGTCTGAGAGGGCATGGCAGAAGGATCATCTAAGGACAAACATTCACAAGGGGGCTGACAAGAGGCCCTGTTCCTCAGAAGGAGGAAGAGCAGCCAGTGTTGCTAACCACAACCCATCTCCCCAGCCCCAACTGCCAGTAACTTTTTGATTGGGAATTTATTATTTATTTCAGACACTGTATTTAAATTTTCCTGTCTAAACTTAATGGAGAGCCCATGAAACTGGCCATTAAAGATGGAAGTTGGATATAGAAAAGCTATGGTCACGTTTCAGTGCTCAGGAAGTTCCATGCCCAAGTTATTTTTGTTTCTCCCTGCCACTACAAGAAAATTAGCAACAATTAAAACTATTCTTTCATTTTTTCCTTCTGATTTCTATGCAGAGCTGTGAGTTTAAAATAGAATGTTAAATAGTGTAAGTGACACAGTAAACGTCCCAGCAAGTGTTTGACAGAGATAAGTTTTAACACTTCTGCTTAAAATTGAAAAGCTGTCACTCTGTGTTGGAGCTGAAAATAGTCATTGCTTACAAATTGTTCTTTCTGATGCAAATTCGTGTCACCCTTTGTATTACACCAACATGCAAACATTCCATATTAATGTCTGTAGTCTTAGAACCGAGGGACGAAAGATGCATGTTGTTAATGCATTTAATCTGCTTTAAATGAATGCCGTCTCTCTGACTTGCTTCTCCCTTCCCTTCCATAAATTCAAGGCTCCCATACCAATTCTACTTAATAAATATGTATGGTGCAACTTTTAGCTAAAAATTCAAGGACCAGACAGTCCCAGACTAGACAGGTGAGGGCAGATGCCTTGAGGGCTGTGCAGAGTATAATGTGATTATGGCTCGGAATATGATGATCGCACGCTGTAATCAGAGCAGGGCTAGATTCATTTTAATATATTTGATTAAAAAGAAAAGTTGTTTATGGGACTATCTAATATAGGGTTAGGACAGGTGGCTCACATCAGGAGGCTGAGGCAGGAGGATTTTTAATAAGTTCAAAGCCAGGCTGGGCTATAGAAAAAAACCAAAGCAACAAAAGCAGGTGTCAAATGGCCATATTTCAAAGGACTTTGAATAACTGGGCAGCATAGACATAACTGTTCTATGCCTCCCAGTTACCCTTTTTTTCTTGTGTTCATTGCTTATATCCACCCTCAACCCCCAACGTCAAGTTCTGTTAGCAGCTTCCTACTTGAACGGCAGATAAATCCCTGTCTGCCTTCCAATGAAATGGTTCTGTGTGTTTACATTTGGGTCAACAAATAAAATTGGGATGCTACTTCGTGACATTCAAGGGAGATAATTGCCATTCTTTAGTTTTTTGTTTGTTTGTTTTGTTTTGTTTTGTTTTGTTTTGTTTCTGATGGTTGGAATGTAACCAAGATGACAAGCGTCTTGGAAGCCTGAAGCCACCTCAGGTATGGAAGCTAAATATGGAAAGAGAGCCCGGTAGCAGAATTCTGATGCTCTGCCATCTGGCTCCTCAAACCAAACCCGAGCTGCTTCCCTCAGAAATGGCTTCAGAGGGACATGGATGTCTGTGCTGCTTAGCCTACTGTCAATGGCATGTCTGTCTGTCTTCATGCCACCCATCCAGGAGCTGGGATGGACTTAGGTAGGTTAAAAGGATGGAAGCCAAAGGGGATAGAGATAAGGAAGAGAGCCTTTTGTGACTCAGTGTTGGGCTTTTGTCTCTCAGTTGAGTCCAGTGCAACTTACCAAACCACAGCAAGCAGGCCTACAGAGGCTGAGACAGGGGCTTGCCTAGTCTGCTCAGTGAGCTCCAGGTTCAGTGAGAGACCCTGTCCCAAAAAGTAAGGGAGAGAGCAGCAACTGAGGAAGACCCCTGATGCTAATTTCTGACTTCCACATGAACGTGTGTTTGTGGTGTAGTGTGCCCACACAGGAACACAGGCACGTGCACAGGACACACACTGAACAATAGTAAATGATATCTTTTGAAGGTAACTTCAAAAGCCACAAAACCACATATACAGCATCATGAAGACCCTTCAGCAAGTATCCCTAACTCTTTTGAATCTATCTTTTAAGTGTTCACTTTCTTTTTGTCTATTTATTTGTAATTTGTGAGTTTTTTTATTTTTTGTTTTGTTATATTATGGAGATTTTTTGTTTGTTGTTTGTTTGTTTGTGAAGCAGGGTTTTTCTGTGTATCCCTACTGTCCTGGAACTTGTATGTAAACTAGGCTGGCCTCGAATTCAAAGATTCCCCTGCCTTTACCTCCTGAGTGTGGGGATTAAAGCATGTACCACCACACCCAGTTTCTTTTTTTTTTTTTTTTTGTCCTTCTTCCCTCCCTCCCTCCTTTTCTTCCTTCCTTCCTTCTGTCCTTTTTCCTCATTCCTTCCTTCTGTCCTTCCTTCCTTCCTTCCTTCCTTCCTTCCTTCCTTCCTTCCTTCCTTCCTTCCTTCCTCCCTTCCTTCTGTGTTTAAGGACAGGTTTTCTCTGAGTAGACCTGGCTATCCTGGAACTCTCTCTGTAGACCAGCCTGGCCTCAGATTCAAAGATCCATCTGCCCCTGCCTCTTGAGTGCTGGGGTTAAAGCTGTGTGTCACCACCATCCAGCTCCTTTTCTTTTTTAAAAATTAGATTAAATAATTTTTTTTTTCGAGACGGTGCTTCTCAGTGTAGCCCTGGCTGTCCTGGAACTCACTCTGTAGACCAGGCTGGCCTCGAACTCAGAAATCCACCTGCCTCTGCCTCCCAAATGCTGGGATTAAAGGCGTGCGCCACCACAGTCTGGCAATAAAAAATATTTTTATTGCATGTACATGTGCACCTGAGTATGTGTGTGTGTGTGTGTGTGTGTGTGTGCACCTCACACACCCAGGAGACAAAGGTAGGGGCATCTCGGAGTTAGAGGCCAGCATAATCTACATGCAAGTTCCACATGTGCCCATATGCCCTGCAGGTGCCCACGAAGGCAGAAGAGGACATCAGATCCACCAGAACTGGTGTTACAGCTGTCAGTCACCTGAGGCCTGTGCTGACAGCCAAACCCAGATTCTCTGCAACAGCAGCAAGTACTGTTAACCACTAAGCCTTCCCTCCTTTCATAACTTAATTCTGTTATTCTTGTGTGTAGGAAGGATCTGTCTCCCTCTTGCCCTTTCTTTGTTCTTGTCTCTGTCTCTCTGTCTCTCTGCTTCTGTCTCTGTCTCTCTGTGTCTCTCTGTCTCTGTGTGTGTGTGCGCGTGTGCGTGTGTATGCCAGAGCTTGAGTGTGGATGGAGGCTGGAGAATAACTGGTAGGGGCAATGTTATCTCTTCTTTGTCCTGTGCTCTGTATCTCTGTATCCAGACTGGGCTCCTAAGCTTCTGAACAGTTCACTTGTTTCTGCTCCCCCCACCCCCCACCCACTGTCTAGCCCAGAAGTGCTGGGTTGCAGATGTGTGCTACCACGTCCAGTTTTTTATAGGGATGCTAGGATTAAAACCTCAGATTATCCAGCTCACAGGGCAAGGACCTTGACGTGCTCAAGCACCTCACAGGCCTCCTCTCCTTTTCACTATTACGTTATTTATCCTTGTTAATTTATGTGTATGGAAATTTTGCCTGCAGGCTTGTTGTGTACCATATATCTGCTAAGCCAACTCTCCTTTTCTTAATGAACTCCAATTTTGCTTTACACTGACTGGCACTGAAGTTATTCCCTATGATATAAGTCAAGATCTTGGCTGCATCTCAGTGGTGATCTCCGAGACACTTTCGGCGCAGGTATGGGTGTAGATTTGCATCTCCTGCTGTGGGAGACAGAGCAAGGAAAGGTGTTCAGAGGTGAAACAAGGAGAGTCTCCACTCTCCGAGCCATGAAAAGGGCCAGCGAGGTGCAGGCTTTATGCCATGTAGCAATTTGGCTCAAGAGGTGTCCTCGTATGCTTTCTATAGCAGTGATAAATGCCATAACCACAATCAACTCGTGGACAAGAAGATTTATTTTATCTTACAGTTTGTTTCCAGCTCATCATGAAGGGAAGTCATGGCAGGAACCTGTTTACAGGAACTGAAATAAGGACTATGGGAGAACACTGCTAAGTGGCTTGTTCTTCCGGCTGAAGCATACATTTTATGTAACTCAGAAGGAGTGGCACTTTCTTCCGTGGGCTGGACCCTCTCACACCAAGCACTAATCAGGAAGATGCCTTGCAGATTTGCCTTCAGGCCAAACTGATGGAGGCATTTTCCCAACTGAAATTGCTTTTCCCCAGATGACCCTGACTTATGCCAAGCTGACCAAAAAGTGAACCAGCGCAGGTGGGAACCCAAAGTGGAACAAGGCTGTGGGGTCGGTTGGGTTGAAAGAATATGTGATACACTTCCCCAGAGATGCCCAGAGCCCTCGTAAGTCTCTCTATTCTCCCTCCCTCCTTCTCCACTTCTGATTGGAATGACTCATCTCATGAAATTGTCAGCATTCTTTTATAGAGTTTGTTTCCCTATAACAATTTGTCTAGTCTTCATCTGGTCATGTCGTTGACACCATTTTAATAAACGATGCAGATGTGGAGTGATGGTCTGGATAGGCTTGGCTGTTCTGGAACTCGCTCTGTAGACCAGGCTGATCTTGAACTCAGAGATCTACCTGCTTCCGTCTCCTGAGTTTTGGTTTTAGAGGCCTGTACCACCAATCCTGGACCTAAGATTTTCTTTACCTGGAACTTGGTCTGTGCCAGATTGGCATCTTATGTAACTATACAGTCAAAACAGGAAATTGGCATCGGTAAGTGACTATTTATTAAACTAGTTACCCCTTCTGACTATTCATTAAACTAGTTACTCACCCCTTCAACATTAAAAAATAAAATCCCATTCATTGTTATGTGCGTGTAGGTGAGATTTTAATGAAAGTCTAGTACACAGATGAAGTGTAGTAAATAGGGGAAAAACCAATGCTCTCTACAGCCATAACAGGAAGTCTTCCCTGTGCAGACTGCAGCCAGCAGAAGCAGGCGGGGCCTGGGATAGCGAAGCTAGTTTCAGAAGCCTGGTGTTATCTGGAAGGAGTAGAGAGATTCCTGACTTCACCTCATTTTTGCCCTTTGGTTCTGTGAACACCTGCCAGGGCTCAGAGCTGCAGACACAATGGCTAAAAGTAGATCTGGGGCCACAGAGAACTAAGCTAATGAATGCTAAAGTTAATGTCTAGTTCTGCCAAACTCTTTCCATTTGCCAAAGGAGCCTAAGGTCACAATGTTGAAAATTAATCTGGGCTTTATATTTTCTTGAACTCTGTTCTTTGTACCAGCATTGAAGAGTGCGCACCATTCACCAGACAGCTACTATTAAATTCCATGTCTTCCCTCAAATGGGACATTGCCGTTCGTATAAATGATTGTCCTAGGCAAACAGACGCAACCTTCAATACCAGTGACAGAGGGAAATTGTCACATTCTCAGTCTGTTACTCACACATGCTCTCTGTGTTAGTCAACCTCTTAAAGTGTTCTGGGTCACCGTAACTCGTGGCCCAGCTACTGAAAATGCAATTCAGCTGTTCCGGAGGGGAAATCCAATAATGGGTTCATTTGTTTTTCAAGCACAGGGAGACAAACAGCTCAACCTAGTCAATGCCCTTTATTTAAAAAGTCAGTGGATTTCAACTGAGAGTCAAGACCACAACAAAACCACCCCTGAATACAGCTACCTTTCAGTCTGACTTAACTGTCAAGCTCACATCTGACTATTTAGAACGTATTCGTAGTTGACTGCCCTTGCCACCCATACACAAGGGTTTATACCAGCACTGCCCCAGGGCCTTGAGCTAAGCCAGCCCAGGGACTTTTTAAACTTTGACCTTAAACTGAGCACATTCAGCAATGTACACCTTAAAAAGAATGCCTGGGTGTGTCCCAGACCCCAGAGTGTTCTTCTGTACAGTGTACATAGGCTCCCTGGATAAAATCCCATGATTCCTTTGTTCAAAGAGGGCCTTGCTTCCAGAACATTCCAGGAAGCTTTCCTTGTTTTGTTTTGGGTTTTTTTGTTTTGTTTTTCTTTTGTTTGTTTGTTTGTTTTATCTTTGGCTTATGCTTACTGGTTTTGACCTCTCCAAGAGATAAACTCATGTATTCCCTTAAAACTTAAATCCTCTTCTGGACTGGGGCCCTTTCTGCTTTCTGATCTACCCAAGTGTGAGCAAGCAGTGGCCTCACACCATGAACTGAATCCCCTCAAACCATGAGCCAAAGTAAGTTATCCCACATTTTAGCTGCTTCTGTCAAGGTTTTGGTCATGGTGATGATAAAAGGAATCAATACAACTATCCTACAGTGTAGACACACAGGCCTCTCCATGGCCAGAATAGTTCAAAGGTCAGTCTGGCTTGACATTTAATGTTTTTAGAGAATGTGCTTCTGTGTGTGTGTGTGTGTGTGTGTGTGTGTGTCTTTTTATTTTTAATTTATGGCTGGGGTCCCATCCCAACATTAAAGTGCTGAGCATTCGGTCTGAGAAATGTCAAAGACTGATGACCTTTTATTTTCGCTCTCTCTTTCTGTTCTGGGGGCCAGAAACTGATGGCTTCTGGCAATTGACTCCTGATTAAGAATGGGGAATTAAGAAAAGAAACTTAATTACTTGTGCTTTTTACTCCTTAACTTAACTATGTGTGAGCCAGAGAGAAAGAAAAAGGATAAAGAGAAAGTCACACACACACACACACACACACACACACACACACAGACACACACACAGGGAGTATATTCCCATAGTAGTATGTGTATATATAGATCAGTAGACAATTTTGTTGAGTTGACTCTTGTCTACTTCCTTAAGGTGCGTTCCCAAGATCCAACTCAGGCTGCCAGGTGTTTGAGAAAATGGCCGCCTTTACCACCTGATCCATCTCAACAGTTTCAGAGGATGTGTGTTTATTTCAGGCCGACAACTGGACATATGGTCTAAGCTCCCCTTAAATCAAGTTATATACTAATGTTCTTTGTCCCCCATGGGTCAAGTGAATTCAGACTTTAAGTTTACATGACTACCAACCTTCTGCAACCTCTAAGGAGAAAATTTTCCTCCTAGAGTTAATCCTGAGATACAAGTAGGGTGTGTAAGCCAGGTTTTCGCCACCATGGCAAGAATACCTGAGGTTAACAACTTAAAAAAGGAAACATTTATTTTGTCATGATTTCAGGGAAATCAGTACATGGTTTTTTTGGTCCTGTTGCTTTGAGCTAGAGGTGACATA
This sequence comes from Mus caroli, assembly GCF_978045245.1. NCBI lineage: Eukaryota > Metazoa > Chordata > Mammalia > Rodentia > Muridae > Mus > Mus caroli. Next base: position 10,097,466 of record NW_028227264.1, on the reverse strand, counting down.
GAGTTTCATGGTGGCAGGAGCATGTGGCAGAAGAGACTTAAAGGCAGTCACCAAGTACAGAGAGAGATGGGGAACAGGGTAAGGCATACCTTTATCCATCCCCCCTGCTATGGCCTACTTACTCCAAACAAGACCTTTCCTGTACACTTGGACCATCTACTTCCCAGCAGTCCCTTCAACTTTCAAATCCATCCATGGATCAAACCTTTGATTTGATCACAGCCCTCAAGATCTAACCCTCTTGGCATGCATCCTCAGAGACTCACCTGTACTGTGTAGAGTCTTACTTCTAGTCTTCGAGCTGACTCAAGAGTTGATCAAGTTGACAGCCAAGATTAACCGCCACATAGGGCCTAGATTGGGACCATACGGTGTTCCCAGTGAGAAGGTGTTAACCGATGAAACTGGCTTGCCCAGAAGCAGATTTGATAACGGATGTCTCCTAAAATGCTCTCTCCCCCCACACACATACTAGAGCTGATTAGCATCTTGGTCCATCATGGCAGTAGCATCAGCCAAATGTGTGATGGCCAACAGAGCTGTCTTGTAACATTTCTTTCCAACCCAAAAGGCAGATTTGCATGTGCTTGTCACAAGCACAGTGTCATAGCCATCAGAAGTAGTCCTCCAAAGACACAGGTTTTGGAATCATAGAGAAATGTTATTTTTTGCTTATTATTATTTTTTAAATGGCCAATAGCATATTAACTAGTATTTTATATAGTAATATAATAGAGATAAAATATATTGTCAAAGTTAAAAATGATTAAGACAGACAAGTGTCCTTATTATTCTTCCCTATATGATGGGCTTATGTTTTTTCTCTACCCTTTTATCCTCTTTGTATGGAGTCTTCTGTCAGAGTCCTTCCATGTCCATTTATTTATTAGTATTATATGAAATAGAGAAACATCTTGCCATGAAAGATGTATATAGAAAGACAAAATATATTAACATTCTCACTACAGATTAGGAAATTCACACACATACACACACACACACAAACACACACACACACACACACACACACACACACACACACATTAACTTGGCCAAATGCCCCCAAAGCAACGTGTTGTGATATGGTGAAGACTGAAGACTTGGTTCTCCATAAGCAGGTGCTGATAGAGTCTAAAATGCCAGCTGCTTACTAGGGGTCACCTAGGAATGGAAATATCAGAAGCAAGATTGGGCACAGGAAGAAGCCAAGCTGTGGGACAGACGTGATAGAACCTCAGTCAACTGGGCAAGAAGCACTGAAGCATACGATGTTCAGCATAGTCCCTTTAAAAGCTGGGCTGGCACAGAACACTGGCTGCCTGGGGACGGTGACATTGCAGATGAAGTGGCTCTCTGTGGCTGAGTCAGACCTGGAGTGTGTGGACAGCTGGGTGGAGGTGGGGGGAGCCCAGCTGCCTTCATTTTTAGCAGTCAGACATTAAGCTCTCTCCTACGGGAGAAAGCACAAACTCAATAATCCGGTGCCTGTTGAAAAGAAAAACTTGAATGGATGATTCAGTTCAACTCAAGCAGACTGGTTTCAGAGCTCACACTTTGGTGTGTACGTGGGCAAGTATATGTTAATTATACAAAACGACGGGTTTCGTTATGACACTGTGGAACATGAATATAATGTATTTTGATTACATTCACCACATCACCCTCTCTTTCTTCCCTCTCCCTCCTGCTAATCCCCTTTATCTTCCCAACCAGTCCCTCCTCCTACCCCAGACCCTTTGTCTCGGCCTAGGAAAGTTCACCAGGGCTATTCCCATCAATGAAGATGATTTAGAGGTGGCTGCATCATTAAGGGAGATGTCTCTCCCTCCACCAGTAACCACTGACTCTTTCTAAATCATCAGTTGGGGTTCAGCCTTGAGAGTCCCTCTACCCTCCATGATGGATTGTTGATGGGCTCAATAGTGTGCAAGTCTCCTAAGAGGTCAAGAAGAAAATGGCCATGCAAGTCCCAAAGCCAGCAGCCTCTGACCACTGGCAGGTCCTTTTTTCACAAAAGAAGCATCAGGGTCAGACAGACCCTGGGGGGCCTTTGATAGCAGGCTAGAAACTTAGAGGCAGGACCAATCTCTCTTCCACTTGATGTAGTACAGGCCAACGTTTCTAAGTAGCATTGATGCTTGCAGGGGTCTAAGGGATCTGCAAAAACTGAGTTTTCACTTTGATAGGACAGTTACAATCCAGGGTTGGCAGCATGCTCAAATTTGCAAGTGTATGGTTGCATCGTTCCCACCCACCATTGACAGGTATGTAAGGACAAACCAAAGCCTTACTCTAAGGAAAGATCCAGTGATGGCTTAGTGATGGCAGAACTGAAAAACAGAACAAAGCAAAGCAAAGCAAAACACAAGAGGAGAGCTGAGCTGCCACCTAGCTTACAGCAGTGTAAGCAAGTCCAATCCAGAGAACCTGGACCTGTGTTCAGAGACAAACGTGCTCAATACTAATGGGCGTCACTGCACAGATGACCTCGGCATCTCTGGTCAGTCACACTTACGTGAACATAACTGCTACTCAGTAGAATAATCTTTTTTTTTTAATTAGGTATTTTCCTCATTTACATTTCCAATGCTATCCCAAAAGTCCGCCATACCCTCCCTCCCACCCCCCTACCCTCCTACTCCCACATTTTGGCTCTGGTGTTCCCCTGTACTGGGGCATATAAAGTTGGCAAGTCCAATGGGCCTCTCTTTCCAGTGATGGCCGACTAGGCCATCTTTTGATACATATGCAGCTAGAGTCAAGAGCTCCAGGGTACTGGTTAGTTCATAATGTTGTTCCACCTATAGGGTCGCAGATCCCTTTAGCTCCTTGGGTATTTTCTCTAGCTCCTCCATTGGGGGCCCTGTGATCCATCCAATAGCTGACTGTGAGCATCCACATCTGTGTTTGCTAGGCCCCGGCATTGTCTCACTAGAGACAGATATAACAGGGTCCTATCAGCACAATCTTGCTAGTGTATGCAATGGTGTCAGCGTTTGGAGGCTGATTATGGGATGGATCCCTGGATATGGCAGTCTCTAGGTGGTTCATCCTTTTGTCTCAGCTCCAAACTTTATCTCTGGAACTCCTTCCATGGGTGTTTTGTTCCCAATTCCTAGAAGGGGCACAGTGTCCATACTTTGGTCTTCGTTCTTCTTGAGTTTCATGTGTTTTGCAAATTGTAACTTATATCTTGGGTATTCTAAGTTTCTGGGCTAATATCCACTTATCAGTGAGTACATATCATTTGAGTTCTTTTGTGATTGGGTTACCTCACTCAGGACAATGCCCTCCAGGTGCAACCATTTGCCTGGGAATTTCATAAATTCATTCTTTTTAATAGCTGAGTAGTACTCCATTGTGTAAATGTACCACATTTTCTGTATCCATTCCTCTGTTCAGGGGCATCTGGGTTCTTTCCAGCTTCTGGCTATTATAAATAAGGCTGCTATGAACATAGTGGAGCATGTTTCTTTCTTACTAGTTGGAACGTCTTCTGGATATATGCCCAGGAAAGGTATTGCGGGATCCCCCAGTAGTACCATGTCCAATTTTCTGAGAAACTGCCAGACTGATTTCCAGAGTGGTTGTACAAGTTTGCAATCCCATCAACAGTGGAGGAGTGTTCCTCTTTCTCAACATCCTTGCCAGCATTTGCTGTCACCTGAATTTTTTATCTTAGCCATTCTGACTGGTGTGAGATGGGATCTCAGGGTTCTTTTGATTTGCATTTCCCTGATGATTAAGGATGCTGAACATTTTTTCAGGTGTTTCTCAGCCATTCGGTATTCCTCAGGTGAGAATTCTTTGTTTAGCTCTAAGACCCATTTTTAATGGGGTTATTTGATTTTCTAGAGGCCACCTTCTTGAGTTCTTTATATATATTGGATATTAGTCCCTTATCTGATTTAGGATAGGTAAAGATCCTTTCCCAATCTGTTGGTGGCCTTTTTGTCTTATTGACAGTGTCTTTTGCCTTGGAGAAGCTTTGCAGTTTCATGAGGTCCCATTTGTCAATCCTCAATCGTACAGCACAAGCCATTGCTGTTCTATTCAGGAATTTTTCCCCTGTGCCAATATCTTCGAGGCTTTTCCCCACTTTCTCCTTTATAAGTTTCAGTGTCTCTGGTTTTATGTGGAGTTCCTTGATCCACTTAGATTTGACCTTAGTACAAGGAGATAGGAATGGATCAATTCGCATTCTTCTACATGATAACCACCAGTTGTGCCAGCACCATTTGTTGAAAATGCTGTCGTTTTTTCCACTGGATGGTTTTAGCTCCCTTGTCGAAGATCAAGTGACCATAGGTGTGTGGGTTCATTTCTGGGTCTTCAATTCTATTCCATTGGTCTACTAGTCTTCCGTTATACCAGTACCATGCCGTTTTTATCACAGTTGCTCTGTAGTAAAGCTTTAGGTCAGGCATGGTGATTACACCAGAGGTTCTTTTATCCTTGAGAAGAGTTTTTGCTGTCCTAGGTTTTTTGTATTCCAGATGAATTGGCAGATTGTTCTTTCTAATTCGTTGAAGAATTGAGTTGGAATTTTGATGGGGATTGCATTGAATCTGTAGATTGCTTTTGGCAAGATAGCCATTTTTACAATGTTGATCCTCCCAATCCATGAGCATGGGATTTCTTTCCATCTTCTGAGATCTTCTTTAATTTCTTTTCAGAGACTTGAAGTTCTTATCATACAGATCTTTCACTTCCTTAGTTAGAGTCACGCCAAGGTATTTTATAATATTTGTGACTATTGAGAAGGGTGTTGTTTCCCTAATTTCTTTCTCGGCCTGTTTATTCTTTGTGTAGAGAAAGGCCATTGACTTGTTTGAGTTAATTTTATATCCAGCTACTTCACTGAAGCTGTTTATCAGGATTAGGAGTTCTCTGTTGGAATTTTTAGGGTCACTTATATATACTATCATATCATCTGCAAAAAGTGATATTTTGACTTCCTCATTTCCAATTTGTATCCCCTTGGTCTCCTTTTGTTGTCGAATTGCTCTGGCTAGGACTTCAAGTACAATGTTGAATAAGTAGGGAGAAAGTGGGCAGCCTTGTCTAGTCCTTGCTTTTAGTGGGATTGCTTCCAGCTTCTCTCCATTTACTTTGATGTTGGCTACTGGTTTGCTGTAGATTGCTTTTATCATGTTTAGGTATGGGCCTAGAATTCCTGAACTTTCCAAGACTTTTATCATGAATGGGTGTTGGATTTTGTCATATGCTTTCTCCGCATCTAACGAGATGATCATGTGGTTTTTGTCTTTGAGTTTGTTTATATAATGGATTATGTTGTTGGATTTCCATATATTAAACCATCCCTGCATCCCTGAAATAAAACCTACTTGGTCAGGATGGATGATTGCTTTAATGTGTTCTTGGATTAGGTTAGCGAGAATTTTGTTGAGTATTTTTGCATCGATATTCATAAGGGAAATTGGTCTGAAGTTCTCTATCTTTGTTGGATCTTTCTGTGGTTTAGGTATCAGAGTAATTGTGGCTTCATAGAATGAGTTGGGTAGAGTACCTTCTACTTCAATTTTGTGGAATAGTTTGTGCAGAACTGGAATTAGATCTTCTTTGAAGGTCTGATAGAACTCTGCACTAAACCCATCTGGTCCTGGGCTTTTTTTTGGTTGGGAGACCATTAATGACTGCTTCTATTTCTTTAGAGAATATAGGACTGTTTAGATCATTAACTTGATCCTGGTTTAACTTTGGTACCTGGTATCTGTCTAGAAATTTGTCCATTTCGTCCAGGTTTTCTAGTTTTGTTGAGTATAGCCTTTTGTAGAAGGATCTGATGGTGTTTTGGATTTCTTCAGGATCTGTTGTTATGTCTCCCTTTTCATTTCTGATTTTGTTAATTAGGATGCTGTCCCTGTGCCCTCTAGTGAGTCTGGCTAAGGGTTTATCTATCTTGTTGATTTACTCAAAGAGCCAGCTCCTCGTTTGGTTGATTCTTTGAATAGTTCTTGTTTCCACTTGGTTGATTTCACCCCTGAGTTTGATTATTTCCTGCCGTCTACTCCTCTTTTTTTCTAGAGCTTTTAGGTGTGTTGTCAAGCTGCTAGTGTGCGCTCTCTCTAGTTTCTTTTTGGAGGCACTCAGAGCTATGAGTTTCCCTCTTATAAATGCTTTCATAGTGTCTCATAAGTTTGGGTATGTTGTGGCTTCATTTTCATTAAACTCTAAAATGTCTTTAATTTCTTTCTTTATTCCTTCCTTGACCAAGGTATCATTGAGAAGAGTGTTGTTCATTTTCCACGTGAATGTTGGCTTTCCATTATTTATGCTGTTATTGAAGATCAGCCTTAGTCCATGGTGGTCTGATAGGATGCTTGGGACGATTTCAATATTTTGGTATCTGTTGAGGTCAGTTTTGGAGAAGGTACCATGAGGTGCTGAGAAGAAGGTATATCCTTTTGTTTTAGGATAAAATGTTCTGTAGATATCTGTTAAGTCCATTTGTTTCATCACTTCTGTTAGTTTCACTGTCCCTGTTTAGTTTCTGTTTCCACGATCTGTCCATTGATGAAAGTGATGTGTTGAAGTCGCCCACTATTATTGTGTGAGGTGCAATATGTGCTTTGAGCTTTACTGAAGTTTCTTTAATGAATGTGGCTGCCCTTGCATTTGGAGCATAGATATTCAGAATTGAGAGTTCCTCTTGGAGGATTTTAACTTTGATGAGTATGAAGTGTCCCTCCTTGTCTTTTTTGATAACTTTGGGTTGGAAGTCAATTTTATTCGATATTAGAATGGCTACTCCAGCTTGTTTCTTCGAACCATTTGCTTGGAAAATTGTTTTCAAGCCTTTCACTCTAAGGTGGTGTCTGTCTTTTCCCCTGAGATGGGTTTCCTGTAAACAAGAGAATGTTGGGTCCTGTTTATGTAGCCAGTCTGTTAGTCTATGTCTTTTTATTGGGGAATTGAGTCCATTGATATTAAGAGATATTAAGGAAAAGTAATTGTTGCTTCCTATTTTTTTTGTTTTTAGAGTTGGCATTCTGTTTTTGTGGCTGTCTTCTTTTTGGTTTGTTGAGGGATTACTTTCTTGCTTTTTCTAGGGCGTGGTTACCTTCCTTGTATTTTTTTTTTCTGATATTATCCTTTGAAGGGCTGTATTCGTGGAAAGATAATGTGTGAATTTGGTTTTGTCGTGGAATACTTTGGTTTCTCCATCTATGGTAATTGAGAGTTTGGCTGGGTATAGTAGCCTGGGCTGGAATTTGTGTTCTCTTAGTGTCTGTATAACATCTGTCCAGGCCCTTCTGGCTTTCATAGTCTCTGGTGAAAAGTCTGGTGTAATTCTGATAGGCCTGCCTTTATATGTTACTTGACCTTTTTCCCTTACTGCTTTTAATATTCTATCTTTATTTAGTGCATTTGTTGTTCTGATTATTATGTGTCGGGAGAAATTTCTTTTCTGGTCCAGTCTATTTGGAGTTCTGTAGGCTTCTTGTCTGTTCATGGGCATCTCTTTCTTTAGGTTTGGGAAGTTTTCTTCTATAATTTTGTTGAAGATATTTGCTGGCCCTTTAAGTTGAAAATCTTCATTCTCATCTACTCCTATTTTCCGTAGGTTTGGTCTTCTCATTGTGTCCTGGATTTCCTGGATGTTTTGAGTTAGGATTTTTTTTTTTGCATTTTGTATTTTCTTTGATTGTTGTGCCGATGTTCTCTATGGAATCTTCTGCACCTGAGAATCTCTCTTCCATTTCTTGTATTCTGTTGCAGATGCTTGCATCTATATTTTCAGATTTCTTTCCTAGGTTTTCTATATCCAGCTTTGCCTCACTTTGGGTTTTCTTTATAGTGTCTACTTCCCTTTTTAGGTCTTGTATCGTTTTATTCAATTCCATCACCTGTTTGGTCATGTTTTCTTGCAATACTTTAAGGGATTTTTGTGCTTCCTCTTTAAGGTCTTCTACCTGTTTAGCAGTGTTCTCCTGTATTTCTTTAAGTGAGTTATTAAAGTCCTTCTTGATGTCCTGTACCATCATCATGAGATATGCTTTTAAATCCGGGTCTAGTTTTTCGGGTGTGTTGGGGTGCCCAGGACTGGGTAGGGTGGGAGTGCTGCGTTCTGATGATTGTGAGTGGTCTTGGTTTCTGTTAGTAAGATTCTTACGTTTGCCATTCGCCTTCTGGTAATCTCTGGAGTTAGTTGTTGTAGTTGTCTCTGGTTAGATCTTGTTCCTAGGGTGTTTATGTTAGCCTCTATCAGCAGACCTGGGAGACTAGCTCTCTCCTGAGTTTCAGTGTTCAGAGTACTCTCTGCTGGTAGGCTCTCCTCTTGCAGGGAAGGTGCCCAGATATCTGGTGTTCGAACCTGCCTCCTGGCAGAAGTTGTGATCCACTCACAGAGGTCTTAAGATACTGTAGAGGGTCCTGTGTATACCTTACGGGTGTCCACAGACTCCACGCCCAAGATACCCCTGTGCTGTCGTGGACCGGAAGGGACTTGTGCCCCTGATTAGGCCAGGTTTTCTTCTTCCCTAATTAATGCAGTCTCAGGTCCCGCGCGATTGGATTGTAGCAGATGCTGTGTTCCACTCACCCGAGGTCTTAATATCCCGCGTGGCGGGTCTTGTGAGTAGCTTGCGGGCGTCAGCCGACTCTGAGCCCTAGCTACTCCGGTGCTGGTGGGACAGGAAAGGGCTAGAATCATCTTATTATTAAACCCTTTTTAAAAATTTGTTTTCAAGACAGTTTTAGATTGTCTTATCAGGAAATCGTGGACTTATGATTCAAGGTGAATGTTGCTTAAGAGAACATGTCATACCATGACAGCAGAGTCTCTGCGTGAGTTATCACTCACATGAGTGCCTGGTGGGTTCAGAGTAAAGAAACTCAATGCAGATAACAGGCAAAAGACCAAAGTCCCAGCACAGCTTCTGACCCTCAGAGTAAAGCTTTGTGGTTTTGTTCTATCAAAATGACATTAAACCAATGCTCTCTCTCTCTCTCTTTGTTTTTAATGCTGCTTTTACCGTCACAGTTTTAATGTGTCGATTGGTTTGGATCTGATAGTTTTTAAATAGTCTGCAGTCATAAGGTATTTATATGATGTTCATTCATACTGAAGTGATAATATCCTCAAATAACTTTACAGGAGATATGAATGATTTCCACTGGAAATCCTGTGGGTATTTTCCTTTAAGAAGGTCCTACTCACTTGTCAAGCTAAAGAGATCTCATACCGGTACCATGGAAGCAATAACCTATGTTCAAATCAGAGCCAGGACCCCCACCTTCAGAGTTGTCAGTTGTGGGCTCTGATTTGCACAGGGGTATTGTAATGTTTGTGACTTTGGATGTAGAGTTGTGTGGCAATGTCCTGTTTCTTAATTCACCTTTGCTCACCACTGACATGGAGGACACAGGGTTTGAGGTAATTCCCTGCAGTTGCCAGCTTTCAACATATGATGGTGCAAGGCCACCACAGAGTCCTTTTCAACTTCCCAACTGAGTAAGGGAAGCGGCTGCAGACCCAGGAGAGTGACCGTGAGCTTCTCCTGGGCGAGAGTGTCATGCAACCCCTAAAGCCATGTCCTCATTGGAAAAACCCACCTCTTACCTCTGTGCGTTCTCCGCACAGGCGTCAATCTTTTCCCTTACGTATTTGCTTGGCTTTTTAAGGTGGGGTCTCCTTCAGCCTAGTTTGGCCTTGAACTGACAGGGTCGTCAAGGAACTCCTGATCTTCCTGCCTTTAGCTCCCAAGGGCCATCATTGACAGGATTATGCCACCACACCCAGTCGTAGGGGTGCTCTGGGTGAAACCCAGGCTTTCACTGATGCTAGGCAAGCATTCTGAGCTCTACTCACCTGCTTCATGGCCCCAGCCTCACTGTTTCTGCTGTGTCACCGTAAGTCAGTTCCCCATTTGAAGCAGTTTAGGATTTTGTGGTGCCGATAGTCTACTTTTGCGTTTTCTTTAGCATCATGGCAAGACACTTTCAGGCTGCTTTCTACAAATTCACAGCAGCTAGAAGCCCTCAGCAGAGAAGGAATATTTTCGTCTGAGGAGTGTATTAAAGGGGAAAATGTAACAACTAAACTCCTAGAACTTCGGCAGGGGGATGAGGAGAAGCAAGAGAAGAAACCAGTGCTCAAACTGGACATAAGGTTTTCTGGTGTGGAAGTACATCTTTTCTAACCTAGAGTCAGGGATTGACCCAAAATGATCAAAGGATACGAATGTAAGGATGTTTTGTCTGTTTATAAAAATGACACTCTCAGAGGATAAATAACTGCCATTTGAAATCCACTTAAGGAAGATCTGACTTCTCTTCACTGAAAGTTATTCTTTATCAGTCTGTAAGAATATGGGCTTTTGCTGGGCAGTGGTGGCTCACTCCTTCAATTCCAGCACTTGGGAGTCAGAGGCAGGTGGATCTCTATGAGTACAAAGCTGGCATGTTATACAGAGAATTCCAGGACAGCCAAAGCTACACAGAGAAACCCTGTCTCAACAAACAAACAAACCAAAAAAAAGAATGTGGAATTTGGTGCTAAGTCTGAGGGCTGAGCTCTATGTAAAAGACCTAGCTTAAACTATGTCTAGATTTTCTGTTCATTTTAAAGAATATATTAATTGTGCGTGGCAATGGGTTTCATTATGACATTTCTAGATATGCATGCAAAATTCTTTGATTATATCTCCCCTCGCAATCCTACCCTCCTGCTTTGATCAGTTCTGAAGCGGGTGACAGTGTTGCAAAAAGAAGTTTCCAGAAAGAGCATTGAGCAACAGTCTCGTTGACACTTCAGCAGCTGGTTGGGCAAAGTCATACCTACAGAAAATCAGTTTCTACTACGTACGAGCCACTGAGAAGATAAGCCGTGATGTCTCTAGGTGAAGACTTAAAAAGCCCATTTTCTTTCAGAGAGAACTTTAAAAGAACATCCCCCTTCCCCCAGAAAAGAGCTGGTCTCCCAGAAACGTCGACGGAACTCAACAGTACAAGATACACTAAGAGGAGGCACAAACTCTGACACCGAGGCTGGGTGAGGTCCCAAGAGCAGGCAAGAGTCAGAGACACACTCACTCCTGCAGTTCAGACTCCCCCCAAGATAGTAAGTCAACCATCTTATATAAGAAAAGGACTTAGCACAGACCCATGCAGCCTCTGCAACTGCTGCCCCAGACTCTGAGAGCCTCTATGCACGTGTCCTTTAGTTGATTCCACTTTCCAGTGTACTAGATCCTTCTGGCTCCCACAGACGTCCTTGATCTCTGAAGAGAGGGACCCACTGTCAACCTCCAACCTGGGCTCTTTCTCCACTTCAAGTTTGGCTGTGGGTCCAAAGAGAACTGTTGTTCTGTTTGTTTCCCAGAACAACCAGAACATAGTCCACTTTACACCTCTTACAATGTGCAAATACACCAAGAGAATGTTTTCATTTATTGAAATTTTTGTTAAAATTTAAAATGGTATCATTTCCAGAACTGTAGACAGGGTGAAATTTAACCAACTCCAAAATAATATAATGTCTTCCACTCATTTTCTAAACTTCATGTAAATCATGAGTGGGAAAATAAATGAACTTCTAAAAAAATTTGCTTTTTTAATTTGAGATTTCTTCTTTTTCTTTTTTAATTTCTGTTTATTTTTTTCCATGTAGGAGCTGGGCATCACACTCCGGTCCCCTGGAAGAGCAGACAGTTCATTAGCCCATTTATTAATTGAATAATTTAGCTTGGAGTATTTAATTTTTACAATTCTTTATATATTTCAGATATTAACCCTAGTCTGATGTGGTAGTTGGCAAACTCTTTTCACATCCTGAATTTTTTCCTTCTTTGTAGCTCATTTCATTTTATGTAACTCAGTAAAACCTTGAGATCATTTCTTTCTTTCTTTTTTTTTTTTTTTTTTTTTGGTTTTTCGAGACAGGGTTTCTCTGTATAGCCCTGGCTGTCCTGGAACTCACTTTGTAGACCAGGCTGGCCTCGAACTCAGAAATCCACCTGCCTCTGCCTCCCAAGTGCTGGGATTAAAGGCGTGCGCCACCACGCCCGGCTTGAGATCATTTCTTGTGCTGCAAGAGTTGAACTCAGAAAGGTTTTGCCTATGTTTATATCTTGAAGTGTTTTCCTTAAGTAGTTTCAAGGCTTCAGGTCTTGCATTTAGACTTTTGAGTGTGTGTGTGTGTGTGTGTGTTATATGAATGAGTGCAGTGATGCCCATGCCCATGTGTAGCACATGCAGAGGCCAGAGGACAATGTTGAATGTCTCCATCATTCTATGCCTTCCCTTGAAACAGGGTCTCCCACAGCATCTATTGCTTGTTATTTGGGCTAGGTTGGCTGGCTAGAGGGATCTACCTGTCTCTGCTCCTCAACTTACTGTGTTCTTGAATTTGATTTATAAGTACTGTATTGAGAATTTTTGTATCTATATTCATTAGGGAAATTCATGTATGCTTTTCTGTCTTTTAAGAAAGTAATTTGGGGCTGGTGAGATGGCTCAATGGGTAAGAGCACTGACTGCTCTTCCGAAGGTCCTGAGTTCAAATCCCAGAAACTACATGGTGGCTCACACCCACCCATAATGAGATCTGACAACCTCTTCTGGTGTGTCTGAAGACAGCTACAGTGTACTTATTTATAATAATAAATAAATCTTTGGGGGAAAATACTTTTATCTGTTTGGGTATCATGATAATACTGATTAATAATGCAAAAAAGGAATATAAAAATCTGTCAGGAAAAATACTGACTTGTCTGCAAAGGCAAACACATAGGGGTAACATTAGATTTGTCCTCAGTAGCTCAGAAAATCAATAAACTTAAAGGCAAAAGATCCCGGAAACCAAAAGTCAAAGGATAGATGTCAACTTATCAAGTCAATGGAAGCTCAAACCAAGCCAAGTAGCTGTTCTGATATCTGATGGAATAGACTTTGAACTAAGACTAATTAGAAATATAAAAGGGCAACTAAATATTAGTCAAGAGAAAAATCTTTCCAGAAACTAGAATAATTATAAATATATGCATCAATTTTTTTGAGTTCCTGATTTCATAAAATACTTTAAAGCATGAAAGACCAGATTGGTCCTGACACAATAATATAGAGTGAATTTAATACCTCATCCCATCTTTAGCTAGGTAGTTCCAAGCCAAAAAAAAAAAAAAAAAAAAAAAAAATCAATGAAGAAACTTCAGAGCTAAATCAGAACAAAGATCAATTGGATTTAACAAGTAGCTTCTAAATATTCTGTCTAACCTAGAGCCTTTTCTAAAACTAAGCACTTTATTGCCCATAAAACAAGCTTTAACAAATATAAACAAATTGAAATAATTTCTTGTGTCTTATCAGATCATAGTGTAATAAAACTGTTGTTGTTAACAACAAGAGAAACCACAGAACAGACACAGAAGTATAGAGACTGAACAACCTGCTTTTGAGTGATCAATGTGCTGTTGAATGATGTCAGCAAAAAAATGTTTAAAATTCCCGTAATCAAATAAAAATGATAACACAGAGTATTGGGAGCTCTGTGATACAGCTAAGGCATTTCTAAAAGGAATGTTTTAACAGTGAGCACTTACATTAAAAACAAATGAGAAATCATAGGGCTGCAGAGGCGGCTTACAGGTTAAGAACATTTGCTATTCTTGCAATGAATTGGGGTTCTGTTCCCAGCATCCATAGTGCAGCTCACAACCGTCTGTAACTCTAGTCCCAGGGATACACCATTCTTTTCTGGTTTCCATTGGCATTGCATGCACATCATACTCATACATGTAGGTAAGAACACAAAATAAAAACAAACACATCTTCGAAACAATAGAGATCTGGCAAGTTGTTGTTAAAGAGTCTGAAAACCACCACATACACCACTCAGACTGATCTCGGTCAAAAAGGGATGGCTTAATGAACACCACACCCCAGGCTGATCGATCAGGGCCACAGGTCACACTCCAGAGTTGACTATGACATCAAATTAAGATTCTACATGGTTTTTAAGCCTAAAATCCACAAACATCTGTGCCAAGTTATTCCACCGATCAGGATTTAAGGATAGGGGATTTCCTTAGGAACATGTCATTGTTGTACACTTTGTTCCAGGCTTCCACCTCCTCCTCCTCATCATCATCACCATCACCATCACTTTCCAGTGCTTAGAACCAAGTCCTCCAACTCCAGTCAAGTGCTCTTATCCTGCTCCCATTGATTGGGGTATTCAACTGTGGCAGGGGACTTGCCTTGCCTAATATTCATGTCTTAACTTGTTGTGGTGGTTTGAATATGCTCAGTCCAGAGAGTGGCAAGTTATTAGGAGGCGTGGCCTGGTTGGAGTAGGTGTGGCCTTGTTGGAGGAAGTGTGTCACCGTGGGCTTGGGCTTTAAGACCCTCATCCTAGCTGCTTGGAAGCCAATCTCTCCTAGTGGCCTTCAGATGAAGATGTCGAACTCTCAGCTCCTCCTGCACCATGCCTATCTGGGTGCTTCCATGTTCCCATCTTGATGATAATGGACTAAACCTCTGAACCTGTAAGTCAGTTCCAATGAAATGTTCTCCTTATAGGAGTTGCCTTGGTCATGGTGTCTGTTCACAGCACTAAACACTAAGACACTTGCCAGTCAGGATGTCAGTTACCTGGGTAATATGTCTCTTTCTGCCAGGTAGGATGTCAGTTTCCAGGGAGGTCTTGGGAACTTAAACTTTACTCGACCCCTACTCAGAATGGAAGTCTTATTCCAAATAGTTTCTTATATTGATGTGGGTGTCTCTCTTATGTTCAGGCCTATCCCAGGGGCAGCTTATGGAAACAAATAGCATAAAGCTTATTCACAGGTGCAGGAAGTGCTGCTGGGTAGTTGGTTCGGGTCCAAGCTTATTGTGGCTAACTATACAAAGTTGTTCTACTGACTTCCATCATGATTAGTTTCCAAGGGTATGGATCATAACAGAACATGTAATCAACTTGGGTATGGGAAAGTTTCCTAGTAACAGCAGAAACAACATACATATAAGAAAGTTTTCTTATAATATTAATAACAGCACAAAATGGCAGACTAGCCAGGTAACAGTTACATAGTCCTTAACATTTTACACAGGCCTTAACATTCTGTCTAGGACTTAATATTTTACCTAGGCCTGAAGAGGTATAATGGGTTTAATTACAGCATTTAAGAAGCAGAGACAGGCAGATTTCTGTGAGTTTTAAGCCAGCCTGGTATACATAAAAAGTTCCAGGCTTCCACCTCCTCCTCATCATCATCATCACCATCATCATCACTTTCCAGTGCTTAGAACCAAGTCCTCCAACTCCAGTCAAGTGCTCTTCCACTGATCAACACTCCCGGGACTTCTCACCATAATTCATACTACCCAAAGTATGAAACCATAAAGAAAATCAGGCATAGGTTGCCTTAGTCAGGGTTTCTATTCCTGCACAAACATCATGACCATGCAGCAAGTTGGGGAGGAAAGGGTTTATTCGGCTTACACTTCCATACTGCTGTTCATCACCAAAGGAAGTCAGGACTGGAACTCGAGCAGGTCAGGAAGCAGGAGCTGATGCAGAGGCCATGGAGGGATGTTCTTTACTGGCTTGCTTCCCCTGGCTTGCTCAGGCTCTGGCTGCTCTCTTATAGAACCCAAGACTACCAGCCCAGAGATGGCACCACCCACAAAGGACCTTTCCCCCTTGATCACTAATTGAGAAAATGCCTTAAAGTTGGATCTCATGGAAGCATTTCCCCAACTGAAGCTCCTTTCTCTGTGATCACTCCAGCTGTGTCAAGTTGACACAAAACTAGCCAGTACATAGGTATACAACATACTGCTATTCAGACTTAAAAGAAATGGGATTTGGATGGATGTATGCTAGAAGACAGATGAATATTAAAGGTGTTATGCTAAGTGGAGCAAGCCAGTCACAAAAGGACACATTGATATCTGTAAAATATGATGTTTGCTGCAGGCTTGGGAAGAGCATAGGGAGCTAGTGTTTATGGATAGAGAGTTGCAGTCAATGTATTAGTCAGGGTTCTCTAGAGTCACAGAACTTATGGGTCATCTCTCTATAGTAAGCGAATTTGTTATGATGACTTACAGTCTGCAGTCCAATTCCCCAACAATGGTCAGCTGTGAATGGGAAGTCCAAGGATCTAGTAGTTGCTCAGTCCCACAGGGCTAGGAGATTCCAGCAGATGTGCTGGCAAGTAAATACAAGCAGGCAGAAGAAGAGTGAATCTCCCTTCTTCCAATGTCCTTATGTAGGTCTCCAGCAGAAGGTGTGGCCCAGATTAAAGGTGTGTACCACCATGCCTGGATCTGGGACTTGCTTTGTCCCAGGCTGACCTTGAACTCAGAGATCTCCCTGTCTTAGCCTTCTGGGATTCATAGCCACTATGCCCCAAGATATCCATGCCAAGACCCAGGTCATAAACTTGTATCTCCCAGCCTCAAGATCTGGATCACAGGTGAGCCTTCCAATTCTGGATAATAGTTCATTCCAGATATAGTCAAGTTGGCAACCAGGAATAGTCATTTCAGTCAAGAAGATGAAAAAGTTCTGGAGAGGCACAGTCATTGACAATTTCACAACAATATGACTGCACTTGGTGTCCCTCAGCTGTACATCTTAACGTGGTTGCAGCATAAATGTCCTACTTTATCACAGTTTAAAAAAAAAAGATTCATTGTCCTCACGGAGTTATAAAACCAGTGTGGAAGAGAAACGAAGCTCGTGATGATTGTGTGGTGCTGGGATGCAGAGTTACTCCATAGCCAAGGTCTGTGGGAGGTGCTTTGTGCAGTTTAGATGGCTGGACCTTCTGCCCTGGGAGCCCATTAGACACATGGCAGTGTCTCAGACTCATCTGATCAACTGCCTCCTTGACAACTTGACAAACTGGAAGTGTCGAAAATAAAATTCTTAGGATGAGGGTGTGCTCACCGTGTTTGTCTACATGCACTGCTGTTGAGTGTTCACCAGCAAAGACCACTCAGGCATGGGTTTAAGCCAATAGAACGTCTTTGTTAGCCATCTGGTGACTACACTGGATGTTCTGGGATTCACGCCTTTCTCAGGATGAGCTTTTAGGCCTCCCAAACCATGTTCTGGGTGGATATGCTTCAGGCATCAAGAAGAGTTAGCCAAGCCGGGCGGTGGTGGTGCACGCCTTTAGTCCCAGCACTTGGGAGGCAGAGGCAGGCGGATTTCTGAGTTCAAGGCCAGCCTGGTCTACAGAGTGAGTTCCAGGGCAGCCAGGGCTATAGAGAAACCCTGTCTCGAGGAAAAGGAGGAGGAGGAGGAGGAGGAGGAGGAGGAGGAGGAGGAGGAGGAGAAGAAGAAGAAGAAGAAGAAGAAGAAGAAGAAGAAGAAGAAGAAGAAGAAGAAGAAGAAGAAGAAGAAGAAGAAGAAGAAGAAGAAGAAGAAGAATTAGCCAGAAGTAGAACTACAGAAGCCAAAAAAGCAAAGTTAGCGCCTTTAGAGACTTTCCCAGAAGGATCTAGCCTGCATGGCACCTCTATCATGGATTCAGTTGGAATAAAGTCTACTTTAAAGGGAATATACTAAGGTCTAGGAACCTATTTCTTGAATGAAGCTCTAGGTTCAGTTCCCCACATAGAACCAGGCATGGTGGTGTATGCCTGTAATCTCAGCACTCCAGGAAATTGCTCCAGAATGATCAGAAGTTCAGGGTCATCCTTGTGGTAAATTTCTAAGGTCAGCTTGTGATACATGAGACTCTTTCTCTAAAAGTGGGGATGGGTGATTATCTGTTAGGGGATGAACTTTGTATGGTTTTTGTATGAGTATATGAATGTGGGTGCACATATATGTGCATGCATGCATGTAGACAATGGTTATCTTCCTCCATTACATTGTACCTCTGTGTGTGTGTGTGTGTGTGTGTCTTGCTAACACAAGGCTCATCAGTTGGCTAAGCTGGCTTGCTGGTGAACTCCATGAATCTACCTGTCTCTGCCTCCCACTCCCATACTCATTGACTCCTGTCCGAAGCCAGCTACGGTGCCAACCTTCTTATATGCATCCTGTGGATCCAAGCACAGGTCCTCATGCTCTCCTGGCAGATGTTGTACTGATAAAGCCATCTGCTTCTGGCCCCACCACAAACACACCAAAATGGACTTCTTACATGCCAGCATCCTCTGTTCCCACATTCTCTCAACTTTTGAGGTGGTCTTCCTAGATCTGCATAGGCACCCCTTTTCTACTAGTTGCTCATTTTTCTTTTCTTTATCCCATCCTCCAGCTAGTTTCTCACTTTTCACTCCCCTTTCTCATGCCCTTTATCCTTTTACCACAGAGTTTTCTTGTGAACGTGGCCAGAACCATGTGGCTTCTTACTTGTTTTACCACTCTGGTTTCTTGTGATTCAGGATTTTCCAGCGAAGCAGAACAAATAGAAGATACAGAGAGCTGTCCTATACATATGCCTGTGCATGGTAAGGAATTGGCTCATGCATTTATGGAAGCTGGGAAGTCCCAAGAGCTTTGGTCAACAGACTGGTAACCCAGAAGTCATCGTGCAGTTCCAGGCTGATTCTGAAGGCTGGGGGAGAGGAAGAGCCGATAGGGGACATTCCAGTCTTCACTTAAGCCCAAAGAGAATTCCAAGGTCTCCTTTCAGAGACAGACAGACAAAGGAATTGACCCTTAGCCATTTTGTTTGCCTTCAGGAGTAGGTATAAGGCCACCTTGCACTGGGGAGGGCAATGAGTGTTACTGAAGCTACCAATTCAAATTTAACCCTATGCAAAAGTCACCCTAATGGCCAAACCTAGAATAATGTTTGGCTACTCTGTGACCCAGTCAAATTTAGAAAGAAATGTCTGCCACTGTTTACTAACACATCCAAGTGCTTCTCTTTGTCTCTAATCTTGCCTCAACAGAATGGTGGAGGATGGAAAAGCCATGTCATGTCTCCCTTCTGCTCTAAGTTCTTCTTTAGACTGCATCTCAGTGGAAGCCAAATTTTGACCATGATGGCCTCCATGCTGTCTTCTCCATCTTAGCCCACCACCTGCCACTCTACCCTCTGCATCCCAGGAAAGCAAGTGTGTCCCAGCTGCAGGATCATGACATCTGCACCTCCCAGGTCCCAAAGGTCCACATCAAAGTACTGTGGAGACTGCGTCCTCCCTCAGAGCATAGAGTGCCCATTACCCTTGTTTTAGTTCTTTTTCAAATAATCAGTGCTAGGGAGCGGGACGGTGTAGGTTGGTGGTCAAACTAAAGTCTACCATACTTAAGGCCTGTGTTCATATGCCAGCACAAGTTAAAAGCCATTTTAGAACACTTTTAGATTTACACACACCTGTGCACACACACACACACTCTTGTACACACACACACACAAGTTGCAGAACTGATGTTGTCCAATATTTTCTGTTCTAGGTTCCCCTTCTATCACCATCATACATTAAGAGGACAGATTCATCCTGGCTGAGAAGCCAGCCTCCTCCCTCCCTCCTTAATTAAGGTTCCAGGCACATTCCCCTAGTGTTTTGTTTTCATTTCCGAAGATTCCTTTCTTTTTATTTTATATGTGGGAATGTTTTGCCTTCAGCTACCGTGTACATATCATGTGTGTGCCTGGCACCAACAGAGGTTAGGAGAGGCATTGGATCACCTGGAACTGGAGTTAGTAAGGACCATGTTGGTGCCGTGAACCAAACTCAGGTTCTCTGCAAGAGCATCAAGTGCTGGGACATCTCCCAGACCCTTTGTTTCTGTCCTCTCAGCCGTCTCAGGATCTTCTGTGGCAGTTTAAGATTCCTTTCTGATGTTTGTTGCACGACCTTTCAACAGCTGTGAGTAATATTGGTCAGGCATTTTTGTGGGTGGGGGTGGGGGAGTGCAAGTGGATTTGTGCTTGTTGAGCCAGAGGCAACCTCTACTCACTGTCACAACATCATTTATCACCTTTGAAACTAGGTCTCTTACTGGCAGGGAACTTCCCAATGATTTAAGCCTGGCTGATCTCCTGCCTCACCAAGGCTCTGCAGGCACAGCATTTTTATGTAGGTTGTGGGGAGTCTTAGCTCCCCAAGCTAAAGGGTAATTGCATTATCCCCCGAGCCATCGCCCAGGCCCATAGCTAGGGAGTTTTAAGGGTGTTGGGTTGCTAGGCTTCGTTGGATATTTCCTTCATGATAAGACAACGGTGAGCTGGGAGACAGTTGTGTACGCCTTTAATCCAAGCACTTCCAGGTGGATCTCTGAGTTCGAGGCCAGCCTGGTCTACCGAGTGAGTTCCAGGACAGCCAGGGCTACACAGAGAAAACCTGTCTCAAAAACAACAAAACAAAACAAAACAAAACAGAAGGCTGGGGCATGGAGGAGGAGAAAGGCCCCATGGATAACGTGTTACCTCCACCTGGCTTTAAGTGTTCTATCTGACCTTGTGTATTGGGTGAACTGCGTGGCTGCTCTGTGTGTGGTAAAAACTACTTTCCCTCTCCTTTCCATCAGTCCTCTGTTGACGGGAGGAGCAGGCTAGAGTGCAGAGGCAGAAACAAGCTTCTTTTCCATGGAAGTGGAGTTTCTGCTTAAGTTGCCTGAAGTTGCTCTGCCCCGGAGATTTGTCTTTCTGGTCTTACCTGGCCTTACATTAGTAGATCTATTTCATCGGTCATTTCACATTAGATGTGATAACTTTGGGTTACCACCTTGTTCCTTAAATTCTTCTGGCGGTGGCTTCCTACCATCAATGGTCCATCTTTCCTTCCTGAGTTATTTTTTTTAAGATTTATTTATTATTATTTATTATTATATGTAAGTACACTGTAGTGTGTCTTCAGATACACCAGAGGAGGGCGTCAGATATGGATGTTGTGAGCCACCGTGAGCCACCATGTGGTTGCTGGGATTTGAACTCAGGATCTTAAGAAGAGCAGTCAGTGCTCTTATCCGCTGAGCCATCTCTCCAGTCCCTCCTCTCTTACTTTCTTTGCTTCTTGATGGCTAGCCTTTTACCTTGTTTGTCCAGCGGGTTCCCATCCCCTAGCCAGAATGCCCCTTTTCTGTTTCTGACTCCCCAGTAGGGTACCAGGCACCGAGGACGAGGTCCTGGCAATACTCCTGTGGATGCCCCACTGACAGCAGGCAGGAAGGGGCTAGTGGAAGGCGGGGCTCAGTGTCTACGTGGTCCACAACCTCCGGTTAGGCAGTCGTGCAGGTCCCCGCTGGCGCAGCCACACCCACGCTCAGAAACGGTTTCTAGAGCCCTAGTTTCGGAAATACTTTGGACTGCAAATGTCATCCCCGCTGAGGGGTTTTCCCGCGGAAAGTCCGATGGATCCCGCCCCGCCCATCTCTCCATCCCAGAGCGGGGAAGAAAGAGCAAGTTCCCGGGTGGTCCACACCGTCGCCCGCAGCATCTCGGGGTGCACAGGAGGGGAAGGAGGCTCGTGCTTAGGTTCCCAGCAACTCGCAGCGTGGCGACTCCAGTCCGGAAGGGAAGCTGCGCGCCCAGCCGAGGGCGTCCCCGGGGCGGGGTCCTGGTCCCCAGCTGTGCAGCCTCAGCGCGGCAGGGGCGGAGCCAGCAGCACCAGATGCGGCGGTGCGGCTCAGGGCTCGGACCCCGGCTGAGAAGCGCTGCCTGGGCCAGCAAGAAGCGGAGGGGGCAGAGCCACGGGGACACGCCGCGGTGTCCTCCCGGCGTCTGGACGCTGGATCAGCGCCCCGCAGGATCACGGTTCGTTTTGTCCAGCGAGTCTGCTTAGCTCTCTAACTCTTTCGACATCGGGGACCCAGGTTCGGGGTTGGCTGGAGTGGTGGACCACGCTGGCAGGGATGCTGCGCAGCTGCAGGTGGGTTTGGGGTGTGGTTCCCTCTGTGCCTCTAGGTACCTTCAGGACGTGGCTTTGGGTTTCTCACCTAGAGCTTTTTTTTTTTTTTTTTAAATGTTTGAGAATATAATGCGTTATCAGAAGTGCTTCAGAAATGACTAATGTAGACTGACTCTGAAGCTACCTGAGGCAACTTCTGTTTTGAAGTTTTGTTGTTTTTATTTAATGGAGGTGTTTTATTCAGTTCGGTCGCCACTTTCTCAAACACATCAGAATGGACACTTCTCCACTTGAACTTGACAGCATGACTCAGGAGCCAGGAAATACAGGAACACTGATACCGCGTTGAAACAGCTCCCACAGAGGATTTGGGGGAGTTTGTTTTAGGAAACCGATCTGATGGCTTTGCTTAGAGAACCACACCACGGAATTCTGTTGGCTTCTTTGGCACCGCGAACACCAGCTGAGACCTGCGTTTTACTTCCTGTGACTCTCACACTTATTAGGGCCATTTCTCAGCAGAGGGAGGAGCTGTTGTTTCTACCCGGGTATCCACAAATGAGTCACAAGTCTACTATAATTGCAAGGCTTTGTTAATACGCTTTTGAAAAGTGAGGTTGGATTCCTGTACTTAGAATAAGACCGAAGATTGAGTCTGGTGCTGTCAAACTGGGGCAGGCGGCCTAGGAAGTAACTATTCAAGTTTTCAGTTTCCTAGAGCGCCTGATGGGACAACATGCCAGCTAGGGTCACTAGGCTGATCTGAGATAAACCCTTAAAATCATGTGCTTTCCCACAGAAGCTGAAGAGAAAATTAATTTCTTTATCCAATAACCATTTGGCTGTTGTTTTCACTAGTTGGTAGAAACTGGACATTTAATGGAGTGATTGTAAGTTACTCTGAAATTTAAAATATTTCAGAAAGTTTATTTTTTACCAAATTAGTGCCTTAAAAAAAAAAACATATAGAACTTTTGAAGAAAGTAGATGGTTGCTGGAGCCAGACATTAAGATGCTGAATCTCCCTGAGGCTGGATAAAGGCTCTAAGAA
This sequence comes from Mus caroli, assembly GCF_978045245.1. Classification (NCBI taxonomy): domain Eukaryota; kingdom Metazoa; phylum Chordata; class Mammalia; order Rodentia; family Muridae; genus Mus; species Mus caroli. The sequence continues at coordinate 10,074,626 of NW_028227264.1, read as the reverse complement.
ATAGACTTCCCTATCTAGGAGCTCAGTAGAGACAGGAATAACTGCGTATCCTGGCTGAGCTGAGGTCAGCCTTAGACAGCAGTTGCAAGGTTCTGGTCTGTTCCAGCCTTTTCATCCAGGTCCATGCATGCAATATGGACACAATACTGTCCTGGCAGCCAGGGCCACAGCTGAGCAGATTCTCCTGGACCTCCAGCACCGTGAGATGGGTGCTATGGGAAATTTACACCCAAAGAAGGTGCCCCAGTGTGGGGGATCAGAGCATCCTGGATCACTGCTGGGACAGCAAGGGAAGGTTTGGGTTCTCATCATCTGCTTGTCTTGGTTGGCAGCTTCGTTTTCATTCAACACATGCATGATTTAAAAAGCATATTAGCATATGTCTATGATTTAAAAGCCCATTAGTAAGGCATGGCTTTTAAAGTGTTTGAATTAACCATGTTTCACATTACTTAGCAGCTGTGTAAAGGCAAACCCAGTCTCTGTTATCATCCCTGGGCAGTTGGGGGCACTCTTTTAAACACCAGGGTGACTCAGGAGTGATTAGCAGCTTTCTACTCACCAGTTGATACAATAGTTGCTCCCTATCTGAGGACTGGCTTGACTCCCATGATTTTTGCTACCCAAGCTCTGAAATAGAAAGCTCCAGAATAGTAGTAGTATATTTTTTATTTTACTTGAGACATGGTCTTACTGTGTAGCCCTGGCTGGCCTGGAATTCACCACACAGACCAGGCTGGCCCAGAATTCACAAATTATCTGTCTGCCTGCTTCTACCTCCTGAGAACTCATATTAAAGGTGTGTGCCACCACACTTGTCAGTAAGATACTCTGAGAGGAACAACATCCACACCAAATTAATTATAACCATATTGCTGCAATTGTTCCACCTCTAATTCTTGTTCATCTCTTGCTGTGAATAATTTGTGAATTTAAACTTTATCTTAAATATGTGTGCACAAGAAGCAGCATAAACAGGTGCCAGGCGTTCACCTGAGTCTCCTGGACCGGAAGCTCAAGGGTTAAGGAGGACCTAATCTCCCAGTCCTCTGAGGTGGCCACTAGCAAAGGGCATCTGCCCAACCTAACAGCTTTCATCTCTATGCTTCATCTCTCCCTCCTCGGCCTCAGAGGCACGTTTTCTAGAGGAAAGAAAAGATAAAAGTGTGTTATTCAGCATTGCATTTCTGGGCTTTGGCACAGGTCTGACTCATGGTTAGTGGAAAGGAGCCTTTATTAAACAGTGAACCTGACTGTAGATGAGGGTTGTCCAGGATCTTGGAAGGGTAGGTGACCCAGCAGAAGGAGCAGCAGTACCAAGGACAGAAACAGCGTTCTGTGGTCAGGAAGCTCCAGCCTGTTTCCTAGGCACTGGGGGAGTGGGGACGAGCAGAGGGGAGGGCAGAAAGATGAAGGAGGAAAGATAAGACCACCTAGGCCCGTGTGCCATGGAAGCCCCAGGACTTTATTCTGAGGAGGCCTCAGAGAAAACACACAGCATGAGAGGAATGTTTAAAACAGAGCAGAAGCAAAGGAGGCAGTGCTCACACTATAAAGTGCTTGCCACACAAGCAGAAAGGCTTGTGTCTGATTCCCCAGCATCTGTGTAGAAGGTAGGCCCAACAGCTGTCACCTGTAATGAAAGCACTGGGTAAGTGGAGGCCGAAGGATCCTGGGACTTGCTGACCTTCTAGGCTACCTGGATCAATGAGTCCCAGATTCTGTGAGAGGGCTCAGGCACCATTGTCAGCCCCATAGGCATGCCAGCACACACTTGAAGACATGCACGCACATACACACATGAATAAACTCAAGCGCCCACACCCTTAGAAGATTGTGGTACTACTGAGAAGAGAACGTGAACGAGGCTTGAATCAGTAGGGAAGGAGCTTGGAAACAAAGGGAGGAGCTGAGAGAACTGACTTAGTATAACATGCAGAGCCCATCATCTGTGGGACATTTTATAGATTAATGATTGATATGAAAGACCCAGTCCACTATGGGCAGTGTCAGCCCTGGGTATGTGGTCTCAGGTTATATTTTAAAAGCAACCTGAGCAAGGGATAGAAAACAAGCCAGTAAGTAATATTCCTTCATCATCTCTGCTTCAGTTCCTGCTTCCAGGTTCCTGCCTCAATCTTTTGCCCATCCATCTACAACGGTGTGTGTGTGTGTGTGAGAGAGAGAGAGAGAGAGAGAGAGAGAGAGAGAGAGAGAGAGAGAGAGAGAGAGAGAGAGAAAGAGACAGAGAGACAGAGAGACAGAGAGACAGAGAGACAGAGAGACAAAGAGACAGAAACAAAGTAGGGCTGATGTATTAAGTGGTTATGTGGACAGGAATTATTCTAGGCTCAGTAAATAGATTAAGTCCTTCATTCCTCATTGGAATCCTGTGATTAGCTTTCCAGCTATTTTATAGAAGGTTAGTGATTGACCACATTGGAAAATGATCCCAAGCACCTGGCTCCACAGTTGGCATTATTGAACTTTTCTACATGATGATACACTTTCTGAAGGAATGAATGAATGAATAGCATTTAAGACTTTGTACTAAATGCAAATTACAATCTTTTTTTTTTTTAATCACAATTCTTTTCTGAACAGGAATAGTTCCGGTCATAATATGAACACTTCATGGCCTCTATTTTACTCTGTAGCATCTTTCTCCTGCTTTTCCTCCAAGAAATAGGGGATCCATCTTGGAATACAGCTGAGGTTATCATAAGTTGCTTGTGTTGTGGTTTGAATGAGAATGGATTTCATAGGTTTATATTCTTGAATACTTGGTCCCCAGTTGATGGAACTGCTTGGGAAGGATCAGAGGGTGTGGCTTTATTAGAGGAGGAGTGTCACTGATGTTGGGTTTGAGGTTTCAAAGGCGTATGCCATTCTTAATTAATGTTCTTTCTCTGCCCTCCCTCCCTTTCTCATGGTTGTAGACCAAATGTAAGCTCTCAGCTACTGCCCCAGCACCATGGCTGCCTGCCTGCTGCCATGTTGCCCACTATGATGATAATATGATGATATCTTTGTGAAGATTCAGGACATCTAAAGATGCTCAGAGCTTTGACCCACAGAGCTCTTTCTTTCTTCCTTCCTCTCTTTCTTTCTTTCTTTCTTTCTTTCTTTCTTTCTTTCTTTCTTTCTTTCTTTCTCTCTTCCTAAAATATTATATATTTAATGTATATGAGTACACTGTTGCTGTCTTCAGACACACCAGAGGAGGACATCAGATCCCATTACAGATGGCTGTGAGCTACCATGTGGTTGCTGGGAATTGAACTTAGGACCTCTGGATGAAGGCTCACCACTCCACTAAGGCTCACCACTCAGCGGTCTTCACCACTGAGCCACCTCTTCAGCCCCATGGAGCTGTTTCTTAAGTGTTCAGCTTCAGTGTGCTTGGGCAGTAGAAAGACTGGCCAAGGGCCCAGGTACTAATCAACAGGTTGTGGATAAATACTGAAATGAAGTCAGGGACATAGAAACTCCAAATCTTACATTCCTTGCTTGTGATCTGCCTTTGGCTGCCTATTTCATCTTTGTTTGACTCTGAACGGCTACTTTCCTTCCTCTGACTTCCAGAATCTTGAGCAGTGAAGCAGACTCTGTTGTATCCGTTTCCTCTTGGCATTAGTTGGACCAGTGGTTCAGTTATTTTCTGATGAGATCTTGCTTTGTACTTCGGGCATTTGAGTAGATTCCATTGGTCCTAAAAAGGGTATTCTCACAAAAATACTCTGCCTCCCCCCACCCTCTACCAAGTTCAGCACCAACTTTACACCATTCTAATTGTTTGGTAATTTAATCTGATCTGACTTGGGTTAACACTCTGGTTTTTTTTTTTTTTCAACATCGTCTTGACCTTCATGTTAGACCCTTCAAAACGGTTAACATTTGGGCATTTTCCTTTTCAGTGGATATGAAGAGAGTTTGGATACAAATGTTTCTTTTTGTGTCCTGGAATGTTCTGCTCCTCTCTGTGTTCAAAGATGCAAAGTGATATTCTCTGTAGAGCTTAGTGGTTCATAATGTGAATTCCAGCTTTTTGGAATAGAGAAGGGAACAGGGCATGTCCTGGCTTCAGGCTCAGCATCTGAGTTGCAGCAAGCCCGCCTCTCCTCCTAGATTTACTCCTCACCTTCTACTCAGACCTCTAGGCTAGTGGTCCATGACCTGATTTTGGATGAAGTAGGGCTGTTCATGATGGCATCCATAATATCACTACACAGCCCGCCTCGTACCCTCTTCCTTTACTACGTCATAAACTATGTCTTCATGTGGCTATTTCACGGCTCTTTATTACCTACAGAATCCTTTCAGAGGGAAGAACAGCCTGGCAGAGAAGTGATGACAAGTAGTATGATTGCTGTTATCACTGTTTGAAAAGCCTCAGTCTGGTGAATCTCGCTGTGTGGCCTGCAGATTATAAACATCAGCGCTAACTGGTGTGTTTCAAAATAAAACAGGGGAGGGCCTAAGAAGGAGGAGGATGGAGAAGATAGAAAAGAGGAGAGAGGGAAAAGGAAAGGTGGGGGGAAGAAAGAAAAGGAGGAAGGGAGAGAGGGATGGAGGAAGGGATGAAAGGAGGTTCTGTTCCGGTTTCTTCTCATCTCAGATGGAGAGAGAGAGGTCAAATTCGTTGAGAAGCCGTGCTTGAAGGAAGGTCAGCTTATAGGAATCAGGAACTCTTCTAGGACAGGAAGGAGTTCCGGGAAGTGCTATTGCAGAGAAAATGTTGAGGTGGTGTTGTTAATCCTTAATGACCGTCTACAAGCGTGCAAGGGAGCCTGGGAAGAAGGATTAGACATTCATAGGTGCAGGAGACAGCGTTTGACTCACAGAAATAGGCAATCATTTTTCTTGGAAGGGGAAAGCACTTGAGAGATATTGATTTTGAATCAGCTCTTTGCAGGAAACATTAGACATCTGCAGAGAAACCTGGTAAAGGAGGCCTTTGGTGTTTTGTTCAGTCCTGAGGAGTCTGGCAGGTGTCATTGCTGTGCCCTCCATGCATGCTTCAGGCCTCTGTTCAGGATAGCTCTGACTCGGTTTCCCCTAGCAAGATACCTCTTGGAAGCCCCTTGGAGTTACCTCAGACCTTGTGCTCTCTAAAATGATGTCCCTTTCTCAGAGTTTCACAGTCCCCTCTGGGCACTGCACACTTCTCATTTAATACCGACGTGAGGGCAAAGACTGTCTCTTTTACCTGTGCCCAACGTGTGCGACTCACAAAAGTGACTGAAAAGAACCATTGTGGTGGGCACATCTTCTAAAACTATTTATCAGGGTCTCCATGTTAGATGCTTCAGAGCACATTACAAACACAGCAGACATAGATTTAGGCACAGCCCCAGACCCATGGAGGTTACCAGCAGGCAGAACCCAAACAGCAAGAGACGGTGTTGTAAACCGTTCACGAGGGGAACGTGGTGAATATTGGGAAAGAGGAAGCCCTGGGCGTGTCAGTTCACAGACCCAGTCCGAGGTCAGAGAAAATGTCACATTTTCAATTAAACCAATTCACACCAAAATCAAATCTGGAAGGGTGGCTTTTGTTACAAGGGGCCCCTTTTCAACAAAGGAAAATCTTTCGCTGTATGTAGATCAAAGTTGAGATCCTTCACATAGGTATGTGGGCATACAAATGTATGTACATTTGTACTTGTGTGTATGTGCAAGCATTTTCATTCATGTATGTGTGGCTGTCTGAGTGTGTGTTTGTGAATGTGTGTGTATGACTATATGTGTGTATATGTATGTATATATGTGTGGATATGTGTGTGTATGCATGTGCATGCATGTGCATTTATGTATTTGTATGTATGTATATGAGTGTGAGTGTGTTTGTATGACAATGTGTGTACATATGTGTATATATATATACATATGTGCATACCTGTGTGTTTATGTATGTATGTATGTATGTATGTATGACTCTCTGTGTGTATATATGTATACGTGTATGTGAGTGTATGTGTGTGTGCATACATATGTGTTTATGTATGTGTATGTGTATTTATGTATATGTATGCATGTGTATGTTTGTGTGTGACTGTATGTGTGTGTGCATGTGTGTGTGCACACATATGAGCACAGGCATAGGCATGTTGGGAGGGTGATGCTGCTAAAGAAAGAAGACAGTGACTTCTTCATTTGTGGAGTGAAAGTGGTAGGAAGCAACAGAGAAGGAAGTTTCTGGACGTTTCATGCAAACTGCTGTTGCTAGAAGTTGGTCTTAATATCCAGTGTGTAATATACAGTGGCAAAAAATCAGAAACAAACAAACAAAACTCCAAACACTTAGAGCTCTGAAATGCATGCATCTGTAGACTTTCTAAATTTAATTTTAAGTATATAAAACTGGCAAGATAGCTTAGTGAGTAAGGGCATGTGTCACCAGGCCTAATGACCAGGGCCCACATAGTGATGAAAACTAATGTCTACAATATGCATGCCCACACACAAAGAGTAAACAAATGTGGGGCTTGGAGAGACAGTGCCACAGTTAGAGGCACGAGCTGCTCCCACCCAGATTTGGTTTCCAGCACCCACATGGCCACTCACAGCATGATCGTTTGTAATTCCAGTTCCAGAGAACCTGGCCCCCTCTTCTGCATTCCTCAGAGAGCAAGCATGCATGCTGCATACATACATACACACCTGTAGGCAAACACTTTGCACATAAAATACAAATTAATAAATCCTTAAGTAAATAAATCTAATAGACATAGCCTTTAAAATATTGTTTAGAGTCACTATTATTAAGTAAGAGGTTTTTAGGCTTGGCCTAAGAGAGTCACCCTTGAGGTTTTGTCCTAAATGTCCCCAGGGATGAAGCACAGTTGCTGAGAGCTGTATCTATACTGACCTCTCCTCTGTGAACTTGGCTTCCAAGCAGGGGAGAGAGGTTGCAATTCCTGTGTTGCAACTGGTAGACTCCACCCAGTTTAGCAGCTCAAGCAGAGTCCTTCCTTTTTCTTTTTTTCTGGCCAGCTCTTCATCTTTTATTATTATCCTGCTGGCTTTGGCTTTTTTTTTTTCCCATTGATTACAAGCTTATCTGAGCACAGAAAAATGATGAATTCTTAATTTTTTTTAACTATTGGGATTTAATATTGCCAATCGTTTTGTATCAGTTACGTGCCTGTGGCTGTAACAAAACAGCAAGCTCAAAGGTAACTTAAGGAAGAGAGAATAGGTTTCGGCTTAGAGTTCCTGGGGGTTATAGCCCATGATGGTAGGGAGGTATGGTGGGTAGAACGGGAAGCTAAGAATTCACATCTTGAATCTTGATCACACAACAGGGAGAGTAAATTAGTAGTAGGTGGGACTTAGTACTCTCAAAGCCCACCCCCAGTGACATACTTCCCCAGTAAGAATATACTATCCCAGCCTCCCCAATAGTGCCACCAGCTAGGGATTGGGTGGTTAAATGCCTAAGACTATGTGGGACATTTCTCACTCAAACCACCACACACTATTAGTATTATTTTGAATGATAAATCATATTTGTGTATTTGTGTGGTACCCTGTGACATTTGATACGTATGTGTAATGTGAATGATTAAGTTGAGCTAACAATATGCCCAGCATTTTGTTTGCCTACCTTTATGATGACTCTTAAATTTCAAGTTTAATCTCTTCTTTTTTATTTTCTCTCTTCATTTATTTCATGTGTGTGCATTCACACACAAAATTATGAGTCTGCAGAGACCACAAGTAGCCATCGCATCTTCTATTTCTCTACCACAATTTTGTGGGGCAGTTTCATATGTAAATATAATAAATTTTTCATTTCCAAAAAAAAAATTTTAGGTAATAAGATTTGTTCCTTAAGGAATCAAATTATAAGCATTTCAATTTGTCTTTAAAGGTTAACAGATGACACTAGGAATGCCCTGTTTAGGGCTGGAGAGGTGGCACAGCGGTTAAGAGCACTGACTATTCTTAAAGAGGTCCTGAGTTCAATTCCCAGCAACCACATGGTGACTCACAACCATCTGTAATGAGATCTGATACCCACTTCTGGTGTGTCTGAAGATAGCTACAGCATACTCGTATGCACAAAATAAATAAATAAATCTTTAAAAAAAAAAAAGGAATGTCCTGTTTAGTCAACGTCCTTTTTGGTATTGAGTTGGGCAATTTCTTGAACTTTGAGTGCTGTGAGCATCTTTGTCTCTGGCTCACTGATGATTTCATGTCTATATCCACCGCTGGTATTCTCAGCATAAGCACCAGGAGTAGCATCCAGATCTTGTATTCTTATCATTTCCCTCATTTTGGGCTAAGTTGCTAACTAGCGTCTCATTATTTGTTTTTTGCTGCGTGAAGATCTCCAGTTTTATATCGTATACCTGGGGTTTTTTTCTGCTGGGATTTCTTCAGACCATTAGCCTTATTCTAAAGGACAGATAAAGATTTATGAATCTCCTATCACAGTTTCTCTTATTGATTTCACATCTCTAAATCTATAATTTCTCTATAATATTAGAAAGTTTATGGTAAAGATCACAGAGAATTCAGGTTTTGCCAGCCAAGGATGAGAGCCTGCCTCATTTAAATTCCTCTTGCTATTTTTCTGATGGGTGTGTGTTCACATACCATTGATCTGCATGTAATTGTATGTAGTGATCCTCAGTGTTTTGCTCATATCCAGTTGTCTGTATTTTTATATTACAGAGTATTATACTCTTCATTATTGCCATATGATAGTCATGTCAGCCAGGGCTTCCTCTGTTCCTTCCTACCATGTTTTCATTTTATAAAAAAAATTAACCATTCATTAGTTGGGAATTATTTATTTTAGTGTTTTTCACACGTATGTGCACACACACACACTTTCTGTGAGGTCATTCCTTGGGGCCTCTCGCCTGTCCTGGATTAGGTTAGGTGGTCTGGCCAGCCGGCTCCCAGGTCTTCCTGTCTCCTCTTCACCCGGGATGAGATACCAGGGCTGGGCTTGTGCCACCAGGCTGGTTTGTTATGTAGGTTTCAGGAATTGAAGTCAAGTCCTCACGCTTGTACGTAAGCCCTCTGCTGACTGACTGAGCCATCACCCAGCCCCTTGACAATTATTTTAGGCTCTTTCTCTCTTTTTCCCCCACTTCCCCATGTCAGGATTTCACTGTGGAGGTAGGACTTGAATTCCCTGTGCAGAGATCACATGTGTGTACAGCACAGCTGGCTCAGGGTCATTTTCCTTTTCAGATTGTAGGAAGTTTGGGTTTATTTCAATCAAACACTTAAAAATATCTTCATATTTTTTCATGTTTTTTCACACAGTAGAAAACCACTCTGCCATTGAACTATACCCCTAAAGTCTTTTTACATTCTATTTTGGAATGGGGGTCTCACTAACTTGCCAATCTGGGCTTGAGTTCGGTCTTTAGTTCAGGCAAGCATTGAACTTGGGATTCTCTTACCATAGCTACTCCCTCTTGTAATTGTAATGGATGAGATTATAGGCCTGTCTTTTTTACCCAGGTCTGTCTCTCTCTCTCTCTCTCTCTCTCTCTCTCTCTCTCTCTCTCTCCCCTTCCTTTCTTTCTTCCTTTTCTATTTTTCAATTTTCATCAAACTTATATATTCGAGGAAAGCCAATTATTTCCATGAAACATATAATCAAAAAGAGAGAGAGAGAGAGAGCGCAAAAACCTCAGTCTTCTTTGACATTTCTATTAAAGGCAAGCATGTCCAATCCCTTGAGATGTGTGCCTTCAGTCTCTAAATAGCATACTTCTGTCACAGTTTTCTGAGTTTTATGTTTTAGGCATTAACGATGCTTTAGATCATTTGCACCCTTTCTAGCCAGCCATGCACCCCCATTCCCAATACAACTGTATCAGAACTTAAGCTAAATCGATATTCAGAAGCAGAACCGTGTGTTACTACATGAATATGTTCTGGAACTTGCCATGAGTCCTGCTTCCCCGATAGTCAGTTAGCTGCTATTACTTGGCACATGCATTCATATACAAATATGCACATAGATGTGTAACAACCCCCATTACAATAAATAATAAAAGAATAGAAATGAGAGCTAAACCAAAGACTTTATAAACACTAAGGCATGAGGTTAGGAGGCCTCAGATTATACCTCATGGTCCTTTCCTGGTTTCTGAAATGTGTGGAAGTAACTATTCACCTTGAGAACGCAAAAGCACGTGAGAACATTCTCTTCCTTTCTAGAATTTTCTTTCTTTTCCAGGTTTCCCCTCATTATTTAGCCGCACCTATGCAACACTTTGGATGGTGGAATGTGCCCCATGGCTTTCTCTGTGATGCTGGAGGAGGTGCCTCTCCAGAAGAAGCTCATAGAACCCTCTGTTTCACCAGAGAAATGTTCTCCACTTTATATCACCAGGGTCAATGCTTCTAAATATGCTTGCTGAGTGTTCCTGACTTGCTAGGACAAACGGTATCTGGAAGGGGCTGTTTTAGATTTTTTTTTTTGTCATGGGCTATTTTATAGTCATGACACATATTTTAATAAATGATTAATTTATTTAGATAATGGAAAATGTTTATATTTTATATCAAATAATTCTAAGTTTTTATATTCTTACAAAGAGTTAAACAAGAAAAAAGAGATTTTAGACTATTAAAAAAGAAAGAAGAAGGGAAAGAAAGACAGGAAGAAAGAGTGAGAAAGAAGGAAGAAAGAAAGATAGAAAGATAGAAAGAAAGAAAGAAAGGAAGGAAGGAAGGAAGGAAGGAAGGAAGGAAGGAAGAAAGAAAGAAAGAAAGAAAGAAAGAAAGAAAGAAAGAAAGAAAGAAAGAAAGAAAGAAAGAAAGAAAGAAAGAGAAAAAAGGAAAAGGAAGAAAAAGAAAGAGAGAGAGAGAGAGAGAGAGAGAAAGGAAGATTATTTAAAACCTCAAATAGGACTGGCAGGATGGCTCAGTTCGTAAAGTACTTGCTATGAAAGTCTCGTGACCTGAGTTCAATCCCTGGAACGCTCAAAGGTGGAAGGAAAGAACTGACTCCACCAGATTGTCCTCTGACCTCTAGCTATGCACCACAGCACACATGACCCTGCTTCCATTAAAAATGTTTAAAGTTGAATAATATAGTGACCCATAATAGATGTTAAGGCTGCTTAGGGCCTCAGATGAAATAGACCAGGGGCTGTTAATAGTACCCTGGCAAATGTGCTGTTAATATACATGGTTACCGGATCTGCATTAGTTATTTGAGCCAATTAAGGTCCTACGAAGCTCAGGAACTGATATAAGTGGGTGACAAAGACAGAGTATTTATTTATTTATTTATTTGGTCTACAAAGTGAGTTCCAGGACAGCCAGAGCTACCCAGAGAAAACCAAAACTATCCACTTCCACCCAAACTGGCTCTTCAAGTTCTCCTGACCTCTTATCAGACCGAACCCTGGCCAGAGTTACAGTTACCAGGTATCTGTGTGCTGTCCCCAGCTCACAGCTCCTGGCCCTTGTGCCTCCCTCGCTGGGACCAGAAAGCAGTTCCTGGAGAGCATGCAGCAAGGTAAAGCAGCTGCCTCTCACCATGAAGCAGCTCTTTAAGGCTCACTGTCTCCTCGCTGTGAAAAACTACAGTTTTCAACAGGAAAGAGAGCTGTCCTCTGATTCATTAAGATATGTATCCTTTTTTAAAAAACTAAATGTATTTTTACATGAAAGTTTAGATAAAATGTGAATAGATTATCACAAATATAATGTGTAGTCAAAATATGTACCTTTATTTCATGTGTGTGCATTCACACACAAAACTATGAGTCTGCAGAGACCACAAGTAGCCATCACATCTTTTATTTTTTCTCTACCACAATTTTCAATGTGGGAAGTTTCATACATAAATATAATAAATTTTTCATTTCCAAAAAAAATTTTTAGGTAATAAGATTTGTTCCTTAAGGAATCAAATTATAAGCATGTCAACTTGTCTTTAAAGGTTAACAGATGACACTAGGAATGCCCTGTTTAGGGCTGGAGAGGTGGCTCAGCGGTTAAGAGCACTGACTGTTCTTAAAGAGGTCCTGAGTTCAATTCCCAGCAACCACATGGTGACTCACAACCAACTCTAATGGGATCTGATGCCCTCTTCTGGTGTGTCTGAAGATAGCTACAGCGTACTCGTATGCACAAAATAAATAAATAAACCTTAAAAAAAAAAAAAAAGGAATGTCCCTTTTAGTCATTAAGTATTATCATGATCATTTGGAGTATTGCTTATATTTTCATTTCAAGTTATAACAAATTTTTTATAACTCATGAGTATTAGCTTTCCCAAAAAATTATGACTTTTCTGTGATTCCTGTCAGCTTCCCAATTTGGGATTAAAGAAGAATATATTGTGGGCGCAGAACAACCCAAAGAGAGGTGTATCGGTGAGTATGGGGACAATAAAGCACCCCCAGATAGCTGTTGGTCATCTCTTATGTTTGAGACAGTAACATGAGTTGGTCTGAAGATTTCCAGAGTAAGCCAGCTCTGGATAGATCTCCCCTGTCCTCTCCTGGCTTGGTCATTCAGCCACTCTCTTTGTGTGGTCCCCACTCCCCAGAAGGCTAGCTCCAGCTTCCTCACAATGTCCCCAATAGTAAGATGGGGCAAGCCTCAGTGCCACACACACACACACACACAACTTGCTGAGTCCATTTTTGTTGTTTGTGTATACAGTTTCAGGGTTGACCACTTCTTCTCCCACAATCCTTAGTTACCCATAGTTCTTTGCTGGGGATGGCACACCATGAAACTTTCCCCTTTCCATGTTAGCGTGTCTATTGATTTTTACCATTGTTCTGGTCTTGTTTATGCGGCCATACCCAGGAGAGACTTTCACAGCAAACACTTTTATTATTTCTTGTAGCTCTAACTTTAATAATTATACTCCATTTCAACGAATGGTCTTTAAACCCTCATCTTGTGCATTGAATGAACCATAAGAGAATGTTAAATATATGTTTGACAAATGCACTTTTAATAATTGTTTTTTATTTTCTTTCTTTTAATTACCTTGAAAAACAGCGAGAAAATATTTCAAGCTTATAATGTTTAAAAGATAAAAGAACACTTTCTTGATGGGCAGGGGAGGTGCATCAGCTAATCCTAGCACTCAGGAGGCAGAGGCAGGTAGATCTCAGAGTTCGAGGCCAGCCTGGTCTACAGAGTGAGTTCCAGAGCAGACAGAGCTACACAGAGAGACTCTGTCCCTGGGGGTGGAAGGACATGGGACTTTTTGATATGTCACTTTTTGATGTGTCACTTTTTAAAACCGAGAAGCAGAGCAGAGCACCGAGGATTACACCAATGAGTGAGATGATTCTTCACGGGCTTGAGTCAGCCTTTTGGGGAGAGAGCTTTTGTTGTCTTTTCAGGGTGTGTGCTTACGGGCGAGCTTCTGTGACACAGTGGAATGTCCTGTTCCCAGCCAGATGACTTGTGGCGGGGGTGGCTGGGCAGGAGGGGCTGCACGTGGTTGAGCAAGGTCTGTACAGGGTGATCACAGCTGAGCAGGTGTGACCTCGGGTGTGTGCTGTGTGGGCAGGGCTGCACGCTCAGCTTACCAGGCAGGGTGCGGTAGGAGCTTCTCCCAGGGTCTCCTGTGGACTAGGAAAGGACCTTTTCCTCTGTAGCTCTCATTTCTTTCTACTGTTTAAATTTTGCTATAAAACTGAGGCCCGACAGCTATATATTACAAAACCTGAAATAAGAGCTTCGTCACTATACAAAAGTGATCATTTATACTCTCTCGGGGACAAGATGCTTGCTTCCTGCTTCATCAATAGCTGGATGCTACATATAATCCAAGCTCCTGTGTCTAAACGTGTAGTTAACATTCATACTGAAAGAAAATCACTAAACTCGCTGCACATACTTGAGACCAGAATAAAGTGTAGACTGCTCCCCTCTTCTCCAGTTCACTTCTGTAGCAAACCCTTCATGGTTTAGCCTGGCCCTCCCTCTACTCTGCTTTCTGCATCTCTGTGTCTGATTTTTTTCACTACAAATCAAGATCCAGGAGACAGGCTGTGAAACAAGGAAGAATTTGATTTATTGATGTCACACAACTTGTCCTTGATGTATACGTTGGTTTTTTTGAGGGATGCCATGGCAAAGTATAATGGTATGAATGGCTTTTAGGCCTGTCCACTTTGCTGACCACATTCAGCCAAAGACAGCTATTAATGGAGGTCAAGGGGTAAACTATAAGTGTACTTAAAATATTATGAGTTACTTTTGTTGTTGTTGGTAGTGGTGGTGGTGGTTTTGTTATTGTTATTTTGTTTGTTTGGTTGGTTTTGTTTTATAACCCAATCAGTATGTGGCTCTCTCGTGTGAACTTTGTAGATGGTAACATCATATCACAGTGGGAAAAGTCTGGATGCCCTGGATGCCCTGGCACTGGAAACTTACACCTCACAGCTCATGGACGCTGTAAGTCCAGTCTAAGGGTTTTGGCAGGTTTGGTGATTTGACTGAGATGTTCCCCAAAGTCTTGGGTGTTTGAATATTTAGTTTCCGGTTAGTGGCGCTGTTTGAGAGGTATAAGAAGTGTGGCCTTGCTGGAGGAAGACTGTCGCTAGAGATGGGCTTTGAGAGTTTAAAGACTTGTACCATTTTGAGTCTGCTTTCTCAGCTTTGTACTCACTGTTCAAGATGTGAGCCCTTGGCTTCCTGCTCCTGCCTTCGTGCCTGCTCCTTCCCCACCTTGGTCAGCTCTCATCCCTAGGTAACCGTACAGCTATGTAATCTGTTCCTTCTATGAGCCTGCTTGGTCAGAGTGTTTCATCACAGCAGTAGAAAAATGGCGGATTTAGCAAGGTTTGTTTCTTCTGGGGTCTGTTTCTTTGCCTTACAGATTAACGCTGTCTTTTTTTTTTAGTCTCCCTGTGTGTGTACAGAACTTCTCCCGTTTGATTCCTTCTCAGCCACATTGAATTAGGATCCATTCCCAAAGACTTCATTTGAACTTTAACTTAACTACTCCATCACCAGCTCCAAATACAGATACATTCTGACACGCTACAGTCAGAACTTTCACACACATGAATGAGATAGTTACTGTCAACCCCACTGATTAAGCCAATTCAAAGTTCTAAGTCCTTTTTATTGAGGGCCAGACCAAGAGTGTGCTTGTGACTCTGAAAAGTCTCTTGGTGCCCAAACCCAGGCATACAGAGTTTTTAGAGGCCAAAACCACAAAGGCCACAATTTATCTTGAAGTTAGATGAGGGTCAGAGTAGCCTTGAAACATTCATTTCTAGCAGAGCATGGTAATTATTTTAGACGAGATGGGCCAATTATTTTTCACTTATCTCTTTTCTAGTTATTTTAGTTTCTTTTCTGGTTTATTTTAATTTACTTTAATTATTTCGGCTAACAATTCTGGAGCACATCAAGGCTGTGAAAATATCAAATGTGGTGCTGAGGTGGACGGGACTGCTGTGGGTAGGGGCAGAGGGCTGAGAGCTGTGTGAGCCAGTGGCTTGCAACCCTTTCACACGGATGGTCTGAGACCATCTGTGTATCAGGTATTTGTGTTATGATTCTCAACAGTAGCAAAATTACAGGTATTAAGCAATAAAAGTAATTTTATGGTCGGGAGTCACCACAACCTGAGGCACTGTTTTAAAGGGCTGCAGTTTCAGAAAGGTGGAGGACCACTTCTCTACACAAACACAACATGGAGCCAGGACAAGATGGCGTTACCTTTGTCATTTCAAAGGGACCTAATTTAGACTATAACAATTAACAACTTTCTTTTGTTGTTGCTATAGAGTGAATGTACATAAAGCCTTTCCTTTATAAGCAGTTATTGCTACACATTGTGTTTATGGAATGTTTCCTTAGGGACAAGCAGAGACAGTGACTCGTGGCTGTTCTCTGTAACATCTGGTATGTTAGCTGTGTAGTTACCATCCCCATTCATTGATCCTCAGTCATGCTTCCTGATATGAGAGAAAACATGTGTGTGCAAGCATGTGTGTGGTGTACTGTGTGATGTATGCTCACGTGTCTCGTGGGGGGGGGGGGGGCGGGGGTGTGTGTGTGGGTGTAGATGTTGGTACACATGTATATGTGCAAATGTATAGGGTAGAAGTTAACATTAGATATCTTCCAAATTTTCTCTCTGCCTTAGTTTTTGAGTGAATTTCTCACTGAATTTGGTGCTAAATAAATTATTTGGCTGGCCAGAGGGCTGCAGGAATTCACCTGTCTCTGCTACCCCAGAGCTGTAACTACAGACTTGCATCACAGCACCCAGATATTTACATGGGTGTTGGGGAATTTCAGCCCAGGTCCCCATGCTTGGGTGGTAAGCACTTTACCAGCTGAGCCATGTCTAGAAAATAGCAAGATTTTATGGGCCAAATCCAACGGTAGGATCCAGGTCCCAATGTCTCACATACTTAGCTAAAAGAGTCACGTCATCCTTCATTTTGAATCCCGTTAGATAACTTATTAATGAACTTCAAGGTACCACGTGATTATGAGGCTCAGTGTCCATCTGAATGCCCGTTTGTTAGTGTCTGCCTTAACTGTTCACCTGAGAGTGAAGTGATTCTAATAAGCCCCTACCATCCTTGCTTACGCCACCTTTAGGGCTTTCTGGATTGTTTCCATGACTTACTAGACTGGAGGTGAGTTCTCAGCTGATCTTCATTTTCATACGCAGTCTCTCTCCATCCTCAGAAGTCACCATCTTGCTGGTAGAGGAAGAGGCCGAGAGTTTTCCTTTTCCTTCCCTGTGGTTTCTTGGCCCTGTCCGTCTCTCTTCAGCCTGGGGAGCCATTAAGGTTCTCTAGAACTGTGAGACTTTCATGGCCACAAAGCTCCCATGAGAGGGATCTGTGGGATGAGCTACAGATTTGATTATGCACTAGAATCACTGGAACTCAGTGCAGACAGCTGCAGGTGACTTTGTTGTCTCCTTATGGCTGAAATCCACATAGGTGCCACCATCTCCTTTCTTCTCTATGTGTTCTCACATGAAATTCTTTTTTTTCCCCACATTTTTTATTAGATATTTTCTTCATTTACATTTCAAATGCTATCCCAAAAGTCCTCTATACTCTCCCCCCGCCCTGCTCCCCTACCCACTCAACCCACTTCTTGGCCTTGGTGTTCCTCTGTACTGAGGCATATAAAGTTTGCTAGACCAAGGGGCCTCTCTTCCCAATGATAGCCGACTAGGCCATCTTCTGCTACATATGCAGCTAGAGACAAGAGCTCCGGGGATACTGGTTAGTTCATAATGTTGTTCTACCTATAGGGTTGCAGACCCCTTCAGCTCTTGGGTACTTTCTCTAGCTCCTCCATTGGGGACCCTGTGTTCCATCCTATAGCTGACTGTGAGCATTCACTTCTGTGTTTGCCAGGCCCCGGCATAGCCTCACATGAGACAGCTATATCAGGGTCCTTTCAGCAAAATCTTGCTAGTGTATGCAATGGTGTCATCGTTTGGTGGCTGATTATGGGATGGATCCCCAGGTGTGGCATTCTCTAGATGGCCCATCCTTTTGTCTCAGCTCCAAACTTTGTCTCTGTAACTCCTTCCATGGGTGTTTTGTTCCCAATTCCTAGAAGGGGCAAAGTGTCCACACTTTGGTCTTCATTCTTCTTGAGTTTCATGTGTTTTGCAGATTGTATCTTGTATCTTGGGTATTCTAAGTTTCTGGGTTAATATCCACTTATCAGCGAGTACATATCATGTGAGTTCTTTTGTGATTTGGTTACCTCACTCAGAATGATGCCCTCCAGGTCCATCCATTTGCTTAGGAATTTCATAAATTCATTCTTTTTAATAGCTAAGTAGTACTCCATTGTGTAAATGTACCACATTTTCTGTATCCATTCCTCTATTGAGGGACATCTGGGTTCTTTCCAGCTTCTGCCTGTTATAAGTAGAGCTGCTATGAACATAGTGGAGCATGTGTCCTTCTTACCGGTTCACATGGAATTCTATTGCTCAACAACAGAAGGGTTAAGCAATCTCCCTCCTTTCCCTCCTTCTTTCCAATCCTTCCATCTCATATTGAGTTCTCAGGACACATCACACGTGTGCGTAAAAGGAAAGTTAGAAGCAGACTTCTGATAGTTATAAACCGTCTCTGAAATTTCCTACCTGATGTCAAGTGAATTAAAATAGACGTTAACTCAGCGACTATGAGCAGTTTGCCAATGCTCACATACTACTCTTTGCTACCCTGAAGCTCAGATCGGTTGAGTTGTATGATTTGTTTTCTATTAGTTCCTATAGTTTTCTCTTTTAGGATTTCATGGCACATATCAACCTATTGAGTATAAAGTTTATTCTGTTGCTCTTCCTTGCCCTCCTCTACATTTTGATGTATCCTCAGCAAAGATGTATATTTCTAATATTTTGGGAGGCATCATCAGAATGGAAGCATCTTGGTTGACACATTCCCTCTATTGTAGTTTTTCTGCTGCTAACGGGTGGGAGAACGTTAATGGGTGGAACTTACCCACCCAGGCCTGTGCTGTCAGTAAGGTACTGGGAAAGCTCCCTTGAAACACCTGCCCGAAGGTCTGAACATTTCCTCTGCCCTTCTCATCTCTGTACAGATGAGAGACTTGTGCCTTCAAATGATCTTAGGTCTTTACTGATGGAGAAGGACCTATGGTGTCAGGTTGTTAGATCCCAGAAGCAAATGACTCCTTAAATGTTTTCTGATATCTCCTCCTAGGTGCTTTGGACGCTGCTTTGCTCTTCGAGCTGAGAATGAGGTGGTCTTCACACACAGCTCCTTTACAGCTCTGGGGAAACAGTAAAGAGTATAGAACCAGTGTACAAGCAGAGTCCTAGAAGCCTGGTACGTGCAATCCTTTCCATTTGCCAACAATTACCTTCCTATCAAAGTGCTTTGCAAGGCTTGAGCAAGATGCAAGGAAAACATCTATCTTTCATTCTTGCTGTGTTCATCAAAATGCATCCATTTCGTTAATCTGGGAGAACAGAATCCATTGAACACTAACTTAAGCAGATGAAGGTGGCAGCCACCCAAGTGTACTTCCTTCGCAAACAGAATGTCAACCTCGTGGTCATACATAGATAATAACATTAATTATAAAATCTGTACAGATCTCACAGAATTATGGAAACACATAGCAAAAGCAAGTATTAGCAATGGTGGCCTGTTATCCAATAACTCCAGGAAAATCGTTATTCAACGTTTTGATGCATCTTGCTCACATCTGATTCAGACAATTATGTGGGGCTGCTGCAATTCTTTCTCTGTAGCTCTCTTTCCTACCTGAGAGAGCATGCAGGATCTTCATGCCATTAGATGGCCTTCTAGACGCTGTGACCGTTGTAACTTTTTGTGCATTGAAGTCATTTCTGGATCTCTGCCGCTGTGCTAGAACTCCCAGGGTCCAGTTGCTCATCCTGCCTCAGCATCCCCAGCAGCTCAAACCACAGCTACGCACCTTTGCAACTGACTTCAGTGTCCAAGTTTTGGTTTGTAACACCGTACTATGCTTACCTTTATTTTGTTGTTATTTTGCTTCAAAGCATTTGTTCGTGTGCCTGTGTGTTCCTGTGGCTGTGTGCCTGTGTGGGAGTATATGAGTATACATGAGTATATGTATATGTATATATATATGTATGTATTATATATGTGTGTGTGTATACACACACACACACACACACACACACACACACACACACATGTCTTCCTCAGTCACTCTCCACCTTTTTTTTTTTTTTTTGAGACAGAATCTATTGCTGAAGCTAGAGCTCCCTAGTTTTGGGAGGCTGGGGCCTCCTGTCTGTGTAACCCCAGGGCTGGGGTCACCGGTGTACCCTGCCACATCTGGCTTATAATAACAGGTGCTGGGGGATCAGGGTTCTCCGAGCCATCTCCTTAGCAGCCTTACAGTGTTTGCTTTATTCCTCCGTTCGTTTATTTGCTTATTTACTTTGAGACAGCGTCCCTGGCTAGTATGGAACTTACTATGTAAACCAGGCTTGCCTCGAGTTTACAAAAATCTGCCAGTCTTTGCCTTTGGACCAAAGGCACGGACCACCATGCTCAGCTCTTGATAAAGGTTTTTTTTTTCCTTTCATTTTTTGTTTGTTTCGTGTGTGTGTGTGTGTGTGTGTGTGTCTGTGTGTCTGTGTGTCTGTCTGTCTGTCTTTGGGGGTATGTGCACGTGAGTGCAGGTGACCATGAAGCCTAGAAGAAGGTATTGGATCACCTGGAGTAACAGGCAGTTGTGAGTGCTCGCTGAAGCTAGCACTCCCTGATTTGGTTAGACTGGCTGGTTAGTGTGGCACACATGAGTGCTCAGAACTAAACAGAGATACTCAGCAAGAGCAGAACCTCATCTTAAGTGCCCTAGCCCTAGCCCCAGCCCTGTAAGAACTCATTATGTAGACCAGGCTAGCCTCCAACTTACTGACATCCACCTGCCTGTGCCTCTCTAGTACTGAGATTAAAGGTTTGGCCACCACATAGGCTAAAAGTTGTACTAAGTACAAGAGAGTATGTTTACTAGTGACAATTAGCCACAAAATACAGAGCGTTTAATGTCTTTTTCAAAGCCTTGTAAGCTGCCTTTATTGAAAAGTTTACAAACCTTTTTGAAGTTTTCTTTCCTTGTGTCTGTGTGCCTAATTTCATGATGGAGAAACAAAAAGCAAAGAAAAGAAATTGTTTCCCAAAGCAATCTAAAAGTTTAAATTGCTGATTGAATTGGGGGTGCCCGTGATATTGAGCTGCAGACGTGTAGAGGCTGTGAAACATAACTAAGGGTCTGAGTCACGGTATTTCTTTACTTCTAAATAAAATGTCACAGGGCATTTTGCCGCTTTAATGCCCGCACGGAAAAGGAATTAAGAGCAAGCTCCTTACATTGAGCTTCAACCCCTCTGAATGCACAGATCTGACCGTCATTAAAGGATCCTAACGGCTGTTTCTTTTGTAGGCAAAATGAAGGATCGGCTTGCAGAGCTTCAGGAATTGTCCAGGAGCTATGATCAGCAATTCCCAGATGGGGACGATGACTTTGATGCTCCTCAGGAGGACATCGTGTTCGAGACCGACCACATCCTGGAGTCCTTGTACAGGGTCATCCAGGACATCCAGGATGAAAACCAGCTGCTTCTGATAGACGTGAGGCGCCTGGGGAGGCAGAATGTCCGCTTCCTCACGTCCATGCGGCGCCTCAGCAGCATTAAGCGCGACACCAACTCCATCGCCAAGGCCATCAAGACCCGAGGCGAAGGCATCCACCAGAAGCTGCGCTCCATGAAGGAGCTGAGCGAGCAGGCAGAGGCCCGGCACGGCGCGCACTCGGCGGTGGCTCGCATCTCACACGCGCAGTACAGCGCGCTGGCCCGCGCTTTCCAGCAAGCCATGTACGAGTACAACCAGGCCGAGATGAAACAGCGCGACAACTGCAAGATCCGCATCCAGCGGCAGCTGGAGATCATGGGCAAGGACATGTCGGGCGAGCAGATTGAGGACATGTTCGAGCAGGGCAAGTGGGATGTATTCTCCGAGAACCTGCTGGCCGACTTGAAGGGCGCGCGGGCGGCGCTCAACGAGATCGAGAGCCGCCACCGCGAGCTCCTGCGCCTGGAGGGTCGCATTCGCGATGTGCACGATCTCTTCCTGCAGATGGCTGTGCTGGTGGAGAAGCAGGAGGACACGCTGAACGTCATCGAGCTCAACGTGCAGAAGACCCTCGACTACACCGGCGAGGCCAAGGCGCAGGTGCGCAAGGCGGTGCAGTACAAGAAGAAGAACCCCTGCAGGACCATCTGCTGCTTCTGTTGTCCCTGTGTCAACTAGCAGCTGGCTTGAGTCTCCGCTGCATGTGCCATGTGGGGAAACATGTCCAGGATGCCCAGCCAAAGGCATCCTGCACTGGGCCGAGGGAGAGGGTCCCAATACCTTGCAGAATTCAGAGCATAGAGAAAGTGGGGGTTGGGATGCAAGATTTGGAGCCCAGCACCTGCTGCCTTGAAGGGATTGTTGTTAATATCCAATGGCTACTTAATGTAGACAGATTTCCACTGGCGTTGTGTGATGTCATTATAAAATACATAGCCCTCAGCATCACGGGGAGGAACTAAGGTCATTTGCTAAGATGTGTGTCTTGAATTCTAAAGGAGGAAGCCAAGAGAACAGGATGCTAATAGTATGAGTACGTTATCAAAAGCTGCCTTTGTTTGTCCTCTCTGGAAAGTTCCTTGGTGCTATATGGTTTTGAATGACATTCACTTCAGTATTCATTACTTCTGTACATTTTCGGGTAACTTTGACCTTGGGTAAATTGGGAGCCATTCACTTCTGATTATTTATGTTGTGTGAGCCCTGCGTGAACTCCTTCCCTTGGCTCGCTCCCACTACGCATGAACCCTCACTGGACACTGGTTCCTTACCTCTCTCACCGTTTATAACGTCCACCAGTTTATATATGAATATTTTTAAAGCACCAAATATTGAACAAGCACTCAAGTTGAGCTTTATATTGGTCACATTTTATGGATTTTTCACAGATAACATTTATTTAAAATTTATCTTTGTACTTCATTTCATATGAATATGGGCGTGATTGTAAACTAATCTTCACTCCCATGTGTACATTAATGGCCAATTGGATTGACTTTGCTTTTGGAAATTCTGTACATAAACAACAAGAGCAGTTTTTGGTGTGTGTCATTGTTTGATGATCCTGAGTGTATTTCATGCCTGTCTGCACAGTCCAGTTTGGGTCTAACTTTATTTTGAACAACTGTGTGCTGTCATTAATAAAGATTAACGAGGAAGATTGAAAACTTGTGAAACAGCTAGAGATACTAAAGCGAGGTTCTTGGGAATAGTAATCTACCTTGCTCCGAGTCATTCCTTTCTCCATTAAAGCAGAGAGACTTCAAGTAAAATCTTGTTTTTCAAATAAGTTTAATAAATATGAAGTTATAACTGTCTCTTTTTTATATTTCTATCTTGACCCACTGAACCTAAATTGATTGTCTTTTCCGATTATTGTTAAACTATCTCCCACCTAACTATAATGCCTGCATGGAACTCTAAACAAAGTTTTTACAGTCATTTAGAAACTGCTGAGGTTTTAAAGATTTGCTTTCACTTGAAGATGTTCGAGACCATGTTCCAAACGGTAGTTACCACGCCTGTGTCTTCTGAATCCACTCTCAACTGCTGGTTTTTAACTCGTGAGTGATTTCAGTGGAAAGTCCTATATCCTGAGTTTATAAGAAGACAGAAGAAGAGCAGGAACTCTCTGGGGCCCATTGACCTGCTTATGAGAGAGAAGACCCAACCTTTGCAGTTTTTCTTTGTACAGTCCGATATGAACTGTACATGTGGAGCCCTGCCAGGCTCTCCTTAAACTTTGCCCAGTTCCTTTATTACCTAACTACTGGGATGTTACCCTCTCTCTAAGGGAGAGGGGGAAGTTTCCAGTGACCTAATTTTTATTGTAGAGCAGAGTCTGTCTATGGAGACTAGCTATTTTCTGCAAGAAGGAACAGTCTGTAAATTTAACGTACATGAACTCTGGAAGGACTTTCTTTCTTTCTTTCTTTCTTTCTTCCTTCCTTCCTTCCTTCCTTCCTTCCTTCCTCTCTTTCTTTCTCTCTTTTTTTAGAACCATTATGAAAATAAACAACTTCCTGGGTCTGCGTAATTTTTTTTGAGACACAGTCTCACTATATAGCCCCAGATGACTTGGTACTCACTATATAGACCAGGCTTGTCTCAAACTCACAGGCATATCCTCCTGTCTCAGCCTCCTGAGAGCTGATATTAAAGTCATGAGCCCCAACACCAGGGTAGAACACTTTTGTCCTAAGTAGTCCTAATGGTGAGTCTGTGCTAACTATTCTATCCTGCTTGCTTCTATCAGACTCTTGCTGTCCTGTCCTGTCCTGTCCTGTCCTGTCCTGTCCTGTCCTGCCCAAGACATGAATCATAAGCTCCATGAAGAGTTCTGGAAAGTCATCCAGGCCTGCAACACAGACCTCGGGGGAAGGCATCAGTTGCCTGGAACCTAGGATAGAAAAGAGAACTGACTCCTGCATGAGAAAAAGCATGTGTTGTTTGTCTTGCTGACTCTGGCTTTTTTGGATTTTGTTTGTTGTTTGTTTTTCACACAGAGTCTCTCTATGTGGCCCTGAATGTCCTCAAACTCACTATGTAGACCAGGCTGGCCTTAAATTCACAAAGATTTGCCTGTTTCTGCTTTCTGAGTTCTGGCCTGAGTCTAACTTATTTCATTTAGCATACCAATCTCTTCTGTCATCCATTTTCCTAAAAAAATTTAAAAAATTTTAAAAAGAAGTCATGATTTTCTTTTTCTTCATGACTGAATAAAATCCCACTGTGTGTAGTGTCACATTTTCTTTATGTTTATCTATTGGTGGACATCTAGGCTGGATATTTTTCTGGCTATTTTGAACAGTAAAGCAACAAACACAGACATTCAAGTATCGATGTTCATTTAGAGTATGTGCCCCACGGTGGTTTAGGTGGGGGTGATGGTTGAGCTTGGCTGTTGACCTGACTGGATCCAGAACTAAAAAAAAAAAAATAAGACAAGCTGCTGCCACTTCTGTGAGGTATTTCTTTACCAGGATTGTGAAAGTAGGACGACAACTGTAAATGTGGGCAGCATCTTCTGATGAAGCCCAAGCAAGAGAAGATGTAAGAAGGAGACTTTTGCCTGCTTGCCTTCACTCTTGCATGCAAGTCCGTCCACTCTGTTGCTGCTGCTGTGGTTACATTCCTTGGCTGGTATCATAACCCAGTTCCTTCAGGCTGCCTATGTAGCTTTCCAGTGGCTCTTCAGGAGTACTCTAGGCCTTCAGCACCAGACTGGAACTACTGAGACACTCAGGCGTATGATCAGCTACTGGATTCTCAGCCTCTCTGGTGTGAAGCAGCCATGGTTGGATTACTCAGACCATATCCTGTAATCCAAGCTAAGAAATCCTCTATTCTATCAGTAAGCTGGATCATAAAGTAGTTCTGTTTTCAATTTCTTCAGTTACGTTAATGTTGATGTGGGTTGGTGCCTTACCTCTCTGCCATCAGTGTGTAATGCACCGGCCCCACGCCCACATCCTCACAAGCATCGCTGGTTTTCATTTTTGTCATGAGAGGCATTCTGACAAGGGTAAGATAGACTATCAAAATGGTTTTACTTTGCATTGCCCTGGCGGCCAAGAATGATAAATACTTCTTCAAATGTTTACAGGTCATTTGTACTTAATCTTGGAGCACTCCCTATTCAATTCCTTAGTCTGTTTCTTTACTGTATAATTTAGAATTTTGATTTAATTTGGAATTTAATTTCTGCATTCCTGCTAACTCCATGTCTGTATACAGATGGCAAATATTACTTTCTCCTTCTGCAGGCTGACTCTTCACTCTCTGCCTTTTTTGCTGTTTTTTTTCCTTAGTGTACTTCTTAATTCATTGACAGATAGGTATGTGTATATAATGAATTTTATTCATTGTCCCTCACTATTACCCTCTTATTCTCCTCCCAACAAGCCCTTTCTCTAAGGAAAAAAAACCCTTTATCCAAGGTCCACTGTTGTGAGGGTGTCAGGTCCCCTAGAACTAGAGTTACAGACAGCTCTGCGGTGCCATCATGTGGGTCCTCTGGAAGAGCAGCCAGTGCTCTTGACCACTGAGCCATCACTTTCGTCGCCAACAAATCCTTTCTTACTTCCATGTGTTTTGTGTGTGTGACCAACTAAGTGCAAAGAGGCTGTCTATGTGAGCATGGGTGGAAGGGGACTTACGGGATGGAACGTGGGCAACTTGTCAGTGGCTGAGAAAGAAAGAAAGAAAGAAAGAAAGAAAGAAAGAAAGAAAGAAAGAAAGAAAGGAAGGAAGGAAGGAAGGAAGGAAGGAAGGAAGGAAGGAAGAAAGAAAGAAAGAAAGAAAGAAAGAAAGAAAGAAAGAAAGAAAGAAAGAAAGAAAGGAGGGAAAGAGAAAGAACAAGAGAAAGAAAGAGAAAGAAAAGAGGAAAAGAGAGAAAGAAAGAAAAAAAAGAGAAAAAAGAAAGAGAGGGAAAGAAAGAAAGGAGAGAGAGAGCTGAAGAAAGGGAAAAGAGAAACCCCTTCCTCAGGGTTTGAGGAATCAGAGGGGTCAGGGTCACACCATGAGCACATGGCCCACAGAACCAAGTGACTGGAACTCATGGGGACCTGCAGAGATCGGGGAGCCTGTAGGGGTCCAACCTGGGTCCTCTGACTATGTCATGACTGAGTAGCTTGGTGGTCTTGTGGGAATCCTAACAATGGGAACAGGGACTGTCCCCGACTCCTTTGCCTGTTTGTGGGACCCTTTTCCTCCGACTAGGTTGCCTCCTCCAGCCTTGATGTGATGATGCGTGCCTGGTCTCACTGTGGCTTGCTATGCCATGTTTGCTTTACGCCTCTGCTCTTTTCTGAAGGGAAGCAGAGTGGGCAAGTGGATCTGAGGGGAAGGAGAAGCGGGAGAGAGATACTTGGGGTAGGAGAGATAGGGGAAACTGTGGTCAGGATGTAATATATGAGAGAAGAATAGAAAAAAAAATTTTTTTGAAAAAAGACCCTTTCTCTAGACAACATTAGCTGTCACTCCTAAGAGAGAGAGTTTTGTTTTACAACACTCCTCTCCAACGTCTGGCTCTTAGAACCTTCCCATCTCCACTTCCCAGATGTTCCCTGAGCTTTGGGAAGGGGTGGGTGTATTGGTTTGAATGAGAAGTCGCTTTTTTTTTTTTAAAGCCACACCTCTTTTTTTTTTTAAGATTTATTTATTTATTACATGTAAGTACACTGTAGCTGTCTTCACACACTCCAAAAGAGGGCGCCAGATCTCGTTACGGATGGTTGTGAG
The DNA here is from genome assembly GCF_978045245.1 of Mus caroli. Taxonomy (NCBI): domain Eukaryota; kingdom Metazoa; phylum Chordata; class Mammalia; order Rodentia; family Muridae; genus Mus; species Mus caroli. The sequence continues at coordinate 10,047,762 of NW_028227264.1, read as the reverse complement.
CCACCATGTGGTTGCTGGGATTTGAACTCTGGACCTTCGGAAGAGCAGTCGGGTGCTCTTACCCACTGAGCCATCTCACCAGCCCCCAAAGATTTATTTATTTTATTTAAGTATACTGTAGCTGTCTTCAGATGCACCATAGAGGGCATCAGATCCCATTACAGATGGTTGTGAGCCACCATGTAGTTTCTGGGAACTGAACTCAGGACCTCCAGAAGAGCAGTCAGTGCTCTTAACCGCTGAGCCATCTCTCCAGCCCCTGTTAGTCTTAGGCATTTGAACACTTGCTCTCCAGCCCGTGGCACCATTTGCCAAGGTTTGGGTGGGGCCGTCTTGCTGGATGAAGTGTATCACTAGGATTGGGCCATCAGTCTTGTAGGGACTTCCAATCTACTCCCTTCAGCGCGTTTGTGGTTGAGGATATGGGCTCTCAGCTTCCTACTCTAGATCCCAGCTCTACTGCTTGTGCCATGCTTTCCCCAACATGATAAATTTTTATCCCTCTGGAACGATAAGCCAAGACAAACTCTTCCTTCCATAAGTAGCTTTTGGTTGTGGTTTTATGACAACCATAGAAAAACCTGTAATACAGTGGGAAGTGATAGAGATGTCTTGTTTGGGGTCAGCCAATATGGTCTTGCGGGGAAAGGGACAGAGATGAAGAACAGGGGTGTAGGAAGCCCTGTGAATACATCCTGTGAATGATCACATCAAGACCAGCTATCAGGACGCAGATCGACTTTATTTAGAGTGATTCAAGGCTTGTAAAGTTTTGGCGGACTGAAGGTAGGAGCACCCAGGATGGACAAAGGTCACCTAAGGGCTTAGAGCACTTAAATGCCTTGTTAGCATGGGGAGCATTTCAGGAATCTCAAGTAGTAGCTGAACAGGTTCTTATCAGGAGAAAGGAAATTGATCCTGTCATCTAAGTAAGGCTAGGTGGCATTCCTCAGGTAGAGGCATGTATGTGGGCTTAGAATTCCCCAGACAAAATCAGAGAAGGAGAAGCCCCGCTAAGGAAGGGAGTCTCCCATGACTGCAGAGGCTATCCAGTCCATGGCTGGCTTCAACCTTAATTAGCAGAGTTTTCCCACACTGCACTTTGACAAATGATGTGTTTCTGTATTAACCTCTGTGTACGAGATAAAGAACTTCTCTGATGAAGGCTGAGAGCAACACTAGTCTATGCATATAAAGTTAAATATTTTTAGAACACTTTGATACTGTGTCCATAGTAAAGTAATAGTTGTAGGTTATGCCCTGTGTGCAGGCACTGTGACCTCTCAGCTACAGGTTCTTGGCTAAGTTTATAGTTCCAGGTGTGAGTCCTTTTCTGCATAGAGGTCCTGAAATCTAATCATAAAGTAGTTGGTTATACCATAATGTCTATGCCATTACTAAGCCAGCAGTTGGTACTTTAGTTCACAGGGGACACAGCAGGGACAGTCATCACATACTGTTGATAACTGTCTCCCCTAGAAGACCGCATAGCCCCGTCCAATACTATGAAAGCCAGCCAGCAGGTAGGAGTCTTTTAGCTGAGTTACAGCTTGGTGACCAAAGTGCGTAGTATCTTCAGCGATAAGGGTCTTTTCATCAAGTTCTATTGGGCAACCAAGAGCGTTATCAATAGTCTGTATTGATTGGGGGAATCTTTGGGACCTGCCTCTACAACAATTCACAGGGAAGTATCTCCACTTGGCACAGGAAATTTTGTTTCATAACCTGTGGCTTCTGAAAGGATTAACCCCCTCCCATATAGGGTACCCATAGAGGCTGGAAGAAGATGTCAGATCCCCTGGAAGTGAAGTTACAGTGGTTGGGAGAGGCCATGTAGGTGCTGGGAATTGAACCCAGGTCCTCTGAAAGAGCATCCAGTGCTCTTAACCATTGAGCCACATCCTCCTTCACTTTTCCCTTTAAATTATATATTTTTACTACTCTTATAAAGTAGTAAGTTTCCATATAACATTTCCTACATCTTTTTGTTAGGTATTCCTTCCCCCAGTCCTCTGCAAACATACCTGTTCTGGGCCACTGTGCAGTGTTCTAATCTTATGTGCTTCCACGAGTTCTTCCAAGCCGCGGTCAGCCAAATCATTGGTGACCTTTTACTATGTATGGTTTTTTAACTCATTTAAGCTTTCCAAATATTTTTTTTAAAACCTCAGTCTTCTTGCTCTTCTGTGTGACCTAATTTTTTTCAGAGTTATAACAACATACCTGAGACGCTGTAACACAGAAAGGAATAAGGTTTGTTCAGCTCATAGATATGGAAGCTGGAGTTCAACATTGAGCAGCCTCAAATCTGATCTTCTGGTGAAAGCCTTGTGCTGTTCCATGCATAGTAGAACATGGAAAGGAAGGGACAAAGGAGATAATATTCTTTTTTTTTTTAAGATTTATTTATTTATTATATGTACACTGTAGCTGTCTTCAGACACACCAGAAGAGGGAGTCAGATCTCGTTAGGGATAGTTGTGAGCCACCATGTGGTTGCTGGGATTTGAACTCAGGACCTTTGGAAGAGCAGTCAGGTGTTCTTACCTGCTGAGCCATCTCACCAGCCCCAAGATAATATTCTTTACAAAAAACAAAACAAAACTATTTTCTGGGTTATCAATAACCAATTCAGTTTCCAAAAAAAAAAAAAAAAGATGAACTCACCTCTTCATGAAAAACATGGGTCTGATCATGGTAGTTCTACCCTCGTGACTCAAACATGTCCTAATACTGACTGCTTCATGGATACCAAGCCTGAACATGAATTTTGGTGGCGTCTGATAAACTGAGGTCTTAGTATGAATGACCTGTGGAACAGGCGACCTGAAACGGCAGAGCAGAGAAAGTGAAGGTTGAGGGTAGATAATGCCAACCCCAGAAGTCATGGATCATTCGCTATCAATCTCAGTGTCAGGTGTGGGATATCTCACGAGGAGCTGTGGTCTAGAAGATGCAGGCCATTGCCATCCTTCCTGGTTGTCCACCAGAACTGTACAGTAAGAAACTGTGGTTGAACTCGGTTGCAGAGCACAGAGAATCCACGCTGAGGTTGAGCGTCCTCTCTGCTGTCTAGGTTTCATCGTGCCAAAGTTTCTATGCAGGCAGCTGGGGGAGAAAAATCAGCAGTGGTCTTTCCCATCTTTGCATCTTACAACGCCACTTGCCAGGCAGGATGTCCCCAGTGCTATCACAGTGGCACAGCTGTTTCAGGGGCATCCAGCTGATTTCTGACTGATTGGAGGTCCACTCCACAGAGGGAGCTCCTGCCTGACACCGTGAATTTGGTCAAAGGCTCATGATGGGGAGGAAGGTCATGGTCACGAGAAGTGAAACTGTCACTTTTGTTTTACTGAATTGACATGGGAAGCTACTTCCTACATACTGTGTTTATGACCGTGGGCTAGTGCTGGCCTCAGCCTCGACCAAAGATGCTTCTATTTGCAGTGAGTAGCGGTCAATGCCGAATCAGGTTTGGCCAAGGTTCTGAGAACTAGTGACTGACTGTTGAGTGCTGAAGTCTTAAATGGGACATCTGTACCATCCATCCCCTGCAAAGTTCAGGGAATGTCACAGAAGAAGGGGGGGGATAATTAAGAACCAGACGGTCGGAGGAGGGCTATGAAATGCCAGGGCACTCATGAACTTGAAGCTGCCAGCCGAGATTGCCTGCATAGAGCTTGCTGAGATCTGAGCTCTTCAACATCCAGTCACTGGTGGGGGAGGGGTTCCAGGAGTCATAGAGGCAGTTAAGCTTTCTGGAGAGGAAGTCCCTGTGTTCAGTGATGCAGCCACAGGGGAGATACTGATGCTCCATTGAATAGCTCCACGGGTAGGTGTGTGACCAGTTAAACCCAGGGTGTGATGGAAAAACAAAAGTAAACAAAGAAGACCTGAAAGTGGGATGGAGACTTGGGGTGTGGATGAAAAGTGTGGGCGTAGATGTGAGGGTAATGTGTGTATGTGTGTGTGTGTGTGTGTGTGTGAGAGAGAGAGAGAGAGAGAGAGAGAGAGAGAGAGAGAGAGAGAGCTTTCAAAGAATAAATTAACTTAAAAAGGAGAGACAATGAAAGGGAAAATCTAAGACCTGCTCACTGGCCAGCACACCTGGCAGAGCGCCCAGGAAGGCCCTGCTGTGAGACAGAGCTTGGGAGAGATACTTTAGTAAAAGTTAAACTCAGGTGACATGCAAAGAAGAGAGAACGCAGCAGAACTGCTTCATCCAGAAGTGATTCTTTTGAAATTCTTTTATTCCAACCATATGAAGAGCTTTTCAAAAAATTTGGTGGGGTGGGGTGGGGTTAGAGTACAGACTGGTAACAGTGCGTGCTTCGAATTCTCAAGGCCTTAGATTCTATCCAAACACACACACACACACACTGTAAATTTTCTTCATTTACAATTCACACTGTCTGTGAATTAAATAGCTTCCAGGCCATTCCTCATCCGCGGTAAGTGGAAATGCAGGGGATCCTGACCTACACTTACTAAGCTAGGAATGCAGCTGGAGTTTGAGGCACAGACAGATGTTTCATCTTGGTGACAGGTGTCTCTCAAGCAGCTGCCAGAAAATCGCCAGAAGGGGGAGGGCAACACAGGGAATGTCACACACACACAGAGGAAAAGGAGTTATTTAGCCTCCACCGTGACAAACCCAGGCATTTTTCTTGCTCTCTCTTGCACATAGGAATGTTTGACTAGTTCATTCTTTGCCTTGCCCTGTGGTTTGCCCCGTGCAATGCAGCCTCAAATGGGCATAGAGTCATGGTTTCTTCATAATCTTCAGCTACACTTTGCAATCTGTTGATGGGGGGGGGGGGGGGGGAAGAAGCCTGCCGAACAAGAAATGTCACTTCGTGGTAAGGTGTTAGGACACAGACGTAGGAGAAGAAATTTAAATCTACCATTAGAGAAATTAAAAACAAAACCAAACAAACAAAAAAACCTTTTCTATAAACCCCATCAACAGATTCCCTGCATCAACCATTATTATTAATGTTTGAAGTAATTATGCAGCAAGTTCTCACTTCCAATGGGAAATGACAGTCTCCGCACTCAGGTGCCTCTCTCTCTCCGTGAGGCATGGACTGGGAACGTGAAATGCAGGACTTGCAACCTGCAAAGAACCTTCGTGGATAGGAGACAAAACAACTTGGAATTGATTCCTTTGAGACAATCCAGTGGTATCAATGAATTAGTGTCTAAAATAAAAGGATGAGTGTCATTGCCAAGACCTAGAAACCCAACACTTGAGAGACAGGAGGATTACCGTGAGTTTAAAGCCAACCTGGAATTTAAAGATGGCAGAAAACATTTTTTTAAAGACAACTGGTAGATGTAGCTCAGTGGCAGGAGCTTGGCTATCATGCATGGAGTCCTGGATTCAATTTCTGGTAGAGGTGGAGGGTGAGGGAAGGAGGGAGGAACAGAGGGAGGGAGGGAGGAAGGGACGGAGGGAGGGAGGGAGGGAGGGAGGGAGGGAGGGAGGGAGAGCGAGCCTGAGCTCTAGATCCTCCCAAGTTTGCCCCAGAAGATGAAATAAAGTCTGAAAGAGGGAAGCTGAAAGTAAAACAGAGACATCCCCCCCCCGGGGGGGGGGCACATCCAAGTATTGTTTTTACAGAAAAAGCAATAGAAGTGTAAAGGCCCTCCCAGCTTTGTAAACCAGTACAGTTATCAAAGCCTTTCTGCCCATCACCTCCTCACTGAATGGTTCTCTGAGGGATGAAGCAAGCAAAGATCAATGGTGCTGTTAATTCTATGTAGTCTATTGTTTCCTTATTTACCCTTCTTTCTTTTGGAAGAAAGAAAATGTTAAAGACATGAATTGTTCTCAAAGCTTTAAGCCACAAAGCCCAAGTACAGAGTAAATACTGCGGTTTATACCTCAAAGGAAAAGGTGTGGATCCCAGCCGCCAGGGTAACTGAACTCCTTCAGATCTGCAAAGAAAGATCTGCAACAGTAAATATTCATGCATTCGAAACTATACTAGCAACTCTTGGTATATGTGCCTCAAAGTGTGAAGGGTGTGGGGCTTGCCTGACAGGATTTGTCATGGACTAAACCACACACACACACACACACACACACACACACCCTTTTGCAATAAATCATCAGATAGATTAAGGCAACTGAGGAAAAGAGGAAGGGGTGTTTTTTGCTCCCCCCACCCCCAGTTTTTGGTAAAACCCTTATATCACAGATCTTTGACAATAATGGAATGAGTTTGCCTCCTTGTGGACACGGTAGCCCTGGATGCGGTCTCTGTTCTTTCCTCTTTTTAAGTGAGTTTGTTCATCGCTTGGCTTTGTTGCTTTCTCATGACGGTTTGAAGCCCGGGTAGAGAGACTGACCCTGGAGGACCCCACCCCTTCCTTAATTTGGATAACAGGTAACCAGAACACAGTCCCAGCTTCGGGCAATATGCCTTTCATGATGTCAGCACAAGAAGGAAACTGGCACCGAAGTCACGTGCGTTTTCTTCTGCTTGCAAACTGCTCTCACTTGGTGGAGTGCTTGCCTAGCTAACATACACAAAGGCCAGGATCCCCAACATAAAACTGGACATGGTAATACAGGCCTATAAACTCAGCACTTAAGAGGTAGATCAGAAGTTCAGGGTCAGGGTTGAGGATCTAGCTCAATGGTAGAGCACTTGCCTAGCAAGCCCAAGGCCCTGGGTTTGGTCCTCAGCTCCAGGGGGAAAAAAAAGAAAAGGAAAGAAGACACAAGGTAACTGGCAGAAGTTCAGGGTCATTCTTGGCTACATTTGAGAATTTAAGATCAACTTGGGCTACATGAGGCTTTTCTCAAAACAACAACAACAGCAAAAAAAAACAACAAAAAAAAACAACTAACAAAGAAAGAAACAAACAAAACCCAGGGGGCTGGAAAGATGGCTCAGTAATTAAACACATTTGCTACTCTTACAGAGAACCTGAGTTTAGTCCCAGCCCCCACAGGGGTGGCTTACAATCATTTCAGGGGACCCAAAGCCCCTGATGTGACTACCATGTAATGTGTGTATGCCCACAAGCAGACCCACATGCCTGTACATAATCTAAAATAATAAAAATTAAACAATAACAAAATCCCACAAATCCAAGGCAGACCTAAGTGTAAAACTGTTACTTTGCTCAATGGACACAGTAGCAAGATGTCCCCAGTGTCCACATACCTCCAACCACACTTGGGTGTAGTTCTCTGACACAATCAGAAAAGTGTCTTTGTGCAGTGACTGGTAGCTAATCCAGAAACTCACAACTGAGTGTCTGGGTCTAAAGTATGGAGAATAAATGACTAAGAAGTACTCAGTCACAAATGACACAACTGTGTCATACCTCCTGTCCTCAGGACTCAGGAACTATCAAGGAAGAGTAGCAAACAGTATGTGTGAGCATTCCTGCTAGGCTCTGCCCCACAGTTACCTGGCAACAGCTAGGTGTGCCAGAGTCAGTATTAAAGGGGCTGTTTGCCCCTCCTCACTCTTACCCTCTACTCTCCTACTCTCTTACCCTCTCTGTCCCTTCTCTCTCCATTCCCCTTCCCCGCCTCCCTCCCTTCCCCGTCTCTCCCCCCCACCCCAGTATTCCTGGCCAGTCTCTCTCTCTCTCCCCCCCCCCCCCCCGCCGCCCCCCCCCCCCCGCCCTCCTCAACTCCCCTTCTCATGCCCTAAATAAACTCTATTCCACACTATGCTGAGTTTAGGCTTTTGTTTATTGGCTTCCAGTTCTTCTATTTACCCAGCCAGGGTCCATCATGAGCTGAGCCTAGACTGTCCTTAAGGACACTGTCAGAAGTGCAGCCATTTTGGGGCCTGTTTGGGGCCTAACATATTGCTGTGATATAACACTGGCCAGAAGCAATGTAGTGAAGAAATGGCTTGTGTGGTTTATAGGTCTCAATCACCGAGTGAAGTCAGAGCAGGAACTCAAAGCAGGAACCTGGAGGCAGGCACAGAAGCAGAAGCCATGGAGGAACCTGCTTACTGGCTTGTTCTCATGGCTCGCTTGTCCAGGACCCCTTGACCAGGGGTGTTATCACCTACAGTAGGCTAAGCTCTCCCATCTCGATCATTTAACAAGAACCCCACACACATTTGTCCACAGGGCAATCTGATAGAGGAATTTTCTCAAATGATGCTCTGTCTCCACAGATCACTCTAGCTCATGTCCAAATTGACAAAAAGTTAACCAGCTTACAGGAGAACATTATGTTAAATGAAAAAGTCAGGCGTAGGAAGACAGATGCACATTCTTTCTCTCATGTGCAATCTCTAGATTTAAATCTCTCTCTCTTTTGGGAGGGCCTGGGGGAGTAGAAAAAGAATCATTAGAGAAGAAGAAGACGTTTAGGGGAGGAAAACAGAAGAAGAAAGGACAGTAACATACAGCTAACTTGAAACAGAAATGGGAACTATTCGGGGCAAGGATGAGAGCCAGAAATGGAGTGTCGTGGGTCACAACATAAGGTCCATTGGGAGAGGGATGAGCTGCCACACAAAATATAATGACACTTATATATAAAAATGTCAAAATGAAGTCACTTGGCTTTGTATGCTAATTTTAACATCAATTTTAAAAATAAATTTAAAGCAAGAAACTGAGACACTGTGTGTGTGTGATACACACACACAAAGCAGTAACATAGCCATTTATCATTTTTATTAATGCTGATTGCTGCAGGTAAATATGATAGATTGGTTATTGTGCCACAGGCCAAGGCAGAGAGGGTCTGGTCACACTAGCATCACCACATATGTAGGAATCACGAGTTTTTTGGTAGCAGCTGCCCTGCCTTTGGCCATCAGAAACTCTCAGCCTCAATCTCCCTTATGGGACCATTGTTTCTTATGCTACCCTGATGGAAATACTGTCATATGGAACATGCTTACGTGAAATCATAGGCACTGACCACAAAGCCTTAATTCTCCCTTCCTCTTGTCCCTTGTCCCCAGTAACCTTATATGTGGCATTGCTAAAACACAGTCCTTACTTCAAAGGGAATAAGGGAATTTATTCTGGAGCCAAATCTGAATAGCCATAGCCTGGGAACCCAGACCTGCATTACTTTGAATATCATATTCCAATGTGTTAAGAATTTGCAAAGTTTTTTGTTTGTTTGTTTGTTTAATTAAAGAATAAAAGAAAGTCATAAGTCAGATAATTTTCGAAGACATTGATAAGACAACTGGTAGGTTGTTGCCACAAGCATGGAATCCTTATTTGCCTCAAATGATTTTTGATGATTTTTAAAAAATACATTTATTTTATGTGCATCAGTGTTTTGCCCACAGATATATTTATGTGGAAGTGTCAAATTCCCTGGAACTGGAGTTACAGACCGTTGTGAGCTGCTATGTAGGTGCTGGGAATTGAACCCACGTCCTCTGGAAGAGCAGCCAGTACCACTGAGCCATCTTTCCAGCCCCTCTGACTAAGCTTCAGTGGATATAGTGAGCATAGTAGAAGCCATATTTGGGAGGCTTGAGAAGCAGAAGCAGAAAAAGCTCTGTAAATTAAAGGCCAGCCTGCTCTACATAGAGAGTTGCAGGCTAGCCTGACCTACATAGTGATACCCCAATTTAAAAAAAAAAAAAAGACACATGAAGAAAATTCTAGAGAAAGCTAAGGGTAGGTAGATAGGCTTAGAAAGTACAAGTGATCAATTCACTCATGAGTTTGAAAATAAATGGAAAAGGAAAGTTGAATATTAGGGACTCACCATGATTAACATTGCTAAATCTATCTGTGGATAAAGAACGCATACCTATGAATGTGTATCAGTGATAGAGAAATGCATTGATCATCCACAGCCATGTAAGAAATAATGCAAACATACAATCACAAAAGCTGGCTTTCATTCACAGTTCTTGGGGGTTGGGGAACAGGGCCTTAGCTGGGTGATTCCTGCTCAGGGTCACTCACCAGTTGCAGTCAAAGTTTTGGCTAGAGCCATGGCCATCTGAAGGTTGTACTGAGCTGGAGAAATCTATCCAAGCTCACTCATGGAAACCTTGGGTTCTGGGGTAGAGGGTGGGAGGTGGGAGGTGGGAGGTGGGAGGTGGGAGGTGGGAGCTGGGAGCTGGGAGCTGAGAGGTGGGAGCTGGGAGCTGGGAGCTGGGAGCTGAGAGCTGGGAGCTGGGAGGTAGGAGCTGGGAGGTAGGAGCTGGGGGCTTGGAGCTTCAAGTCCTCACTATGGGAGCCTCTACAGAGTTATTCATGACAGAGCAGCTGGCTTCCTTAACAGAGAATGATCTGAGAGCAAGCCACCAATGATTAGCTGGGCGCATGCCTCTATCTGCTTAATTCTATTATTTAGAAATGAGTCCATGCAGCCAGTCCAGGCTCACGGGGGATAGGAAGTAAGCCCTACCTATTGAAGGGGGGGGGAGGGGGTAATCAACACATTCATAGACTGGGCATGACTAGACATGCCAGTGTAACCTATCATCCTAACAACAGGGAGGCAGGCTGAGACAGGAGGGTTAAGGGTGAGAGGCCAACTTGGGCTATGGAGTAAGATTGTCTAAAAAGCACTCAAGGGCATTTTTTTTTTTTATTTACAAGACAGGATTTCTTTGTGTAGCCCTGACTGCCCTTGAACTCAGAGATCCATCTGCCTCTGCCTCCCCAGTGTGGGAATTAAAGGCATAAGCCACCACCTCCTGGCTAGGGGCAAAACCATTTTACACCAATCTGTACAGCATATCATAGCTTAACTAAACACATATGTATTGTGAAGATAATTTATCACGAAACTTTCCTTTAAGAATCATGCCCAAACAGCTTCTTAACCTGGCAGTCTACGTTATAAAATCTAGTTAATGTATGGGCTAACACTGTTGGGTATAGCAAGTGCCATTATGAAAGGGTTTCCATGTTTCCTTCAAACACTAAAGTGAGTATTTTTTTATGCCTTGAGATTGTTAGCCTCATTTGAACACCCTTTCCCTGTGCTTGGGAAATTTCTCACACTTGAGGACACCATCGTAAAACAAACACTAGAACTTTTGCTTCCTGGACTCCCTTGCAGCTAGTTACTAGGGATAAGACTTTTGTTCTCACAGAAGATGTACATACGGAAAGCAGCGTCTTCCCCCAGAAGCAGATTCCCAGTGAAGGTGGAAGACATATCTCCCATGGTAGATTCTGGCCTTTAGCTCTCTGCATCTGAGAGGTGCTGTCCCTGAGTTGCTGTATATAATATAATACTCTCAGTGCTTCATCACAATGCTCCGAGATTGTCAGCCTCAGAACTGCTTCGCTTCAGCATACAAACTTAAGCATTGCCAAACAATAGTGATTTTTATTATGTCCATAAATACTGAAAATCAAGAGTTTAAAAAAAATGTATGGGCATTAGTTAGGGAAGCAGAAACCGGCCTGAGTAGGGCCACAGGCCTCATCCGGCCGGATCAGCACCAGGGGAGCTAGAGCGCAGGGTCGGCTGACACTCGCCAGCTACCCACAACACCCGCCACAGGATCTTAAGACTTCTGGAGAGTGGAACACAGCTTCTGCTCCAACCCAATTGCACTCGGGACCTGAGACTGCATTAGTTAGGGAAGCAGAAAACCGGCCTGAGTAGGACCACAGGCCTCTTCCGGCTGGACCAGCACCGGGGTACCGCCAGCTACCCACGACCCCAGCCACAGGATTTTGAGACTGCTGGTGAGTGGAACACAGCTTCTGCTCCAATCTTTAAACAGTGACAACGACAACAACTAACCCCAGAGATTACCAGATGGCGAAAGGTAAACGTAATAATCTTACTAACAGAAACCAAGACCACTCACCATCATCAGAACCCAGCACTCCCACTTCGCCCAGTCCAGGGCACCCCAACACACCGGAAAAGCTAGACACGGATCTAAAAGCATATCTCCTGATGATGGTAGAGGACTTCAAGAAGGACTTTAATAACACACTTAAAGAAATACAAAGGAACACTGGTAAACAGGCAGAAGACAGTAAAGAGGAAGCACAAAAATCCCTTAAAGAATTGCAGGAGAACACTGCTAAAGAGTTACAAATCCTTAAAGAAAAACAGGATAACATAATCAAACAGGTAGAAGTCCTTAATGAAAAACAGGAAAACACATCCAAACAGATGATGGAAATGAACAAAACCATACTAGACCTAAAAAGGGAAGTAGACACAATAAAGAAAACCCAAAATGAGGCAACACTGGAAATAGAAACCCTAGGAAAGAAATCTGGAACCATAGATACCAGCATCAGCAACAGAATACAAGAGATGGAAGAGAGAATCTCAGGTGCAGAAGATTCCATAGAGAACATCGGCACAACAATCAAGGAAAATGTAAAATGCAAAAAGATCCTAACTCAAAACATCCAAGAAATACAGGACACAATGAGAAGACCAAACCTACGGATAATAGGAGTGGATGAGAATGAAGATTTTCAACTTAAAGGACCAGCAAACATCTTCAACAAAATTATAGAAGAAAACTTCCCAAATCTAAAGAAAGAGATGCCCATGAACATACAAGAAGCCTACAGAACTCCAAATAGACTGGACCAGAAAAGAAATACCTCCCGACACATAATAATCAGAACAACAAATGCTCTAAATAAAGATAGAATACTAAAAGCAGTAAGAGAAAAAGGCCAAGTAACATATAAAGGCAAGCCTATCAGAATTACACCAGATTTTTCACCAGAGACTATGAGAGCCAGAAGATCCTGGACGGATGTTATACAGACACTAAAAGAACACAAATTCCAGCCCAGGCTACTATACCCAGCCAAACTCTCAATTAACATAGATGGAGAAACCAAAGTATTCCACGACAAAACCAAATTCACGAATTATCTCTCCACGAATCCAGCCCTTCAAAGGATAATAACAGAAAAAAACCAATACAAGGACAGGAACCACGCCCTAGAAACAACAAGAAGGTAATCCCTCAACAAACCTAAAAGAAGACAGCCACAAGAACAGAATGCCAACTTTAACAACAAAAATAACAGGAAACAACAATTACTTTTCCTTAATATCTCTTAATATCAATGGACTCAACTCCCCGATAAAAAGACATAGACTAACAAACTGGCTACACAAACAAGACCCAACATTTTGCTGCTTACAGGAAACTCATCTCAGAGAAAAAGATAGACACTACCTCAGAATGAAAGGCTGGAAAACAATCTTCCAAGCAAATGGTATGAAGAAACAAGCTGGAGTAGCCATTCTAATATCTGATAAGATTGACTTCCAACCCAAAGTCATCAAAAAAGACAGGGAGGGACACTTCATACTCATCAAAGGTAAAATCCTCCAAGAGGAACTATCAATCCTGAATATCTATGCTCCAAATACAAAGGCAGCCACATTCATTAAAGAAACTTTAGTAAATCTCAAAGCACACATTGCACCTCATACAATAATAGTGGGAGACTTCAACACACCACTTTCACCAATGGACAGATCATGGAAACAGAAACTAAACAGGGACACAGTGAAACTAACAGAAATTATGAATCAAATGGATCTGGCAGATATCTACAGAACATTCTATCCTAAAACAAAAGGATATACCTTCTTCTCAGCACCTCATGGTACCTTCTCCAAAATTGACCACATAATTGGTCACAAAACAGGCCTCAACAAATACAAAAATATTGAAATTGTCCCATGCATCCTATCAGATCACCATGGACTAAGGCTGATCTTCAATAACAAAATAAATAATAGAAAGCCAACCTTCACGTGGAAACTGAACAACACTCTTCTCAATGATACCTTGGTCAAGGAAGGAATAAAGAAAGAAATTAAGGACTTTTTAGAGTTCAATGAAAATGAAGCCACAACATACCCAAACTTATGGGACGCAATGAAAGCATTTCTAAGAGGAAAACTCATAGCTCTGAGTGCCTCCAAAAGGAAACTAGAGAGAGCACACATTAGCAGCTTGACAACATACCTAAAAGCACTAGAACAAAAGGAAGCAAATTCGCCCAAGAGGAGTAGACGGCAGGAAATAATCAAACTCAGGGGTGAAATCAACCAAGTGGAAACAAGAAAAACTATTCAAAGAATCAACCAATCAAGGAGCTGGTTCTTTGAGAAAATCAACAAGATAGATAAACCCTTAGCCAGACTCACTAGAGGGCACAGGGAAAGCATCCTAATTAACAAAATCAGAAATGAAAAAGGAGACATAACAACAGATCCTGAAGACATCCAAAACACCATCAGATCCTTCTACCAAAGGCTATACTCAACAAAACTGGAGAACCTGGATGAAATGGAGAAGTTCCTAGACAGATACCAGGTACCAAAGTTGAATCAAGATCAGGTTAATGATCTAAACAGCCCTATATCCCCCAAAGAAATAGAAGCAGTCATTAATAGTCTCCCAACCAAAAAAAGCCCAGGACCAGATGGGTTTAGTGCAGAGTTCTATCAGACCTTCAAAGAAGATCTAATCCCAGTTCTTCACAAACTATTCCACAAAATAGAAACAGAAGGTACTTTACCCAACTCATTCTATGAAGCCACAATTACTCTGATACCTAAACCACAAAAAGACCCAACAAAGATAGAAAACTTCAGACCAATATCCCTTATGAATATTGATGCAAAAATCCTCAATAAAGTTCTTGCTAACCGAATCCAAGAACACATCTAAACAATCATCCATCCTGACCAAGTAGGTTTCATCCCAGGGATGCAGGGATGGTTCAATATACGGAAATCCATCAACGTAATCCAGTATATAAACAAACTCAAAACAAAAACCACATGGTCATCTCGTTAGATGCGGAAAAAGCATTTGACAAGATCCAACACCCATTCATGATAAAAGTCTTGGAAAGATCAGGAATTCAAGGCCCATACCTAAACATGATAAAAGCAATCTACAGCAAACCAGTAGCCAACATCAAAGTAAATGGTGAGAAGCTTGAAGCAATCCCTCTAAAATCAGGGACTAGACAAGGCTGTCCACTTTCTCCATACCTATTCAACATTGTACTTGAAGTCCTAGCCAGAGCAATTCGACAACAAAAGGAGATCAAAGGGATACAAATTGGAAAAGATGAAGTCAAAATATCACTCTTTGCAGATGATATGATAGTATATATAAGTGACCCTAAAAATTCCACCAGGGAACTCCTAAGCCTGATAAACAGCTTCGGTGAAGTAGCTGGATACAAAATTAACTCAAACAAATCAATGGCCTTTCTCTACACAAAGAATAAACAGGCTGAGAAAGAAATTAGGGAAACAACACCCTTCTCAATAGTCACAAATAATATAAAATATCTTGGCGTGACTCTAACTAAGGAAGTGAAAGATCTGTATAATAAAAACTTCAAGTCTCTGAGAAAGAAATTCTAGAAGATCTCAGAAGATGGAAAGATCTCCCATGCTCATGGATTGGCAGGATCAACATTGTAAAAATGGCTATCTTGCCAAAAGCAATCTACAGATTCAATGCAATCCCCATCAAAATTCCAAATCAATTCTTCAACGAATTAGAAAGTGCAATCTGCAAATTCATCTGGAATAACAAAAAACCTAGGATAGCAAAAACTCTTCTCAAGGATAAAAGAACCTCTGGTGGAATCACCATGCCGGACCTAAAGCTCTACTACAGAGCAATTGTGATAAAAACTGCATGGTACTGGTATAGTGACAGACAAATAGACCAATGGAATAGAATTGAAGACCCAGAAATGAACCCACACACCTATGGTCACTTGATCTTCGACAAGGGAGCTAAAAACATCCAGTGGAAGAAAGACAGCATTTTCAACAAATGGTGCTGGCACAACTGGTTGTTAACATGTAGAAGAATGCGAATCGATCCATTCCTATCTCCTTGTACTAAGGTCAAGTCTAAGTGGATCAAGGAACTTCACATAAAACCAGAGACACTGAAACTTATAGAGGAGAAAGTGGGGAAAAGCCTTGAAGATATGGGCACAGGGGAAAAATTGCTGAATAGAACAGTAATGGCTTGTGCTGTAAGATCGAGAATTGACAAGTGGGACCTCATGAAACTACAAAGCTTCTGCAAGGCTAAAGACACCATCAATAAGACAAAAAAACCACCAACAGATTGGGAAAGGATCTTCACCTATCCTAAATCAGATAAGGGACTAATATCCAATATATATAAAGAACTCAAGAAGGTGGACTCCAGAAAGTCAAATAACCCCATTAAAAAATGGGGCTCAGAACTGAACAAAGAATTCTCACCTGAGGAATACTGAATGGCAGAGAAACACCTGAAAAAATGTTCAACATCCTTAATCATCAGGGAAATGCAAATCAAAACAACCCTGAGATTCCACCTCACACCAGTCAGAATGGCTAAGATCAAAAATTCAGGTGACAGCAGATGCTGGCGAGGATGTGGAGAAAGAGGAACACTTCACCATTGTTGGTGGGATTGCAAGCTTGTACAACCACTCTGGAAATCAGTCTGGCGGTTCCTCAGAAAATTGGACATAGTACTACCGGAGGATCCAGCAATACCTCTCCTGGGCATATATCCAGAAGATGTCCCAACCGGTAAAAAGGACACATGCTCCACTATGTTCATAGCAGCCCTATTTATAATAGCCAGAAGCTGGAAAGAACCCAGATGTCCCTCAACAGAGGAATGGATACAGAAATTATGGTACATTTACACAATGGAGTACTACTCAGCTATTAAAAAGAATGAATTTATGAAATTCCTAGCCAAATGGATGGACCTGGAGGGCATCATCTTGAGTGAAGTAACACAATCACAAAAGAACTCACACAATATGTATTCACTGATAAGTGGATATTAGCCCAAAACTTAGGATACCCAAGATATAAGATACAATTTGATAAACGCATGAAACTCAAGAAGAATGAAGACCAAAGTGTGGACACTGTGCACCTTCTTAGAATTGGGAACAAAACACCCAGGGAAGGAGTTACAGAGACAAAGTTCGTAGCTGTGATGAAAGGATGGACCATTTAGAGACTGCTGTATCCAGGGATCCATCCCATAATCAGCTTCTAAACGCTGACACCATTGCATACACTAGCAAGATTTTGCTGAAAGGACCCAAATATAGCTGTCTCTTGTGAGACGATGTCGGGGCCTAGCAAACACAGGAGTGGATGTTCACAGTCAGCTATTGGATGTATCACAGGGCTCCCAATGGAGAAGCTAGAGAAAGTACCCAAGGAGCTAAAGGGATCTGCAACCCTATTGTTGGAACAACATGATGTACTAACCAGAACCCCGGAGCTCTTGTCTCTAGCTGCATATGTATCGAAAGATGGCCTAGTCGGCCATCAATGGAAAGAGAGGCCCATTGGACTTGCAAACTTTATATGCCCCAATATAGGGGAATGCCAGGGCCAAAAGAATGGGAATGGGTGGGTAGGGAAGTGGGGGGCGCTATGGGGGACTTTTGGGATAGCATTGGAAATGTAATTGAGGAAAATATGTAATAAAAATATTAAAAATTAAAAAAAAAAAGAGTGCTGACTGCTCTTCCAGAGCTCCTGAGTTCAAATTCCAGCAACCACATGGTGGCTCATGACCATCTGTAATGGTATCCAATGTCATCTTCTGATATAAAAAAAAAAAAAAAATGTATGGGGGCTGGAGAGACAGCTCAGAGGTAAAAAGTCCTAGCTGCTCTTCTGGAGGTCCTGAGTTCAATTCCCAGCAACCACATGATAGTTCATAACCATCTATAACAAAATCTGGTGCCTCCTTCTTCTGGCATGCAGGCAGAACACTACACACAGTAAATAAAGACATCTTTTTTTTTTTTTTTTTTTTTTTATAGTGAGGCCAGGTGGGTTTTTTTTCTATGGTCTCTGGGCACTTAGAGGATTTAGTGGCTCTGGGTGAGGGGTTATCACCTGCGGATCAGGCATTGGAATCTGAAGACTTAAACACAGTCATTAGCAGCAGCTGATGGTTGAAGGCTGTTGGCTAAATAACTGCAGGTAGCTCCATGGGCTCCTCATATCACAGAAGAACACTATATGGGGTGTGAATGACTGTTATGGTACTCCTTATCAAAATATGATATGCTCCATCGATGATTAACTGACATCTCTTCCCAAGTAACCCAGGATTACTTGCAACTCTGATTAAAAACCAACTTGTGTTCCAGACCCATCCCTGAACTGAGGCCAGAAAACGGAAACGCAATCATTCCGAGCACCAGAAAGAATATTTCTGAGAGGAAGCCTCGGTGCAAAGCTGGGCTGGTAGAGAAGTTCTGCAGCCCCGGGCAACAAGAGCAGTGCAGGCAGGGGGCTTCCTTTAGTTGAGCAAGTCTGTAAGAGATCTCTATGGCCTCATTCAAAATGAGAATAGGAACGCCTACAGTACAGTTATTAAGAAAATTAACCGAGCCCCTGAGAAGTGGTACTCACTCTAAGCCTTTAACACTGACATTTGGGAGGCAGAGACAGGTAGGTCTCTGTGAGTTTAAGGACAGCCTGGTCTATATATAGAGTTCCAGGATGGCCAGAGCTACATAGTGAGACCCTATCTCAAAAAAAAAAAAAAAAATCGAAAAAGAAAAAAAAAAAATCAAGCTAGATAAAACTGTGTGTAGGGAGCTTAGAGCAATGCTTGGGTTATAGAGAGCACATGTTCTCATGTTCTCATTAGCATTTAAGACCCATTGCGTGCAGCTTAAGGCCTCTCTCTGATCACCTGGTAAGGTAATGTGGTGCTGACCCCATGTTACATTCCACCGGCTGCCTCCAGACTCTAGCAGTGTCCGCACAGAGGACAAGGCCTGAGGACCTGAGCTCTCTGGTGTACTTCTCTGAGTGCTTACCCTGGATGCCCTAAAGGTACTATTGAGGAACATGGTCAGTGGAGTTCCCGCCACTGGGAGATAGACAGGAGCTGTCTGGATGCTAGAGTTCCTTCTTAAGCAGTCCGGTCATACTTAACCAGGACTCAAGAGAACCAAAAGCTGGGTGTTCCCTGGGGGTCACGGAGCTGTGAGAGATGGCAGAGCAGTTGGATCATTACAGTGAAACTGAGAAAATGTTTGAAGGAGCCACCGGGAGGTCTGAAACAGTGGGGCACTTTGTGAAACAGTGCTGACCTAGGTTCACAGTCAAAGACTGAAGCCAGCCACCAGACCTGAATAAACCAAACATGGGGGTGGGTTAGGGGAGAGGGACAAGGTGGGACAGCCAGAGCAAGGCTCAGCCACCAGCTCCCTGCCTGCAGATGCAGAAACACCTAGCCTGGACCCTGGGGTAGAGCCAAGGTTTTGAGGGACAGCCGAAGTAATGAAAATAAACCGCTGTGCCCTAAATTGCTTTTTGTTGTGGGTGTTTTGTCCCAACAACAAAGCGGGGGGGGGGGAGGTAAAACAGGAAACAAGTTAAAACAAGGGTTTGCCCTCTAGGGGAGCTGTAGGGGTGGCAGGAACCCAGGAGGTCTTGTCCCAGCATTTGAAGCAGTGCAAAGGGGACAGTGTCTACACAACCAGGGAGGGGGGTGGGGGATTGGGCCACACTGCCCTGACCACACAGCTTTCTCCGGAACCTCCTCTTTCTCCGGAACCTCCTTCCGGCATGTCTTAGCACACTGGCGAGGAAGGAAAGCCGCGCACAGGTGCCGGGCCCCGGGAACCCATACGATTTAGAAGAAACACACCGATGGTTGCCCTGCGGACCCGTGCCCACACCGCCCGAGGGACCCCCTCCCACCTCCGCTCCGGAGCCCAGAAGTTAGCTGTGGAGTTTGTTTGTCGCGCCCGCGCACCTACAGTGAGCAAGAAGAGCTGGCGCCCGCCCGCCCGCCCGAGCTCTGCCCCGCTCTCTGCTCCTGCAGTTCCTTCGCCGCCTCCGAGATCTCGGGGCGACGGCGAGCGGCTGTGGCGGCGCGAAACCCGGGCGGCAGCCGCCGAGTCTCTGTAGCCGGGCCGGGAAAGCCGGGAGCGCCGCGCAGCCCGCGCAGAAGCATCCTCGAGTAACCGGGGAAATGAGTGTGAGCTTTGTAGGAACAGCAAGGAGAAGAGAGCACGTCTCCACCAGGATGGCCGAGTGGTTAAGGCGTTGGACTTAAGATCCAATGGACATATGTCTGCGTGGGTTCGAACCCCACTCCTGGTAGAGTTGCGGTTTTGTTCCTTGACGCAGTCTGTCAGTTTATTTTAGGTCCAGAGCTCTTGGAAATTTAAAAGTCTTATTTCAGTTGAAAGAAATGTTCTTTAATTCTTAATAGGGCGCTGCTACAAGGCAGCCCAATTTCCCGCAGTGAAGCGACCCTGTCTCCAAGAACCGACCTGAGCCAGGCGGGAAGAGGCTCAGCGGAGAGGTCTGGTATTGGCTAACTTTTTGCAAAAGTACTTTTGCACACAAGAAAAAAAAAAACAAGTCCGCTTCTGCCTTTCTCTTCCTCTGTCCGCTCCCCACTGCCTTCTTTTTTCTTCCTTTTCCTTTTTTTTCTTTCTTTCCTTTCTTTTCCTCCCCCCCCCCCGCACCAAAGTTTAACGTGTTCACATGCAGTCTTTCAAAAATGTACCATTTGACCATGAAGACCTAGAATTTGAAACATTTTCGATTTTTATCTTCTCTGATTTTCTTTGTTTTTTTTTTTTTTTTTTAGGTTTTTCGAGACAGGGTTTCTCTGTATAGCCCTGGCTGTCCTGGAACTCACTCTGTAGACCAGGCTGGCCTGGAACTCAGAAATGCGCCTGCCTCTGCCTCCCAAGTGCTGGGATTAAAGGAGTGCACCACCCTATTTTCTTCAAAAATGTTTTAATCAAAGCAGACCAAGACCTTAAACACATTTTGTAGGCGTGGCTCAAGGAACTCCCCAGCCTTTTGAACAAGTTGAGACACTGATTAAATAAACCCCTCTCTACAATCCTAAAACCTCGAAAACGTTGGTTATTACCATTGATCATTTATTTTCACGTGTTCCTCAGGTCCATTCAGTTATCTGGAGTCCTAGAAAAATATTTTTCGAAAAACTCCGAACTCTGTGGGAAATGATATCAGCATATTTAAATTGTGACACCTACTGGTAAACTTGAGGTAAGTTTGTTTAAATAAACCTTACTCATTTATTTTTTTTTTTTTTAATAACTGTCTTAAGGAGATGTCAGTTACAGACAGGAAGTTGACTTTTCCTCCTCTTTTAAATCTTTATTTATTTATTTATTTAAAAAAGCTCTTCCATTAGGCAGAATAACTCATCACTGAGATAATTTTCATGAGCATTGTTTTAACTGTATGATGAAACCCTTCTTTGGCGTCAATAATCTTTGTTTCAGTTACGCATTTTCCTTTCAAATGCTGAAGACAGCTGTGAAGTTAGGGGGATATGTGTATGTATGCATGTATGTGTGTATGCATGTATGTTTGTTTGCATGAGCCATCAGTGTTAAACAGACATCATGGTCAGTTGGAAGACTCCTACACCAGAAGCGTTCTCAGTCCTCCTCGGAGGTCAGTTAGGGTTTGGGGACTTGGATTAGCTTTTTGGTTTTTCACTTTTATTCATTTATTTTAGTGTGTATGCGCGATTGTCTGTAAGTGCACCGCATGGGTGCAGGCTGCCCGGCCAGGAGGAAGCTACGGTGGGCTCGGGGCGCCAAACCCAGGTAGGTCCTCTGTAAGAGCAGCAAGTGCTCTTAGAGGCTGAGCCACCTCCTCAGCTCCATCCAGGCTGCTGTTTATCTTTAGGTAGAGTTTCAATTAGTCAGGAAATACATCAAATGCATGCAGTGTACTTCGGGCATGTGCTAATGATTCAAAGGAAGGAAGATTTAATGCCTCAGGTTCTTAAATTTTTATTAGTATATTCATAGCACAAAATGATGTATTTCATAATGACATTTTCAAACCTGTGTATCCCGTGGTTTGCTTGTATGCAGCCTGTTGCTCTGTGTTGCTCGACCCACTCTTGTGGCCGAATCCTTTACTCTTCCCATGTACTGCCCCATCTATGTTCAAGTTTTATAGATATCCATTTCCAAAGCAGATTCCACAGGAGAGAGAATCTGTGGTATATGTCTTTGTGAACTGTCTTGTTTCCGTTAACATGATCTCCAGTTTCATCTTTCTTCTGAAAATGGCATAAGTTTGTTCTGAGATATGGCAGAACAAAAACCCTATTGTGCAGGTACACTGAGTTTTCTCTATTCACTCAGCCACTGTTTAGTGTCTGGGCTGACCTCTTTCCTTGGCAGCCGGGGGATGCAGCTTTAAACATGTCTGCATATGTGTCTTTGCACACGGATCTTTGCAGTTGCTGTCTTAGGTTTCTTTGGTTAACACCCAGGAGTAGTATACTATATGGTAGGTCTATTTTTAGGTGTGTGTGTGTGTGTGCGTGTATTTTGAGACAGGGTCTCTCTATGTCCTGGATAGACTGGAATTCACTATATAGACCATTCTGGCCTTGAACTCACAGAGATCTGCCTGCATCTGCCTCCCAAGTGTTAAGATTAAAGACATGGGGTCACTGCTATGCACAGCTTTTGGAAGGAGGAGATTTTTTTAAAATTGATTTTGTTTTGTTTTGTTGGTTTGAGGTTTTGTTTTATTCTGTTTTGGTTGGTTGGTTGGTTTAGTTTGGTATGATTTTTTTTTGCGTGTGTGATTTCTTAATGGTAGCCTTTCTGACTAAGATGAAATGGAATCTCGAGATAGTTTAATAGTAAGGATGACACCAAAGGAGGCAGAGAACATGCATCTATTCGTATCTGTACGATTAGGCACAGGACTATTGTGAACCAACCTGGCTTAAGCTTAATTTCCATGAACATAAATGTCAGTGCTTCTAGACCTGGAACGGAGTGATGGCTGTTTCACCATTTAAACGAATGATACAAATGAACGCCTTTAATTAAGTGCATATGCTTTTAATTAACCACTTGGGAGGCAAAGGCAGGTGACTCTCTGACAGTGTGACACCAGCCTGGTCTACATAACACATTTTAGGCAAGCTAGGGCTAGTTAATGAGGCCCCAGTGGAAGGAAGGAAGGAAGGAAGGAAGGAAGGAAGGAAGGAAGGAAGGAAGGAAGGAAGGACATAGTTAAAACTGAATCCTAGGCGATAGGTGTCAGTATTGCACACAGACTAAAGTCCACATAGAGACATATGAAGTGCCGTGCCAGTGTGAGCAGACTGCCCCGGGCAGGAATGGTCTGGGACACAGGAAGTGAGTCAGTCAAGGGCAGCACTGGCTGTTCTGTCAGCCCTCTCAGTCCAGGGCCGGCCCTGGGTGCTCACCAGTGTGAACTGGGACCTAAGCCTAACAGAGTGAGTGCCTCTAGAATGTCATGTGCACTCTCCGCACACTGAATAAATGAATGGCCCCCAAGTCCCCTGGACATAGTTCACCCCTGATTCTGTTCATTGTATCCTCATCTGGAGAATGTGGTAGAAATGTGCCACAAATACATTTTAATCAGGTTTGGTAGACACACAGACACACAAATGACTGCTGTATTAAGAAACACAGCGAGGGGCTGGAGAGATGCTCAGTGGTCAAGAGCACCAGCTGTTCTTTCAGAGGACCTAGGTTCAATTCCCAGTCGCTCACAATTGTCTACAACTCTAGTTCCGAGGGATCTGGCACCTTCATACATATTCACATGTATGCAAAATACCAATCCACATTAAAAAAAAAAAAAAAGATAGCCTGGGCCTAGTGGAAGTCTATAATCCCAGCACTCAGAAGCCGGAGTTACATAGTAGATTCCAGGCCAGCCAGGCTACAGTAATGCCTGTCTCAAACAAGGAAAGTAAGACAGCAACAGCTACAGCTATAGCTACAGCTACAGCAACAGCAACAGCAACAGCAACAGCTACAGCTACAGCTATAGCTACTGCAACAACAGCTACAGAAAGAGTTGATGTTTGCCTCTTGGGGCTGGAGAGATGGCTCAGTGGTTAAGAGCTAGTTCTTCTAGAAGACACAGGTTCAATTCCCAGCACTCACTTAGTGGCTCACAACTGACACTCAAGTGCATGTACCTGAATGTAGATTCTCTCTCTCTCTCTCTCTCTCTCTCTCTCTCTCTCTCTCTCTCTCTCTCTCTCCAGCTACAGCTATAGTTATAGCTACTGCAACAGCTATAACTACAGCAACATCAGCTACAGAAAGACTTGATATTTGCCTCAGGGGCTGGAGAGATGGCTCAGCGGTTAAGAGCACTGACTGCTCTTCCGAAGGTCCTGAATGAGATCTGATGCCCTCTTCTGATGTCTCTAAAGACAGCTACAGTGTACTTAAGATATAATAATAAATAAATCTTTATGCCAGAGCCTGCAGGGCCGATCAGAGCAAGCAGAGGTCCTGAACTCAAATTCCCAGGAACCACATGATGGCTCACAACCACATGTGTACTCATATACATTATAAATAAATAAATAAATCTTTACCAAAAAAAAATAGTAAGAACAATTTAAAAAAAAGTATATTTGTCTGAGTTCTCCAGTCTCCCTCCTACATAACTACACACAGAAGCAGGCATGCTTGTAAAATCCATAATTAATACACATCCCATAAGGCCACACAGAAGTGTGATTAGAAACACATAGCACAAGAGATTTTGGGAGAAGCAGGTATTTTTTTGGTTTGGTGTTTGTTGGTTGCTTGATTGGTTGACTTTAAATAGGGTCTTGCTATTTAGCCCAGGATAGACTCAGACTCACTATATAGCCCATGCTGGTCTTGAACTCAAGGCATTCCTGTCCCTTGCTCCAGTACTGAGTGAAAGAACTGGATTCGGCACAGGACTCAAAACCAAGTTCTCAGCACAAAGATTTATTTGCCCCTAGGGATAAAGGGCAGGGAATAAAAGACAAAGACAAAAGATGGAGGATGAGGGGAGGGAAAAGACAAGGGGGAATTTGCCCAGAGGAACAAAAGACTGCCTCTAGTTAGAGAGGAGACAGACCATGGCCCATAGGCAAATGTGGTTTATAAAAGGGGAAAGGGGATCCTGTGTTAGGGTGAACTGGTTTGTTTTGATTGGGCATGGTCAGCTTTAAAGGTGGCTTGTGACTGATGGGCATCAGTACTTTGATAGCTGGACCTTGGTGATCAGCCTTAGGGGGAGGAAGTGAACAAATGAAACCGTGAAGGCTAGCTTCAGGAATGCAATCTAACGGTTTTAGCAAGAGGGGAGAAGATGGGTAGCAGGCCATGGGTGCCGTGCTTACCATGCTCAGGCCCCTTAGAGCCTTCGCTGAGATCCCGGCCCTGCTGTTCCCGGTTCTGCTCAGCTCCTTTTAACCCGAGATCCACTAAAGGGGGCTCTGGAGTCATCCCCCTTAGCCTGGCGCTTGAGCTTCTCCAGCTCTCTGTGGTCTCACCTATGAGATCTTTATAACAATTGATTCAGAGGGGCCGATGTGATGCAAGTGTAACGAGGGCGTGGCCTATAGAGATGGCTCTGCGCTAGCAGGATTTACGAATCAGTTTTTATACAATGGCAAGGTTGCTCGAGAAATCTATGCAGTGTATCTTGTATTTCCATAAAATTTTAGGACAATAAAAAAAATTTTTTTTTTTTCAGGCTGGAGAGATGGCTCAGCAGTTAAGAGCACTGACTACTCTTCCTAAGGATCTTAAGTTCAAATTCCAGCAATCACATGGTGGCTCACAACCACCCATAATGAGATCTGACGCCCTCTTCTGGTGAGGCTGAAGACAGCTACAGTGTACTTACGTATAATAATAAGTAAATCTTTAAAAAAAAAAAAAGATTTCATTTCAAAAACGGGAATTTTGGAGGAAAACATGGATTGCATTTTTCTTATGTTTATTGAATTTCTTGTTTCACTTAACAGTCTTTAAATGCCTAGTTTTCCAGTGGCAGCACCTTCAAAGGCAGAATTGTGGGTAATTCCTTAAATAATGTCTTGGGGTTTTTGTTGTTGTTTTTTTTTAAGTAATGTTTTGAAATCTAACTTGAAAAGAAAAGAAAAATAAACTCTGAGTTTTCAAATACACAGTGAGTGAGTTTATTGTTTTTCCCCTGGGTATCACACACCCACTGGGTTAGTCACAAATAGCTATATTAAGGTTGTTGTCCACATTTTTTAAACACTAGCAATTCTGACCCACCCAGTTCAGTTATTTAAAATGTAACCTGACCTTAATATTTGTTTATTCTATGTATGAAAAAGTAAGAAATCTATATCGTTGGGAAGATGTAAAAAAATATTATGTAATGTTCTGCTTCCAAGTGCGGGGAGGTGACTTTATGTGTGACTCCCATTGAAGTCCATTACTATACAGGCTTTCTGTGTTTTTACTGTGACTAGGTGTCATACTTAATCCCATTGGTGCACTACAAAGAATCGCCTGAAAAAGGGTCATCTCTTAGCCTGAAATAACAAGTGTAAGTTTCCATGATTTACTGAAGAACGATATCCCAGACTCAAACAGTATGTAAACAGAAAGAGTATTTATTCTGCAGAAGTCCAGGTGCTGGGGTTTCCTATTACCAAGAGAGAGAGAGAGAGAGAGAGAGAGAGAGAGAGAGAGAGAGAGAGAACCAAATGAGCTTGCAGGCTAGATTTAAAACATGTCTCTATCTTACTCCATCTCTAGGGACATTCCATTACCGGGGCGGGGCATGGGGGCTGGAACCTGTTACCAGGGAGGTCTGGAAACCTGCTGGACCCACTGTCCTTGTTCTAGGATAGGTGGCTGGGCACCTTCTAGTTTCTGACTAGCTGCCTGAAGCCTGAGGGTTTTTTTTTTACATATATATATTATATATATATATATATATATATATATATATATATATATATATATATATATATATATAAAAACTCACTTGCCTGGACTTGCCCAGTTCTTAGGCCTAGTCTCCTAGGCTGTCAACTTGAAGCCTGTCATGGAGTCAGACTACCCTCCACAACAAGTAAATGTTAAAGAGGCCCCGTGGGCTCAAAGGCCCTCAGTATTCCATGGAACTGAATCAACTAGTCAATTCCCTTGACTGAGATTTGTAGTCTCTTGTGTAGAATCCTTGGGCCAAAGTAAATTGCTGATGGGAAAGTCTTTCCCTGTCCAGGAGAAGAATGAAGGGCGGGCCTGGGCGCCAAGACAGCCTCCTACCCCCCTCCTCCAACCCCCATCCCCCCAACCTCCAGTTTCCTTGCTCTCTACATCTTGAGTCCACAGGCCAGTCTGCTGCTCCTGGAACACAAAGCTACAGGAGTCCTTTTGGGTTTGTGTTCTGTAATGTTTTGTTTTGTTTTGAAAACAGGGTCTTACTATGTGGCCTAGGCTGACCTCAAATTTACAATCCTGCTTCAGCATCCTGGCTGGTAGGATTATTGAGTGTGTGCCATCATACCCCCATTTATCCATAACCCATCTTGTCTATATGTTTAAAGTTTTTTTGTTTTTGGGCTTTTTTGGTTTTTTGTTTTTGGTTTTGTTTTTTTTTTGGCAGATGAGGTGGGGTTAAGACAGGGTTTCTTTGTGTAGCCCAGACTGTATGGAACTAGCTTTGTAGACCACACTGGCCTCAAACTCACAGAAAATGGCCTGCTTTTTTTTTTTTTTTTTTTAAGGCATTAAAGCAGTGGGATTAAAGGTGTTCACCACCACTGCACAGCATTTAGTAAAATGTTCCGTCGAGAAACCAGCACACTGAAAACCACTAGGCTTTCGTTCCACCTGAGCAACCCTTCATTCGGTAGGTTTAGGCTTTGTTTTGCTTTGTTTGCTTGTGTTTTTTCGAGACAGGGTTTCTCTGTGTAGTGTTGGCTGTCCTGGAACTCACTCTTCTGTAGATCTCAAACTCAGAGAGAGGTCTACCTGTCTCTGCCTCCCAAGTGCCGGGATTAAAGGTATGTGCCATCACGGTCTCTCTCAGTAAGTATTTTTAAAGTGCCCAGAATTGGCACTGCTATGCTGGTTGCCACAATATCCTGGCAAATAAGACAGACACAGTCCTGGGCTGGGTATGTAGCTCAATTAGCATGCCTGAAAACCCCGTGTTTGCTCCCCAGCACTACCTAAAACTCGGTGTGGTGGGGCACACTGATAATCCCAGCCTTTTAAGAGGAGTTCAAAGTCAGCTAATGAGAGAGCTCCAGGGAACCCTGAGATACATGGGACCCTCCCAGGGTTGCGTGAGAAGACAAGGCCCTACTTCTTGTGTTAGGTAACTAATAGCAGTAGTTCTTCCCTAGCTGCTTCAGACTGCTCTCCTTGAACAGCAGCCAGTGGGAGAGAGTCTATGTTCACTGGGATGGACACTGGGATGGGGGAGCAGAGACTAGGCCCAGCTGATTGGGTCTAGTCTGCATGCTCTCCTCATGTGCACCTGATATGACCCTTTAACCCTGGGCCATTTCCCATGTCTCAAATAGCCAAGAGTCTTGGTGTTCATCCCAATACTGATTTTGACTCTCTTCTTCTCACTGACTTTAACTATTTGTTTTAAGGAGATTAGGATTCTCCAGGCTGGTGAGATGGCTCAGTGGTTAAGAGCACTGACTGCTCTTCTGAAGGTCCTGAGTTCAAATCCCAGCAACCACATGGTGGCTCACAACCACCTGTAATGAGATCTGATGCTGGTGTGTCTGAAGGCAGCTACAGTGTACTTACATATAATAATAAATAAATCTTTGGGCCAGAGCAAAAATCTGTACATTATACTCATATACATAAAATACATAAATAAATAACTCTACCAAAATTAAGATATATTGTCTCATTAAAATGTTCTTATTTTTTAAGCTTCCTGTTTAATCTAGTGAGTCATTAGTGACCCTGTGTTGGTGAAGACCTGGTGGAATTTTGTGTAGGTGGGTGGGTGGGTGAGTGGATGGAGAGGCCAAAGGTCAACTTTGGTGTCCTTTCTCAGAAGCCATCCACCTCATTTATTTATGACAGGGTCTTTCACTGGGACCTGGAGCTCACCAGGCTAGGCTGTCTAGGGCTAACAGGACAAGTTTATGCCAGCTGGCTTCTTATACCAGTCCTGGGGAACCCAGGGCCTCATGCTGAGCTATCTCCATAGCCCAAGACCTGGTGGGATTCTAAAGCTTTGCTCTCTCCACATCATTTCTTATAGCCATAGGACCTCTTCCTGGTTTTACATTAGGGCAGTTTAACAGCTGTTGTCAGATTGGAGGCTTGTCTCATTTTTAAGGGCAACACATGTTCAATCTGGCTGAGACAGAGTTACCAGTCCCTCAGTTTCTTAATGACATATAAGCAACTCCTCCTCCTCCTTTTCCTCCTCCTACTGCTCCTTCACTTTGCCACCCTCCTCCTCATGGCCTCCCCAGCATTGTTCCCCCAACCCCTTCACCCATGAGGTCTCACTGATCTTAGTTGATCTCAGACTCCTGTAGCTGAAGAGGACCTTGAACTTCTGATGTTCCTGCCTCCACCTTCCAAGTACTAGGATACAGCTCATACCACCTTGCTTATTTTATGAGGTTCTGAGAATCAGCCCAAGGTCTTATGCATGGGGCACAGAACATGCTATCAACTTAGATAAAGCTCCACCTCCACCGATGGCCATTTTTTTGTTTGTTTGTTTGTTTTGGGTTTGTTTGTTTGTTTGTTTTGGGTTTTTTTTTCGAGACAAGGTTTCTCTGTATAGCCCTGGCTGTCCCAGAACTCACTTTGTAGACCAGGCTGGCCTCGAAATCAGAAATCTGCCTGCCTCTGCCTCCAGAGTGCTGGGATTAAAAGCAGACCGCCATTTTTAACAGTGTCTTGAGCCCTTATCAACAGGCCCTACTGACTTGTCAACCATGTTCCTCTTTAAGAGCAAATTGTGTCTAAAGTATTATTATGAAAGTAAACTACGTATAAACAGAATATCGATATCCCAAATACCAATCTCAGGAAAGCTTTTTAGTTCAAGGGAAGTTTAGAAATGTTTTGTTGGTGTTTTCTTTCTTTGTATGATTGGGTGTGTATTGGGGTTATGGGGGCGTGTTTGCATTTGAGACAGGATCCCTGCAACCAGGCTGACCTCAGACTCATGGTTCTCCTGCCCCAGCCTCCTGAGTGCCAGGACTGTAAGCGTGTTGTACCACACTCAGCTTTTAATACCTTTAATCTAGGCTCCTTGAAGTTTAGAGAGGTGATGAAAGTCACTTGAGAGAAAAATCTGCCTACCTGATAAAGTTTCTTTGGTAGACAAAAGGAGGAAGAGGAGGAGCAGGGGGAGGAGGGGGAGGAACAGCTGCATACAAAGCCTCTCCTTAAGCAAGCTCTGAGCCACCCCTTGTCTGATTTCATAGTGTTGTGCCCACAGATCACATTCTTGAGGCTGTGGTTGTGTGGAAAGGGCAAGTACAGAGGAAGAGGGAAGATTCTTTCTAAATAAAGGGAGATTTGAGTGGACAAGCGGAGAGCATGCTCCTCACAGAGGCATCTGAACTTGAGCGGGGGAGGCAGTCCTCCAGAGGGAACTTGGAGTTGAACATCCGCGAAGTAACAGAGAGGGTTCTGTAGGGACAAGGGCGAGCTGGCAGGCGCTCAGAAAAGTCTGCCCGCTGCGACTGCCGCTTCTGACTAGTTCTCTAGGATCCATGGCTGGGGGCACAGCCTGCCTACCACCACCTCTGAACAATGTGGCTGGTGAAGTGCCTGAGATGTGAGCATGCTTTCACGGAATTCAGACAGGCAGTTCTCCACAACACCTCCCTTACCAAAGTAGCATCATTATTCCCTGTCACCACCAAACAAATCTAGACGTTTTGCTCTCCTCCCCACCCCCATCTCACAATTATTTAGAAAATAATGACCAGACTGTTCTCTGTCTCTGCCTCTCCCATCTACCCTCCTTTTCTTCGATAGAAATCTAAGCACTGTGTTTAAACACCAAGCCAAGGAAGAAGGCCGTGTTGCCCCACTTTTTTCTTTTAGCTCCCAGCAGCCATGAAAATAGGTCCTGGTGAGTGACCAGGCAGAGAAGTATTGCCAAACAGCTTCCAGGGGAAGCTGAGAAAAACTTCGTGCGCATGCTCTTTGCCTGTTCCTACATAGATAACGATGGCTGCCATTTTAACATCAATTACACCACGAAGATGGAAGACACAGGAAAAGTGAGTTAGGAAAAGCTTCTTCCTAAGTCTTTCTAAATCACAGCGGCACTCAGCGCTAGCAGTCCTAGCCTCTGTGAATCCACGAGAACAGATACACAGAAAAATAAATAAATAAATAAAGTCTTAGGAGATTCTTCGCTTGCAGCTGTTGCTAGCTCTACCTGATGGGAATACGGACTAGTATAAATTTTAGTATTACTAGAAGCAATCCAAAAACTCACTACCTGTGCCCCACGCTAAGACATAGCTGTTCCCTGCCACACCCTGGACCCTGTGATCTCAATGCTGGACCTTGTGCATGCTAAACACTCTATCACCGAACTACATCCATCTCTTAGTCTTTTTTTTTTTTTTTTTTTTTTTAATCATGTGTCCTCTCAATTCTACTCTGAAACTGACATGCAATTTAAGGGCACTATCAGATCTTCAATCCAACTACCTGAATATCCTTGAAGAAATTGTATCAGACTGAAAACACAGCCAACAGTATCAGCATTAAGGCATCAGGCAAAACAGACAAGAGCCCGGGTATGTGTCTGTCTGAAAGTTTCTGAGAACACTACAGGGACAGTGCAGGATGTGGTCCCAATAGTGCAGCCCTGTCCTGGGATTTCCTATTCTCTGCTTTCCTCAAAGATTAAATATGCAGGCTAGAGGCTAGAAAGACAGGATAAGAGACATGAACTTACATGTGGCAATAAAAGCCAAAACAGGAAAAAAGAAAAAGAAGACGATCTAAGAGAACTGGAGATGTAGCTCAGTTGGCCAGATACTAACCCCAGAACGCACCAAGCCCTGGGTTTGATCCCTAGACCCAAACAAACAAAAACTGTGTAGTAATGCATGCCTACCATCTGAGCACGTGGGAGAAGGAAACTGGGACAGAAGGACAAGATTATCCTCTGCTACATAGTAAGTTGGAGCCAACACAGATTACATGAGGCTGGTGAAATGCCCGAGAACATCAGAAATTAAAAATAAAGAAGGTGAGAAGAGGGCCTCTGAGTGTTGTCTGTATCACATGGGGATACCTGTGTTTGTTTGTTTTTTGTTTTTTTTCAAGTCAAGGTTTCTTGGCTGTCCTGAAACTCTGTAGCATCTACATGTTTGTATAGCAATCTGTATGTTCATACACACACAAACGTGTGCGTGTATATATCATATAATACAATATTGAGAGGACTGAGTGCCAGAGCCCTTGAAACTCCTGGTCATCCAACCACTGCTTCAGGCAGCCACTCCAAGGACATGTTGTCATCTGGCCTGAAGTAAGAATAGGTAGCTAGAATGAGTAAGCCACCCCCTGGGAGGTCTCCAGAGCCTAATCAATTATAGAGTCAGTCAGACCTCTAAAGATAGAGCTAACCAATCAAGGTAAAAGGGCACAAAGCCCTCCCTGGAATTCCCCGACTGACAATAAAAGCTAAGCCTATCCACCAGGTAACTCCATTCCCAACTGGGGAGAGCCCTGCCTGCATGCAGGAGACTCAGCTGAATGAATGCTCTATGCTTTTGCATACTACTTGAGCCCCCGGTCTTCCTTCAGCAACTCTTGGACCCTAACAATATCATTTACTATATATTTTACTTGTCATATTTATGATACATATTACATATATCATATAACAAGTATGTAGAGCAGAAGCATACCTGCCTCTGATGACGTTATACATTATGTATCTATTGGTTTTCATCATTGTCTTAGATTATGCTTTTCCCAATTTCCCAATTGCATCAGTTTCTCGTACTCTTGGTTTAATCTTATTTTGCTCCTTATGGCTCTAGGAGCAACAGACTGATATTTAAGTGTGTGTGTGTGTGTGTGTGTGTGTGTGTGTGTACACTTAGACTGGCAGATGCTTGGGAGCCTATAGAATCAGGTTTGTGAGCATTCTGTTGTATAGCAATTTCCTGCAAACTGGAGCATTTCACTCTGGAGAGAAAACCCTTTAAGACTTCCAAAGTTTGTAACTGCAGGGTTCCACATTCCTTTAAAGCCAGCAGTCAGGGATAGAGGCAGGAGGATCTCTGGGAATTTGAGATCAGCCTGCTTTACATAATAAGCTCCAGACCCACCCAGGCAACACATTGAGACCCTGTCTCAAACAAAGAAACAAAAACAAAGGACAAAACTACTTAGGAAGTTTTTAAAGGTTTGTGAAGAGGAAAGGTAACAACTCACTAGTCTCAGGAAGAGCCAGAAACTGACCATAGGTACTCTGCTGCCTGCTTTTGATTTGTTGTTGTTGGGTTTTTTTGTTTGTTTTTTGGTTTTTTTTTTTTTTTTTTTCTGAGACAGGATTTGCATGTATGTGTCTGTGTATCTGTGTTTGACATGATTCCAGTGGGAGCAAACATCTAGTCTACTCACTGCAGCTAGGGCAAAGCCAACAGACCAAAGTAATGATACCCAACATCCAGTTACTCATTGAAATGTAGGTGAGAGATTACTTACAGTAGTATGGACTTAAATGCACCTGCATCACCAAAGAGCCCAGTCTACTGTAGGTGATTACATAGGAAAACTGCTGCTTTTTTTTTTTTTTTTTTTTTTGAGATAGAGATTCACAATGTAGCCCTAGCAGGTCTGGTACTCACTGTATAAAGCAAACTGATCTTGAACTCACAGAGATCCTCCTGCTTCTGCCTCCTGACTGGTAGACTAAAGGAATGGGCTCCACTCTCATTAGAAGCCGAAGCCCACCCTTGACTACATAGAGAGTCAGATGGCAAAATAACAACTAATCAACAAAAACAAGCCATTTACTTGGGCTGGAAAGGTAACTCAGTTGCATGGAATTGCTAGGCACGTGCAAGCTCTAGGTATAAATGCCAGCACAAGGGATGGTTTACAAGTTGATTGCCAGTCTGCTCTCTAGATCTTAGTTAAAAGGCCAAATAGCAATCAAATCCCCATCTGTGCTGGAAGAAAGAGAAAGCCGGAAAGCAGGAGTCTTACCAGAGGCCTGACAGTCATCTAAAGGAAAAAGGGGGCCACAGCCGCTACTAGCTTCAGTGTTCACATTGGCCTTGAGGCCATAGCAATATGTGCTCCGCTGGCCTCTTACCACCTGGGGAAGTCTAGAAATTGAGACCAGCAGGGTACCTGAGAAACTGGACTGCTCTCCTGGTGATAAGGGATGGGGGAATCAGGATAGACGTTCAGAACTTGGAAAACTTACTGTCTTTACCCCTCATTCCCATCTATAGTTCCTGTATTTATTTCCACTTTGTTAGAACTTAGTGTTTGCACATTTCTTTAATCACGAAGAAATGGTTTCTTCTTTTTATCTGTTTGCTGGTGATCACTTGCTAAATATATTTTACCAGTTTATCTACTTCAGCCCAAAGTTGACTCCTCCACACCCAAAGATAAACCACTGTAATTATTTATTCTCTTGAAAAGGGACAGGAGGTGTGCGTGGCAGTCGTGTGCACCTTTCATCCACCCGAATGACACTGAAGAAGAATAGCTGAGATCCCTTAACTGTGGCTCGTGTTCCCAGAGTCGCCCAATTGTAGGAGATAATTGAGGTTTGTAGAATGCATTGAGAAATTTTTATTTATTTTTTTGGACAGCCTCACCCATAGCTCTATATTTTTAAAGATCTGTACTGAATTTCAACTGTCAATTCTGAGGGCTGGTTAATTCTTCAAGGTTCTCTGAGAGGAGCAGAAAGCTAGAGGGTTTGAATTTATGTAACTCTCTGAGGCCAGGCTATGTAGGTCTTTATTACATCGCCTTGATTTCTTTTTTGGAGGCCTTATATATATATATATTTTTTTTTTCTGTTTAGCAATTTTCTTAATTATAAGAACAAACACTAATGCTCTTCCCTTCTAGTCACTGAAAAAGGGGGGGGGCTGTGCTAAAATTTGTTTTCTATTCTGCAGAAAGCAATATTTTCTGAATCTTCCCCTATCAGGTAGATGGATTTAAAAAAATGGGTCACATAAGAAGCTTGAACGGACCTAATGGGCAGAAGAGACAGAAATCTAATGCTATATTTATTCACAGAATGTGCCAGACTGAGGTGAAACACAGCCATCATTCCTCTGCAGTGGCAAAGGCATGCTTCAGACGACCTTTATTTCTCTGCTGCATTAGTTTCTTGGTTCGTTATTAGGGAACACCTCACAGGCTCTTGGGAGAAGTCTTGGCTGCTTAGAATATTTTATGATAATCTTCTCTGCTTCTGCTTTCTTTCCTATTTATTTATTTATTTGTTTATATTTTTTGAGGTATAACAGCACTGGGTGTCCTGAAACTCTCGTTATAGACCAGAATGACTTCAATCTCAGAGATCTGCCTGCCTGAGAGCTGACAGTAAAGACATGCACCCCCATACATGCTCAAAGATAGAACATGTTTTCTTTTTTGTTTGTTTTTGTTTTTGTTTTTCAAGATAGGTTTTCTAGGGCTGGAGAGATGACTCAGTGGATAAGAGCACTGACTGCTCTTCTAGAGGTCCTGAGTTCAAGTCCCAGCAACCACACGGTGGCTCACAACCATCTGTAATGAGATCTGATGATCTCTTCTGATGTGTCTAAAGACCATTACAGTGTACTTATATGTAATGAATAAATAAATATTTAGAAAATTGTACCTTAAAAAAAAAGATAGATTTTCTCTGTATATCTCTGACTGTCCTGGAACTTATTCTGTAAAGCAGGCTGGCCTTGAACTCAGAAATCCTAGCTGCCTCTGCTTCCCGAGTGTTGGGATTAAAGGTGGGTTGCCACCGCATCCCTGTGTTCTTAATTTTAACTGCTTTTCAAATTCCATCTTCGACTTGCTTGTTATATAAGAAAATTTTGGTGGAAAATGCTGGGATGTAGATGAAGGGGGCTTCGGATACCCTGGAACTGCAGCTACAGTGGTTATGAGCTGTCTGGTGTGGGTGGTGCGAACTGAACTCACGTTCTGTGAAGAGTGGGTAGCACAGGCTCTTAGGTATGGATGGAGCCATCTCTCCAGCCCTCTAGATTACTGACTTATAGTCAGTTCTTAGATGGCCAAAACTAATCATAAACAAAACACAAGAAAATAATTTGGGGGGTTTTCAGATTGTTTTAACCAAATTCTATTTTCCTTCAGATGATTTTAAGTTGGTGTTTTAGTCAGGGTTTCTATTCCTGCACAAACATCATGACCAAGAAGCAAGTTGGGGAGGAAAGGGTTTATTCGGCTTACACTTCCATACTGCTGTTCATCACCAAAGGAAGTCAGGACTGGAACTCAAGCAGGTCAGAAAGCAGGAGCCGATGCAGAGGCCATGGAGGGATGTTCTTTACTGGCTTGCTTCCCCTGGCTTGCTCAGCCTGCTCTCTTATAGAACCAAGACTACCAGACCAGAGATGGTCCCACCCACAGGGGCCTTTCCCCCTTGATCACTAATTGAGAAAATGCCTTACAGTTGGATCTCATGGAGGCATTTCCTCAACTGAAGCTCCTTTCTCTGTGATAACTCAGCTGTGTCAAGTTGACACAAAAATAGCCAGTACAATTGACCCCTTGTCAACTTGACACACAAACACATCACTAGTAAGCCTCAACCCTTACATTCTTATTCATCCCCAAGATCTAAATAACTTTAAAAGTCCCACAGTCTTTACATATTCTTAAAATTTGAATCTCTTTAAAATATCCATCTCTTTTAAAATCCAAAGTCTTTTTACAATTAAAAGTCTCTTAACTGTGGGCTCCACTAAAACAGTTTCTTTCTTCAAGAGGGAAAATATCAGGGCACAGTCACAATCAAAGCAAAAATCAATCTCCAACTGTCCAACGTCTGGGATCCAACTCACGATCTTCTAGGCTCCTCCAAGGGCTTGGGTCACTTCTCCAGCCATGCCCTTTGTAGCACACACGTCGTCCTCTGGGCTCCAGATGCCTGTACTCCACTGCTGCTGCTGCTCTTGGTGGTCATCTCATGGTACTGGCATCTCCAAAACACTGCATGACCCCTTCAGTCCTGGGCCTTCAATTACAACTGAGGCTGCACCTTCACCAATGGCCTTCCATGGCCTCTCACAATGCTGAGCCTCAGCTGCTCTGCATGACCCCTTCATGCCTTCAAAACCAGTACCACCTGGGTGACCCTTACACATTACCAAGTCCCGCTGCAGAAGGAGTACAACCTTGCCTATCTCTGGAACACAGCCTCTTTGTGCTTTCAGAAAACACTTCACAGAAGATGTCACCTCAACGATGCTGGTCTCTTCTTAATCACTGCTAATTTCTTAGCTCCAGCTAACCAGCATCAATAGTCCCAGTAATGCAAAGTTTTTGCTTTAGTAGTTCTGGTATCTTGTTAATCACAGCTGATTCTTCAGCCCCAGCTAACCAGAACTACAAAATCTTCACAATCAAAACAGCAATGGCCCTGAAAAGAGTCTTTAATTTTCCCTCTGAAATTTCACAAACCAGACCTCCATCTTCTGCACTGTTCTCAACATGATCTTCCAAGCTCCTACACAACATCTGACAGAGCTCTTAACAACGAATGGATCTTCAAGCCCAAAGTTCCAAAGTCCTTCCACAGTCCTCCCCAAAACATGGTCAGGTTGTCACAGGAATACCCCACTCTGCTGGTACCAATTTGTTTTAGTCAGGGTTTCTATTCCTGCACAAACATCATGACCAAGAAGCAAGTTGGGGAGGAAAGGGTTTATTCGGCTTACACTTCCATACTGCTGTTCATCACCAAAGGAAGTCAGGACTGGAACTCAAGCAGGTCAGAAAGCAGGAGCCGATGCAGAGGCCATGGAGGGATGTTCTTTACTGGCTTGCCTCCCCTGGCTTGCTCAGCTTGATCTCTTATAGAACCCAAGACTACCAGCCCAGGGATGGTCCCACCCACAAGGGGCCTTTCCCCCTTGATCACTAATTGAGAAAATGCCTTACAGTTGGATCTCATGGAGGCATTTCCTCAACTGAAGCTCCTTTCTCTGTGATAACTCAGCTGTGTCAAGTTGACACAAAAATAGCCAGTACAGTTGGAAATTAACATTTAAAGTTGACTGAGCTAGGAAACATTCCTACATCCCTGTAACAGCTAGTAAATATGTTAGTTGAGCTGGGGAGATTGCTCAGTGGTTAAGGTCATGAGCTCTTCCAAAAGCCTACAACCACCTGTCGAGCGCGCACGTGCCCACACACACACACACACACACACACACTACATTACTAAAAATAAGACAAATCTGGGTTTGAAGAGAAGGCTCAGGGGTTCGCTGCACCTGCTGCTTTTACAGAGGACTCCAGGTTTGATTCCCAGTACCCACACGGTGGTTTACAACCATCCATAAAGCCAATTTCATGAGATCCAATGCCCTCTTCTGACCAGGCATATCCATGGTGCACATATATGCATGCAGAAAAAGATATTTATACACATAAAATAAATAACCAAACATTTTTTGGAATATTTTCTTTTCTTTTTCTTTTTGATTTATTTATTTATTATATGTAAGTACTCCAGAAGAGGGAATCAGGTCTTATTGCAGATGGTTGTGAGCCACCATGTGGTTGGTTGCTGGGATCTGAACTCACGACCTTCAGAAGAGCAGTTGCTGCTGGTGCTCTTAACCACTCTGCCATCTCTCCAGCCCTGGAATATTTTCATTAATTTTTTTTTAGTTTCACACAATGTCCTTTTAACACCCTACATCCCTAACTCCTACCCCCATCTCCACCTCTCCATCTCTTTCCTCCCCACTCTGAGATTACTTCTTTTTCTTTCTTTCACCATCCAGTCTACTTCATGATGCCCAGCAAGTGTTGGGATGGGATCTGCCCTGGTATGGTCTGCCTGCATAGGTATGGTAGTTTGACCATGGCTTGACCCATGGAAAGTGGCACTATTTTTCGGAGGTGTGGCCTTGTTAGAGGAAGTGTGTCACTGTGGGGGTGCGTCTCCTCCTATGGTTGAGCTCTACCCAGTGAAGAAGTCTCCTTCTGGCTGCCTTCAGACCAAGAGGTAGAACTCTCAGCTCCTCCGGCATCATGTCTGCCTGCACGATGGCAAGCTTCCCATCATGATAATTGATAGTGGACTGAACTTCTGAAACTGTAAGCCAGCCCCAATTAAACACTTTCCTCTCTAAGCATTGCAGTGCTCATAACGTCTCTTCACAGCAATAAAACCCTAACTAAGACAAGGGGTTACATCATTAACAAAAGCTGACTCCCCTCTCTCAGCAGCTATCAAACGCCAAGAGCTGCTCAGGGAGTGGTAAGACTGCCTGCCTTGCTTCTCCTCGAGGCTGGGCTTTCCTGTGACTGGAGCTTGCGCAGGTCAATGTAAATCAATAAATCTTTAAAATAATAAATAATCCCATTAGTTACAGTGGGGAAAAAAAAAAAAAAAACCTCTACCCTCCTGTGTGCTGAGATTACAGATGTGCACCACCAAGTTGGGTTTTTTTTCACACGGAAACTTTATAGGTGGCTGTAATTTGCAGCTACTGAATGGTAAAATAATTGACTGGTATCTGGACCAGGTTTCTAGGGAGGATAAGTTTAAATTCTTAAAATTTCCCCAGTGACAGGGATATCTTTATTGTTTAGGATGGGCCTTTGGACCTCATCTGAGTCCACACTGAGTGTGTTGGAAAGCCTGATCATATGACCAGAGGGCAGGTAACTTGAGCTACAGAAGTGGTTGTATAATGACCCCATTTCTGGGATAAGGAAGGGGCTGGAGCCTGAGTTCAGTCACAAGGTAATGTGTCAATAATTCATATCTATGCAATGGACACCCAAGGAACACTCTGCCTGGGCAGTGGGAGCACACACCTTTAATCCCAGAACTTGCAAGGCAGAGGCAGGTGCATCTCTGCGAGTTCAAGACCAGCCTGGTTACAGAGCAAGCTCCAGGACAGCCAAGGCTATATTACACAAAGAAACCCTGTCTGAAAACAAAAATAAATAAAAACAAGGAAATCTCTGATCCCCATGGCAATGGGGAAAGAGAAATCTTGTTGGTGAGATTGTATCAGAGGCAGAGCAGATGGCAGTCCTTTGTTCAATCCTAGCCTGATGCTTGCCCTGGTGGTCAAAGCTGTTATGTGCCTCGGTCACAGAACTCAACTCAAATCCAGGCAAATCAGAGTGGAAGGGGGAAAACAGATGTTCTGACATGCCATGTGGTGCGGGCAGGAAGACACCCATAGACTGCCCCAAAGCATGGGCAGACCACAGGCACAAAGAACCCTGCCTACCAAGCAGTGCAGGAGAAGGAAGACAGAGAGCTGCTGGCCTGCTGGCCTGCTGACCTGCTGGCTGATCACAGACCTGCCCTTCAGCACACGGCACAGGCCAGCTGATGGACAGATGGGAAAGGAGAGGAAGAGAGGTGCAGCAACTTGAGCATTATGAAGAGATATGGAACGGGATTGGAGGGTGGAGAGGAGGAGACTGTTGTGAGTGGCCAGCCCATCATCTGGAGCCATGGGGTTGGCATCCTGAGCTGTTGTTGAGGGCCATGTCTGGGCCCATGGCTATGTGGTGAAAGAGGTCAATTGATGTCTCTGGCTCATATTACCACTAGAGAACATGGAGGTGTTCCTGGTCAGGGCAGCTGCTGAGGACCACGTGGGTATCCAGGGGCTGTGCAGAACTGGCTACGCCTCTCACTGGACTTGGATGCTTATTCTAGACAGCTGGCTGGACCTCTCACCAGAAACAGCACTCAGGGAGTCAGGCCCTGCCCTAGTGGAGGTAGTGCAAATGAGACAGCTGAATGAGGTGGCCCGTGTGTGTGTGAGAGAGAGTGTGTGTGTGTGTGTATGTGTGTGTGTGTGTGTGTGATGCCCTCTCCCCTAGACACCTGTGGTACTAGGGAGAGCTGGTATGAGAGAGAAACAGCTGGCCCTGCCTTCTCACCAACTGTAGCACTCATAGATTCATGTTTTTGAATGTCTGGCCCATAGGGAGTGACACTATTAGGAGGTGTGTCCTTGTTGAAATAGGTGTGGTCTTGTTGAAGGAAGTGTGTCATTGCAGGGCTGAGCTTCCCTCCTCCTTGCTGCTTGCAGAGGACAAGGTCTCTCTTGGTTGCAGTCAGATCAAGATGCAGAACTTTCCACTCCTTCTTCAGCACCATCTCTGCCATGCTAATAACGGACTAAACCTCTGAAACTGTAAGCAGCCTAGTTAAATGTGTTATCCCTTATAAGAGTTGTTGGTCATGTTGTCTGTTCACAGCAGTGGAAACTCTAAGACAGGTGGCCTAGCTAGAGCAGTGCCAGAGAGCTTGCCCTGGCAGTGAAGATAAGGGAGGGCTGGGTACACTGACCAGCTCAGCTACCATCCAGGCCCAGAATCAGGGCTCTGATTGGTCCACCCCAAAATCTATATCATCTGTGTACACTTGGGATGCATGAATGGGCCTGTCCTGCTGTTCCATGACATGGGGCAACAACAGGATAACCAAGAAGAGTCCTGGTGATCATCTGATGATGATGGTGTCACAGAAGCCAGAGACCTGGAAGCAGACCAGTGACTCATTGGAGTGAACATTTGCAAGTGAAGATGTGCTGTGCAGACAGAAGGATATACTGTGGGACACACTGATACACTGCAGCTTCCGAGATGAGATGCTTTCTATGCCTTTTTGTTTGGTTGGTTTGGTTTGGTTTGGTTTTTGGTTTTTTCGAGACAGGGTTTCTCTGTGTAGTCCTGGCTGTCCTGGAACTCACTTTGTAGACCAGGCTGGCCTCCAACTCAGAAATCCGCCTGCCTCTGCCTCCCGAGTG
This sequence comes from Mus caroli, assembly GCF_978045245.1. Lineage (NCBI taxonomy): Eukaryota > Metazoa > Chordata > Mammalia > Rodentia > Muridae > Mus > Mus caroli. The sequence continues at coordinate 10,005,940 of NW_028227264.1, read as the reverse complement.
CTGGGATTAAAGGCGTGCGTGTGCCACCACGCCCAGCACCTTGTTTTTTAAATTCGTTCATTTGTGTGTTTTTTATTTTGGGGGAAGGTTGCAGTGGCAAAGGGAGACGATGAGAGGAGAGGGAGGTGAGTGGGATTGGGGAGCATGATGTGAATCTCACAAAGAATCAATACAAAGTTAAAATAAAGAAAGGAAGGAAGCAAGGAAGGAAGAGACAAATGCTGGGCACTGCAGCTTGCACCATGGTTGGGGAAGTTTTCCAGGTTGGTGAATGTATTGGCGTGAGGAGAGAGAATTTGTGAGGAGAGAGAATTTTCTCTGTATTTAACATTACTGGCTTCACTGTGCTGTAACCTAACATCTGAGAAAATTACCACAAGGAAGAAAACTTTTATTTTGGCCCATGATCCCAAAGGTTTCAGTCCACGTGTAGTTGGCCTGTCTAACAGGAATGAGTGTATCCTTGTACTCCCAGACTGTTGAGAGAAAAGACCTGAAGAAATTAGGATTCCCCTAGCAATCCCACTAGGAGAGGAAATGTCTGGAGTGTCCTGGAGAAAGATGAACTTACAGGAGAGAAGAGTTGGAGCTGAGACCCTGGTAGGCAGGGGACCACACTTAATTGGACTGTTTAGTTATACGTAGCTCTTGCTTTTTATCTAAACCCCATCCTTTGCTGGGGATGGCAGTGGGGCACACCTTTAATCCTGACACTAAAGAGGCAGAGGGGGCTGGTGAGATGGCTCAGTGGGTAAGAGCACCTGACTGCTCTTCCGAAGGTCCAGAGTTCAAATCCCAGCAACCACATGGTGGCTCACAACCATCTGTAACGAGATCCGACTCCCTCTTCTGGAGTTTCTGAAGATAGCTAGTGTACATATAGTAAATTAAAAAAAAAAAAAAAAAAAAAGAGGCAGAGGTAGGTGGATTTCTGTGAGTTTGAGGCCAGCCTGGTCTATATAGTGAGTTTCAGGCCAGCCAGGGCTGCATAGTAAGACTCTGTCTTAAAATAAAATAAACCCTGCCCTCAAGTCAGGACCCCAGAAGATGGACTTGGGGGAGTTGTTAGATCTTTTAGTCCCTCTTCCCAATGTGGCTATAGTACTAGTCAGGGTACTCTAGAGTCATAGAACTTACATAATGGATGTGTGTATGTGTATATGTATATGTATATGTATAATTTATTGAAATAACTTACAGGCTGTATACACTACAGCTTACCAACAAAGGCTAAGTAACCCAACAATGGCTGCTGTGAACGAAAAGTCCAAACATCTAGTTGTTGCTTGGTCCACAAGGCTGGATGTTGCTGCTGGTCTTTGGTACATAAATCCATTCCCACACATATTCCCAGACTTCTGCTTGAATGGATTAGCAAACTCATTAAGCATCTTAGAAGTATAGCACACTTCCTCATATAGACCTTCTACCTCCCCTCCAGGGGTCTGATTTGCCTTGTGTCTAGTTATAGGTCTAGAGGCAACTATTGGTGGGCCTTGAGGGACATCAGTCATCATGGCGGGAAGCATGGCAGCATGCAGGCAGAATTAGTGCTGGGGGAGCCAAGAGTTCTACATCTTGACCCAAAGGCAGCACAAGGGGACTGATTCTACATTGGGCAGAACCTGAGCATATATATGACCTCTAAGCCTACCTCCACAGTGACACACTTCCTCCAACAAGGCCACACCTACTTCAACAAGGCCATACCTCCTAATAGTGCCACTCCCTATGGGGCAAGCATTCAAACCCATGAGTCTGTGGGGGCCAAACCTATGCAAACCATCACAGCCATATTAAATACATCTCCTTTTTCTACTTTTCAGTATTAATTTTATTCATTTAATTAGCTTATTGAAGACTAATGGGCAAACCTGGCTTATTGAGGTACAGGCTATGCTATTGATATTTAAGTCCAGTGATTTGTGGTTTGATCTTGTTGCTTGGGATCAGGCAGAACATCATGGGGTGGGTAGCAAGTCTCAGAAGAAGCATCTGGGAAGGAGAGAGGAGGCACTAGGAACAGACCTGGAAATTCCCTTCCTTCGCATGCCCCCAATGAACTAATTTCCTCCCACCAGGCTCTGCCTCCTAAAGCTTCTATCATGTCCCAACATCACCATAAACTGGAGATCCAACATTTAGCCTCTGGACCTTTGGAGGACATTGAAGATTCAAACTATGGTAGGAACCTTTTTAGCTATCACCTTATAAGTCTTTCTAGCTGACTAGTGCCAACTGGTGTCCCTTATAGTAACACTAAAATTGTAAGTGTAGCACTTCCATGAATCCTGCAAGAGATTCTGGCAAATTATTGAGCATAACAAAAGTAGTTTGTCAGGCGTGGTGGCGCACGCCTTTAATCCCAGTACTCGGGAGGCAGAGGCAGGCAGATTTCTGAGTTCAAGGCCAGCCTGGTCTACAAAGAGAGTTCCAGGACAGCCAGGACTACACAGAGAAACCCTGTCTTGAAAAACCAAAACCACAAACAAACAAACAAAAAAGTAGAGTGAGCTCCTAAATTTGTAGGCAGATTGTCATAAGTACAGGTAGCGTGTTGATACCTCACTTGAAGCTGGCATCTAAAGTAAGAACTGTGTAATTGGGACTGATGGGAGAGCGTCCAGCCCATTATGGGTGGTTCCATCTCTGGCCTGGTAGTCCTGGATTCAATAAGAAAGCAGACTGGGCAATCCATGATAAGCAAGTCAGTGAGCAGCACCCCTCCATGGCCTCTGCATCAGCTCCTGCCTCCAGGTTCCTGTCCTGCTTGAGTTTCCATCCTGACTTCCTATGATGATGAACTGTGATGTGGACGTATAAGCCAAATAAACCCTTTCCTCCACAAGTTGCTTCAAGAGTCATGGTGTTTCATCACAGCCATGATAACCCTAACTAGGACAGTGCCAGGATCAATAGCTCCATGCAGGTCAGGTCAGGGATCATCTCAGTATTCACCTGGAGCAAGGGAGTTGAGATAGGAGATGGGAGCAAACAGAAATGAAGCCTGGGGTTTAGTGTGCAATTCCTCCAAGAACAACAGGACAAAGGATCGGTGCATATATACTGTGGGACACCGTTCTTCATGTTCAAATAAATATGCTCCACTGTGCCCAGAAAGAAGACTTGGGCATAGAGCCACCAGCGTCTGCTAACATCACCATCACCAAATCACTAGAAGAAAGTCTTCTGGTAACTAGCCAGGGTGTGATGGGATCAGCTGGTGCTACAATTATCATTGCTACATCTAGATGGATCTAAGGCCAGGGACTTTATACAAGGGGTAAAGTTGACTTAAGTTCTCCCTGTGGATGACCTCTTAAATAAAATATGCTGAGCTCACAGTAATCTCAATATGGGTTGGTACTTTGGATTTCTTGATAATGAAATATAAATGAGAAGTGCTTTACAACACTAGGTTGTCCACAAAAGAGTGAGCCAACTTGGCTGGCCTCCAAGTAGTCTCCCAAGTTGATACTGTCCACTGTCTTCCCTAGCTTCTAGGTGTGTAAGTCCCAACTTGCTGGGACTTACCATTTTAGAATTCAGCTAAGTAAACCTTAGAGGTCTGAAGCATATAAGCCAGAATGTGTTCTTATTAAAATGTAATATACTGGGACAGGAAAGATGGCTCAGTGATTGATAACACTTGTTGCTCCTGCAGAGGACCTGGGCTCAATGCCCAGCATTCATAAGGTTGCTCACATCCATCTCTAGTTCCTGGGGCTCCAGTGTCACCTCCTAACTTCTATGAGCACCAGTCATGACCATAATACATGTGATGGTTTGTATATGCTTGGGCTAGGGAGTGGCACTATGAGGAGGTATGGCCTTGTTGGAGTAGGTGTGTCACTGTCCCTAGTCCTAGCTACCTGGAAGTGTGTATTCTGCTAGCAGCCTTCAGATGAAGATGGAGAACTCTCAGCTCACCATGCGTTCCTGGACTGTGCCACGCTCCCATGTTAATGATACTGGACTGAACCTCTGAACCTATAAGTTGGCTCCGATTAAATGTCCTTATAAGACTTGACTTGGGCATGGTGTCTGTTCACAACAGTAAAACTCTAACTAAGAAAATACACATACACACATGTTATATATACAAAACAAAACAAATAAAAACAGTTATAAATACAAAATAAATTTTTTAAAATCTAATATATACACATATATACATAAATATACACATATAAACATACATATATACATAATGCACACAGATTTGTGTGATTGTTGCATAGTTGGTTGGAGAGATGATTCATTGGTTAAAAGTGCTTGCTGCTCAATCATGAGGATGAGTGTTCGGGTTCAAGCACCCACATTACAAGCCAAGCATTTTTCACATGCCTATAACTCCAACTCTAAGAAGGGAAGAGTCAGGTGGACCTAAGAGTCTTGTTGACTTCAAGACTAGTTAAGAAAACTAGTGCGTCTGAAGTCAGCTACAGTGTACTTATGTATAATAATAAGTAAATCTTTGGGCTGGAGCAAGCAGGGACTAAGCAAGCAGAGTTGACCGGAGCGAGTGGGGCTGACCAGAGTGAGTAGAGACCCTAAAAATTCAATTCTCAACAACCACATGAAGGCTCCCAACCATCTGTACAACTACAGTGTACTTACATACATAAAATAGATAAATAAATCTTTTTTAAAAAGAAAGAAAACCTGAGCCCTAGATCGAGGTGACAATGATAAGGAAGTTCAGGAGGTCACCTGACATTCTCTTCTACCCTCGACATGCACACATATGGCACACACGCACACACACACACACACACACACACACACACACAAACAGACATGCACGAAGCTCTATGCTTGACATTCAGAGAATAACCTTTTAAAAAATTTCTTGTGTCATTGTCGCCTGTAGCTTAGGCTGCCTTTGAATTTGCTACATACCAAGGAGAACCTTGAACTTCTAACCCTCCTGCCTATAAATCCTAAGAGTTGGGATTACAGGCATGCACCATTGATACCAGTTTATGCTCAGACCTTGTATCTTTAATTATTGATCTCTGTTTTAATGAAGACAAATAAAATAATGAACAGAGATTTTGTCATAACACCTGGTTAGTTCCTAATACTGTTGTTTTGTTTTACTGTGTTTACATTTATATTATTATCTATAGCAATTATATGTTGTATATGTTATATATTACATATATATTATACATCATATATTGTATATTACATATAACATTTTACATGTTACATATCACATATTACATATGTTGTAATTTGTTTATATTGTTTTGTAAAAGCCCCTCACTTATATGTAATATATACTTTTATATATTATACTTATTGTTTTATTATGCTTACATTTATCTTGTTTTTATTTGTTTACATTGGTCATTGATCTGTGGTTATTTATAATGGTGATTTAAAGTTTCAATTGAAAGTAAGCTTACTTAGGAATAATGAAAACTGATCTTCCGGTCTGGGTCAATGTCCTGAATAGACCTTGGGCAGGAACTCTGTAGCCAGTTCCACAACACCCAGAGGAAGCTCCACTCCCAGGTGCTCTAACACACCCAGGGTCAGAGGATCCCAGGATCTCAGGGTCCCAGAGGCAGCTTGAGTCCCAGGAGCTCTGACACACCTGGGATCACATCATCCCAGAATCATAGGATCCCAGAGACAGCTGAACTCTGAGGAGTTCTGACACAACCAAGATCACAGGAGGGACAGGCTCCAGTCAGATATAGCAAGGGCAGGTAGCTAGCACTAGAGATAATCAGATGGCAGGAGGCAAGCATAAGAACATAAGCATCAGAAACAAGGTTACTTGGCATCATCAGAACCCAATGTTCCCACCATAGCAAGTCCTGGATACACTATCACACTGGAAAAGCAAGATTCAGATCTAAAATCACTTCTCATGATGATGATAGAGGACATTAAGAAGGACATAACTCCTTTAAAGAAATACAGGAGAACACAGGTAAACAGGTAGAAGCCCATAAAGAGGAAACACAAACATCCCTTAAAGAATTACAAGAAAACACAGTCAAGCAGGCAAAGGAAATGAACAAAACCATTCAAGATCTAAAAAATGGGAAGAGAAGCAATAAAAAATCACCAAGGGAGACAACTCTGGAGTTAGAAGACCTAGGAAAGAGATCTGAAGTCATAGATGCAATCATCACCAAGAGAATATGAGACATAGAAGAGAGAATCTCTGGTGCAGAAGATACCATAGAACACATTGATATGGGCTGGAGAGATGGCTCAGCAGTTAAGAGCACTGACTACACTTCCAGTGGTCCAGAGTTCAAATCCCAGCAACCACATGGTGGCTCACAACCATCTGTAATGAGATCTGATGCCCTCTTCTGGTGTGTCTGAAGACAGTTACAGTGTACTTATATATAATAAATAAATCTTTTAAAAAAAAAAAAAGAAAAGAAAAGAAAAAGAAAACATTGACACATAAGTCAAAGAAAATGCAAAAATCAAAAAGCTCCTAACCAAAAACATCTAGGAAATCCAAGACACAATGAAAAGACTCAAACCTAAGGATAATAGGTATAGAAGAGAGCAAAGATTTCCAACTTAAAGGGCCAGTAAATATCTTCAACAAAATTATAGACTAAAACTTCCTTAACCTAAAGAAAGAGATGCCCATGAACATACAAAAAGCCTACAGAACTCCAAATAGACTGGACCAGAAAAAGAAACTCCTCCTGTCACATAATAGTCAAAACACCAAATGAACTAAACAAATAAAGAATATTAAAAGCAATAAGGAAAAAAGATCGGGCTGGAGAGATGGCTCAGCGGTTAAGAGCACTGACTGCTCTTCTGATGGTCCTGAGTTCAACTCCCAGAAACCATATGGTGGCTCATAACCATCCGTAATGAGATCTGATGCCCTCTTCTGGGGTATCTAAAGACAGCTACAGTGTACTTACATATAATAAATAAATCTTTGTTTTAAAAAAAAAAGATCAAGTAACATATAAAGGCAGACCTATTAGAATTACACCAGAGTTCTCAACAGAGACTATGAAAGTTAGAAGATCTTGGGCAGATGTCATACAGACCCTAAGAGAACACAAATGCCAGCCCAGTCTACTATACCCAGCAAAACTCTCAATTATCATAAACGGAGAAAACAAGATATTCCATGACAAAACCAAATTTACACAGTATCTTTCCATAAATCCAGCCCTACAAAGGATAATAGATGGAGAACACCAACACAAGGAGGGAAACTACACCTTAGAAAAAGCAAAAAAGTAATCTTTCAACAAACCCAAAAGAAGATAGCCACACAAACATAATTCTACCTCTAACAACAAAAATAATAGGAAGTAACAATCACTTTTCCTTACTATCTCTTAACATCAATGGACTCAATACCCCAATGAAAATACATAGACTAACAGACTGGATATGTAAACAGGACCCAGCATTTTGCTGCATACAGGAAACTCACCTCAGTGTCAAAGACAAACAAACACTACCTTAGAGTAAAGGGCTGGAAAACAATTTTCCAAACAAACGGTCCCAAGAAACAAGCTGGAGTAGCTATTCTAATATTGAATAAAATCAACTTTCAACCAAAAGTTATCAAAAAAGATAAGGTAGGACACTTCATGCTGGTCAAAGGCAAATCTACCAAGAAAAACTCTCAATTCTGAACATCTATGCTCCAAATGCAAGGGCAACCACATTCATAAAAGAAACTTTACTAAAGCTCAAAGCACACATTGCACCCCACACAATAATAGTGGGAGACTTCAACACCACACTCTCACCAATGGACAGATCCTGGAAACAGAAACTAAACAGAGACATAGTGAAACTAACAGAAGTTATGAACCAAATGGATCTAACAGATATCTATAGAACATTTCATCCTAAAGCAAAAGAATATACCTTCTTCTCAGCACCTCAATGTACCTTCTCCAAAACTGACCATATACTTAGTCACAAAACAGGCCTCAAAAGATACAAGAATATTGAAATAATACCATGCGCCTTATCAGATTACCACGGACTAAGGCTGGTCTTACATATCAACAAAAACAACGAAAGCACACATACACATGGAAGCTGAACAACGCTCTACTCAATGATAACTTGGTCAAGGAAGAAATAAAGAAATGAAGGAGTCTTTAGAATTTAATGAAAATGAAGACACATCATATCAAAACTTATGGGACACAATGAAAGTAGTGGTGAGTAGAGGAAAACTCATAGCTCTGAGTGCCTCCACAAAGAAACTGGAGAGAGCTTCCACTAGCAGGTTGACAGCACACCTGAAAGCTCTAGAACAAAAAGAAGAAAATACACCCAAGTGGAGTAAACGGCAGGAAATAATCAAACTCAGGGCTGAAATCAACCAAATAGAAACAAAAAGAACTATACAAAAAAAAAAAAAAAAAAAAAAACAAAAAAACCAACCCAGGAGCTGGTTCTTTGAGAAAATCAACAAGGTCAATAAACCCTTAGCTAGAATAACCAGAGGGCACAGAGACAGTATCTAAATTAATAAAATCAGAAGTGAAAAGGGAGACATACCAATGAAATATATCTTAAAATAATTATTCTGTCTGTTGAATATATTAACAGTTGAAAATATTAAAATCATGTTCTACTAAAAATACTGATGGAGAGAAAATATTAAAAAATAATGGTACAGCTTGTATCCTCATATAGCTAAAAGTAATTGAAGATTACATTTGAATACCTGCATGAATCACTGTGGATGTGCTTCATGCAGTTAAAACTCTTCCCTAGCACATATGAAGTCATGCCTTTGTTCTCCATTACTGACAAGAAAAAGAAAAGCAGAAGAAATTAGTTGGCTGGGTGTGGTGGCGCACGCCTTTAATCCCAGCACTTGGGAGGCAGAGGCAGGTGGATTTCTGAGTTCGAGGCCAGCCTGGTCTACAAAGTGAGTTCCAGGACAGCCAGGGCTATACAGAGAAACCCTGCCTTGAAAAAACAAAACAAAACAAAAAAAGAACAAACAAACAAACAAAAAAGAGAAATTAGTTGGAGTATATGAGCTGAGAATCTGACTCAGTCGTGGAAAGTTTGTGCACACATCTAAGGACTTGTGTGCTAGCAGGGCAAAGGGAGAAAACCACACATGCACATGAACACACACTGCACATGCTCACACACACACATGCACACCACACACATGCATGCACTTGCACACTCAAGCACACCTCAATTAAACACTTTAGCCTCCCTTTTAGCCCACCACTCAGCAGAGGTAGTGGGAAAGAAAAAATATGGGGGAAGGGGACCTGTTTAGAAAGGTTCTTTGGAGCAACTCCCATCTGTGTTGTCTGGAAATCGGTAGTTCAGTTCACAGGTCAGCAGGCAGCGGCAATTCGATCCACTCACAGTTACATCACAGATACACCAGCAGTCCAGTTTGGTAGAATTGGGAGAGCACATAGGAATCCGCAATGGTTTCACAACCGAGCAGAGACAGCCGGACCTCAGCCTCTGGGCAAGTCATCAGGAGGGACCAGGAAGAACACCAGGAGAAGTTCTTCATTGTGCCTCTCAGGGAAGTGAAGATGTAAGATCCACCAGCATTGCACAGCTAGCTCTGTAAGCAAGCCAAGCTCGGCCTCTATCATGGGCAGTCTGGTCCTATTTATACATCACAAGTCCTCCGTGGGTCTTGCCTCAGGACATGAGTCAGTCTCAGTTGACATCACTCTGACAATCAGCCTGAGTCTGAGGAAGTGGCAAGAAACTGCAGCACACCACCAGAGGTTCTTTTGGTGTGTTTCTCTCTAGGGAGTCCCGACATATGCAGCTCAACTATGCAATGTAAGGTGGACCAGTACATGCATGTTGTTAGCAAAGAATCCTTCATCACGTGTCCTTTCATGTGCTTGCTTTAGCAGAACATTTTTTCTTCAGCCAAACATTTCTTCATTAGTCTTTCACCTGTGTGTACTTCAGCTAAATGTTCCTTCATGTGTTTGCCCCAGAAAAATACCATCCAACCAACTTTCCAAAAAAACCCTTAAGTTTCCACTTCACACACACACACCTCAATCATGTATACACATAGACACACTAACACACACATACCACATGTACAGGCATGCACATGCGCACGCACACATACACAAAACCTCACTGTTCTTCAGTGAGTCATTTGGACTCATTCTAGCTCTGATGAGTCACCAAAAACCCTTCTAGAGACAGAAAACAGAGTATCAGTGCAGGCCATCACATTTCCAGACAGACTGGACTGTTAAGAATGTCAACATCTTGACTTAAAATCTGTTTCCAGGGCTTTCCTATCACAGATTCCAGTTCATCTCCATGGAGCCCAACACAACACACATAATCACTCTCACAACACGAAGTTTCTTTGCTATTTGAAGAGATATCTCTCTAGGACCCACCCTGCCCCTTTAACCTCCCACCCCTCCAGGGACAAGTGCCCCAATACTGTTCCTTAGGCTGTATCTCTTTAAGGCTTGTCTTTAGCACATTCCTGCCCACACTCACTATTCCAGACTTTTCTGTGTTGTTAGAGCCCCTCATAAACCATGTGAATGTGTTGAAGCCCAGGCTAAGCTTAGGCTGCCCAGTTAAAAACTTCGGCAGGAGATCCAGGAAAGACTGGGAGACTTTGGGGATCACAGAGATCCCAGGTGTCAGGATTCACTGTCTCCCCTGTTCCTCAGCTTCATATTCATCGAAGAATCTATATCCCAGGCAGGCTTTTCCCTCAGGATAGCAAGCTAATGAGAAAACTTTAGCCTTATACCACATACTTCAGCCTATCAGAAAACAGAGGGAATCCTCCAAAAAATACTAAAAAAAAAAAAAAAAAAAAAAAATACCCAAAGGAGGGTGTGGTGGTTTGAATAGTTATGACCCACCCCTTAGACTGTTGTTTGAATGCTTGGCCCATAGGGAGTGGTACTATTAGTAGGTATTGCTGGAGTAGGTGTGGCTTTGTTGGAGGAAGTGTTTCACTGTGGAGGTGGGCTTTGAGGTCTCTTATGCTCAGGCTACACTCAGTGTGGAACAGAGTCCCCTTCTGCCCCTGGTGAATCAAGATGTAGAACTCTTAGCTCCTTCTCCAGCACCATATCTACCTGCATGCTGCCATGCTTCCCACCATGATGATAATGGACTGAACCTCTGAAACTGTAAGCCAGCCCCTATGAAGTGGTTTCCTTTATAAGACTTGCCTTGGTAATGGTGTCTCTTCACAGCAATAGAAACCCAAACTAAGACAGAGGGTGACACACTCACTGGCCAGGAGTAGAGAATAAACTCTCAGAAATACACAGGCTTGGGTGGGAAGAGCTGGTGTCCAGGAGGAAGGTAGGTTGAAAAATGTCACATGGTGATATCCAGACATGATCTTAGTACCCTAGGTGAGTTGTGACTGGGGACACACAGTTGTTTCCATCTTTGGTATGAGCTTCATAGGCAAACATGGAAGCGGGGGGGGGGGCGGAGAAGGGGACGGGGGAAGGAAGAAAGAGAGGGAGGGAGAGGGAGTATTCTCCATTCTTAAAGTAAGGGCTCTAGGGGCTGTTACAACCTAGATCTTCCTCTGCTAGTAGCTGATGCTTGGTAGAGGGGCAGAGAGCACTCTACTCACACAAAACATTGTTCTTCAATTTCCAAACCATGACATATAGTAAGGAAAAAGGAAGGAAGGTGGTGGGGGTGGAGAAGAGGAGGAGGAGGAAGAGGAGAAGAAGAGGCATCATTGTGCTAGTGTTAGGTATTCTGATAAAAGGCACGGCACGGGATGGAAGCTGGCAGCAAAACAGCAGGAAAGTGGTAGCTATAATTCAAAATGCAGAGCAGCAGTGCCAGAAGGAGAGGAACACAGTTCCCAGTTTCAATTCCTAATATAGAATTCCAGCAATCAGAACAGTGTGGGATTGATATGAGAAGGCACAGAAATCAATGGGAGACACCAAGAGCCCAGAAATAAACAGTATATTTATGGCAAATTGATTTCTGAAAAAGGGGGCCAAGGTAACTCAATGTGAATTGCCTCTGCAACAAATGGTGTTGGAACAATTAGATGCCGACATATAAAAATATGAATTCATATCCTTTCCCTTATGCAAAGATGAAGACAAGCAATAGAGGAAGACATAAAGCATTGCCCATTAAAAAGTATATTAGAAACCAGCAGAATTACCTACCACAGGCTAGGTGTGTAGACCTGTTGGCAGGGTCCTGGCCTCAAATGCAAGAGTTTTTATTTAAAAAAAAAAACCATAAATATATATATACATATGTATATATATATGTATATATATATTCAAACTATGGTTGGGAATACATGCCTGCAATCTCAGTACTGGAGAGGTAGAACAGGAAAGTCAGAAGTTCAAGGTCACCCTCAGCCACACATTTGACTTGTCCCAAAAAACAACAGCAGTAGCAGCAGGAGTAACAACAACAACAACAACAAATTATCTTTAGAACTTCGAAAGACAACCACTTAGGGGGAAAAAAACAAGCCACAGGATGGGGAGAAATATTTGAAAAGCATGTACCTAGCAAACAGCTAAAGCTTCTGTAGGAAGAGAGCATTTCAAATAGAGTGAAAGGCAGTGTAGTTTTAGAAATGGGCAAAAGGATGCGAAGATGAGCAATCTCATCACTTCTTAGGAAAACAGAAATGAAAACCATAATGGGGCACTTCTTGATAACCACTATAATGATGGTGATGATGATGATGGTGGTGATGATGATGATGGTGAAGATGCTGGTAATAATGATAACATCAGACAGTGGAGCCTGAGAGAAGGCTAAGAGGTTAAGAGCAATGGCTGCTTTTCCTGACGACCAAGGTTTGATTCCCAACACTACATGGTCAATCATAATAGTTTATAACTCCAGGTCTCAGGGACCCGATAGCATCTTCTGTCCTCTGTGGGCACTGCATGCATGTGATGCATAAAGACACCTACAGGCAAAATATCCATACACATAAAATAAAATGACTTTAAAAAAAAGTCAGACAACAGTAAACATGGGCAATGGTGTAAAGATACTGTATGACTCCACTTAAATGAGATGCCAGAAAGCGGGCAGTCTGTGTAGATGGAAAGTGGATCAGTGGTTGCCTGGAGCTGGAGGCAGGAGGACAGAGCGTGAAGGATCAATTTGTATTGATAGAAATGTCCTAATACTGGATTGTGGAAATGTTTTCACGGCTCTGTATATTTAGTAACAGCCACTAAGCCGAATACTTTAAATGGATGAATCTGATGGTCTGTAAATTACTCGTCCCCTTCTTAAATATTACCCAACCCACAGCCACCCCAAGATAAACATTGCCTGGTTTACAGTTCTTGCTTCTACCAGCTTGAAGAACACACCTCGATGCTAACTTTATAAATAAAAAAGACATAGTTATGACCCAACGACATGGTGTAATAATCAACAATTATTATACTTTTTTTTCACATTTTAAAATCAGCAATGCCTGGATTTGGTGGCATGGACCTATCATCCCAGTTATAAGGGGGCTGAGGCAGAAGAACTGGTAACTGAAGACTTGTGTTGGCTACAGAATGAGTTCAAAGCCATCTTGGCAACATTCACTTCCACACACACGAAGAAAAACAAAAGAGGAGAGGACATTAAGGTTTAGTGGTAGGACAGTGGTGGCGCACACCTTTGATCCCAGCACTTGGGAGGCAGAGGCAGGCAGATCTCTGAGTTTGAGGGCAGCCTGGTCTACAGAGTGAGTTCCAGGACAGCCAAGGCTACACAGAGATAACCTGTTTCAGAAAAACAGAAGTGGGTGAGGGGAATTCAGTGGTAGAGCACTTGGTTATCATGTGTGAGGTCAATATTAATAAATGTATTCTTAACTCTAAAGGAAACAAACCCCAAAGCTTCTCCAATTTCCCCTGGGAACTGGTGCTTAGCTTAATAAATGGAGTGCTCTACTAAGTATTTATCAGGCCCTGGGTTTGATTCCCAACTTGTTAACTAACTATGATGGTGCCCACAGCAAGTCCAGCGTTCCAGGTGTGGAAGCAGGAAGACTGGGTGTTTAAGGCATCCTTGGCTACATGGGAAATTTGAGACTAGCCTGGTCTATGTGAAACCCTATCTCAAGAGGGGAAAAAGTAGCTGAAGATATAACAACATCAAATGGACTTATTTTATAAAAAAGTCCCAGAAGGGGCTGGTGAGATGGCTCAGCAGTTAAGATCAAATCCCAGCAACCACATGGTGGCTCACAACCATCCATAATGAGATCTGATGCCCTCTTCTGGAGTGTCTGAAGACAGCTACAGTGTACTTACATATAATAATAAATAAATAAATCTTAAAAAAAAAAAAGTCCCAGAAGGACTGCAACTGAGTTAAAAGGAAAACTATTTTCTTAAATTGTTGCTATTGTTGATGATGCTGTTGATGGAAACCAGATCTCTCTGTGTAGCTCTGGCTATCCTAGAACTTGCTATGTAAACTAGGCTGCCCTTGAAACTCACAGGGTTCTCTCTGCTTCTACCTGCTGACCACTTGGATTAAGGCAGGCATTGCCATGCCCCACAGACATTGTTTTTTAATTTTAAAATCACAGTTACTTCCTTGTTAGGAGGTAAGTGTGCTATGGCACAAGTGTATAGGTGTGAAGACAACCTCGTGGTGAAAGTGAGGGTGGGATCTTTTTCTCTCTGTGGGTCATGGGGATCGAACTCTGGTCGTTAGGCTTGGTGGCAAGCACCTTTACCGGCTAAACCATCTGTCTGATCCTCCCAGTCAATTTTTAAGGCATTACACCATGCCTATGTTCAGCTACAACATCTATTCACACACATGCGAATCCCACAGTTGGGGCATGGGTACCACCACTGCCTTTTAACCCTTTCATAACTCACACCCATGGAGAATGGTGCCCAAGGGGTAAATTAAGGCACTTAGCCATGGGTTTTTTCCTGCCCAGGCAAAAATGGCAAAGGTGGTGGGGTCAATATGCAAGAATATCAGAGGCTTAAAATTACCAAGCATTACAAGTGTTCTCCCTCAGTCAACTAAACGGCTTCAAGTTTCCAAAAACCAAGCATTCAGTTTGAGGTAGTTAGTTGCATTTCAAAGATAGTCCTGAGAACTCGTAGAGTGATTAGAGCATCATCTGCACTTTCTGGAAAATTCTCTTGTGGGGCACTTGATAAGATGTACAAACAACACTGAGAGGTAGCTGCTATGTTACGGCAAACTCCCAAGCCACCAAGTGAAACCCAAGATGTCATTTCAACCCACTCACTGGAAAGTCTGACTCAGGAACCATGGGGTGTGTGCGCCTGCGTTCCTGTGTTTACTGAAGCCACACCCACAAGCCTTCTAAGGCTAACTCTGATGCCCGTTAGGCTAACTCCCACTGTGCCCTTTCATCTGCTGTCTGTATCCTAAAGATGTTTCCACGAGCACGCTTGAAATTTTCCTGAATGGACAGATTATTCTTCAGAGTTTATGTATACTTTTCCAGCTCTCTCTCTCTCTCTCTCTCTCTCTCTCTCTCTCTCTAATTATAGAGATTTTAAGCCTCTGCTGTGGGACATTTGAGTTCCTTTCTTGGGTGGGAGATAAGTTTTGGCTTCAGGCTGGAATGTCCCAGAATAACCAACGTTTAAAAGTCTCCTTGTGCTGAAGTTTTCAGGGCCTCCCATGACTGAGGCTATGCTGTAGCTACCGAGATCAAGCAGAGAAGGGCAGGGGGAGGCAGTGTATGGCCTAGATGTTGTTCAAGAATTCTGATTACTTCAAACCACTGTTAGCCCTTGGCTGGGAAGCTGGCCCAGTAGGTAAGAGTGCTTGCTGCACTTCCAGAGGATCTGAGTTCAGTTCCTAGCATTTGTGTGCCTGCAGCCTGAGCTCCAGCTTGAGTGCTTGAATAAGAATGGCCATCCTAGGTTCTTAACTTTGAATGCTTGGTCCCCAGTTGTTGGAACTGTTTCGGGAGGATTAAGTGTCACCTTGTTGGAAGAGGTATGTTACTAAGGGCCAGGCTTTGCGTTTTCAAAAGCCATTCCCAGTTAGCTCTCTCTGCCTCATGCTTTTGGATCAAATGTAAGCTCTCAGCTCTTGCCCCAGGGCTGTGTTCCCTACCATGATAGTCACAGTCAAATCCTCTAGAACGGTGAACCCCAAGTTAACCACTTTCTTTTATAAGCTGCCTTGGTCATGGCATTTTGTCATAGCAATAGAAAGTTAACTAAGATACATACAAGTATCTAAAATCAATGAAAATAAATCTTCAAAATAAGGAAGATTCTCTGCTCATAGAAGCAGGGCAGTGGGTAGCATTGGAAGACATGAAGGCCAGAGGCAGGATAGGCTTTTCAGACTTAACAAGTCCTGATGAAGGCAGTGCCGTTCCTCTCAGGGTTGGGGTGATGTTGGGAGGCAGGCAGGGGCTAGAGTATTGTTTAAATTTGCCTGAAGGCACGACTCCATACTTTATGCATACCTCCAGGATATTTTTCCATTAACAACCAACCTTTGGAGGTTTGTCCCAGAAGGAATCTGTCAGGTTCAGAGCCACTCCAGATTCTGGTTCCTAGTCACTTCTTCAGCTGACCCGACCACATCCCCTTACTCCTCCACTTGTTTGTGTTCCTCTCTCCTGACAAGTATTTGGTGAATATATCAAGTGTTTAATGCTGGTATAGAAGTCTAAATTAAAAAAAAAAATAAAGGAAATAAACAGGAGAAAGAATTAAGGTTTGCAATCCATGGGGGCATGGGGAAAATCCCACAGTGATATGAGGGAGAAGAATAAGGAAGTAGGGAATGGTTGGTGAAAGGTAACCAGGGATGCTTCCTAAGGCTAGGTTGACACTCACACCCACACCTCCAGGCCAGACCACACTATTCTTCAGTGTGCCCTGTGCTGGGGGAATACATTGACTATGATCAGGTAGTTACTTTTGGGACTGAGTGGTTAACTTCAACAGTGAGCTTGACAGCCTGACACCTTCTAGAATCACCCGAGAGATGTGCTTACAGGCACGGTGGGGTCATCTTACTAGTTAACTGATGTATGAACACCCATCTTAATTGCAGGCAGGACATGAGCTGTGTCAGAGGAGAAAGAGAGCTGAGGACGGTTCACCCATCTCTTCTGAGGCTTCTTCACAATCTGTGCTCACAGGGTGGGGCCAGCTGCTTCAGCCTCTTAGGCTTTTACTTCAGCACCGCGAGGAACCTTAAGTTAGAACTATAGCTAGAGCCCTTTCTCCCGTACGTTGTCTCATCACAGTATTTTACCACAGGGACAAAGCAGTTCCCTTGTCACCAACCCTATCTGCCAGCATCCAGAAATCAAGTCCTGCCAGCATCACTTTGCCTTCTGTTCCCTCAGCCAAATGTGGAGGCTGTACTCTGTGGGTCTCCAAAAATTCCTGCCACACCCCTCCTTTGTCTAGTGCATCCTGCCTTAAATTGTACCTGCTGGATGATAAGAATGGTCATATTTGTGAGCATAGATGATTCATTTGTACATAGCACTTTGAATTTGGTAACAACACTGCAAATGATGTTATTATCTCTATATTATAGATGAAAAAACTGAATCCCACTCGAGGTGGCTAGGGAGTTGCTTTGTAACCTACCCAAAGTTACCCATCGCAGTACGGGGAGTGCTGAGGGTCAAGACAGATATTAAAATTCTAATTTCATTTTGTGAATATTTTTTAAGATTTTAAAAAATTATTATTATTTTGGTCTTACAATTTTTTTCAAGTACTTTGGAATTGTCAGACATGTTTGGTTTCAGACCCTGGACTAGTGAGTGACTGAGTGCATATTTTACATATCACAGCAGACCTGGCCTCCAGGTTCTCCAGGCATCCCTCAGTCCCCACCTGGCATACCCTGCTGCCATCCCTGAACTTTGCAGCCCAGGTACTGGGCTGCCCCTCCCCAGAGGCTCTTGTATAATTCAGACATTTTGGTTTCCCTTTGCTTCTTCTCTCCTCTCTCTGTGCTCAGCCCTTTTGCTTTCTCCCCACCCTTCTTCCTAAGTGGCCAGTGAACTCACCTGAGAGCAGCTTCCCAATAAACCTGCATGTAATCTAATCTAATCTGGCTTGAATTGGCTTATTTTGCCAGCGGAGAAATATCCTATCAGAAAAAGACTACTGACTTCAAAGCTTTGCTTAAAGTCAACAGCACAGAAAGTTTTTTGTTAGGAAAACCATTTGGGGGAAATCTACAGGAAGAGCTCAGCTTGTGAGAGAATAAGTGAATGAACAACCTAGGAATCTCCTGAAAGCCTGCTTCAACAGTAATGTCAGCACCAGCAAAACAACAACAGAAAAGGGATCACACTGCTTAAAAATACCAGAGAGAGAGAAGGGCTTTCCAAAGAGATCCACTAGGCTTGCCTTTCAGTTGATTCAGATGAATAGAAGATAGGTTACATGTTTACAGAAAGAAGCCCAGTCAGTGCTCAGAGTCCATTTATGTGACTTCGTTTGTTGTTGTTGTTTTAAAGATTTATTTATTTACTTTATGTATATGAGTACACTGTAGCTGTCTTCAGACACACCAGAAGAGGGCATCAGATCCCATTATAGATGGTTGTGAGCCACCATGTGGTTGCTGGGACTTGAACTCAGGACTTCTGGAAGAGCAGTCACTGCTCTCAACCACTGAGCCATCTCTCCAGCCGTCCCCCCCCCCCATTTGTCACCCTCCTTCACGGAAGAGGTGATTGAGACTTGGATTTCAAAAATACCCCCATCTCAAGCTACCTAATGTCCCTGGTACTTAAGGAACTAATTCAGCATTTCTGTTGAGTCTGCAATCTTTTTGACTGACAGGCACAAACAACAAGTATATGAAAATCGCCCTGCAATGGGGCTAAACTGATCAGGTCATCTTTGGGGTTAATTTACTTATTTAGACAGGGTCTCTTAAAGCCCAGGCTGGCCTGGAATTCTCCTTGTAGACAAGCGTGACCTTTAGCTCCTGATCCTCCTGCCTCTACCTCCCAAGTGCTGGTATGACAGCATGGCCCGCCCTACTTGGCTTTAGGCCATGAATGTGAATGAATGTTAACTTCCTGAACCGTGGAGAAGTGGCTCAGCTTTCCTGGGTCTCCTGTGTGGTTTTAAGTTGGACAAAATATTTTTGAATCACTGGAAAACATTTTAAAAACAGGTTGCAGCCCACACCTGCCTATGGTACACTGGGGTCTGGCATGAGGATTGGAAGCAGGGCTAAAGGAGTGAGGCTGAGCTGAACTTTCTGGAAGGTTTACCAGGTAACCACACAAGCTCTGCTCTAGGATCCCAAGGGATGCCTGTAGGAAATGACAGACAGTCCATGAGTAATGCACATGCCTGTAGGTCCTATACGCTGTACAAAAATACACTGTTGCTAGGCAGTGGTGTTATACACCTTTAATCCCCTCATTCATGGGCAGAGGCAGGTGGATCTCTAAGTTTGAGGCCAGCCTGGTCTCCAGAGCAAGTTCCAGGACACCTAGGGCTACATACTCTGTCTCAAAAAAGGCAAAAACAATAACAAAAACAAAACAAAAATACCCAACCAAGCAAACAAACAAACAAACAAAAAAACCACAAAAGATAGGAAGGAAGGAAGGAAGGAAGGAAGGAAGGAAGGAGGGAGGGAGGGAGGGAAGGAAGGAAGGAAGGAAGGAAGGAAGGAAGGAAGGAAGGAAGGAAGGAAGGAAGGAAATACCCTGTTGATAGCTTTCATTCCCATCCCTTAAAGGCTAATTTGAGTTGGCTGGGGCTATACTGATAAAGGGAATAATACTAAAATTTACTTCTAGAAAGGCGCCTTTCACTGTTATTGTTATTGATTTGTTTGTTTGCTTTTGGTTCCTGCAAGCCCTGCATCAAACACTAGCTCCTGTCACTGTTCTTAGCATGTCCAGGCTGATAGAATATCAACTTGGTCAACAGGCTTACCTAGCACGCATAAAGCCCTAAATCTAATCCCCAGAATTTCAGGGTGGGAGGAGGGATTTAAACTATCTCCAAAAGGGTTTTGTCCATGTCCAAGATAAAGAAATGAATGAGGTACACACAACAGAAAACAAAATGTAGTGGCTGGGTTCAGGCTGTCTGAGATGAAGGTTTTACCTGGAGAGGGGCATGCATGTTGGAGAGATGCACACTGTCTCCAGATTGAGTGGGAGTGTGATTCAGTGAGAGTGGGGGAGGGTCTAGTGCTGCTGTCAATCACTCTGCCAGTTCCGGCAAAACCCCCTACCAGCTTTGTGCGTTTGGATGACTTTTCTCAGCCTTGTGAAGTGCCTGCCAGTCAACTGAGGCTGATGGACACAGCGCCATAGATTGGACAGCTTAAAAAATGGGGTGTGGTTTTCATAGTTCTAGAGTCAGGAAGGTTCAAGATCAAGATCAAGGTGCTGAATTTACTAAGAGGTACCTCAGGTGGAGAACACAGACAGGACAGAGAGACAGAGGCACAGAGAGATTGAGTCTCCCTGTATGAACATTTCTCCGTGGTCTTGCAGGGCCCTAATCTCATCGTGAGGGCTTGGATACCATGACCTCATTTAAACCTCCCTACCTCCAACAGGCTCCAAGTTCAATTACCATCTCATAGGGGTTAGGGCTTCCCCATCTGAGTTTTGGGTGATAAAATACTCACATTCAAATGCGTTCAGTTTCTTGTATCACAACTTTTTGTAAGGTTTGAGAATAAAATGCTTACAAGCTCAGGCTCCTAAGAAAAACAAAAGAAAGCATTCCAAAAATGCTAATTACCAAGGCACTTTTGAATCCAGGCTGAGGGCTGATAACTGTTTCTTGAGTCACATGTTTGTGTTCTCAGGGCTCTGCTGAGCCTGTTCATGCGTGGTACCCCTGGAATCTTCCACCTCACCCTTAGGAGGTAAGGTACATTCTCAGTGTTTTACAGACAAGGAAACTGAAAAGTCTGAGGTCATGCAGGGTGAGTGTCGGGGTTGAGATGGGGACCGGAGCATGGGCTTTTTGGTGACATATTTATTGCCTTCTGCTGTTTAGAAAATACATGAAATCAATTATTTAAAAGTGCCATTAAATAAGCCTAAATGGGTATGTTGCTAAGGGATTCTGAGGTTGCAGGAAATGCAGATGATGAGCTCTGAAGGAGTCAAATACATGGCATTCTAGGGAGACAAAGCCCAGAAAAGAGCCTCGCTCTCTGGCTGGCAGCCATGAGGTGGCTCTTGGCTCAGCAGGTATAATCCCCTCTACCTGTCTTCCATCACTGAGACTACATTCAGGACAGGGAGCACCGACTCCCTAACGTTGTCCTCTGACCTCTCGATGTGCCATGCACACACCACATCCAAAGAGACAACATAAACAAATGTAAAAAAGAAAAGAAAAAAGAAAAAAAAAAAAAGCTGGGCGTGGTGGCGCACGCCTTTAATCCCAACACTCGGGAGGCAAAGGCAGGCAGATTTCTGAGTTCGAGACCAGCCTGGTTTACAGAGTGAGTTCCAGGACAGCCAGGGCTATCTTCCAGAGAAGACCTGTCTAGGAAAAAAAAAAAAAGCCAAAGTATCATTTTTTTTCCCCCTAATTTCCTTCTTTCTTCCATCCTCCCATCTTCCATCTTTAATGTGTATCCTGCCTGCAGCTTCAATATTACAAATGCTGTTGGTGAAGAAATACAGCTTTCAAAGCACTGGCCCGAGGGCAGCATTCTTTTGCAGCTAGAATTCTTTTGTAGGGCGCCTGCCACCAGCTCCTGGGCTTCTGTCTCTGGTTAGTCAGAAGGGTGTAGGCGGGGTTCCACTCTCTCTGGAAGAATTCTGCTGTGACCTTTTTCACCTCCACTCTAGCTTGTAGGCTTGCGTATCTTACTTAAAGAGAAAGGATTTAGTTTTAGGAAAATAGACAAATAAGCTGGGTTGGGTTTTCTTTCTTTTCTCATGTGTGTGTGTGTGTGTGTGTCTCGTGCTTGTGCACACGTGAGCATCCACAGATAGATGCATGTACATTTATGTATATGTGTGTGTGTGTGCATCACATGTGTGTGCTTGGGTATGTGGTCAACTTCATTCCTTAGAAGCTGTCTGCCATTTATATCTCTATCTTTATGTCTATCTCTACATATCTGTGTGTTGTGTGCATGCCCTGTGCCTCTAGAGGTCAGAAGGCATTGGGTCCCCTGGAACTAGAGTTACACATGGTTGTTAGCTGTCATATGGGTACTGGGAATCGACCTTGGGTCCTCTGCAAGAGCAACAGTGCTTCTGAGCACTGAGCCATCTCTCTGGCCCCCAACTTGTTTGCTTGTTTGTTTGTTTGTTTGTTTGCTCACTGTGTAGTGTGGCTGGCCCAGAATTTCTCATAGAGACCAAGCTGGCCTTCAACTCAGAGATCTGCTTCTTAAGTGCTGGGATTAAAGGTGTACACTACCATGCCTGTTTTCCTGCCTTGATTTTAAGATATAATCTCTCATTGAAACAGAGTTTATTCATTTAGGCTGGCCAAGCAGTGAGCATCAAGGATTTCCTCTCTTCTGTTTACATAGTTCTTGGGTGTCAAGTCTGGGCCACTGGGTGCAATTTTTCACATGTGTGCTGGGAATTGAACTCAGTACCTTAAGCTGCAAGCACTGTGCTGATTCAACTGTTTATTTCCCCAGCCACTTGAATTTCTTTAAAAAAAAATTAGGAGATTAATTTTTTTCTGGGCTTCTGTATTTTAAAAGTGTATTAGTTATGAATTTCTCGGAGAAATATGAAGTGTTATTGGAGTTATCTAAAGAAAGTACAATATGATCACTAAGTTATACAATGGGTATCAGGAACAAAGGTTAAACAGAAACTCTTTCCCAGCATAACCAGGAGTGAATGCCACCGCTGAATCTCCATTTGGCTCTCAAGGTAACCATTGGAAAGGCTGGATGTCAAGTCCGAGGAGATGCAAGAGAGAAACCTCAACTCAGTGGTTCTCAGCCTGTGGGTCTTCACCCCCTAGGGGTCGTCTGAGACAATCAGAACATACAGGCGTTTACATCATGATTCAGAACAGTATTACAGTTATGAAGGAGCCATGAAAACAGTTTTATGGTTGGGGGTTACCCAAGAGGAACTGTATTAAAGGGTCATGGCCACTGCGGTAACTCATCCAAGCAACGGAAGCAGTCAACCCGTCTGGTTTAGTCAGGGTTCCTATTGCTGTGATGAACGCCATGACGGAAGCAACTTGAGGAGGGAAGGTTGACTCCCTTACAAGCCTTACTGACCTGATTCCCATGGCTTGCCTAGCTTGCTTTCATGCAGAACCAGGGCTACAAAGCCCAGGGATGGCCCCACTTGCAAATGAGCTGAGCCCTTCCCCATCAATCACTAGTTAGGAAAATGTCTTACAGCTGGATTTTATGGCGGCGTTTTCTCAACAGAGGCTCCCTCCTTTCAGATAACTCTAGCGTGTGTCACACTAACATAAAATTAGCCATCTCAGAGAGGAAGCCTGCACCTTCTGGGCTCAGAGGTTGGCCTTTGGAATATCAGCTCTGGTTCAACACCCTTCAAGTTAGTACTGGAGAAACTATACTCTAGCCTTTAGTACATGAGTCAGGTAAGACAGGGTCCTGAGACAGATGGAGTGGGCTCGCTAATAGGAATGCTCTTGGAGAATCTTTGACTACTGAGAAAAAGAATGTGGTAATGTTTTGTAACAATGAGGACTTATTCACATTCAGAAGTGTGTGTGTGTGTGTATTCCTTTGACTTATACCTAATCTACAACTTTTCCCTTTATGCAATCTATGGTTTGTCTTTGGTACAGCTTTTCTCATCTACCGTGCTTTCTGTTGTAATCCTTTAAAACATTTAAAGTATTTGTTTTACGTGTGTATTTATCAGCGCTACAGCCTGCTTGGTACCCACAGAACTCAGACGGAGGTGTTGGATTTCCTGGAGCGGCAGTTCCAGATAATTTTAGCGGCTGTGTGGATGCTGGGAATCCAAGCAGGGTCCTCTGCAAGAGCAGACAAGTACTCTAAAGGACCGAGCTGTCTCTCTACCCCCCACCCCCCACCCCGTGCGCCCCCCATCTTCATCTTTACTTTACACATTACTTTAAATTCCATACCAAAATCAACAGGTTATTAAATAATCACTTACTGCAGAGACTCATAGTAAGAAATATTTTCTGTTTCTCTTCTCCTTAAAAGTAATTCTTTTTGAATTATTTTAGACAAAGATTGATTGACAGTGTTGATCCCAGGCCTAAAGTATTTGCCTTCCTCCTTTGTTCCCGGCAGGCTTGGCTGCCAGGTGATTGACAGTTAAGACGAGAGCTCCACCCCGCCTTCCTTTTGTTTTGCATTTAAAAGTCTGTAGGATTTTAAGATACGCTGGCACTTTAAAAGACTATATGTGTGGTTGGTTACCCTTTTACCCTGCAATTCAATAGCTCTGGTAGCCACCCAAGATAAGAGGTAAACTAGAGAAATTTGGAAATTTAAACAAAAACTAGTATTAAGAGATGTAGGGAGGGGGAATGCCAGTTTCATAACTAATTTTAAAGATCAAATATAAGAACAGTACCCAAACTGGGGAAGTTAAAAATGTGCATTTATTTTAGAGGCTTTTGTAACAACAAAGCGGATGAAAATCCCATCTCTTCGAATTTAAAGTTAATAACGTGTTTAAAAATCTTGCTAAGCCAAAATGAATAAGACCTGTTTCTCCAGAACACACTGCAAGTTGAAGAAAAACAAAGGCTCCTTTCCCACCCCTCCCCCTTCTTTAGCCTGAGCCGGAGGTCTGGTAAGTGGACACCAAGGGGAGGGGTGTGTCCCTTCCTCCCAGCCTTTGGTGTTTGGAGTGTCACCGGGACGGGATGCTGGCTGAGTACTAGTTAGGGGGGGAATTCTCACAAAGTGGGCCGAGCTGGGTGGGGTCGAATCCACAGCGCTGCCGGGATTCCCCTGTACCCAGACTCTGCAGGCCTAGGGCCAGATTGCGCTGACTCAGACGGCTCTGTGCCTGAGTTGGGAATTGAGTCAGGCACAGAGCATCCTCCATGATTCAGTACATGCCTTCCAGAGGTTGTGAGGTCAGACTCTTAGGACCAGACCTTTGGAGACCCTCCAGGGAGTCCACACATTGCACAGCCAGACTATGGGAGCTTGGGAGGCTCAGCGACTCATCACTGCTCTGGTAGAGCCAGGACCTGAATCCAGGGTTTTCTTCCAACTCATTCATATTTAATAAACTAAGCAAATAGTACATTAACACCCTTAGATATAATTTGAGTGTGTATAAAAGTGAAGCTAGGTAAGTAAATTTGACTTTTATGTATAAACATTGGTATGTATGCAAGTGTGTGTGCGTGTGTGTCGACATTGATGTCCAATGTTTTCCTTCCTTAAATTATTTCTTCTTCTTCTTCTTCATTTATCTACTTTATTTATATGAGTACCCTGTCACTGTCTTCAGACATGCCAGAAGAAGGCATTGGATCTCATTACAGATGGTTGTGAGCCACCATGTGGTGAGAATTGAACTCAGGACCTCTGGAAGAGTAGTCAGTGCTCTCAGCCTCTGAGCCACCTCTCCAGCCCCCCACCTTATTCTTTTGAGACAGGGAAGCTGGAGCTAGCCACCAGTTCGGTTACACTGCCTGGCCAGCAAGCCTCAGTCTTTGCCTCTCCCGTGCTTGTGATGCATGCACACAGCTTTTACATGTATGTAGAGGCACGATGCAATACAGGGCTTTTACATGGGTGCTGGGGAATCGAACTCAGGTACTAACGAATGTGTGACAATCCCTTTATCAAATGAACTCCATAGCCCTACATTTTACTAATTTTCCTTTTCAAAAGTATGTTTGTTTAATTATTGTGTGCACACTTACGACACACCTGTGCTGTAACAGGAATGTGAAGTTCAGAGGACCACGGGCAGGAGTCAATTCTTTCCTTCCACCATGTATGTCAATAATTTATGGATATACATTATGCATCCAATACTGATTGATCTAGATACCTTTAAGACCCTCAGAGAACCTTATTATTTGTGCTGGAGTCAAAATTCATAAACAGAACAGAATTAACATTAAAGGCAACACACATGTCATATTTCCTTGAGTGAGTGATATTTCCAGGGTTTTGTATAGACTTGTAGTCCCAGCCAATGAGAGGTGCACACAGGAGGGTCCAGAGTTCAAAGCTCTCCTCGGCTAAACAAACAAGCACAAACCAGAATCTGGAAAGCACAAGGTGCTCAGAAAAGTTTCAAAGAAGGTCCAATGATTTAGCTCAGTTGTTAGAGAAGCTGTTTACCATGGATGAAACTCTAGGTCTAATACCCAGCCCTCAAGTCCCATGGAGATAGAGCTAGAGGTAGAGGTAGAGGTAGAGGTAGAGGTAGAGGTAGAGGTAGAGGTAGAGGTAGAGGTAGAGCTAGAGCTAGAGCTAGAGCTAGAGCTAGAGCTAGAGGTAGAGGTAGAGCTAGAGGTAGAGGTAGAGGTAGAGGTAGAGCTAGAGCTAGAGCTAGAGCTAGAGCTAGAGCTAGAGGTAGAGGTAGAGCTAGAGCTAGAGCTAGAGCTAGAGGTAGAGCTAGAGGTAGAGCTAGAGCTAGAGCTAGAGGTAGAGGTAGAGGTAGAGGTAGAGCTAGAGGTAGAGGTAGAGGTAGAGGTAGAGGTAGAGGTAGAGGTAGAGGTAGAGGTAGAGGTAGAGGTAGAGCTAGAGGTAGAGGTAGAGCTAGAGCTAGAGGTAGAGGTAGAGCTAGAGCTAGAGCTAGAGGTAGAGCTAGAGCTAGAGGTAGAGCTAGAGGTAGAGGTAGAGGTAGAGGTAGAGGTAGAGGTAGAGGTAGAGGTAGAGGTAGAGCTAGAGGTAGAGGTAGAGGTAGAGGTAGAGCTAGAGCTAGAGCTAGAGCTAGAGCTAGAGCTAGAGCTAGAGCTAGAGCTAGAGCTAGAGCTAGAGGTAGAGGTAGAGGTAGAGGTAGAGCTAGAGCTAGAGCTAGAGCTAGAGGTAGAGGTAGAGCTAGAGCTAGAGCTAGAGCTAGAGCTAGAGGTAGAGGTAGAGGTAGAGCTAGAGGTAGAGGTAGAGGTAGAGCTAGAGGTAGAGGTAGAGCTAGAGGTAGAGGTAGAGGTAGAGGTAGAGGTAGAGGTAGAGGTAGAGGTAGAGGTAGAGGTAGAGGTAGAGGTAGAGGTAGAGGTAGAGCTAGAGGTAGAGCTAGAGGTAGAGGTAGAGCTAGAGGTAGAGGTAGAGCTAGAGGTAGAGGTAGAGCTAGAGGTAGAGGTAGAGCTAGAGGTAGAGGTAGAGCTAGAGCTAGAGGTAGAGAGGAGAAATCAGAAGTTCAAAGTCATCCTCAGTTACACACTGAGTTTAAGGCCAGCTTGCAATACAGGAGAGTTGGCCTAAAAGATTAGAATCCACATTGATAGAAGGGGAGAGGAGGCTGCCAGGGGACACTAGAGAAGAAAGATCGGAGTGACTGAAAGGATGCCAGTAACTAACAACCAAAGTATACCAGATACAAATCCAGAAGTCAGAGTAAAGCTGGACCCAGTGGTGGTACAGACTTTGACCTCCCACCACTGGGGAGGCAGAGGAAGGCAGCTCTTCCTGAGTTTGAGGGCTGTCTAATCTACATATCAAGTTCCAGGATGGTGAGATCTTGTCCAAAAGAAAGAGAGAAGGAAAGGACGAAAGGGAAAGAAAAAGAAAGAAGAGAAAAGAAAAGAAGAAAAGTCTGGAAGACAGTTCAGTGAGTAAAAGAGGAGTTGTCCTCTGACCTCCCTCTCTCTCTCTCTCTCTCTCTCTCTCTCTCTCTCTCTCTCTCTCTCTCTCTGTCAGTCACCTTTGCAGGCAGTCCAGCATCTTGCCTAAGGTCATGTGATCGGCCTGATTCAAGTGTTCAACTGTTAAGTTAGGCCTGGTTTTTCCTCCCAACCCCATGCTCCCAGAAATGACTCATACTCAAAATACATTTACAACTACCTTGGCCATACAGCTAGGCTCTTCTCTGACTAGAATCTTAACTTCAGGCAACCCATTTATTTTAATCTACCTTCCGCTATGTGGTTGGTTACTTGTGCTCAGGTACTGTGTGCCCATCTCCTTACATCTTCCAGGGGCAGATCTTCCCGTGCCTGGCTCTATCCCAGAATCCTTTCTCCTCCTGGATGGCCTGCCTCCCATTTCCTGCCTGAACCATAGGCCATAGGTTTTTAAATTGACAGGTGATCCATCCACACAACACACAAGATATTCTCTCTACATTCAGTTTCACCCCATATAAAACTGAGAGCTGTCTGGACTTTTCTTCTGTTTCTATAATAGATTGACAGAGACTGGGCAGTTCAATATGATGGATGGTTCTTAAGCATGAAAGCTGAGATGGGGCTGTCACATTTGCTTGGTTTCTGGAGTTTATCTTATACATCTCATGATGGAAGGTGAACAGGTAAGCAGGCTCCTGCAAGGGAAAGAGAGGATGACCCACCAGAGACATTGATCCATTCATGGCCCTGTGACTAGATATCCACCAGGCTTCACCTCAGACCCCTGCCTCACTGAGGAGTGATGTCTCCATATGTGTTTGGATGGGGACAAACCATCAACAGACATATTGGAAGAGGAGCCACAGAAGACTCAGAAAACATGATTGCCATGTGAAAAGGATGAAGTGGTGGACAAGGTGGACTGAAGGAGTAAAGGCTGGCAGAATGAAGTTGTTTAGGAGCCCACCGTCAACACTGTGATTCCTGTGGTACCCCTGCTTCTTTTCTGTTGCTATGATACAATGCCCAGAAACAAAGCAACCTGAAGAAGGAAGGGTTTATTTGGGCTCACACTTTGAAGATTCAGTCCACCACAAAGGGGAGGGGAAGTCATGGCTGCAGGTGCTTGGACATGTAGCCAGTCGCAGCACACCCACAATAATCAGGAAGCAGAGGGAGTTGAGTGGATGCTATGGAGTGTACTCTGTCCAGGATGCAGCCCATGAAGTGGTACAAGCCACTTCAATTAATCTAATGAAACAAATCTCTAACAGGCATATATATATATATATTAGTGTTGGAGTTTGAAATGGGACACACAGATGTGGAACTGTTGACAAGATTAGAGGAGTTTGCTGAAGAGTTAGATGGCTGGTGGGTACGGACAAGAGGCAAGGAAGGTAGGCTGAAGGAAGAGTGAGGAGAAATCAGCTGTCAACTAAATGATTTGGATAGATGGAGAAAAGGAGATAACACAAGAGGGAAATTCACTTTTGGATTCACTGACACGCAAGACAGAAGGACACCCAAGGAGAAAAAAAGCATTGCATCATGGGAAGGAGGAGCTGTTCAAAACCCTCAAGAAAGGCTTTCAGTTTCATCTGTATCCTTTCAGCATTTGATTTCCTGTGTTGATCTCACTCACTCAGCCAGTAGCAAGGGTGATGACTAAGCTGGTCATGGTGCCCGGCAGACTCTTCCTGAGGAAGCCCAACCGCCCTAGCTCAGAGGCGAAGGTCACTTTCACTTTCTTTTCCTTCTTATATGTTATTAATTTATTAATTAATTAAATTTAAATGCTTTGTTTCTCTGTGTAGCTTCAGCTGTCCTGGAACTTACTCTGTAGACCAGGCTGGCCACAAACTCAGAAATCCACCTGCTTCTACATCCTGAGTGCTAGAAAGTACGTACACCACCACAGCCTGCTATCACCTCCCCTCCCCTCCCCTTCCCTCCCCTCCCCTTCCCTCCCCTCCCATTCCCTCCCCTCCTCTGTTCCTCTCCTCCCATTCACCCCCCTCCTCTGTTCCTCCCCTCCCCTCCCCTTCTCTGGTCCTCCCCCCGCCCCCTCTTTCTCTCTGTCTTTTTCAGGCATGACCTTCGTTTGTAGTCCAGGCTAACCTGAAACTCCATGTGTCCCTCAGGCTGGTCTCTAACTCAAGGCAGTCCTCCTGCCTTAGCCTCCAGAGTGCTGGTATCACAGGAGAGCAGCACTCTGCCTGGCTATCATCAGGTTTGCTTTGTAGTAGTGGAAAGAGGACTGGAAGCATAAGCTTCTTTGACTGTTGTATTCAGCCAAGTACAGCCCAAAATTGAGGACTGTTTTACAGTCACCAACTTGGTTCAACCTTTCTACATATTCTTTCTATGAAACAAACATTTCCAAATACATAACATCAAGAGGCCCTGTCTAGAAAAAATTTAAAAGGCAAATTAAAAATCATTATTATTATTATTGTGTATGTGTGTGTGTGTGTGTGTTATATGCTACAGCACATGTGTAGAACTCAGAGACCATCCTGTGGAAATCAGTTTTCTCCCTTTATCATAGGTGTCCTGGATTTTGAATCCAGGTTATCAGGCTTGGTTCTAAGCATCTTTATCTGTGGAGCCATGTCACCAGCCCTCTTGACTCTCTTCTGGAAGCCTAGAACAGTTTCAAATCCAGATAGGCTCCTCCTTGTGTCAGTGTAGAAATGCCTTAGCATTCATCCTGCATTGGATGTGACACTACCCTGAACTCTCCGGGTTATTGTTCCTGAGTTTCTCCAGCTTCCTGCTCCTGTCTCCTGGGACTATGGCTCTTCCCAGGTATAGAGTCTTCCTATGGAGTCATAAGGACAAATAAACCCTTTCTTCCTTGAGTTGCCATTGGTCATACTGTTTTATCACTGCAACAAAAGTGAGACACATGGTTTTCAGAGACTGATCTCAGGTTTCCCAGCTTGCAGAGCAAGCATCTATACTCACTATGCCATCTCACCAGTCTCTTGCATTATGTGAATCACAGCCTTGCTGTATAGCCTGGAGCTCACCGTGTAGACCAATTGACCTTGCTTTTGCATTGATCTTTTTGTTTCTGCCTTCAGGATGCTATGATCACATCATACACCTCTGTACCTGCCAAGATTCTCCTATTTTTGTTTCAGTAATTAAAAATTTTCAGCTTCCTGCCCATATATATTAATTCTTGCTTGAATTTGTGGTTTTGATGTTGTAGACGTAAACCACAACAGTTGGCTAGGGTTTCGGGTCCCAAATTGAGACCCATCCCATGGGCAAGAACCAAGCCCTGACACTAGTAATGATACTGTGTGATGCTTACAGACAGGAGTCTAGCATAACTGTCCTCTGAGAGGCTCCACCCAACAGCCAATGGAAAGAGATGCAGAGACTCACACCCAAACATTAGGTGGAGCTTAAGGAGTCTTTGTGTGTGTGTGTGTGTGTGATCTTTACTTTCTTTCTTTTATCGTTTATTTTATTTATTTATATTTCAAATGTTGTCCCCCTTTCTGATCTCCCCTCCACAAACCTCCATCCCATTCTCCCTCCCCTTTGCTCCTAAGAAGGTGTTCCCTCACCCACCCACCTCACCCCTCTAGCACCCTCCTATGCTGGGGTATCAAGCCTCCACAGGACCAATGGCCTTCCCTCCTATGGATGCTAGATAAGGCCATCCTCTGCTACATATGCAGCTGGAGCCATAGCTCCCTCCATGTGTACTCTTTGGTTGGTGGTTTAAGTTTGATGAAAGATTGAGCGACCCAAGGAAGACAGGGACTCCATAGGAAGACCAGCAGAGTTAACTAATTTAGACCCTTGGGGACTTCCAGAGACTGAGTCACCAACTAAAGGGGAGGCTGGGATGGATTAGGCAACCTGTAAATATATAGCAGATGTGCAGCTTGGTCTTCATGCAGGTCCTGCAAAGAACTGGAGCAGGGGCTGTCCCTGAGTCTGTTATCTGCCTGTGGAGCTCTCACCCATAAATGGACAGCCTTGTCTGGCCTCAGTGGGAGAGGATGCTCCTAGTCCTCCAGGGACTTGATGTGTGTGTGTGTGTGTGTGTGTGTGTGTGTGTGTGTGTGTGTGGTGCTGTTGACTCCCAGAGGGGATTTCCCCTTCTCAAAAGAGAAGAGGAAGAGGGTATGGGGGAAGGACTTGTATGAGGGGTTACTGGGAAGAGAGGAAGGACTGATATTGGGTTGTAAAGTGAATAAACCAGTAAATTTAATAAATAAAAATAATAGTTTCAAGAATTTGAAAGTATTATTAGAAATAATAACAGATGGAAATAAATAGAAAAATAGTTTCAAGAATTTATTTTTTTCTACCTACTCTTTGTTCCTTCACATTTTATTTTTCTGCTTATATTTTTTATTTCAATGTCTGTATGAGAGGTTTAACCCGGATGCTTGATAATTCCTAACTTTCTTTCCATGATTAAGGGAATAAAGAAAAAAAAAGTGAAGTGGCCCCCCCCCCCCCCAGTACAGGGATACCTTTTCATTTTCTAGGATAGTCAGAGTTAAGCTGAGTCTTCTTGGGACATTAGATTCCCTGTAGAACAAACTCCCTGTGTCCTGTGTGATGGACGAGCCTGGCTGCTTGTAACTTAGTTCTCCTGAGAGAGAAGCAGGATATGTTAGCATGGAGTACACACTCGGGCCTTCTTGGTTTTAGTACTTGGTTTTAGTACAGCTCCCTGGCCTGGTTTCCTAGGTCCGCTGATCCCAGTCTTTTCAGAATTCTGCTTTTCAGGTACCAAGTTGTGTGGATAGGCCGAGCATCTGAGAGTTCTTTTTTTTTTTTTTTTTTTTATATTTTTATTACATATTTTCCTCAATTACATTTCCAATACTATCCCAAAAGTCCCCCATAGCGCCCCCCACTTCCCTACCCACCCATTCCCATTCTTTTGGCCCTGGCATTCCCCTATATTGGGGCATATAAAGTTTGCAAGTCCAATGGGCCTCTCTTTCCATTGATGGCCGACTAGACCATCTTTCGATACATATGCAGCTAGAGACAAGAGCTCCAGGGTTCTGGTTAGTACATCATGTTGTTCCAACAATAGGGTTGCAGATCCCTTTAGCTCCTTGGGTACTTTCTCTAGCTTCTCCATTGGGAGCCCTGTGATACATCCAATAGCTGACTGTGAACATCCACTCCTGTGTTTGCTAGGCCCCGGCATCGTCTCACAAGAGACAGCTATATTTGGGTCCTTTCAGCAAAATCTTGCTAGTGTATGCAATGGTGTCAGCGTTTAGAAGCTGATTATGGGACGGATCCCTGGATACAGCAGTCTCTAAATGGTCCATCCTTTCATCACAGCTACGAACTTTGTCTCTGTAACTCCTTCCCTGGGTGTTTTGTTCCCAATTCTAAGAAGGTGCACAGTGTCCACACTTTGGTCTTCATTCTTCTTGAGTTTCATGCGTTTATCAAATTGTATCTTATATCTTGGGTATCCTAAGTTTTGGGCTAATATCTACTTATCAATGAATACATATTGTGTGAGTTCTTTTGTGATTGTGTTACTTCACTCAAGATGATGCCCTCCAGGTCCATCCATTTGGCTAGGAATTTCATAAATTCATTCTTTTTAATAGCTGAGTAGTACTCCATTGTGTAAATGTACCATAATTTCTGTATCCA
The DNA here is from genome assembly GCF_978045245.1 of Mus caroli. Classification (NCBI taxonomy): domain Eukaryota; kingdom Metazoa; phylum Chordata; class Mammalia; order Rodentia; family Muridae; genus Mus; species Mus caroli. The sequence goes on along the minus strand of NW_028227264.1, from coordinate 9,972,551 downwards.
TTCCTCTGTTGAGGGACATCTGGGTTCTTTCCAGCTTCTGGCTATTATAAATAGGGCTGCTATGAACATAGTGGAGCATGTGTCCTTTTTACCGGTTGGGACATCTTCTGGATATATGCCCAGGAGAGGTATTGCTGGATCCATCTGAGAGTTCTAACATGCCCTTTTCTCCCAGACAGTCATTTTTGACCTTTCTCCATCACTCTCCACAACCAGGGTAGAGATGGAAGTGCAGTTTGATGGTTACTTTTAACTGTTAACCTGACCCAACCCAAGATCAGCTATGAAAAGAGTCTCAGCGAGGGATTGCCTGGATCAGGTTAGCCTCTGATGGTGTCTTTAGAGGACTATGTTGATTTCAGGAGTTGATGTGGGAAGACAGCCCAAAGGTGGGTTGCATGAATCGCTGCTTTTCCACCCTGTCTGTAATGATAGAGAAACTGACTGAGCACTAAGCATACATGTGTTAATTTCTCACTGCTTTTAATTGTAGATGTGTTTTGGCCAGCTGTCCCAAGCTCCTGCCTCTGACTTCTCTGCTGTGATGGAATGTCACTGGAACTGTGAGTCGTCTCCCCCCCCACACACACACACACACTTCTGCCTTAGGTCAGGGTATCACAGCAGCAGAAATGAACCTAGAACAACAAGAGGAGAATGGGGATGAGGGGTTAATATCTATGTCATATTACTCAAGTTAATTCTAAATGGTAGAAGGAGAGTTTTTCCTTCCAATGTTAACAATGAGAACTCCTTCAGAAGGGCTCTGGTGGACCTCAGAGATCTCCATGTCTATGTTAGCTTGATTATGAGGGCTCAGATAGGGCCCTAGGAAGACACGCTTGGGGTATGAGTCCAATCCTAGCCTAGGGAAAGAAGTGATGACAGCTTCAGAAATTTGGAATGGAGCAGCCGAGGCTAGTCATTCCCTCTAGGAAGGTGTAAGGTTTCTTCAAAGACAGTGGAGAGCTAGGGATGTGTCTCAGTAGTGGAGTGCTGCCTGCAATCAATCCTGATTACCACAAAAGAAAAACAAAAGGCATGGAAGTGGGTAGAGGCAAGGCCAGGCAAGAAGAGCAGATGACCTTTATAACTCATCTGTTAAGGTTTAGCTCAGGTGACCGACCCTCTCAATACGCATCCCAGTCCTATCTTCTCCTCAGGGGTTAGGAGTCTTTGATCTGGCTCATGTTACATCTTGTCTGGACTGATGCACCATGTAAATTCATAACTGCCTACTTATGTGTGATCTCTTTGATGATAGGCACCATGGCTTAATTCTTATTTGCATACGCAGGTCTTCAGCAGATCATGTGAGGTCCAGAAATGTCTGCAGTGTGGAAAAGATGATCTGGAAGGGTTGGCAGATCTTGCTATTAAGGAGTGGGGGTCGGGTGGGGGTGGGGGTGGGGAGAAGCTAGAGAGATGGCTCAGTGGTTAAGAGCACTGGCTGCTTTTCCAGAGGATCTGGGCTCAATTCCCAGCACCTACATGGCAGCTCATAACCATCTGCAACTCCAGTCCCCCAGCTTCTGACACTCTCATACAGATATACGTGCAGTTAAAACACAGATGAACATAAAGTAAAAACAATAAATTATAAAAAGAAACCCAGCCTAGTCTATGAGATATGGGAGGGAGGGATGGAGAGAGAAAGGGTTGAAGGAAGGATGTCATCCAAAGAGAAGGAGCAGAATGTAGTTAGTAGGTTTTATATTAGCCAACTTACTTGTCTCTCCCAACAGCACTCAGGTGGGTACCTCTCCTGTTTACTTATAAGAAGTAAAAACGTAAGTCTTAAATGCTTACATAACTAATGCCTGTCAGTTATAATGAGCACCTACTCAGTCAGCTACACTAACTTTGTCTATACTCCATCACTTCCCGCCTCCTTCTCCTTGTTGACAATGAGCTGTCACAGCCCAGGGTCATAGCTTTTTAAGATTTTTTTTTCCCCTTGCAGGGTGCTTTCTATTTGAGACTAGCGGCTTAGGTTTCAGGGGCTCTCTGTATGGTTTCTCCCATAATTCTGTGCTAAGGTTTGGGGGTAGCTGTTTGAAGTTGAAGCTGCCTGTGGCCTAGCAGACCCTACTCTGAATTTCTGGGGGACAAAGGAAGGTCTGAATTTAGAATAGTCTCCCCTGGGGATGATGGTCAGCTCCTTGGATTGTGTTTGTGTTACTTATTGTCAAAACAGTTCATGTGTTATCTGGTTTCCTTAACTTGATTACAAAGAATTTTATTTGTAGCTATCCTCAACCTCAAATTTCAACTCGCACAAGGTGCTCGCCTGAGGAATTCTTTAAACGTAGTGAATATTCTAACACCTCTTACATATGCAGTTTTATTTTTTTGTTTTGTTTTGTTTTTTGGTTTTTTGAGACAGGGTTTCTCTGTGTAGCCCTGGCTGTCCTGGCACTCACTTTGTAGACCAGGCTGGCCTCGAACTCAGAAATCTGCCTGCCTCTCTGCCTCCCCAGTGCTGGGATTAAAGGCATGCGCCACCACACCCGGCTACATCTGCAGTTTTTATTAGATATTTTAATCTGAAAAAGATAAGGAAAGCCTTTCCCCTCTCTTCCGTGTGGGTTTATTCATATTCAACACTAATAGAAAACACGAAGTGATATCTTGATTTATATATATAGGGCCAGGCATGGTGGTGCAGGCTTTAATCCCAGAACTTGGAAGGCAGAAGCAAGTGGATCTCTGTGAGTTCAAGGCCAGCTTGGTCTTCATAGTGAGACACTGTTAAACAATAACAACACCTACCAAACAAAAACTCTGTCAAATCATCTCTCTCTCTCTCTCTCTCTCTCTCTCTCTCTCTCTCTCTCTCTCTCTCTCTCTCTCTCACGTGCTCGCGCGCGCGCACACACACACACACACACACACACACACACCAACCAAACAGAAACACAAAAACACACATTGTATAGGGGGCTGGTGATATACCTCACTTGATAAAGCAATTTGCCTTACAACTTGATCCCTAGACCCAAGATTGTTTGCTTGTTTGTTTGTTTGTTTGTTTTCTTTCTTTTTAAAGCTAGGGGAGATAGCTAGCACTTGAAGCCCAGTGCTGGGAGGGAGAGTATTAGATAGATCTCTCAGGTTTACTGGTCAGCTACCTAGTCTACTCAGTGAGTTCTAGGCTAGTGAGGGACCCTTTTTTCAAACAAACAAAAAAAAAAGTGCTTGGAGAATAACCCTTAAGGCCTTAAGTGTTCTCTGGCCTCTGTGCCCCCACATAGGGACATACACATAGACACACACAGAAAGATAGCACATGTTTTCTCATGTTTCTATTCTAAAAGAAACTGCATCTATACTTAATCTCTGTCTCTCTGTCTCTCTCTTGTTGATACTATGATACTGATGATTCAACCTAGAGCCTTGCACATGCTAGGCAAACATTTTGCCACTGAACAATGACCCTGATCCTCTTACTAAGGTGCTCAAGCTGTCCTCAAACATGCAGTCCTCATGTCTCAGTTTCCCAGGTAGTTGGGATTACAGGCGTAGCCCACCATGTCTGGTTGTATTTACATGTTATTGCACAGGTTCAGTAGAGAATGTTTTCTTCTGGACTGCTATATTATATACAGCCCCCTGTATTTATGTGGATCATGCCCATATAGTAAACATATGATATATATTTTATATATTACTCTCTCTATATATTGCTCACATAATAATTTTCCCTTCTATAAAAGACTTTCCTTACAATAATAACACCAGTATAAACATCTTTAGTCTTCATTGTTCAGTGGTCACTTAGTGTAATTATTACTTCGGGTTAATCATGGGCCCAGGGTCATGTTCCTATCACTCCCTCCACGTGCTGCATAGTGATCTTTCCAGCAGTCTCAGTGGGCAGAAGGTTCTGTTGTCACAGGCCACTGACTACCCAGGGTGCATTAAAAGGTGGACGGCTGGTTGCAGTGCATCAATAGTTACCCATGCCTCCTGGAGACTGGTGTTCACAGTCCTTCAAAATGAAGCTGGGCTAAAAAGGTCTCATAGTGACTGCTCTTAGGGAAATAGAGCCCTCTGTAGTCTTAGTCTCCTGCCAGATGTGGTTTCTTCTCCTAACTCAGGGTCAGTGTGGGAATTCTTGATCACTGCCAAGCTTTGATCTTCTTTTTTTCCTCCTCTGTGACCCACCCACACATATGCTTGCTCAGGTTGTCAGGTACCTTCTGTCAGTTACTGAAGCTGATACCTCAGACCTGCTATATAGTTGAAGCTTGTTCTCTCTCTTTCTCTCTCTCATTTATTTATTTATTTGTTTGTTTGTTAGTTTGTTTGGAGATAGGGTTTCTCTGTGTAGCCCTGACTGTCCTGGAACTCCCTCTGTAAGCTAGGCTGGCCTTAAATTCAGAGATCTGCCTGCGTCTGCCTCCTAAGTGTTGGTGTGTACTACCACAGCCTGGCTTATTTCATTTTTACTAATGTGTGCATGCATGCGTGCGTGCAAGTGTGTGTGTGATAGTACCTGTGGAGGTCAGAAAAGGATGTTGCATCCCCTGGAGCTTGAGTTTAAGGTGGTTGTGAGCCACCTGATATGTGTGTGCCAGGAACCAAAGTCAGGTAGTCTGCAAGAGCAGCAAGCGGTTTTAACCACTGAGCCATCTCTCCAGCCCCTGAGTCATCTTTCTAGACCCTTATCATTTCAACAGAAATAGCTTTAAATCTCCACCACTCTACCAGTTTTATAATTTAGATATGAAGATTTTACATGAAGACTTCTTTTTTTTTTTTTAGATATTTTCTTTATATACATTTCAAATTTCAAATGCTATCCCAAAAGTTCCCTATACCCTCCCCCCTCCCTGCTCCCTTACCCACTCACTCCTGCTTCTTGGCCCTGGCATTCCCCTGTACTGGGGCATATAAAGTTTGCAATACCAGGGGGCCTCTCTTCCCAGTGATGGCCGACTAGGCCATCTTCTGCTACATATGCAGCTAGAGACATGAGCTCTGGGGGGTACTGGTTAGTTCATATTGTTGTTCCACCTATAGGGTTGCAGACCCCTTCAGTTCCTTGGGTGCTTTCTCTACCTTCTCCATTGGGGGCCCTGTGTTCCATCTTATAGATGACTATGAACATCTACTTCTGTATTTGCCAGGCACTGGCATAGCCTCATATGAGACAGCTATACCAGGGTCTCTTCATCAAAATCTTGCTGGCATATGCAATATTGTCTGGGTTTGGTAGCTGATTATGGGATGGATCCCCGGGTGGGGTAGTCTCTGATAAGTCGATATTAGCCCAGAAACGTAGAATACTCAAGATACAATTTGCAAAACACAAGAAAATCAAGAAGAGGGAAGACCAATGGGTGGATACTTCGTTCCTCCTTAGAATAGGGAACAAAATACCCATAAAAGGAGTTACAGAGACAAAGTTTGGAGCTAAGACGAAAGGATGGACTATCTATGAAGACTTCTTATGTTGGAGGCTCAGTCAGTTGCTGAAAGGCAATTGTTTTATGAAGTCTTTGACCTAATAAATGGGTTAAGTCACTTGGTGAATGCATAATCCAATGGAGAGAGACCTACTTGGAGACAGTAAGTTAGTGGACTCATCTCTTTGGAGGGCAGGTGTTGTTCTGGACCTCCTTCTGGATGGTTTTCTGCTTCCTGACAGCCATGAGATGTGCACACTTCATCACAGCTTCTGCTACTCCTCAGGCCCAAAAGCAAAGGCCAGCCTCAGCCTGAATCTGGTGAAATGAAAGCTAACAAAAGTCTTACCTGTCAGTCACAGAGATGGTAATCTATACAACATGCTCGATCTGATAGCAGGAATCTCCAATGTTTTTGTTTACATGTCTTATCTCACCTGAATGAATTCTGCGTTCTTCAAGGGCAAGATCTATGTTGGATTTCTATGTATCATCCGCCTCAGTAGGCCTTATATTGATGCTTGTTAATGGAAGGAATGAAAGTGAACGAGATCAAGTCAGATCAGTTCCCGGTTGGTGTTTAGGTTCTATTTGGCTTGTATGAAGAATGCCCTCCAAGGTGAAGTTGTTAAGTCAGAGACTTTATAAAAAAGTCTTTTCCAGGACTTCCTTCAGTCGCAGCCCACAGTACTTAGAGACTCCAGAGGTTCTCAACTGGTAATTAACACAAGGCTAGTGAATTATTTTTACTGGCTCATAAATTAACCCTTTGAGTATTAAGGAAGCAATAAGCCGTCATCAATCTGCTTCGACTTTGGTTGCTATTTTTATTTCCTTCTCCAAGTTTTATCAGGAAAACAGTAAAGGGAACACGTTAGAATGAAATGTATAATAAAAATGCATACATAACACAAACTTCATCACGTCCAAGATATGTCTCAGCTAACCCCATAAACTCGCAACAAGTTCTGCAAACAGATGTAAGTTTGCTTGGAAAAATAGAAAATAAATAAATAAATAACTAGATAAATAAAGGTTTGGCAGATGGTGCCACTGGTAAGACCCCTACTGAATACTAAAGTCTGAAGACCTGAGTCTGATTCCTGGATCCCACAGGAAGGTGTAAGGTGAAAGCTGGCTCTACAAGGTTGAGACAGAGAGAATTTAGATAGGTATGATATTTGTGTCTACTGTCACCAGCACCCCAAATACATACAACATGCACACACACACACACACACACACACACACACACACGGTAAAAAATTTAGAGGTCAGCACCAACACTATTTGTGTATATGAACATATAAGGACACTTGGGATTGTTTAGACAGCATTTAAAATGATGCAAAGAAAATTCCATAAAATAAATATACCCCTGGATTTAGAACCCCAAACTCAACAACCTCAGTAAACTGAAATGGGGCGAACTGGCCAGAAGGTTGAGATTTATGTAAGATAAAAAAAAAAAAAAAAAAAAAAAAAAAAGCACTGTTAATAAGAGACCTAGCGTGCCTAGAGGGGTGTGACACACATTTTCGGACAATTTGAATAAAGGGCACAGTGCGTGCTCGCGGTGCCTATTCCAGCTTCTGGCTTCCAGCACGCACGACTGGTTCCGGGATTCTCGCACCGCGCACCGCACGGAGCCGGCTGCTGCGGGCTGGGAGGGCGCTTAGGGCTAGCGCTGATTGACCGGGCGCGCGGTCAGGTGACCCGAAGCGCCACGTTCTGGGAGCCCGGCCCGCGGTGGCTTTCCAGGCCGGGGCAGGACCGAACCCGGAGCCGAGGGGGGACTGGTCTCCCCGGGAGAACAAAGTTGCCCGGCCTGGGGCCCCGGGGCGCGCGAGCGGCGAGACGGCGGGTCCGACCTGCGGGATCCACGGTTCCGAGGCAGGGCGAATCGTGCAGGGAGACGCGAGCCCCTACCCGGGGTGGCGGGCGGACCCAGCAGCGCCCCACCCTCGCTCTCCAACAAAGGGGCCGGCAGCAGCCGGAGGAGGACCTGGAGGAGGAGCCGGAGCGGCGAGCAGCTCTCGCACACAAAGTTGTGGAGTCGCCCTTCCCCCGAGGAGGGGAGCGGGCAGCGCCGGGCGCGGGATTTCTCCCGCCCAGGGCCGAGGAGGAGCCCCGGGCTCCTCAGCCGATCGGGCCACCTCGGGGAGCGGCGCCCCTTTTCTTTTGGGTCATTCCTGCAGAGGGAAAACTCCAGCGTGCGCCTGCCCCCAGGCTAGCGTTTGGACTGTTTTGTTTTTTGGCGGAACTACGGGGCAGGAAGATTGCACAAGTCAGGGGGCGTTTCCAATCGGGTGTCAATTTTGGATCCCCCCCCCCGACCCCCCTTTGGATCTTGTCGGGCTTTCCACGTTTCACTTTAAAAAAAAAAGCAAAACCAAAATTCTTGTAACGTCCAAGGCAAGCTCCCCACGACCCGAACACGCCCAGAGGAACCCTGGGGCCTCTGGGACTTGGCTAGCAGGTAAGCCCATGCATTATTGAAGCTTCGGTCTGGGTAATGTGACCGCAGTCCCCTAGGGAATGGGGCGGGGGCTGAAAGGAGGTGGGACCTTTCTGCAATTCCACCGCCCGGGTCCCGAAGTAGCTGTAGCCAACTTCTGCACTTTCCCTGGAAGCTCAGCGTCCCTTGCCTGGGCGGGAGAGAGCTGGGTTGAGAAGGTGGGAATCTCTACTGGTCGCCAAGGTCTCAGATTCCTAGGTCTACTTTAGTGCTGTTGTTTTGTCTCTCCCTGAGAGGAGAGGCTGTCTGTCGCCTGTCCGTTTACCGCCCCGAGCAGCAGGACTAGCGATCTCCAAGAGGGGACGTGGCCTCTTCTCTGAGCTTGTCACACACCTCCGGTCCCGGGAAGGCGGGGCCCGGGCGGTGTCCGGGAGGAGAGGGTGGGGAGGGCGGTTGTGCGGTGGGAGGGTTGGGGAGCGCTTCTTAGCCGGCCTCCAGGCTGGGGGCGTGCTCGACCTCTCTGTGGTTGCCGTTCCTGAGGGTGGGGCCCCAGTGTGGCGAGGTGGCAAGCCTGCAGCTGTGGAGAGACGGAGGGGATAGGGGTACCTCATTGGTGCGCAGTCCCGCGCGGCCGCCTGCTTTTCCGGACTCTTGGCATCCCTCACTGCAACTGACAAGGTAATTCATGCCCCTCTTTGGCCTGGGTCTGAGGCTCTGCTTGCCCAAGGCCACTTACAAAACCAACAAAGGGCTAATTGTAGGCTGTGCAACTTTTAGAAGGCACATTGTTCAAAGAGACTTTTCAAGTCCCTGGATTCCGACCGTGTGGCGTTCCAGGGTTATTTCAAGGGGAGGAGAAAACGTGTGTGACTCTTCAGAGTCATGGACCCGCCTTTTTTAAACCCCCAAATTGGAGATCCTGGGTGTAATTCTGGGCCCCACTCTCTGGAGTCACTGAGGTAGCATCCTTTATTCTTCTAGCCTTCAGACCACCTGGGTCACCAGGATCTGGAGAGGTGGCCTCCATGCGTTTGAGTGGGAGGGTGTGCCGCGGCCAGAGCGCACGAATTCCAAGAGAGATGGGATCTCCAGGGTGGCGTGGCAGCAGTCTCATCCGTCCCGTTGGAACTTGCCCTGGGCCTGTGAAGTCAGGCTGGACCCTCGGGGGCTGGCTGCTGGTGGCGCTGGAGACGCAGCCTGGTGATAACGCTGGTGCCTGCCAGAGCTGGAGGAATTCGAAGCTCTTGTGGGTCGTTCAGTCCCGAGGACAAGGCAGTGAGGGGCATGGGCCATTCCTGCTGAAGTCCCCCCGCCCCCCTCACCAGCGTTTATGAGACTTTCGAGATAGCTTTAACTCTCCTTTGGGTGTTTACTCAAAATTTATTGCGCCTGTAAACAGCATTAATCACAGTGGCATTAACCTTCCCTGGAGCGCTTCTTGGTGTGAATGGCAGTTCTTGGAGCTCAGCGGTTTCCTTTACAAGCAGAAGGGCAAACTTGTTCCTCACCATCCCTCTTCACTATCTCCAGTATCCCTAGCTTTTGGTTACTTGTGAGTGACTAGGTTTCCTCCACAGCCGTCTGGATGAATTTTCCCTTATGATGACACCGTTTGAATGTTGTGTATTCTTGAACTTTTGCCTATAAAGCCATCACCCCTGGCGTTCTGTTCTGGTATAACTAAGAAGCATTCACCCTGAAGGGGGAACTGGCGCCTGTGCTGTGGTGCGTGTTGGTTTCAGTAGGGGAAACACTCGGTCAACGTCACCAGCTGTCATTTTGAGGGAAGAGAACGGACAGCAATTGCATAGGAGCCCTATACAACCTCCGGGTCATTCACCTCTAGTTTCTCCCTTATCCGAGTGTAGAGTGTGGCTACTTCCATTCCACCAGTGTGGATGGAAGCAGAGCCTCTTTGGGACACATTGTTACTAAGAAAGCTTTGATTTTAGCCCCATGTAACTTGAACAGCCTGATAGAGTTGCAGTGGCATTTTGTTTATGTTATTTTGAGAAAGGGTCTCACTGTGTGACCTAGGCTGGCCTTGAACTGGCACTCCTCTTGCTTTAGCCTCTGAAGTAGCTGGGGTTATAGGTGTGCACCACTACACCTGGTTTGCATCTGGGAGTTTGGAAGGAGGTATCCTTAAACTCTCCAGCTCACATGGAGCTCCTGGGACATTCGTGGCAACAAGAGTTGGTGGCTCTTAAATGCTGTTGTTTTTCTTTTTTCTTTTTATTGGATATTTTCTCTTTCTTTCTTTCTTTCTTTCTTTCTTTCTTTCTTTCTTTCTTTCTTTCTTTCTTTCTTTCTCCTTTTTCTTCTTCTCTTCTCTTCTCTTCTCTTCTCTTCTCTTCTCTTCTCTTCTCTTCTCTCCTCTCCTCTCCTCTCCTCTCCTCTCCTCTCCTCTCCTCTCCTCTCCTCTCCTCTCCTCTCCTCTCCTCTCCTCTCCTCTCCTCTCCTCTCCTCTCCTCTCCTCTCCTCTCCTCTCCTCTCCTCTCCTCTCCTCTCCTCTCCTCTCCTCTCCTCTCCTCTCCTCTCCTCTCCTCTCCTCTCCTCTCCTCTCCTCTCCTCTCCTCTCCTCTCCTCTCCTCTCCTCTCCTCTCCTCTCCTCTCCTCTCCTCTCCTCTCCTCTCCTCTCCTCTCCTCTCCTCTCCTCTCCTCTCCTCTCCTCTCCTCTCCTCTCCTCTCCTCTCCTCTCCTCTCCTCTCCTCTCCTCTCCTCTCCTCTCCTCTCCTCTCCTCTCCTCTCCTCTCCTCTCCTCTCCTCTCCTCTCCTCTCCTCTCCTCTCCTCTCCTCTCCTCTCCTCTCCTCTCCTCTCCTCTCCTCTCCTCTCCTCTCCTCTCCTCTCCTCTCCTCTCCTCTCCTCTCCTCTCCTCTCCTCTCCTCTCCTCTCCTCTCCTCTCCTCTCCTCTCCTCTCCTCTCCTCTCCTCTCCTCTCCTCTCCTCTCCTCTCCTCTCCTCTCCTCTCCTCTCCTCTCCTCTCCTCTCCTCTCCTCTCCTCTCCTCTCCTCTCCTCTCCTCTCCTCTCCTCTCCTCTCCTCTCCTCTCCTCTCCTCTCCTCTCCTCTCCTCTCCTCTCCTCTCCTCTCCTCTCCTCTCCTCTCCTCTCCTCTCCTCTCCTCTCCTCTCCTCTCCTCTCCTCTCCTCTCCTCTCCTCTCCTCTCCTCTCCTCTCCTCTCCTCTCCTCTCCTCTCCTCTCCTCTCCTCTCCTCTCCTCTCCTCTCCTCTCCTCTCCTCTCCTCTCCTCTCCTCTCCTCTCCTCTCCTCTCCTCTCCTCTCCTCTCCTCTCCTCTCCTCTCCTCTCCTCTCCTCTCCTCTCCTCTCCTCTCCTCTCCTCTCCTCTCCTCTCCTCTCCTCTCCTCTCCTCTCCTCTCCTCTCCTCTCCTCTCCTCTCCTCTCCTCTTCTCTTCTTTTCTAAGACAGGGTTTCTCTGTGTAGCCCTGGCTGTCCTGGAACTCACTCGGATATTTTCTTTATTTACATTTCAAATGATTTCCCCTTTCACGCTGTTCAATGTTTTAGTGTGTCCCTCTTCATTCTTTTCTAGCTCATTGATTTTTTTTTTCTGCTGTTTTTGCAGTGTAGTAGGGATTTGTATTATCAAGAAGACATGACTGGAAAAATTATCCCAAGGTGAAAGGCAGAATCAAACATCACGATGAAGTGGCATTATTGGTCCTATGCAAATGAAACGAAACCCTGTGTACAAGTTAACTTTACCTCAAAATAAAATCGGTAACAGTGTTTGTGTGTGAGTGTGTGTGTGTGTGTGTGTGTGTGTGTGTGTGAGAGAGAGAGAGAGAGAGAGAGCGAGCATGTGTGCATTTTTAAAAGATGGCTCAGTGGTTAAGAGAGAGTCCAAGTTCACTATCTTATGTCCATTTTTGGCCTCCTTGGGCACTAGACAGCCAAGGCAGACATTCACACAAAAATTTAAAAAAATTCATTTTTTGACATTTATTTATCAAATGTGTGGTGATCAGGTTTAGTGGCAGGTCTCTTTCTAACAGAGTGGAAACATTTTTGGAAGCCTAACTGGAGGTCCCTGGATAAAGCCCCTTGGGAAGTGGCACTGGACTTGTCTTTCAAAGGAACTTCATTCCAGGAAAGAGACTTTTTCTTAGACAGCCGGGATTTCCCATAATTAAATGTTTACATATTCTGTGGACAAGATTTTGGTTCTCTAATATATTAAGGATACACATAAAAGTTTAGAAAATCTTTCACACTTTGTACCTCAAGAGAGGAATATATTTGCTTTTGATAATATTCTTTGTAGGGAACTGTTCTGTGACCCCCTAGTCTCATGTAGCCCAGGCTGCCCTCAAACTCTTTGTATAGCAGAAGGTGGCGTTAAACTCTGTTTTCTCCAACTGGGGTTACTTGTTCACTCCTGGCGAAAGATGCTTGGTAAATGGCCAGGCTGCCAGTCCTCTTCGCTGGTTACTTTTGACTTTCATTTTGTTTTTGTAGTTCTGGGGATCAAACCCAGGACCATGCATGCATACCCTAGAGAGCATGCTACCATCGAGGCACATCCTCAGCCCTTTTAGTTTATTTTTAATTTTTAGACAGGTAGCCTAGACTAGTTTGGGATTTACTCTGTAGCTCAGGCTAGCCTAGGATATTGAGGACCCTCTTTCCTCTGTCTCTTAAATGCTGGGGTTACAGCTGTGAGTCATTATACCCAGGTCTGTAAATTCTTAATAACCATAAAGTCAGAATAAACATTTAAGAATTTTTTTAATGTCCTCTAAAGTCTGGGAGACTGATGAAGCAATCCATATATTGAGAGGAAATGGTTCTTAAAGCTTTAACAATTTCCCAGTGTTCCTTTGCTTCAACTGCATTCAGTCTCATTTTGCTCTTATTAATGGCCTCTACTCATTTCCTGACTTGCAGAAAGAAAAGTTATTATGCTGCATAATGTTAATATTTATATAATAAAGTACTGTTTGCTATGGTGAATGACTGTTGAATAATGGAACACACAACTATTACACAAATAAGAAATTTAAAATAACAATATAGTACAATTCATTCTTCGAAGTAAGGATTAATGCTGGAGAGATGGCTCCTTGGCTCAGAGCACTTCTTACTTTCCCAGAGGCCCCAGGTTCAGTTCCTAGAACCCACTGCGGGCGACTCAAGACTACTGGTAACTCCACTCTTTTTTTTTTTTTTTAAGATTTATTTATTGTTATGTGTAAGTACACTGTAGCCGTCTTCAGACACACCAGAAGAGGGCATCAGATCTCATTACGGATGGTTGTGAGTCACCATGTGGTTGCTGGGATTTGAACTCAGGACCTTCAGAAGAGCAGTCGGTGCTCTTAACCACTGAGCCATCTCGCCAGCCTCGGTAACTCCACTTTTAGGGAATGGAACACTCTTTTCTGGCTTTCGCAGGTATCAGGAATTAACATATGCACAGAGACAAAAATGCAGGCACTCACATGTACACATAAAAATAATTTTAAAATCGTAAGGAAGAACCACTAAAGAATTGGTGGTCCATTACTACCTAGAAAGAAACCCTAGTTCTGATATTTGTTTCTCTCTCTTTTTCTTTTTGAGGTGGTGGGGGTCTGACTTGGCAGCTCAAGCTGACCTAGAACTCAGTGATTCTGTCATCTCAGGGATGAAGGACAAACCACCTTGCCTGGCTCGGACACGTGTTTTAATGTGTGAATTAGTGTACTTTTTCTGCAGATTACTTTTGGGATGTCTTGACTCTGATATCCCTCAGTAGTGGTTAAGTTCATTGACATTGGGGCGCTCTTAAAGGGGGCTGTGGTCGGGAAGAGACAGATGCTGACTTGAGAGGCTGAGCTTGGCTCCTCTCTGGGCAATGTAATCCGGGAAGCTCGGGAGCAGAGAGGAACAGTGTTTGCTGGCGTTCTTAATGAACCCGTGCTCCTGCAGGGCAAATCTTCAGATCTTTAGGCCCTGGAGATATTTCTCACCGTTACTGAAGGTTGGATTGTTTTATCTGAGTGGTACCTACCCATGTACGGCAGAGTTGGTGTGATGACCCTTCCAGAATAAAGTTTGTATCAGTGGGCAACATCGCTATCTACATTTCTACATACATCTACAAGCCGTACCACCCCTGAGGTCCAGATCCTTATTTCCCGAATGCTCCCTTTCCCTTTCTGTGTCTCAGAAGCAACTTACACTGAGAAAATCCAAACCGCATTCATTTTTCTCTCTCATGTCCTCATGGTTCCCAACCGAGTGGTAGTTCGTCTACTTCTGAGCTGCCCTGTGCCAGCTGAGTCACTCAGCATGCTAGTATCCTGCATCTCGAATGCCAGGGCTGTCCCTGAGTCTTATTGACCTTTTATTTAATATCCTGTGTATCTATTTATTTTTTTCCCCGTCTAATCCATTGAGGCCACAATCACATATTGCTTATATTAACAGCGTTATAACAGAAAGATTAGCACAACAGATACAGAGCTGCTCATATTTTCTTTATAACATTTACTTCCTCTGCCTGTGTGTATCTTTGCATGTATGCTCGTGCGTATCGATGTATATATATAAATACATAGATCGAAGATCCTGTCATAGGCACTAATGATTTCATAGTGTCTCCTACAATGGAAGATATCCTCTTACCTAACAACATTGTTAACTAATTCTGCAGTTTAACATTGGTATAATAATATTGCCTAAAGTAAACCCTAAAATGTTTTCTTTGAAAATTCAACCCAGGATAGTATTTGGTGGTCAGGTCTCTTTTGTTTTGTTTAATCCATGAAGAAACTACCTTTCTTTGGGTGGTTTTTGTTTGAGTGACATTGGGCCTGTGGGATGTGTGTGTTGTTTGTGTGTATTATAGTTTGGAGGCCAGAGATTGGCAGAGTGCCTTATTTTTGAGACAGGATCTCTCATTGAACCTGGGGCTCGCTGGTTGGCTATGATCCTTCTGTTTCCAGAGGAAGTAGTTGGAAACAGGCATTGCTGGCACATGCCCATGCTTGCTTCCCTCTTTTCTTTTTATAAAATATGAGGGATTGAAGTCAGGTTCCCATGATTGTGCAGTAGGCTCTTTACCCACAGACCCATCTCCTAATTCCCTAGGCCTTTTGTTTTGATAGCCTCTTCCAATTTGTGTGCCCATGATAAGCCTCATGATTGATTCTCTGACAGACAGAGATACTCAACAGAGGGTGCGCTGTGATTTCCGTTTGTCACCTGAGGCCCCATTGATGCTTTTGTAAAGTCTGATCACTGGTCAAGCGTGGGATTATTTTTCTCCAACGTAGTAGCATGAAACAATTTCAGATGCAGAGAAGAGCTGAAATGTTTCCATTCGACATCTCCTTTCTCACCGCCTAAGTTCTTTAATGAGAGCACTGCTCTAATGTACTGTAGTCTTTGGTGCTTCCTGAGTTACTCCGGCCTACTGACAAGCCATGGTGTGAACGGGCTTATGTCACCTCTCTGACTGTCCTTCTCCTCAGACAGGTATCCAAGCCTCTCTAGGAATCTCTTGCCCCAGCTTTCTTCCTCGACTGTGTGATGTGCTTCCTCTTGATTCACTGTTGTCCAAAAGCAGGACTTAGCCCCCTGCCTCCCAGTTCTCAGCTGCGCTAATATTTCACATACCAAGCTCTTCTCTTTTCTACTTCCCCTGTAGCTAGTGAACTTCTTCCTCTCCTTGAAGGATAGACCCAAATGCCATTGCTTCAGGAAGGCCTTCTCAGTGGCCCTGGGCAGGTGTGGCTCGCCCACTTTATGACTTTATGACTTTAGCTTTCTCTTCTGGACTGCTGTCAGTCATCAGGGTTGTAATGAGGTCATTGATTATATAGTGAATTTCTTTTTATCCATGAAGCTCGGTGTCCATAAGCCTCACTCACGTGGAAAAGCCTGTGCTAAATAAAGCCTCATGTGGATGTGCTCATGAAGCCACTCCGTAACTGTGTCTTAGACTATATGTGGCTGGGAGATGGCTCAGCAGTTAAGTACTTGACACCCCATCCCAGTATCCATGCAGATGCCCGGCACATTTGGCAGCCTGTTTGTAATCCCAGCACGTGGGATGTGAGTTCAGGAGAACCCTGGGGTTCAAACAGAGACCCTGCTTTAACATAAAAGGTAGAGAGCAGCAGTTGAGGCAGACACCCAAGTGTCACCCTCTGACCTCCACATGCACACATGTACATGCACACCCACCTTTTTCACATGTGCACACATAGACGTATGCCAGAAGCAAAGGAAAAAACATAAGGAATATGTTTCTGTATTTCTACTCAATACTTTCTCTTTTCCTGTTAGGTATTCATGCTAGCCTGGACCATTTTTCAGAGTTAGCCTTCAGAAGAGGATCTGGGAAAGCCTTTGGATTATATTGAAACTCATCCAAGATGGCCAAGTATGGGGACCTTGAAGCCAGGCCTGATGATGGGCAGAATGAATTCAGTGATATCATTAAGTCCAGATCTGGTGAGTAATGCATGCTTCACTGTGGAGCCTTCGGGATAGACTGTGTTGAAGACAGAGATGTCTTAGCTTGTTGTGCATTGTTCTTGTTAAGTAAACTTCCGAAAAACTGAATTCTGCGCCGTGAGTGACTATTGCTCTGTGAAAAGCAATCTCCAGTCTCTGTGTGGCCTATCTTATGCTCCCAGCCTGCCTTTGTTACATTGTGTGTGCAGTAGTTTTACTGGGAGAAACTCCTGCCTACAGCATAACTGATGCTGCACAGTTATGATGTCAATGAGATAGACAAGCTTAGTCTAACATTTCCCCTTATTCCCTGAAAACGGAAAGGAATCACATGCTTAGAGTAGCGAATACCATAGTTTCTGGTGGAAAGATCATTTTGTGGTGGGGTTCCGTAACCTTTTGCCCACCCCTTTTGCTGTTGGATGCTAACTCTGGCATGTGACCTTCTCTTTCCTTTTAGAAATGTTAATTTCTAAAGATACAGTTTCCCCCAATGTGATCAAATCAGCCAGACTAAGACCGACGAATGACTTTCATGTGAACATTTGGATTGGAGGTCTTTGGATGCCACCCCACCCCCAGCTTATTACATAACCACTGCTTTTCAATTCTGGCTCTCCAAATGAATCAACTGGGAGTTTTTTACAAATGCAGATGTGTTGGCTCTGCTCCAAACCCACTGAATGAAAATTTCTGTATTTTTAAAAGAGCTTCAAACATGGTTTGAGACAGGCTCAAAGGGGAGATATTTTTGAGCAAGCATGGCCTTTCTGAGCTGGGAAAATTATATAGAGTTCTCACCTGGCTGTGAGCATTGTCCTTTTGTAACTCCAGCATTATAAATATTACCTTTGTGTCTCTCTTCAACAACAACAACAACAACAACAACAAACAACAACATCGAATAGAACTCAAAGGTGATATTTCCTGTTGGAAATGTCTGTGTGTTATGGTAAGAGCTCATTTCTTAGTCTAAACTGCTAAAATACGTGCAGGAAATGAGATCTCAGTAGGCTATGCATTGCCCTTCGTGATGCTGGTGGTGCTTGGTCTGTGAAACGTCTGGATGTTACAGATACAGCTGTGACTATGCAGTGGTTTTTGTAGCTTTAAGGACTCTTTGAGAAGTGTGTCGGCATGTCATGTGGTGTATTCACTGTGATCTCCTAAATGTCATTTTAGGGGCACAGAATTCATATGTAGAGATGTGGAAAGTGACAGGAAAGTGGGAGAGAGACAGTTGTATGTCTCTGTATGTCCACTTGTGAGGACAGGTGATCCTTCGCATCTTCCCGAATCAACCTCTATTACAGAAGACCTTGGATTCTGGGGTAGGAGGGTGGCTGCGTGGGTAAATGCTGCCGAAGCCTAGTGATCTGAGCTCAGTCCTCGGGACCCCAGTAAAGAAAGGTAGAGGAGAGAACCCTTTCCACAGAAACTGTCCTCTTACTCCATATGTGCACATTGGCATGTGCGCAGACACACATATACATCAATAGTAAATAAAATAGACTAAAAAAAAAAAAGACTTTAGATATTTATCACTGATTCTCTGTCTTTGTCCACTAGAAAATAGTTTTATGGAAAAATTTAACTTTTAGAGTATATTCTGAGTATCCACACTTCCAAACTATTTATTAAATTTAAAATGGCTGTTTATAAAGTTAGTGAGGTTCATATACTGCTGGGGGTAATTTGTTACAGTGTATACTTTTTGGGGTTAAGATGGTTTGTTTATAAAATATTGTGGTGGTTTGAATAGGTATGGCCCCCATAGACTCAATGTTTGAGTGCGTGGCCCATAGGGAGTCGCACTATTAGAAAATGTGTCACTGTTAGGATGGGCTTTGAGCTCTTTTGTGCTCAAGCGACACCCAGTGTGGCACACAGTCTTCTTCTGCTGCCTGTGGATCAAGATGGCTCCTCCAGCACCGTGTTGGTCTGCCTGCATGCTGCTGTGCTTCCTGCCATGATGATAATGGACTGAGCCTCTGAACCTGTAAGCCAGCCCCAGCTAAACGCTTCCCTTTATGAGAGTTGGCATGGTCATTGTATCTCTTCACAGCAATAGAACCCTAAGGAAGACAGGGGTTATTTCATTTCCTTCCTCATTGGTGTGTACGTGGGGGTTGGATGCTCATGCCACAGCACGCCTGTGGAGGTCAGAGGACAAATGTCAGCTTTCTGTGATGTGCCACGTGCATCCAGGAGACCAAACTTGGGTTTCTTGCTGAGCCATTTTGCCAACCTTCCGTACTGCTTTTTTTAAATAGGGAACATCAACTGGTAGAATGACTCTGTTTATAGAGTTTCTTCCCAGGCAGAGGATATAAATGTACATTTAAGAAGTTGACTGTAGTACTGTTTACAATAGAGAAAAAAAAAAGAGAGAGAGAAAGCACCATAAAAATCCAATTTGGACATGAGTTAGGTCATTGTTGCCTAGAGTGTTTAGAAATGACCGCCAGTTCTTAGGTTGTTACTATTTTATTTAAAGTCTGTGTTCTTAGTCAAATAACTCTAGAAATAGCTAGGAACTTACTGTCTCTTCACTGGGATCGCACAGCTGTGTGGATGATGCCGCATCCCAGTGGAGGTAATTAAGATAGAGCGCATGACTGAAGTAGCTACGTGTTCATAAGAAGTGATGATACTGAGGTGTGTGTATGTGAGTGTACATAAACATTACAGACATGAAGGGTGCTCTGAGGTATTGTTAAGTGATTATGATACAGGAGGCTGTTGATGTGGAAAGTACCTTTTAAAAGCTTGCCGGTGGGAGCCGGGAGATGAGTCAGTGGTTAAGAGCGCTTGTTGCTGTTCTAGGTGACCTGGGTTCATCCCCACAGCCTATATGGTGGCTCACAACCCTCTGTAACTCCTAGGGTAGCCAACGCTCTCTTCTGATCTCTGAGGACAGCAGCACTCACACAGTGCACATGCATACACGCAGGCAAAACACTCTTAACACATAAAATAACAAAGTAAGCACACATCTGCTCTCCTATCAGGTGGGAGGCTGGAACAGGGAGATTTTGCGTTTGATGCCAACCTGGGCTATGAGATTCTGCCTCCAAAAAGATGTGAGATATATCCCAGAATCCTCTTGGCATTTGGGATAGCTCTTTTTCTTACTGTCCACACGTGTTTTCCAAAGCCGCTTGATGGACTTGTATTACTGACTTCTTACGTTTTAAAAAATTCTCAAATTGCTTGTAGCATTTTACTGTCAGTGTTATGACTGTGCCCTCCCTTTGAGTGGCACCTACTTCAAAACATGACGAAAATTTAGCTCCTGCGTAGCTGAGCTATGAATCACATTCCTCTGGCTGGATTGTGTTGCAAAAGCTGGCAGATCAATTTGGATTTGAATGAGTCTGTGAGTCATCTTTTTGATTTCTGGAAGCCATACTCTTGATTTTTGTTTGTGGCAAATGCTTAGTACACAGGGTAGGATCTCGGGATACTCCAAAGTTTACACATTATTAAGAGACTTTTAGAAGTCTGGATTAAATAGTTGGAATGATCCATATCCAATAAATAAATTTGAAAGATTTTTACTGGTTATGTTATTCCATGCTGCATATTAGTTTTCCACTTTTTAAGAAGGAATATTCACCCTGTACCTGTTGCTTGCTTATAATCCCAGCATTTGAGAGGTGGAGATAGAATCGGGAGCAAAAGGCCATTAAAAAAAAGGTCATAACATCATAAACAGAGAGAAGAGATCTCAAGTGTGGTGCTGCATGCCTGCAGCCACACTATTTAGGATCCAGCCTGGGCAATTTAGGGAGATTCCATCTCAGCAAAACACCCCTACCTCCTATAAAGGAATATTTTTCTTTCTATTGGAGATTAAAAGACTGAAATAAAATTGAGAATCTTATACATGCATATAATGTGTTTTGATCAAATTGATCTCCAATAACCTCCCTTTTGATTCTTCACGTCTCTCTTCTAGTCCTGTCCAATTTCATATACTCTTTAAAAGTTATCTATCTATCTATCTACCTATCTATCTACCTATCTATCTACCTATCTATCTATCTATCTATCTATTCATTTTTGAAACAGTGTGGTGGCTACTTTTGAGTCAATTTGACAGAGGCTAGAGTCATCTGAAAGGAGGGAACTTCAATTAAGAAATTGGCTCCATAAGATAGGTCCAGCTGTAGGGCATTTTCTTCATCTATGATTGATGTGGGAGAGCCCAGCCCATTGTGGATGGACCATCATTTATGGGCTGGTGGTCCTGGTTTTTTATAAGAAAGCAGCCAATTAGCAGCATCCCTCCCTGGTCTCTGAGTCACCGCCTCCTTCCTGGTTCTTGTCCTATTTAGGTTATTACCTTGACTTCTTTTGATGATGGACTATAATGTGGAAGTCTAAACCAAATAAACTCTTTTCTCCCTAACTTGATTTTGGTCATGGGGTTTCATCGCAGTAATAGTAACCCAAACAGAGACATAAGGTCTCACTATATAATTGTGGCTCATCTGGAATTCACTATGTAGACCAAGCTAGCTTTAAATTCACAGAGATCCACCTGCCTCTGCCTCCTGAGCTCTGGTGTTAGACATGTGCCACCATACCTAGACTTTACATTTTGAAGTAGGTCTTTGGGAATTTCATACAATATATTATGGTCATATTCTCCCCCTTCTTAAACATCTCTCAGGTCTACTCTTCCTTCCCTTCTCACACAATTTGCTTCCTTTTTTTTTTTTTAACAGAATTCAGTTTGTGTTTCCATATACTCTTGAGTGGCTATCCACTGGGTGGCCTGGTTGACCTTCCAGTGGTGTGTTGGTTTGAAGGACAGCGGCTCCCATGGGTTCTGTGTTTGAATACAGGGTCCCTCCCTGATGGACCTGCTTGGGAAGAACCAGGAACTTTTGCCCTTGTTGGAGGAGTTGGACCACTGTGGGTCAACTTTAGGGTTTTGAAAGTCTCAGCCCGATCCCAGTATTCCTCTCTCTGTTTCCTGCTTTTGGATCAGGATATGAGCTCTTAGCTCACAAAACCAACCAACCATCCAACTAACCAACCAGTTATTGCCCTCATTCCATCTTAAGTTGTGCATCAGATTCGTAATTCAGTGTTTAAAAGCCATTTTGGCCATCTGAAGAGAAATACCTAGCACCGACTACTTGCACATCGCCCCAGGATTCGGATGAGGGATGAAAACGACAGAAAAGCGGGGGTTTTGTGGGATGTGCTCACTGATGTAGCTTAGAGTGCTTATTGTGTACAGTTTAACAGGGAGGTGGGCTTATTACATACACCTGGAAATAGAGGCCTGTTTCCCTAAGCTCTAGGAGCAATCTCTATAAGAGAGCAGCCTCTAAGACTGTAAACATTGGAGGAACAGGAGAGTTATGGAAGACATTTTTTGCACACACTGTCAAGATCCACAATCCCATTTAAGGAAGGGCTAGCCATCCCTTTGAGTCTCACCCAGGAAGGGTGTGGCCACTTCCAGGAGGCTGAGGCATGGCTGTGCCCACATCAACAACACACTCACTTTGGGCTTCACTCCTGCCCTACAACTAAGTGATCAATGGTAGGCACTGGGATAGTTTAAAGAACAAAAGCCACACACTTTGTGGTTGCCTTAGATGTGAAGCCCGTGGGTCACTTTGTAGAGTTCTGGCCTAGCATTCATGAGGCTCTGGGTTCAATACATAAGCACGTTGTGGTGGTCCACACCAGCAATCCCAGTGCTCAGAATGTGGAGGCAGGAGGACCAGAAGTTCAGGGTATCCTCAGCTTGTCATGACACACTGACACCCTGTCACTCTAAGATACCCTGCCTCAAAAACTGGCAAATCAACCGGACCACCCCACCCCCACCCAATAAAAAACAAAATAGAAAAAAGAAGAGTCTAGAAAGCATTTGTTGTCTACTGGGCTAGGGTTTAGGGCTGCTGACAGTGAGCCTTCACTGTCTGCTAAAGCACTTGTGATAAGGTTGTGAGAAGTGGCTAGAATAGTGACATTTCTTAATCTGTGTCAGTCGGAAAGCCTAACAGGTTTATAAAGATTTTAAAATGGTAGTCCAAGAATAATCTTCAGAAGCCGGGTGTGGTGGCTCACGCCTTTGATCCCAGCACTCAGGAGGCAGAGGCAGTCGGATTTCTGAGTTCGAGGACAGCCTGGTCTACAGAGTGAGTTCCAGGACAGCCAGGGCTACACAGAAAAACCTTGTCCTGAAAAACAAAAACAAAAACAAACAAACAAAAAAAGAGAATAATCTTCAGAGAAAATGTGCTACTGGTGAGTGTGTGGTTTATTAACTTTTCTTTGGGACGTGATGAAATATCAAAGAACAGGCTGGGCTCACATATACACACACACACACACACACCCTTTTTGCCTCCCACGTGCTGGGCTTGCTTCCCTGTGGCTGGCTGCCTCCTTGTTTTTTTTTTTTTTTTTTTTTATCTAACTCTGCGTTCTGATTGTTGAGGAAATTAGAGCCTGTGTAAAGCTGAGCCTCTAATGTTAGCATCTTAGAGGTGATGCTGATGCTGGTTCCTGCATCCCAGCTGCACTTTCACAGGTGGCAATCAAAAGCCATAGAGGAGTCATTTGTTACACTAGTCTTTTCTCTGTTTCAGTAGGACCTTCCCAGGTGCACCTGGTTCCCTGCCATTTAGGTTAATGCTTAAATGCAGCCTTCATTAAGTGGCCTTCTCTGTTGACTTTGGAAGTCATGTTTTTTGTTTGTTTGTTTGTTTGTTTTTGACCTACACTTTTTCTTTATTCTTCTCTTATTTTCTTTTCTTTCTGTATTTATTTGAAAAAAGGGCTTGCTTTATATCCTAGTCTGGCCTCAAACTCATGATGCTCTTGCCTCAGCTTCCCAAGTGCCAGAGTTACAGGTGTACATACCACACCTTGCTTAGTCACCCTGTGCCCTATCACTGCTTGTGACTTCTCTGTGTTTTCTTTCTCGCTATCTGGTACTTTGTTTGCATTTTGTACTTGCTGATATCCTTTTTCAATGCAGCTCAACTCCATGTGACTTGGGGAACCAGTACACCTCTGGCATCAAGCCCAGGGCACAGTGGATTGTAGCCAAGTGATAAGTACTTACCCAATGGGAAAGGTTCCATGGCTTGGAGATTCACGCGCTGGGATTTGAATTCAGGTTCAGGTTAGACGGGGAAACCAGGAGACTGAACTCTGCACAGTCTTCATCCTGTGCCTGCCAGGAGGGCCATTATTTTATGCTCAGATCTGTTCCTTGCGAATTTGCCCGGTGTTAACTGTGCACAGGTCCTCTCTTGCTCCCTCCTTGCTACCTACTGAGGGTGACCCTGGGCTGAAGTCTGGGGCTGCTTTGGTTCCCTAGTGGTATCGTAGCCCACATAAGAGACAGGACCTGCTGCTGCTTGGCTGCCTTCTTTTCTATCTCTGTTCTGTCATTCTCTTCCGGGAGCTGACAAAGGGGATAACATTGGAGGACAGACAGTCCTTGGGGCGGAAGATGAGAGACTGACACTGTCTCTGACGTGGATTCTCTTTCTCTCTTCCTCTGATGGCTGTTCAAGGCTTTTAACTGGCTGGCAAAGAAGGTAGGATTTCAGATGCACTGACATTTGGCACAGGGTAGGCCCTGATCTGGTGCCCAGGGAGGTAACTGTGCTATCGAGATGTGTTGGGGGAGGGCAGAGGAGCCCATGAAACTAAAGGAAAACAAATTTCTTTGCTGATGGTTTACACTGTGTTCCATTATAGCCAGCTTACTGAAAACATGCCCTGTGATATCTGGTGTAAATTAGAGCTGCCCAACAAGGTCTGGTGTGAGAGAAAGGTTGAGGAGGTTGGCTTTCTCTGTTGACCTTTCAGAAGGTCCTCTTCAGACCTTCTAGTGGCTAAGTTGCGTTTAGGGCATGAGTGGTCTGATTTTTAAAAGGTTTACACTGACAGTAGTATCCAAGAGAGATTTTTCTCCACAGTTTAAGGGACTATGAAAACAGTTCCTTGCTCCTTCTGGAGATTCCCTTAGCTGAAATATCTGTCCTTTGAAGGGAAGCCTTTCAGTTGGCTTGGTTTTTTTCCACAAGCCCTTGGGACTTGCCTTGAGGGACAGACAGGGACCCGGGTGGAAACTCAAGTCTGTTAGAGAACAGCAGTCTTGGGACGAGCAAAAGGCTTGCCTGTGTTGTCACCTCACGAGGCTGAGGAGGAGCAATCTAAGATCTTGTCTGCGCCAATATTCTAGCAGAGGCGGTGTGCTCATTATATAGACAGGACTGAAAACTCAATTTGATTGAACCTTATTTGAACCCAGAAGTTTGCACTGGATGCTGGTACCATGATTCTCCCCGGGAACAAGGGAACAAGGGCGATCATGCAGGCAGTTGTAAACACTAGTTAAAGTTTAATCTAAAGCAGTGGAGAATAGGATGCAGGTAGCTGGAGTCCCTCCCTCTTACACTGTGTGGAGAAACAAGCATTTAACTATGTTGTTGTTTTGATATGCATTTTTTAAAATTAAAACTGCTGAATGAGAGCTATGCTCAACTCAAGTTTTGGAATGCGAGCCAGCGTGAGATTGTCTGCATGTATGTGTATGTGTGTGCGAGTGCATAGAGACCAAGGGATGGCCTTAGGTGCTGTTTCTTAGCAGCTGTGAACCTTTTTTGTTTAAGCCTCTCACAGGATTGGGGCTCTGAGTGGCTCCTGGTGGTCTGCCTGCTCACTGAGCCCCAGGGGTCCTCCTTTCTCCATCTCCCTAGTTCTGGAATTATAAGCATACCAAATGCTGCCACCATACCAAGTGCTTACAAGGCAAGCGCCTTACCCAGTGAGCTACAGTATGATAGAGATTTACTCTCGAGATGATAGCCTGGGGACCAGACCCAGCCTTGGATCCCAGGCTTCCTTCCCATTTGCCATTGCTTCCTCCCCTCTCAGGGTGCAGGTGACACTTAGGGACTTAGGAAGTCCTCGGACTTCTCAGCTAAGGTGTGTGTCCCACGGGTCTGCTTTTGCTGAGGCTGGCTTTCATGGCACGATGACTCACAAGTGAATTGTTGGTCTCTTCTGCATGTGTGGCAGCTGAGATTCTGACTTGGTGTGGCACAGCCACCAACTAGTTTTGGGAACTCAGTTTTTGTTATATTATTGTTTAAAAATGATTTTCTTAACATTTATTTTAGTGTGTGTATATGTGCCTATGTAGAGGTCAGAGGACAGATTATGGGAGTTGGTTTTCTCCTCTCGATGTATGTGGGTTCTACAAATAGACTTTGGTGACTATATGTGTGTGTGTGTGTTTCAGTTCTGTCAAAGTGGTGGAGCTCAGTTACATAGCAAACACACAAATAGTGTGTGCGATTGGCTAGGGAATCTTACTTATGTGTCCAGTGCAATCCCTGTGGCCCTTACTTCTGTCACAAAACTTTTTTTTCTGTCCAAACAGTAAGACTGTGGGCCGGGTGGTGGTAGTGCACGCCTTTAATCCCAGCACTTGTGGGGCAGGTTTCTGAGTTCGAGGCCAGCCTGGTCTACAAAGTGAGTTCCAGGACAGCCAGGACTACACAGAGAAACCCTTTCTTGAAAAAAAAAAAAAAGGACTCTGGGCTGGGTGTGGCAGTGCGTGCCTTTCATTCAGGAGGCTGAGGCTAGTGGAGTTCCTCTGTAAGTTTGAGACCAGCCTAGTCTACACAGTGAGTTTCAGGTCAGCCAGGAGCACACAGTAAGATTCTACCTTAAAAACAAACCAAAACCAAAACAATAACAACCCCCCTCCCCCAAACTAAAATCCAAAAAACCCAAACCAAACCAAAACAGCAGCAAAATCACAACCCCCCCCCACCCTCCCCCAGCCAACCAACCACCTCACCAACCCAAACCAAGAGAATGCAGGACCTTCTCAGCAGAGAAATCTATTTCAGTATAGGACTTGGTACTTGGCATCTGACGTGATAAAGCCTGGGACATTGGCCTTGCTTCCCGCCCTTTCAGAAATACCAATGCTCCACATGCCTGCATATTAGAAAGGTTTGGTTGCCTTCCTGTGATTTTTGGCTCTACAGTACTTATGTGGAGGAGATGTATTTTGAGACTGATATACCCCGTCAAGGGCACCTGTGAATTGCATTATTTAAAGTAAGTTCTGTAATCACATAGATGGATGTGTGTTCTCTTATTGGGGACACTGGGCTTGAAGCTTCAGGCTGTGTGTCAGAGTCGCCCTCCAGGATTCTGACTCAGGAATTTCCATGAGCCCTGAGGGTTTCTCCTTCCTAGTGCCTTGGCTTAGATAGTGAAAGTCAGGCCTTGAGTTTCCCCGAAGGGAGGAAAGGGAGAGTCAAGTGTTGTTTATTTTTACTCAGAAACATTTCCTGGTAAATAGATTTAAAAGGTAATGACTTTCATAATATTGGCCTTTGATGGTTTGGTGTCTCATAGTTTGGAGCTTGGGTTTGGCTGAGAGGAGGTGAAACTCAGGAAAGTGGGTCAGGGGAGGGCTGACAGATGCTGCTTCAGTCCTGGGGCATCTGAACTAGAATGTTCCTCCCAAATACTGAATAGGGCTGTCTCTGTCCCATCTGTACTGTAGTCACACCTCAGCGTGGTTAACCCTTTCCTGAGGTTAACCTTGGTTAACTTTCCTGCCCACAGCTCCTGAGCAAGGACTGCTCTGATTGCTTCTTTGTGAAAGCTTTCTTTTTTTCTTTTGGTTTGTTTGTTTGTTTGTTTGTTTGTTCTTTTGTTTTTAGATAGGGTTTCACTGTTTATTTCTGACCATCCTGGAATTTGCTCTGTACACTGGGCTGGCCTCAGACTCACTGAGATCATTCTGCCTTTGCCTTCCAAGGACTGGGATTTGTGTTGTGTACCTGGATGGCTACCTGGCTGGTTCTCTCCACCCCTACTCCACCTCCATCCCCCTTTTGAGACAGGGTCTCATGTAGCCTCAGATGCCCAAAATTCTGAGAGGACAGATGTATGCCAACATGCCTGGTTTATGGAGAACTGGGGATTTCTACCAACTGAGGCCCTTCCCCAGCCCCTTAATATGAATATATAGTTTCTAAGACATTACTTCCTAAAAGGATGTATTTGTCATTGGTAATGGGAAAAGAAAAAAAAAATCTGTGCTTCTTTCCTGATTTTCTTTATGCTCACAGAAAAGTTGTAAGTATATTTGCCTTTCTGCTTTTTAAAGTCTAAGTAGGTGATGTTTGGCATTTCTGCTCCCTTTGAAATGAAGCAGTCTCTCTCTCTCTCTCTCTCTGTCTCTTTCTTTCTTTTTTAAAATTTATTTACTTATTATATACAAGTACACTGTTGCTGTCTTCAGACACACCAGAAGAGGGCATCAGATCTCATTACAGATGGATATGAGCCACCATGTGGTTGCTGGGATTTGAACTCAGGACCTCTGGAAGAGTAGTCAGTGCTTTTAGCCACTGAGCCATCTCTCCAGCCTCCTCTCATTCTTTCAAAACCAGTGAATTTTAAGAAAGGGTGATCTGTGTGTCAAAGGGTTAAAAAGTTATAAAGGAACTGGAGAGATGGCCCAGTGGTTAAGAGCATTGCCTGCCCTTCTAGAGGACTTGGGTTTGATTCCTAGCACCATGTGGTGGCTCACAATCACCTATAACTCTAGACCCAGGGAATGCGATACCCTCTTTTGGCCTTTGTGGGCATGGCTTGAACATGGTTCACAGATATTCACACAGGCAGAAGGATAAAAAAGGATACAGGCAGGATAAAAAAGGATAAAGGGAAGGAGGGGGAGTTAAGTGGATTGTGACCATGGCAGCATGTTCCTTAGGGATCTAGAAGAACATCCTGGAGGGCTTGGAATATCTTTATGTTTCAAGAACCAAAACTGAATGAAACCAAACCAAATCCCAAATCTTTCGTAGACCTCTGCAGGAATACCACTGAGTTAAATAAACATCTTTGAAAGTATAGGAGGGGATGTCGGCTCATTCCTCGAGAAGGCAACCCTTAAGGTTGAAGACAGTAATTTTTGTGTTTGTTTCTGTGTATGGAATTTGAGCATTACCCCCACCCTCACCCCCAAGTTTAATGGGAGCCGTTTCCTGGGCAGTTTCAGATGGATACGTGCGTGGAAGGGCATTGTGGGTTGGGCCTGAGTAGCTTGCTGTCCATCTGTGTCGGGGACACAGAATTTTGTGCAGACATTGGCTACAATGAAGAGTAGGGCAAGTCTTAACAACCCATTTAGGAAAAACCATATTTAGCTTGACTTAAAAGAAAGAGACCACAAAATAGAACCAATAAAATCTATCCCAAACAGACTATCCCAAACAGCAAAAATTGGTTTCCGAGTGATACAGGATCCAGTTGTCAGTGGATTGTTGTCATGTCTTGTGTGAAATGATAATGCCTTTTGAAATTTACAATGTAAATATTGACTCAGAAATGAGAGGATGTTCCTGAATTTAATTAGTGTGGAAGATTCCTGGCCATTTCCCCCAAAGCCTAGCTTGCAGTGAGCTTGGAGTCAAGCTCTGGATGTGTTCTGGTCTTTGTATCTCCATGTTGTCTCTGCAAGGGGTTAGAGGATGCCTTACTGTAGAGTGTAGACATAGAAAGGCGTCATGCAACGGAGACCAAGCGTTCTTTGTAAAGACAGCAAGGAAAGAACACTATCACTTTGAAGCGGGGATAATCATCTCCGACAAGTAAAATCTGTAGGCAAGAGAGCCTGGAAAACGACTTCAGCTCAACTTTAATTGAAGACTGGGGGTGTTTAACCTGATGCTGTGCAGATGATGTCATCCTGTGTTACCGAATTCAGCTTCAGCAGAGACGATGGAGTAAATGCAAATTAAAAATAAATCGAGAGCAGATGTTGAAGAATACCTTTCATTTAGAGAATAATTAAGCAGTGGAAAGGTCATTGGAGTTTAGTCAATAAAGCTGAGATGTGCTGAAGTCATAATTATTCAGCTAACAGATGCCTGCTTTTGGTTGTGCTCTGCTGGGGAGCATTTGGGACTGGTGACTGGAGGAAGCTGTTCCTATCTTGTTGGATGGAAAGTTCCATCTTCCAAAGTTGTCCATCCAGTGGACTAACTTGAATGTACACTGCATGAGCCACCACCACAGTAACTTTGAAGCAGGCTGGAGGAGCCCCTTTCAAAGCTCTCGTAATGAATAGGCTTGTGTGCTGCCGATATCTGTGTTTTTGGTTTGGCAAAATACATAGTGTTTCGTCATTGCAATCTTGCTAGGTTTCAGTCCCTGAAAAGGGTGGCACCTTAGAAGAAAGCCTTAGGGCTTTTAGAGGGTTATAGTCTGTGCTGGTCTTGCTGGGGAGTGTGGCAGTGGGCAGGCACAGTACTGCAGCAATAGCTGAGAGCTTACTTTTTTTGTTGCTTTTTATTTATTTTTTTTCCTACAAATAATTGGGAATGACTTGGGCTTTTGAAATTTTAAAGCCCTCCCCCACTGACATGTCTCCTTCAACAGGGCCACACCTCCTAATCCTTCCCAAATAGTTCTACTAACTGGAGACTAAGCATGCAATTACATGAGCCTATGGGAGTCATTCAGACCACCACAGGACTCTTGATGGTTTTCTCTAGTAAATTATAGAGCATATAATGATAGCATTGAGGGAGCTAGGGAGTGGTAGTTTGCCAGTTAAGAACATAGTACTGCTTTTACAGAGGATCCAAGTTCAATTCCCAGCACCCACAAGGGGTGGCTCATAACTGTAACTCCAGGTCTATGTAGGAGATCTGATGTCCTCTTCTGGCCACTGAGAGCTTGAAGTATACAAACTGAGGCTCACACAATATGTACATAATTAAAGGGTACTATTAAAACTTTTATCGATGTTTTGAATATTTTATTCCTTTCATATTTTCTGAGGTTTTAGGTTGGCTGTGGAGTGAGCATTAGAGAGGTAATATGAAAGATAGCAGATGCCAGGCGGTGGTGGCACATGCCTTTAATCCCAGCACTTGGGAGGCAGAGGTAGGTGGATTTCAGAGTTCGAGGCCAGCCTGGTCTACAAAGTGAGTTCCTGGACAGCCAGGGCTACACAGAGAAACGCTATCTCGAAAAACAAACAACAACAACAACAACAACAAAATAATAAAAAGAAAGAAAGAAAGAAAGAAAGAAAGAAAGATGGAAGACACTGGAAGGTGGGGCAGTGAGTGGTTTGGGAGGCTTAATATTTGGGTAGGTCATTGACCTAGGTCATAGGATGCTGTTTTACAGGTAAAATGTAGTTACTCTCAGGCTAGGAAGTAACTCACTTAGTATGAGGGATTGAGTTTAGGTCCCTAGTTGGTCCCTGACACTGTAGGGACAGTAACACATGTATCTGCGACCCCAGTGCTAGGGGTGTGGTGGGGCAGTCTCAATGGCCAGCCAGCAGTCTACCCCAAATTTGTGAATTATGGGAGGAATGAAAGCCTTGTCTAGAACTATTTGGTTGAGAATGACAGAGGCAGACACTTGATATTGACCACAGCTTTCTGTCTCTGTCTCCTCTTGCCTCCCCTACCCCCATACATAGAGATGTATCTTTGTAGGTTGAGGAGAGCAGAGCTTGTCAATAAATGCTTGCAATATATATTTGCTAGCTAGCCTTTTTATTGTTTTGTTTTGTTTTTGTTTTTGTTTTTAAATTGAAGGTCCCTTACTGGGTCCTGCTTCCATGAATGGCCAAGATCAAGGGAAAGGGGAGGGCAGCCAACTGGTGCATTTCCACATTTTGTTTACACACAGAACTAAACAGACAAGCACAGAGTCACTATTGTGGTTAGAAGTTGGCAGCATGGGATGGGGAGGGATGAGGAGTAGGAGTGTCATTAAAAAAATACAACCCCTACCCCCCAAACTGGGTACCTAAGACAGGACTTGGTCTCCTTCAACCCTAGAGGAATCAGAAGATCAAAAGCAGTTTGGGAAGGCCAGAACCATCAGGGATGGATGGAAGGATGGTCCAGGGGGTGGGAAGGATGTTTGGCAACTGGGTGAAGGGATAGCCCTCCCCCCATCCCCTCTGGTCTGGCAGGAAAGGGATAGCCTGTGACAACCAAGAGCAGATCTGAGGCTGCTAGATGCTCCAGGCAGGGTGGTGCACTGGCTGGTTTTCTTTGTCAACTTGAGTTAGCACAGAGAAAGGAGCTTCAGTTGGGGAAATGCCTCCATGAGATCCAGCTGTAAGGCATTTTCTCAATTAGTGATCAAGGGGGGAGGTCCCCTTGTGAGTGGTGCCATCTCAGGGCTGGTAGTCTTGGGTTCTATAAGAGATCAAGCTGAGCAAGCCAGGAGAAGCAAGCCAGTAAAGAACATCCCTCCATGGCCTTGGCATCAGCTCCTGCTTCCTGACCTGCTTGAATTCCAGTTCCTGACATCCTTTGGTGATGAACAGCAATGTGGAAAGTGTAAGCTGAATAAACCCTTTCCTCCCCAACTTGCTTTTTGATCATGATGTTTGTGCAGGAATAGAAACTCTGACCAAGACACAGGGGGCTGGAGGTAGCTCACAAAGGTTTGTCCTCCAGAGAAATGATGGCGCTGCCACCTAGTTTCTCTGCCAGGGTGCAGCGGTCTTTGACCGCCTCCTCGTAGCAGTTAGCTTGTAATTCATGCTTGATTCCTGTCACCTTCTTCTTCTTGATGGCATCCTTGGAGCTGGCACAGATCATTTTGGTCTTAATGGGTGCACTCTCAGGGGCCCAGAAGATGACCACCAGGTCCTCCTTCTTGTCTCATAGGTCTCATAGGTTGCATCATAGAGCACGTAGCGGCAGTCCTTGTCTGGCAGCATCTCGACAAAAGTGGTGTAGGGGTCGTCCACAGTCTGCCCTGCATCTCGTACCAGGATCTCCTTGCCCTCCCCCAGGATGATGTTCTTCTTGTCCTCACTCAGGCAAAAGAGTACCGCCTTCTTGTGTTTCTTCACTTCTTCTGGCTTTGAGGACTTGTGAACTTTCATGTCATTGAACACCTTGTTCAGAGACAGCCACGCCAGAGGCCATGTTTCCAGAAACGAAGACAGAAAGGGCTACTGAAGAACTGAGCCGCCGCAGCAGCTGCTGGGATCTGACTGAACCAATAGTTTTGTTTTTTTAAATACTTTGGCTTATGCACATTTTATTGGAAAAATTTCCCAGTTCTGATACATGTTCTTTTTGTAAAATATAGTTTTACCATATATATGTGTATTTATTTATTTACTCTGTCTGTCTGTCTGTCTCTCTCTCTATACAAACACATGTGCCTCATTCTCACATGTGGAGGTCAGAGGGCAACTTTTGTGTGTTGGTTCTCTCCTACTTGTGGATCTGGGGATCAGACTCAGGTTGTCGCACTTGCTGTAGTTGACCCGTAGTCACTGGGCCTCCTCTCTGGGCTATGATTATGTTCTTCCAGGAGATTTATGCTCTAAGAGTTAAGTTTTAGAGAGAAAGGCATGATGTGTAACTAGAGTTCTGTGTTCACAGTACTAATCTCGTTCCTGATGGAGATTCCGATGGTAGTATGCAGGTGGGAGTTCTGTGGTTCACATCGTTGCTGTCACTCCAAGCCCCCCTTACTTTGGCCCTTGTTTTCCTAGAACCAGTCAGTCACTAGATTGCTCAGAAGACACAAGGTGAGAAGACACAAAGTGTGAAGGACAGAATTTGTGATCT
This sequence comes from Mus caroli, assembly GCF_978045245.1. Taxonomy (NCBI): domain Eukaryota; kingdom Metazoa; phylum Chordata; class Mammalia; order Rodentia; family Muridae; genus Mus; species Mus caroli. Next base: position 9,939,568 of record NW_028227264.1, on the reverse strand, counting down.
TGTTTGACCAAGTTTTGCATATAATGAATTTTTATTTGTTGACAAATCTTTCCCTTTTGCTAAAAGTGGCAAATAATCAGACATAAATTACTAATTAACAGCCTGGTTCAGGTTTTAGTTATTTATGTTTTAATTAGTGAAACTTGTGCTGCATCAGGCTCTGGAAGGGTTGGTATCAAAATCTTTTTTTTTTTTTCCCTGATGTGAAGAAAATGTCTTAATACCCCTGTTTTTAATAGCCAGGCATGAAATGACGGCTGAGTCAGAGTTTTGGAGGGATGTTAGTGGTTGCCAACATTGCCCTTTGGCCAGTCATGCTTTTTTTTTTTTTTTCCAAGAGAGGATCTCCCTGTGTAGCCTTGACTGTCCTGGAACTCTCGGTTGGCTTTGAACTTATAGATATCTGCTACCTCTGCCTCCCAAGTACTGGGATCAAAGGCATGTGCCACCCTCTACCTTCATCCCTCACATGATGCATGCTTTTAAAAAATACCAGCACTTGGGAGGTAGGGGCAGGTGGATCTCGGTGATTTGGAGGCCAGCCTGTCCTTATGTAGTGAGTTCTACACCATCCAGTGAGACACTGTCTTAAAAGGACAAACATATAAAGGCCTATTTAGTGAAATGATGCCAGTTTTTCTTCTAGATGCATCTTTGATCATTGGTTCAGGATGATAGGGGTTTAGTTTCACGCCCCCCACATGTAGACATCTAGTTCTCCCAGAGCCAATTCTTGAGATGCTATCTTTTCACCACCACATGTTTCTGAGAGCTTTGTAAAGCATGAGGTGACTATGGCTGTTGGGTTTGGTTTGGGTCCTTCTCTTCTGCTCTGATGGTATATGTGTCTGTCTTTATGACTACATGGCACTGCAGTGTAATTTGAGATCAAGCATTGTCATACAGCCAGCACAGTACTTTAGGATTACTTTGGCTATTTGGGGGTCTTTGGTGCATTTATACAAGTTTCTGATTGCTTCTTCTAGTTATGTAGAGAATATTACTCAAACTCTCATAGCGATTACATTGTATCTGGAGATTGGTTTCACTAATACAGCCATTTTTGCAGCATTAATTCTGCTAAATAATTCACGAGCATCTTGCCTTATCTTTTGGTGTGCTCACTTTGTTGCAGCCCGAGGACAACCTCGAGTGTTGTTCTTAAGGTGCTGTTTACCTATGTTTTTGGAGAGAAAGCCTCTCGGCGGCCAGGATATCACCCAGGAGGCTACCTGGTCAGTGTGCCTTGGAGATCTCTGCCAGTCTGCCTGGTGTTATTAGTTAGTCTCCTGGTATCATGAGTATGTACCTGGTAATGCTTGGCTTTCCTCTCTTCCTTCTCCTCTTCTTCTCTCCTTCCTTCCTTTTTCCCTCCCTCCATCTTTTGGCGATAAAACTAAGGGTCTTAAGTGTATAAGCAAGTATTTTATTGATGGAGTCATTTCTCTTGCATTCATAGATAGTTTTAAAAATTGCTTTTCAAACACTGCCAGCCATTTTTGAATGTATGTATGTATGTATGTATGTGTAAGTTTGTTACTGGGATAGCCAAAGCTACTGAGTATGTTGGTATGCTCTGCTACTTTACTGGCTGTGTTTATTAGTTCTAGGAGTTCTCTGGTGGAGTCTTCAAGTATCCTAAATACTTATGAAGAACAGTGGAGGACATTATGAGGGAAAAGGGAAAGGAGCAAGATATTTGAAACAATAACGAAAAGTAAAGAAGAAGGAAGAAAGCTTCCCAGTAATGAAAAGATTCAAATATAAAATTGTTTGGGTGTAAGAATAAGAAATAAAAAAGCCCAATATGGTCAAGTTGCAATACTGCTGCAGGTGGGGCACAGAGGAAGATAAAAAAGGGAAGAAATGGGACAAAACATTGGAAAAAGAAGAGAGGTAAATCATGTGTGGGGTGGCGTTGCTGTGGCCAGCTGAGCCTGTGACTGTCCCTCGTGGTTTCTGCTGATGCTGAGTGCGTGGTGGCCAAGGGTTTGCTGGTGGCTGGTGCTTCCTTCAGCTCCGTAGCTTTCTTTTGTAGGAACCCATGCCTTTGTGCTGGGTGGGTCCTCTTACTCTCCCTCACGATCCCAGATTGTACTCACTGGGTGGCTGGACTTCTAGCCAAGAGTTGTCTCCAGATTTTTGCAAGTGTGCAGAGAAGCAACTGCCAAGGGTCTATCTCTACATGTAGAGGACCTAACTTTGTCTTTTTTTTTTTTTTTTGTGCATTTAGATTTTTCAAGGAATCATTTATTGTATATTATTAGTGATTACATTTCACAGCAAAATTAAACACACACTTTGGACAAACATGAAATGGAAGTCAAATCTGTCAAATCCAAATGCCGCGCTGAGTCTTCCTTCTGGTTTTTTAGACTGCAGTAGTGGGTCGTGATTCCAGATTAATGCAACAGGTTATTCCTTACATGTGACAGTTGTTTCCACAACAGGCCCTCATGTGGGCTCCTCTCGTTCCTGTTGAGCTCTTTCCTTTTGCTCTGCTCTGTCGCCCGATGCCATCTATTCCCACGTAAAGGGAAACTCTGAGCCCAGTCCTCCAGTATCAGGCGCCAATTGTATATACCACAGACATTCACTGGTATGAACTGAGGCTTGGTCATGACACAGGGTGAAAGTCCCTGTCCTCAGACACTCCATGACTTCATGCTCTGAAGACTTCCTGTGAGTAAAAATCTCCCTGCTGAAGAGATGGCTCCTGTGGCTGGAGTGTAGTAGTCCCTGCAGTTTTGGGGTTCCTGGGGTCTCCAGCAGTGTGTGGAAGTTAGTAAGCTTTAGAGACTACCCACCTTGTGACCTCAGGCTCTGAGATGTGCTCCTGTCTATCAAGGGTGGGAGCCCTCTCTTCCTAGCCACTTCCCTGCTTGGGCCAGCCTTCTGCCAGCCACACCCTACAGCCCAGCAGAATTGGTCTCTCCTGTTCTCTGCCACCACATCTCCGGACCATTCCTCACTCTGCGGATGTGGGATACCAACTTGAAATCCCTCACCTGAAATTGTTCCGTGTTCTCAGGTCTCCAGGGTAGCTCAGCTGTTAATAACAGGTTCTCTCTGGAGATGGTGCCAGCTGTGACGCTTCGGGGCCGTCAGAGTAACAAAATGGGATTTATCACCATTGCTTGTCCTGGAAGGATCACCATCACCAAGGACCCCCCCCCCCCCCAGTTGCATTTGAGTCTTGTGAGGGCTGAGGGCTTGCTTGTCCTAGGGGTGGGACAGCTTGTCCAGCCCCACCCCCACCCCCATGTGGTTTCTGCTCCCCTTTCCACTGCTAGGAAGCAGCTTTGCTGAGGGCGTGTTCAGCTCTTTCTAGTGTACTCTGCTATCCTTTCCTTTACTTCCTTTGTGAATTTATGCAGCTTCCCTTCCTCTGTTTTTGGAATAGTCCATTTAGCTCTGCCTTTCTCCTTTACTCCTAGCCATCGTGTGACCTGCAGTGACTTCCAGGATCTCTTGACCCTGTGAACTCTGGAGAACGTGACAGTGGCAGGCACACACTCTCCCTTTTTGGGCAGGAAGCAGAGTGAAGTGCAGCTAAATGTGTGTCTTTTGTGTGTGCAGTACATGTATGCGAGTGTGTGTGTGTGTGTGCATTGGTGCTTGCTGAGGCTGTTGCCTTGAAACTGGGTCTCTTCCATGAACCAAACACTTCCTGTTTTGCTAGGCTCTCTGACCCACCTATCTCTTAGGATCTGCCTGTCTCTGTCACTCAGCGTTGAGGTTATAGGTACACATAGCCATGCCTGGATTATTAAATAACTTGAAATTTTTATTTATTACTTATATGTGTGCCTCTGTCTGTGTGTGTGCTCGTGCGTGTGTGCGAGAGCACCCCTGCTTATGCATGCACATGTGTTGGTAAGATGCTGTGCACATGTGTGAGGTCAGAGAACAACTTGACGGAGTTTGTTCTGTGGGTTCTGAGGGTCAACCTTAGGCTCCCAGGCACATCATCAGGTGTCGAGTCCCTTATCCCCTTAGACATCTTGCCAGCCTGGCCTCTACACCTGGCTTTCATGTGATTTGAACTTTCATCCTCATGCTTGCAAAGCAAGGACATTTAGCTGCTTTACCTCTAAACCTGTGCTTTTTTTCCTTAAATATGTCCACTCTATCTGGATCGGTTGTTGTTGTTTGCTTTGAGCCAGGGTTTTGCCATGCAGTTTATGTTGCTCTTAGATGAAACTCCTCCTTCTGGTGCTCCCTGAGGACTGGGGTGGGAGTACTGAGGACTGGGGTGAGAGTACTGAGGACTGGGGTGCAGGCAGAGGCCGACACTCTGGGCCCCTCCTGTTTGTTTTTGAGGCCTTTAACTTAGGAGAACCTCTGAGAAAGACTAAGCCCTTTCAGCTCACTTCATGGATTTTGGATGAGCTGGCTCATTTGCATATGAAATTCTTTTATCTTTTTCTTCTGTTATTTACTGACACATTTTTCTGGAAGGATGTTTGAAATCATGACTGCTTCTTACAGTACCCCTCCTCCATGTTTTTTTTTTATTTTCTCTCCCCCTGCCCCCCACACTCCTTCCTTTCCTTCTTACTGGACAAGGCACGACGCTTTGTTCTTAGCTGTGATCCTGAGTGTTGTCTGACATTGCTGTGCTGCCTGCTAAGTTTAACTTGATTTAGATCATGTGCAAATGCACTAGGTGGATAGATTTTTAAACTGTGTGACAAAGAAACTTCAAAATGCAGTGACTTAGATAAGGTTAACATTAATTTTTCTCATCTTATTGGTCAGCTTTCATGCATTGCTATGCTCAGTAGGTTCTCTCGGGACTCAGGGTCCCCTCTTCCTTTTTAAAAAAAAATAACTGACTTATTTGTTTGTTTGTTTGTTTATGTGTATGTATGTATGCCTATATGAGTTTATGTGAACCACATTTGTGCCCAGAAGAGGGGGTTAGATCTGCTGCTCCTGGAATTAGAGTTGATTATGAGCCCACCAATATGGGTGCTGGGAACTGAACTCCTGTCCTACTGAAGAACCAACAGTATGTGCTCTAACCACATGCTAACTATCTAATTGAACTATCTCTTCAGCCCCAGGGTTCTTTCCTGTTTTCTAGTCCTTCTACTCTTGTCTATGTTGTATAGTCCATGAAGAGGGAAGAAGGGAAGCTTAAAAAGAAAGAAAGAAAGAAAGAAAGAAAGAAAGAAAGAAAGAAAGAAAGAAAGAAAGAAGTCATTTTCTTTTTTAAAGGCCAGCAGGAATAGGTGGCTGCCCTGGCTGTAGCTAACCCACGTAGCTTCATTTATCTGCGAGGGTGGTTGAGGAATCTGCTCTGTGGCACACAAGCCAAGTGTTCAGTTATAACTGGGGGTTGCAGGAGGCAGGATTTTTGATGGTAAGAAAAAAGAGAATGGAAAAGAACAAATATACTTGCAAGTTAGGGAGCCAGACTTGATTGAACTACAGCTCATCTGAGACCTGTGCCGAGCATAGCACAGGGAAGCTGGAGTCAGTTAGTAGGCTTTGGGATTTGCCTTCTCTTGGTGGCTCAACCCTGTCCTAACCCACCTCTGCTCACCTGCTTCAACTTCCATGTTCTCTGTTCCCAAACTATCTGTAAAGCTGGTGTGGTGCGCACCTTTAATCCCAGCATTTGGGAGGCAGATGTGGGTAGATTTCTGTGAGTTCCAGGGCAGCCAGGGCTACCTAGACCTGTCTAAAACAGAACAAAACAAAGCAAAACAAACAAACAAACAAAAAAAACAAGCAAAACAACAAATACGCATTGGCCCTGACCCATGTGTAAGCATTGGTGTAGCTCAGCCCTGGCTGGTGAGTACAGGGCTCATTTAAGCAGATTGAAGAACTTGGGTCGGTACTGCAGAAGGAGATGCATGGGTTTCTGTGCTTGGGCCTGGGTATGTGTGTCTGCTAGATCCTGAGATCGCTATGGGTCAGAAAGGGGAAGAAGGGGTCAGAGAGAAGGGCCTCTCACATGTAGGGTTTAGGGCAAGGATTCTTTCTTGTCTTACAAAGAAAAATTATCCAGTGTGTTTTCCAATTGAGCCACTTTCCTGATATTCTCATTTCATTAATATTAATATTCATAGTCATTTATAGTATGCATATTACTTATTTATCCATCCAGAGTAGCATAACTGTGAAACTAAATCGAGTGTCATTTTAATAGAGGTACAGGGAGGAAAGGGACAGGGAAGGAGGCTAGTGAATAGTCACTTATTTAGCTTAGGGTTCTCAACAGCTTAAGGCAAAAACACCAAAATCTTTTGAGTGGCCCTTGTGACTCAATGGCAGCCTGCCCAGACCAGAGGGAGCCAGTGTTGGGAGTGAACACTAGATTCACTTTGAAAAGTCTAGAAATGAAAAGCTGCTACTCAAGGCGTAAGAATGTGCCTGATGGCTCCAGACCTGGGAGCCAGTGAAATCCTGCAGCATGTCTGGCTCCCCTCTGGCTTCCATGGTCTCTCTCTGAGCATCCCAGTGGCTCCTCCCATCCACCCACTCTGGTCACTGACTTGGAAGAGACCAGGATACTTCTTCTAAGCTGTCTGAGAGTTGAGCCACTGCTGTGCTCAGGGAGGCCAGGCCTTAATGTGCTTATGACAAGCCTTTGATGTTGATGAAGTGGTGGTGCATGCCTTTAATCCCAGAAGAGGCAGGTGGGATTTCTGAGTTTGAGGCCAGCCTGGTCTACAGAGTGAGTTCCAGGACAGCCAGGGCTACATAGAGAAACCCAGTTTAAAAAAACAAAAACAAAAACAAAAACAAAAAACAAAACAAAACCGAGAGAGAGAGAGAGAGAGAGAGAGAGAGAGAGAGAGAGAGAGAGAGAGAGAGACAGAGACTAACCTATAGAATGTACTTGGTTGACCAGGGAGCCTCTTTCAACTTGGGGCCAGGGCATGGTATAGACTCTTTTTTTTTTTTGGTTTTTCGAGACAGGGTTTCTCTGTGTAGCCCTGGCTGTCCTGGCACTCACTTTGTAGACCAGGCTGGCCTCGAACTCAGAAATCCGCCTGCCTCTGCCTCCCGAGTGCTGGGATTAAAGGCGTGCGCCACCACGCCCGGCCTGGTATAGACTCTTAATTGCTTGTCTTCTGTAGCTGTACAGATGGTTGTGAGCCATCATGTGGTTGCTGGGAATTGAACTCACAACCTCTGCTTGCTCTGGACCCACTAGCCTCGGCCCAAAAGATTTATTATTCTATATAAGTACACTGTTAGCTGTCTTTAGACACACCAGAAGAGGGCGTCAGATTTCATTACGGATGGTTGTGAGCCACTATGTGGTTGCTGGGAATTGAACTCAGGACCTTCAGAAGAGCAGTCAGTGCTCTTACCTGCTGAGTCATCTCTCCAGCCCTTAATTCCTTTTCAAAACTCTTGGAACTGGGACTATGGGTGATAGTAAGCTTGTGTTATGATTCTGTCCCTTTCCCTTGAAACAGAACAGAACAAAACAAAACAAAACCCCAAACCAGATAAGGGGTCTGAGGGTTAGTGGCTTACCCAGCCTCCCTTGGTAAAACAGTATGCTTGCTTTGTGAAATCAATTCTGTTTAAATCAATATTCCTTAGTCTGTCAGTGGTGGGACTTAAACCCAGAGTCTCCCACATATTAGGACAGTCCCTAACCTTGAGCCATCCTCCCTGCATTTTGCTTTGTTATCTAAAGTTGCTAATCTGCTTGTCAGAAACTTTAGAAAGTAAGCCTGCTTTGTAGAAAGGCAGCTTCGTACTTTGTAGAAGTGTAGCGGGAAAGGGCCTTCGATTGTCACTATCTGCTGTGATCTTGTTTCCGGAGGAAAAACAGAACAAGAACTTTCCTCTTTTTTGCCTTGTGGCTTCTCCTTGTGCCTACTCCTTGAGGCCTGACAGGGCAATCGGTCAGGGCACTGTGGTGGACTCCACAGCAGTGTGGGCAGCTATGGTGAGAATGTGGCCAAGTGGGTGACTTGTGTTTTGGGGCTGGGTGTGGGTAGAAGAGAGGGCTTGACTTGATTGAGATTGTGACACCTTCTGGGGCTGGCGAACTCTAACCTCACATTTCTGTTCTTACTAGGCAATGGGTGTTAATCTGCTCACCCGCTTGGCAGTGCTTTGTTTTAGAGAATATTAGGTCAGACTATTTGCCTCTCAGTAGACATTTGGACAAGGTAGCCTTGCAGGAGAGACAGTGCCATGGGCATTCTCATGTCCTTGTTTATGCCATTGTGCCAGTGGGAGGTCAGTCCTACCTGCCACCGGAGAAAGCCATCCAGCAGGGGCCAGCCTGCTGTGCATGAGTTCAGACAGTGCGGCACCAGCAGGAACCTGCCTGGAAAGAAAGCACTTGTGGATGGCACAACCCTGGGGATCGCCCACGGTCTTAGGAACAGCTGTTGTATTGCCACTTGACAGGTGAGAACACAGCGGCCCTGTGAGCTCATGATGGTTTCAGATTGGTCCTATTGCTGGCCTAATCAGATCTTAATGGAAGACGCAGCTAAGGTGATTCAAGATACATTTTCCCCAGGTAGTCCTTTCTTCAGTTTTTTTTTTTTTTTTAAGTCTGTGCAGGGGTGAGGGAGGGGTGGTGGGGAAAAGGGAAGGGCCTGGGGAGATGGCTCACTGCTTCCCATAAAAGCTGGAGTACCTGGGTTTGGTACCCACACCTACGTCAATGCTGAGCAAGATCTCTGTGATGGCTAATCGTAGTTGTTAACTGACATACCTGGGAAGGAAGAATATTGATTGAGGATAGCATCCATCACATTGGTCTGTGTGCATGTCTGTGTGAGTTGCTATCTATCTATCTATCTATCTATCTATCTATCTATCTACCTAATCTACCTATCTATTTCTCTTGAACTCCCCCCTTTCTTTAAAGATTGATTTATTTTTATTTTATGTGTATGAGTGTTTTCTCTGCGCGTATGTAAGGACTCCACATGCATGCAGTGTCCAGGAGAGGTCAGTGGATTACTAGTAACTGAAGTTACTGATGGTCATGATCTGCCATGGGAACCAACCCTGGGTCTTCTGCAGGAGCAACAAGTGCTCTTAACCAGTGTACCATCTTTCTAGTTCTTGGGGGCAGGACATCTTCTTGATTGCTAATTGGTGTATTGGGGCCCAGCCCACTGTGTACATTGGCATCCCTTGGTAGGTGAGTTTAGGCAGTACAGTAAAGCCAATTGATCAAGCCAGAGAAAGAGCCTGTAAGCAGTATTCCTTTATGGTTTCTGCTCAGGCTCCTGCTTAGCCTTCTCTGGGGGATGGACTGTGAGGTGGAGTAAACCCTTTCCTCTCCAAGTGACTTCTGGACGTGATGGTTATCATAGCATCAGGAACTAAAGCAAGATAACTTGTGTGCCTGTAACCCTAGCATTGGAGACTGGCAACAGGTGGACCCCACAGGTGGAGCGTGGGCGCGAAAATGGCAAGCCTTAAGGTTCAGTGGGACACTCTCCTTCAAAAGGGAAAGTAGGGAGGAATATAGAAGACTTCTGATGTCCTTCTTTGGGCTCTGCATACGTATGACATGGGCAAGTGTAGGCACATACATGTCTGCAAATTACATGCAGACAAACTGACACACACACAGACATACATGCAGTGGAAAGCGCATTGCACTGTGGGACTGTGGTTGTAGCTCAGTGAAATACAGCTCTGTCCAGCAGAGCTTTGGATTCTATCTCCCAGTATTAATTAAAAGGAAAAAAATGAACAAGAGGAAGAAGAGAAAGAAGAGGAGAAAGAGGGGGAGGAAGAAAAAAGAGGGGGAGGAAGAGAAAGGAGGAAAAAGAGAAAGAGGAGGAGGAGGAAGAGAAAGAAGAGGAAGAGGAAGGAGAAGAAAAGAAAGATTATTGGTTCCTCTTTAGATATACATGGTACTTGGTGGCTCTTACTGACTTCATGTAGTTGAATCACAGTGAACTCTGAGTTGGGCTATGTACCTGTGTTGAGAGAAAGTCTAGGCAATTGGAAGGGTAAGCACATTGCTCTGTGGGGTTCTTTCTTAGTGCTGCTTTCATTTACATTACTTTCCTTGAAAATTAAACACAATCTGTTAATCTTTTACTTTATGTAATATATGAGTCTAGGAGTCTTAGCCAATGTCCTATGGGAAGTGTCTGGAGATATATTAACTTTTAAAACTTCAGTCAGTTATTTACAGCATAAGAGCTAGAAACATGGGAACGGATTGCTTGCTTGCTAAATACCTAGACTGTGAGGAAAATTCATTTTAAATGGAGAAAATAATTTCCTGAAAAAGTCAAGGGATGTAGAGAGCTAGGTAGGAGATGAGCCTTCCCAGACTTTTGTCTCATTTACACTTGTCATTAATTCTGTGGGGAAGATACAGTTGTTTTTCTTTCTAGAAATTACTCAGATTTTGAGTTTGTCGCCACTCACATTCTAAATTCATCCAGAGATGATTTTGAAAATGAGAGAAAACCCAACAAAAATACAGAGAAAAGAAATAAGTATCTTGTCACTAAGTTAAGGTCAAAAGGCTATCAAAACACACCCACACATATCACATATAAAAGTTAGGTATGCATTTTACATACACACACACACACACACACACACACACACACACACACAGAGTGAATTTCCTGAGGTAGCTGTGTCCTAGGACTCACAATGTAGACCAGACTGGCTTTGCCCTTACTGAACTCTTGCCTGGTATATTTATGGATGATGTTCTGTCTGTCGCCTTGTTAAACTTCCGATGCAAATTTGTCTCAACCTGTCCTGTTGGGCAGAAAAATAAAGAAAATGATTACTTACAAGATTGACACTGCCCATCAATTTTCCAAACTGTGTTTGCCAAAGTGAACTGGTTTTGCTTTAAGCTCCTAACACAAAAGATCTCTTTCCCACCAGAACCTCATAGATGGGGCAGAGTAGGGCAGGGCAGGGAGCTACTTCTTCAACTCTAGTCAATCGAAGTAAATCTTTCTTACTACTCTATCTTGTTTTTGCAACTTAAGTGAATTTCACTCTTCTCAGGGTATGGCACGAGGTATCTTTCTCCCTTACACATGCTGTTGTTGACCTTGCTAGGGTATCTGCATGTGCATATTGCTTTTGGTCCAGGTGACTCTGGTTTATGGTCCCATCTCAGTTGTTGGAGTGCTGAGATCACAGATGTGTGCCCTGAATCTGGCTTGTTCAAACAGGATTTGGTGATCAGGCTTAGGCTGTTAGGCCTGTGTGGTTAGTGCTTTACTGCCTGAACCGTGCACCACCACTTCTGTCTGTTCTTCACATCATTTTTGACTTTCTGTAGGCTGTTGATGGGCAACAATGGGGCATCTTTAAGAGTTGGACTTAAATTTCAGGCCAGAGTGTTCTAAAGAGACAGCAACTGGGTATTAATGTCAATTGTATTATTAATTATAATAAGTTATTTTGTATATAAGTCAGAAGGTACCTGAGTTTCAGTCATCTACACTGTAGCGTTCTTATGAAATTTCATGCTCTTGCAGGTGAGGAGACACGAGGGCGAGGAAGAGAGGGCTTACTCTCTGGCCAGGACAGTTGCTGCTAAGTAGGATTAAAGAGGGAAATACTAATCAAGGAAATTAGTGCCTGCCAGTACTCTCCAGTCCTGCCAGTTTCAACGTGGTGTAAGCGGCTTGCAGGTGGTTGCTATTGAATTAGCACATGCATCATTGAGTGCTGGGACCATTTACCTGACCTGGCATTCTTGAGTCTATCAAGTATTTTTCCAACACCTTCTGTTTCATTGGTGCCTTACTTATTGGACTTTGTTGTGTATAGAAAAGTGCCTTTGACACTAATGGAAATGGGCTGGGGAAGATGCTGACTGAGTCTAGTAGGTTGGCTCTGGCAAAGGCCCGAGGGCGCAGCTGCCTGGAAGCAGCTGATCATTTTCATTGCTTTTGGCTCATCATATTAAACATGCTTGTACACGCTTCAGTGTTTGTTTAATTTTTACCATAGTTATGGTTCAGCTCCACAAGGCCCTCAAAGGGCTATATGCCAAAAGGCCCATTGTCAGCCTGTGGCACTGTTAGATAATGGAGATTTTGGGGGTGAACCCCAGAGGAAGGAAGCTGTTATGTTAGGTCAGGGAGATAGGGGAATTGTCTTTGAAGGTGATGCTGGGATTCCTTCCTCTCTGATTTTTGCTTCCTGGGTACCGTGAGCAGCGTTGGTATTCCCTGTGTGCCCTACCTCACCATCCATAGGCCCCAAAGGATGCGAACTAGTAGGCTAAGAACAGAAACCTAAAACAAGGGGCCCAGATAGATCTTCCTTCCCTTAAATTATTGTTGCGATTTTGTTATAGCCAGAGAAAGCAACTTGGGGAAGTTTCCACCCTGTGACAGCCACAGGATCACAGGGTTTGTGGTGGAATGCTAGTGTTCAGCTTCAAAGTTCTTTCTGGCCCAAAAGTTGGCCTTGAAGAAATAATTTTTCCCTTTAAAGTGTCTAAGAAACCATTCATGTCTAAGATAGGAAATAACCACTGCTTGCAAAAATCATAAACATGCTGTTTTCTGGGCTAGGGGTGTCACAGACAGCCAAGCACTGGGGTTATAGAACTGGCTTTGGTTGCTTTTCTATTACTACTATTATTATTATTGTTATTTTCAGAACAGTTACAGATTATTTAGTAAGTATATAGTAAGGACGTATTTAGTAAGTATTTGAGTTTCTTGGCTTACATTTCCAGGGATCAATTGTATTAACATTTTGATAAAACTTTAAAGCAATTTAGGATTTTATGCACATAAAGTGACTGTACTGAGGTACTAAAATAACAGCAGTAATTTGGCCGTATTGAAGAACAATGACTAAAGTCAAGCTTCACATTCGAAAATAGAGGAAAGACCATTTCATATTGTAACTAGAATTTCTCTCTCTGTGGAATCATTTTGTAAATATTGCAATCAAATTTCCAATTGGCTGTCACCATGTAGAAAACAACAGTTAACAGTGATGTTATTCATAGTATTGTCTAGTGTGGTGTAATCTCATCTCTTAGGATGCTGAGGCAGGAGGATTACCAGTAAGAGTGAGGCCAGTCTGGGGTACAGAGTGAAGCCATGTGCCAAACAAACAAACAAACAAACAAACAAAAACAAAACAACTATAAATAAACAACAACAACAACAAAAACCCCAAACAAACAGACAAGAAAGAAAAGGCAAAAGGTCCATCCTTTGACCTCTGGGGTCACGGGAACCATTCCTTTCTTGGCTACTGTCATCAAATACAACTCAAGTCCAGGCGTGTGGAGATGAGACTATTTTAGGTTATTCCAAAGTGTAAACCGAAGAAAGCAAAACTTAGAGTCATTTATTTATCATTCATTTTGTTTTTCTTGTATACGCATGTGTGTGAGTGAGCGTGTGTGTACATGTGCACACATGCAATATGTACTCTTGCCTGTGAAGGCCTGAGATTGACATTGGATGTTCTTCCTAAATTGTTTTCCACCTTATTTTATGTGTGTGTGTGTGTGTGTGTATGCATATACTTGCCTATATGTCCAACACACCAATGCAGTACCATAGAGTCCAGAAGAGGACTTCCATCCTCCATAGAAATGGAGTTATGAAGGCTGTGACTGGGACAGACTTGCTGCTAGCTTGGGTTTTAGTCCTATTTGGCTAAAACCAAACTATGGTTTGGAGAGATGGCCCCTTGGGTAAAAGTGCTTGCCTTGCAAACATCAGCATCGGAGTTCAAATCCCCGGTTCAAAAGCTAGGCATGGATGCTCTTTTCCTACCAACGAGAAATGGAGATGGGCAGATCCTGAGAGCTCACTGGCATGCTAGCTTAGCCAAACATTTAGAAAGTCTATCTCAAGAGAAAACGGTGAAGAGAGTAATAGAGAGAAATACTGATGTCCTGCTCTGGCCTCTGCATACTGTATGTGGGCACTTGTACCCATAACACATTCATGTGTGTGCATTGTGCATATCACACACTACACACATTTAAAAACACTCTTTATGTGTTTATGTTAGAATTGAGAAATACAAAATTAGAGATTTACTTTAGAAATAATTTATTGCGAAACTATATTGGGAGTATAAGAAATACAACATGATTTCACTTTTTTGGCAGTCACATACAGCTCTGTGAGTATAGTGTGTTTTACTAATAGCAGTATATGACTGCGATTGCCCTAACATTTTTATATTCCTTCTGTGAGGCCCGATAGACTCCATGGCTTTAGAAATCATGCTCCTGGTCACATTATACATGTGAGTTTTTTGAGGCAAGTTTCTCTTCTCATATGGTCCTTACTTATTGCTTTTTGTATTGCTAGTGATGGTAGAATGTTTTCCCAGTAGATATTTCACTTGTGGTATTCAGTTTCCTAGTAATGCTACATAACTGTAGGGCCTGAGAGTTTTGAAATAGTCTGTTTCCAGTATCTTCTGTTGTACACACCATGTTGACAATTTCTCTCCTAGGTCAGATACAACTGTGGGTGAATGTGTTGGCTCAGCCCCACATAACATGTAGAGATTAAGTTGATTGAAGGGACCGCTAGTCTCTCTCCTCTGCTATGTCGTATCATCACAGAACACTGTGACATTGTAGAGATATAAGATGCTCAGATAGATGTACCAGTCTCTTCACTTTGTCACTGAGGTATGTCTGTTCAGGAGGAACGTATGATTTTCCTAAGATTAAATTGTTCTATTTAGATAGTTAAAACCCCAGACTCTCCATTCTTTCTGGGTCTCTGGTCACCTGGACCTCAAAAACTCTTGCTTTAATTCCCTCACATTTCACCTGCTGTAGACATTGGTCTGGTGGTTTTGTACTAGAAAATGGGAGCCTTCATCAGTTTAACACATCCTCAGATGAGCATACTGGGGTGTTTGCATTTTTCAGAGGACTTTAGGTTCTGTCTGTAGTGTAAGGCTTGAGGTGGAATTATAAATATTAGGAAGGAGTGAGACACCTGTAGCAGACTGACTTCACTACCCTAGGAGTTTAAGTATCAGAGATACAAGGATACTGGGTGAGGAATGCCGCAGACCCTCTGGGCCCCTGTGTCTGCGTAAAACGAGTCTCTCGAGCAGATGGACAAAGAGTCAGATTAAGTGACAAACAGATACACACACAGGAGAGGTGTTGAATCTGAATGTAATTTTCTGGTTGAGCCTCAGACTTTTTAATACTATAGAGTAATAGAATAAGGCACATTGAAGTTTTCCAGGTGCAAGAGGAGTGACTTCAAAAGGAACCAGATAAATGTTTACTGTAGAGATTATCACCCTGCTTCGGATCAGCCCTGTGCCAGGCAAGAGTTTCACACTTTATTGTTAATAGCATGAGGGGGTTTTTAACTCATGACAAGCATCAAGAATAATGTAGTGTCACTGACCCCGAAATTCTCTAGGCCTTGTTAAATTATATCTAGTCTGGAGAATCCTCATTATCAGGATAGTATATTAACTCACTCTTGGTATGGAATGTAGTCTGTAATAGAATTTTTATCTCAGTGAGAATTCCAGTCTCTTACTGCACCCAACTGAGTTAATGGCTCTGATTTATTGTAGTGCTTAATTAGTTACTGAATAGGTTAAGCTCCTTGCTGCTATCTGGGATCTTGGAACACTGGGAGAGGCTTTAGCTAATTCAGAATACAATCTATAAAGGCATTTACAATAAGGTAATACTAAATAGAGAGCACATGGATCCATACACTAGACTAACGCGGGAGTGGAAGATTAATTTTATGGGTTAGGGGAAACACCAAACTCCAGGAGGGAATTTCTGTGGACCTCTTTCCTCATGAGAAAGCTTCCAGACTTTCATCTGTCAAGCTGACTCCACCAGAGCAGTAGCAGAGGAAAAAGAGGGGGAAGGGATGCAGGGGTTGTTTCCTTCCTGTTATTTCCCCTTTAGCCCGAGCGATGGGGAGAGTTATTGAACAGAACGGGAGGTGCTGAGTAGAACTGGCTAGAACCTGTGTTAACTCTGTGTTACAGAAGTGTTGCAGTGAGCATTCATTTAGAACAGCCTAGATTATGCATCCAGGGTTTATTGGTCGCCAAGGAAACATGGCAGAATTTGATTTTGGGGTGTTTTGGGAACCTTTCCCGTGTGAGTCCACACGCTGGAAGGTGTCCCATGGTTCTCAAACTCCACCTAGGACTCTGTATTCATATTGAAACTCTTTCTTGTCTCTAGACATTGTCCATCAGCTCACTAAAGCAGCCCCTGGTCAGGTGCTGCTGACACCTCTGCTGGTCCTGGTTGACTTGTACAGATGCGCACGGAGTGGCTACAGCTAATAAGGAAAGGCAGATCTCCATTCACGTAGCTGAGGCAGAGAATGCCTGGGGGAGCGAGGGGAACAGATGATGTGTATGTGTGCCTGGTAACCCACTCCAAACCCATGGTCTTCAAGGCTCAGTAGTGAATCGTTCTTAGGAAAATCTTTTTCCTTTTCAGAGTGAGTGAAAATATGGTAAGCCTACTGGAAACAAAATGCAAATGTTTCTTGGTGCATCCTGTGTGTGTTTTCTTGGTGCTGGTTAGGGTATTTAGGTTTTTCTTTGTCTTTCCTCTAATCCCTTTCTTTCCCTTTGGACCATTTTAGCAGTTGGGTGTAGCCAGATAAATGAGTTTAAATGCACAAGATAAAATCCATATGCTGTAAAAGAAGCCAATTATATTGACACATATTTACCAAAATACTTAAAAAAGGTGGAGCTAAATGATATTTGTGCCTGGCTAGCACCTTGAACAGCACACTCTAATGGCTCTTATCGTGATGGTTTCCTAAACCAAATGGTATTTTTCAAAGTACTTGATCTAGCTGTAAGGTAATGTGAAAATGTGGAGTTGTTTTTTAAACGTGTGTGTGTGTGTGTGTGTGTGTATCTGTGTGTGTATCTCTCTGTGTGTGTATGTGTGTGTATCTCTCTCTCTGTGTATGTGTATGTGTGTGTATGTGTGTGTGTGTGTGTGTGTGAGAGGATGACTTGCAGGAGTTGGTTTTCTCCTTCCATTATGTGGGCTTCAGGAATCTAACTGAGGTTTTATTAGCTCTGATGGTAAGCATCTTACCTACTGAACTACCTACCTCTCAGCTCTCTGTGTGGTTTCTGTTGGTGATCCCTGAAAAGACAGTAGTGTGTTTTATGACCTCACATCCCAGTGGAAGGGGATACAGATTCCTGTTAGAAGTTAGTGGGAATACCACTTTCTTCTTCCTGTCTGAATTCATGGGCTTCCTGCCAGGTCCTAACCCAGGATAAAGATGATAATATCAAGTGCATGCTGGTTTGCTCAGAGCCTGGCAATAGCAGCCTTGTGTTTCAGAAAACCTTTAATAGCAGAGGTGACTGTTTGACATGGAATTGACTGTTCTGTGACTGTCCCCTACTGCACAATCTGTAGCAGGCATGAGCAACAGACTTCCACCACCATGGTGTCTGGACTCTTGAATGTGCCCAGTAGTCGGAAAAAAAACAATCAAACCAAAAAACCCTGATATCACAATATACAGATAGTTGCTTAGCTGCCCAGTTGATACATATTCTGCAGTGTTCTGAGGGGGAATCATGAGGCGGCTGAGATAGGCTGTGGAAGTTAAGGAAGAGCTCCTTAAAAGAATCATCAGGTCCAGTACTTCATGCTTGCCAGCAATTGTGGGCAAAGTATGCTCAGGACTGTGTGCTGAGGTTGGCCAGGCTGCACTTGGCATTTTATTCAAGAATATTTGTCATCCTGATGGGACAGGAGTCCTTTACCTTTCAGTCAGAGAGCAGGTCTTATTTAGTACTTTCGCGGATAGATCCCTAAAAGCTTTAGGGATTCATATGGATTACTAGGGGCTAAACATTTAATTGCAAAACCGAGAGAGACTAGATTGCAAAATTTGTAAGAAACTCTCTTGCAAGAGTTAGAAACTGGGAGAAAAGTATTTGCTGGTCTGAAGTTCCTTAATGTCTTTGCTCAGTCAGTCTTGCCTTTGGCTTGAATGTACAGGGAAGCCTAAGGTGGCAGGAGAGGCGAGGTACGGGTGTGTGTGTGTGTGTGTGTGTGTGTGTGTGTGTGCTTGCCTTTCTGTTTGCTGAACCATTAGCCCTGTGGTGTTTGTAGAAATTTGTGCTTTGCTGGCCTAGGCAGATAAGGGCTGTCACAAGTCTGGGTTTTTAAGGCGACAGGCTCAATGCCTGGCAGAGGCTCTGAGGTACACACCAGGATTGGGCTCTGCTCAGAGGCAAGAATGTAACCAATCTGGTCTGGGCAGTTGGGGAGGGACTCATCTCTCCTCACTCCCATATACTTTGGCCCTGTTTTTCAATTTGACTGCATCAAAGCCAGGTCTCCCTTCAGCCGAGGGGGACGTGCATCTTCGTGACTCCACAGAGCATGTACTGCTGGCTTGGGAACTGAAACCACATTTGGAGGGCATGCTGTGCCAGGGAGAAATGGAAGAGACATCTGTGGCCACAGATGGAGCCAGCAGAGAGTCACAGGCAGGTAAAGGCGGCTCGCCTGGAATGGTGTGGTTACTTGGATATTTTTGTTCATAGGAAGTAAACGGAGGTCAGACAAAAATTGGTATGACAGACTCTAAATGATTTGGTTTTTGGATGGCCGGACAGTATTTCAAACAAAGTTCCTGTAGTTTTATTTGGAAATGTGTCAGTTTTAAAGGAAGGATTTGACGTTGTCACTTATTAAAAGACATCTTGGAACCACGATTCACTCTGTTGACCCGACTTCTTGTCCTTCTGGTCTGCCACTTACTGCCTATCTGATGAATGTGTGGAGGGATTAGGCTCAGCTAATCTAGATGGAAGGTTTGCTCAGAAGTGTCTGTTCTATGAGAGTCATGTTTGGGTAAGAACCTTGCTAGCTCCTCCCAACCCCCAAATCTTCAGTGGGTAAAGGGGATTAACGGTGGCACCAAGTCTCCCACAAGGGTGTCTTGAATAAACACCCACCCCTGTATCCACTTAGCTTGTCTATTTCTTCCTGGTTTGTTTTCTTAGTGACTTGCCATTTGTTTAATCTCTGCTGGTGCTGAATTTTGTGATGGGCTTCTTGAAGACATAAACACTGAGAGATCCCTGCTTACAAGCTTGGAACTGCAGCCCTGTGTGGCTGTGCAGTGTGGTAAGAGACAAATTCTGAGGTTTATACTAGGTTGGGGGCAGCAGTCACATGGGACACAGATTGGGACTCTCCTGCCTCGGGGAAGATCAGGAAAAGAATGTTTCCCAAAGAGTGGATTTTTGAGGTGTCAGAGGAAAGTCTAGAAGAACACCAGGTCTACGGGAACATATGGGTGAGGACTCATCTTCGGTGAAGTGTGTGTGCCCGTGAATCACGTGGTGAGGTGATGGTTTCCAGTCTGCAATGTGCCTGTTCTCTCTGCCTACTGCTCCATCCAGCTACATGGGTGGGCTTTTGGCTCCATGGTTAGTGGGCTCTGTGGTCTCCCTCTCCTGCCTGTTAAGCTGGTCCTTAGCCCTTAGCTCACTCCCTCTCTACCTCTGTCCTGACTCCCTTCCAGAGTGGACTCTGCTCTGTAATCCTCTGCCTCATGCCTGTTGGTTTGCTTCAGGGCACCTGCCACAGTTGCTACTTGTGTTGTTTAATGCAGGCTTCTTGGCCTTCCAGGTCTTGTTCTCTGCGCTTTGGAGAGTGTCTGTCCTTAGGATGACAGATCCTGGGGATGAAGGAGTGGAGAGATGTCACTCAAGAAGCAAAAGCACTCGTTTTTGTTTGTTTGTTTGTCTTGTTGTTGTTTTTTCGAGACAGAGTTTGTCTGTATAGCCCTGGCTGTCCTGGAACTAACTTTGTAGACCATGCTGGCCTCTTACTCAGAGATCGGCCTGCCTCTGCCTCCCAAGTGCTGGGATTAAAGATGTGCGCCACCACTGCCCGGCCGGGCAAAAAGCACTCTTTATTCGTTGAAATTTGAGGCCGTTCTGATGTAGGCACCAAGGATTTTCACTACGATCTTATTCAGGACCTTTGGGTGTGACCTCAGTGGGGTTATTCTGGAACTATTTGAAAAAATTAAGTATTAAAAAAATCCAAAAATGTAAGGAACAGAGAAACACTCTTTGGAATACTTGTTATAAACAGAAGGTGTCTTAGTCAGGGTTTCTATTCCTGCACAAACATCATGACCAAGAAGCAAGTTGGGGAGGAAAGGGTTTATTCGGCTTACACTTCCATGCTGCTGTTCATCACCAAAGGAAGTCAGGACTGGAACTCAAACAGGTCAGGGAGCAGGAGCTGATGCAGAGGCCATGGAGGGATGTTCTTTACTGGATTGCCTCCCCTGGCTTGCTCAGCCTACTCTCTTATAGAACCCAAGACTACCAGCCCAGGGATGGTCCCACCCACAAGGGGCCTTTCCCCCTTGATCACTAATTGAGAAAATGACTTACAGTTGGATCTCATGGAGGCATTTCCTCAACTGAAGCTCCTTTCTCTGTGATAACTCCAGCTGTGTCAAGTTGACACAAAAATAGCCAGTACAATTGACCCCTTGTCAACTTGACACACAAACATCACTAGTAAGCCTCAACCCTTACATTCTTATTCATCCCCAAGATCTAAATAACTTTAAAAGTCCCACAGTCTTTACATATTCTTAAAATTTCAATCTCTAAAATATCCATCTCTTTTAAAATCCAAAGTCTTTTTACAATTAAAAGTCTCTTAACTGTGGGCTCTACTAAAACAGTTTCTTCCTTCAAGAGGGAAAATATCAGGGCACAGTCACAATCAAAGCAAAAATCAATCTCCAACCGTCCAACGTCTGGGATCCAACTCACGATCTTCTGGGCTCCTCCAAGGGCTTGGGTCACTTCTCCAGCCATGCCCTTTGTAGCACACACGTCGTCCTCTGGGCTCCAGATGCCTGTACTCCACTGCTGCTGCTGCTCTTGGTGGTCATCTTGTGGTACTGGCATCTCCAAAACACTGCATGACCCCTTCAGTCCTGGGCCTTCAATTGCAACTGAGGCTGCACCTTCACCAATGGCCTTCCATGGCCTCTCACAGTGCCGAGCCTCAGCTCCTCTGCATGGCCCCTTCATGCCTTCAAAACCAGTACCACCTGGGTGACCCTTACACATTACCAAGTCCCACTGCAGAAGGAGTACAACCTTGCCTATCTCTGGAACACAGCCTCTTTGTGCTTTCAGAAAACACTTCCCAGAAGATGTCACCTCAACGATGCTGGTCTCTTCTTAATCACTGCTAATTTCTTAGCTCCAGCTAACCAGCATCAATAGTCCCAGTAATGCAAAGTTTTTGCTTTAGTAGTTCTGGTATCTTGTTAATCACAGCTGATTCTTCAGCCCCAGCTAACCAGAACTACAAAATCTTCACAATAAAAATAGCAATGGCCCTGAAGAGAGTCTTTAATTTTCCCTCTGAAATTTCACAAACCAGGCCTCCATCTTCTGCACTGTTCTCAGCATTATCTTCCAAGCTCCTACACAACATCTGACAGAGCTCTTAACAACGAATGGATCTTCAAGCCCAAAGTTCCAAAGTCCTTCCACAGTCCTCCCCAAAACATGGTCAGGTTGTCACAGGAATACCCCACTCTGCTGGTACCAATTTGTCTTAGTCAGGGTTTCTATTCTTGCACAAACATCATGACCAAGAAGCAAGTTGGGGAGGAAAGGGTTTATTCGGCTTACACTTCCATGCTGCTGTTCATCACCAAAGGAAGTCAGGACTGGAACTCAAACAGGTCAGGGAGCAGGAGCTGATGCAGAGGCCATGGAGGGATGTTCTTTACTGGATTGCCTCCCCTGGCTTGCTCAGCCTACTCTCTTATAGAACCCAAGACTACCAGCCCAGGGATGGTCCCACCCACAAGGGGCCTTTCCCCCTTGATCACTAATTGAGAAAATGACTTACAGTTGGATCTCATGGAGGCATTTCCTCAACTGAAGCTCCTTTCTCTGTGATAACTCCAGCTGTGTCAAGTTGACACAAAAATAGCCAGTACAGAAGGTAAATTAACAGTTTCAAAGAAAATGACATGGCAAGATTCTTTAGATACAATCATACTTTATAATATTTTATAGTTGCTTCCCACACGTTATTTAGTTTTCTGACATGGCCTGGTGGTGTTGCTGGCTTATTCTTGTCCATGCTCCAAGGACGGTATTCATATCCGGATACTGTATTCCTATAATTAATATCATTATAATTTAACCCAATTAAACCCTTTAAATTGCATAATTAGTAGTGATGTTCTCACGCTGACAGCATTTCTTTATCCCAGTAACAGACATTCGAGGGGTCAACACCATCATAACTTTTCTCCACTCCTTCTGTCAGATTTTGTTGTTGTTATTTTTTCTTTGTATTTGTTTTTTGAAAACAGGATTTTCTGTATAGCCCAGTCAGTGTTCACTGAGCTCGTAGGGTAGCCTCCCTCTGTGACCTTTCTGCGCCCTCACATCCCAAGCACTGGGACTGAAGACCTGCCCTGCCACAGCAGCTTCTCTGACAGCTTTTAGATCTCACCAAATAGCTTCGTTTCTGAGAACTAGAAGTAGATGGCTTAATGACTGTGACTTGTCACTTGGCTTCTAACTGATGACGGTTGCCCTACACTGTTAGCTCAAGGGATGGCAAGCTAGCTATCTCTGGGGAGGCTACGTTCCCAGGCATGTCTCTTGCCCTCTGTCTCTGCTTCCCAATTTGTGTTCTCTTTTTGGGAGAATGGAAAAATAAACAAAAAACAAACCAGAAACTTAAAATGTTTTTAATTCATTGTTTGAGAATTTCATTCAATCTATTTTCATCTTGTTCCTCATCCTGACCCCTCCAAGATTAGCCTCACGACCCAACTCCCTCCTGCTCGTGTCCTTTAAAAACTGCATTTATGTCCTACTTTGGGGGTGAGCTTTGGCTCTCTTTATTGTGGAGAACATTTTCTGCTCCCCTCTTGCTTCACTCCTGTTCACTCTCACTCACTAGGTAGCTATGGATTGCTTACCCAGCATGCACCAGTTGCTAGGCCTTAAGACGGATGATTAGTGTCTCGGCTGTTTACGGTCAAGTGTGTTTCAGGCGGCTACATGGGAGAAGTTAAATTGTGGTCTGTTTGGTGTGGCTGGAGGAGGGTGGCACTTTCCACTTCTGACATCATTGCCTAATGTCAGGCTTCTGGGCTTGGCTTTTTGCCCTGCTGAGGTGAAAGGCTCTCAGAGACTTCATATTTCCCCAGAGGCACACACCTGTTGCTGACTCTTCTTGAATATGAAACCCACAGCCTAGAGTCACTTTCTTTGGCTTCTCTTTCCTCTCTGCTCTTTCAGGTGCCATCGTGGGGTGGGGTGGGGTTGCGGGTGTTAGGGAGTGATTTGGAGAAGAGCTGGCCAACATCACGGTTCCCTCAGGTCTGTGACTTAAATGCATTCAGGGATAGTAAGGCTGCCCATCATTGTCCTTCTGTCACGACAGTCCACAGCTAGTGTTTGTGCTGAAGGTCAGGGGTGGCACTGGCTCTGGCAGCTGCTGCCACCTGACACCTGGACTTGTAGTGCTTTGAGGAACGTCTATTTCCTCTTGGCATCAAATGGTTTTTGGCCGTGGCCGTGAGTGAGGAAAGGAAGTATTGTATAGTATCATTTACTTTCATAAAAATAGCTTTGGACTCTCTGGGCTTCCTGTGAGTCCAGTCCGTGCCTTTGGAGCCAGGGAGCTGCCTTCGAGGGCATACGATCCGGCAGAACGAAGCAGTACCAGGCTGGGCCACAAAGGAAGTAAAGAACACTTAAGTTTGCTGTTCTCCTTGCTATCATGAAACCTTACATACCTCATCTTTCAAGTGGGAGTTAGAGTCCTGACACAGCGTAACCTGTAAGAGGGCCATGGGCATCAGTGGCAGTGAGTGTCAATGAACAGTGAAGGCCAGCCTTCCCTCAAACTGGGCACCACCTGACTTACATGCTAAGGACTTAGCCGGAGCATTCGTTGCTATAGCATGCCATTGGATTGGCATCCAGCTGGAAGTTATCTGAGCCCAATATTCTTCATTTCAGAATCAACTTTGTTATACTTACTGTATTTATACTTTGTTGGCCAGACAGCCTTACTCACAGATATTCCCCAGGGGAGAAGATTTTACTGGTGAAGGGTACAGACTGGCAAGCTTGGGAATGTCTCGCTTGCTGGAGGGGCTGCCCTGGGCCTGCAGGCCTGTCTCTTGTTTCTTCTTACTGTCCCTCGCTCTACAATACGCAGGATGCTTACAGATTTCTTCTTTGAATCTCTGTGTTTTCTCCTTGCTAAGCCTGCTCTCTGGTCTCCTTTCTCTATTTTACCTTTCTCTTCATGCTGATGAGCACTCTCATCACAGGCCAGCTCTGTGCTTCTCCCTTTAGCAGAGCTCCTTACGACCTCTTTTTCTCAGCCACTGCCTTTCCTTGTTCCTTTTGCAGCCCCTGGCTACTCGGTCCCAGGACTTGAGCTGCTCCTTGCAGTAGGGACACAGCAGGTGCCATGATACCTGTGGCCTGCAGACTGAGTCCCTTGGCTGGCCTGGGAACCAGCTCTTTCAGGGCTGTGGAACACAGAAAAGAGCAATCCTCTTTCTCCTCCAAACCTATTGGTCATCTGAGCAGCCCACATCACCTGGATACTGGGAATCCAGGTGTTGTTGCTGAGTGTCCTGATTTGGAGATACTGGATCGAGAACTAACACTTGTCCTTTCTGTCCCTCATTTGGACACCTTCTTGTGACTCTTCTACATTATGTTAGAAACTGCAAGGACACGGTCTGGGACAATAGTCAGTCAGTAAAGAGCTTGCCAGGGTGGGGTCTTGAATTTAATTACCGGAAATTATTTGAAAACATCTGAGTGTGCTAACACACATTTGTAATCTCAGGGCAGAGGAGGCAGAGACGGGAGGATCCCTGGGCTTCCTGGCCAGCTAGCTTAGATGAATTCCAGCAAGAGCCCTTTCTCACAAAAACAAGGTGGACAGTGATCTGGGAAGATACTTGAGGTTAACCTCTGGGCTCTATGCACCTGTACCCATGAAAACACACACACACACACACACACAGACCCATGAGACACACAGATGCACACACACATATACAAACAGACACACAGACAACACACAAGACACACATGCACATATATACAGAGAGACAGACAAATGCAGACAGAGACACACATAGAGACAGACACACATGGACACACATACATAGACATATATAGGCAGACACATACTCTATCATGTATACAGACAGACATACACAGAGACACAGACAGACAGACACAGATAGACAAACACACACACACATATAGAGACATATAGGCAGACACAAATTCACATACACAGACAGACAGACACAGAGACACAGACAGACAGGTGTACACACACAGACACACACACAGACACACACACACACAGACACACACACACACACACACACACTACCAGATGGCAAATGCCTCTGGTTCCTTTCCCAGGGATGACCCTGTCTAGTTATTACCTGGGTTTTTTCACTTTCCCCTCAGTTCTGGCCCTAACTGTCATAAATAGATGCTTATCTCATTCTCAGTGGAGAGAAATGATGACACACAAGAGTCTGAGTGGGTGGTGTGTCCATGTTTGGACGAGACTGTCTCTGTGTTAGCAGCTGCAGGCTGGCTCTTCGATGACTCACATGTGTTAATCCCCGTATCTTCTGAAGAGAGAGCACCCTCGGATTTGCATGGGGACATTTGCACAGGGAAAGAAACAGTCCTGTGGCCAGCGTTGACGTGCAGACAACTGTGCCTGGTGGACTGTAGTGGATGGTGCCATGGAAGCCGGTTTGTAAACAGGGATAGAGTTGCCTTTTGGTCGGGGCAGCTGATAGGGCTGGGTCTTTGAGGCAGACTTCAGTATTTGCATAGGCAATGTGAGTGGGTGCCAGTAGTTAGGAACTGGGGAAATTAGTATGTTTAGCTGCAGAGAGTCAGTGGGGAGACAGGCAGTGGCAGGTGACAGTGGGGTAGTGTTCTGAGCAACCCTATCTGAACCCATAGGCTGGCGGGCACCATTTGGTCAGGTTTCCCATTGGGTTTTGTTATCGAGGATAATAAAAGAAAAACTCTTGGATATCTTCTTCATACCTTGCCATAAAGCTCGAGCATTCTAGAACTCTCTAGAAACTGGCCAGGTTTTTCTCACAATCCCAACAAATGTTCGTAAGAAAAGCCACTTACTGTCCCTCGCTCTACAATACGCAGGATGCTTACAGATTTCTAAAAGACAGAACATGTAACTTCAGATATGCTGGCACATGCCTGTAATCTAGGCACTTTGGAGGTCAAGGCAGGAGGATTGCAAAATTTGACTGTAGTGTAGTCCCCAGGGTCTCAAAAATCCCAAGCCAGGGTTGGAGGGATGATGGCTCAGCGGCCCAGAGCATGTATGTACTTGATTTTTAGAGGACTTGGGTTTGGTTCCCAGCACCCATGTTGAACAGCTCACAACTGCCTGTCACTCAGCTCCACTGGGATCTGAGATCTTACTCACATACATATAACCCTCCACCCACATACGCAATTGAAAACAACAACAGCAACAACAAATCTTTGAAAAAAAAAACCCTCTAAACTAAATCAAACAAAAACAAAGAACAAAACAAAACATGTAGATGATTCAGAAAATCATGTGTCCTTTTAGTTTTAAAAAATAGTATTTCTAAATTGAGGCGGTGGTGGCGCAAAGAGGCAGGTGGGTCTCTGAGTTCGAGGCCACCCTGGTCTACAGAGTGAGTTCCAGGTCAGCTACCGCTACACAGAGAAACTCTGTCTTGAAAAGCCAAACCAAACCAAATAGTGTTTCTACTTTCTTCTTTGTCTTTCAGTGTTTTGTGTTTTGTTTGTCGTTTGCGGTCTTGGTAACTGTCCTTCCTTCCATGAATCGCCCAGGCAATGGCCTTCTTTCCTGCCATCAGGGCTTGTAGTGGGAGTGGCTATCTGAAAGACTCCTGCTCTAAGCAGTTGACTGTGCCGGTTTCTCCTAAGTCTCTGACAAGCCCATCTTGCTGCTGCTAAGAGGTTGCCTCACCAGGCATCCTGGAGTGTTGTTCCATTCTGCCACAGAGCCCTGTGAGCTACTACTTGACTAGTGAAAGCACTGGCCACTTACACCAGAAAGCACCTCCGGCCTTGAGACTTAGCTGCATCCTAGTCTGATGTGTGCACCCTGTCATGAGAGAAGAGAGAGCCTCATTGGCTTACAACCCCAGCTTCTCCCCAGGGCTCCAAAGCTATGATTCCTGCTTTCCCCTCGTCCTCACCGAGAGCTGTGATGTGTTGTGTTTCTCCTCTGTATACCTCCACGACACTTTCCTGATTGTGAGGAAAGTAGTCATTTTAACCTCAAGCATGACTCCCAGGAATTCCCTTCCCTTCCTTATTCCAAGTTACCGCCCTCGCCGTTGCAAATACAGGTGATTCTTCAAGCACATGGTGTGTGTGTTGGGGGCACATTTCTCAGCCTCTGTGCAGTTGGGGATCATTTCTTACCTTCCCACGTGTGCTGTAGATTTGACTCTCTGTAACTTGGTTTTGTGAATGATACTGTCCTTCAGTTCCATTGTATACTAATATGGTAGTGAAGACACGGCTTTAGATTTTATTTATATCTTTGTTACTTTGGGAAAATAGTCTGATGTGAAATTACTCCACCCATGAAATACCATCCTTGCCTTTGCTTTTTTTGGCTTTGCTTATTTTTACAAGAGTTTTTCCTGGCGTTGACTTTTTGTAGTTGAATCATATCAGCAATAATATGAACATTCTCAACATATGTTGTCAGCATCGCGTGAAGAGTTCTTTTCACCCTAATGTAGGGTTTTTGCTAATGATCTTTAATATGATTAAAAGCCAAGATAGAATTTCATAGTGAGACACGAATGAATTAAAGAAATCCTAGAATGTTTTGTGAGGAAATATTGTTTCTTAGAGTTTCTATATAAGTGAATTCAGCTAGCTGTGGATCAAAAATTTTGGGGAAAAATTGCCTTTCTACTATATATGTACAGACTTTTTTTTCATAATATTATTCCTTAAATGAGACAGACTGCTTATATTGTGATTGTTAGTGTGAGTAATTTACAGATAATGTAAAGATTGTCAGTGGGTGGGATTGTTACAGCATCTTACATAAGGGATCTGACCCTCTGGGTTTTGATATCTGCAGGCAGGCTTGGAACCAATCCCTTTCAGATACTCAGGAGAATTGCATCCCAAGTCATGTCACTCTGATGAGAACATGAGAGAGAAGGCTGATCATGTGGCTCGTGGATAAAACACTTGCCTCACATGCCCAGGGCCCTGGCTTTGTAGGTAGAGTGCTCTGAGCCACCAGATGAGCAAAGATGTGAGAAGGGAGTGTGGGGGCCTGGTGAGGCTGTGGGGGTTCACGAGTACAGACTCATGATCCTTCTTCTGCAGCTATGATATCCAAAGGAAGCTCCGGATATAAGGAAAGGGATTTTCCTTATCACTCGTTTGAAGTTTGACCTGTACTTGACCATACCTGGGTGGGGAAGCCAAACCTGCTCTGCTTGGATTCTTTCAGTCTTCTCTGATTCTGTTCACCACCCCTAAGCATGTCTACTGCAGAAGGGATTGTGTTTCCTTCCAGGGAGATGCCTTGGGTTTTGCTTCTTTTTGTTTTTTTGATGTAACCTGTGTTTCCTGATATATGAGTTCTCTTCTCTCATGGCAGGAGTTTAATTGGCAACACTTTGTTTCAGGCTGGGTGGGGACAGGGGCTGTGAAACTCAGCACATGAAGTGATAGCAGAAGTGAGGAGGGCTGAATGTCTAGCCTGGCACACTCAGGGTTAATAATGACCAGCTCATCAGCATGAAGCGAAGCAGAGCACAGACATAGATAGAGCACTGTTTATGGATTCTTTACTTATATGTGTGATCTCTGATGGAAGCATGGGCCAGAAACAGGACAGAATGGGAAGTCTGCACCAGATCTGTAGACTTGTTTGCACCATTGTTATCAATGTTAACTCTCTGTCAGGATCATTATTCCGTGCTTATGTAAAATACTCACATTATGGGAGGTGACATGAAAATTTTGTGTGCCATTTTTACAACTTATTTTAATGGGTGTAAGGTCATTTCAAGACAGTTTATAAGGACATGAAACAAAAATGCTCATCAGATTCTATTTCAAGACAGGCTATAAAGAGGTGAGAAGTCTGTCGGAGAACAGTCTTATACCCACTGCTGTTAAGTAGAGATTGTCCGTTATCGGGGCAGGGCGTTCGTTGGTCTTAGAAATCTGCAGGGGCAGTCCGGTGCTACTTCAGAGTCAGAAGGACGCTCCTACCTGACCTCTTTCTGTTCTTGACATGAATGAAAAGCAAGGCCATGGCTTCAGCTGAAGGGCAGTAAAGAAGAGCTGCCAGCCAAGGACAGGGTTGTGCTGAGTCTGATGAAGGAGTGCCAAGGCCCTCCCACTTGGTCACCCTGGTGTTGGGGTGTGGCTTGGCACTGGCTTTTACCTGGTGCTTGGCACTGTTAGGAGTGTAGGTTCATTAGTTTGGACTGACAGTCATAATATGATGTTCAAAGCCAAGAGGGTTTCCCCAGAGCAGGATAAGGAAACTGTGTACCTTCCGTGGCTCAGTCAGCTGACCTGGGCTTGAAGGTTCGTGTGCATTTATATTCGTGTATATGCTTACATATGTGTATATATTTGTGTGTGTGTGTTTGTGTATAGGTGTATGTTTGTACGCATGTCTGTGTTTATATTTATATATTTATGCATGCGTGCGTGCGTGCGTGTGTGTGTGTGTGTGTGTGTGTGTGTGTGTGTGATATGCTGGCTGTGTTTTTTCCATAGCGGATGGGTATCTGAATGTCTTTCCTTCTCTTCCCTGCTTTGCTGTGCTACGTGTGTTTCAGCTGTCTTGTTCTTTATTCTCTTTCCATGCCATTCCTTTCTTTCCCTGCTGGTGAGAAGAGACCTAGTCTGACAGCCAGTTGCTTCGGGGCTATAATAAAGTTAGTGGTATGTACCAAATGTGATTACAGCTGTCTCAACACTAGATGAATGAGAGTGTGCATACCCTGAACAGATAATTGTGACAGAAATGGCCTATTGATTTCACATGAGCTAGGAACGAGGCCACTGGGTAACCTATCAGAAGAACAGATCTGTGAGGAACAGGTTCCCACAGGCCCGAGGAGATTTTGGAAAAGAGCCTGCCATGAGAGGTTTTTAGGCGTTCCTTCAGGTAACCCCAGAGAACTGATGATCACATCTTCTTTTTCTCATTCTCAGGGGTCAGGGGTAGCCCCAGCGCTTTGCCCAAAGAATGCTCCATCTTTCATCGGTCCTGCAGTGAAGCCAGGGTGGAGGCTAAGTGGGCCAATGTGTGGCTTCTTTGCTTTCGAGCTTTGATGTCGTTTCTATTTAGCTCAGTGAGATTGTTTTAGAAAATTTCCCACAGTGGAAAGTTCTCTTGGACATATGAAAGTTCAATGGTCACTTTCAAAATCAGCTATGTGCCAAGAAATAACTAAAACAATGGATTGCGTAGTGCAGCAGCCTTGGGACATGGAAAAATTTAAAAGATGTATGATTCATATTATTAATACAGGTTGTTAGACATGAGGCCTTGCATTGGGAAACAGAGGAAAGGGCCTTTCTTTTTTTGTTGTTGTTTATAATTTCTCTTTCTGGGTAAAATAATTATTCTTATTTTCTATGATGACTATTTTGCCTGTATGCATTCAGTGTCTGTGAAGGCCAGGAAAGGGTGTTTGCTCCCTTGGAAGTAGAGTTTTCGTGGTTGTGAGCTGCTGTGTGGTTGCCAGTAACTGCACTTGGTTCCTCCCCAAGAGCAGTAAGGCCTCTTAACCACTGAGCCACCTCTCCAGCTCCAAGTGCTATTTTCTTTTGAACTTATGTCCTATCTTAGGGTTTTACTGCTGTGAAGAAAAACCATGACCAAGGACAACATTTAAGTGGGGCTGGCTTACAGGTTCAGAGGTTTAGTCCATTACCACCAAGGCGGGAAGCAGGGCAGCGTCTAGGCAGGCATGGTGCAGGAGGAGCTGAGAGTTCTACATCTTCATCTGAAGGCTGCAGGAGAAGACTGGCTCCCATGTGGTTAGGAAGAGGGTCTCATTGCCCACCCCCACAGTGACACATTTCCTTCAACAAGGCCACACCTACTCCAACAAGGCTACACCTCCTAATAGTGGCACTCCCTGGGCCAAGCACAGTTCAAAACACTACATGGCCTTGCAGTATTTTCTTTGCTGTACTTTATATAGATTTTGTTCTGTTTGGTTTTTATGAGGGAGGATTAAAAAAGTTAAATTCTACAGTAGAATGTTACATAAAGAGGTAATTGATATCATCCTACATGAATTTGTTCAGACATGCTAAGGTTTGAAAGAACTATCAGACCTTTGAATTGGACTCTTTTTTGAGTAGTCATTGTATTCTCCCATATCAATACTTTTGATAGGGAAAGGTAATTTAAAGTTACTGTCTGCATATGAACTTGGTTACCTTTAACATTTGTGTGACAGCTCAGTCGGTAAGCATGCTGGCTTCCAGGCCAGGCAACCAGAGTTCAAGCCCTAGGACCAACCCTGAGTGTTTCCCTGACCCTCACAGGGGATGACTTGGCTTATGCCCTTGCCCCATAAATGTCACAAAGGCTCTTTTTTGAAGGATTTTCTCCAGAAGAATATTTACATATAATAACTTACCAAAGCCTGCAGTCATTTGGTCTACTTCTGGTTAAGAATACAAACTGTAGCAAGTGCAGACCCACACAACTATGCCAGGATTCACTGGTCCCTTTCTGAAGCTGGCTCCTGCTGTAGATGGATACCTCTTTTCTCTGGGGTTAGGCTTCCATTCTTGTTTGTTACTTTGGCTACTTAGCTCTTCCTATGGAAACGGAGATGTTTTGGTTTACGGTGAACAGTGGATATGCAGAGTCGTCATGGAACTGCTGGTGAGAATATTAAGTGGTAGAGCCAGTTTGGAAAAGTGCACGGCAGTTCTTCACTACATTCATAGTGTTACACAATTCCTTTGTGGCTCTCCTCCTGGGATTTATGTTACCTCCAGGAGGAGTGAAAAATGTGTCCATGGATGTAATTTACATGCAGATATTTAGAGCTGAAAAATTAATAATAGTCCAAAGGTGAGCCCAGTGCAGTTGCCTGTGAATGGATGAAGGCTGTGACGTGCCTTATCCATGCAGGAAAACATCATCCTGCCACATACGATGAGATATTGATGTCTGCTTCAGTGCAGAGGCTTGCAAACATGCTAGGTGAAAGAAGCCAGACCCAACGCACCAAATTCTGCTGATTTCACTTATAAGGAAGTATCTAGAACCAGTGAATCTCTGGAGACCAGAGGGAGATGGGAGTAGCTGCCTTGGGCTGGGTAAGAAAGCCTGTGAATGACTGCTATCTGCACGAGTGAAGGGAGGCTATACCCTTGATGGCGGGGTGGTTGCACTGAGTCTGCAAACATTCTGATATCTGTTGACTTGGGCTCTGCATGTGTACTTACGATTTCATACTATGTGGGTTATGGCAGTAAAATGGGGTTTGACTAAGTGACATGACTGGATTCTTTACTGTCTCACTCCATCTTATTCCTCTGGAGGATGAGGGTCAGAGGAGAGAGTGCTTATTTATTTTTTCCAGAGTCACAAGTCTGTGGTCTTCTGAGCTACATAGGTTCCTTTTAGTTGGAACTCCTGTGGACCCTGGTAGGGTTACATATTCTGTGAGAATCTTTGTGCTAGGTACAGATTCTGTTTCAGAGGAGGAAAGAAAGCTATTAGATCCATACTAAGGATGCAGATACGGCAGTACAAACACTTTTCCTTCTTTTTTGCATGTGTGTGGAGAACACATATGCAAATGATGTCAAGAGAACAAAATAAACATCTAAAACAGAAGTCTGAAAAATATGAGTCTGTGTGGTTATTGCTTTTTCCACCGTAGCAGTTTCTTTCTCTTTTCCTTTGTGGTTTTTGGAGACAGGGTTTCTCTATATAGCCCTGGCTGTCTTGGAGCTTACTCTGTAGACCAGGCTGGCCTTGAACTCACAGAGATCCACCTGCCTATGCCTCCTGTGTGGGAGTAAAGGCATTCACCACCACCAAAGTAAACACTGTTGTGAGTATGCATAGTGGTGTGTATGTGTGTGGGTATGTGTGTGTGCTGTCAGACACCATCAAACAAGAAAAGTTAGCATCTCTCTAGTTGCTTTGGAACATTCAAAAGCCCTTAGCTGTGACTATTAAAAACCAAAAGTACCTCAAGAGTTCTTATTGACTGCAGAGTTTAACTTCCTGTCTGAGGGGAGGTGGAGTTAGATTTAGTCAGATCCTCTCGTGGGAAAAATCAAAGGGACTTAAAAAAAAAAAACAAAAAAAAACAAAACCCAACCTAACAGGACATCCCAGTGTGCAGTTCGCGGGCGGCTTTTGTGTTGATTTCCTTCACAGTTTCCCTCATCTCAGCTGCTGTAGGTGATGAGCAGCCTGGCAGCCACCACATTTCGTTGGAAAAAGTGGAGGTTGGATTCGCCTGGGCAGGTGCCGCTCCAGGCTTGCAGGAGATCCCCCGGTAAGTTTGTCAGTGGCTAGACAGCAGTTGGTAAGGGAGGCTTTGGACAGAGGGTGTTCTAGTTGGCAGAGCCTTACTTTCTCTCGCTAAGTCTGATGTGTAAGTCAGGAAGCGGCTGAAAGCAGGGCTTATCTGTGACAGGCAGAAGTGGCCTGTTCCTCCAGAGACTGGGTCTCTGTGGAGCGGGAGAGCGGCCACACATCAGGTGCTGCTCTTCTTTGGACTGAAGCTGTTGAACGCCTTTGTGTCCAAGGTTTGCCACTTTATTCGAGGCAGCTGGTTCAGCATTGAGTGCTTACTCCTGTTTCATTTTTATTTACCATGCATTGGTGTTTTGCTGGCATGTATGTCTGTGTGAGGGTGTCCGAGTCCCGGAATTGAACCAGTGCTCTCAAACACAGCAGCCATTCTCCAGCTCCCTGACTGTTTACCCTTAAAGAGAAACTTTTCCTCTGTGGCAGGCTACTGGCGTAGCCCAGGCTGGCCTTGACCTCTAGATCTTCCAGCTCCACCTCTGGTGAGCTGGATTTTCGGTGTGCGGCACCAAGTCAGACGCTGAGGTGTGGAATGTTGACAGACCTTTCTAGGAAGGCAACATCTAGTACAGATGTAGTTCAGAGCTGAGAAGGAGCACAAGGAAGCTTTGCACTGTTGGTGGATTGTTGGGGTGTCTCTTTACTACATTGGGGTGAGTGGCGGAAGCTGGGGGCTTCTGTTTATTATGGGTTTGTCCCTGGAAAGGCAGAGCTTCCAGGGGGTTGGTGTCCTGACCTTTTCCCTAATTAAAGTCCATTTCCAGAGTGACTTAGTTTTTCTGATCGTTTCAGACATCCACGTATTCTTAGATGGATACATGGATATGCTGGCTCTGTGGTCTGTCTGAGGAAAAAAAAATCCTAAAGATGTGTTTTCATGTGCTGTAAGTTCTTTGAGTTAATACTTTCCCTAGAAAAGAACAGAAACCAAACCAAATAACAACAAACCATAAAAAAACCAACCAAACAAAAAACAAAAAAATTAAGGGTACTTAGTTGTTGTTGTTTTTTAAATACTTCTCTTCTTTGCAATTCTTCCCTCCTTTCAATATTTGGCTTCCTGTTAGCATAGGAAGACTACACTAGGTGTATCCTATAAGCATGCTACCGAAATAAGAGGGCCAGCTTGTATTTTCTTAGAGATGAGCTTTCTTGGCCAACAGCTCTGGGGTGTCCATGTGTTGCAATTATCTACATTGTGGGTTGAGACCCCTGGGCATCATAAGACCCTTTCACAGGGGTCACCTAAGGCCATTGGAAAACACAGATATTTACATTATGATCCATAAATTGTGTAACCGGTAGGACATAAATGGATTGATAACGGACGTGGACTGCTGATCAGTGTCTAAGAAAAGGAAATCAAACATATCAAATACCAAAAGTACCCAAAGACATGTAAGCTACAGGCTCTCACCTCCTCATCTCCTGTGTATTTTTCCTTGGTATCACTTGAATGGCTGCTCGTGGACATGGTCCTGGATCTGTTTAATGTTTTCCCATCCGTTTCTCTGACCCGTGCTTAGAGGGCACCAGGTGCTTCCTGTTTCAATCATTAGCAGGTTCAGCGCTTGTTGGAAATCGATGTTCGGTACTGTGTGGTAATTTGATAGGGTCTGGGTCTAGTGCTCCCCCCGCCCCCCCACCACACACACACACACACACATTCCTGTCTCAGCGCTTTGACCTTCATTTCGACAGTTCAGTGACCTGGCGACTCTAAGTAGTTTTTCCCACTGCACTAGGACTTGCATTGTTTGGTGGAGGAAGATGAGTCATAGCCTAGTTCTGCCATTGTGTGAGGTGAAATGCTAGTCTACGGTTAAAGAACACAGGTCAGGCTTTCTGTGTAAATCAGAATAATCGAACTGGGGCGGGGTAGGTGGGGGTGACGGGATTATGGGCCAGGGTGGCCATGCTGGTGAAATTACTCTCAGCTTGGAGGAACATTTTATTTTAACAGATGTTTCACTTCAAACCTAATTTTTAATAATGCTTTGAACAATCTTAAGGAGTCAGACTCCTTCAAACAAAAATCAATACAGAGTCAAAATTATATGGGACAGAAAATTGGCCCCCCCCCCCTTTTCCTCCCATCCCCATAACCAGGGTTACTACCTTGGGTGTTCTGTGTAACCCTTTTGCTATGAATATAAAAATATAAAGTACAAAATTTCCTTTTTGTATCAAATAAAAATCTTTGTGTGCTAGTAGCATGCAATTAAAGCAAAGAAAAACCAAGGCACAAACAAATAACTGAAAATTACAAATATTAATATCAGGGCCTACACATCTTAGCGTACTGGGCTGCTGTGAGAGCATGTGTGCTTTTATTATTACACTGCCACTGTAGAGGGTGGGTGAGAGAATTTGTGTGTGTCCCTGTGTGTACCAATGTGTCTTGGGACAAACCTTCCTATCATCCTTTCCTATGCTGGTGCCCATTTTCTTCTGTTGTGTGGATCCCTGATTTTGAAACTCTTAGCGATTCCAAAACCAATTCCTACATAAAACGGGTGATTTTTGAATAACTTGCTTTAATTTTGTTTGAATTTTAAGGTGGTTAACCTCTAACTTAAAAGATTGGCATCCTTTTGATGGTCTCTGAGATAGAGGTTTACGTCTTTGGACTCAGACCCCACATTTTCCCTCTCTTTTTGGTGGCTGTGGACACAGCTGCCATCCTAAACCACACTGAGACCAGTCATTATTTAGGTACCCTCAATATTTTATTACATTTTTCATATACTGGTAATTAATTTCACATGGACGGTAAGCCCGGAATTCTTTAAGGTCCATACATTGTGGAGCCTGTTACAGTCAGGGCCAGGAGGCTGTGGAGTGAAAGTTGAAACTAAATAGCAGTTCTGTTGGCACTGAATGCAGTGAAGCCTGTGGCTGGAGGGCGGCCTCAGTGCTAAGGCTACTTGATGCTCTTGCATAGGACCCCACATGGGGTGGCTCTTAACCATCTATACCTCTTCTTCCCTGAGACCCAACAGCCTCTTCTGGCCTTAAAAGGCACCCACACACCGATGAACATATACTCATACACACACACTTAAAATTCAATAAGCTAGTGGTCGTTCCCCCCCCCCCCCCCCCCGGAGGCAGGGTTTCTCTGTGTAGCC
Organism: Mus caroli; assembly: GCF_978045245.1. NCBI lineage: Eukaryota > Metazoa > Chordata > Mammalia > Rodentia > Muridae > Mus > Mus caroli. The sequence goes on along the minus strand of NW_028227264.1, from coordinate 9,902,767 downwards.
CTGGCTGTCCTGGAACTCACTTTGTAGACCAGGCTGGCCTCGAACTCAGAAATCCACCTGCCTCTGCCTCCCAGATGCTGGGATTAGTAGTGTCTTCAAGATGGAGCGGGTAAGGCTCATTTTGTTTTGTAAAGACACGTGAAAGTACAAATTTCTTATCTAAGCCCAACTGAGGGAAGGATTATAACAAATGATGAGCACGTATGATAATGGAGTCTTTCAAGCTGATATAGAAGAAAGTACATGTGGGTATTGAGGGAAGCTGAGACTTTTGTTTCCATCTGGCACCGTGCTTACTGACTTTTATTATTTGCTGCTCCGTTCCTATTCTTCAGTCCAGATAGATCCCTTAGGAATTTTCCACGTCCGAGCACTGAGCCTGTAATTTTAGGCCGGGTTCATTTAACTGCAGATGCTCTGCATGGCAGGAGCTACACAGCCATACAGGACACACGAGCTGTGTGGGAGATGTGATGGAGGCATGGTGCCCAAAGTGGTGTTGCTGCTTTTAGAGTTCACTTTCATTTGCTCAGAAAGGATCTCCATCTCTGTTTGCTGGCAAGCAGAGAGCCTGGGCACCTAGCTGCCCCTCTAGTTCTCTGCCTCATGACCTATTTGCTTTCTGGTGTCTTGTACAAAAAGCTTTATTTAGTCTGCAGTGAGGGTTATTTCTCCAACTAAAGGAGCGCTGTCACCGTAGTCTAGGAGCATGATGGATGCCCAGTGAGTGCTGTTGCTCCAGATACCACAGGAGGCTGACCCTAAGGTGCTAGGAAGAAAGACACCGAGCACAGATTCCGCAGCTAGCTTCGCACATCATCAGTGGAAATACTGCCAGATAGCCATTTGCCTGACCCTCCACAAAGCAGCTCCTCTTACTGCCCCAGCTCTGACCCTTTTCTCTCAGTTGGTACAACAAGCTCCTTGTTGAGAACTTAGTGCCAAGGTTAGTCTCCTGGCTTCTGACCTGGCCCGTTTTCTTGCTGCCTTCTGAACTGCATGCTTTCAGCTTCTGCTTGGTCCATGGCATTTACCCTTTTTCTGATGTTTGTCGCTGCTGGGTGGTTTTGCGGATCCCCTTTCTTTTGTGATAACTCAAGGGAGAGACTCAGCCATGCCTGGTAGTTGTCAGAATTAGTTAAGATGGTTGTAAATATGCATCAGCTGGGCATGATGGTGGGCGTGCACTTGTGATGCCAGCACTTGGTAGGGGGAGGCAGGAGGATTGTTTCAGGCCAGCCTGGTGGACACAGTGAGGTCTAGGCAAGTCAGGATTAAATAATGAGATCTTGTTGAAAGTATGCAAGTGAGAACAAAAAAAAAAAGTGTATTTATTATCTAACTCTGAGTCACTAGTGTATAACAGGAAACGTATAGTCAGGGTGTTTTTGCATGCCCTGCCAGAGAGCAGTTCTGGCCTGGGGTCCTATGATGAAAAATCCCTAGCCTGTTGCTATGCTCTGGGAAAGATGCACGCATTCATTTCTAAGGACTGTTGTTGTTGTTTTTTAAACTTTACATATTTTCATGTGCTATCTTTCTTGAATTGTGTTGAACATGGTCAAGAATTGGAAAAAAAAAAAAAACAGACAGAAATGATCTGCTAAGCACGTATTGAGTGCCTGCTGTTTTCTTGGTCTTAAGACCAAGTGGAAGTATTATAGTGTTTTTGTTTGTTTGTTTGCTTGTTTTTAAGACTTTAAAAAAAAAGATTTATTTATTGTAGGTAAGTACACTGTAGCTGTCTTCAGATACCCCAGAAGAGGGCATCAGATCTCATTCTGGATGGTTGTGAGCCACCAGGTGGTTGCAGGGATTTGAACTTAGGACCTTTGAAAGAGCAGTCAGTGCTCTTTAACAGCTGAGCCATCTCTCCAGCCCACTTGTTACAGTGTTTTAAATATATGTATTTTAAAGATAAGACTTATTTTATTTATATATATATATGTCTATGTTTGTATGAATATTTGCCATATGTCTCTAGAGGCCAGAAAAGGGTGTTGGATTCCAACCCCCCCCCCACCCCCCCAAACACACACAGCGCTGAAGTTACAGGTAGTTTATAAGAAGCCTGATTTGGGTGCTGGGAATGGAACTCAGGTCTTCTGGAAGAGCAGCGGGTACTTCTGACCTCTGAGATATCTGTCCAGCCCTGGGTTAGACTGTTTTATCCTCAAATCTTTGGGATCTCTTTTGGCGGGTTCCTGTTCTATGGTCAGTTCCCAGGCAACAGCTTTTAGGATAGCCCCTGCTCCAGTTGTTTGAGACCCACATGAAGACCAAACGTCACTTCTGCTGCCTATGTGTGGGGAAGTTTTAAATAGGTTCTGTTGTATTGTTTTGTTTTGTAGCCCAGGGCCACGGCATACACTTTGCAGACAGTGCACAGAGCTAGTGATAAGCGTTTGTCCTGAGAGTGAGGTGCAGGCTCATCAGTGATGGTACGGTAGGGCCTCATCACATGCTTGGCTTTGAGGTCTAGATCCATCCTGTGAAAAGGCAGTGAGTGGGTGTGAGTGTCACTGACATCAACATCCTGATCGTACTGATGTGCCCACCAGCAGGCAGATTGCAGAGGACAGGAAAAAAAACCCTGCAGTGCTAAGCAACCTGGTCAAGAGGGCACCACGTTGCTGTTCAAGTAGGCTAAAAGTGGAAAAATAATTAGCATGTGAAAAGGTTTGTTTGTGGAAATGGCTGTAAGTTAAAGGAAGCAGGTTGATTTTTCTGAGTTGGAACACCCATTCAGCCTCAAAATAATGTTTTCACATTTTGCCCTACCAAAACACCAACTCCCCCCACCCCCCACTCCAGCCCCGTTTTCCAGCCTGTGTGTGGCTGGAGTTGAGCTCATCTGCTCTGTGGGCTTCCAGCTGCTTGACTGGCACTTGAAAGCCACTGAGAGGCATTGCAAAGCTTGAGTTTCTTTGTAGCCCAGACCGACCTTGACCTTCTGATCCTAAGGCCGAGATGACAGGTGTTTACCACTGGAAAAGTAACTTTTATTAACCTGATGCAATTGTTGACTGGTCTCCTTGGCTTATCACCTCAGTCTGCTAACCTAGGTCTAGTTCTGGAAGCTTCTAGTGTCCATACAATCTAATCTAGGCCTAGAATGTTTTTAGCCACTGAGACTTACGGCTGAATAAGCTCACCCTTTCTTATTCTTTCTGAGCTCTGGCTGGCTCATTCAACTCAGCTGTTCTTGCTCAAAACTCCTCTCCAACTGACTGGTCCAATCTGGCTTCTCTCTCAGCCTATTCTGAATGGCCTTGCCTGGCCTCATACTATCTTTGGCAATATGTTCTAATCTTCTGGCTCCTTCTCATTCTCTAGCTCATTCTGTCTTCACCAGTGTCTAGTTTGTTCTCTTTCTACAACCTGTCTCTGTACAACTGTCCTGATAAAACTGCCTCCTTCTTTCTCTTTTTTCTGTGCTGCTGCTCCCTTGGGTCATTTCCCTTTCCTCTCGTGAGACTTGAGCATATCCTACTCTGTCAAATCTTTCTCTGATTCGTCACTTTGTCTGCCACTCAATTAGACACCACTTACAAGCATGGGGTGCTTCCTTCTAAAAACTAACTTTACTTTCATCGTTTGGGATTAAAGGTGTGTGCTAATGGCTGAGCCACACCATTACTAGAAACAGGATATATATGTATATATACATACATACAGTAAATAACAAAATTTTGGGGTTCACAGTGTGATCAAATAACCTGCAACATGCCACCATGCCTGGTTTCTCTGAGCCTGAGGACTGAATCCAAGGTTGCTTGTATGCTAGCAAGTGCTGGGACAACTGAATCATACTCCAAGCCAGGTGCTGGGAAGCCAGGTGCTTGGAAAGCCAGGTGCTGGGAAGCCAGGTATGTCCTCACAGTTTATTCTGCCTTTAGAACAATTCTCTATTCAGGTGATCAAGTACATCTTGTCCAAGAATTCTTCCCTGACTTCTAAATATGAGTTTCCTTCCTCTCTGATCTACATCTTTCCCAAGGGATCAAGTTCAGATATCTCTGGATATATTCCCCAACACTGCCTTTATGAGATATGCTGCTGATCTGTGCTGTTGAAAGCTAGTCTGTCTCTGCCATGTAGGGCCTGGGAACATCTTTTTTGCTTCTACGGCTATGCGTCTGAGAACCTTCTTTTAGGCTCTCAGTTTAAGTCTTGTCTGTTCTTACTATTTTGACTCCTCAGGCCCATCCCAGTTCCTGGGTTATTTGTTGGCTTAGGAATTTTTTGGCCAGTGAACAATAATTGACTCAGGGTTGTATGGATGCAGGCCTAGGTGCTGGTGGAATCCAGACATCTGAATGAAGTCATATGAGGAATTCCAGCCCACCAATCTTTATTGTTTTGTTTTATAGATCAGCAATATGTGAGAATTTAATACACATTATGGCTAGTTTTTGCTTTTGTTTATGTTTGAGAAAACATTATTTGTATTTTAACCCTTAAATATTTTTCCTCCTCTCATTTATTTGCTTATTGTACATTTTTTTGGTGTGATGTGTATGTGTGTTTGTTTGTGCATGTATATGGCTAGGAATGGATATGGAGGCCAGAGGACAACTTGTGGGATCAGTTCTTTTTTTCTAACATATAGACTCTGGGGATTGCACCCAGAGTGTCAGGTTTGATGGCAAACAACTTTATGCACATCTTGCTAGTCTGCACTTTTACTTTTCTTTTAGAAGGTTTTACATTTACAGGAAAATTGTAAAGATGGTTCTGAGAGTGTACTCAGTCCCTTCTCTACTTAGTTAATATCTTACCATCATTGCTACATTATTTAAACAAATGGGCCATTAGTATATTAATCATGAAGTCATTATCAGAAATCCCAAACGTTTCCTTAAGAGTTATTATTGATTAGCCGGGCGTGGTGGCGCACGCCTTTAATCCCAGCACTTGGGAGGCAGAGGCAGGCGGATTTCTGAGTTCAAGGCCAGCCTGGTCTACAGAGTGAGTTCCAGGACAGCTGGGCTACACAGAGAAACCCTGTCTCGAAAAACCAAAAAAAAAAAAAAAAAAAAAAAAAGAGTTATTATTGATTAAAAAAATATTTATAGCTATTCTTTATAACATATCACATTTTGACTTGAATTGTTTTTGAGTGTGCTCAGGCTCAGAGCTTTTGAATCCTTACATGTCGTACTTTGTAAACACATTGACAAAACAGATGAAAACTTGTGACGTGGGAGTCGATTTCTGATGAGCCTTCTGGGACCTGGTGAAGGAGAAGGCTATTTTTTTTTTTTATACTTTTTATTAGGTATTTTCCTCATTTACACTTCCAATGCTATCACAAAAGTCCCCCATACCCTCCCACCCACTCCCCTACCCACCCACTCCCACTTTTTGGCCCTGGCATTCCCCTATACTGGGGCATATAAAGTTTACAAGTCCAATGGGCCTCTCTTTCCAGTGATGGCCGACTAGGCCATCTTTTGATACATATGCAGCTAGAGTCAAGAGCTCTGGGGTACTGGTTAGTTCATAATGTTGTTCCACCTATAGGGTTGCAGATCCCTTTAGCTCCTTGGGTACTTTCTCTAGCTCCTCCATTGGGGGCTCTGTGATCCATCCAATAGCTGACTGTGAGCATCCACTTCTGTGTTTGCTAGGCCCCGGCATAGTCTCACAAGAGACAGCTATATCTGGGTCCTTTCAGCAAAATCTTGCTAGTGTATGCAATGGTGTCAGCGTTTGGAAGCTGATTATGGGATGGAACCCTGGATATGGCAGGCTCTACATGGTCCATCCTTTCGTCACAGCTCCAATCTTTGTTTCTGTAGCTTCTTCCATGGATGTCTTGTTCCCAATTCTAAGAAGGGGTACGGTGACCCCACTTTGGTCTTTGTTCTTCTTGAGTTTCATGTGTTTAGCAAATTGTATCTTATATCTTGGGTATCCTAAGTGGAGAAGGCTATTTTAAAGGCTGACTTATGTCTAAAATCTCTGCATTACTTTGCAGTAATGAAAATAATTACTTTCTAGTACCTTAGGTTTTATTACACACGTGTTTGAGTTACTTATAGTCTCCTCAAACAGAAAGGATCATTTGAAATAATAGGTATGGATTAGCCCTCGTCCAATCAGATCCAAGAGCAAATGACCAGAAAAGAGGCCCACTCAAAAATGAATAATTGCCCTGCTAACTTTTGAGTGCCCTATAAATGTCTCTAGACATTGTCGTATGATTCAGTTGGTAGTCCTAATATAAGGCAGTCATAGCAGCCAGGCTCTCTGACAGTGAGTACTGTATAAACGTTTGCCATGATTGACGTCATTTTTCATTTGTTATTTATTTCTGATCAATTAAAAACATCTAGCTTAGTGGGACATCAGACGGTAAGTCACTATGTGTTAAAAATTCTAGGCCAGTGAGGTGGCTCAGGAGGTAGAGGCATTTGCTGTGTGGCAGTCCTCTGACCTGAGTTTGATCTCTGGAACTGATTGATGGTGGGAAGAAGAGAGTTAACTACTGCAATCTGTGCTCTGACTTCTACTTGTGTGCTCTGGCTGGTACAGTCACAAACACACAACACACACATGCACACAACACACACATGCACACACGTGCACATACAGAGACAAAGAGACCGAGAGACAGAGAGAGAGAGAGAGACAGAGAAGGACAGGCAGAGAGGGAGAGACAGAGGGAGACTGAGACAGACAGACAGACAGACAGACAGAGAATAACTTAAAGAAAACCTAAGAACTTGTTTAAAAAGATAAACATAAGTTTTTCATTCCTTTATGATGCGGTTGCATTTTGGTGTAGGGGATATGGCTGAGTTGGCTGAGCATTGTCCAGTATATAATCCATGAGACCCTGCCTTCAATCCCCAATAGCACACAAATCAGAAGAGGTAGCTCATGCCTGCACCAGAGGATCAGATACTCATTGTCATCCTTGACTACATAGAGAATTTGAATTGGAGGCTAGCCTGTGTGGTACAAGAACTTATCTTTAAAAAGGGGGGGGGTGTATTTTGAATTCAGATTTTCTTAGAGACTCCCACTGCAGAAGAGAGATATAGATCTCTAGGTTGAGTGCTGCTCTTTTCACTGCCCCTTTGGTTCCTGTGGGAAGAGAAGACTCCTGAAAGAACTAGGAGGTGTGGAATTTGGAGGCCAGTTTCTCCCAAACCCCGTTCAGCTACCTGCTGCCTGCTTTGAGTGATCGCAGCAACAAGCTTGGAGCCTGTACTTTGGTTCCTGCCAAATCTCCCTCATTTCCCCATGATGATATGTTATTAGTGTCCTGATCCCTGTTATTTGTTAAGTTAATCTGCGCTTTTGGGAATCTAGTAAGATCACAGCATTTTGTTTTTGTGACTTCATTTTGTAATATATGCCCTGGGTGGGTGCAGCTATGCTGGAGTCGGTGAAGCCCAATAACTTACTGTCTACAAACATCGTTTTATACTTAGCCTTCCTGTCCTCTTCAGGGTTCCAGAAACAGACGCCTCCATTGTTTAAGCAGTCCTTCTGCCATGTTTTCTAAGGTAGCCATTTTCCTATTAACTGAATGTGGTTTTTTTAAGTCCTTAATCCACTGAAACAACTGTGCGTGGGAGCAGAGGGTGAAATGAATGTCCCATGCTAGCATCTTCCGTCTCAGTCCTTCTGTGGAAACGTGGGCGGCCTTACAGTGCTTTGAATGCCTCTGCTGTGTTTCTCAGTAAATACTTACTTGCTAATATTGGTTGATTATGAAGTTCTTCTTGTTATTGTTTTTTCTTAAACCCAGGCTGACCTTAAACCCATTGGTAGTTGAAGATGGCAGGAACCTCGGATCCTCCCGCCTCTAACTAGTGTTGGGATTACAGACCTGTGTCACCACACTTAGTTTGATGTGACAGTGTGAATTCTGCCCAACCATAGGCATTGCTGAGAGAGAATTAGATACATATTTTCTTGTTTGGTTTGGATTTTCAAGACAGGGGTTCTCTTTGTAGCCCTGGCTGTTCTGGAACCCTCTGTAGATCAGGCTGGCCTCAAACTCAGACATTTGCCTGCCTCTGCCTCCCCAAGTTTGCCCAGCCTTGTTCTGGATTTTGTTACTTTCATTGTCATTGGTTCCTTTCTGGATTCTAGTTACTTATTTCCAATAACTTCCTATGAGCCTACTTTTGGGATAAGAAGTTTAATTTTAGGATGTAGGGATGGTGTTGATTGGTCCTATTCCCCAATTGGTTCTTGATCTATCAGTAAAGATGCCATGGACTAGTTACTGGGCATAAGGAATAGGCAGGACTTCTGGGCTCCTGCAGGCAAGCCAGCAGACTCAAGGAGAGGAGAGAGGGTTTTGGTCATGCTTTGGAAGTCAAAAGCCATGTGAGATATTGGACAGGATGGCCACAGGCTGCTTCTACGGGCACAAGGTTGGGAATGTTGAGCTTGGACTAACAACTGAGCAGCTAAAGTTGAAAACAGATTTAGGGTTGTGAGCTAAGAGTATTGGGAAGGGTACACTAGCCACGGGAGTTTAATAATGCCCAGCAATCGAGCCAATAAGGCAAGTTGAACTTGAGCAACTTTTGTCTGTGGTTTTGTGTGTGTGTGTCTGTGTTTTTCATCCATGGATCAAATATTCTTGGGGGGTGGGAGGGGCTGGTAGTGCAGCTCCTTCCGGAGCTGAGGCAGGGTAGCAAAAGCTACATGCAACACTGAAACTATTAATATGGATTGTTAAGTGATCTTCAGTAGACTCAGTCAAGTTTAGTATGTTTGATATTGTTTTCATGCAGTATCTTGTTTGCATTATGTGTTTATTTGTATTTTTAAAAAAGGATATTTAGCTTTTATGTGTGTAGATGTTTTTATTTCCATGTACATCTGTGTACTACATGCCATGTCATGAGAGGCCAGGATCCCTTGGTATTAGAGATATAGATAGTTGTGAGCTGCCATGTGGTTGCTGGGAATTGAACCCAGGGGCCCTCAATTGAGAAAATGCTTCTGTAAGATTGGGCTGCGGGCAAACCTATAGGGTACTTTCTTAACTGTTGATTGATGAGGGAGGGCTGAGCCCATTGTTGGTGATGCCATCTCTGGGCTGGTGGTCATGGGTTCTGTAAGAAGTCAGACTGAGAAAGCCATGGAGAACAAAGCAGTAAGCAGCACTCCTTTATGGCTTCTGTATCAGCTCCTGCCTCCAGGTTCCTGCCCTGTTTGCTCTCCTGCCCTCACACCTTTGATGATGGACCATGATGTGGAAGTGTAAGCCGAATAAACCCTTTTCTTCTCACCTTGTTTCTGGTTATGATGTTTCATTATAGTAATAGTAACCCTGACTAGGACAATTCCTATCACAGTTTCATATTTTCTGTGTTTCCTGGCGCTACTTCCAAGAGAAATGACAAAGACTTGGTTCTTCACCTTAGTATCTCCATTGTGAGATAAGCCAAAGTGTCATGTTAGCCAGCTCATCGCATGACCTTGGCTGATGAGAGAAGAAGGAAGAACTTCCCCCTAGTCTACAGGACAGGGCTAATGCATGGCAGAATGGAATTTAGTGTCCTCAATTGAAGTGACACTCTACCCACTGTCTCACACTGTCCTGGGGACCTTGTAGGATTTCAGAGTGACTGCAGTTTTCCCTTGTGGCCTGGCTCACACAGAACATGGCTAATATTAGGAAGTGGGGAGGGACCCCTTTATAGAGTTTTCTAATTTTGTCCTTCATTTTCAGCTAATTATTCATGCCTTGGGGGGTAAAACAGCTTAGTAGGCAGGACAATATTAGTTTTAATTGTGAGCTTAGTCCAGAGGGCTGTGCTTGAGTGAAAACCATCCAGGAGTTGGGGAAAGAGCAGATGGTTCTATTTCTGGCTGCTGAGAGGGGCTTTGCAGGGCTGTAAGGAAAGATGGGCGTGTTGATTACGGACACAGGGCAGTTCCTGGGATCACATCCATTATGCCACTGCTTCCTCACTGATATTAAAAGAAATTAAAAGCACAGGCCAGATTCTTAAAGCTACCATCACCACCAATCATTGTGGAAACAATCCTAAAACAGTTGTAAATATCTACTTCATTAAGCTACAACAACACTAAGAAAACCCAACCCAACTCATTGGTGATGATTTCTAAAAAGTCATCTTTGGAAAGAGTAAACAAATTAGCTGTGTGCTTTGGATATGTAGGGAACCCTCCCCAAACTCCACCTCCATGTTTTGACCATTGCTGTCCAGGTGGTGATGCAGCTTTGTGAGGCTGTGGAACACTTGGGAGGCCAAGCATAGCTGGTGCAGGTAGGTCTCTGGGTCTGGGCTTTCAGTTCTGTCATGACTGTCTGAAACCATCAGATCCATGAACCAAGGTAAAATGTTCTTCCTTCAAGTTGTGTCTGACAGGCGTGCTGATGACCACAGTTATGCTAATGTAGCTAATAAATGTCTTCTTCTTCTTCTTCTTCTTCTTCTTCTTCTTATTATTATTATTATTATTATTATGTAGGAATGCTGAAGAAGACCTGGTGTGGTCATTGGATGTTAGAATCCTTCTATTCATATGTAGACAGCAAAAGGCCTACTAGGAAGGGCAAGTGCTGGGCCTCCTCAGCCTTACAACCTTCTTTTCCTCTCAGCCTCTGCTGCTCTTCTTTGCCTCACCCTGTCCAAACTGTAAATTTCCAAGAGCATTTGTCATAGATTTAAGTACTTCTTCTGTTTCCTCTCCAACAAAATATGGAACGTGATTTCAGAAGAGTGGAGGCCATTGCATGGGTCTCAGTGACCTTTACAACCCAGACAGGATGTGGGCCAGCAGAGGTACACAGTTTCCAAGGGAAATTTCTCCCTTTGTTGTTTGAGATTAATAACTGGGTGGGATAGAAAACCAAATGACTTCATTGTTGAGCATAGACTTCCAGGTCATGAGACATTGCCCGTGCGAACTAAACTTTGGCAAGGTGTGGTAGACTGATCTGCGTGCAATCTCAATAATTTCAGAAACGGAGCAGAAGATACAGGGACATGCCATTCTCCATGTGATTTGCTTTGCTATTTAGTTTTATTTAAATGCTGAGGCCCGAGCCTAGGGCCTGTGTATTCCAGTGACGCATTCAGCCACTGGGCCAATCCCTTGATATTAATACATACTTTAAAAAGCATGTCAAGGGAAGAGCTACTTCTGTTCTTTGTCTACTAATAGCACTCCGTGGCAGAATGGGACTGCCCAGATATTTCTGAAGTCCATCTCTTCATGTCTGTTTGGATAGAGGGTTTCGTATCACGAGATCTAGCTAGCAGTTTTAATTATAAACGACAAGGGTAGATTTAGTTTGAAGTTGATACAGGGAGAGTCTATTATCTCCGAACAAGTACGAACTAAGGTGGTTGGAGGTTGACTTGGCAAGGTGACTTCTCTTTCTCTGTCGAGTTATTGCTTGCTTGCATTACAACAGGGTCTCCAGTCTCTTGTCAGACAGCTTCCAAGGCTTTCCTAACTCATCTTGTGTGAACTTAGGTGTAAGGTAGAGGTGACTGCAGGCGGGTAGAGATGCAGTCTTCGTTGGACTCTACCCATTAGCATCATTTCTCTGTGTAAGAAGTATGGGAAAGAGTGAAGGGATAAGACTGTTTCTTCCTCTAAGGATGAAGGTCTCATTAGGAGAGCGGATGACTCAGGCATGGACGTGTAAAGTGATTTGTAGTAAGCAAGGAATTAAGTACTGTGTAAATTCCAAAGGAGTGGATAGAGTGCTACACTGCTAAGGGAGAAGCTTTCTTTAAAGACTCTGTGAAAGCTAATACCATTTGGGCACAAGTGGTACACACTTGTAATCCTGTCTCCTTGGGAGGCCGAGTCAGCCTGATTCTAAATTCAGGCTGTCTGAGGCTTCAGGGACTTCAACCCCAACCTGGGAAAATTTGGCCATGTCTCAAACTCGAATTACTTGTCTGGCATATAGGAGGCCCTGAGTTGAACCATCAGTGGCACCTACATGTGACCCCAAGGAAAGAAGTGGGGGTTGGTGGGAGTATGGATCTGAGAGAAAATGCTCCAGGTTTGAGGGGCTGACTTGTTAGGGCCGACATAGCGACCATGGGTTTTGAAGGCAGTGAGCATTGTTCAGAGGTGCAGAATTAATTTCAAGGTCTGGGGATGTGTGGGTGTGGGTGTGGGTGTGGGTGGATGGCGTGGTGCTCATGAGAGAGCTGTAAGGGGAAGTTGGGGACGACTTTCCTCCTGAGGCTGGAAGTCTGGGCATGATTATCTTGGCTCCAGTGAGTGATTAAAATGAGTGATGGCAAAGCTCACTGCATGGATTTTAATATTTAAGATTCTCCTGCCAAAGGCTGAGCTCACTGCTCTTCAGAGTGTGGCCGTGACCAAGGGATGAAGTGCCCCCCTGTTGGGTCAGCACCATCTAGGCTGGATCCCACCTAACACCTGCTGAAGGCACTTCTCATGGACATCTGCTTCTCCCTTCTGTCCCCTAGTGAAAGGTAAAAGGAGTCTTGGAGGGGTGGGGCTGTCACTTTTCTGCCTTCCAGGTCTGCGCCTATGGAATCATCCTATGGATTATGTGTGGTGACGCAGAGCTTGTAATTAAGCCCGGCTGGGCTCGAAGCTCCTGCTCTCCGAAGGCTCCTGCTGCTTTCTGCTTCTGCTTGAGACCTGCTCTCTCTCTCTCTCTCTCTCTCTCTCTCTCTCTCTTTCTCTCTCTCTCTCTCTGTGTGTGTGTGTGTGTGTGTGTGTGTGTGTGTGTGTGTGAGGGGTGGTGGCGGCGGCTGCTGTGTCAGTTCCCTCTTGCTGCCAGACGTGTCCTATTAATGCTGATTTTCCAGCCTAGCAGTCCTTTAATCTTTCAGTTGTGGGGTTCTGTTGTGGATCTCATTGGAATAAAATGAAGATATTGGTGGACTCTGCCCTTCTTGAAAGTACTAGGGATGAGTCCATTTCCTTTTCCTGTCCAACGGGCTGCTTCATTCCTTGGCTCATGGTCAGTGGCACTCTCAAAAGCAGCAGTTATAGGTTGGGTTCTAATACATTGCTGACGCCCGTTCTCTCCTGCCTTCCTCTTATGCTTATAGAGAGCCATGTGGTGATGTTGGACGTACTGCAATAAGCCAAAATGATTGTCCCGTTCCAAAATCAGCTGATTGTCCCAAATGAACACATCCTGCTCCATGTCTCACACTATGCTTCAGGTAGTGACATGCTGTCCCCATCAGGACCTCACTATCAGGACATGGAGGTCTTTTGTGGGGAGACTGGACCAGGTGGTTATATTGTTTTGTCTTCCATAGTGGGAACTTCTGATCACTTCTTTGTCACAAGAACGTAAGCACACAGAATTTAAGATGGACACTCATTCCTCATTTTGTCCTGTATGTCTGGGTTTAGTGTCAGCATGCCTTTTTAGCAACCAATTTGTTGTTGTTGCTGCTGCTGCTACTACTACTACTATTATTTTAAAACAACAGCACAGAGAGCTTTTCTTAAAAGTTTTTGTGTATGCTGGTCGTGGTGACGCACTCCTTTAATCCCAGCACTCGGGAGGCAGAGGCAGGCGGATTTCTGAGTTCGAGGCCAGCCTGGTCTACAAAGTGAGTTCCAGGGCAGCCAGGGCTACACAGAGAAACCCTGTCTCGAAAAACCAAAAAAAAAAAAAAAAAAAAAGTTTTTGTGTGTAGCAGGATGTCTGTTTGTCTGGTGATGGGGGAAGGGAAGGACCATCTCAGTTGTTTCAACTTTAGGGACAGCAGGTTGCTGGCATCTGCACACATTATAGAGGTGGGTTATTAATTCTACTCTGACAGAAACAAGAGAACGTCCTTGCCATCTACTTAGTCTACTTTCTTCTGAAGCCACACGTTTTAGTGACTGTGACTCAGTAGCTTTCTCTCAGTGCTGTTTGGCTCCGAGAGCATCCGACAGTGTTCAAGAGTGTTTGGGAAGAAAACAAGTGAACAGCTAAGCAAACAGTGGAACTTAAATGATTCCAATTTCAGGGGAAGTGCAGAAGTTCAGAGGTTAGATAGCAAGCATTTAAAAAATGAACCGTATGCTTAGTGGGAATTTGATCTCTGGGATGGATTCACTTAAAACACATTTTAAAGATTAATTTATGTTTATTTTATGTGTATGAATGTTTTGCCTGAGTGTATGTGTGTATGGGTACCATATATACACAGTGCCTGCAGAGGCCAAGGCATTGGATTTCCTGGAACTGGAGTTCATATGGTTGTGAGCTGTCATGTGGGATGGGATCAGAACCTAGGCTCTGCACGAGCAGCCACTGCTCTTAACCATGAGCCATCTCTCCATTCTCACAAATGTATTTTTGGTAAATTGTCTTTCTAGTGGCAGCGGGTACAGATTTTATGTGTATTACAATTTCCTTCTGACCCAATAACTCAGACGGTATAATTGCCATATGAATATAAAAAAAGAAAATGATGTCTTAAAGTGATATGTGGTTCAGCCAGGCATGGTGGTGTACACCTGTAATTTCAGCACTTGGAAGGCTGAGGCAGGAAGATTGCTACATTTTTGAGGCCAGCTCAGGCTATATACTGATTTATAGGCCAGCCAGAACCACAGAGAGAGTCTTTCTCTCTGAAAAGGCAACCAAGTCCACCCTGTCAGTCAAAACCATGATAAAATTAAAATAGTAGGGCTTGTGGATAACATGACAATATGAATATACCTGTTCGTGGCACCACAGGAAGTCAACCTACTGTCTTGAAAATACTTCTCAGACGTAATAATCACTTTGGTCTGCCACTTTTTGTTTGTTTGTTTTGTTTTTTCAAGTCAGGGTTTCTGTATGTTATAACCCTGCCTGTCCTGTGAGTGTTTGAAGACCAGCTGGCCTCGAACTCACAGAGATCTGCCTGCTTCTCCTCCCATGTGCTGGGATTAAAGGCGTGCACCACCACGCCCGGCTTGATTTATTTTCTAATTTCTAGTTTGGCCTTTGGAGGACCCAGTGGTGACTTAGAGCACAGCTTGTAATGTCCCACGTAGTTGGTGTCTATGTCGCCTCTCCCTCTCCCTCCACCTTCCTTTTAGATTTGATCTCTGGAAGCTTGGGCTTGCTCCTGACTTGGGGGAAGGCCTTGAACTTCTTATCATCTTGTTTCTTCCTGGAGAGTTTTGGGCTTACAGGCTTGTACCACCCGCACCCGCACCCCCAAACCGATCCTGTTTGGTGCTGGAGATAGACCCCAGAGCTTTGTGTGTGCTGGGCAAGTACATCCACTACCTTCAGAAATACTACCTATAATACCGTATTACTTATATGGTTTTATAAGGGTTTTTATTTTCATTTTGTCTTTTTTGTTTTATCTTTTTGCCTTACCTAAAAAAATTTTTTTAACACAGTACCAGTAGTTTGGATATATTCTTTTTAAAACCTTTGAAGATTTTTTTTTGTTTTTGTTTTTGTTTTTTTTTTTTGTGGTGGGGTTGATGTTTCAAGTAGTCTAGGCTGGTCTTGAACTGTCTGTTGAGGGGAAAACCTTGAATTCCAGATTCTCCTGACTCTGCCTTCACTTTTTAGGATTATAAAAAAACAGGAGCTACCACATCTAGCTCATATTTTAAAAATGATTTCAATGATTAAATCTAATTAATTTTATTTTTTTTTTCTGCTGAGATACACCATAATTGTATATCTGAAGGGGCTACAAGTGCATTTCAAGTCTATCCGTATCCTTAGCACCTTTGTACTTTGCTGATTTGGGCAGAGTGAACGTAATTTTACAGCCATAGTAAAAGGGCTTATGGATGAGCTCTGCTGTTGAGTGTAGCTGGAGGCTGGACTCAGAAGGAGCTCCTGTGACCTCCGAGTTGCTGAGGCCTCTTTGTTCTCTCACCCCAGTGAGTGCCTGGGTGGGGCTGGGGGAGGCAGACATTTAAAAGAAGGGGTGAGTGTTGAGTAAGAAATCAGGCTTCGCCTCCCAGAACACCCACTGTGACTCTGTGCAATGTTTGACTCTCAGCAAAAATACCACTTGTATTCTGAGGCCTTTTGTTTCAACGACATAACTCAACAACAAAAAAAGCAAGTTTCCTACAATTGAAAAGAACAGAGGCTGCGTGGAGGCCAAGTTTTGCCTTTTAAGGCTAAATGCACTTGGTTTTAATCTCTTCTTCCTCAAGTGAAGAACCAGGAGATTGGCCCTCTGGTATTTCTAGGCATGGCTTCAGTAATATGGTTTCTTTCTAAGTAAGGGCTTTTGAATCTTCCTTGTTTTATTACTTCTATTGCTCCACCATGGAAGAAGGGCAGGCTGGGACAGTTTACTATCCGTCAGTGTCCCGTATCCCGCTTCCAGGAGCCCTCTTCTGAGGCTGCTCATGTTGTCTGTGGGAAGCTGGATCATATTTGGCGATAAACCCTGCACATATCACTTGTATAGCCCACTGCAATGTGAATGCTATGCAAATATTTGTTTAGGGAGGAAGGACAAGAAAGAGTGCGTGCACATATTCAGTGCAGACACAAGATTTTCTGACCAGTTTGGACATGCAGCTGGTTGATTCTGAAGATGTGGAAGTCTCAGATTGGGAGGACTGACTGTGTCTCCCACTCGTGCTGGAAGCTGAGTACCTGGACTGAGGTGTACGCTGCACTTCTTGTCAGCTGCACCTCTTGATTGTTGTGAGGATCAAAAGAAGACGATCTAAATGAAAAGACATTGCGTAGGAAAACAAACATTTGCACATTAAAGTCTAGAATGGACAGCCACAGGCACAACGCCAGCAAACCAGCTGTGGAGTGAGCAAAGGAATAGCTGTCTCTCTAAGGAAGATACACAGATGGCCAGTTGGCCCTGGAAAAGGTGATCAGTAGCATTATGGACATCCAAATTCAAACCACAGGAATTCCACTTTGTACTTACTAGGGTGGGTGTGATTGAAAAAACAAACAAACAGCCCCTAATCGCGGCAGAGAACAGGAGTTGAGAAGGCTGAGAAGAAGTGCTAGGCTTACCCTGCTGGTGGAAGTGCACTATGCTCTTGGAGTTCTCTGTCAGCTCCTATAAGAGAGTTAGTTAGGTGTTAAGTTACCACATAACAGCAATTTCTGTATGAGTTATACATTTAAAGGAGAAGAAACCCTAAGGCCACCTTGAAAATAATACACACATGCCTGAAACAGCTACCCATCATAAGTAGTAGTAGTAGAAACTACTAAATTTGGCCTGGCAGCTGATGAACTGCCAATAAATCAATATAATCAATAAAAGATAGCTCAGAGTTTGCTCACAAGGAGACATGAGGGCCTGGTGAGGGCCATGCTATGCATGGTCGTTGAACGCATACTGCCAGGTGGAAGAAGCCTGTAGAAGTAGCCACACATCATCACACTCTATGGGACGACGTCTCTCTACTGGGCACGTGCACAGGGATAGAAAGGAGGTTAGTGTTGATGTTCCCAGGGGGCAGGTAGGGCAGGGAATCCGGGATGTCAGCTCATGGGTATGGAGGCGGGGGTGGGGTGGGGGTGGGGGAGGTTCTTTTAGGAATAATGAAATAACATGTCTGACACGAGTGGTAATTATGGGACAACTTTGTTGAATGTACAGAAACACTAGCACTTTACCGCCTCTGTGTGTGTGTGTCTAAAGAATTATCTACTTAATGTATATAAGTATACTGTTGCTGTCTTCAGATACACCAGAAGAGGGCATTGGATCGCATTACAGATGGATGTGAGCCACCATGTGGTTGCTGGGAATTGAACTCAGGACCTCTGGAAGAGCAGTGAGTGCTCTTAACCGCTGAGCCATCTCTCCAGCTGCATGTGTGTGTGTGTTTTATAAGTCTGCATTTATGAGCAAGTCCTGAGATGAGATGAGACGCTGCTGAGTTATCATGGGCTATGTGCTTTTCCCATCTGTACACCCTGCAACTTCTGACTATTTAAGTAAGATAAAGTACTTCTTTACAGGTCACATTCCATGTATAGATCTTTCTCCGTTTTCCTCTCTTTGGCTTGATTTATCAGGTGGGACAATTCACAAAGTTGAAATAGTCCTGTGGAATTCATCTGACTTCATGGAACTTATGCATGCTTCCCTTTGGGAGAGGGGCTGTGGTGTGCGACTTGCAGGAGTGAGGTACACTGATAACCACACTCGGGGTCTCTTACCTGGTACATAACATGCATTTCAGACAGACATCAGTTCTTGGTGATGTACATTAGTGGTTGTACCCTCCACAAAAAGTGTTGATGTATCTTGAACCCCCGTGTTCCTGTCTGAACCATTCATAGATGAGACTTGGGGGCATTTCATAATTTTCAGGTTTAAGAAGTGTTTGTGCTCATGTAAAGTGTAGTGTTAATAAATATTGTTGGTAAATAATATTAGACTACTTATGGAGTATGCTATGAATCTGAAATTAATCTGGTTCATAACTTCCCCCTTTGTTAGTTGGCTTTGAAGGACATTCTAACTTCATCATTAGCAGTACCAACATTATGTCATAGTCTCCTAGTAGCTAGACATCATGGTGACCCTCTGAGATCCTTGTTTGGCTATGCAACCTGGTTAGATTTGTCTTTGATTTCTGTGTGTCTATACACTCTGGTTTTTTTGTTTTGTTTTGTTTTGTTTTTTTTTGCTGGCCTCTGACTCTTCCTATTTCCCTTTGACCTTCAGTAGAACTGTGGCTATGACTCTGTATGCCCCAGTAGGTGATCAACCTGGCCAGTGTGTGACTTGCTATGGGGGGAGGGGTGGCACACAGTGTGTTTCACTCACATAGAGTGAAGCAAGGTGGCATGTTTCCTCCACTCGTCCTCTGTGTCTGGTGGCTGCCCGGGACACCTCTCTTCTGGTCAGGGCACAGAATAATTTCTGAAAGTCACCACCTTTGGCCTGATAGCTTGAGGTCATGCTTTCTCTGGGTAAGGTGGCCAAGCTTTGAGGGATTTACTGTAGGTTTAATAGGGAAATTAGTATTCAAATTGTGTTTACTTATATGAGACTTACAAATGGTTGTTTACAAATGGTTGTTGTTTTGCTATCTAGTCTCATTCTGCTTTGATTTTTTTTTTTTTTTTTTTTGGGTTTTCGAGACAGGGTTTCTCTATGTAGCCTTGGCTGTCCCGGAACTCACTCTGTAGGCCAGGCTGGCCTCGAACTCAGAAATCTGCCTGCCTCTGCCTCCCGAGTGCTGGGATTAAAGGTGTGCGCCACCACACCCAGCTTGCTTTGAATTTTTTGAGAAAGGTGATTGTGTTCAGAACATAGCATTTTTTTTTTTTTTAAATTGTAGTGTTCAGAATAAGTCATTTCGGCAAACACTGGCAATTCAGCTGTTAGAGAGCTTTGTATACAACTGTAGTTGCCTTGGTTCAACTCTTTGATTAAGAGTTTAAAAAAAAAAATTTCCACTTTTAGCAGTGTCTGGTACTACAGTGGAGTGATAACAGGACTGAAGTGGTGAAGGCAATGGGGTGGATCAGGAGTTCAAGGTCACCCTCAGCTGCATATGAGCCACCCCGGGATCTGGGAGACCCTGTCTCCAAACCCCAAATAATAAATAAACAAATAAATAAATTTATTTTTCTGAAGAATTTACCAAAGTAAAAGCAGTCAAAGCAGTCTAGCCTTCTAATTTTTTGACTTGGCTTGTAAACATAAGGTTTTCTTTTTCCCCCTTAAATATCGTTTTAAGCTGAAAGAGGTTTGTGTAAAGCTCTTGGATTTTGGTGTCTGTAGTGTGGGAAGTTGGAGGTAAGGGTGGTTTCTGTGTTTTTTCATCACAGGAGGTATGGACGGTTTCTGTTCTGGGTGGTTGTATTGGTCTGGTAATTGTGGGGCTTCTGCCTGTGTGTGGCCCCATAGCCCACAGTGTCTACTCCCCGGAGTCACACATCTCTGGTTACAGCAGGCATAGCTGTTCCTGGGAGCTGGAGAGGCAGGGCACCACTATCCAGTGCTGTTTTGCCCTTATTAGTAGTAGTTTTTGGTTCTCCCACTAACTGGCCTCTGATTTCTTCATCACAGAACAGTCTTCGCATGAATCAGGATCCTCCCTGCATTTATAACCACTGGGCTTTGGAATAGGAGCCTATGAGTCATGCGATCTCTGAGCGACGGAATGAGATGTTCCTACTTAGATCAATCGGGGTCAATGTCCTCCTCTAATGGGCTTTGAGCTGCTTTTCTCGCTTGCTTTCAGGGACTATTTTTATACCTGATTTCCTTGCTTGGAATGTTGCTAGAAGTCAGATTTTTATCTTAGTCAATAATGAGAAAGGATCTTCAAACACGTGAATAGATGGAATGGCAAAGAGAGTCAGCAGGTCATCTTGATGTTTGTGACTCAAATTATTTGCACAAGTATGAAAACGTAATGTGTATAACCAGTTCATGCTCTTTTTTTTTTCCTTTGAGGTGTACATATTAACAGTTGATATGAAACTTTGGTAAATGTAGTTCATTGAGAATTACAGAACACACTAAATAAGCCCATTCCGTAATTTTTGATTGGCAATCTGTATCAGGAACTACAACTTTTATGGTGACCAGATTACATATTTCTTGACCTCATGAACTCACCTCAACGTTATCAACATAAGTAAGCATTGGTGTATAAAAGGGAAGAAAACGGGGTGCTGTAAGTGTTTGGGAGGGGGGTGGTGGGAGTCTAGAATCTGCTTTGAGGAAAGGTATAAAATGGCACCTAAAACCTTTTTTTCATTCATTCATTAATTTATTTTATATCTCCATCACAGTCCCCCTATTCTCCAGGTCCCCCTCTCTCACAGCCCCTCCCTCCATTCCCCCTAGAGTAGAAGGGGTTCCAACCCACCCTGGCACATGTCTGTGGCATGTAGAATGTCCAGAGAGGGTGAGAATGGTGTGAAGACTCGAGGGAAGGAGAACAGTGTATGAGTAGATATCTGGGGCAGGAAGGGTTGGGTCTTTCCAGGTGGCACAAAGGCCGGCACTTAGAGCACCCTGAGAAGATGGGGCAGGGTGGTCAATTGGTTTGTAGCCTTGTAAATATGTTAATTTGGTTGTTAGAAATTTTACTGTTCAGCCAACTGCTCTTTAGAGAGCCAGTCTGAGAGGAGAAAGAATAGAATTTAGGAAATAGTGAGAGATGGTGTTGGCTATAGGTTGGAGGAAAGAAACGACAATATCTTAGGATGATGGATGTATAAGTTTTATCTCCTGTTGCTGTGATAAAATGTGCTCCCTACCCCCACCCCATGAAAGCCAGAACAGGGAGGATGGAATTTAAGCATGCATAATTATGCTCAGTTCATTTTGTGTGCTTTTACACAGTTCATGGTCCTAGACTAGGGAATTGTAATGCCCACATTGTGTGGGTCTTCTGACATTAATTAATATAATCAAGATAATTCCTTGATTAGTCCTCAGGCCAACCTAAGCTAGGCAATCTCGCATTAACACTGTCTTTTCAGGTGATTATAGATTGTGTCAAGTTGACAATTAAAACTAAGCATCCCAGGAGGTTACAGTGAGGTGTGCATTGATAGACTGTGCTGAGGAGAAGGAAGCCACTTTTACAGATACTGTCCATGCAGGAATAGTTGAATGAGTGAAGGTGGACCGGTGGATTTGAGAGAACACCAGTCTTCAATGTGTTAATGCTGATACAAGTCTGTGCTGTATTTCCGGGGCAGTGTCAGGAAGATGCTTGATCCGTATATGAACCCTTCCATACTCTAAAGACTCTATGAGTTGTACAAAATAGAGCCATAGCAGACAGATTAACAGGAGAACACATGCATAAATGTATTATGTACACATGCACACGACAGCAACACAAACTATAAGATGGGAAAAATGCCTGCGGTTTTCACTTGCACAGGACCTGTATGTGAATTCCCAGGGCTCAGTTGTCTCCTGCCTGTATTCTCAGAACTAAGGGATGAATGCCCATGAGACTGAGGCCATTCTGAACTACATAGCGAGTTCCAATCTAAATGGGTTAAAACCAAAACATTCTCTCTCTCTCTCTCTCTCTCTCTCTCTCTCTCTCTCTCTCCACACACACACACACAAACACACACTCACAGGCACATGTATGTGCACATACGAGAAATAGCTAGGTAGGGGAAGTGATAAATACATTAATTTCCAGGCTACAAAATATTAATAGTGCTTAAAATGCTATCATTAAAGAATACATCTAAGATAATAAATTTATTCATAATATATTTTAAATAAAGGTAATATTTGCTATCTGTCTTCATTTTTTGTGGAAAACAAAACAAAACAAAACCAAGTGGGCAAGAATGTCTAGAAAGCTGTGTAAATATGTCAATATTTCACTTCCTCCTTCAGGGGAGAGAAAGTAGTTTACATTTTCATTTTGTTTGGGTAAATCTTCATAAATATGGTTAGTTGTACAGTATGTTTTTAGATAATCTTGCAAATCAAAAATGAAATGATAATACTAATCTTTAAAATTTGGTCGAGGAAGTTATACAGTATAAAACTTGGCTCTGGACTTTGGAGCCACCAAGCCAGCTGCTACACTAGCAACATTGTGCCATAGGAAAGTTGCTCTCTGACGCTTCTGAATAGCTTACTTAACTGCACCCAGTCTGAGAAGAAGTGACATCCACTGTCCCCCAAGCAGTTTCAGCAGGGAGTGGCTTAGGAAGACAAGTGCGCTAATTATTTGGAGTAACAGTGTGGCAGCTTGGTGCATTTGCAAAGACCTGATTTGCACAAGTCCACTGGACTGGGCTCCACCTAACTCAGGCCTGTTTAGGGTTAAGGAATCTGCATTTTAAGAAAATTCTTCATGCTGGGCGTGGTGGCACACGCCTTTAATCCCAGCACTTGGGCGGCAGAGGCAGGTGGATTTCTGAGTTCAAGGCCAGCTTGGTCCACAGAGTGAGTTCCAGGACAGCCAGGGCTACACAGGGAAACCCTGTCTCGAAACCCCCTCCCCCACCCCAAGAAGATTCTTCATCTAATACAGGTGTTCAAAGAGCGTGGGAATCTGCAGTACATTGTCCTTTATCAGATGATGACAGATTTTATTTATTATTAACCCTTGTGTGCATGTAGATGCAGATTATAGTAGCATTTATTCTTGTAGCCATTTACTGGCCTTTTTCTTTCCCTTATTTACAGCAGGAATATCAAAGCAGGTAGTTTAAAGCATGCAGGCTTGTCCACCTTTTTGTATTGTGATACATTGTAGCCTACAAAGTTCATGCTTGAGAAATATACAGTCCTTATCAAAAAGAAGAAGGAGGAGAAGGAGAGGGAGGAGGAAGAAAAGAAGGAAGGAAAAAGAAAGAAAGAAATAGAAGAGCAAAAGAGTCTCGCTATATTTTAAGTGAGTTTACCATTTTGGGTTTGGCCCCAATTTTACATGCATGCGAGACTATCAAAACACAGTTCCTGGGGCTGGAGAAATGGCTCAGCTCTTGCAGAGCCCCTGGATTCAGTTCTCAGCACCCATGGTGTCTGACAATCATCTATAACTCCAGTTCCCTGGGATTGGATGCCCTCTTCTGACCTCCTTGGGCTCCATGCATGCACATCGTGCACATACATACATACATACATACACACAGGCAAAACATTCATACACATAAAATAAACTTAATCTAAATAATTAAACAAAGAAATAAATACACAGTCCCTGAACCTGGCAGGATGGCTCCGTCATGAAGAACATTTGCTTTGAAGTTATGAGGGATGGAAGTTCAGATTATAACTCCAAGGTAACTCTCCAGCACACACAAGTGCATATACTCACACACACATGTGTGTCCCTACACTCACAAAGAAACAAACAAGCACACAAGCACACCCACAAATATATAGATAAAAATAAGCCCTTAAAAACCCAGTTCTTAAAGTAGTTAGGAATGTGGGTTCTTTGTTAAGGGCTATTGGAGGTAAGATGGGAATGGGTTTGAAGTGAACACACCAGCATCTGCCAAGGAAACTGTTAGCAAATGTTAGCTTTAGTATGAGAACACATGATTTGTGGCTCGAGCCCCTGACTTCCTAATCAATGAATTCATCTCATTATTTCAGTTTCCTGCCTTTTCGGTATTTCTTCAATCAATGTCACATGGCCTGTTACATTTCATTCTTATTAATGTCAATTTTAGAGAGGGAGAGGGTTCTCATTTCATCTTGTACTCCAGGACTATTCCTGAAATTCTTCCTTTAGATTGACCTCAGTGGCATTATAACTGAATTTAATGGGGAGTAGGAAAGTTTCTCTGGGTGTTGTGAAGAGGAATTTTTTTCTCAAGTCAACTTTATAGATAGAAAAGTCAGGGCTGGTCACTTGCTTGGGGACCTGACTAAGGGAGAAGGGCAACAGCAAGGAGATCACTGTCACTCATTTCTACTCACTCTCGGCAAGGAAATAGTAGCTTTCATGGATTGTCCACTCAGTGTGCTCTGTGCCTGGCCAGAAATCCTGTGTAGCCATCCCTGTTTGTAAGAGCAGGTGGGTCTCTTAGCCATTCACCTTAGTGGAGGGGCAAAACCCAAGAATTATCTTGTAAATAAGAAGGTGGAAAGGTGCCTTTAATCCCAGCACTTGGGAGGCAGAGGCAGGTGGATTTCAGAGTTCAAGGCCAGCCTGGTCTACAAAGTGAGTTCTAGGACAGCCAGGAACAGAGAAAGCCTGTCTGAAAAAAAAAAAAAAGAAGTGGAAAGGTTGTGTGTGTGTGTGTTGGTAACCAGCCCCATTCACTACAGTGACCTTGAGCAGATATGTTCCTCTTTCACAGTAAAGCCAATTCTGATTCTAAAATTTAGGTTACCCGGTGCTAATATTCCTAAGGAACATATTAAACCTTGGCTGTTGTTTAAGCACAGGTTGAGGAAGAAGGATCATGAGTTCAAGGATAGCCTGGGCTATAGGGTAAGACCCTGTCTCAAAGTGAAACAAGAGATAGGTTGAAAGTTTGAGTTTTAAAAGAAGACGTTGGAAACAAAAAGACTCTCTTTATTGTTATGGGGAGGAATGGTTGCACTAGAGCATCCTGCAGTCTCCTATAAAATTACACTGCGGTGGCCAGAGAGATGGCTTCCTGTAACTCCCAGCTCCAGGGGATCTGACACCTCTGGTCCCCTGCACTCACGAACATTACCCCTGTCACAAATACCTATATTATTCAATCAATGAACAGAAATCACACTGAACGGTGTCTCACATCTATAATGCAGTTACTCAGGGGGCTGTGCTAGGGGCATTACGGGGCTACATAATGGGTTCTAGATTAGCTTGAACTACTGAGTAAGATTCTTTCTAAGGAACCAGAAACAAAAGGCAAATTAAAACTAATCACACTGACATGGCAATGAAAATTGCTTGTGCTTTTCACCATTATATAAAATTTTGGTAGCATGTATATGATATTCACTGTTTTAACTGTATATTCATATTGCAATGTGTGACAATTACAATCATCTTTCCCAAACTTTTTTAATGTTACAAAGCTTAAACTCTGTATCCATTGAACAATTAATTTCTCTCTCACCTCTCCCCTCAGCCCCTGGGAGCTACAGTATCGCTTTTTATCTTTATGCATGTGACTGCTTTGATGGTGGATTTACAGAACAGCTGTGCTCATGTGACGTGAACATGAAATTCGTTACAATGACCCAAGCGTTCATCCGTGTGTAACATATCTCGTAGGATATTGTTTGTAAGGACTCTGTAATAGTTCATGTCTTGCTAATTAATTCTATTGAAGAACTTTTGTGTTGGTTTGATCCGTTTGCTCTCATGAATAGTAAGTACCTTCTGTGATCATGAGGGTGTAAAGTCCAAGAGTCCGTTTTCAGATCCTGTGTTTTATTTCTTACACTGTTTTGAGTTTGCTGGTGCCGTTGTTGTTTGGGCTTTAGCGACTGGGTTGTATTATGTAACCCAGTCTGCTGGGCAGCCCCTTGTCATAGGGCTTGTCACCAAGCCCTAGAGTCATGGTGGTTGGTTCACTGTCATCCAGCAGAAACTGCTAAATCTCGATTGAATGATTAAACATCCAGATCTTATTGTTAAGGGTCACTCATTCAAACAAGGGAAGAATCTTTCATTATGAATTATAGTTGACACAACCTGTGAGATGGAGGAAGGAAGGAAGAGATTATAATGTTCCCAGAATGCACTGGCTGTTGCATAGCTTTGGAGCAGAAGGACACACGTCCTTGGCAGTTCATCAGGAAGGAAGTGAAGAAGGAAACTGGACATTTCCACTCTTTGAAAAGCCACATTGCTATGAGCCTGGATGACTGACTGAGGTCCTGCTCTCGTGCCTAAATGATTTAACAGTGAGAGTGTTCTGAAGGAAACCCCAGCCCTAGAGAGAATGCATTTGTTGTCTCCTAAGAGTGATCCAATGGTAAGGCTTCTCCAGTCTAAGAAGGTGGAAGTGGAAATTTGATAGTGTTACTGGCTATAAGATCACATAGTTCAGAAAGGCAACCATGAAAAGAAGGTCCTTCTTGTAGGCTTAGATTTTTAAAAAACCTACTTTAATAAGGGTCTTTAACTGGCTCAACCTCCCTTGTAGCTCACCACTCACTAGAGTTGGTGGGGAAAGAAAGGTTAATAGGAAATGGGGTCTGTGGACCAATTTAGAAATAGTTCTTTGGGGCTCTTTCAGTCTTCATTGTCAGCCATTAGTGGAGTAGACAGTCACCACTCTAGGATCAGCAACAGCAGTTCAATCCTGAAGAAACCTCAAAGGTCCACCAATTGGCAGGAGTCCGACGAAGCGGCAAGAAGCCACTAGAGTATCTTGAAGTTCTTTGGAGAGTTCCTCCCTATGAAGCCATGATAATCAAAGATTAGCAACACAAGAGGCTCCTCCCATTGTCTGTGGTCATATTTATATCCTTTGTAAACATCACAAATCCTCTCACATGTCTGTTTCAGCAAAACATCTCTCACCTGAGTCTGCTTCAGCAAAATATCCCTTCACCTGTCTGACCCAGCAAAACATCATATGACATAGCGGAGTTTCAGAAGAAACCAGAAATTTCCACTTTACTTTTTAATCTTCAGCTGTGAAACAGTTGAACTTTTTTTTTTTTTTTTTGGTTTTTCGAGACAGGGTTTCTCTTTATAGCCCTGGCTGTCCTGGAACTCACATTGTAGACCAGGCTGGCCTCGAACTCAGAAATCCACCTGCCTCTGCCTCCCGAGTGCTGGGATTAAAGTCATGCGGCACCACCGCCCTGCTAGAGCTGAACTTTTTGATGTCTTCAAGAGGCATGTGTTGGGGAGAAAAAGAAAGAGCTAGTTCATGCAGAAGCCAGTAAATAAAATTGCCATTCTCTGTGATGGTATATACAATTTTCTTCCATGTGCACCAGTGTTGTGCTTCCTTGTGTGTCTGTGTACCATGTGAATGCCTAGTGCCTTTGGAGACCAGAAGAGGGCACTGGATCCACTAGAGGTGGAATTATAGATAGTTGTGAACTGCCTTGTGAGTGCTGGGAATAAAACCCATGTCTTCTGGGAGAGCAGCCACTGCTCTTAACCACTGAGCTACATCTCCAGCCTCTATAATTTTTTTTTAAATTTACTTGATTAGTTTTTTGAGACAGGGTCTTACAATGTAGCACAGGCTAGTCTCTTTTTTTAAAAATTTTTAATATTTTTTATTACATATTTTCCTCAATTACATTTCCAATGCTATCCCAAAAGTCCCCCATAGCGCCCCCCACTTCCCTACCCACCCATTCCCATTCTTTTGGCCCTGGCATTCCCCTATATTGGGGCATATAAAGTTTGCAAGTCCAAAGGGCCTCTCTTTCCAGTGATGGCCGAATAGGCCATCTTTCGATACATATGCAGCTAGAGACAAGAGCTCCGGGGTACTGGTTAGTTCATAATGTCGTTCCAACTATAGGGTTGCAGATCCCTTTAGCTCCTTGGGTACTTTCTCTAGCTTCTCGATTGGGAGCCCTGTGATACATCCAATAGCTGACTGTGAGCATCCACTCCTGTGTTTGCTAGGCCCCTGCATAGTCTCACAAGAGACAGCTATCTTTGGGTCCTTTCAGCTAAATCTTGCTAGTGTATGCAATGGCAGGCTAGTCTCTTTACTTGCAACAATCCTGTCTTATCTTCTGTGTGCTGGGATTAGAGATTTACCATGTTTATGGGGTGTTGGGGATTGAGCCCAGGGCTTTGTACATGGTAGGTAGGCACTATATCGGCTGAGGTAGATCCCTGAGAACTATAATTTTTGATAGTGATGTCAAGGATAATATATTAATATCAGCACTCTAGAGGAAAGATTTGAGTTTCAAATGGGATCAGAGTTTGCCTGCACTATGGGTGTCATCCTGTCCTTGCCCCGTCCTATCAGGCACTTCAAGAAATAAAAAAAGATTTTATTAGCTCATGGGAATACTTTACATATCATTTTGTGCCACCTCAAAGTGCAGAGATTCTGTGCTCCATGGGCTAATTTCTCAAGAAGATTCATGGGAAGAAATCTTTTCTCTTGACTTCCGAAAGGGCACACAGCATCCTTCCTGACACTTTCCCAGCTTCTTATAAATATTTATCTTGGACAGAAGATTGCACTTTACTGGACTTCCTGCTTTGAAATTTAATTATTTTAAATTACTTGAAAAATAATCATTTTTAGTGATTCTTCTCCACACGTGGTGAACCTGTGGAGACCTGAGGATTCTGTCTTTCCACCTCTGTAAGGTTCCAGGGATGAAACTCAGGTCATCAGACTGGCAAACAAAGTGACTTTACCCTCCAAGCCATCCTACCAACCCCTCTTCATTTGATTTTAATTTAAGGCCCAACATAAAAACCTTCACCTAGAGAAAAGAAAAAAAAATCCTGAACATCATTTAAAAATTTAAACGCATTTGCAGCAGGTGACATGCCATTAAATAAAGTACAGGAACAAATGGCAAATGTGTCTTGCTTTCCCTCAGGTTTGTCTTGCTTTTCTGAAAGTGCTTAAAGTCTTGGACCATGATTTGTTCGTGATTTCTCTTGTATATTATTATTGTTATTATCATTATTATTTATTGTTTCCATGTTTATAATTGTCATTTTGACTGTTGGTACTTGAGGTTTTTTTTCCCCCAAAACTTGTAAGCTGTGTAGTTTTGTCCCCCACTTGCTCAGTGTTTCTCTACTGAATCAACTTGGAGATGTATGGTTTCCATAGCTGCAGTTGTTTTATACCTAGTTACATCAACAGACTGGAATGTAATGCCCACTGGAAAATCAGATAGAAATACAAGCAGTTTAATCTGGTGAGTTTCTGTTTAACAAATATATGAGCTTCACTGTAAAACAGAGTTGGGTTCATTTGCTTCCTGACGCTTCTTTTGACCTCTGCAGGGGACCCTTCTTCTTAGCTACAGACACCTAAGTATCTCTCTCCAGTCTAGATCCTGCCTACCTGTCTGTAATTACAGATACAGATCGGGCGCCTTATTCTTAGAATTCCTATCAGCATAGATGGTCAGACCTGCCAGGCAAGTTGGTTTCTTGGTCACCAATCTTTCTGCTTCCTTACATGTCAAATGGGAGGTAGAAGAAAATGCACTTTTTTATAGGACAGGCAACTTGAGATGCTGTAGTATGATTTCTTATAACACTGAGAAAATATAGAAATTAACACAATTGAGTATAAGAATTTCTTAGAATCTCTTTAGAAATACAGTGGTATTTTATTTCTTGGCTTTGCAGTCATGCATTGTATAGTCATACATACATATAATGTTTAAGGGAAAAGCTATTCTTCAAGGGTTTGGTCTCTATTGCTTCCATATCTTCCTTTCTTATTTCTTTTCTCCTCAGCCCTGAAGCCTTTCAGAGGTTTATCATGGATGGCTCTGAATCCATCTATACATATACCTATACCTATACCGATACCGATACCGATACCGATACCTATACCTATACCTATACCTATACCTATACCTATACCTATATCCCCCCCTCTCAATTTCACTAAAGTCACCTTCAATCATATCACATGCTTGCACAGTGTAAACAAATGCCTTATACCACTCTCATTTCATCTGTTTGCATTCATTAGGACTTGCCTGCGGCTCTTCACCTTTTTATAAATGCTCTTTCTGGCCTCAAACAACAATCACAAAATACCTTTCCTATATAATTCTGAATATATATCTACCTAACATAATAGTTACAATTGCCTATTATTTTCAATACCTGTCTTATCCTAATAATCATACTTTCTTTTTGTGCGTGTGTGTTTGTGTGTGCACAGTCTACCAAAGCACATGCATATAGAAGCCATAGAATGACCTTGGGTGCCATTACTTAGGAGCTGTTTTTCTGAGACCTTGAGCTTTCCAGTCAATGTGGTCAATCATCCCCAAGGTCCCAAGCCTGCATCACCATGCTTGGATTTTTTTAATGTGGGTTTTAGGAGTTGAACTCAGGTCCTCATCCTTTCTGCACATGTACTTTACTTGAGCTATCTGTCAAGTCCAAAACCACTGCCTTCTTGAAAATGCTAATGATGCTTGAGTTTGGAATCATGCATAGTACACACTCAGAACAGTGGTTTGAATGAAAACAGCCCCCATAGCCTCAAATGCTTGAGTGCTTGACCACCGGTTAGTGTAACTGTTTGGGAAGGATGAGGAGGTGTGGCTTTATTAGAGGAGGTTGAGCTTTGAGGTTTGTAAACCCCAAGTCAGGCCCAGTGTCTTTCTCTCTGCCTGCTGATCAGTAAATGTCATTATTTGGTCTTTTGTATACTGTTTTCTATAAATTAGGTATGAAACTAATTGCCATTTACTGTTACCAGCCACTGCAAAGTTTCTTTTGTTTAATCATTTACTGGGGCAGAAGTTCTATAAAAGGACCTAAGCCAAAGTAATCACTTACACTGTTAAATTTTCTGTTACTTTTGGTTGACAATATTAGCTCCAAGTGCCTGACAAGGAGGTGTATGAGTATCCATCCATCTTATAGGCTTTGAATGGAGGAAAGTTTTAGATAAAATGTTGCCACCATCATTGGCATTCACAAGACAGTCAATATCCGCACTGGGCTCCTTAGCTGTCAGGCCGCCAGTTAGCAGGAGAGATAAGCCATTTCTCTCTGTCCTTCTGAAGGGCACCAAGGCTTTAGTTACACTGAATACAAAGATATTCTAGAGCTGAGCTGACCTTCTTCATTGTTGGGTGCAGGGCACCTGCAGTGTGGCTGATCCAGATTCAGATGGTGCTGGAAATGAAATACACATTGGATCACAACGTCTTAGTGTGAGAAAGGGTGTTAGATGGCAGTGCACAGTAAAATACTGAGTATGTGCTGAAATAGCGTTTTAGATGTAGTGGGCTAAATAACAAACGAACTTGGAAGCAGCACATATACTAAAATGAGCTTTACTTTTTCTTTTTTCTTTTTAAAGTGTGGCTAGTAGAGATTTTAAAAGTTTATATGTCAGGGTAGGTCTAAGGTGCAGGCTTATAGTTCCTGCTATTTCTTCAGCTGAGGCTGGAGAATCATAGCCTAGGGTATACTGTAAATTCAAGACCAGTCTGAACAACTAGTGAGAAACTATCTCAAAACAAAGACAAACAAACAAACAAACAAACAAACAAACAAAAAAACAGTATAAAAGGGGCTGGAGAGATGGCTCAGCAGTGACTGCTCTTCTGAAGGTCCTGAGTTCAAATCCCAGCAACCACATGGTGGCTCACAACCATCCATAATGAGATCTGATGCCTCTTCTGTGGTGTTTGAAGTCAGCTACAGTGTATTTACGTATATATAAAAAACTGGCCTGGTGTGGGTGGATGGAGAGATGGCTGAGTGGTTGAGAACACTGACCACACTGGCCACTTTTCCAAAGGACCCAGGTACAGTCCCTAGCACCCACATGTCAGCTCACAACTGGCTATAACTTCAATTCTAGGAGTCTGACACCCTCACATAGAAATACAAGCATTCATAACACCAATGCACTAAAAACCAATTAAATAAACAAAACCAAACCCAATCAGGGCTGGGGATTCAGCTTATTGATAAGTGTCCTGGTCTTGACTATCTGATGAGGTCCCATGTTAAATCTCTAACATCTCCAAAAAATGAAAACCAAAACAAAGCCAGAAATTCTATAATGTTACTAATATGACATTTCTCTAGACAGCACAATGTTTGCAATAGGATTTGGGGTCATGTTGTAATTGGCATCAGATGGCTAGAACCCATCTAGCTAATGGCTGACAGGACCCTCATGGATTTAGCATCTAGACTGAAGGAATTGTTTTCTGTTTAACTGATAATATGGGATGTCTAGGGAATATATTCACCATTCATCAGTTTATTCCAGATGGGAACGACGGAGACATCCTGAAGTCTTTCAGGCTTCTGTGGCCATGAAGCCTCTCCCGGTTAGGCCCAAGGCTGCATCTTAGGTGCTTTCCTTTTGTTTATCCGCCTTTCATTGTCGCCTTTCCTGTTGCTGAAAGAAGAGCCTACCTTCCAGCATTCCTAACTCATGGAGTGGTTCACTTCTGCCAGGCACTCAGTAGTAACAGAATTCAGTTACACTCTGGATAAGGCTTTGTACCCAGTCACCATTCCATCCACATTTCGATCTGTCCATCCACCTATCCACCCACCCATCCACCTACTCATCCATCCATCCATCCATCCATCCATCCATCCATCCATCCACCCACCCACCCACCCATTTTCCCACATGTCTACTCATTCATGCACTGAGTCACCCACCCATCCACCTATCCATCCATCCACCTATCCATTCATCCGTCTATCCATCCACCCACCTATTTATCCCGGATAGAGGATTCTGAAGTAAGATATTCCTCTGGAGATATATATCAATGTGATTTTTAAATAGAAAACTCAAGTCCGCCTTCTCTTGCCAGAGATTTAAATGTGATGTGCCTGGTTGGTCTGACAGGGAGGAGAAGTCTCGGCAGTTAGGGAACAGAGAAGTCATCCTCTTATTATTTAATTAGAAAAAATCTTGCAGCTAGAAATTACATATTTTTGCCTATTTAAATTCATGATAAATATTAGTTGACAACTTAAAAATTTGAGAATCCCTTGAGCTTATTGAACATGAGCCTATGACTTAAAGTAATAGACATGTGATATTGTGTGTTTCGTGGCTGAGATCTCCTAATTATATGGTAGGCATTATATAGGGATGTTAAGATAAAAGATGTGAAATGTACACACACACACACACACACACACACACACACGATAAATGTAAAACAAAGATGAAAAATGTTTTATGTACCAGCTATATAGAAAAATAATATTGCTATTTACAAATGGAACAAGATGTTTGCTACTGGCAGTATTGTTCCCTATTTTATTTTATTTTATTTTATTTTATTTTATTTTATGTTTTGGTCAAACACACTTTTAATCCCAGAATTTGGAGGTAGAGGCACGTGGATCTTTGTGTGTTCTAGACCAGCCTGGTCTACAAAATGAGTTCTGGCCAGGGCTGTTACCAAGAGAAACCCTGACTCAGGCAGAAAATACTTTATTAAGATTTTTCAAGACAGGGAAAATATTTGTATATTTTTAGACAGAGCCTCTTTAGGTGGTCCAGTCTGGCCTTAAGCTTACCCTCATCTGCATATTCCTTCCTAGTGATGGAATTACCAGCTTGGATGGCTAGGATGGAGCCTCCAAGCTTTTGTGAGAATTGCAAAATTTTCGAAAAAAAAAGTATTGTGATATTTTATAAATTTATGAAGGATTTAAAGAATTCCTTACAATATGGGGAAACTAATAGGATAAATGAATTGGAATGAGACTGATCTATGATGACTGAGTCTTGTAAGGATATATTTCTGTTGTTGACAAGCAGAACTCATGCAAAGGCTGACAGATCACTGCAGTGTTGTCCAGGTTTAGTTTTTTAAAACTTTCATTTGCAGAGTTTCCATACATCTCAAATTATTTGTAGATGAAAACAGATACTCTGCCTTGAGATTTCCTAGTTAGTAAGAGCAACAGTAACCTGAGGGATCCAATTGTATAGGAATTTTACTTCATGAGTCAATTTAGTCTCTTGATAGTCATTTTAAAAAAGTCAGTGACCCACTGCTCTCTTCCTGAGCAACCTCCTTCCATTCTGTGCTATCACAACTGATTAAAACAAGGCTCCCAGCAATCTGGAGGGAAGCATTTGTAAGCGTGGTGGAGTTGCCCCTCCCACCAGAGTCTTTGTTCCGGTATGTTTGCAACACGTGTACTGTGCTTGATATTTCCCACGTGGCAAACTTTCTCCTTCAGCATCAGAGGCTGCTCCTAGATTCCTAGGGGCACGCTCATTCTAGGTGAGCCCTCTACCTGTGAGTAAGCTGATTCCCTACCCCCAAGACTTGGGGCTTTAAGAATTGATTTCTTTCCAAAAACACACCTCTAGAGAGAGGGTTTAAGGCAGTGTCAGGCCCCTATAAATCTCACACAGTCTTTCAAGATAAGCTTAGGGAGCGCCAGGAAGCAAAACAGGAGAAGGACAGTTTTGTGTTTCTCATTGCCCTGACAGACACCCGACAAACTCTCAGCATTTCAGCAGTCAGTTTGGATCATTCTCCAGGCTACCCTTTCCATAGCAAGGTGTTTTCCTTTTTTTTTTTTTTTTTTTAAAGTATGCTCAGTATTAAAGGGCTCTGCTTGGGGGAGTTCCTTGTCTAGGAAAAGATTCCATGTTACAGATTATTAGATGATACTTACTATTTCTGTGTGATATTTTAAATGCACAGTCTGTGAATGAATGACTTGATTTCATTTAGACAGTACAGGAGACATCAGAGTAGAAGGCACGTCCGTGTCTCATCATGGTGTGTTAAGGGTCACTCACGGGAAGAGCCCAGAGAATGAGGGAATGGGCTGTAGGCTGAGCGTTCTTGTTGCTTCTATAATTATTGTCACGTTCTAGGATGTGTTGAATCTGTGAATGAGGCTTTAATTTATAAAGCAGATCTGAGTTCTAAAGCCTCCAGCCAGACATTCCTTATAGTCCACATTTCTTTTCTGAATGCTCAAATTTTGTGGAGTTCAGGTTAGGGTGAGCTGGTTGACCACTATTAAATTGCTTCAAAATATGTTAGGAGGATGCTGCTTTCCTTTTAATGTTAGTGATTTTTATCAGGGCTTGTCTGTCTGTCTGTCTATATACCGAGGTGTATGTGTGTTATTTATTTTTGTGTGCACATATTTGTGATGTAGAGTTAATGTTCAGTGTCTTCTTCAACCACTATTTTTTCAGAGCTGGGGTCTTTTACTGAATCCAGAATTTACCTAATTCACGTAGACCAGGGTTCTCAACCTCATGTTGTGGTGACCCACCAACCATAACATTATTTTTATTGCTACTTCATGTAGTTTTGCTACTGTTATGAATCATAATGTAAATATCTGCTATGCACTATGGTCTTAGGTCACCTCTGTGAAAGTCATTCGACCCATAGAGGGGTCACAACCTGTTGAGAACCATTAAGTTAGACTGTCTGGCTAGCAAGGCCTTGGGATCCATCCCACCTCTGCTTCCCCAGGACAGGGATTACGGGCATGTGCTACCATGCCTTATTTTTCACACGTGTTCTGAGGATCTGAACTTGGGTCTGTATTCTTTTTTGGCCAGCACTGGACCTACTGACCATCTCCCTTTCCCCTCATGGCAAAGGTCCATTAAAAGATATTTATTTCATTATATATTTTAGCTGGCGAACTGAAGTCATTTTAAACCTCATAGTCTCATTGGTGTTTCCTGTTTTACAGATTACAGCAATAAAATTTTAGACCAGGCAGCATCGCTGGTCCTTGGATTTGTATGAGCATGTCAGGAGTATTTAAGAAGAGCAAAATATTTAGAAGAATTTGGAAATGCAGCCTTAAGGGGTTTAACACATTTTTCTTCTCCTAATTCAACCCCGTGCTTTTTTCCCTAATGGAGAGAGGTCATTGATGATAAGATTTGCTAAGACAGCAAAGGCTCTTAGAAGGGAATTCTAAAATTCCTGTCTAATGAAGACATTGCTTTCAGTTTGGGACCCTGAAAGAATACACATTGAGGAGGTATATCAGCTGCATTGTTCTTACTATTTCAGTCTGTATGTGATCAGCTTAATAAGATGAGGGGTTATATTGTGTGTTTCTAAATTTTTTTGGGGGGGGGGTCAGGAATTAAACCAATCAATTGGTCTGTTTGATGAGAATTGTAATAGAAACCGTTCAAATCTTTTTCTAAGCATTATTTTATTTTTTTATTTTGTGTGTGTGTATGTGTGTGTGTGTTTATGTGTGTGTGTGTCTGCGTGTACATCTCTCTTTCTCTTTCTCTCTCTCTCTGTGTATGTGTGTGTGTATGTGTGCGTGTGTGTGTATGCCATGTGAATGCAGGTGCCTATGAAGGCCAGAGAGGGTGTTGGATGCTTTGAAGCTAGAGTCACAGGTGGCTTTGAGCTGCCCAATGTGGGTGCTGGGAACTGAACCTAGGTATTCTAGAAGAACAGAAAGTACTCTTAATTGCTGAGCCATCTCTCCAGTTCCCTATTTTTCCTAATATTTGCATTTCTTTATTTTGTGAATATGTGTGTGCGCACATGTGCCATGGTGTGTATACAGGGATCAGAAGATGATTTTCTGGACTCTTGTTTTCTCCTTTCACCATGTAGTAGTTCCAAGGAATCAGAGCAGACGACCATGCTGGGCAGTGAATATCTTCACCTGTTGAGGCATCTTCCCAGACTTAGCCTGAGACTATTGAAGTTCTTTGATCTTTTTCTGTGGAACTGGAGTTGATCCTGGATCCTGAGGCACGCTAGGCCATCACTCTACTGTGGGCTACAACCCCAGTGAGGCTCTTCAAGCTCTGTGTCATTTTATAGGAAGTTGAAGGGTAAATGATAACAGCATGACAGATTTCCAGTTGTTTCTGAGTTACCAATGAGGAGTTTGGGCCAGGATTATTTAGTACACTGTGACATGGAGAGCAGTTACTCTACTAACAATGGCTTCTCATTCTTTTTTTCCTTAAAAAGTATTTTATTTTTAATTGTGTGTGTGTGAGTGCATGTGTGTGTACAGGAATAAAAGTGTTCAAGGACGCCCAAAGCCCCTGGCCCCTTGACTTGGAGGCAGTTTTGACCTGTCCAGCCCAGGTGCTAGGAGCACATCTTGTGTTCCTTGGGAGCTCCCTTCCTGTCTGTTCACATTTTTTATATTTTCCATGACTGAAAAGCCTTTCATTTACTGAAAATTTGTAGAGCATGGGGTTGGAGAGGAGAGGAGGGGAGAATGGGCAAAGGAGTGGGCAGGCTATAGATGCATTGAATACAAATCTTTCAAGTTGTTTAGGGGAAATAAATACAAAAGATATCTGTACACTTTGGAATATTTCTGAATGGCTGGATGTTATCTTTGATGGTCAAACACTCCATTTCATATTGGGCACTGAGATACAGATAGGTGTTGATTTGACTAAAAAGTTCTAGGCTATGTTAGAGGAAACACCGCTTTGTTCTTATAAACATCTCTTTATGTTGGAGTTTATTTTTAAATTTTATGTTATTCTACAGCATATGGTATAGAAAGGTAAATTGGTAGTTACTCCTTTCTTTGGTCAACCTACAGAGAGAAATCTGTACACCATTAGATACTTTAATTACTCTCCAGCACCTCACCCTTCTGGGGATTGGAGCCAGCGCTTTGGGTGCGTGCACATTCACTACTGCTGGGCTATATCATGAGACTTAATATGTTCATGAATGTTGAAACTTTTGAAATATGTTTAAAAATAAAATATTGTTATATTTCTGTGAATATTTTCCATTTTTCTTATTTGTATTGTCAAGGATTTTGTTTTGTTTTGTTTGTTATTGTTTTTATGAGTCAGGATTTATCTTGGCTGTCCTGGAATTCTCTCTGTAGAGATATCCTTGACTCAGAGACTCACCTGCCTTTGCTTCCTGAGTGCTGGGATTAAGGATGCATGCCACCACTGTTTAGCGTTAAAGAACTCTTAAGTTGTCTGAACATTATGAAAGTAAGAGAATATTTATTTGTGAACTTTCTATT
Source organism: Mus caroli (assembly GCF_978045245.1). Lineage (NCBI taxonomy): Eukaryota > Metazoa > Chordata > Mammalia > Rodentia > Muridae > Mus > Mus caroli. Next base: position 9,864,715 of record NW_028227264.1, on the reverse strand, counting down.
TCTTATTCATAACATTAAAGGATGGTGGATACAACATAATTTATAAAAGTAAACCTCCTTTAGAGTCATGGAACATATTATTATGTTAAGTGTTCCAAACACAGATGTTTAAAATTAAATTCCTTTCAGCCAGGCTGGTGTAGTGACTGTTTATAGGTAGATGTACCTAGTATAGCCTTGCATGCTGGCTGTATTGTCAGCTCTGTCCTTCTGAAGTTTGATGGTAAAGGCTGGGACATTCTGTGTATGTAAGCAAGTCTCCTTGATTAATGACTTTGTAGCATCGATCAGATAATGTATAAAGCTGGAATAGGGGCGGATGACTTTCTTCACTGTCCTTTCTGAGATGCAGGTCACCTTTCAGCACCATTAACATCAAGAATCTTCTTAGTGTCCTTTTATACTGTCATCCCCTTTTAGCCTTAGGGTTGCTCTCCAATTTCCTTTATGGATCTGCAAACTCTCTTTCTAGAACTGTTATATTTATCACAGGGATGGCCTTTCAGTTACAAATTTTCCTTCTGTCTTAGTTACTTTTCTATTGGCTGTGGCAAAACATTGTGACCAAAGCAACTTATAAAAGAAGACATTAATTTGGAACTTAGTTCTAGATGGTTAAGAATCCATGACCATCATGGTTGGTACCATGGTGGCAAATAGGCAGGCATGGTGCTGGAATACCTTACATACCCATCTACTGACTGGAAGCAGAGAGAGCTACCTGAGTGTTGCAGGATTTTCCATGTCCAATTACATTAGGGCAGCAGGAGGTCTGTGATTGGACAGAGAAAAGGGAGGCAGAGCTAAGAGTTGCAGGGACAGAGAGTGTAGAGAGTGATAAGGAGAAAGAAAAATGGAGGCAGATATGAACCAGTGTAGCTTTAACCAACCACAAATAGTTAGGATATCTGAAAGTTAGAATAATTGGAATAAAGCTTTTTTCATTATCAATTGGTTCTGAAATTATTGTACTAGCATCTTGTTAATTGAGAATTTATTGACACATAAATCTGATTGGTTAATTATAAGCTTTAAGAGTTTCTATTCTACCAGGTAAATGGGTTTTGTGTTAGCTGACTGTGGGGTGGGTGGTTGTTGCATGGCAATGAGAGGAACTTGGGAACTCCAGCCCCCACCAGAGAATTGGCAGGTAGAGACAGAGCCAGCAGGGCCAAGAGTTACCAGCTCATGTGCAGGAACGTGCTGGTACCTTTTAAACATATTTCTCGCAACACTTGAGAATGGCATGAGCTTTTGAAACCAAAAGACTGCCCCCTAGTAACATTCCTCCAGCAAAGCTACACCTCTGAGTCCTTCTCAAACAGTTCCACTAACTGTAGACCAAGTATTCAAACATATGACCCTAGGGGGCCATTTTCATTCAAATCTGCACACTTTCCATAAGCTATTAGAACAGAATTTATCACAAACTTGATGTTTTAGCCAATCATCAACAATGGAGTAACTAAGATAAAGTTAAAGAACAAAAACAACTTGAGAGGAAAGATTTATTTGGCTTACATATTCTGAGTCATAGTCTATTTAGCAAAGCCAAGGCAGGAACTCAAGGTAGGAACCTATGCTACTTATTGGCTTGTTCAGTTTGCTTTCTTATATATTCCATAACTACCTCCCTGGTGTGGTCCTATCTACAATGGGCCAGGCCTTCTCACGTTGATTATTAAGAAAATGTCCTATAGACTTGCCTATAGGTTAATCTGGTGGAGGCATTTTCTCAATTGAGGTTTCTCTTCCCAGATAACTGTATCTTGTGTCAAATTGACAAAAAAGATCAACCAGGACAGATAGTTGACTTATAGAAGAAAAAGTTTATGTTGGCTTATAGATCTGAAGATCAGAGTTGATGACTGAATAGACCTTTAGTTTCTGTACCATGTGGCAATAGTCAGGAATAGGTGGCAGAAAAAATGGGTGGAGAGCCAAGGGAGGAAGAAGAGAAAGTAGGAGGACCTCTTATCCCCTTCAAAGACATTCCGCCAGTGACTTAAGTACTTCAACAAGGTTCCCCTATTGAGATTTCCACCTTTCCCAATGCATCCAAAGGGGAAGAAAGCCTTTTAATACATGGTCCTTTGAAGGGGACCTTCTTTTCCAAACTATAATACTAGATGCCGTCTTATTTATTAGTGAGATGTTCCTCATTACCAAATACAGGCAGTCCCTTTGCGGTGTGTGCATGGCTGGCAGAACACACAGGTCTCTTCCTGTGATGATGTTGCCTAGAAGTGTGCTGTAGTAGGTGAGGCACTTAGATGGACCCACAGCTTTATGGACTATTCTGAATATAGACTGCTTTCAGAACTACTCACAGGTAGTTAACATACTACTTTGTAGGTGTTCAACCAACAATGACTTTTGTTAGTTTTAGTAGAAAAGTGGAGAGTGCTTGAATCATATAATGGGAAATGATAAAACTGGACTGTTGTTTTCCTGTTTGTTCATAGTTATGCCATCATTTTGACAACCAAAAACTAAATACCAGGTACCTTATTTGATTTTCTACTGCTTTGATAAAGCACTGTGACCAAGGCAACCTATAAAAGGAAGCATTTGATTTGAGGCTCATAGTATTGGAAGGTTAGAGTCCATGGTCCTCATGATAGGGCACATGGGTCAGACAGCAGGTATGATTGCTAGAAGAGTAGCTGAGAGCTTATATCTGACCCACAAGCTCAAGGTAGAGAGAACGCTAACTGTGGGTGGTATAGGCTTTGAAACCTTAAATCCCACCCCCAGTTACACACCTCCTCTAACAAGGCCACACCTCCTAATCCTTCCCAAACACTTCCACCAACTAGAGACCAAGTGTTCAAACACAGGAGCCTGTGGGAGCCATTCTTATTCAAACCACCACAGCAAGTCTTTGCCGAAAAGTTTTACTTGTCAGCATAGCATCTTACAATATAGTTAATATTTATTTCCATCTTGCAGATGAGGACTTTGGGGGTGGATGACTCTTCTGGTTCTTAACTCAGAATCACATGAGAAGTGGATCAGAATGTGATCTATTTGGCCCTAATACACATTGCTTTTGCAGTTGGTGCTATTGTACCATGTAGTCCCCTTATATACTTCATTTACTTGGCTCATTTTCAAGCAATTTGAAGTTCTCTAGATGTTTGATGCTAGTGCCTTGCCCAATGGATTTGTAATTGAGCCGGAGTTGATAATGTTTTAAATTCTTCTGGTTTATATGCTCATTAAAATGTTTGTTTAGGAGGGCTGGAGTGGCTAAGAACACATACTGTTCTTGAAGAATGGCTGGAGTTCAGTTTCTAGCACCTGCATGGTGGCTGTACCCTCTTGTAACTTCAGCTTCAGAGGATCCGATGCCCTCTTCTGGACTCCGTGGGTGTTTGCACTCATATGCATATACCCACACATAGACACATATAGACACATGATTAAACATGGTAAATTAAATATTAAACTGTACTTAAAGTTTAAAGCCACTGTGACTCTGTTGCTCCCCCCCCCCCCATTTTGTCAAGAAAATATGTTGGATAACTGAATAGAAATCTTATATCCCCCCCCCCTTTTTTTTTCTAGTCGGGGTAGGACTTGTGTGAAGAAGGAGTTGTTATGGAGTCTTAAGTTTCTATTGAGTAACTTTTTGGTGGGATGTGTTGGTCTAGCTTCATTTCCGGAAAGGATCTTTTTGACCCGGAAAGGGTCCATTGTCATGGGGATTCAGGCAGGAGCCTTAAGCACTTGCACATGTCCACAGTCAAGAGCAAAGGGAGAATTCGTGCACAAATCCCTACTGTTCAGCTTGCTGTCTCCAGTTTCCTATAGTCTAGGATTCTAAGTGGGATGCTGCCATTCCCCTGAGGAGCAGGTCTTCCTATATCAACTAGCACAATCAAGACAGTTCATCACACACATTCCCATAAGCCTGCTGGTTCTATAGACTCCCTAATGCACACGTACTTCCCAGATGATCCTAGATTCTGTCACACTGAAAATTAAAACTATCACACATATTTATCATGCTTGATAGTATACTTAAAATGTAATTGAAAGTGTTACATGTAAGGTAAGGTCTATATTGTAGCACACAAATGTGGATTTCATACCAGGACTCTTGGGTGAGGTGACTGAGTCTCACTTTACTGTAGAAGTTGGTGGTCGCCATCAGTGGGTTCATTAATAGCTATGTGTCCCTTGCCTCATGCTGTGTAGATGTCAATCTCACGCTGCCAAGGGACGAGATGGTTGTATTTATTACACTCACCATCAGTACAAACATTCATCCTGTTCTTGTCTTTTCTTTCTCTCCCACAGATGAACACAATGATGTACAGAAGAAAACCTTTACCAAATGGATAAACGCTCGATTTTCCAAGGTATCCAAGATGATGGTGGATTTTACTATGTGGTCAGTGCCCCCTTCTGACTTTAGCATAGCTAAAAAAGATGACCAGTTCCTTTAGCATGGTTAACCATGAAAACTCAGGCATCCTTTCTGCCCTGTGCAACAGTGATAGGCTTTTCCTCCTGTGAGTATGGCTAATAGCATTATCCATCCTCTCTCTCCTTCACCTGTCTGCTCTTTATCAGCATCTGCAACCAGTGGAACATAATCATTGCTATGCTCAGAATTGGGGGAAGGGGAGGTGTGGAGTATGGTAAAATGAGAGGTTTCACATTGGCTTTAAATGTGAAATAGTTATAGAAGGTAGGAATTCCCCCTCCCCCCTCTCCAAGTCTTACATGGGAACAGCCTTTGGGTTGAGTGACTCTAAGATAGGAACTTGAAGAAGAAAGGTTTCTTCGGTTATCTTTAAACTTCTCTGGAAGGTCCTTTTAAAGAGATTGGCTTATTTTATTTTAGATGTATTGCCTACTTGTATGTATGTGCACAGTTTTCATGAAGGCAACCTCAGAGGTCAGAGGAGGGCATCAGGTCCCCTAGAATTGGAGTTATAGATGGTTGTGAGCCATAACCTGGGTGCTTCAACTGAACTGGGCCCTCTGCTAGAGCAGCCAGTGCTCTTGTGTGGGTAGTAATCTTTCCAGTCTCTTGGATGCTCTTTTAGTTGAAAGTGTTCTGTATTTGCAAATTGTAAAGTCAGGGCCACCGACACTGGTGTTTCTTTGAGGGAAGGAGAGGCTGATTTAAGGTGACTTTAAATAGGGATACATTTCAAAGTTGCCCCATGTCTCACAGGTCAGGTACAATGGCACATGATACTTGGGAGGCTGCATCAGGAGGATCACTTGGCCCAGGCGTTTGAGGTCGGCCTGGACAGTATAAGGATACCCCATCTCCTAAGCAAAACCAAAGTGCATATCTCCAGACTCAGAGTTTATTACTTGACTGCGGTGTTTCTTAGGTTTTACAGCGTTTTGTTGAAGGTTGTTTTATCTTGCCCTTGAGAGTAGAAGGGGTGTGAAAATGGACAGATAGAGTAGTGAGGGTTGCAGGATTGTGGGTTAGGGAGCTGACTTAGTGTGCAAAGACACTTTCTGCCAATCCTCTCATCTTGAGTTCAATCCCTGGGACTCACGCAGTCGAGGGAGTGAACCAATGTCACCAAGTTCTCTTCTGACCTCTATGAATTCATTTCCCTCTCTTCCCCTTGCATATTGCATACCCACTTATACATACACATCTGTCAATAAATTAATAAGTAAGTGAATGCAATAGAATGAGTCACTAAGCGGTATGTGTGTACCTCTGTATGTGATCGTCTGCAAAACTGTGCGGAATCACGTCGTTGTTTCATATGTTATATATAAAAAGAATTCAGAGAGTGATGGAAGAACAGAAGTGCTTCATGACTGATGGCTTCAGGTGCCAGATTGTCTTACAGCATTGCTAGGTATGTTTGGTAAGTTTTAAATGGTTTGATTCTGTAGTGGCAAGGAGCCCATGACATGGACTTGACAGTATTCATAGTTCCGTCTCTGCATGTGTCACATTCTCAGCAAGGTTTAGTGACTGAGTGTGGCCAGAGTTGTTCCCTCCCTGCAATCTCCTGAGAGCTCATGTGAGTGGGATTATCCAGCCTGGTTATTACTGGGGTCATTGCCATTTTCTATGCTAGAACTAGTGAAGATGCGTGGTTTTCAGCAGTTTCACACACTAATTAGGGAAAGGAGTGCCCTAGTTTTAACATTTAAAGGTCATTTTCAGAGACTTGGGACACCTTGAATGAGGCAACCTTTAAAACTGGGTGAATTCTTTTTGCCTTACTGTTGAGAATGGTGAGCAGAAAACAGATGAATGAAAGAAGGAAGAGGGTATGGAATAATAGAAATAGCTGAGAAAGAATAAAGGAAGAAAAAATCACTATGGTGATAGTCTTGGCAGTTTCAGGGACCCAAGTAACACAGATTCTACGAGGACCACCCCTGGTTATTTAATGAAGTTGATATTTACATATGTGTATTCATAGAAAGGTGAAGAAGTCTCTTTAACTCATAGAACTGTGTTGTTCTTTTGTAGCATCACAGTGGGTTGTAATTCCATTTCTTTGTCCTCGGATGTTCAGAGTTCCTGCTGGGAGAGTCAGTTACTGGACTGAGCCTAGAGGGCTGGTTTTGGGCTCCCACAGAGACTGTGAAGTCTTGATTTGTTTAGAGAAAAGATCAAAGGAGGGATGGCCTTGAAAACTTACTTTGTCAGACTGTTTCCAACAGGAAGTCATTTATCTAAGATATGATGAGGATGTGACTGGAAGGAAGGGAATTCCATCCATGTTCAACAGACTTCATCCACGTTCTGTTTTCCTTCCTTCTGCTGACTTTAGTCTACCAGTGGGTAGGAGAGGGCACAGTGCATTTGTGGGCTTTGGGATTCCTATGCAGTTTAATACTCATTGGGATTGAAAAGCTTGCATTTCCATTTTTGTGTAGTCTCATTAAGCAATCCTGAAGCTAGTCTGTCTGACTTTCCATCCATCCATCCATCCATCCATCCATCCATCCATCCATCCATCCCTCATTTTAATCTATCATCCATCATTTTAATCTATCTACCTACCTACCTACCTACCTACCTACCTACCTACCTACCTAATCTATCCACCTATATACAACCTACCTGTCTATATCTCCTATATACACACAGATTGTTAAAAGAGAATAAACTTATTATTTTTCTTGTTTATCTAGGCCCTTTTGCATACATTTGGATGAACTCTGAAACATATTTATTTTGTGTGTCTGTTGGCTCTCTTCACTATGGGACCTCCACATAGACGCCAATGGTATCTTCTGCCTTTTAGGAATTTGTTTTAAAACCGATATATTGTTTGATATTTCATTTCAGGCTACCCCCCATCTAGAGTGTCTATGAGACACCATCTTGTTAATTCTACACTTGATCTTAGCCAAAAGGCCGAGAAGCGATCATCTTGTTAATTCTAATGCCTGCATGCATCCAGTATTCATTTACTCATTGTATTCGCTGATCAATATCTTCCGTTTCTAAGTTACTATTATGTATATTAGAAAAACTTCTTAAAGTTCTAAAAATGGGAAAAAATATTAGTGGGTACCTTGTTTGGCTCAGTCCTCTGAATTAACTCTACCTTCCATTACTTAGTACTTTAATTATTTCTTCTTCTTCTTCTTCTTCTTCTTCTTCTTCTTCTTCTTCTTCTTCTTCTTCTTCTTCTTCTTCTTCCTCCTCCTCCTCTTCCTCCTCCTCCTCCTCCTCCTCTTTCTCCTCCTCCTCCTCTTCCTCCTCTTCTTCCTTCTTCCTTCCTTCCTTCCTTCTTTCTTTCATCTTCTTTCTCTCCTTTCCCTATTATTATTATTATCATCATCATCATCATCACTATAATTACTATTGCTTATTATTTGGGGATGGGCACTCCTGTATCTCAGGCTGGCCTCAAACTTGCTTTGTAGCTAAGGATGGCCTTGAACTTCAGCACATATGCAATCAGACCTCATTTGTGAGATGCTGTGGTTTGGATTGGACCTAAATCTTCATGCATGGTAGGCAAGCACCCTGTCAACCTAGCTCCATTCTCAGCCCTACATTTTGTTATTTGAAAGTACATTACAGCTTGATACAAAGTAGATGATGAAAATTATCTCATCTATAGATAAATCTGTGTTATTTGGGTCTCTGAAACTTCAAAGACTATCACCATAGAGATTTTTCTTCCTTTATTCTTTCTCAGCTATTTCTATTATCCCATACCCTCTTCTTTCTTTCATTCATCTGTCTTTTGCACTCCATTCTCAACAGTGGGGCAAAAGGAATTCACCAAGTTTGTAAAGGTTAGCTGAAAAGGAATTCATTATTGCCATAGAGCAATTTATGCATTTTCGCACTACATTTGATTCCCTTTTCTGCCTGTAGATGCGTAGCTCTTTGAATTCTCCTTTGAAGTGATTGTGGTACTGTATGTGTTCCTCCAGTGAACAATATGTTAGTAAAGACTTCAGACCAGGCTAGTGCTACATTTGCCTGGGAGTTATCATTCCATCTTTTTGGGACCTTGTCTTTGAACATGTGGAGCACTATGACCAGCTATGGGCTCTTTCCCCTTTCCTCTCTTCCTTCCCAGCTTTGATGAAGTAGCTGGTGTGGCCTCAGAGGCCTGGTTGCCTCCTTTTCTTTTAGAGGGTGTTTAATGTTCTGCTCATTGTTAACTGCTTTTCTTTTGAAAATTAGAATTGTGTGTACTTAAGATGTATAGTGAGAGTTTGATCTCTGTTGACTTTCAGGCCCTTGGCCTGATTTGCTCCTAATTTCTTTGTTTCTGCTGCCACCTTCTCACCATTCTCCAGCCACATTGCCTGTGCTTTCAACCGGGCAGCTTTCTTTTCTTTTTTCTTTTTTCTTTTTCTTTTTTTTCCGAGACAGGGTTTCAGGGTTTCTCTGTATAGCCCTGGCTGTCCTGGAACTCACTCTGTAGACCAGGCTGGCCTCGAAGATATGTTTATATATTAAAAGATTATCCTTTAAAGTAGCTATAATTCAAATCATTATGAATGTTCACTTCCAGAGTGTACTGGCTGGCTTGGTGTGTACAAGCTGGAGTTATCATAGAGAAAGGAGCCTCCCTTGAGAAATTACTTCCATGAGATCCAGCTGTAAGGCATTTTCTCAATTAGTGATCAAGGGGGGAGGGCCCAGCCCATTGTGGGTGGTGCCATCCCTGGGCTGGTAGTCCTGTGTTCTATAAGAAAGCAAGCTGAGCAAGCCAGGGGAAGCAAGCCAGTAAGGAACATCCCTCCAATGGCCTCTGCATCAGCTCCTGCCTCCAAGTTCCTGCCCTGTGTGAGTTCCAGTCCTGACTTCTTTTGGTGATGAATAGCAGTGTGGAAGTGTAAAATGAATAAACCCTTTCCTTCCCAACTTGCTTCGTTTTTTTTTTTTTTTTTTTTTTTTTTAGATTTATTTATTGATTATATGTAAGTACGCTGTAGCTGTCTTCAGACACTCCAGAAGAGGGAGTCAGATCTCGTTACGGATGGTTGTGAGCCACCATGTGGTTGCTGGGATTTGAACTCCAGACCTTTGGGAGAACAGTCGGGTGCTCTTACCCACTGAGCCATCTCACCAGCCCCCTCCCAACTTGCTTCTTGGTCATGATTTTTGTGCAGGAATAGAAACCCTGACTAAGACAGTTTACTAAAGAAATGAGTGACAGTAACACAGACATTTTTTAAATATGTCTAAAACTATATGTTCAGAAAACAGCTAGAGACAGTTTTATTGGAAAGAGATACATAATAATATATTAATTTTATAATATATAAAATAATAAAGATATATAAATACAAAATATAATAATGTTTTGAGTACAAAATACCTAGTGTTATTTCATGAAAATAGATACAATAGGTTGAGATTCTTACTGTTTTTACTAAAAATGAAGAGAGTAGGCTGGAGACATGTCTTAGCACTTAAGAGCCCTTGCTGCTCTTCCAGGGGCCTTAGGCACAATGTGGGTACGGGAATTGAACTCAAGACCTCTGGAAGAGCAGCCAGTGCTAAGCTCTCTCTCCATCCTTCAGTAGAATTCTTCATCCTGACCCTCAACTACTTAATTCACAGGGAATGAAATTGACTTAAAGCTCCATGATTTTTTAGTTGTCTCCTTAATTAAGGATGAAGGGCTTGATCATATTGAATGATATGGATCTAAAACTATCTTTTCCTAGTAAGTATATGTGGCTATACAGAAGCTAAAAACAATTCCCTCACTGGAGGGAATATACTTAAGTGTGTTTCATGTTGGTGTATCTTCCCTAGCAGATGTCTGCCTATTATCCATGTACATAGCTGGAAGTACTTGTTAATTTGCCCGAGTCCACAATGTTTCAGAGCCCTGGGGTCCTGAAAGGCAGTCCACACTGCAGCCAGTCATGGTCTGATGTTTTATAGAGGTGAAGAGCAAAGGAGAAACTGGCTGCATAAAGGGTTAAGAAACACTTGCTCCTGGGTGTGCTGCTCATTTATTTATGGCCTCAGGCAAACCAGGAGGCAGTTTTAAGAGGAACTGTGTTTTATGTTTTTATCCATTAAACACCCCTGGTCATCGTTGCCTTGTAGTGCCCAGGAGTATAGCTGTGCAAGAATGTTAACGAAAACCCATGAGGTACCACTAATTTGTGAATTCCCTGCTCTCTGCTACACATTTCCAAATAGAAATAAGCCCTCTTGAGACTGTTGCATGGTGTGTAAAACACAGAGTTTTGGACTTTCTAGCTGTTGGAGTCTGATTTGCATGTGGCTCTCCCAGGGGAGACAGCAGAGCTGTTGGGCAATGTGTCCTGACTTGGAGCCTGTGCTTTCTTTGGCTCACTTTCAGAGCTGCTCATCTGGCAGAGCTGGGAGCCTACAAATTACAGAAGCTCTTTCTTCATCAGTGCAGTTAGGGGAAGAATATGCAAACTTGAAAATGCATAAAATGCATGTTTCTGCTTTCCTCCTTTTGAAAAGGCAAATTCCCATGGGTAACAATTGCAGACTTGAAATCTATATCCACTGAACAGGAGGCAGGGCTGTGAAGCATGGAGCCTGGATTCTGGTTGAGTTGCTGCTCACACGCAGTTCCCCTTTAAACAGTCTGGATGTGTGTGCCCTGCTGTTTTCTGCTCCTTGAATCTTGGGAGTTAATAGTCATAAAAATGGGATCTGGAAAAGAAGATGCTACAGAATGTGTGGTCAGAGCAGCTGGGAGCACCATCCCCCTGTAGATGGTTCATCTCCTTGTGAGTACTACCGGAGGCACTGTAGGCTTCCTTGAGCTGAACCACATGCTACCCATTGGGTGTGATACTCATTTCATGTCAACAGAGCTAATTATTTTAAGAGCTGTATGTACTTCTTCCTCCTCCTCCTCCTCCTCCTCCATGTATGAGTACACTGTAGCTGTCTTCAGAAACACCAGAAGAGGGCATCAGATCCCATTACAGATGGTTGTGAGCCACCATGTGGGTGCTGGGAATTGAACTTGGGACCTTTGGAAGAGCGATAGGTGTTCTTAACTGCTGAGCCATCTTTTCAGCCTCATATGTCTTCTTCTTAAAAAGACATTTCAATTTTTATTAATTCCCTAATACCAATGAGAAAAAAATAAACAATAAAATGTTTTCCATATTCTTGACCACCATTTTTAGGATACTCTGGTAGTACTTTTGTAAGCTAGCTAGCTTGCTTGCCTCTTTTTGCCTAAATTCTAATTGATTTATTTTTGATTAAAAATAATTAGGTTTTGTTTTATTTCGTGTATGTGTGTGTGTGCTTACATGACATGGAGATCAGAAGACAATGTGTTGTATCACTTCGTCCCTTTGACCATATGGGTCCTGAGGACAGAATTCAGGTTTTCAGTCTTGGCTGAACATGATTTTGGATAAAAGCATTTGAGCTATTAGCTGACCCCATGTGACATTTTTAAGAATTACATTTTCATTTAATTGTGTGTGTGTGTGTGTGTGACAGAGCACACACATGATGTCATGAAGGCATTCATGTGTGTGTGTATACTTGTGTACTGGTCACAGAGTTTACAATTCCTTAAGAGACTTGCTATTGACTAACCCTATATTTCCTTTGGATGTGGCCCTGCCCTACTTGGTGATTGCCTGTCATTCATCTTATGACTCAGTATGCTTGTAGACAAGACTTTGCCTGGTGTGATGGTCTAGAAAATTACCAGTGCTGCACAGGCCAATTCAGATTTTCAACTTGTCTTATAAACAGGAAGCCCTGTCAGACAGCAAGTCTTGATTTCTGCATGGTCATGCTGTGCTGGCACAGAACAGGGAGCACCTGCTGTCCATGTGTGACGAATGCCCGTCAGACATGCTTCCCTTCGTCATGTCATCACATGTGTGAAGCCTGCTCCCTACAGTTGCCTCTACCTCTCCTCTTGCTTAGCAATGATTGGTAGCATCTTTGCCCAGATGCTTTTAAATGCCATCGCACTCATGTCCCAGGAAATAGTATTGATGTTGCAGTTCTCTTGTCAAAATAGTGGGCCCAGGGCTGGTACTGAGATTGTCCAAAGATGGACTAGTAGAAAGGGGTGAGAGTGGGGGCCAGTCCTAATTAGGCAGTCTAGGACTACAGCCATCATGCTTCTGTTTATTAGGCTTTGAAAGAAAAAGGAGATGCTTAGAGAGATGGCTTGGTGGTTAAGAACACTGGCTCCTCCTACAAAGGTCTACAGTTTGGTCCCCAGCTCACAACAATTCTGGGAGATCCATTGCCCACTTTTGGCTTCCATGGGAACAGCATGCATGTGGTTCACAGACCACATAAAGGCAAGAGACCCATTCACATAAAATAAAATAAAAATAATTTAAAAAGTAAAATGGGACACAAGCGTTATCTTCCCCCCAAGTTCAAGATTGCTCTTCTTTACTGTTTTGTGTTTATTAGTAAGCAATGAAAATGGCCCCATAAGGAGACTGGAGAGAGTGACGTGAACTCAGCATTTTGCCAGGACTAAGGCACAAAGGGGATATTCAGCAAATATTTATGTGATTGGGTTATTAAACTGTAGTTTCTCTGCCAAAGAAGTTGCTACAAGTCAGTCTTTGCACAGATTTAAATGTGAGGTTGATGTTCAAGATGAATCAGTGCTTATTTTTATTAAAAGATGACTTTTGACATTTCCAGACTTGTTCCCAGAGCCGATGTTTACAGCCCGCATCACAAAAAACACCAGAGATGCTTTACAGTGGGCTGCTGGGAAATGGTGCCTTAGTTTAGTACAGTGTGGCGATTTATGTTGTTGTTCTGAGAAGCTGATATCTATCTATATCTATATATCTATCTATATATTCATATATCTATATCTACAGCTACATCTATAATCTATGTCTATATATCTGTATCTCTCTAGATTTCAGTCTCTACTAATTTATATCTATCTATATCATCTACATTTCTGTCTATCTTTATCCCAACCCTGCAATTAAAATGCTTGCTCCCTTATTTATCGCATTGTATGCCTTGGTAATATTTATTGACTCAAATGTTGAGAAAATGGACTTGGAGCCAGGTTTTGTAAGATCAGATCCTGGTTCTGTCTCTCACTTGTTATGCCACCTTTAGGTCTCAGTCTCTTCACTTGTAAAATGGGAATGTTGAAGCTGTTCCCTTTAGAACACTGTTAGGAAGAAAGAATATGTATAAACAATGAATCTAAATCCATACAATTCTCAGAACTTAACCCATGCACACAGTAAATGCTGGCTGTTATTGTGTTAGAACATTTTACTACGTCACTGTGTGGTTTTGCATGGTCTTCAAGTTAAAATCATTTTTATATTTACAGAGGAGCAACATATTATAATTTGTGTTAATGCTATGAAATTTGGACTTCAGTGTTCATGAAATTAGAACAAAGTTGTCTTCCAGTTGGCTTACTCATTCTTGTATGATTAATGACTGTTTTCACATTACAACAGAGCTGAGTAGTTTCAACAGAGACCACACAGCCAACCAAGTCTAAAATCTGTACTGACCTGTCCTTACATAAGAAGCGTTCTGCCCTCCTGTGTAGAACAAGGGCCCTGCTTACACACCAGCTACTTGTACATATTAGGCGGGGACATGTCCTCTTGGGTACTACTAGTCCTTTCTGTGTTTATGTGGAACATTTGGAAGTTGCATGTGTCAGGGATATTTAGTGTTTTGTAAGGACAGTCTAAGTGTGCGCTGAGTGTACACACTGTGAGTGTGTGTCTGTGAGTGGGTGCATGCATGTGTTAATTTTCTTTTCTTGTAGTGCTGGGGGTTGTATCCTGGGCATTGTAATTGCTAGGCAAACCTATCTGTGGACTACATCTCTGGCTTCTGCTCAGGCTGAGTTTGGACTTTCTGTGTAGACCTCAAATTGTAGTTCTCCTGACTCAGCCTCTTGCATGCTGGGATATGTGCCGCGGGTATGGGTTCCATGTATGTTTTTCCCCCAGCACATTTTCAGTCCGTGTACTATTGCTAAAAATATATACACACAGGTGTGTAGAGTTTCTTACTCTCACGGACAGTTCCTTCTTCAAGGAGTCAAAAGTCTTTAAAACTCGCAAAGACGGTGTGACTAAGAAGCTGCCGAGTGTACAGAGTGAGATCTCGGATGGCCAAGGTGCAAAGGGAGACCTTTTCTCAGAATGAAACAAAACTGAAGTCAAAAACCAAAAACTCAGTGGATAAACTACCAAGAAAACACTTTTCTAGTGTTTTCATGCTGAGGCAGCTCGTTAACATTTTCCTGTGAGACAGTGCTCTGGACAGAGCAGAGAAGAACAAGGGGACAGCCATGCCTGTGCTTAAAGGACAGGAACGAGCTAGTCTCAAGTAGAGTATTTTAATATTTTTCACCATTTTAATTGTAGGAATGGGTGGAAACTAGTACTGTGGTTTAAAGATTGATGGCTTGCTGACAGAATACTTGCCTGTCCTTGAGGGAATGGTTTTGGTGCTGGGTAACTGGATCCAGGGGCCTGAGAGTTTGACAGAGCCCAGAAGCTTGCTTGTTTATTGAGACAGCATTTTTCTGTGTAGCCCTGGCTGTCCTGGAACTTGCTCTGTAGACCAGGCTGGCTTTGAACTTACAGAGATCCACCTGCCTCCCGAGTGTTAGTTAAGGACATCACACATAAGTTTTACAGCACAGATTTTGAGTTCCTTGTGAGAGTCCAGGCACCATCTCTTACTCTTTCCAGGGGAGCCCTATCACCTTCCTTGTCTGCCATTCTGCAGGGATTTGGGGTTCTGTCTTAGAGAACTGTCAGTGTACCACACCCATGTGTGGGAACACGGAGGGAAGGGCGCACATTCACGACACATTCTGTATAGCTTGTCGTCAATATAGCATTCTGTATAGTGATCGTCTGAGACTGAGAAACAGAAGGAAGAAACCCGTGAGCCTTCTGTTTAAGGGAAAGGGGGACTCTGGTCATCCTTGCGTTTATATTTGACTTTTACAGGGACAGAACTGCATCTTCATGTTTTTTTTTTTTTTTTCCCCCAACAGAATATTCTAGAGGAGCCTTTCTTTTTTTTTTTTTTTTTTTGGTTTTTCGAGACAGGGTTTCTCTGTATAGCCCTGGCTGTCCTGGAACTCACTTTGTAGACCAGGCTGGCCTCGAACTCAGAAATCCGCCTGCCTCTGCCTCCCGAGTGCTGGGATTAAAGGCGTGCGCCACCACGCCCGGCTTTTTTTTTTTTTTTTTTTTTAAGATTTATTTATTGATTATATGTAAGTACACTGTAGCGGTCTTCAGACACTCCAGAAGAGGGAGTCCGATCTCGTTACGGATGGTTGTGAGCCACCATGTGGTTGCTGGGATTTGAACTCCGGACCATCAGAAGAGCAGTCGGGTGCTCTTACCCACTGAGCCATCTCACCAGCCCTAGAGGAGCCTTTCTTAAACTTGTTGCCTGTTAAACAATTGGATTATCTGGATGTGAGGGAAAAAGAGTGTGCCATTAATGGCAACTTTTGGAAGTCTTAGTTTGCAATGGAGCCTTTCTGGCATCTGTGTTATTTCCACATAGGTGTCTCCCGTA
Source organism: Mus caroli (assembly GCF_978045245.1). Taxonomy (NCBI): domain Eukaryota; kingdom Metazoa; phylum Chordata; class Mammalia; order Rodentia; family Muridae; genus Mus; species Mus caroli. The sequence goes on along the minus strand of NW_028227264.1, from coordinate 9,848,697 downwards.
TTCTGTGTGAATTGTTTTTGAATAGGAAAGGTTCCCACAAGTTACCATTTCTGTGAATTTGGGACTGAGAAGATACTCATTCCATAAGTCCCCTCAGATATTATCGAAAATTTATGGTTCTTTCAGAGAAGATTATTTTATGTGTCTGAATGTTTTGCCTGCATGAATGTATATACACCATGTGTATTCCTGCTGCTTGTACAGTTCATAAGAGGGCTTTGGGTCCCCTGGATCTAGAATTGTGGATGGCTGTGAGTCACCACTTGGTTACTGGGAACTGCACCTGAATCCTCTGCAAGAGCAACAAGTGATTTCAATTGCCAAGCCATCTCTTCTGCCTCAATAGTACTTTTTATAATAATAGAAAGCATGAAGGTTTTGCTTGTGGTATAACTGATAATAATACTGGATTAACCATTTGAGGTTTTTGTTTTGTTTTGTTTTGTTTTTCAAGACAGTTTCTCTGTATAGCCCTGGCTGTCCTGGAACTCACTTTGTAGACCAGGCTGACCTCGAACTCAGAAATCCGCCTGCCTCTGCCTCCCGAGTGCTAGGATTAAAGGCATGCACTACCACACCCAGCTTCCATTTGAGTTTTTAACAAACAAGTGAGTGTGTAAAGACCAGGTAACATGACTAAAGTTTGTGGCTAGTGTACAGCACAACCTGCTTGTGTCAAAGGCCACTGCTAGATATCAATAATTGTCTGATATGGGGAAATAGTTGAATTTGCTTCACTTTATCATAAGCTTTGACATATTATTTTGTTGTACGTTGGAAAGTGAATGCTAGTAGGTGGGGTTCCCTTAGATAACTCATTCTGTTCTATGGACTTGACCTCTTTATCTTTCTCTTTGCTGTGTAAGACATGAGAGAAGTATTCAGTGTCTCTCAAAAGTGGCATCTGAGCTCATCTAGTCTGCTTGTTGCTGTAGTTGGTAGAGATAATCTATATGTCCCCAACACAGCGGCAAACTGAAGATATAGCTGTATTTCAGAGACAGGGTCCAGCTTATTCCCCACTGTTTCTGTGGTGGGCCACGTGTTCCCTCCTAGAGCCTATGAACTTTTAGGATACATGCTAAGAATTCTTAACAGATTGCACACTATAGTTATTCAAAGCCGAGTAAGGATTCGGTAGGAGGATCAGGGAACCCTTCTTCTCTTGTCTCAAATTTAAAGTCTTGCTTCATATGGAACGTTTTTTTTTTTTTTTTTTTTTGTTGTTGTTGTTGTTGTTGTTGTTGTTTTTTAAAGTGATCGCAAAAAGATAGTTCTTGATTATGTAATATCTAGGCTTGGCAGGGACGGACTTTTAGCTCTCTATCCTTCATATGAAGAAGTGACAACATCCAAGACCATTACAGATTTATTACATCATGGTTTATGATTTTTAGTACATTCTCACATCACATTATACTTTTTGGTATTTAAAATAGCTGGTGCCTTAAGGGAGCTCAGGTAACTGATTAAGTCTCAGTGGGTAGTTCTTGGTCAGACTGTGTTTGAAACTGAGACTCTTGTTTTTTCTGTGCAGGAATTGCCTTGTGTTTGTGGACTGGGACCAAACACGGCCAAAAGTATTTTAAATGTTTTCATTTTTATTACATTTCTATATTTATTAGCATGTACATACACACTCTCACTCATGGCATGGTGCACCTAAGACAGATGGTGGGATTTCTTCTCTCTCCCCACTGCGTGCATTCTGGGGATTGAGCTTGGGTCATCACGGTCACCAGAAAGCGTATTTGCACCTTGAACCATCTCACCAGCCTCAATGTGGAACTTCTGATCCTGAAGTCGACCTTAGTTTTCTTCTTCTTCATTGCAGAGTGGGAAACCGCCCATCAGTGATATGTTCTCAGACCTCAAAGATGGGAGAAAGCTCTTGGATCTTCTCGAAGGCCTCACAGGAACATCATTGGTGAGAGGACATCTCTGATCATTTTCCTCAGACAGGGTCTTGTTTCCCTCAGGCTAGTTACAACCTAACTGTGTAGCTGAGGCTGCCCTTGAACTTCTGATCCTTCCACCTCTCCATCCTCCCAAGTACTGAGTTGTCCACCACAGCACATTTGGGCAGTGCTGAGGTTGGAACACAGGGCTCCATGCATGATAGTGAAACACTACCACTTGAGCTATGTCTCTAGCCTGTAGGCGAGGACGGCCATCTCTGAGAATGTGGCTGATGGAGTGCCTCTGGCACTGTTGAGATTGGGAGATTCCCTCTGGGTACTAAATTGTGAAGCCTGAGTACTGCACCCTCTGTCTGCCTTCCTGGCCGAGGCTGGGCAGCTTCAGGCTAAAGCCGATATCTCTCATGAGATTCCCTGGCCCATGAGGTAGAAGGAAGATGACTAGCTTGTCATGCCCTAGGTGGCACACTCTTCTCATGTGACTTGGAGTTAGGGACAATGTCTCTTTGCTCTGTTGTTCCTACATGGGCAGGAGAAAGCAGGCAGTCTTTTCTGCTGGTTTTTTTTTTTTTTCTGCCTCTGGAGAAGTTTAAATAAAAAAGCTTTGTCTGACAGAATTGATTCTCAAATGTGTCTACCTGCCTGTGAAGAGTAACTAGAGCAATTTTGAAAATGCTGAATTCCTGCCACAGCCTAAGTCCTTTAAATCACTGTCTCATGTGGGGGCAGGGAACTGCCATGCCTGTTTGAATGTCTCCTGGATAATTTCAGTAGGCATGCTGGTAAGTGAGTCCGTGTTTCAGGGCGTTCTTAGTGAATTTCTATCCTGTGGTACCCAGGCTGGGTGACATGGATGCTGACCTGCTATTCTGCTTCTGTTTCTGTGTCAGAGTTTGTCAACACATGAAGGAATGGGGACTGTTTCTTGGTTTTTGTTTGTTTGTTTTATTTTGTTTTGCTTTGCTTTGTTTTCCAGCCAAAGGAACGTGGTTCCACAAGGGTGCATGCCTTAAACAACGTCAACCGAGTGCTACAGGTTTTACATCAGAACAATGTAAGTAACATTTAGGGTTCTCAGCTGCTGCAGGCATTGTTGTTTGCTGGGAAGCCTGCTGGTTGCTGTATATATCAGTTGATGCTTGGCAGTGTTTCCTCTTGGTGGGAGTTTTGAATTCGTTCTGTGAGTGATGGATAAGTCACATGCCTTTTCTGATGCTCTCATTGATCTGTAGGATAAATAATACGTTTTTGAGTTTTGCATTGATCCAATTCCTAAAATGAAAATTTTATCCTCATTTATATTGCTGTATAAATATACTTACTCAAAAGGTTTGGGCCGGGCGTGGTGGCACACGCCTTTAATCCCAGCACTCGGGAGGCAGAGGCAGGCGGATTTCTGAGTTCGAGGCCAGCCTGTTCTACAAAGTGAGCTCCAGGACAGCCAGGGCTATAAAGAGAAACCCTGTCTCGAAAAACCAAAAAAAAAAAAAAAAAAAGTTTTGGAGTTCGATGGTGACGCTGTCCCAAGAATTTAATTGTTGTGTTATTATTTTGTTCTGACAGGTGGACTTGGTGAATATTGGAGGCACGGACATTGTGGATGGAAATCCCAAGCTGACTTTAGGTTTACTTTGGAGCATCATTCTGCACTGGCAGGTGGGGACCTTCCCAGTCACCTTGAGACAGACCTTGTATTATTTTCTCTGTTCATTTTCTACAGCTGTCAAATCGAAGTTCCACAAACTGCTCGGCTGGAATAGGAGGTGTTTATTGCCTCAGAATCCTCGTGTCTGCGAGTCTGCAACCCAAGTGCCAGCAGAGCTGAATCTTCTCAGCAGCTCCTTGTCTTTCTCCTAACTTCGAGTTGGCTGTAAACTGGGGTGTGCTGGCTTAGGCAAGCGTAGTCTTCATGACACACTCTCTGTGTTGGTGTCCAGGTTTCCCTTTGTTCTTTGGTATGGTCATCAGTCATACTGTGTTTGAAGGCCACCCTCCTCTACTGTGGTTGCACCTTAAATAGTTCTGTGTGCAGCGGCCCTACTTCACACAGGGCTCATTTTTAAGGTGCTGATGTTATGGCGTTAGATATGAATCTCCAGAGAACACGTCGAATTTACAGATTCCCAATGGACAGTGTTGGCAGCCTGATAGAGATTTTTGGCAGAGGAGAAAAAAAGGTGTTTCATATTTCATTGAGAAAACTGCTTTACTTTCAGACTCATAGGAGGTTGTAGGAGTAGCCTAAGGGATTTCCAAATGCCGTTCATTCAGATTCCCCGAATGTTAACACTTACCCGCATTTCCTGAGCTCACTCTGGCGTTCTCTCTCTGAGTACTTTGGATGCTCTTTCCTTTTATAAAACACCAAATACACTTCCCAAGCTTCTGTCTAAAAACATGGATTAAAAAAAATAAAAAAGAACTCTACTGTATAGCCACAATACCATTAACATACAAATATAAAATGTGTACCATTACCATGTGTTACTGTGTTATCACAATCATTAAATACCAAAATGATAGAGTTGTTAAAGTCAGGAAGATGATTTTGGGATAGTGGAGTTATCTAGAGGTCTCATGGAGGTTTGGCTCACCACGTCAGTAGTATACCCCTGGGAGCGTAGCTCAGCGTAGACAGTAGGCATGAGGTTCTAGGCTCAGTTCCCAGTAGCAGTGGTGTAGAGGGAGGGAGGCAGGATGATAAGCCAGGAAGACAGTAGGTCAAGATCATGAGTGACGCTCATTGGGTTTCTCTCTGGTATCTCTTTAACCTGGGACACTTTCGGAGCCTTTCTTTTCACGGTGCTGATGTTTTTGAAGAACATTGAACTTTATACAATGTCCCTGGGATTGACTGCCCACCAGCACGTTGGATCCAGCTTGTTCCTTGTATAGACTTGTTACAGGAGAAGTGTTGGATTTTCTCAGTCACTGTGGCAGGGTCATGTGCTGCCAACTATCTCTCTCTCTGGCCATATTTACTTAGCTTAAGGTGGTATTTCCCAAGTTTTTCTCCATTGTAAGGTGACTGTCCCTTGTTATTAAGTGTATCATGTTGGGGCGTACTTAGTGACAGTATAAATGTTTAGTTAATTGCCCAACTTGAACCATTAGCTTTAGCAGCCATTCATTATTATTACCCAAATCATTAAGATCCTTGGCAAATAGTAAGTTTCTGATGCCATTGTTCCTTCTACAATTATTAGCTAGCTCTGTTTATAACAAAGAATCTGTTTTTATCAGTGTGTCAACCATCCATCCATCCATCCATGCATCCACCCATCCACCCACCCACCTGTTCATCAACGTATTATGGGCTTTTGTATAAGTTTATTAACTTTTACTAATATTATTCATCTTAATATGGTGATTGTCTTAGATTCGACTCCTTCTGATCCCTTACATTGGCTAAAGGTCCTTTTGATAGATCTCTGTCATTCTCTGAGGACTTTCTTATGCATATGGATACATATTGCTTTAGGATAATAACAAACTGTCAGTTCTTAAGAGTATAATTATTGCTATCAGGAAAATCACTTAATTCTTTGCGTTATAAGCAGGTGTGGGTCTTTCTGCACAGGTGAAGGATGTCATGAAAGACATCATGTCAGACCTGCAGCAGACAAACAGCGAGAAGATCCTGCTGAGCTGGGTGCGGCAGACCACCAGGCCCTACAGCCAAGTCAACGTCCTCAACTTCACCACCAGCTGGACCGATGGACTCGCGTTCAACGCCGTGCTCCACCGGCACAAGTGAGATGTCTTCTGGTCTGCAAATCTTACCTCCTCTCTGTGTCTTTTTTCTACTTCTCTTCCCCATAGTCCCTTCGGCTACCTCTGCTGCCCACATTGCTCATGTTGAAAAGCATCAAGGAAAGCAATACCATAACAGATCAACCACCGGATGTCTCTTTTGGACTTCAGGGCTGGAGTGCAAAGCCCATGGTGTCTCCTACACATTTATAAACTAAGAAGTGTAAGATAATTGACATAGTTCACTCCCACTCATCTGGCCCTAACCAGTAACACACACAAAGAGTTGTGTGTAGCTTTTCTTCTGATAGCAGAAGGACAACTCTGTTTATTGTGTTACCCATGTTTACAAAGAGCTATACAATTTTCTTATGAAATCTCATAAACGAGATTCTAACTTGTATGTAAGAATTTAATACAAAAATCGCCATTATACCCCAGAAGAATAAACAGCCTGAAATAACTTTCTAGTAAAAAATCACATCACTGTATGAATACAGAGCTATAAAATGGAGTAGAATCATTATAGTTGCATGTAAAGGTGCCAGCATTGGACTGTGCTAGATATACAAGAACAAGCTCTTAGAGCTTCCATCCTGGAGGTGCTAAGAGCTGAGGAAGAGCTCTCCTGTATAGACCGGTCTGACAACCAGTTGAGCTGACACTGCAACTGAACATGGGGTATGGGACAGTTGGTTAATCATGTAAATATGTGCCTTGACACACCAGACAAGTAATTCTGCATCCCTCAGAGATTAAGTGCCAAAAGCAGGAAAAGTGGATCATGTTTTGCTGCTGTTATGAATTATTAATTCTCTCATTTAATCCCCTGAATGTTCTTGCCTGCTATATACAAATGAAGTACATGCTTCTGTACTTATGCTCTACATTTCACTAAGTTTATCTCTGCATAATATAGGTTTGGCTTTCTTTGTTTCTTACTTTTCTTTCTTTTTTAATCTTTGCTGGTAGATTGTTAGGTGGGGATGGCTGAATTTAGGATAACCTTAAAATGTGTTAATCCTTTTCCCCTTCCCCTCCTTTTCTTTATATGATTCTGTTCTTCATGTAGTATTGTTTCAAATTAGTGACAGTGAGAAGAATGCTTGATACCAAAGCAATGCTTTTAATATTTTTTACATAGGATCGATGCGTGCTATAGATTTAAGTTTTGGTATTTTGATTTGTTATGGGGTTAAAGACCCTTTCCCTCTTGTCTTCTCCCGCTCTTTTTCTGTCATCTTGAGGATCCTGTCCTGTCCTGTTAAGAAACAGTTGCATTTATCTATTACCCTTTGCCTTTATTGGCTCTTTGATTCAACAAATAGATATAAAGTGTCTTGCACCAGACACAAGGATACAGCAGGAGCAAAACAGACAAACATCTCAGTTCCTTCTAACTGGAGACAGAGATTTATTTAGAAATGTAAATTATAGCTGGGCATGGTGGTGCACATATGATCTCAGAAGTTGGGAAGTAGAAAGATCAGGGGTTCTGGGTCATCCTTGGCCACCTGTGTAACTATTTTGAGGTCAGCATGGACTACATGTGGGAGTCTTTGTCTCACAAAATGTGTGTATGGGGATGTGAAGACATAGAAATGGTAGACAGGCTAAAGAAAAAGACGATAGATGAGAGGGAAGAGGCGTCTGACATGGGGGAGGCTGGTGGCTGTGGTGGCTAAGAGACAGAGGAAGAGGTAGAAAGGAGAACAGGGGTTAGGGAAGGGGAGACCAGTCTCAGGGTGCATGTAAGATACAAGAGTGAAGTGCAAAGAAAGGGACCAACTTTTAGGTCTGTCAAGCCAGTGATACTGTCCACGATGTGAGGCTGGAAAAAAGACAAGATGTAAAGGAAAACTAGTTTTCATGGAGAAAGATGAACGGAAGGGAACCAGCCCCCTTTGCACCTCTGCTTTAGGATAACTAAGTCCAGTTGCACCTGGAGTGTCGGTGTGCTCATCTTAGTCTCTTCTGGTGTCTCCGTCTGCAGCCCAAGCTGAACTGAAACTGGCTATGTGGATGAGGCCAGCTTTTAATTGGTGACCCTCTTGTCTTAGAACCCTTAGAACTATAATATCAGGAGTGTACTTTTGTCCTAATTGTGGAATTTAGTCCATTAAAATCATTAAATTTGTAAAGCTATAAAATCATAGAATCCATTAATTTTTAGAATTTAGTCCATTAAAATAATTGATTTGGTAACTCATATATTTAGGTTCATTTTTACCACTCTGTTGGAGCTTATTTCACCTCCTGTTTCTGTATCATTTTCTTCCCCGGTCTTCTCTGTATCCATACATCTCCTTTACTCATACTATATGGGAAACACTGTACACTCAACTGTGCCAAGAACTTGAGATTTTCTTACTTACTGTTATCGTTGTCATACATGTTACTTTTAGATTTTACAAACTTGAGATGCAAAAGATACAATTTAAAATAGCACTCACAAATTAAAAAAAAAATTGAAGTGCAATGAATTATGGTGCTATCTACATTGTTTCCATTATATTTTTCTGTCTCTGATTTCAGACCAGATCTCTTCAGCTGGGACAGAGTGGTCAAAATGTCCCCAATTGAGAGACTTGAACATGCTTTTAGCAAGGCCCACACTTATTTGGGAATTGAAAAGCTTCTAGATCCTGAAGGTAAGGTTGAGAACTTGAATCTGCTATGTATAAGTTTGTTACATAAAAACCTGTTGAGCTTGATTCTGCTTTCTAATTTTGAACACCTTGAGCAGTGATGATGTTTTTCTTTTTTACAAAACACTATGACAATTAAGGGCTCCTCATTTTACAATATTGGCCATAATTATATCTTTGTGTTTGTTTTCCTACTTTTCTGTGTGTAGTATGTGTGGCTGTTGTGAATGAGTGGAGTGGGTGTGTGCACATATGTGAATGCATGTGTGGGCCAGAGGAGGGAATCAGGTGTCTTTACCACTTCCCACCTTGTCTTTTAAGACATGGGCGCTGTCAGCTGGGCTGACTGGCAATGAGCCTGTGGGGTCCATCTCCCATCTCTCACAAAGCACTTTATTGCAGTAAATCTTTTGTCCTGTTTGTAGCCTTTAGACAGCAGGTTAATGATTTCACCAGATAAGAGTTAACTTGTATCAAGTAGGATTGGAAAAGTCTAGGAATACCTACTTGCTAAAGAAATAATTCAGTTTGGTTTCTTGGAATGCATGTACGTGTGAGCATTTGTGTATGGTTTGAAGACTTTAATTACAACTTTAGGTTTGAATTCTGCCCACTCTATTGTGTGAGTGAAGTCTGTGCCATATTTTAAATGGCTACATGAGTAGCTGCCTTAGAGCATTTTGAGACAGTTTTTTGTTTTTTTAATTTGTTCTTGAAGGCAGGGTCTTAGTTAGTATGGAGCCCAGGCAGTCTTCAAACTCATGAACCTCCTGCCTCAGCCTGTCAGGAGCTGAATTGCAGTATGCATTATCATGCCCACCTTATGGAAAACTTAAGAACCTGAGGCTAAATAAGTCTTCATCTCTGTCTCCTATTTTGTGATCTGCAGCAGCAATTTCCCGAGCGGCAGCATTATGGAGATCACAAATGAGGCATTGTTTCTGGGTACAAGAACAGTTACTTTTTACTTGGTATCGAGCAGTCCACACGTTTCTGAGTCATCTTTTCTTCTGCTTTTAGATGTTGCTGTGCATCTCCCTGACAAGAAATCCATAATTATGTATTTAACATCTCTGTTTGAGGTGCTTCCTCAGCAAGTCACGATAGATGCCATCCGAGAGGTAGAGACTCTCCCAAGGAAGTATAAGAAAGAATGTGAAGAGGAAGAAATTCATATCCAGGTGCTGGCTCATTTTTCTTGAAATTTCTCATTTTCCGTGCCTGTTTGATTTCTCCCAGGTCAAACTTGTGCAGGGTGTTTTCTGAACATGTGTGTTTTTTTTTTCTGAGTTCCGTTTTTTATGAAACAGGGAAGTGTTTTGTTTCTCAAGGTGAGTAGCGTCTGGGACTGTTGATCATGGTGCTGTGTGGTACGCTAAAAGCTGTACTATGGAGTCAACTGGATGCTGAGTGGTGGATTCTATTTATGCTGAGAGGCCAAGGCATTGACCTGGTGTGGGGAATGTTTTCTCTCATGTTGTCCTGGGTAATTTTTGTTAAGTAGCAATTTTGTTTCTGTTTGTGGTCCGTTAATAGAGAACTTTTGCCCCCAATATCTTCTCATAAGGATTCTCAAAATATCAGCCTTACTTTCCCTTTCCCCTTGAAGAGGCACTGTACCATAAATCATTCATCAGATTTTTCCAGAAATGGGCTAACAGATGTTTTCACCAGCAAATAAATGAGATTTTCCTAAGGAGATATGAATAATGGATTTTTTTTCTTTCTCCATTAGCCTGGCTTGACTCAACCCATATTTTGTCTCTTTGTGATTTTTGTCTAAAATCCCATTCTTCTTCATTCATAAAAGGAAGACCGTTCAGATTTTCAAAGACACACATTTTAGCAACTGAGTCCAGATGTTCACACAGGCGCTAGGGAGAAGGCTCAGTCAGTAAAGTGCTCTATGTCCAAGCCTGAGGATCTGAGTTAGGATGCCCTGCATGTACATAGACAGTGGGTTTGGTGGTCTCCCTGTATCCTGATGCTGGGAGCCAGGCATGGGCGGGTTAGCGGAACTCATGGGTCAGCCAGCGTAGTAGGGTCAGTGAGCTCCACCCTCAATGAGAGACACTGTCTCAGTGAAGGAAGGGAGGTGGTGAGTGATTGGAAAGTACACTAGATATCAACCTCTGGCTACCTCATGTGTGTGAACACACATGCTTACACACCACATAGATATACACATATGAGGAAAAAGAGGGGGTGAGGATTGCAAATTTGTAAGAAGTGTATTTTGGATGAGTGTGTGCCCTGGAGCTTACATGTCACCCTCTGGTACTTGGATGGGGGCAGTGACTTGGCCTCTTGACCGTTGTGGTTAATCGTACCTCCTTGGTAAAGGCAGCACAAAGAATACTCACTTGCCAAGCCCGTTTCTCTGTCATTACCATAGATTTCTCTCCAGGTTTGTTTTGACATTCTCATTTAGCAAATTTGCTTTTATTTTTTTTAAAGTTACTCAATTTTCCAATTATAATAATCTTGAACATATCATCTTTCTTCCCTATTTTTATGAGATTTGAAGAGTTTACTTACTCTTTTAGATTTTGGGTGGCATGTGGTAATCATTTTATTTTTATCCATTTCACAAAATGTTTTTTTAGAAAAAGGAGAAAAACACCTTATTGAATAGGAAACGGGAGAGATGGGGCCTGATTGTGAATCCTGGTTTCTTTTTAGTTTTGATCATCAAATAATGCAGAAGGAAAACCCTTAACTACTGCAAATTGTTTACCTTGGCTCCTGGACACTGCTTTGGCTCAATGATGTACCTTCACTGGGTGGCTAAGATGGTTCTCTGGGCTTTCCTGTGGGTCTTGCCTCTTGCATTTAGAGTAATTTCTTCACTGGACTGATTTATTTTTGTTAAAAGAGAAGATATTTCAATTCTTAGTGTTAAGGCTAGCCTCTCAAAAAGGAAGGGCCATTAAGATGGTTCAGTTGGTGAAAGTGACTGTTTGTTCTGAAGCTTGATGGTTGAGGTTAGATGCGTAGAACTCACAGAATGGTAGGAGAGTGCACTATATAATTGTTCACCAGCCTCCGTATGTACGTATATACTCACACAGTAACATAGCAAATCAGAGGAAAAAGAAGTGGATTTTACTTATTTTATGGTATTTAGCTAAAACAATCACTTCTGCTTAGCATGCAAGGTTGGCATGGTAAGAATTTCAGAAACCAGTTTCTATTTGTTAATGACTGAGTGGTTTAATGCTCACGTTGTTTATTGTATGCTTTTATTGGTAACTTAGAGGCTCAGTTCCATTAAGTGAGGGAATGATGTGGTCAAGTCTTGATTGTCTCCTCGTTGGTTTGTCTTGCCGTCCACTGTTCTCTAAGGAATGCTGACTGCCGTTCAGCCTTCTCTCTGACTCCTCTTTCTTCCACCATGCTGAGTAGCATTGGGAGGTCAGTAGGCAATCCCTGAGTCTCCCTTTAGAAACATGCCAGTTGAAAAGCTCCTGAGTATTTACATGGAGAGGCTGCTTTCAACCCCTCCCGGGGGATGCTGGTGCCTACACAGATGACCTTTGGCTGATGACTAACAGTCCTAGTTTTACATGTTCTTCCATTGTCTAGACTTTTGCTTACCTCACCTTCTGAATTATCTTAGCCCTGTGACTTCAGGCCTTTAAGTTGAGAGAATGTAGCTTCTTTTCCTTCCTAGGCCCTGGCATCGTTTGCGTCTTAATTTCCCAGTGTTTTTACTTATGATGACTGGTTTCTTTAACTCCTATAACTCAGTTGAAAACATTCCTTTGATCTCTCCTATAAAACATCATTTTCTGGGCTTCAACCCCAAGTTTTCATGTGGATTTAATACCTCTTATGCTATAATTTGCAGTCCGAGTAGGCTTTTCTCCATTCCTGATTCTTATGTGTGTTGAATTCCATCTATGAAGTATCTTCTACCTATATGGTCTCTGAGCAAGCCTTCCCCTTTTCCTACACTTAAACAGAACCTTTGAGTTTCTCATTAACCAATTAAGATCCGTCTCCATGTGCCCACAGTCGTTCTTGCCCTGTCAGTATTTTTGTGAACTATGTCAAGAATTTTAAATAGTGACTTAAGACCATGGAAAGGATAGTGAGGGATTTCAGGCCGGGTGACCTGTGGGTGTGAACACATGAGAGAGACCATTCTCTCTGCTGCCTGAGAAGTGGGTTGGCAGATAGGACTGTGGGTGCCAAGGGTTAGCAAGTCATTGTGGGCCAGAGGAGAGATGGGTGGCACAGAAGTGGAGAGGTTTGCATGGATTTGAGTTGAACTTTGAAGGTAGGACTAGCTTGCAGATTAAACATGGGAGAGGAAAGAAAGAGGGGTGTATCCAAGTATATCACCCAGGTTTTTGGCTGTGGTGCCTAGGTGCATGGAGCCTGGGGTAGGTGTTGGCAAGTTTTGGGGTGGGTGAAGCAAATGAGTGTTTACATGTGGGTCTGGTTTGATATATCTTCAAGATGCGATGCTGCAGGTGTTATTGCTGCTGAAAGTTAGAAGAGAGTTTTACTAGAAATAAAATATCTATCGAATCTAGATTATTTTTTAAAAATCAAATAGGAATAGATGATATCACTTAGTTAAAGTATATCAAAAGAAGGGAGAAAGAAGTTCAGGAGGTTTACTGCTTGCGGATGGGCAGGGCCACTGAATTGGGAAGGAGAGCTTTGGAAGTCAGGATGGATCAGCTCCAGGCACAGCCACTGGGAAGCGTCTGGAAGAAACACGTGAGAGCTGGCTTCTCTTGTTTCCAGTTGGTGCCTGTTGTTCCGGCATAGCTGTTATCAGAAACATTTTAATTGATTGGCTAATTGTATGATTACTCTAAAAAGTAAGTCTGGGAAAATGGCTTTGCCAGCTTTTCAGTCATTTGGGGGCAAGTGTTGAGACAGTGTTGAAGCAGACTGTTAAGACTTTACTGGTAACACGTGTAGGCATGACTTTTACCATTCTCCTCATTTATGTACATATGGGATAGTTTACACACGTCTTGAAGAAGTTTTGTTTGAATGGAAACAAAAGAACAGCAGAGCCAGTAGACTTGATTACAAGATCATTAAGTTCATAAAGAGAAACTAATAATTTAGAGAAAGATCGGCAGACATTTAGTTTACAAGTCCTAACCCTCAAACCACATCCCCCAAACAGAACAGCTCATAAACTAGAGGGCTGTTGCCTCAAAACAATGAAACGTGAAATCCCATCCGTTCCACAGGTTGTATGTGCGCCCTTGTTCACTGTTTAATACACAGCACCAGAATGCAGGGTCCTTAAAGAAGTCTAACCAGGGGTCAAAGCAGAGTGTCAGGCTCTCTTTTCTGTAAATTGCAACCATTGTTCAAGGGCCAGTATGTTTTCAGTTCTCCATCAAAATTCTCTATGTCTTGAAGTCAAATACTGGCATTTGGAGTTTTATTTTTGTCCAGTGACTCATTTGGGATATTTTTCTCTCCATGCCTCTTCCAATGTGGCGCTTGTGTGTGTACTCTATTTTGTATTTCTTGGCTGTTAGTGTCCTCTGATTAATTCATGGCTTCATTCACTCAGCTCCTGAGAACTGGGGCTTGTTTCCTGAGATCCTAGTCCCTACCTTGGTTTCTCCAGACATTGCTCTCGTGGTGAGTGCCTGTATCTTCATGGTTGCCGTGCATTTGTTTCCACAGAGTGCAGTGCTGGCAGAGGAAGGCCAAAGTCCCCGAGCTGAGACCCCTAGCACCGTCACTGAGGTGGACATGGATTTGGACAGCTACCAGATAGCGCTAGAGGAAGTGCTGACGTGGCTGTTGTCTGCAGAGGATACGTTCCAGGAGCAAGATGACATTTCTGATGATGTCGAAGAAGTCAAAGAGCAGTTTGCTACCCATGAAGTAAATATCTGTGGCCGAGAGCCATATTTTTCCAGGGCTGGGCCTGATTTTTAGGGGTGGGGTTAGGTGGAGTGACTTCACCATTGGCTTGGTATTTACCAAATGATGCTCTGTAAAAAGATCATGATGTAGTGCTTGCATTATTTACATGGGCTTTGTTAGAAGACTGGAGTGATCAACAGTTTATGAGAATCAGACTTCAGACAGTCTTGTGACATTTTGTGTAGTTTTTTAGAACTGATGATTAAATCAGTGTGGAACATTGTTCCTTTTTGAAGTATTGAGCTGTAGTTGAAAATCAACATAGCCAACTGGTGTCCCAAATCATCAGGTTTCTCATGCTACCCTAAAAGCCATTATTTTTATTTGTTGCCTGATTAAGCCAGTGTTATATCCAGTGTTCCTGCAAGATTTTATGCAAGGGGAGCTACTTGTTATTTAGAGAATATATATCATAGAATCATGATTTTTCACTCTATGGGAAATTCTTTATGGTTAAGTGGGTTCGTGTGCGTGTGTGTGTAAGCAGCTAATCATCTTCTTCTTCTTTTTTTTTTTTACTATTTTTATATTAACAACATAATCATCATTTACTTAAGAGATAGCTTAGCTGTTAAAGGTGCTTGCTGCAAACAAAACTGATGACCCAAGGTCGGTCCCTGCCACTCACTTGGTGGAATGACAGATCCACCTCTTATGAGCTGTCCTGTGATTCCCATATGTGTGTTGCAATGCCGAACATGGTGCATATACATGGACACATTCACGTGTGAATGGGGATATACACCCATAAATAGTTGTAAAACTTTTAAAATCTACTATTATCATCCATAACATTGTTTTCTTTGATCTAGCTTTCTTTTGAGGTCCGGTGAATACCAAATCTCTCATTTCAGAGCTTTCCACCTTTGGTGAAAGTCTCCTCCATCTTTGCTTTGTACAGGTTCCTTTCTCTGGGGTGTTGCTGTTGGGGTTATGCACTAGCAGTTTGTTGTGTCATGTCTTCGCAGCAAGGGACTCACTAACTACCACAATCTCCTTTGCTAGACTTTTATGATGGAGCTGACAGCACACCAGAGCAGTGTGGGGAGCGTCCTGCAGGCTGGCAACCAGCTGATGACACAAGGAACTCTGTCAGATGAGGAGGAGTTTGAGATCCAGGAACAGATGACCTTGCTGAATGCAAGGTGGGAGGCGCTCCGGGTGGAGAGCATGGAGAGGCAGTCCCGGTGAGTGGAGCTCAAGGACTGAAAGCCTGACTCCCCAGACCACAGTGCACAGTGACACTCAAGTACAGGCCTGTGGGGCTGTGACTAAATCAGTACAGGGCAAGCCTTCCACTGTCCTCACACCGCTCTGTGAGTCTCATCTCTGTCAAGATCATAGAGGACAGTTGGAATGCGGAGGGTAGTGAGAGGGGAAGTTATATTTTGCATGGGTGATGTTGTAATTTTATATTTGTTACAGTGATAAAACACCCTGACCAAAAAGGCAACTTAAGGGAGGAAAGGATTTATTTTAGCTAACAATTCCAGGTTTTGGTCTCATTTTGGGGACCCCCGAGGAGTGGAAGCTTGACTTCAGTAGTCATGTCACTGCACAGTGAGGAGCAGAGAAGAATGACTGTGCCCATGCTAAGTGCCCAGCTGGTTTTCTTTACTTTCATACAGTCCAGGGCCCCAACCAGGGAGTGGTGCTGCTCGGTTTCAGACTAGCCTTCCTATATCAATTAGGTTAATAATCAATACAGCTCCCCACAGACAAGGCCTCAGGTCAACCTCATTTAGACAGCCGCCTCATTGAGGCTGTCACCACAGGACAGTGTGCCACGGACCTACTTACTGTTCAGTGGTCTGTAACAGTTTAAAGAGCAGGCTTATACCATGGTCTCTTTCACTTTCCACATTGTGATTTGCGTTCCGGTGCCGTTTCCACCAATTTAATACGCCAGGAATTCCTGAGTGTAGAAACAATGATTCTGTTTTGAATACAGGGAGCTGTTGTTTATATTCCTGACTGCCCTTAATGAACTCCAGTTATGAATCAAATCAGAGCTTTCCCCCTTAGTTTCTATACTGATGGACTCTCTGCTACTTGGATGGTTAGGGTACACAAGGGTGTGTTTTCCTGCCCCCGTTTCCCTGGTGCTTGGAGTGGGTGCTGTGCCAGGGGACAAGCCCGAGGGAATGACACTCTGTCCTCTGGCCAGGCTGCATGACGCTCTGATGGAGCTGCAGAAGAAACAGCTGCAGCAGCTCTCAGGCTGGCTGGCCCTCACAGAAGAGCGCATTCAGACGATGGAGAGCCTCCCGCTGGGTGATGACCTGCCCTCCCTGCAGAAGCTGCTTCAAGAACATAAAGTAAATTTGCTGCTTGTTCCTTTTCTACTTCCTTGTGTAAGAAGGCAGCGCTGAGCTGGCCCCAGGCCTGATGGCTTCTCTCGGTGTGGAGTTGGGCTACTTCTTCCCTGTTGCTTTTTATTCAGGAGGTGTTTGTTGGGAGGTGACATTTTGGAAAGAGACAGCTTTGCACACATGTCCATGTCTTTCTTCTGAAAGTGTGTGACATTTGTCACATTTGGCAAGGGTGATTTTTTTTTGTTTTTGTTTTTTAAGATTAATTTATTTATTATTATATCTAAGTATACTGTAGCTGTCTTCAGATGCACCAGAAGAGGGCATCAGATCTCATTATGGATGGTTGTGAGCCACCATGTGGTTGTTGGGATTTGAGCTCAGGACCTTCAGAAGAACAGTCGGTGCTCTTAACCACTGAGCCATCTCTCCAGCCCGGCAAGGGTGGTTTTGGACTCACATGTGCATGAGAACCTGAACATATGGGCAGTAATACACAGTGTGGGTGGAGAAAGAATCAGGGATATATACTTATACTTAATTAGGATTAGGATCCTGTCAGGGAGCCTGTTACCTCTTTTTTTTTTTTTTTTTAAGATTTATTTTATTTTTTATATGTAAGTACACTAGCTGTCTTCAGACACCAGAAGATGGAATCAGATGGTTGTGAGCCACCATGTGGTTGCTGGGATTTGAATTCAGGACCTCCAGAAGAGCAGTCAGTGCTCTTAACCGCTGAGCCATCTCTCCAGCCCCCCGTTACCTCTTTGCAGAAGAGCATGAGGTGCTGAGTGAGGAACCAGCACATGGTGGACAGTGTGTTTGGTTCCAAGATGAGTGGTTCTGTTTTTATAGCAGAAGAAAGGTAGAATTTTGTTGATCAGTGAAACAGCTAGATAGCTGATGACTAAGGCTTTAGGGTCACATGAAACACTACCCAAGAGGCATTTCACCACACTCTTGCTACTGTTTAAGCCAATTACTCTCTACAGATGACTAATGACTGTTCTCTTCCTGTGGAAGAAGGAAGTGAAGGTGTCCATATGCTTGTTCTTGTTGCTCTCTTGGGGAGCTAATCAGAATAGCTTCTATGAGTCATACAGCCTTTTCCTCATTTTTCGCATTATGGAACTACAGAAAATTACCTCTGATTCTATTTGCTTAAACTCTGGGCTTTTAGACTAGTAAGGTCTACATTTTTTGTCTTTTTTTTTTTCCAGTGTCTCATTGTGTACCACTAGCTGACTTGGAACTTTCTATGCAGACCACGATGGCCTTGCACTCACAGCGATCCTCCTGTCCCTGCCTCTTTAGTGCTGGGATACCTGCATATGGATATATTTTTATTTTAATTCCTAGAATAGACACAGGTTTTCTTCTTTTCTTCCTTTCCTTCTTCCTTCTCATCTTCTTCTACCTCGACTTGTTTTCGGGAAGAATTAGTACTGAAAATGGCACACACTGGCACACATTTACAATTGGTTTTGAAGTTGCACTTGCAGACTCTGGCTCATAATGAAATGTAAGGGTGTGTTCAGGTTTCTTTCTTTAGTATGGTACTTAGGATAATGATTGGGAATGGCAATACAAATGCCTCATTAGGTTCCTTAATTACTATCGTGAAGAAGCGGATTTTAAATAGGTAAATGAGGAAGAGCAGATATCATAGTTTATCTTTTCTTTTTTCCTCTAGAGTTTGCAAAATGACCTTGAAGCTGAACAAGTGAAGGTAAATTCCTTAACTCACATGGTGGTGATTGTGGATGAAAACAGTGGGGAGAGTGCCACAGCTCTTCTGGAAGATCAGTTACAGGTAAGACCTTGAGAAGTAGGATGCCCTTCAGATCCACTCTCTTGTCAAGGTCCATGTATTGTTCCTCCTGGGCATCCTTGTTTGTACAGAAGGGTATAAAAAAGTGGACTCCTTTAATCATCTTTTCGTTACTGTAATGAAGGTCCTGAGGCAGGCTACTTGATAGAGAACAAAGTTTACTTAGCTCACAGTTTTGGAGGCTGGCAGTTCAGACAGCCTGACAAATGTTCTCCCTTGGCTATGTCTAATAGAACAGAAACATGTGTATGTGTGTGTAGTGTCTCTGTCTTAATTTATTAATCCATTAGAATTTATCATGATGGGGCCACCTTTGTGCCCTGATTTAGAACCCTCCCAAAACAAAACAAAACAAAAACATCAGATTTCCCCACCCTAACCAGAAACAAAGCCCATCCTCAATCTGAATTTCTACCTTCTTGATACTATTTATGCAAATCTTTTTTAGTTAAATTCTTGTTTGAATTCATGGTGGGGTGGGGTGGGACACAAAGCATGGCACCTGTTTTTGGTTGTATTTTCCAGTTAGGCCTCCTCACTGTGTGGTTTTAGGCTTAGCTGGGCTTTCCTTGTTTCATGGGAGTCCTTTCAGTGAAGGCATGAGACTGTTATTCTGCTCCCTTGTGCATAATGGTGACAACATTTAAAAGCACCGGAACTCATTCAAGACTCCCAGGCTTCCCCCAGAACAGTCACTTGAAGAATTGGTGAAGGCAACCATAGCCTGGAAAGTTTGAAGCATAGAAAGTAAACATGTAGATTGTGGTTGTAGCAGTGGTTGAAAAAAAAATACAACAACCCTCAGACACATATACCCAATTTTCAAATATATGTGAAATGTTGCATTCCCATACAAACCTTACAGTGAAGTAGGAACAGGAATTCTAGTTTTTTTTTTTTCCCCTCATCTCTGAGTAATTTAAATAAGTCTATCCTATAAAAGTTAGTTTTTTTTCCTCATATATGTACTTAAAAGTATTTTTTGTAAATTGGTGTTTTGGAGAACTGTAGTAATTTGTCTCCTGGCTGGGCTGACCAAGACTGCTTCTTCCTTCCCTAGAAACTGGGTGAGCGCTGGACAGCTGTATGCCGCTGGACTGAAGAACGTTGGAACAGGTTGCAAGAAATCAGTATTCTTTGGCAGGAATTATTGGAAGAGCAGGTATGAAACTCAAGCACTATCCACTGAGGACAAAACAGTGACAAGGAGCCCATCGTTTCAGTATGGCTGTGGAATGTGGCTGCCCTCTTCTCTAGTGAGAATTCTGGAACTTTGGCTTCTTTAAAAAACACAGAAATATTATAAGAATATTTTTTTTTATCCCAGGTTGTTCCCCCTCCCCCAGTAGCTGATTATGATTTGTCTCGTGCTCTGGTGGGGACGTGATTTTGCCAGCTGCAGATATTTTCTGTGATTGTGTGGCCTTTGTAATTCTGTGGACTCTTCAGAGGGTATATGTCTTAGTCAGGGTTTCTATTCCTGCATAAACATCATGACCAAGAAGCAAGTTGGGGAGGAAAGGGTTTATTCGGCTTACACTGCCACACTGCTGTTCATCACCAAAGGAAGTCAGGACTGGAACTCAAGCAGGTCAGGAAGCAGGAGCTGAGGCAGAGGCCATGGAGGGATGTTCTTTACTGGCTTGCTTCTCCTGGGTTGCTCAGCCTACTCTCTTATAGAACCCAATACTACCAGCCCAGAGATGGTCCCACCCACAAGGGGCCTTTCCCCCTTGATCACTAATTGAGGAAATGCCTTACAGTTGGATCTCATGGAGGCATTTCCTCAACTGAAGCTCCTTTCTCTGTGATAACTCCAGCTGTGTCGAGTTGACGCAAAACTAGCCAGTACAGTATATAAATCCTGGGGCCCTGAGGGTTGTTGGGTTGTTGTTTGTTGGTGGTCAAGGTTAGTCCTGCACAAAGAAGAAACAACAAGAAGAAATTAGGTATCCTGACATCGAAGGACTTGGCACCCGTAATCAGCAGGAAATAGTCTAAGGATAACGTTGACCCCTTTCTGGTCCCTGACTTTGTTCATGAATCTCTTTGCTCTCTCCCCTCTATTCTTTTCTCCCTCCTATCTAGTGTCATGGGATTAAAGGGGTTGAAGGGGTAGAAGAGGGTGGAAGGAAGAAGAACCCACAAAGTAGCCAAAGACCAGCTAGCTATACTCTTCCCTTCCTTTGAAAGGCCTTATTTTGAAAATAATTTATGAAATTTGGAAATAATGGTTTGCTAATCACTTTAAAAATTAAAAAAAAATTTAAAAACCAAGGGAAAACAAGTAACCTGACCATTTCTGTCAGTTTACGTTTTATACAAATGTCTATGCATTATTGACTGCTGCTTCATTCATTCATTCATTTTTTTTGCTTGCTTACATAGTTTTTGGCTTACTTTATTTATTCTGTTCTCATACTCACTGTGTAACTAAGGATGGCGCTGAGCTCCCGATCCATCCTTCTGCCTCCAGCAGTAAAGGTGGCACCGTCCCCCATTTCTGTGGAGCTGCAGGGAGAAGCCAGGGCCTTCCTTTACATGGTAGCCATGCAGCCTACCAGCTGAGCAACATTTCCAATCCCCTATTTATTATTTTGAAAGTCAAATTTCTATTAATGTTGTATCCATTTCTGCAGCTTACTCATTAAGATCATGGTATGAAGCTCCATGGTAATAGTAATTTGATTTCTGTTCATTATCTACAATGTTAGTGCTTAGGTCTGTTCCTGTCTTGACTTACTTTTCATGGTTTAGTTACTCATGGGTTTTTGTTGAGGGATCTGTTTGAATGTGTACCAACACAATTCCCAGCATACAGTTTGTGCTCAGTAAATAAAAGGTACAGGAATATTCTCCATACACTGTGAATATTAAATTATAATCTTCCTCTTAACCTTTAACCAGCATACAGGATGAAACTAGTGAGGAAATATTTCCTAGCATTGCTTTTGGATAAGCATTCAGGGGTCCATGTGCAAAGCTGTCTGCACAGCTTTTCTCTTGGTTTGGTGTCTCTTCGCTCACCTTTTAGCTTTACACAAAGGTTGTTATCAAAACAGAGTACAAAGAAGTAAAAAATTTCTCCCCAGTGCCAAGCAGTTGTAGCCTAGAAGAGAAGCAGACACAAGGTTCCCACAGTGTCCATCTTGGCTCTGTTGCATTTCCATCCAGAAAAAGCAGCTCTGTTCTCTGCGTGGGGTCAGGAACCAGATGGGTGAGATCATGGGGCTTAGCTGAGGCAGAGGCAGATACTTCATTTTAAATACTGTTACAAATGATTAATCCCCATGGTGGTCAATGATCTTCCTCCTCTTCCTCTTCCTCCTCTTTAAATTAGGGACTACATAATGGGGTTGTGACTCAGTGCTTGCTTAGTGTATATGAAGCCTTGGGTTAAATCGTCAGTAACTCATAAAGTGAGTGTTGTGGTGTATACCACAACTTACCTTGCATGCCAAGACATAAGCAGGAGGATCAGAAATTCAAGGTTATTCTCAGCTGGCTAGCAAGTTTGAGGCCAATCTGGGTTAAGAGAACCTGTCTCAAGACAGACACCCACCAAAACAATTGTATAATTTATTCTGCTTCATGACATATGGATGGTGCATTTTGGTAATGTGTATATCACCCCAGGACTTTATGTTCAAGTCAAAACATCCCATACAGTAGTTAAATATTTTTTTTCAGTAATAATGACGGACATTAGTCATTATCAGAACAAGATTGGTTTGACTTTTCTGCCTTTCTAGTTTGTTTATTGCGTCTTTGTTTCTTGTCAGCTTGACACATTGTAGTGTGTTATTAGAGACGAGGAACCACAATTGAGACAATGTCTTCATCAGATTAGCCTGTAGGCAAGTCTGTGGGGGCATTTTCTTTAATGATTGATGTGGGAGGGCCTCCCCCACTTTGGCGGTGCTGCCCTTGGGGCAGGTGGTCCTGCATTGTAGCAGAAAGCAGGCAGCATGAACCTGGAGGACTGAGGCAGCTGGCGGCATTCCTCTCTGCTGTAATTCCTGCCCTGTGTCCCTTACAGACGGAGCCTTTCCTCCTAAGCTCCTTTTGGCCATGGTGTTTTATCACAGCAATAGAAACTCTATTAAAGTTTGGAAATAACTTTAGGATTAAAAAAATGTTTAGAAAACAAGGGATATCAGGTTTTTTGACCAACTGTATCCCTTGAAGTTTTATTTATTTCATGTATGTGACTTTACTGTTGCTGTTGTCAGACACACCAGTAGAGGGCATCGGATCCCATTACAGATAGTTGTGAGCCACCATGTGGTTGATGGGAATTGAACTCAGGACCTCTAGAAGAGCAGTCAGTGCTCTTAACCACTGAGCCATCTCTCTAGCCTGTCACTTGAAGTTTTAAATAGGCTGTCTATTCATTATTGTCTATTGCTAGGACATTTTCTCTCTCTCTCTCTCTCTCTCTCTCTCTCTCTCTCTCTCTCTCTCTCTCTCTCTCTCTCTCTCTTGAGAGAGAAAGGTATGTCTGCACCTTCTGTTTTGCTCCCTGGTCATTTATATGCATATCTTAACTTTACTAGGCAAGGAGATAGGATCTGCATTTGTCTTTATTTTTCAAATTTTCACTTTTGGGGGGTGGTGGTGGTGGTAGACTATAGAGGTAAGGAGTCGCTTGTAAATACGTTGATTAATGAGACAACTGAGAAAGAATTCTTCCCATTGCAAGTCCAGAACTAACCCTTTGCCCCTTAGCTATACAGAAAAAAATTGTAATACACACTACTTTTGGGAGTAGGGCTGTCTTAAGAGCATCTCACTCCATCACATAACATCTTCCAAACACTTTTGGCTGTGAGTTTTAAATAATTTTGTTGTTGGCTTTGGGCCATCTTCATCCTTCTTCCTTTCATGTAATTGCATTTGAACTCTGACCATTCGCCTACTTTTCCCTGCTGGTGCTGCGGACAGACAGTTGATTTAGGGGTGGGAGTGTATGACCCAGCTCAGCCATTTAGTAGCTTACTGACCTCAAACATGTAACTTGACGTCTGTTTCCTTCTCTAAAATGAGCAGCAGGAACAAGAAAATCTATGAGCTTCCTTTGGATTAAAACCTAGAGTTCTAATGTGATTTTTTTTTTTTTTTAAAGCTCAGCATAATTGGATTTAGTATCCTTTGTCTACTCACCTTCTTGAGATCTAGGGTTAGTTGCCACATGGGATTATTTTCTCCTACTGTAATAAATTCCCTAGCCAGGTTTGGGGTCACATGCTTGTGGTGCTCAGGAGATGGAGATAGGAGGATTGCAAGTTCAAGATCAGCTTGATATACTAGCGAGACCCCGCTCCCATGCCCCCCCCAGGGGCTAGTGATATGACGCTTCTTTGTATTGTTTCATGACTATATTCTACTAATGATTGAAGCTGGTAGCTCCACCACTGAGTTACACCCACAGTCCTGAAGGTTTGCTTTATTCAGTGTTTTAGAGTTGGGAACATCCAAAAGTATGGTGCTAGCTCTGGTGAGGAATCCCTGCCTGTCCCATCACAATACTTAGCATTGCAATGGGAGTGCGCACCAAAGGGAGAGGTGGTGTGGAGACACAGGAAGCCAGAGGTCAGGAAGGCGCCAGCCTTACTCTTTTGTAACAGTGATTCTCAGGAACTTATGGAGGCCCCAGAAGAACAGCATCTGAGGGCAGCACCATCTGAGACTTCCTCCTAGCTTCTACGTCTTACAGATTCTAGCCTCTCTCCTGCCACACTGGAGACCATGCTCTTCCAGCACAGGAGCCCTTTAAGGACATGCTAAACTCTATTCACACCTTACGAGTTATCACCATCGATTAGACCTAATGACAGGTTAATCTGTTGTAAGTTTGCCAGTCCTTGAACTCGGGTATTTGAGGTTCTTATTATCCCGATCTACATGTGAGTCACAGATGTGAGTCCGATATTTGGTAACTGACTTGAAGTGTCAGGTGATTGACCATGTCTCTTTACAACTTTTGTTGTTACTTGTAGTGTCTGTTGGAGGCTTGGCTCACCGAAAAGGAAGAGGCTTTGAATAAAGTCCAAACCAGCAACTTTAAAGACCAGAAAGAACTAGGTGTCAGTGTCCGGCGTCTGGCTGTAAGTGTGTCCCTGTCGGCATCTGTTGTAAGCCTGTGATGTCTAATGTTTTATAACTAAGAGTTAATATACTTGAATGAATACAGATTATAGCTTATTTCCCATTACTACATCGCTTCCAGCCATGGTACTGTACCAAGAGCCTTTTATTATTGCATAGAGAATGGCAGAACATGCTGTCGGTGGGATTACAAATCTACTGGCTTATACTTCCTGAGGAAGATAAACTTTCTTGAGAGAGAGAAAATTATTTGTGGAAGTTGGTCCTGACTCTTCCTCCAAGCCCCATGCTCTCAGAAATAAGACTCAGTCAAAATATATTTAGATATCTTGGCCATATAGCTAGACTCTTCTCTGACTAGACTAACTTAGAATAACTCTTTTTTTTTTTTTTTTTTTTTTTGAGACAGAGTTTCTCTGTATAGCCGTGGCTGTCCTGGAACTCACTTTGTAGACCAGGCTGACCTCGAACTCAGAAATCCGCCTGCCTCTGCCTCGCAAGTGCTGGGATTAAAGGTGTGTGCCACCACTCCCGGCTAACTCATTTATTTTAATCCACATTCTGCCATATGGCTGCTTACTTGTGCTCAGGTACCAGACTTCTGTCTTCTCACATCTTCCCCTGGCAAATCTCCCACCTGGCTCTATCCCAGAATCCTTTCTCCTCCCGAATGCCCTACCTTCTATTTCCTGCCTAAGCCATAGGCCATCAGATTTATTATTGACAGGTGTTATGTCCATACAGACATAAGATATTCTCTACAGTTGTTGTCTGATAAATATTTGACATTCTAGATTTTGAAGGAAGACATGGAAATGAAGAGGCAGACTCTGGATCAACTGAGTGAGATTGGCCAGGATGTGGGCCAATTACTCAGTAACCCCAAGGCATCTAAGAAGATGAGCAGTGACTCTGAGGAGCTAACACAGAGATGGGATTCTTTGGTTCAGAGACTCGAAGACTCTTCTAACCAGGTACGTTTTTGATTTCGGTAGTATGTTATACCATGAAAAAATTATGTGTTCAGGAACAGAAAAATGCAGTCTGAGATCCAAAGTGTGCTTTATTAATTGACAATAAGAAAGTATGAGGCATCAGGACAATGTGGCTGAGCTGTGAAAACATCATGATAGAGGAAGCCAGCCATGCATAATAGTTATGAACTATGAATTGTGCAGGACAGGCAGAATCTGGCAGGTGCTCAGTGGCCTCGAGCCGTGGTGATTAGGGAGTGGGATGCTGTGAACAGATATCAAGGTTCTATTTGGGCTGATTAAGTTGTCTTGGAGTGAACGAGAAGATACGGGTACGGGCTATTCAAAGATAGTACAAGCTTTTAGCCCTCAGGGCTTCTAGTCTGGGAATGAGAGCCCCATGTCTACTTATAGGCTAGGGTACTTAGTTACCGGGTAGAAAGGATTGATCTGGGGAAGGATACTAGAATGTTTTCTTTTGTCCTGTGCTCAAAAAGGTTAAACGGTGACATAGAAAATGTCAACCAGCATCTTGCTTGGGCAGCCATCAGTGCAGGTCCATGGCATGGCCA
Source organism: Mus caroli (assembly GCF_978045245.1). Taxonomy (NCBI): domain Eukaryota; kingdom Metazoa; phylum Chordata; class Mammalia; order Rodentia; family Muridae; genus Mus; species Mus caroli. The sequence goes on along the minus strand of NW_028227264.1, from coordinate 9,822,667 downwards.
GGGCAAGAATCTAGAAAAACAAGTGACCATAATTTAGAAATAGAGATGACTTTGGTTCAGGCAGTTGTCATTATTCAAGCAGAATGGAGGAGTATTATAAGCTGGCATAGCCATGGCTGATGTTAACCTAAAGTCTGTAGCCAGTTACACACCAATACCCACTGCAGCGGACTTTTCCCTTTGCTTCTGTGCAGTTCTGGCTAGTCTCGAACCTCTAATCTCTGCCTCTCCTACCAAGTCCTAGGATTACAGGAGGGTGTTATGTTTTTTAAAGCAGTATAATCAGAGGCGGGGATATATTGGTGGGCTCATGCTGAGGTGTCTCCCTGAGGTGTCACTCCATGCAACAGACCTAGTATAAAGAAGACTTACTGTGGGGGAAAGGAGCAGGGACCTGGAGAAGCGGCAACAGAGGTGTGAGGGCAAAGAACTGTGGGGCTGGGGGGGGGGGTGAGAGAAGGGCAGAAAGAGAGAAAGAGAAGAAGAGAGAGGATACGTGGGTACAGGGAAAGAAGATGGAAAGAGCTGCCTGGATAGCAGTCCTTCCTTATATGCCTGGTTTGTTCCTTTCTCTCACCTAGTGGACTTTGACACAGGCTGTTGCTAGGTAGCTGTTGGGCGAGGCCTAAAGGAATTGTCTGTAAGCCAACAGAGTGTGGCACCATGCGTGGCTTGAACTGTATATTTTTATAGGGAGAATTTTATGTGAATAACTCTCAGCAGTGGCTTTCATTTAAAACCAAAGCTGGGCGTGACTTTCCTTTCAGGTGACTCAGGCTGTAGCAAAGCTCGGCATGTCCCAGATTCCTCAGAAGGACCTTTTGGAGACCGTTCACGTGAGAGAACAAGGAATGATGAAGAAGCCCAAGCAGGAACTGCCTCCTCCTCCCCCACCAAAGAAGAGACAGATTCATGTGGATGTGGAGGCCAAGAAAAAGTGAGAGATGTCCCAGCCTCAGGCCTGCCTGTAACTCGCACTAATCACTAATCAAATGAGAGTTTAGACATGCTCATTATTATGTAAATTCAGTCCTGAGCTCAGTTACTGGCTTTGAGTCTCTGGAAGATTCTGCCTCACAGGAGCTAAGCAGCTAAATTGCCCTGAGGGACTTTATTCATCCTCTGCTAAATTTAGAGACTGGTGTGGAGTAACCCTTCTGTTATCAATCTGTTATCCCCGTCTGTTTCCCAGAGGAGGATTGTTTGGGGTCCGGCTCCTGCTTTCTTCTTTCTTTCATACCTTTAAGACCTGACAGTTTGGCTTTGTATAAATTCCTTATTCTTTGTGAATCTCTTTCCTCTGCTCATCATTGCAATAGCAGTTCAGGAAGACAATGCATTTTTGTGACCTCACGATCTCTCTCTCTCTCTCTCTCTCTCTCTCTCTCTCTCTGTCTGTTTGTCTGTCTGTCTCTTCCTCCTCCTCCTCGTCCTCCTTTCCTCTTTATCTACCCCCCCCCCCAGGTTTTCTTTGATAATTCCTTTTATCAGGTTTCTTAATAGATGCTTTCTGTTTTGCTGAAAGAGCTCTTTCGGGTTAAAATGTCCCTTTTATCTAACTGATTCGAAAGAAAACTGGAGATTGTTAGAAGAATGAGATTTCAGTTGCATTCATTGGGCCTTTGCTGTGTCAGAGCCTTTAAAAAAATTCTCTACCTGTAGGTCTTGACTCCTTTGGGGGTGTGTGTGTGTCATATCAAATACCCTTCATATCAGATATTTACACTACCATCCATAACAGTAGCAAATTTGTAACTATGAAGTAGCAAAGAAGTAATTTTATTGATGGAGGTGGCGGCCACATGAGGAACTGTATTAAAGGATGGCAGCATTAGGAAGGTCGAGAACTGCTGCTTTAAAATGTAGTGTGTTCTAGGCACTGGATCTGGTACGCCTGGTCACAGTGAGCCTTCGGCTCGGCCTCAAGCTTGCTCTCATGCTCTCTCTTGTAGTGCGATCCCAGGGTTCAGGGACATTGGCAGTTATTAGGGGCCTGAATAAAAAGATAAGCTTTCCATAGGATAGCTCTTATTAGAGGAATCAGGATACGGGGGCGTATCTGAGGATTCTCCTTTTGACCCTCAGCCTGTTTTCTGCCTCCTAACGGTGCCTCATGCATGACTGGCAAACCTGCCGTTCGTTGTGAGCAGCAGTCTTTGGCCAGAGCAGCAGGCAGAGAAGGAGATGCTGTTGATGTCAACATTAGCAGCAATCTTCCATTTCCTGAGCTCTTGTTAGCTGCTGGGCGCATCTGGCACTGAGTGTCTCCAGGGCTGGCTTTGGAATAGACAGGGTGTATCCTGATGGGAGGCTCATTTAAACTTGCCTGTAGTGAATAATGAGCCTTCTGCTGCAAGAGACAAAATGCTGTGACCAAGGTGACTTCAACAACTCATTGTTGTCGTATGACAAGAAACAGTCCAGAAGTGGCCCAGCTGTGGCGAGAGGGTGCACTTAAGCAGACTTCCCACTGCCGTCCCTGCTATTGTTGGCTTGGTTGCTTTTCCTCACAGTGCTTTGTCTTCTCAGCAAACTGGGTCTCCGATGTCACCAGCCAGGATTTTGTCCCTTGCTTGTTCAAGTGCATAAGCTGACGGCAATGGTACTAGAGGTCCAGATGAACCGGGTCATGTGTCCTTCCCTTATCCCCAGTCTATGCAGTTTGTACAAAAGTATAGAGAGAGGGGTTGTGAGTCATGAGTCATGACCTTCGAGGGTGGATTGAGGCAGACATTCATTACTGAATTAACTCCTCGGCAGAGGCCTGAGTGCATGCTGTCCACGGTAGCAGAAATCTCATTTGTAAATTTTTTTTATGCCCCAGGTTTGCCTCAGAACGTCCTGTGTGCTGTCTTTGTAGAGGCCAGGCATGCTTTTGTAGGCAATAGCAGGGTCTGATGGCTGCCCACTGGGAGTTCCAGTTTCCTAGAACATGGAAGTAGACAGGGATGCTTAGGTGTTGCAGAAGCAGACAGTTTCCTAAGATACGGTGTGCACATCCCAGGAGAAGGCATGGACCAGAGCAGAGCACAAGGCTGGAAGCCCAAGCTCCGAGCCCCAGGCTTTCTTGTGACCTGCTGTGGGTCCTGGGCATCTGAGGAGATTCTCCGTGTGTGCAGTGCTGGCTTTTCTGCATCCATGCAGTATCCTTTCCCTGATAACCTTGGCTGCGGAGGCTTCCAGTCTTCCTCTCTGCCAGCTGGTTTTTCTGCTGTGTGAACCTCTCAGTCTTTTTTTTTTTTTTTCCTGAGACAGGGTTTCTCTGTATAGCTTTGGCTGTCCTGGAACTCACTCTGTAGCCCAGGCTGGCCTTGAACCTCTCAGTCTTAATGCAGTTCACTTCCCCCTTATTCTCCCCAACCTCCTCTCCTCAAAATGGTCCCTCATGAATGTTTAATGTTAGCTGTCACAGTCACTTCTATTGTCCTAAAGATGAGGCTCTCCTTAGCTATTCCTTGTATGACATAATTTTCAGACCCTTTTGTGTATTCAGTTAGCTGTAAAAATGGTCAAGAACTTGTGTTGGACTCCACAGACAATTGAGAGCCCTAAATTACCTAATTACTTATTCTTGGTAGTCAATTTTATTTTGTTTTCTTTATTTTTTTCTTTTCTTTTTAAATCTGCTCAGGACAGGCATTTCCAGATATCTGGTTATCTTGTACTGGGGTCAACCTGTCTTGTTCATTTCTCTCATCTCAGAGAGAAACTGTGGACATCTGGATTCTGGTTACTTAGCTAGAGCATCACACATGCTCTTATGTTGAAGTAAAATTTATCGACCCTCAGATGTCTGAAATAAAAGGGGTTTAATGAGTGGCTCAGGGACAAACTCTGAAGCCTACAAAAGCAAAAGGGTTCAATAGATGGAAATGGGCACTTGGGAACTAACAGCCCAAAACCTGTGTGTGTGTGTGTGTGTGTGTCTGTTTGGTTATATGGATGTTTGTGAGTACAGGCATATGTGTGTGAATGCAGGTTTATGTGTGAGTGTGATTATGTGGATGTTTGTGTGTGAGAGCAGGTACGTGTGTATGGTTATGTGGATGCTTGTGTGTGAGTACAGGTGTGTGTGTGTCTGTCTGTCTGTCTGTCTGTATGGTTATGTGGATGTTTATGTGTGAGTATAGAGTGTGTATATATGGTTATGTAGATGTTTGTGTGTGAGCACAGATGTGATATGTATATGTGAGTACAGGTTTGTGTGTGAGTGTGGTTGTGTGGATGTTTGTGTCTGTGAGTACAGGGATTCTCTCTCTCTCTCTCTCTCTCTGGATTTCAAAGGTTTCCTTCCTCAGGCATGGTCCCCCTGGCTTATTTGTCAGTGAGCCTCAGGAATTTGGCTGACTCTGCCTGCCTCCACAGCTCTGGGATTATCAGCATGCCACCCAGCCAGACTTTTAAAATGTAGGAACTCTAAGTCAGATCTTGTAGGGCAAATGCTTTACCTACAGAGCCATCCATCTCTGCAGTCCTCAGAGCATTTTGTTCTAGGGAAGATGAGAGAAGGAAGATTCAGTTGTATACATTGTGTTTACCTGGCCATATTTAGAGGTGAGACTGCAGGCGCTGAAGGGTTTGGGCTAAGTGGGTGGGTACAGAGTCCCTAAGAAGCATTGCTGCTTCTTGCTCACTAGTCTGGGACATTTATATATTAACAGGTTGTGGTGCCTGGGGTGCAGCCACCACAGATGCCAGGTCAGTTTTAACTTGCTTTCAGGAATGTGGAACTATCATGTTAGATCTGGCTGGTAGCTATTAATTAATTAATTCCCTTAACTCTTGCCTCCTCTGATTTAGATTTGGGATATTGTAGAAAATGCCTTTTAAAATCACATATTACACAGAAAACTTACTCAGAATCTACTAGAAACACATTAAGGGCTGCTTCCCAGAGGAACCTTCAAATACATCTTCTCACGCTTATGATACTGATTCACGCCAGGGTAAGGGGGCAGCCACATGGACTGTCTCTGTTTGAATAGCTCTTGCTTCGTTTATTAGTATGGGGTCCATTATTCAAAATCCGCATAAGCTCAATTGCTTCCACTCTAACAGGATATTCAAAAGTATTTTCAGAGGGAGTTGTGAGGATTCTTTGTGTTAACGATAGACATGGAAGGCTTAACCAAGAGCCTGGTCTCTGGTCACTGTGGTTTTCACCTGCTTTGGGATCCCAAGTTCCAGCCTGGCCACTCTTCCCCCTCCCATTACCGCTCCCTGAGTTCCTCTTGTGTTCTATCTATGGTGGTCTTTTCTGTGCAGTCTTTGGTTCTGGTCCCACAGTGAGTGACTGGACACTATGAACAGACTCTTATCAGTTCTGTGCTCAACACAGCTGATGACTGTTAAATCCATCATCTATCACCCAGGGCTTTACTGGCCCCTTTGACTCTTGGCCACATCATTATTTCGCCTTCCCTCACATCACTCTCTGTACCAGACACACCTATTTGTAGCTGGCAAAATATGGCTTCCATTTCCATTGCTTTCTCTTTGCAAGGGAAGCTGTCAAACACAGCCACACTTCTGCCCTGAGATCATGCTTTCCATGGACGGGTGAGGAGTCATTCCTTGGAGGTCCTGGGATTTACCTAGCACATACTTTTCTTGTTACTTGTCGATTTCAGTTGCTTCCTGATGACTTGAGGCTCCGGAAATGCTGACATAGGTTTGGTTAACTATGCATTGAGCAGCAGAGGAGAGTTTTATAAATGTTTGTACTTGTCCTTTTTCTGTTATCATCTAACTAAAATCTGTTTTTTGTTGTCTACAATAGCTTATAAAAATACAAATGATTCCCAATTAAGTAAAAAAAAATAATTATTTTATTAGCCCTATAATGTTTTCACTTTTAATTGTAAAAGTATTATGGGTGGTTGCTCTATTTTGGGGCAGAGTTTGAATATCCTTGCCTGATGGGCATTCAGGTTGGTCTTTATTGGGCCAAGGCAACAGTGGACGTTGACCAGTGACAGAGGCAAATGTCTCTATCTTGACCAGGTTTGATGCTATCAGTACAGAGCTGCTGAACTGGATTTTGAAATCAAAGACTGCCATTCAGAACACAGAGATGAAAGAATATAAGAAGTCACAGGAGACCTCAGGAATGAAAAAGAAATTGAAGGTAAAATATACAATGAATATGCCAGGAAGTAAAATAATTCATCAGGCTAATTTTACTATTGGCACAGAGATGTGCCAGGGTCCAGAAGCTACTGCAAAATACATGTAGCCACAGATGGCTTTTAGAGCATCGCCGTAAACATCAGATCACCACATGTAGGAGAAATTAAAATTTTTTTCCCCTTTTCCTCCTTAATCATTGAGTTGTATATACAGTCATCATTATTGCCCTCTATGTAGATTTAAATTTACATAGTCTGGTACATAGTAACTTAGGACTTTGTACTGTTTCAGAGATATTCTGCCCTTGTATCTAACAAAGCATTTGGTGTATTAAAATTTCCTCAAAATATTTCCTTTAAACAATACAGCTTTTTAAAAAAAGTCGCTCTTAGACCAAAAATGTTAATTTTAATTATTTCCCCTTGATAATGAACTCATAATTACAGAACATATAATCTTCCCTTCTGAAAGAATCTGAAGTTGATATTCACTGTCATCATTTTGGAATTTTCTTTTTCAGACGCACTGATTCTCTGAGTGCTAGAGAGTGGCCAGGAATTGCGTAGTTTTTTCATTACAGTACTTTGTAGATAAACTTTGAAATACCTAAAGAAAAGTTAAGAGGGCACAAAATATGAGGTTTTAAAATAACATCAGCGTTACATCGAGAAGGGACGCTTTCAGCGTTTTATATTTAGTCTTTATTTCCAGGGATTAGAGAAAGAACAGAAGGAAAAGCTGCCCCGACTGGATGAACTGAATCAAACCGGACAAATCCTCCGGGAGCAAATGGGAAGAGGTGAGGCCCCGCAGGGCTTTTTTTTTCCCTCTCAGATTATTTTAGAAGGTCACACTTAATATTTGCAGCTTAACACACAAAACATTTAATACACAAAGCTAGAAAAAGATCTGGTTTTCAATTTTTTTTTTTGAGGCAGCAGAATCTTTCAAAAACTGAAATCTTATATTGAAGCTTTTTATTAAAAACAGATAAAATCAAAGTCGTTCAGCTCCCACTTGGGGGTCAGAAAACTAGAAACCTTGAAAACCTCAGCAGAGCAATTAAAATCCAACAGTGCACAAGACTGTAAAACCTCACCTTTGGGGTTGCATACTCTGAATTTTTCTTATACATGAGGGCACTGAGAGAAATGTTTATGCTGGCAATGTCTTAGATATGAAGTCGCCTTAAGGTAAACTTATCTAGTTTCATTTTGTTGCTGTGACAATCACCATGACTCAGAGCAGCTCGGGAAGAACCAGTTCGTTTCAGCTTACAGATCCCAGTCCATCACTGAGGGAAGTCAGGGTGGGAACTCAAGCATCTGAAAGCAGAAACCATGGAGGATGCTGCTTGTTGGCTGCCTGGTCCTTACAGCCTAGGACCACCTGCCTAAGGAATGGTGTTGCCCACAGTGGGCTGGACTCTTCTACATTTCTTGTTTTTTGGTTTTGTTTTGTTTTGTTTTGTTTTGTTTTGTTTTGTTTTGTTTTCAAGACAGGGTTTCTCTGTGTAGCCCTGGCTGTCCTGGCACTCACTTTGTAGACCAGGCTGGCCTCGAACTCAGAAATCCGCCTGCCTCTGCCTCCCAAGTGCTGGGATTAAAGGCATGTGCCACCACCACTGTTGGCTTGTTTTATATTTCTTAATGATCAAGACAGTGCCTACTGTGTGATCCTTAGTCTAGGATGTCAGATGATGCTAGGCTGTGTCAGATGGACAATTACAGCTAACTAGGACACTTATTATGTTTGATTTTTGGTCATGTTCGGAGGATCACATTAATATACTCTAGAAACATTTTACACTTAAATTTGATGTTACTTGTATTCAAAAAATTTTCAAGCAGCAAAGACCCTTGCTCCTCACTAAAGCCTTGCATAGACACAGAAACCTAAAATTAGTATTTTCTCCTCTGTGGCTGTTTACTTTGGCATATGGTTTTTTTCTTTGGTGGAACTGGACCTTTCTTCCTTCCCCCTTAAGAAAAGATGTGGTAGGCTGAGATGTCAAAGGCTGGGGCATGGGTTGCAGTCGGGTGAGATTCACATGCTGCTTTAGGCCCCAGTTGAAGGGCAGAAACTGTAGCGGGCACATGCCAGTTGCTGCACATAGGCAGGAGCAAGTATGACTGGCCAGGCTGACTGCAGAAACTCCCTCCTTGAGAACTCTAGAGGGAGGACACCACGGAGCACATTTCCTGTGCACCTGTTCCTTCTTCTAAAAATACTTAGGATGCCTGTCAGATGGCTGGGTGTCTTAGCTTCGCCTGCATGGAAATCATGGCTAGGCAAGGGAAGGACTAGTCTTCTGTAGGCAGCTATAGCATCTGTTCACAGCAGTGTATGGCCTCAGCAGGCAGGAGCGACATCAGGCAGTGCCCTCTGGTATTAGCTTTCCCACAGTGGGACTCTTCTATAAGCATCAGAGTTATTGCTTAGGCCTAGAAAGTGGGGACCCTTCATCCCAAGAGAGTGGCTGGCTTTGTACCTTGTAAGTGGACATAGCTGTAGGAATTCCTCCACCTTGGGCAATGGCCACTATTATAGCTTCTGTACCTCTGGTGGCTTACACTCTTGGCTCTAAAGGCTTGACAGCTTTCTGGGTCTATTCTGAGGACTGATGCTTGTACTTTCTTCTTAATCTCTCTCTCTCTCTCTCTCTCTCTCTCTCTCTCTCTCTCTCTCTCTCTCCCTCCCTCCCTCCCTCCCTCCCTCCCTCCCTCCCTCCCTCCCTCTCCTCATCCCTCTATCCTCTCTTGCCTCCAATTTATTTCCACCTTCTCTCCTGCCCTGTCTATTATCTCACATCCACTCCATTGCAGCTGTGTTTGTGGCTGAATCCCCATTGCTGCTGCTCAGGACCTGGCTACCTCAGCCTTTGTGCCACTGTCAGTAGAGGCTTTGCCCCTTCTGCAGCTTGATCTGCTAATTGCTCTGGTCTGTTTTGTTGTCAGATGTCTAACAGCCCAGTTCATTGCCTCTTTCGAGGTTTAGCCTACCAGTACTGCTCAGTTCTGTATTCCCTCTCTCATCTCTTTTTCTAGACCCTGTTCCTCTCTTTCCGCCAGCGCCTCCCCTGAACTCAGGTATGTACTAGGGATATATTGCATTCAAGACTTTGCACACATAAGTGGTCTCCCCTGTCTTTTCTGAAACTGTCAGGCATCCAGTCCCCACTCCTTCCCCACTGCTGGTTTGGTTCAGGGCTGCTGGCTTTATTCTCCAGCTGTCACTTCTTGCAGTCTCTGTTGCTCCTGTCTTTCTGGCACGTGCTCAGCTCATCCACCTGACAGTAGACAAGAAAAGACCATACCGGAAAAGCCTTTTCTGGACCTAATGTTACATCCTGGGAGGGTTTAAGAGTATGTTTTCCAGCTAGTTCCCCAAGTGAGACAAACTGTCCTCTCATGTAGCCAGAGAAAGGGTATTTGTATCAATTGCAGCAAACCTCAAAAATAAATAAAGGTTGTGCCTATACCAAGTGTTCTATTTGTACCAATTACATTGTTCCATTTGTAACGATCACATTAGTGTTTGGAGGCCAAGGAGGAAAGTGCTCCTGTGCGTGGAAATGTGTGCAGTGTCATCTAGTGTTTGCTGAAGCTAGCAAAATGTGTAGTTCAAACTCTCATGGTTGGTGCTGCACCTTCAAGGAGTTGGGCCTGTGTTGCAGCCTTGACTGTTATGTGCTTCCACTAAGGCTCCTGTGGGGCCATTCCGAATCGCTGAGGCCAGCTGAAGGGCAGCCTGCCTGGCCATTTTATTGATAGTCCCCTGGCTTGAAGCAGTCAGGAGACTCTGAGAGTATCATTTGGGGAGTTAGGTCACCCCTTCCGTCACATTTTTATTTATGGAAAAACCAACAACAGAAGGAATGCTTATGATAGGAACTTACTAACACTCATGTCAGCTTTAATGGTATTTAAGAGCTCTTCACATATTTATTCAACTCCTGCCCAGGGAGAGGTGGGACCCACTCGCCTGCCTTTGAAAGTGTTCTGTGCCTGGCTCTGCCCTTGATCAGAGCTATAAACAACCAAGGCACAATGTGGCAGATTAGTCATGCCAAATCTTTAAACCAGTACTTTTTTTTTTTTTACATCTTTAACTGTGTGTGTGTGTGTGTGAGTAGTTTTGCAATTACTGCTTTTGGAATGAAATTTTCTTTATGATTTATTTCTATTGTATGTGCTTAAGTATTGCCAGAATGTAAGTAAGTATTTGACCACACCAAAACACCATCATATGCACGTCCATTGTTCACACAGTTGCTAAGAAAATGGTGCTTTTTCTTGTCCGTGACTCCGTTAACAGTGATACTTGCACATGGACTGTGGTGTGAATGCCTTGCTTAGGTTTAATGTCCTCTTAGCCGCTTGCTGGTGGAAGGGCACTTGAACAGCTGATGTGGTTGGTACCTTTCAACCATGGTGTGCATTGTTTGTATTTCTGATTCTTGGGAGATGTGGTGTGACACAAAACCTTCCAAATTTGTATTGCTGGTGAAACAGGTTTGGCTTCTTAGTTTCCATGACATTTTCCTTTCATGTTGAGTTTCCATGACTGTGGATGTTGATCATATATGTTTACAGAGAAGACTCTGCACTCCTACTCATATCCTGAAGGTGTTGAGTCTCTCCTTTCAGCATGTGTGTCTGCCAAATAGAGTTGGTTGCTGTAGTACAATCAATTTAATCGTATCCCCAACTAGCTTACAAATGAATGCAACTCAAGAGTGTGATTATCTTATTTAGCTTTGACAATTCTTGGGGGGGGGGAGTCACCTATAATCTGATTTTCTGACTGCTGGCCTGGCTACCTCCCCAGCAGTGTACCCCAGATACCTACTCTTTCTCCTGGATCTGGACTCACTGTCCCTAGTCTCTCATGGCCCCTTCTCTGCTCTCCTTCCTCTTTCCAGTTCTCCCATGCTCAACCAGGTAACTTAAAAACCTGCCTACCTCTGATCTCTTCAGTCAGTGGCTATAGCCCCTTATATTCAACCAGTAGTTTTAAGTTAAGGAACAAGGTTTACACAAGAAAAGCTGGTAGTTCAAGGGTGGGCCTAGACTTTCTGGTAAAGAATCTAGCATTACAGTGCATAGCAACAGACAAAACCTCCACAGATTGCCACTTTTCTATACCACCTCTCACTTAAAAAAAAAGATTTAATGATAGTTTATAGCACTACAAAGGGTATAGAAAGTGCTATTGGTATAGATAATTTTTTAAAAATCAATTCTAAGGACATTGCATCGCTTTCTAAAATTTGAGAAAAAAATTTAAGCTTGTCAGTGGCTGGAAAGATAGCTCCGTGGGTAACGCTTTTTGCCACCAAACCTAATGACTTAGATCCTTCCCTGGGAGCCACACAGTAGAAAGAGAGACATAATTCCAGCGCTTTGTCCTCTGACCTCCATGTGCATGCCTTGGCATGTGGCAGCCCCCACAATACAAAATAAGTAAATAAATATGAGAGCTTGTAAAATTAACATAATAGAATGACATTTTTTTATTACGTATTTTCCTCAATTACAGAATGACATTTTTGAGATGTGTCTCCAGAGTAGCTACCATTATCATTACTTTGGCATTGTTTATATTTACTCATATATAATATTTATATAATATAATAATAATATGTTTATATTTACTCATATGTGTTCAGAGTGCTTCATAGGCTTCTTGATGCTTCACGAACCTGGCACCTGGTTTAATGTTCTTACATGTACCCATTTGCTTACAGGCAAAGGGACTCCTGTCATCTTTTGTCATCCTAGACTTCAGCCAGCTCTGAGTTCTGCTAGTCATCTGCTTCATTTTCCTATGGTAGAAGGCTTATATTCTGATGTCTGAGCTCTGCACAAATTCAGGCATTTGAGTTGATTTGCCTGCATCAGATTATAAGCTAGCAGAGTGTTACAGTGTTGGGGATGGACACATGGTCTACAGAAGAGGAACTAGTGGATGCTTTATAGATATACCTTATGAGATAGCCATATCACCTCTGAACTCTTAGCATTCCTAACTCCCCTTAGGTCAAGGAGTTAAAGCATATCCAGTTATTAATACATCATAATAGTATAAAATGGTCATATCTAAGGGTATGACCTAAGGGTATGACCAAAGGGTATGATCTAAGGGTATGACCTAAGGGTATGACCAAAGGGTATGACCTAAAGGTATGACCTAAGGGTATGACCTAAAGGTACGACCTAAGGGTATGACCTAAGGGTATGACCATTTTATGTAACATTGCCTCATCTTTCACTGTGTTAGATGTCTAGGACCAATTCTAAACAACTTTGTATTACTAGATGAAGTGCTTTGATGCACCTGGACCTTTTTGTTTCTGTAGAAGGCCTTTCCACTGAAGAAGTAAACGATGTTCTGGAAAGGGTTTTGTTGGAGTGGAAGATGATATCTCAGCAGCTAGAAGATCTGGGAAGGAAGATCCAGCTGCAGGAAGATATAAATGCTTATTTTAAGCAGCTTGATGCCCTTGAGAAAACCATCAAGGAGAAGGAAGAGTGGCTGAGGGGCACACCCGTTTCTGAATTACCCAGGCAGCCCTTGCCAGGCTTAAAGGATTCCTGCCAGGTAGGGTGAGAAATGGCTGCACTATAGGACTATAGAGCCTTTCTGGGCTGAGTCTCTTATATAAAAAGAGGAGATATCATTCAGTATGTCTGGTGAGTGGGGTGTGTGTGTGTGTGTGTGTGTGTGGTGTGCATCTCTACTCATGGAGACCTTTCTGGGTTGATTTTCATATATAAAGAGGAAATATCATTCAGTATATGTGGTGAATGATGCATGTGTGTGTGAGAGCACACGTATCTCTACTCATGGATGCCAGAAGAGGTCAGAGGAGGATATTAGGTCCCCTGCCCTACTACACTCTACCTTATTCCTTGAGATACAGTCTTTTATTGGCACCTGGAGCCTGGTGTCTAGTAAATCCCAGCTGCCCTCCTGTCTCTGCCCTCCCTTAATTCCAGGGTAGCAGCAGGTGGTGATACCCACATTTTTACATGAGTTCTGGGGATCCAGACTCAGGTCTACATGATTGCTTAGCAAGCGCTCTCACCCCTGAGCTGTATCTGTAGCCCGAGAGGCTGTATCTCCTAAAAGGCAAAAGGTCTGGCAATTTGAAGAGAAAGCAGAGAGCGGGGGAGCATGGATCTTGTATCATGAGCTTTGTCTTCACTTCCTTCATAACTCTTTATGGGGACGCTCGTATTCATGGAGTGAAGTGACCGTATTTTCTCTTCCTCAGAGGGAGCTGACAGATCTCCTTGGCCTTCACCCCAGAATTGAGATGCTGTGTGCAAGCTGTTCAGCCCTGAAGTCTCAGCCCTGTGTCCCAGGTTTTGTCCAGCAGGATTTTGACGACCTTCGACATCATTACCAGGCTGTACAGAAGGCTTTAGAGGAATACCAACAACAACTAGAAAATGGTAAATATTGGCTTTCCTCTGCTGTGTTTGTCTGTCTCTGTCTGTCTGTCTGTCTGTCTGTCTGTCTCTCCTTCTGTGTATGTGTCTGTTTGTCTGTCTGTCTCTGTTTCTCTGTCTCTGTTCCTCTGGTTCTCTTCTTAGTTTGCCTTAAATCTAAAATTACTCCAAATATTTCGACCTTTAGTGTGTCTGAGTTTCATCCTGGCTTCATGCTTTCTTCCCCTGCATCCCTGTGGCTTGAAGTGTTATAATACATTCAGACCTGGCCAGGTGGTGGTGGCACAAACCTTTAATTGCAGCACTTGGGAGGCAGGGGCAGGGGAAGGAGCAGAGGCAGAGGGATAGGCAATCTGAGTTTGAGGCCAGCCTGGTTGGTCTATAGAGTGAGTTCTGGGAGAGCCAGGGCTACACAGAGAAACCCTGTCTCAACAACATCCCTCCCCCAAACAAACAAACAAACAAACAACCACCCAACAAACCAAGCCAGCTTGGCATGCTGTAAAACTGCATGAGTAGGATATAGTGACTTCTGGAAGACTTTGTTTTCTTTTGGTGGTGATGGGTTGAACCCCAGTGCCCCATGCTGGCTAGGCACATGATTTGCACTCCAGCCCTTAAGGAGAATTTTATGGGAGAAACCACTTTGCTCTCATCAAACAAAAACATCATCGATTTCTGTTTGCTCCCAGTGGTTAAGGTTTTAGCAGCCCCACTCGATCCTTGAAAAGGATCACTTTGCTTTTCCAGAATTTGAACAAAATTGAACAAGGTAGAATTGGAGACAGCGGAATGAAGCTGGTTGGGGTAGCTGGATTTGGAAAGCTTGTATGTTGCTTTCTGTGTCTCGTCAGCTGCTGCCATGGGTTGTCATGTGCCATGTGCACTCTGTGCTGTGACTGTGAGCTCCACCATGTTAGCTCCAGGCATTAGGAAGGAATGCATGTTAGGCAAAGGCACCATGTTACTTTCCTCTTGACAGTGCATTGGACTTCATGCATTTCACTCATGGAAATCTGTTAACTTAGTGTGACATTAAAAATCAGAGAAGATGTCTTTCCTGGCTGACCCCTGCAAACCAAGCTTTCCCTTATGACAAGGATCAGGAGTGGGCAGTTGAACTCATGCTGCTAATTGGTTTCACCTCCTGGTGCTTCACATTTCAGCTCACTTCCTCTTCGGTACAAATGCTGATTGTTTGGGATTTGTACAGAGGCACAGAGGGATACTCTGTGCTAGCTGGCTGTTGCCAGTCACCCCTGTTTCTTATGGCCTTAGGGTTCCCATGTAGTTTGTGTACACTCGTGAGATTTCAGGAAGGCTGGTGGCAGGGTCTTCGCTTCTGTTTATTCTTTGGGTATCATTTGGGGGAGGGGAGGTTGTGTGAGACAAAACGAATGTTGTCCTTCAAGCTTCATAGAGACATTTCAGCATGATCAAATGAAGAAAAATGCTAGTGAGTTAACAGTTCAAACACCAGCCTCCAGAGGAATGAAGCCACGGTCTGTCTGTCTGAAATGCCAGAGGGATGGCTGGTCTTGTTAAGCAACAGAGAGCCTTTTCAATTGTAATCAGAGGATCTAATTTATTATCGACTGGAGTCTCCTTATTATATACAGAAGATTAATGGTGCAGACGATAACAGTAGTGAAGTCCTAGCGCTGTTTTCCCTAAGCAAGCATGTTCAATTGTCAGAGCTGAAGAGCCAGCCTGGACCCGCGTATTTGGACACACTGAATACCCTGAAAAAAATGCTAAGCGAGTCAGAAAAGGCAGCCCAGGCCTCTCTGAATGCCCTGAACGATCCCTTAGTGGTGGAGCAGGCCCTGCAGGAGAAAAAGGTAAGCTGTCCTTGGGAGCGCTGACCAATTCTGAGAGTTCGTGTTATGTATTTGAAGTGGTTTTTCAGTGATTAAAAAAAATGGCCATTTTTGATGAAGTCTTTTAAGATTGTTAAAAATTTGTTGCAAAAATTGCAGAGTAAATGTAATTTATTTTATTTTTTGTTTTTATTTATTATTGGTATTATTGTAGAGGTGGGTGTGTGCTGAGTCCTGAGGACGACTTTGGCAACTTGGTTTTCTCTTCCACTGTGAATTCCAGGGGGAGCGTTCATTCAGTCTTAAGTCTTGTGTGGCTGCCATCTTCATCTGTGGAGTCAATCTGCAGGCCTAAGAATTTATAATTTTAAACTTAATTACCCATAAAGATATGTTATTAAGTGTTACTGGGAAACATTTACTTTTTAAAAATCATTTAAATAAAATTCTAACCCTGTTCCTAATCTGCTAGATATATCTCCTAAAATAATGTGAGGTGTATTAGGTGACCTGATTTCACTCTTTCTTTCTGTTTCTCTTTCTTTTTCTCTTTCTTTTTCTTTTTCTTTTTCTTTTTCTTTTTCTTTTTCTTTTTCTTTTTCTTTTTCTTTTCCTTTTCCTTTTTCCTTTTCTTTTTCTTTTCCTTTTTCTCTTTCTCTTTCTTTTTCTTTTCCTTTCCCTTTTCTTTTCCTTTTCCTCTCTCTCTCTCTCTCTCTCTCTCTCTCTCTCTCTCTTCCTCTTCCTCTTCCTCTTTCTTTTTCTTTTTCTCTTTCTTTTTCTTTTCCTTTTCCTTTTCCTCTCTCTCTCTCTCTCTCTCTCTCTCTCTCTCTCTCTCTCTCTTCCTCTTCCTCTTCCTCTTTCTCTTTCTCTTTCTTTTTTTTTTTTAGACAAGAGTTTTACTCTGTAGTACACACTGGCTGAGAACTGAGTGCAGTCCTCCTGCCTCAGCCTCCCACATTCTGGGAGCCACTTAAATTATGTTGATTAAACTACTCTCCTGCCTCCAGTAGCCTGAAGGCTCTATGCCAATGTTTCTCCACTGTGACCCTTTAACACAGTTCCTCATGATGTGGTGACCTCCAACCATAGTATTATTTTCAATGCTACCTCATAACTCCAATTTTGCTACTGGCATGAATCATAATGTAAATCTTCGATATGCAGAATATATGATATGCAGGCCCTGTGAAAGGGCTGTTAGTCACCCCCCCCCCCCCCCAAAGGAGTCTCGCCCCTCAGATTGAGAAACACTGTTCTATACTACGGTACCTGATAGAAAAGACCAACTCCCGACCTTGGGCTCTTGTTCTACACTGTGTGTGCTGTTACAGGGTTTAATGTACAGAATCCATGATGCCACACCTACTTATGAAAAGAAAGCTTTGAATTGTCTTAGTATGACCTTTTTTATTTTTAAGTAAGATACCCTCTTCTCCATATATATGTATATATATGTTACTACATCTGTGCTAATACATATGTACATTGTTGTGGATGGTTTTAATCTCTTGACACTTTTGTAGGCCCTTGATGAAACCCTTGAGAATCAAAAACCTACATTACATAAGCTTTCAGAAGAAACAAAGACTTTGGAGAAAAATATGCTTCCTGATGTGGGGAAAATGTATAAACAAGAATTTGATGATGTCCAAGGCAGATGGAATAAAGTAAAGACCAAGGTTTCCAGAGATTTACACTTGCTTGAGGAAATCACCCCCAGACTCCGAGATTTTGAGGTAAACCGAGAGGCCAATCGATGGGAGCTTAGGCTTGTTTCTGGGCACACGGCGATAATCATGCAAGACTGGGATATCTGCTTTCTGAGTTCTTTGCTTTCTTCCTTGTCCCACATTTGTTATATGCTTAAGTTGGGATTTATAAGTTGCTTATCAGAGATATTTTAATGTGCTGGCAAGCACATGTATTTCTTTTGCCTCATAGAGAGAAGGCTTCTTGGTAGAGGTGTCACAAGACCTTGTTGAAGATGTAGCTTAGTAGTGGTTAAGATAGACTTTCATCTGGGGATCTACATGGCCCTATGAACCAGTGCTCAAAGTGCAGCGGTGACTAGTTAGAGTGGAACAGGTTAACCTAGTTGGAGGCAGAGAATGGAGTTGGGGACATAGGGGCAGACTCTCACATGTCCTAGGCTGGCCTTAAACCATGCTATATAGTCAAGGATAGCCTTGAACTTCTGACCCTTCAGTCACCTCAAGTGCTGAGAGTGCAGGTGTGTGCCACTGTGCCTGCCATTTTTTTTTTTTTTTTTTTTTTGAGAAAAGGTTTCTCTGTATTGCCCTGGCTGTCCTGGAACTCACTTTGTAGACCAGGCTGGCCTCGAACTCAGAAATCCGCCTGCCTCTGCCTCCCGAGTGCTGGGATCAAAGATGTGTGCCACCACCGCCCTGTGCCTGCCTTTTAAACCTGTGGCAGAGGTTAACCTCAGGGTCTTATCATGCTAAGTAGGCACTCTGCCACACACACACAGTAGGGTTCCTACTACAAGTGAGAGGTTTTTACAACCTTCTGCTGCATTCACAGAACATACATATTACAATGGTATGAATGAGTTATACTTGTGTGTGATTGTAACATTTTTTGATGATGGTCACATTGGCCTATCAATGATTCTCAACCAGCAGTGCTTTTGATTTTCCCCTCACCCTAAGATGTGTGTTAGTCTAGAGACATCTTTGGTTGTCACTGACATGGCATAGGGGTGAGGTAGAGCAGTGACAACAGAGGCTTAGTCGCCAGGGATGTAGCTAGCTGTTTTATGGCACCCAGGTTGGCCCTCATAGAGGCAGAACTGTTTAGTCCCAAATGTCAGAGTTCAAGGTTGACCCATGCTGTGTGAACTGATTTTATATTTTCAAATTTAAATCTAGGGGAATTCATGAGTGACTCCTGAAAAGTTTATTTTCGGGTGGGTTAGATGTATGTGTTCTAGCTGCTTTCCTGATGCTGTGATAAACTATTCTGACCAAAGAATCTCGGGGTGGGAAGTGTTTACACTTCATGATCACAGCCTGTTGCTATGGGGAGTCAGGGAAGGAACTGAAGTAGGAACCGTGGAGGAACTTGCTGCTTGCTGGCTTGCTCTCAGACCTATGCTTGCCTATCTTTTTTATACAGTCCTAGATCACCTGCCTAGAGAATGGTGCCATCCACATGTCTGGGTCCTCTCACGTCTAAGTCAATTAGTTAACAATCAAGACTGTTCCCCACAGACAGGCCCATAGGTCAATTTGATCTGGGCAGTCCCTCAGTTGAGACTCATTGACTCTTGGCTGTGACAAGTTGACATTTTAAAATTAAATAGGATGGTGTGCCAGTATTCGAATATGGCACCTTTAGTGGCCGTTCAATACACACACACACACAAACACACACCACACACACATACACACACAAACACACACATATCCATCAAACACGTGGATCTCTATTCAATTATTTGGTATTACAGTAGCAGACTTTAACGTCTCGTTATTTTCTGTTTTTCTTGGGTCATCAGCAAGGTTGCTGGTAGTATTTGTATTTATTTTTTAATTGTGTAACTTCATGCATGTCACACATGTATGTTTTTGTTTTTGTTTTTTGAGACATGGTTTCTCTGTATAGCCCTGGCTGTCCTGGAACTCACTTTGTAGATCAGGCTGGAGTTGAACTCAGAAATCCGCCTGCCTCTGCCTCCCAAGTGCTGGGATTAAAGGCGTGCGCCACCAATGCCCTGAGTAACGCATGTATGACTTCAATGCTAAAGGCCATGCTTGCTCTCTTGTATCAAACAAATTGCTTGTTAATTTACTACTCAGAATTCATGTGGGAAAACTTCAAAGTTTCTTCATAACGTTACAAGATAATTGTAGTAAACACTCAACTCACAGGATAACTTTATTCTTTTTCCAATGTCCTGATGCATGTTTTAGTTTTTAATCTCCATTCTTTAAAGCCGTGAGCACAGTGGGTGTTAGATTCACTGCCAATTTATGGAGTTTCTTTGGGATAAGGTAGTGGAATTGTTTGCTTAATTTAATTAAGTCAATTAGTTTATTATTTGAGACTGGGCGTCATTATGTAGATGAACTCCCCTTGTAGATTGGGCTGGTCTCTAACAGAGATCCACCTACTTCTGCTTCCAAAGTGCTGGGATTAAAGGTGCGCAGGCACCTACTGAGCCTAGTAAAAATCAGAAACTGCTGATTTTAAAATGCATTTTTAATCCTATATGTGATGCATGAAGATTGCTATTGTGCAGATACTGAATAATATAGGAATACTCATTGCCAACAGTATTCTTAGTCCCAGTTCTATGTCCTGTCCTGGCAGGCTTGTATTCATAGTGAATGTTTGCAGGATTTCCATGTACATACAGTCTACACATACTACTAATTCCAATCTGGGTTTTGTTTGTTTGTTTTTTCTGTACTATAGAATACACTACTGTAGATCCTGATGAGGGATTGTTAAGATCAAAGGAAATTCCATTTCCCCAGATTCCAAAAGGCAGAGTGGACAGGTGGCTATCTGTGGTGTCTATTAGCATACCTAAACACAGGCAGGCCTTTGGGCTCCCTCAGCATCAGAAGT
This sequence comes from Mus caroli, assembly GCF_978045245.1. Classification (NCBI taxonomy): domain Eukaryota; kingdom Metazoa; phylum Chordata; class Mammalia; order Rodentia; family Muridae; genus Mus; species Mus caroli. Next base: position 9,802,668 of record NW_028227264.1, on the reverse strand, counting down.
ACCAGCTACACATTTCAAAGTCCATGCTAGCATCTTGGTGTCTCCCACTTCCTTTCTTACTGTGACCCCCTCTAGCTAAGAGGCTTCCTTTCCACCAGCTACACATTCTTTTTGTTTGCTTGTTTGTTTATTTATTTATTTAAATTAATTATTTTATTTATTTACATCCCAAGTGTTCCCCCTCCCCCTCCCAGAGTTCTTACCCCCATTCTCCTTCCTCTTCTTGTCTAAGAGGGTGCCTCCCACCCCTGCAGACCCCCTTCCCAGGGGCATCAAGTCTCTGCAGGATCAGGTGCACTCTCTCCCACTGAGGCCAGACAAGGCAGTCCTCTGCTACATACGTGCCGCAGGCCTGGACCAGCCTGTGCGTGCTCTTTGGTTGGTGGCTCAGTCTCTAGGAGCTCCCTGGGGTTCAGGTTGACACTGTTGGTCTTCCTATGGGGTTGCCATCCCCCACATTCTCTTTAGAACCCGACCATTTCAGCTATGCTTATTCTTTTGCCCACTCCCTGTCTTCTTCTCTGTCATCTGAATCCTGTGTTGACCTACCGGCCCCGCCCCCACCCCCTTGTGCTTCTGTTTCTCTCATGGCCATGTCCAGTCTGCTGGCCATGTTTAGTCAACTACTGTCTTTCTCCTCTCTCTGCTCTGGACTCTTCCAGATGCTTCTGGCTGTTTTCTCTCTCTCTCCCTCCCTCCCTCCCTTCCTCTCCCCCTCCCTCTCTCTCTCCCTCTCATCTCATAAACACCATTCCCTTATGCATACTGAGAAGCAGTCATGTTGTCAGTTTATATGTGTGATGCTGAAGTCTGGGAGGAGCACAGTTGGACCTCTTTCCAAACCACTGTTGATTTGGCTCTGGTAAGATATGGATCATCTATTTCTGCTGGCTTCTGCCTCCCACCATATTCAACTCTGAATTCCAGGTTCTACCTCCTGGGCTGCTTCTTTTCTCCAGCTGCTTCCCTCGCCACGTGCCCTGGCTCCCTCCTAGAGATTATTGGAATCCTTCCTCTGGCAGAGTTCCTGTTTGTGACCCTTTCCCCTCCTTTTCTAATCTTTCCCTCCTCAGCCTCAGAGACATTCCATTCTGTCTTGCTGCAAATGGTCTCAGTCCAACTCAGTTAATGGCCAAAGATGGCGCATTAGATTTTGAAATTCTCACAGACCGTAGCAACTTCTCTCACTTCACCAACAAATGATCCCAAAATCTCTTAACTCTAAACTCTCTGTGCTCTATATATACCTTCCCTTAACCATCCATGGAGTGGTCATACCATCATTTTATACAGACATTTCAATACCTAATAGAGCCAAAGCTTAGAAAGTGACTCCTCCTGCTCAGAATGAAGTCTTTCAAGAGTCTATAGCACCTTTAGAAGCTGAGTTAATCGTGGTGGTGCTTAGCTTCCGCCCTCCAGCCCTGGGATGTTTGCAAGAAGAGTCCCCAGGTTTGTGTCTGTGGTCATAGTTGCCTCTTAGTTTCTTGGCATTTGTTGACATTTCCCTTGTCTTTACAGCTAATTCCTTTTGTACAGGCTAAGGTTAGACTAGCCCACTATTGTCTCCCACAGTGCTAGGCACAAACATGGACTTAAAGTGTTCTGTGCTTTGCTTCACAATCCATCACCTCCCTTCCTGGTAGCAAGACATTTGAAAAACATGAAACAGGCATTTTTTTTTTCTTATTGATTTCGCTTATGAATCATGAGTACAAAATAAAATCCGAAAGGGCTCCTTCTCTGATTCTTTCTCTCTCTCACACCTGGTAGTAATATCTTCTGTTATTATGGACTGTGATATATTTTGTATTATTTCCTTTCCCCTACTCAAGATCCTACAGTGTGGGAATACCTGGAACATTACCAGCATGTCTGCAAGTGCCCACTAAACCGAGTTTTGCCTCTTGGCTCTGCCCTCCCCTTTCTAACTGTTCCAACTCCCGATTCCCAGCAGTTACCTTGGAAATTCATCTTCCCACTGAAGCAAGGAATGGTCTGGTCATCGTCATCAGAGTAAAATGTTCACACTTTATCTCACAGTCCCTGCCCTTTCTTCTTCTAGCTTGCCTATTGTCCCCACTGTGAGTGGCATCAGGTTGGGAGAGAATCATGGGTCCCAAAGGGCTACCCTGGACTCTATTGCCTTCCTGTGGACATGACACACCTACTTGTTGGTATATTAAGTTCCCCTGGCTGATTTATTTTTTAATGTGTACAGTAGTTTTTTTTTTAAAGCTTTATTTATTTTATTTATTGTATATGAGTGCTCAAATGCCATCACAGATGGCTGTGAGGCACCATGTGGTTGCTGGGAGAGTAGCTATGCTCCTAACCACTGAGCCACCTCTTCAGCCCCACCCACTACCCCCACCCAGGCTGAGTCTCTAAGAACAAACTTCATGGCCAGTCATCAGTGTTGCTCAGCACCAAAGCACAGCCTGAACTGTCCTCACCTTTTCATGCTCCCATCCACACCCTGTGGAGTTTTATCAAGTTAGAGCTCTGTGCTTCTCCTCCCCTCCCAGGGTATGAGCTCTTTGAAGATAGAACTCTGTGGGGTGCCCAGCAAGTAAGAGCAGGTGAATGGCAGTGATCAGAATGACTCACTCAGTAGGTGTGACTCTATCAGGTAGCCTTCCCCTTCTCTAGTGAGCAGTCTCAGACCCACTTATCCTCAAAGATGACACAGCCCTCTGCTCATTCTCTTCCTTTAGTTACTCAAAGTCAAGGACACTCACCAAACCAAGGTGTTCTGCCCCAGGATGCTGAAAAGACATGTGGGGGACTGGGCCATTGAAGACACAAGATTTGAAATTATTTTGGAAGTATTTCAGGGTCAAGATAAGGAAGAAGAACATCCCGTCTTTAGCTACTTTAACCTTTCTAGAGAATACAAGCCTGACATAGTAATTAAAATAATGCCCCTCCCCCCATCATTTTTACTCATTATAGGAAACAATGGGCCATTCCACACCTTGGATTTAGTGACACAGGTTTAGATGTGTTGATGTAGTGGCAATGTTGTGATTCTTGGTCTTCCTCTCTGTGACAGAACACCGTTTTTATAACAGTCTTTTGAGTAGGTTATGGTATCTGTTGAAACCCCAGGTAGTGTCTGTTACAGGCTCCAGAACGTCGCCAAACTGAGCAAATTAGGAAGCTCTTTACATTAAATTCCTATGCCAACTCTATTTTCAAAGCTGGTTTGTCCCTGTCCCAGGCAGAAATTAGCAGCTTAAGGATCCACATACATTCCAGCTGATGGGGGAGCAGGAAAGGAAAAATGCCAGCTATGTGGCTGTAGTCCAGAATGAGGGGCTGCAGTGCACCCTCGACTCTCACCCTGCAGTGCACTCTCCTGTCCAGAGCTTCCAAGCTTTCAAATGCTTCTATCTCCAGCTCAGGAGGCAGGCAGGGTAAGGTGCAAAGGAATTGTTTCATTGACCCTACATTTCTCCTCGGCGACCTGCCCCTGGGTGTTGCCCGCTCAAGAAGTTTTCTGGAGGGATGGATGGTCAAGGTTTTTAAACATTTTTCCCATTCCAAAGGAGAATCTTGGTATTTTAAGGTCCTCTAAATAACCATGTTATTAGCAATTTCATCGTACTTGAATATTTATGAGCAAAAATGAGAATGATTACTGTCTTAGATGAGGACCGGTTAATTTTTTTTGCAGACATTTTTATTAGAAATTTACTGGCGATGGTGTGTGTGTATGTGTCAGAGAGACAGAGACGGGTAGACAGGGACAGACACATACAGACAGACAGATAGACAGAGAAGATGTGTGTGTTTATGAGAACATGTGTGGAGGCCAGAAGCCAGATGACTGTATTTGCACTGTTTTTTAAAACAAGGTCTCTGGGACCTGGGGCTCCCAGGTTAGGCTACTCTGACTGGCCAGTGAACCCCGGGAATCTTCCAGCTTCCCAGGAATCGTACCTTTTACCAGCATGTCGGTTCTGCATGTCAGTCTCAGGTCCCCATGCATGCCAGTAAAGCCATTTACTGACTGAGCCACCTCCCGAGCTCCTCCTGGGAACTTTAAACCAGTTTATTTAGCAGAAGAGAAGTTCCTTAAAGAACTGTGTGCGCGTGCATGTGTGTGTATTCTTGTGTTTGTTCAGCAAGTTGGATAGAGGCAAAGAAGCCATTGCTGTTGTAGATTGTAGACTCTTAAGTGCTTTAAAGATTTATTTATTTTATGTATATGAGTACAATGTAGCTGTTTTCAGATGCACCAGAAGAGGACATCAGATCCCATTACAGATGGTTGTGAGCCATCATGTGGTTGCTGGGAATTGAACTCAGGACCTCTAGAAGAGCAGTCAGTGCTCTTAACGGCTGAGCCAGCTCTCCAGTCCCCCCTAAGCTCTTTAGTGGTGTGATTTTTAAATGGCTAGAGAGACTCTCTTGTTTTTGTGAATTCTTTCTTTCATGTTCTTTGGGACTTAGCTGAGGAGCTAATGTGAGAGCCAGAGTTTGTCAGTTTTAGTGACTGTACGTAAGAGATCCATGAAACAAGGCTAACCTGTAAGCCCCTTGTCCAGGGACAGATGGAGAAATGCTGTTGACTGATGTTTCTATAAGATAACAAGCCACATGTTCTGACTTCCCTTAACAAATTTGTTGGACCCGACTGCACCAGATGTGTTTGATCACTCAGAGGCAGGCAGGAGGGACCCTGGCAGGAAGTGCACCAGGATGGATGCTTACCTCTGATTGGATCTGGTAAGAAATATGCAGCCTTATAGGTTTGCTTGGAAAGTTGTGGCGGAATGTGACTCCATGTCCTCTGATCCCTGGAATGGACCTGACCAGAGTCCTTCATCCTGGCCAGTATTCCTTTAACGCTTGCTTTGAATTTGGTTGAAAACTGTTCTAGTGGTCTTGGTCTTGTACCGTACATTACCACTGACTACAGATGAGCTGGCTCGTGGTATCGACCGGCAGTTTCTGCTACAGGAACATGAGAAGATTTTCCTTCCAGGGAAAAATAGATAGTCTGGGGAGTGTGAAGAGGAGGGTGGAGCTGAGTCTCTGCACCCTCTGCAGGCTGGTGGCGGCTAGTCTTCAGTGGTGACCCCTTGCTTCATAGTGTGGCTACAGGGTGGTGTGTCTACTAAATCTGCCCCTGCAAGGCATTTTTAAAGTTTGGACTGGTTCCTGTTTCCTTGACTTTTCTGCTGAGCTCTTTAACTATGCCCATCAGATACAGCACGACTGAGCTTTCAGCTGGCCATTTTCCAGGGACTTTAAAATAGTTATAGGACTGAACAAATGTTAATGCTGACAGCAATAAAAAACAACAAAACAACAACAACAACAAAAACCAAGTACCTGATTTTTAGCAAACACAACTTCACTGTGGCATTCCTGGGCATCTCTGACAGGATCGAAGTTCTAGGATTTGGAAGCATCGGCTCTCTAACGAGGTCCTCGTTGTTAATAGTGAGGCAGATGCTTTCGTGGGTGCTAAGTGTATGTTGCATGCATTCGTGTGGCGATCTCTGTCCCAACACTGTCTGTGATTTTCAGAACAATTAAACACAGTTGTTGTTGTTGTTGTTGTTATTCTGGTTTTACAGGTGAGCAACTGAGGTGCCAAAACAGAATTAGTTTCTTACAGCCATGCGGTTAGCTGGTGAGCTCGGCGTCTCCCCATCATAGGGTACAGGGATTACATGTCAGATTTTCTGTAGTGAGAAGCAGAATGCCTGTTTGTTGCTCCGTCTCTGATATTTCTGTGGCTTGTGTGTGTGTGTCTGCTACATTCTCCTTTCTTTTTTTCTCATTGAAACTGAGAGCAAGAAGGAACAGGTGTTCCTGGGCTGTGTGTCCTCACGGGTGTCTGGGGTTGTCTGAGGCGAGGAAGAGGTGACTGAGCCCCTAAAACTTCCTCTCATTCCCCAGTGATGAGTTAAAGCTGTCTATTTTAGTCAGAGGTGACTGTGACTATTAGCCCTCTTGGGGTATGAGGCACCTCTATGTGCTAATGAAAAATCTTAGCTGTGAAACTATTTTCCTCTTTCAAAATTAGCTTCGATGGATTTCCTAGTTCCTCAGAAATACTATGTTATTTAGGAGTTCAGAATGGAGATTAACAATGCAATGGGGTATGTAGGCAATTTTAAAAGGCTTGTTTCATGGAACAAGTTTTTCTTTTTAGTGATTTATTGTTAAATCTTATGTGCCTATCTGTGAACTTGTACATCTGTACTTGTAATATGGGCATGCGGTACCTATGGAGGCCAGAAGAGGGCGCTAGATCTTCTGGAGCTGGAATTCAAGACAGTTATGCGCTGTTTTGGGGGTGCTGAGAACAGAACCCTGTAAGAGTAGTGAGTGTTCCTGTCTGCTGGGGTATCCCTCAAGCCCCACTTCTATTTTTATTAGCATTTATTAATTATAAACAATGGGCGCCATGATTTCACTTAAAAATCCTAACTCTCAAAAGGAAGAAACCCAATTGAAACCAACCAACTAACCAAGTGGACCCAAACCATGAACCCAATAGAAAATTGTGTTTCTCTGTCCACTTTCTAAGTAGAGGAAAGTTAGGAAGAGAGGCTGGTAGGAAAGTGGAAAGGTTAAAACTTCTAATTATTCTGTTGGCTTGTTGCTGGTCTATTTTTTAAACTGCTGTTGTCAGCATAATAAAAAAAATTTGGTATTTATACTGATCAAGTTCTATAGCTATTCTATCCATGTTAAGCAATGTTTGGTAGGGGAAGCTTATTTCGAGGTAATTACTGAGAATACTGGGGTTTTAGCGAGTATTCTCCTGATATATTTAAGAACAAACAAGTTTAACCCAAAAGAATCATTGGATAACTTCACGATAAGAAAAATCTAAAATGGTTTTAGGTGGTATTTTATAGGTGTAACCTATTTTATAGATGTAACTTGCCATAGTTGTATGGCCAGCTGTGTCTTTACGATTCATTCCAGCTTCATAAGAATAATAATAGTTGGTTTTGTTTGGTATATTATAGGAATATTAAATATTTTTTGTTGTCTCCAGAGTACGTGGATCAGAATGGTTTGTGCATTACCCGGCTATATTGCCCTGTAAATGTCACAAAAGAAGGAATAGTTAGCCTTCACAGGACTAGGGAGACACATGGTGGTCACTTTTGAATTGACCATTCAGGTTTATTTCTATTTCTAGGAGTGATCAAGAGTAGAACTGAAGGGGACTCGGAGAAACATTAGGGGAATTAGCAAGGCAGACTAACCAATGAAGGAGCAGGAGGCTTTGGGGAAAATGGCCAACGCTTTAGTATTGAAGTTTAAGTGTGGCTGCAGTTGACTTCTATACAGCTATTCCTTTGCAATCTCCTCTCTCAAGCCTACTTTCTAGAAAACGTTTGCCTTCTCTTTGTACTTATTATCTTGGAGTGGTTAAAAGAACTGAAATAAACCAGACAGTGGCTAGTTCTGTTTTCAGAGAAGGAGGTATCCCATGGAAGATTGGAGAGTCCTGTGTCACGTTCCTTCATGATGCTGTGTGCTTACTCCTAGTTCCAGTAACTTCCAAGAAAAAATTGCTCTAAGTTAGTTGAAAGCAAAAGATTTTTGTTTATGCTTTGACTATGACTAGAGTAGCATTTTTTCCCTGTAATTTGAATCTTAGTCCTAAATATTGCTTGCATTTAGATAAAATAGTTTATTCCAGAGTGGCTTGAGACTGGTGGATGACCACCGCAGCGTCATTTTTGGAAACGTTTCCTTGAGGATAAACTAAAGACTTATTTTCCAGTTGGGAGACTTCAAAGAGGAAATGAAACAAATGAAAACGATGTTATCGAGTTTTGAGAAGTTGTCTCTTTCTTTGGTCCCAGTAGATCTTGAGCTGTCCTGGGGTTGTGTGTCACTGAGTAATATGTCCCTCTGTTATTGTGTTCCATTTAGGCTGATTCAGAAGTCATTGAGAAGTGGGTGAGTGGCATCAAAGACTTCCTCATGAAAGAACAGGCTGCCCAAGGAGACGCTGCTGCGCTGCAGAGCCAGCTTGACCAATGTGCTGTGAGTGCCTCCTCTCTGGCAATCCTACTGGAATAAATAACATTCTCTTCTTGCTCTTTGTCACTTGCCATTATTAAAATTGTAAGAATAGGGCTTATGAAGTCTAGATAAAGAATCTCTTATTGTAAAGCTTTTATTTTGGCTTCGTAGCTAATAAAGGACAGACAGATTGCTCATATTATACTGCCGTCTGCGGTTATAGGACTCGTGATGAGAACAAGAGCGAATTTATTTCTTTGGAAGCTGTTTTCTTCTGTTAAGATGGTGATCTTAATGTAATGATTACCACAAGCATGCTGCTGCTATTGTAGCACACGACGAGCCTTTCTGAACAGCATATCTAGCAAATGAAATGTGCTAGCAACACAATTTATACTTGAGACTCACCAGGTCTCTCTCGAGCAGTGGTTCTCAGCCTTCCGAATGCTGTGGCCTTTAATACAGTCCCTCAGAGTGTGGCGAACACCAACCATAAAGTTATTTTCATTGCTACTTCATGACTGTAATTCTGCTACTGTTATGAATCATAATGTAAATATCTGGTATGCAGGCTGTCTGATATGTGATTCGGCCCAAAGGGATTCGGCCTACAGGTTGAGAACTGTTACTCTAAATTAATTAAAAGTCATACTTCCCATTGAGATGCAAGTAATTCTAATTTACTTTTTAGCAAGCGACTGTATTAAATGCTAGGCGAAATGAGTTTCTTGAAGTGAGTCATCTCCTTTTTTTTTTTTTTTTTTTTGGTTTTTCGAGACAGGGTTTCTCTGTATAGCCCTGGCTATCCTGGCACTCACTTTGTAGACCAGGTTGGCCTCGAACTCAGAAATCCGCCTGCCTCTGCCTCCCGAGTGCTGGGATTAAAGGCGTGCGCCACCATGCCCGGTGTGAGTCATCTCTTAAGTAGCTGAGAATCCTGATTCCCAGTCACTATGTCCTTGAAATATTTGCAGGATCCAGGTAGATAGGTGCGATACTGATGTCCACTTATATGGGAGTACACTTAACAGGGCCTTATCTCCTGTATTCAGACGTTTGCTAATGAAATCGAAACCATCGAGTCATCTCTGAAGAACATGAGGGAAGTAGAGACTAGCCTTCAGAGGTGTCCAGTCACTGGAGTCAAGACATGGGTACAGGCAAGACTAGTGGATTACCAATCCCAACTGGAGAAATTCAGCAAAGAGGTGAGCTTGGCACCTTCTTTAGGAGGGACACACACTGTCACTGGCTTCTCTTGAGCACAAAACTAAAACCAAAAAATAGTGCTCCACAATTTTTACAGGACAGCATAAAACACACTTAAAGCACACATGCGCAGACACATGCATATATATGTGTGTGTGTGTGTGTGATGTACACACATACAAACAATATTCTTTCATAGTCTTTTTTTTATTAGGTATTTTCCTCATTTACATTTCCAATGCTATCCCAAAAGTCCCCCATACCCTCCCACCCACTCCCACTTTTTGGCCCTGGCGTTCCCTAGTACTGGGGCATATAAAGTTTTTAACTCCAATGGGCCTCTCTTTCCAGTGATGGCCGACTAGGCCACCTTTTGATACATATGCAGCTAGAGTCAAGAGCTCCGGGGTACTGGTTAGTTCATAACGTTGTTCCACCCATAGGGTTGCAGATCCCTTCAGCTCCTTGGGTATTTTCTCTAGCTCCTCCATTGAGGGCTCTGTGATCCATCCAATAGGTGACTGTGAGCATCCACTTCTGTGTTTGCTAGGCCCCGGCATAGTCTCACAAGAGACAGCTATATCAGGGTCCTTTCAGCAAAATCTTGCTAGTGTATGCAATGGTGTCAGCATTTGGAGGCTGATTATGGGATGGATCCCTGGATATGGCAATCTCTAGATGGTCCATCCTTTTGTCTCAGCTCCAAACTTTGTAACTTCTTCCATGGGTGTTTTGTTCCCAATTCTAAGAAGGGGCAAAGTGTCCACACTTTGGTCTTCATTCTTCTTGAGTTTCATGTGTTTTGCAAATTGTAACTTATATCTTGGGTATTCTAAATTTCTGGGCTCATATCCACTTATCAGGGAGTATATATCATTTGAGTTCTTTTGTGATTGTGTTACCTCACTCAGGATAATGCCCTCCAGGTCCAACCATTTGCCTAGGAATTTCATAAATTCATTCTTTTTAATAGCTGAGTAGTACTCCATTGTGTAAATGTACCACATTTTTTGTATCCATTCCTCTGTTGAGGGGCATCTGGGTTCTTTCCAGTTTCTGGCTATTATAAATAAGGCTGCTATGAACATAGTGGAGCATGTTTCTTTTTTACTAGTTGGAAGATCTTCTGGATATATGCCCAGGAGAGGTATTGTGGGATCCTCTGGTAGTACCATGTCCAATTCTCTGAGGAACCGCTAGACTGATTTCCAGAGTGCCTGCAATCCCACCAACAATGGAGGAGTGTTCCTCTTTCTCCACATCCTCGCCAGCAACTGCTGTTACCTGATTTCTTGATCTTAGACTTTCATAGTCTTAAGATAGATATTAAATATATATTAAAGACATATTACATATAAAGATACATATATCTTATATAATATATTTACTTATTTTAATTATTTATTTATATATTATATATACATATATAAAGATATATAAGGTAAGTAAAATATGTATATTAATATTAAGTATATAAGATATATTAAATATCTTAAAATATATTGTATGAATTATATATATTTTTATATTAGTATGTTGTATAAATTATATGTGTGTATATACATATACATATACATATACATATACATATACATATACATATACACATACATATACATATATATATATATATATATACATATATATAAATATAAAATTAAGGAAGACTACTGCTTGCTCAGTGAGACTCAGAACTGTCCTATTCTTTCTGTTTTCAACCGAGTTCCACACATTCATTTATGACACTTGCCTTGCCTTGAGGACATTTCAGTGTGGTATCCACTGATTATACCTATTAATCCTTTAAGCAGCAGATATTAATTAATTAGGCATAATGAATAAATATAGTGTAGTATTTTCTTAATTAGTGTCTGCTGCTAGGCTTCTTTGTATGCTCTGGGACACAGAAACGACCAGGGAAAAGTTTTTGCATTCCTATGAGGCAGGTGAGCTGTCAGGGAGGGACAGCCAAGAATTAAGAGAAGGTAGAGTTCTTTGCAATAGTTTGGTCAGGGAGTTGCTCACATTGGGACATTGCAGAGATCTGAGAGTTGATGACTCTTGGCTGGAGAGATCATGTTTGTGGTCAGGATACCACGTGTGAGCTGTATCTTTTGGGAACAGAGACAGGGCTTGGGTGGAGGACAATGTAAGATGGAAAACTGATGGCTCTGGGTGGCTCCAGAGATTGGCAAACGGTGCGTGCATGCGTTCTGTGTGGATTGTGGTGCTCTCTGAGTGATAAGAACCCAGGAGGAGAAGCTTCCTAGCGGCAGGTAAATGGATGAGACGTGTTCTGGAAGGATGGAGGTGGAGGTAACTGTGCATGCAAAGGCTACTTTTTATTTTTCCTCTTTTTAAAATTTTAGCTTTTAAAATTCTTAGTGCCCTTGGGGCATGGGAAGCAGAAGATAGTAAGAGATGTGAGTAAAGCTAGGGGCATGAGTCAGGTTATCTGAGTTAAAAATCAAGCTCTAACTTTAACTCAGGAGAGACTTCGAATGACCACAAGAAAAGTGCATCCCCTGGAGAGGTGGGGAAGGAAGTGACACTGGAGAGTGGGGGAGGGAATGGGAAGGAATCCTATGGTGGCATGATTGGATGTTTTGTTCTTGTTTTAGCCCAACACCTTCATTTTGAACATATTTTTATGAGGAGAAAATCATACTAATGCTACAGAGAAACACCCATGGACCTATTCCAAGACTTATCAGTAGCTAGTCTTGTATTATATTTTCTATTTATCTCTGAAAATATTCTTCAGACAGGAACTTGAAATTATTGTCATATACTATAATATAGGCATTTGTCAAGATGCCATGATCAAACTCAAGAAAATAATCTTTTTTTGTAATATCACTGAATACACTACCCAAGTTTGTATTTCTGTATCTGCTTTATAATCTGACAGTGTAAGCAGCTGGGGATTTTATCTAAGGAAATAAAGGACATGCTTCCTAAGTGACATTGAGGAATAAGCAACCATGTAGCATCCGTTCATCTACTTATCCTCTGTCTCCCTGTATCCCTGCATTTATCCATCTGTCCTTCATCCTCCATCATCTTCATCTATCCATGGTCTACCATTACCATCTCCTATCTGTCATATCCATCCATCCATCCATCCATCCATCCATCCATCCACTCACTTTCATCTGTTTACCCACTTGCTCATAACAGTATAAAATCTACGGTACAGAAAGTATTTAGATCAGTTCTAGACGATTTATATCACTCACTAATAAAATTTTAAAAGTTGTAGAGTGTGTGTGTGTGTATATATGTACACACACACACACACACACACACACATATACAAATGTACTTAGGAAATATAGGTCTATCTGGGGTTGGGGAGATGGGTTAGCAGTTTAGAGCCGTTCAGCTCTTGCTGAAGACCCAGGTTCCACTTCCAGCACCCACATCGGCAACATACAACAGTCTGTAACTCCGGTTCCAGATGACCTTGATATGCCCTCTTCTGGCCTTTGTGGATACTGTATGAACATAGTATAAAAGCCTGTGTACAGGCAAAATATACCTACACACAAAATAAAAATAAGTAAACAAAGGCCATGTCAAACTAAAATGCACAGAAATGTGTCTCATGTAGGCTAACATGACAGAATTTAACAGTCCTAAAATACCAAGTCTATAGTTATGATCTTGTGGATTTTATTTTCAACTTTTCTATGGATCCACTAAAATGATAATATTTATTGTTGTTCAGGAAATGTAAACCAAGAGTCTACATTTATGTGGCTACATTGCATTTTACCACCCCCCCCCACTATGTCATAGTTTTATCAAGAGCTGCTAAAGTGCTGAGCATGGGAGATCACTGTGTGCTGTTGTGGCTTCTCCTTGAAGAGCCACACCCTAGCTTGTGGGGTGTGCATGGAAAGAAAAGTTCCTTGTCTATTTTTAGGCCTGTGCTCCTGTTTGGAAGGAGGGAACAGGAAAGCCACTAACCATTCCTTAACCCACATTCCTGTGAGCCCATCCTGTTCCTGGCCTGGCCTCCGGTTTCTGTCAGCTCTGGCCTCCACTCAGACATGTAATTTGAGCAGGCTACTGGACGTGTCAGGGGAAGGTTGGACGATTCCTGTGTGACACGATCATCTCTTTCAGCCGAAGTGCATTTGTGGTTAGGTGAGGAGCTCTGAAAATATTCCCAGACTCCTCTGAAGTACTTCACAAAGTTACTGAGCCAGATTCAAACAGATAACTATTTTCAAATATATTTTCTACTTTCTACTTTCTTCTTCTTCTTCTTCTTCTTCTTCTTCTTCTTCTTCTTCTTCTTCTTCTTCTTCTTCTACCTTCTTTCTTCTTTCTTTCTTCTTTCTTTCTTTCTTTCTTTCTTTCTTCTTCTTCTTCTTCCTTCTTCCTTCTTCTTTCTTTCTTCTTTCTTTTCTTCTTCTTCTTCTTCTTCTTCTTCCTTCTTTCTTCTTTCTTTCTTTCTTCTTCTTCCTTCTTTCTTCTTTCTTCTTTCTTTTCTTCTTCTTCTTCTTCTTCTTCTTCTTCTTCCTTCTTCTTCCTTCTTCTTCTTTCTTCTTTTCTTTTTTCTTTTCTTCTTCTCCTTCTTCTTCTCCTTCTTCTTCTCCTTCTTCTTCTTCTTCTTCTTCTTCTTCTTCTTCTTCTTCTTCTTCTTCTTCTTCTTCTTCTTCTTCTTCTTCTTCTTCCTTCTCCTTCTCCTTCTCCTTCTCCTTCTCCTTCTCCTTCTCCTTCTCCTTCTTTCTCCTTCTCCTCCTCTCTTCCTCCTCCTCCTATTTTTACAAAACACTTTACTTATGTACCTTGGTCTGTCTGTCTGTCTATGTATATAGAGTGTTGGATTTTCTTGAACTTGAACTGGAGTTACAGTTACAGAGGAGTTGTGAGCCATCATGTGGGGACTGGAAATTGAACCTGCATCCTCTGGAAGAGCAGGAAGTGCTCTTAACCAATGAGCCATCTCTCCAACGTCTATCTTCTACTTTCTGTTTTTGTTTGTTTGTTTGTTTTTTAAGATTTATGTATGTGAGTACACTGTAGCTGTACAGATGGTTGTGAGCCACCATGTGGTTGCTGAGATTTGAACTCAGGTCCTTTGGAAGAGCAGTCAGTGCTCTTAACCACTGAGCCATCTCTCCAGTCCTACCTTCTACTTTCTAACCAACATTTATAGGGTAATGTCTTATGGACATCTTTTGTAATAGTTCCTTTCATCTTCAGTTTTTTCCCCTTATTTTAACGAACATTTTTGAGAACAGGTCTTATTCTGTAGAGCAGGCTAGCCCTGGATTTACAGAGATCCACCTGCTTCTGCCTCCCAAGGGCTGGTATTATAAGAATGTGTGACTGTGCCCAGCTCCAGGCTCAGTTTAGAATGTGAGGACACACCATGGAAATTCTGCTTCCTGTTTTATTTTTTATATAATAGACAGTGCTACAATTAAATCACTTGATGTACATCCCTTTATTGCTATAGGTGAAGCTCCTTAATGTGGCATTAAAAGGTCGGAAACCTAGTTAGTTTCTGTTGCTTACCTTTCAAAGTGTTGGCACTACAGTGAAGGCTGCCAGGGAGAAAAAAACACCAGCTGTGAACCCTATTTTCAGAGTTATATTAGATATCTTTTAGTTAGGTTCATGTCTAAAATGTTGTATAGAAGTCATTATATTTTCATCCTTTCTTACATTACACAGCACCAGCACAGGATGCTTAAAAAGTTTTATTTAAATGTTAAAAAATAAGACTGGAAATCTATTGCAGTGCTTTTAAATATTAAAGGGTAGAACTTTGCATTTAATGTATTAAAATTTATTTATTGAGTGGAATTGGCGTTTCCTTCCTAGATTGCTATTCAAAAAAGCAGGCTGTCAGATAGTCAAGAAAAAGCCCTGAACTTGAAAAAGGATTTGGCTGAGATGCAGGAGTGGATGGCGCAGGCTGAAGAGGACTACCTGGAGAGGGACTTTGAGTACAAATCTCCAGAAGAACTCGAGAGAGCGGTGGAGGAAATGAAGGTAAGGCCTTCCTCCCAACTGCCCTCTTCACACTAGTTAGTCTGTTGGTCTCTCACCTATCACACTGCACAGAACCATATGGACAAGTCTGCTCTCAGTAGGAGTGAGTGATGAGCAGCTGTGGTAATCTTAGTTGGGAAAGAGGCTGATGCCAGTCCACTAGTTCAAGTCCACCCCAGAGTAGATCAATTCTGGGAAGTCCCTGTGGATAGTCATGGAGGTTTCTGTCTTGAAGAAGGGTTGTGAGGAGAAACTCATTTTTCTTTTATTATTGTAATAAACACATATAATTTTTTTTTTTTTTTTACCATTTTAGCAGTGTCTTGGTGTACATTTTATGGTATTAATTCTAGTCATGGTACCGTGTGACTTCTCTCACTGTTTCCAAGAAGTGTAAGTTTTGGTAAGGAGCAAAGGAGACTTGGAGGTTATCCTAGTTCTAATGGGTTTCATTCTAGTCATTCCTGGGGGCCCAGGGAACCCCAGGATGTCTTTGGAGCTGGAGGCAAAGGCTACACTCAAGTCAGTATTGGGAGCACATGGGAACTCCAGAACATCGTAGGAGCAGGAGGTAGGAGATATAGAGTCAGTCATGAGGGCCCATGGGAACCCCACAGCGTCCTTGGAGCAGAAATCATGGAGTGTACAGAGAAGATAAGGTGAAGGTAAGTTGGAGTTACAGGCTGTGGTTCCAGAAACGTCTATTCCTGTGTCGGTTTGTCCTTGTCTAAGGAAAGAACTGGGCCTCAGACCCACATTTGCCTCCACTATCCTTCTAGCATGAGGGCGTGATTCTGTCTGTAAGAGTTATCCTTCTTGTCAGGTGGTGGTGGGGATACAACTTTAACCCCAGTACTTCAGAGGCAGAGGGGCAGAGGGACAGAGGGGCAGAGGGGCAGAGGTAGGTGGATCTCTGTGTTTGAGGCCAGTCGGTCTACAGAGCGAGTTTCAGAGCAGCCAGGGCTACACGGAGAAATCCTGTCCTTAAAAAAATTAAAAAAAAAAAAAAAAGTACGCTTCTCTTTGTAAAAGATCAAGTAACATGGTATATTGTTAACTAGTAGCTATACTACTAGTTAAGTTGGTTAACTCAACTAGTAGTATAACTAAGGCAAACTTTTCTGTGCAGGTAGTTTTTAAAAAGTGACATTCATGCATGCTCTCTTGAGTTAGTAGATATGAAAAGAGACTTATTCAATCTGTGTTGGGGATCAATATGTATATAATTTTCTTTTTAAAAAAATTTTTATTAGGTATTTTCCTCATTTACATTTCCAATGCTATCCCAAAAGTCCCCCATACCCCCCCCCCACTCCCCTACCCACCCATTCCTACCTCCCGGCCCTGGCATTCCCCTGCACTGAGGCACATAAAGTTTGCACGACCAATGCGCCTCTCTTTTCACTGATGGCCGGCTAGGCCATCTTCTGCTACATATGCAGCTAGAGACATGAGCTTCGGGGGGTACTGGTCATGTAGCTCTTTTTGAAAAGTTTTAAAACTATTTTTAGTACTGAAAATATTTAAAAGTAGATTACTATGTAAAGAATGGCTAACTCATTTATCACTCCCACTGTTGGAGCTGCAGTTTGGTACTGATTTTAAAAGTCATTGTAGTTGACAGTGAAGAAAAATGAGATTAAGATCCCTGATTGGGCAACACTCTATTTATTTTTATTCTTTAAAACAGCCATTAGGAATTTAAAAGCCACTACACTTAATTACTTTTTCCCTCACCCTGGGAGAGCTGAAATCCATTAAGCAATAAAGCAAGCTAAAGGGGGAAATGAAAGACGGCTGCAGGTAGGTTTTCCTGCATGTGAGATTGAGCACCTTGGGCACCGATAGAAAGCCAGGAAGCAGCTATTTCTGGATCAGGTTGTCCAGAGGAACTTCTTCATCTTCATTATTGGAAGGATGGATGGACCCATGTTCAAGGAGGAAAATGTTTTTACAAGGATTTGTGGGACATTTTAATAGATGCTTCTGCCACAGTGTCCTGCCATTTTTTGGGGGGGGGGGTATTTATTTATTTCAATTTAATGTGTTCAGACCTCCAGTGGTCATTTAAAATGAGTTCATTTAGATTCCTACCCTGGGCCCAGGATTTGAAAATATATCTTGTCAGTAGACACTATTTAGGATAACTTGCCTCTAAACTCTGGTGGTATTAAAAAGAAACTGTTGTGGGCACGGGGAATTGGAAACTAGAAGAGTAAGTGAGATTATATTTTTAGCATTCTTCTTTCAAAAAACTCAGGTTACAGAATTTTTTAAATAGTGTTCTACTGAGGCATATAGAATCATTTAGTTGTTTTGATATTGGATTAGTTATTATTTTTTTTTTTAAAGAAAGATATTAGTCACAGAGAGCCATGTTTCAAATTGTTCCTTTCTTGGGACAGAGGGCAAAAGAGGATGTGCTGCAGAAGGAGGTGAGGGTGAAAATTCTGAAGGACAGCATCAAGCTGGTGGCTGCCAAGGTGCCCTCTGGTGGCCAGGAGTTGACGTCGGAGTTCAATGAGGTGCTGGAGAGCTACCAGCTTCTCTGCAATAGAATTCGAGGGAAGTGCCACACACTGGAGGTAAGAGCTTGTTTGCCCCAGGGGTACCACCCTGAGATCCCAGCTCTGCTGTGCGGATTTCCCTGTCTTATTAAAGAAAAGAAGAAGAAGAAAGAAAGGCCATTAGTTTGTCAAACATTGGATTATAAAAGTAATTTTTATGGACAAGTAGATAAAAAATACAGAGATTTTTGTTTGTTTTGTTTTAAAAGGAGACCAAGATCTGCCTGCATTTCTCAGGAGGTTCAATAGCGGTAATTGATCCCGGCAGGTTTTGGGTGCTCACTAGTGTTCTCAGGTTAGAGATGAGCCAGAGAGTCCCCTTTAATCCCCAACTTCCCAACTGTCTTGTAAGAATCCAGACAGCTCTCTTTTACCTGGCTGACTGTTATTTTATTTTTATTTTGAGAAGTGTCTAATGTTTACTGGAGGGGAAAAAGAACTTCAGTATGTAGGGATTTCATTGCATTTTTAGGTAGAGAATCTCACTGCCTATCAGACTGAAGACCTAGATTATTCTCTGGGATTATTTTAATGAAGTGCTTTCTCATCTTCATGGCTAAAAAAAAACTGGTCAAAAGTTTTAAGAAGCGGTTTGAGTTATTCAAATTTAAATGAAACACACCCTACAATAAGCAATGACATTCCAGTGAGTTCTGATAATGCCGAGGGAAGTTTTAAACTAAGTTTACTCATTGTACTTCTTGTAAGATCTGAGCAGATCTTTCAGCCTGCTTCTTGCAAGATTAATGAGAGAAGGGGACTAGAAATCTTTCTTCTTTTGCTCTGAACCAAGAGTCAGCGAATTATGGTAGAGGCTTCAGGTGTAAATAGTGTAGTTTGAGCTAGGCAATGGTGTTCTATGCCTTTAATCCTAGCACTCGGAAGGGAGAAGCATCTCTGAGCCCAAGGCCAGCCTGGCCTACACCCGAATTCTGGAACAGCCAGGGCTACATAGAGAAACCCTGCCCTGAAAAAAAAAAAGTTGCTTTTTTTTTGGGGGGGGTGGTGTTGGTTTGGTTAAGAGTGTTATTTCTAAAGGATTGAACATGGTGTAAACACCCATATACCAACACCAAAGATGAAGCTGTGACAATCTATGGATGTCACCCCTAAAGTCTGAAATACCTTCTCTGTGCCTCTCGAGAAATACCGGCTGACCCCTGTTCTGGCGAGCAGAGCTGATGTGGGGTATGGATGGGACTGTGCCCTAACTTGGCAGAGAAGACAGATGCAGGGGATTTTGTGCAGAGCTCTAATCTTAGCAGTCAAATAAGATCCTCTCTTGGAGCAAGAAGGCTCTAGATGCATGCCTTCCGGGGCTTCTCTCCTACCTCGGAACGCTGAGTAGGGAGAACACAGCAGTACTTGGCTCCTGTTTTGGTAAGATGGGCCCATCCTCTTATGTGTCTATCCTTACTCACTTGGAAAGAAGTCCAGATGGCGACAGAGACATCTGCTCCCATCAGTCATCTAGGAATTGGAACTGGGTATGTCCTAGGAGATTTAAGTTTCTATAAAAAAATCCTGAATGGTTTTTACCTTTTGCTCTTTCTGGGGGTGTTGTTGTTGTTGTTGGTGGTGGTGGTGGTGGTGGTGGTGGTACTGGGGATTGGACCTACGGCCTTTGTCTGTCAGGCAAGTACAGGCTGTAGCCACTGAGCTAAATCTCCAGCTCTATCATTTTCTTTAAAACAAACAAACAACATTTATTTCTCTGCTGTTTTTTTCCCCTATTAATTATTCAGGGTTTTTTTTTTGTTGTTGTTGTTTTTTTTAACATTTAGCCAGGTCCTTGGAATTCATTTTACTGGAAACCGAGGCAGCTTCTTTTCCATTTTTCCTTCTCCCTCCATCTTAATTGCTCCTAGTTTATTGAAGATTTAGTTTTGCCTCATTTATTTGATATTCTAGCTTCGCTGGTTTCTGGATTCCTGTATATTACTCACTGAAATGGAGTTCTTATTGATCGAAGGGATGACGTATGGTTATGGCTTCTCTTCCGTGTTAATTTTGCCTTCACATTTGTTAGGAGGTCTGGTCTTGCTGGGTGGAGCTGCTTCACTATCTGGACCTGGAGACCACGTGGTTGAACACCTTGGAGGAGCGCGTGAGGAGCACGGAGGCCCTGCCTGAGAGGGCAGAAGCTGTTCATGAAGCTCTGGAGGTTGGCACTTGATGTCTGAGCCACAGTTATTTTCACTGTGATGTGGAAAGATGTGCTGTCTGTCTGTCTGTCTGTCTGTCCGTCCGTCCATCCATCCATCCATCCATCCATCCATCCATCCATCCATCTGTGCATACAATAGGATGTGTGTTGAGGTCAGAGCACAATTTGTAAAAGTTATTTTCCCCCTTGCAACATAGATCCCAGGGATCAAATCCAGGTCGTTAGGGTTTGTGGCAAGCTCCTTTTGACCCACTGAGCCATCTCACCAGCCCCTGGGAACTCTTTATAATCGGTTTTGTAAGGCAGGAGCTACATGAGTGCATGTTAGACACAGCGATAGTCACTAGTAGGGTCCAGTTCTTTTCACCATTCTCTGAACAAACCCTGTTTTGTTTCTTTGCACTTATGACTATGGTGCGAACCATGCTTCAGGTGGCTTCTAGCTCATCATCCTTAGATGTAAAAAGTTAAAGCAGGCTGCTATGTGCGTTCGTGAAGGCAGGGGCTCCCACTGTGGGGCTGGATGGTAAGGCTGGGCTTCAGGCTTCTGGGGCCAAGAAATATCCTGCAGGTTTCCTCGTTCTGCAGTTTCGAGCCCAGGAGTACACACGATACTGTGGTAATTACTTCAGAAACGAATTACAGTGTAACCAAAGAGGTTTCACTTGTACAGGAGTAGCAGGGAAATTTGGGGATCCGATGAACAGCAGGATGGGAAGTCAGAGAGCTATTCCCAGGGGGTGGGGGTGAATGGGGCTCCATTCCTGAAGATGGATGCTGTGCAGGGAGAGAATTGTCACTTCTCAAACACAGCAGAGTAGAGGATGCATAGACAGCATGGAAACCACTAGATGCTCATTGAACAAACAGCAAACATGCTTTCCTCATAGGGCATAAATATACATTCTAGAAATCCAGACAATGGAGAAAAGGAAAAGAAGGCTCCATGATAAACACTTTAATACATTCTGTGTTCCTTCTCTTCTCTCTTCTCTCTTCTCTCTTCTTTCTTCTCTCTTCTCTCTCCCTCCCTCCCTTTCTTTCTTTCAGGTTTATATATATTATATATAATATATATTATATATATAAGAGTACACTGTTGCTTTCTTCAGACACCAGAAGAAAGCATCAGATCCCACTACAGATGGTTGTGAGCCGCCATGTGGTTGCTGGAATTTGAACTCAGGACCCTCGGAAGAACAGTCAGTGCTCTTACCCGCTGAGCCATCTCTCCAGCCCCCTGTATTTTTTCTTTATTATCAGCATTCCTTTTGTGCATGTATACTGCAGGGCAGTAAATGCAGTCAAAGGGCTCACAGTCCTAAGAGCTTTGGAAAGAGTTTGGAGCCTTAGGGTTTGTTTTGTTTTGTTTTGTTTTTTTGTTTTTTAATTGATTCTCGTTTGTCAAATCGAACTTCATGGCTTTCAAATTTCCCATCTGTAGAATGGGAGTAGTATTTCATGCGTAAGGTTAGTTGGACTTGTGTCTATAAAACTGTATACATAGAAATACTTAGTGTATTTCTGTATCATGAGGTAGAAAAATGGATCTCTAATTTTACCAATGTAGTTAATAAATAACATGAGATAATTCTATTTGTAGAGTACAGTTTTGTATGTCACACTGAGAGTTTCTCATAAAATTAATAATTATTCAAATTATTTTATGCAATTATATCATATGTTCTTGAAGTTTTTATTTAAAGTTTTGTGATTTTGTTAATCTATAGTGGATAATTTTGTGAATTATTATTTCCTTAATATTTGTCATTACTTGTTTCTTAAATAGATTTCTAGAAAGTGGAATTAATATTTGGCTTAAAATGGCATTTTGCAGATCTTGATCCATTTAGACCCATTGAATGTATTTTTTTTTCCCTGCCCAACTGCAGTCTCTTGAGTCTGTTTTGCGCCATCCAGCGGATAATCGCACCCAGATTCGGGAACTTGGGCAGACTCTGATTGATGGTGGAATCCTGGATGACATAATCAGCGAGAAGCTGGAGGCTTTTAACAGCCGCTACGAAGAGCTGAGTCACTTGGTGAGAACCAGACATGCCCAGTGTGATTAGGTAGTTACTGCCACAAGCTAACTCTGAGAGTTCTCTCTCTTATTCGGAGCTTCCGTGCTGGTTACACTTGGTAATATATAAATTGGTGCCCATTTGATAATCCTTTGGTGTGGTGGGAGTTAAAGTAGGCAGGCAATGTTAATGGGAGCCTAAGGGCTTTGAAATAAGTATAAGAGGAATATACCTAATATTTGTAGGTCAGATGCAGCTTGATTAAGCAAACAAACAAACAAACAAACAAACAAAAGACAAACAAACATCCAAATTGCCAGGACAAGGCATGGTGGTATATGCCTTTAATCCAAAAACTTAAGAGGCAGAGGCAGGAAGATCGCTGAGCTTGAGGCCAGAATAGTCTGCATAGGGAGTCTTAAGCCAGGTGAAGTTACATAGTAAGGTATTGTTTCAACAACCCAATCCCAAGCCAAGCCAAATGAAGCCAAGCCAAAAATGAAACCAAACCAAACTTTGTCAGATACTGGATGTAGCCCAGTGGTAAAGCACTTGCGTTGTACACACAAAGCTATGTGTTAAGTTCCCAGTTACCCTCTATCTCCAACACCTCTTTGAGATTTATTTTTATTTGTGAATTATGCAGTTTTCTGTAAGAATAGTATTACAGCTATGTCTAAGAATAATAATGTCTATATGTATGTTCTAAGAACCATTAGGGCCTTCAGAATTTGACGTTAACTGTTATGAAAGCTACATCACTCAGCTCATGCTCAGATTATATCTCAACATGCATATACATATCAGTGATAAGAGAAGGGGCCTTGTTCTTTTGTAAGAAGGTTGAGTTGATCATTAGATAGCTATACCAGATTACCAAGTAACAACTGTTGAGATCTAGACTAAAAATATCATTGAGCTTAATCCAAAGATGTGTGGCAATTAGTGGTTTGACTCACTGTGCAACTGTTAGAACTTATTCTCAATTTTAGAAAAAAAATTAGGTATTTATTCACTTGATAGACATTCTTACTATGTCTTATTTTTTTTTGTTAGGCATTGGAGATTCTTAAAATTGCTTTATATTTCTAGTAAAATAAAAATAATTAGAAATTACAAATTTTACTAGGTTTAAGACATTTTGTATATATGAGTGTCTGCATAGATGTTTATGTCCCATATATGTGTCTCATGGTCATGTTGTCCAGAAGGGGGTATCTGACCCCCTATAGCTGGAGCACAGATAGTTGTGAGCCACCGTGGTGGGAACCAAACCCTCATTATCTACTAGGGCAACAAGTACCCTTAGCCACTGAGCCAGTTGCCTAAAATACACATTTTTATTCTATTTTATATGTCCTATGGGGGAATCTTTTTGTACTTGTATTTTGTCATAGTATAGATTAATAGAAGTAAAAATGAGAGATTCAGGGGCTGGAGAGATGGCTCAGCAGATAAAACCACTGGATGCTCTCCTTGGATCAATTCCTAGCACCCACATGGTGGCTCTCAACTGTCTTTAACTCCTGTCCCAGGGGATCTGACACCCTCACATAGACATACAGGTAGTCATATTACCAATGTACATAAAATGAAATAAATAAATAATTTTTTTAAAATGAGAGGTTCAGCTGCTGTGTCCATGAGATACTAGAAGAACATTTGCACTCTTATTATTGATGGTTATTAATTATTTATAAGAAGAGCTACAGTCTTGAACCAGTACTTTATTATAATCTGCATGGCCAGAAGGCACATTCAGCTATTTATATTTGTGCTGAGCAGTTACAAAGGAAATGTCTCCTCTGTGCAGGCGGAGAGCAAACAGATTTCTTTGGAGAAGCAACTCCAGGTCCTCCGTGAAACTGACCACATGCTTCAGGTGCTGAAGGAGAGCCTGGGGGAGCTGGACAAACAGCTTACCACATACCTGACGGACAGGATCGATGCCTTCCAACTGCCACAGGAAGCTCAGGTATTGCTGCAAAGCCGAGAACCTTTGTATCCTGAGAAAGGGCAGCTGTATGTAGCCTGGTCCTCACTGGCAGAGTCAGGAGGACAAGCACCTTGTATGGAACAGCCTTTGGGTGGGGACTGTTCTTGTTCCTTGTGTGAGAACTTGACACATTTTCTCCTTACCATTTTATGCATATGGGTGTCTGGCTTACATGTGCATATGTGCACTGTGCTCGTGCCTACTGCCTGTGGATGCCAGAAGACAGCAGTGGGGCCCCTGGAACAGGAGTTAGACTGTTGTAAACCACCCTGTGGGGACTGGGAAAGGAACCTAGATCCTTTGGAAGAGCAGCTGGTGCTCTTAACAGCTGAGCCATCTCTCCAGCTCCTTTCACACAGTTGATATGTTAGAAAATAGATTTCTTTCTTTCTTTCTTTCTTTCTTTCTTTCTTTCTTTCTTTCTTTCTTTCTTTCTCTCTCTCTCTCTCTCTCTCTCTCTCTCTCTCTCTCTCTCTCTCTCTCTCTTTCTTTCTATACAGTTCAGGCAGTTTATTCTGTATACATCAGATGTGAACATTAATGATGACATGCAAAGACCTTAGCATGTGCATGGCACACAGTGGTGTACTGTGCAACAGTTTGTTATTATCATATATCCCACAAGCTTATTAATGTGTATTAGATATAGGATCATATACTATACAACTAACTTGAACGTCTGTATTATTATTTCTTCCTGTACGTGGTTGTTGTATAAAGACATACTGCTGTATTCAAACTGTTGTTATATAAAAACATACATGTTGTATAAAGGCATACTGTAACTCATGCTTGTCTGGGACTTACTATGTAGCCAAGGGCGGCCTTAAACTCAGCCATCCTCCTGCTTCAGACTCCAGAGTGCTAAGGATTACAAGCATGGGCCATTACCCAGGGCTTCTTTGTATACTTTAAAAACACACCTTCTCCCGTTTTTTATCTTCTTGGTAGAAGATCCAAGCAGAAATCTCAGCCCATGAGCTCACCCTGGAGGAGCTGAGGAAGAATGTGCGCTCCCAGCCCCCGACGTCCCCTGAGGGCAGGGCCACCAGAGGAGGAAGTCAGATGGACATGCTACAGGTAAGGACCAGGCTTCCCTTTGCTTTTTATGTATGGTGGGTATAGAAAAGAAAGACAGAAAGACTTGAGGACTTTGGTGCCTTCGCTCTGTACTATGATTCAAACATGGGATGGGAGCGGAGTATTAAAGGCTCATGGCGCCTCCTGGCAGCAGGAACAGGGTGTTAGCTGGGTAACGAAACCATGAGCTTTAAGAGTTGGCTGGGAAGAGGGAATGAGTTCAGGCCAGCAGTTGGCTTTGTGTAGCCCATTCTCTGATCTCAGAGGCTCATGTCTGGGCACTCAGGGCCTCAGTAGGTGGAAGGAAATGAGCTTCCACTCTTAATGTGGTGGAAGGCATCTGAGGTCTAGGTCATGAAAAAGTGAGTAAATGAATGGACTTTCTCATCCAGAGACACCATCTGTCGCCAGATCTAGTTTGGAGACTGAAATTCTGAGTACTGCTCACACATGACACCGAGCAGTGGTTCTGAACCTGTGGGGCGTGACTCTTTTGGGGGTCGCATATCAGATGTCCTCTGTATCAGATAATATATTATGATTCATAACAGTCACTGAATTAGTTATGAAGTAGCAGTGAAATAGTTTTATGGTTGGGGGGGTGGTCACCACAATGTGGGGAACTGTGTTAAAGGGAACATTAGGAAGGCTAAGAACTACTGCTTTACGTGACCATCCTAATTCCTCTGGGGTTTCCTGGGTTGGCCTTTTTTTTTTTTTTGAAAAGTCTTTCGGCATTATGTATTATAGTAATATCTAGTGAGAGCGAAAGTGAGTGAGTGGCTTATTCTTATTTCTGCAAACAGAGGAAACTTCGAGAGGTCTCCACCAAATTCCAGCTTTTCCAGAAGCCCGCGAATTTCGAGCAGCGGATGCTGGACTGCAAGCGTGTGTTGGAGGGAGTGAAGGCTGAGCTTCATGTCCTCGATGTGAGGGATGTGGACCCTGACGTCATCCAGGCCCACTTGGACAAGTGCATGGTGAGCCTGAGGTCCAGCAGGCAGCTCACACGGCCAGAGCTGCTCTGACGGTTTAGTATAGAGCATCCCTTCTTATTCTTTAGTTCAGGGTGTGAAGATGATGGAGACTGTGTCAGAACAACAAGAACTGTGGCTCTCCCAGAAAAAAAAATAGACAGTATAAGAGAAATAGGGGAGTATGAAAGCAACAGGTATGGTCTGTACAGATAAAGGAAGCAGATTGCACATAAATAACATGGATTTAAAAAGAAAGAAATGCATAAACTACAGCATGAATTGGGAAAGACCTCTCTGCAGGATGCAACTGATAAATGAAACTTTCCACAATAAATTTGAAGTACCTCTAATATTTGGGATATTATAGAGTTAAAAAAATGTTTTGCTAGGAAAATGACATTCAAGTCAAAGTTTAAACTTCAGATGGGCAGAAATGAATGACAAATAAGACCTTACTGTTTCATTGTTTGTAGTTAGTTTAATAGAGAGGTTTACAAATTCTATTTGTTTTTTATTTTTTAAACAATTGCTCTATCTGCATGTATGCCTGCATGTCAGAAGATCCCATTTCAGATGGTTGTGAGCCACCATGTGGTTGCTGGGAATTGAGCTCAGGGCCTCTGGAAGAGCAGACAGTGCTCTTAACCACTGAACCATCTCTCCAGCCCTAATAGAGTTTTAAATGATGTTGCCGGGAGGACCTGAACTTAGCCTTATTGTGCCCGGTGCTCTTCTTAGAGGGGCCTGGGAGGAGATATTGGTAGGACTGTCGTTTCCATGGTTTGTTTCTTACGTGGTTGGAATAGTGCACAGGTAGGAGACGTTTGAATCACATGAAAGTGTTGTAAGCCTCTGTTTGCTCATTGGGACAGAGTGGCAGATGTCACTGTATTTGACATCACAGATACTGGCTTTGTATCCTTGAAGTGTTTTGAGTTGGATGCTCATGTATGGATAAGCTGCCTAGATAGAGTTTGGGTGTTCAAGGTGACAAGGATGAAGGCAGTTTGGAATTTGACCTGTTGAACTCCAATTTCATAGTCCTATCCATTTTGACACTTTAAAGTATTAAGTGTATTTCAGAATATAAATTATACTCATTATGGTACATTTGTCTTCTCTGAGAAATAGAAACAAATACATGTTAGGAATTCCACATTCTTTCCAGCACAGATTGCCAGAGGCAACTGTCTTCCAGTCACCGGTGTTAGGATTAAAGAATATTCATTCGGTGCCATGAGTTGAACCAAGGATCTTGTGCATAGTAAGCCCATGTTCTCTCACTAAGGAGTCTAGCATCCCTACAGTGTGATTCCACACAGAGACATTCCAGTTTGCATCCTGTAACTTCCCAACGTTTTTGAAGGAAACATGGTTACAATGAGCCCTTATCCAGGATTTCTACTGACATTTAATACGCACGTCTTGTTTTATATTTAAACACGCGCAAACTCTATTAGTTTATTATCTGATTTGAAGAAGCATTACAATCCTGACTTCACTTAATTCAACCTTCAAACTACATTCAAGACAGACAGTGTGCCCTTTCATATCCGGGATGAGGTATTATCTGTCCAGCCCCAGAAGCTGTGCTCTGAAATGATGCCAGTCGGGGAATTTTCTGTTAACAATGGAATTTTTTTTTCTCTCTTCTAAAGAAACTATATAAAACGTTGAGTGAAGTCAAACTTGAAGTTGAGACTGTCATCAAAACGGGGAGGCACATTGTCCAGAAGCAGCAGACGGACAACCCGAAAAGCATGGATGACCAGCTTACATCTCTGAAAGTCCTCTACAATGACCTGGGCGCACAGGTGGGGCGCTTCTCTCTCTCTTCTCTCTCTATTTATCTGTCACCCCCACTCCCAACATTTATCAAATTTAATCTTTACTTGTACATCAGTAGTATAATCGTTATTAGTTATATAAATATTTTTAGACTACTTAATACAGGATAATATTTATATTTTCCATGGCCATTGGCATAAGTTATTCTAAGGAAACTCAACAAGGTAATAGTTTCTGCATAAACTTTGGTTTTGGATATCTAAATTGAGTAGGTATGCTATCATGTCAGGATCTAGGAAATACTTGGTGGTAGGTAGTCTACCGAGACTAAGAGCGTCCGTTTTATACTTTAATGAGTGAGTGTTAAGAGTTGGTAGGCCATTTTCTGTGGCTGAATCCCATACAAAAACTGTCCTCTGACTTTGAGGGTTTGCCCTGAAATTTAGAGTCCAAAGAATACGTGAAAGCAAAACCTGGCCATACTGAAAAACTGGTTTAGATAGTGTTTTCTCTGTTTGTTTTGAGGCAGGGTCTCTCTTCTATGTAGCTTTGGCTGCCCTGGAACTTGCTGTGTAGACCAGGCTGGTCACTAATTCACAGAGGTCCACCTGCCTCTGCCTCCCTAGTGCTAGAATTAAAGGTGTGCACCATGAGGCCCAGCTTAGGCAGTTGTTTAATTCTTCCACGCTGAATTAATGTTAGGCTCAGCCTTGGCATAGGGAAACTTTCTGAGGAAGTGCTGCATAAAGTGAGCTCTGATGGATGGATAGATCGATGAGAGTAACCGTGGTGAATCAGGGAGCAGCTTGTGTAAAGGCCCTGAGGCAGGAGGAGGCAGAAAGAACTATGTGTTTGTGCGTGCAGGCGTGAGGGTATGGGGTTAGAGGGATAAGGATGCCTGGCTCTGTCATTTTACCTGGAGCTTGGCTGGGATGTACATGGCGCTACATTAGTCTGGTGGAGGAGGAGAGGGAGAGATAAGGCATGACGTTTTTTATGTTTTAGGTTTGCTTCCTCGGATGGCGGTGGTGCCATCACTGGAACATTGGGGCGATAGCGGGAAAGATAGAGAGGCATGCAGAAACCATATGCTTCTTTGTGATGTGTTGACAATCTAACTCTGTTTGAGATGTCAGGTACTTACACACACGCTCAAATGGTTTCCAACTTGTGTGTCGCAACCCCTTCAGGGTTGAATGTCCCTTTCACAGGGGTCACCTAAGACTGTTGGAAAACACAGGTATTTTATGTTGCGATTTATAACAGTAGCAAAATTACAGGTATGAAATAGCAATGAAAATAATTTTGTGATTGGGAGCTGCCACACATGAGAACTCTCTTTAAGGGACACAGTGATAGGAAGGTTGAGAACAATTGTACTGAGGTCTGGAGAAGACATCTGGGCTGATCGGGTGGAGTCAGTCATCTCCATGGAAGTGGGAAAGTTTTCAGGGTTGAAGAAATTAGCTAGGGAGAGGATATGATGAGGAAAAATGAGGCCACTGAGCAAGTGTTACGGACTAGCAAAGCAAACTTTAAAATAAGAAGATAACCAGGTGTCATAGGTGTACGGCAGGGACGAGCTCTGGGAAACCAGGAGGGTAGTATGTATTTCAAAGATGAGTTCGGTCATTGGCTCTGTGAATATTGTGTTCACTTAAAAATGTCCTTTGCATCTGTTGCCTTGCAAGGGATGTGTGAGAAGTCAGGCATAGCACCACACTCTAAGAAGTCGCTTTGATCATATGGTAAAAGTAGACAGTGGATATTTAGGGAAGTTGGTGTGTGTGTGTGTGTGTGTGTGAAAGAGAGAGAGAGAGACAGAGAGAGAGAGAGAGAGAGAGAGAGAGAGAGAGAGAGAGAAATGAGATGAGAGTGTTTAAAATGTTTACCAAGAAGGAATGGTTCTGTAGCTAAAAGGGAAGGGATGAGCAGTCAGGTAAAGCCTTACATCTTCCTATTGTCCCTTGCAGATGCCCTTAGCCCACATTGATGAGGTTGAGAAAAAGTGTGCATCCTTACAAGCTGAGCTTGGATGCTTTTCTTCCTGATGCAGAAATCTTTGTGAGCATTAAGTTTGGTGGTACTTGTGGAGCTGCTCGGGCATGTCAGAGTCAGAGAAGCATTCTGTAATTCAAGTGTTTACTATTTATTTTTTTAAAGATTTATTTATTTATTTTATGCATATGAGTACACCATTGTTCTCTTCAGACACACCAGAAGAGGGCATCAGATCCTATTACAGATGGTTTTGAGCCACCATGTGGTTGCTGGGAATTGAACTCAGGACCTCTGGAAGAGCAGTCGGTGCTCTTAACCACTAAGCCATCTTTCCAGACCCAAGTGTATACTATTTAAAGTCTGTGTTCTGGTGCTATTGTTTTGTTTTGTTGTTTTTTGTTTTTGTTTTTCCAGACAGGGTTTCTCTGTATAGTGGTGGCTGTCCTGGATCTTACTCTGTAGACCAGGCTGGGTTCTGGTGCTATTAATTGAGTGTTATGGATTCAGTTGAACCACACTGTGTCTTTCTCATTGTGTCCTTGACCTCCTTGTTTATTCTGTCTCACAGTGTCCTTGGTCCCCTTGTTTATCTTTGACTCACTCACCATGTCCTTGACCCCCTTGTTTAGGTGACAGAAGGGAAGCAGGACCTGGAAAGAGCCTCACAGCTGTCCAGGAAGATGAAGAAGGAGGCTGCCATCCTCTCTGAATGGCTCTCTGCAACAGAGGCAGAACTAGTGCAGAAATCCACATCAGAAGGTGTGATTGGTGACCTGGACACAGAAATCTCCTGGGCTAAAGTGAGTTTTAGTTGGGTTGGACATGTCCCATCAGTGGCATTTGCTTTTGACAGTCTGGTTGGACACTGCCTCTATTTCGTATTAATTGTAACCTCTGCTCTTCTCTGTTACTTTCTTTCCCTCTTCTGTGATCTGGGAAGAACATTTTGAATACACCTTGTTTCAGAGAAGGTTTCTCTCTGTAACCTGGGCTGCCATGCATTCATTGAATATCACATGCTGGCCATAAATCTGCAGAGCTTCTCTTCCTTAGCTTCTCCAGTGCTGGGGTCACCATCGTGTGCAACTATGCTCAGCTAAAACCAGGCATTTTAACAGTACTTTTGTGTGTGTATGTGTGTGTGTGCATGTATGCACAAGTGTGTCAGTGTGAGTATAAATGTGTGCATGTGTGTTTGTGAATGAGTGTATATGAATGTGTGTGAGTGTTCACATGTGTATTTGTGAGTGTGTGGGAGATTCGGTGTGATTGTATGTGAATTTGTGTGTGTTGTGTGTGTGTGTGTGTATGTATGTATGTGTATAGGCCTGTGGTTGATGTCATATGTCCTTCTCAGTTGCTTTCTCTGGGTCAAACTCTCATTCTGAACATGAAACTTACTGTTTTGGCTAGACTTGCCAGCAAACTCCTGTCTCTGTTTTCCCAGTGCTAGAATTCTACTCTTGTTTCTGACTTTTACAGCAGTGTGCAGGATCAGAACTCAGGTCTTCATTATTCAGCAAGCACTTTACCAACTGAGCTGCCTCCACAGCCCCGATAAAACACTTCATTTCCCTTCCAAAAGTGCTGAATTCCTAGGAGTCATCAGGGCCTTTCTTACATTATGCTTAGGTAGTACCTGAAGATGTTATATTAACAGTTAGCCACCTTAGCTGGGTGTGGTGGTACACGTCTTTAATTCCAGAACTTCGGAGGCAGAGGCAAGTAGACCTCAGAGTGTTCAAGAGTTCCAGGATAGCCAGGGCTATGTAGAGAGACCCGTCTCAAAAAAGAAAAGAAAAGAAACAACAGAAAAAAATTAACCACCTTGAAAGTTCATGACATTTTCTCCCAGTATTCATTCCATATTTATATTTATATTTATATTTATATTTATATTTATATTTATATTTATATTTATATTTATATTTATATTTGTATCTCTCTTTCTCTCTCTTTTATCTATCTCTTGCTACATAGCTATCACTACCTTTATCCCTCTATCTATCTATCTATCTATCTATCTATCTATCTATCTCTCTATTGCAAAATAACTGATGCAGAAATCATAGTCACATAATGTAAAGCAAAACCCACATAGTTTCCTTTAGCCTTCTAGCTATTTGGAATAATTCCTACTTAGGAATTAACATATAGCGTCTTGTTTCTGAGCTGGACACAGGACTGAATGGAGGCCTTCTTTTTCCTCAGTTTCTTCTGTATGAAAGGCACAGGCATGCTTGAGAACCTTCGCAGGATCCACTGGCTACAGAAACTTGGACTACCCAGAGTCTCTCGCTTCCTGTGACCTCTGTGAGAAGGGACTCGGGCTGAATGACATAACTCCCACTCGCCTGAACGCTCAGTGGCGGGGACACTTGGGAGAAAGTCAAGCTGTTGCTCTGGGAAGAATATTCCAGTTTCTAAGACAGTTCATGGAAAGGAACTCATGCTCTGTGTGTGGGGGATAAGGAGCAGAGAGAGGGATGTGGAAGGAAAAGGAACTTGAAGGTCACTAGTGTATTCTGACTGACTGAAAAAGAAAAGAAGCCAAGTTGAGTTTGTTAACTCTGATCTTTCTTTAGTATGCTGAAAGCAATTCTTCTCTTCCCTTGGGCAATTCCAGGCTCCTTC
Source organism: Mus caroli (assembly GCF_978045245.1). Taxonomy (NCBI): domain Eukaryota; kingdom Metazoa; phylum Chordata; class Mammalia; order Rodentia; family Muridae; genus Mus; species Mus caroli. The sequence goes on along the minus strand of NW_028227264.1, from coordinate 9,770,203 downwards.
CCCTGCTCTAGTCCCTCCCCTGCTCTCGTCCCTCCCTGTGCCATCATTCCTCTTCTTTTGAGACTGGGTTTCACCATGTAGTTCAGAGTGGTCTTGAACTCTTGATGCCTCGGCATCCTGATGGTGAGGATTTCAGGCCAGTGCCATCAGGGCCTGGACACTCCTTATTAACTCTACAACTTTCACTGTTTCACAGAGATCACAAACTCTCCTTGGCTTTCTGAGTTGCTAAAGTCACAGTTTATGTATAGGACCTAAAATAAAGTCAAACAGAAGCTAACTGTGAGCTTGGCAGTTTGTCTTTTCCTCTGCTTTTCTAGTGTATGTTAGACAAGCCTACTCCTAGGGTTGTTTTTTTTTTTTTTATTGCCCAATTCTTCCACTCACAGCTGTTTACCACCCTCCATTTTCATTATTATGCACAGTTCTATGAACAACATTCCTATGGCTGATTTTCAGCATACATTTATAATTGCTTCCTGAATGTGTTTTAGTAGCTGGAAAATCTAAGGCCAAAGAATACACCCATTTTAAATCTCATGTGTGCTTCAAGTCTGTGCCATAGACAGCGCATTACAAGCACCACATATGCATCAATTCCTCCCTGGATTTTGAAAATACATTCGACAATGGTGTACAAACACTGTCTCTGACTATTCAGTTAGAACCTCTTCCATGGCTTATAGACCATCGGTAGCCCCTTTTTGAAGAATATTTTTCCTGTAGTTTTGACCATTTTTAAATATCCAGATTAAACTGCTAATTTCGATTTCTTCATCAGACTTATTAATGCTTGCTGTGTTGTGTAGTATTTAAAAAATTCCTTTCTTTGTCATTGTGGTTCACTTCCTGTCCTTTTTTTTTTTTTTTTAACCCACACTTAAGTATGATTTTAAAGAACAGAATAATCAGTTCCTTGTTACTGCTGCCTTCCGTTTCAGAAGGGCTGCCGTGACCCTGAGCTTCTGTAGAATTTCTTCATGATCTTGTGTAGTCTCATCCCTTCAACTTTAATGTTTAATCCTTAGAGGTTAATTTGCTCTCTATTAGGAGAGAGGCTCTGAACTTCTCCCCAAAGAACAAACGGATGCTCCCAGGTTTGTCGGTCTGATCTCTGAGTTCTTCTCTAGTCTAACACAGTAGTTAATATATCATTGTTGTTTTCTGTTGTACAGTTCTGGTCTTCTACCCTCCCCCAGTTCCCAAACTGCTGAGTGATGTCATTCGGTTAGCTATTTTAATTCTCAGTAGAGGGTCCTTCTCTTTATGATTCTCTTCGTGGCTTATGTACTTTTATAGTAATAGTCCCCAAATTTGTAAAATAACTTTTGTGTGAATTTACTTTAAAGCTAGACTTGTTAGATGAGAACTTTTGTATTTTGCCTTTTGTTTCTGTGGGGGCTGGAGATTAATCCCAGGTCCTGGCCCATGCCATGCGAGTGCCCTGCCAGCCTTGTTAAATCATTTATAAATAAATAAAACAAATATTGGTTGTTATTGTTGTGTATATACATGTCTGTGTGTGTGCACATGTATGTGATAGAATGTATGAGTGAGGCTCACTTGTGCCAGGACATAAATGTGAAGGTCACAGAATAACTTTTAGAACTTGGTCTTCTCTTTCCATATTTATGTGCTTTCCAGGAATGGAACTTGGGTTTTCAGACTTGAACAGCAAATGCCTTTGCCTGCTGAGCCATTATGCTGGCCTCTAGGTATAGCCCAGGCTGGCCTCTAGGTGCAGCCCAGGCTGGCCTCACCCTGGTGATTCTCTTGCTTCAGCTTCTTTAGCACATCCTACTAGCATGTACCACCACGACAGGCTTCAGGCCTTATTAAAATGCTATGTCTCACTCTCCTGACCTTTCAGCTCTTTTACTTTTCCTCATAATATCTTAATTTTTTCCTGTATAAACATTGTGTGTATATGTGTGGGTATATATACGTGTGTGTGTATATGAATAATGCATCTATTTTATATTATTTTGTTTTATTACCATATAAATGTGCATTTTCTTTTTTTTTACTAATTGCTTTTATATGTGTGCATATATAATATATAGGTGATATTGAGTTGTATATATTAATATTTGATGATCCTTTTTTCTGGTCTCATAAGTTCCATTTTTTTGTTAACTATCATTTTTTGAAGATAGACTATAAATAGTGGTAAGCTTGTGAAATATATAACCTTGAGTTCCCAACTAATTGTTTTACAGATCTGACATAGTTAGGGTGGCATCTAGGAAGCAGCCAGCACTTTCCCCTCAGTGGGGTGGGAGGAACGTTGATGTGGAGCATAGCCACCCACCTTTTCTTTTTCTATTAGCTTATTTATTTATTTACTTTATATCCTGATTGTAGCCCCCCCCCCAACCCCTTCTCTTATTCCCCTACCCTTTTCCTCTGAGAAGGAGGAGGCTCCCTTCTGGGTACTAACATACTGGGGCACTGCAGGACTAGGCACATCCTCTCCCACTGAGGCCAGGCAAGGCTGCCCAGTTAGGGGAACAGGATCCATAGGAGGCAACAGAGTCAGGGATAGCCCCGGCTCTCGTTGTTATGAGACCCACATGAAGATCAGGCTGTACATCTGCTACATACATGCAGGTACCCAGGTCTAGGCCATGTATGCTCTTTGGTGATTGCCCACCTTTTCAATGATGCGTTTTTTAGATTTAAAACCATTAACGATTTAGAAGACATTTTAGTTTCATAAATTAAATATTATATGCAATATTTAAATGCAGAATTTAAGTGGTGTTTTTATTTGTGAATGTAAGTGGGAAATTTATTCCATACATTCAATATTATTTTAAACACTTTTTACCATAAAACCCACCAGACTTGTGTATGTATTATTTAAACTTAATTACTTGTCTGTAGTTGTTATTTTTTATGGTTCTTCCAGCCAATTTTAGTCAGTTACTACAGAACCACTGAAGGAGTGCAGGAAGTCTGAACTACACAGAGTTCATTTGTAATAGACTTTTCCTCTCATTTTGGGGAAGAAGAGTAAGAGCAGGAAATACCCGACTGCCTTTCAAATGCGTCTCTAAATGTCATGACCAAGGCAGTGTTTCAGCCTTGACTCCCTTGTGGGTTTGCCATTTGTACCCATTCAGAAATGTGATTTTCAGCAGTGTTCACATAAGAACTTGAATTCCTTGAAGTGATTTCTTTAAACGTTGATTTAAGAACCTGTACCACGGGGAGGTGGCTCAGTGGCTAAGAGCACTTGCTGCTCTTGCAGAAGACCCGGCTTTCATTTTGAGGACCCAATCTCAGAGTGTAGCTTTAGGTCTGGAACATCTGGTGGTCCTCAAGGGCACACGCACACCTCCATCCTCAAGGGCATACACATACACACATGCACACCTAAATGAACTCACACACGTATACTTAAGTAAACAGAAATCTGAAAAGTATGTTTTGAAAAAGGAGGAGCAACAGTTGAGGAGTAAGGTGACCATGGGTGTTTCCATATGTCATTTCAGGATAGTTTGCATTTTCAGCATGATTTGAATTTCTGTGAATGTGCACTTTCCTGGTGAACCTTCACTTGTGTGTGAGTCCCGGGGCCATTTTCCCTCCTGGAGTGTTCCCACTGCATGGCATGAAGCTGATGTTCACAGCTTCTGTTTTCCTGGTTCTCCTTTGTTTTACTTAAGCTGTATTTCCCATCTGAATTTCTTTCTTTATTTTCATTTTTAATATTTAACATTAGTATCATCACTCACGTCTCAGGACATGTGTAATATTTCTTTTTTTTAATTAAATATTTTCTTCATTTACATTTCAAATGCTATTCCTAAAGTCCCTTATACCCTCCCCCACCCTGCTCCACAACCCATCCACTCCTGCTTCCTGGCCCTGGCGTTACCCTGTACTGGGGCATATGATCTTTACAAGACCAAGGGCCTCTCCTCCCATTGATGGCCGACTAGGCCATCCTCTGCTACATATGCAGCTAGAAACACAGCTCTGGGGGTTACTGGTTAGTTCATATTGTTGTTCCTCCTATAAGGTTGCAGACACCTTCAGCTCCTTGGATACTTTCTCTAGCTCCTCCATTGAGGGTCCTGTGTTCCATTCAATAGATGACTGTGAGCATCTACTTCTGTATTTGCCAGGCACTGGCATAGCCTCACAAGAGACAGCTATATCAGGGTCCCTTCAGCAAAATCTTGCTGGCATATGCAGTAGTGTCTTGGTTTGGTGGCTGTTTATGTGATGGATCCCCAGGTGGGGTAGTGTCCTTACATCTCAGCTCAAAACTTTGTCTCTGTAACTCCCTCCATGGGCATTTTGTTCCCCATTCTAAGGAGGAATGAAGTATCCACACTGGTCTTCTCAGCTATTAAAAACAATAAATTTATGAAATTCTTAGGCAAATGGATAGATCTGGAGGATATCATCCTGAGTGAGATAACCCTATCACAAAAGAACTCACATGATATGCACTCACTGATAAGTGGATATTAGCCCAGAAGCTTAGAATACCCAAGATACAATTTGAAAAACACATGAAACTCGAGAAGGAAGGCCCATCTGAATTTCTTATGTCTTTTCAGATTCACTTACTTAACCATTTCAGTTTTTTTATGGTTTGAGAGTTGCAATGTGTCAGAGAGTTGAGTTTTATAAACCTTTAAGGCATTGCAAGTTATCTAGAAACCATTGACTCGTTATTGCTGGAAAAAAAAAAGCTAAAGAACAAACCACAATACCTAAGGTTAGGTAAATGTTAGTGTGTTCTGAAAGTCAAGTGCGTTTTTTCTTTTAGAATATTCTCAAGGATCTGGAAAAGAGGAAAGTTGACTTAAATGGCATTACAGAGAGTAGTGCTGCCCTTCAGCACCTGGTCTTGGGCAGTGAGTCTGTTCTGGAAGAGAACCTCTGTGTGCTCAATGCTGGATGGAGCCGAGTGCGGACGTGGACCGAAGATTGGTGCAACACCTTGCTGGTAAGATGCAGAACACGCCGGCCATTGGGGATGTCTTCTCTAAGTAGCTGCATTGGAAAGCATGCGGCCCTCATGAGAGCGCTGTGTGTCTGCTTTGCTTCGCTGTGCTTTAGGTTGATTATTTTATTTTTCTATTGAAAAGGTTCCAAAAGGAAGAATTTATAGTACCTCTTATAAAAGTAAAATATTCATGCCAAACAGAGGGGCCATGTTACTTAATATTTTAGTAAACGTAGTTTTGTTTTAATGATAAGAGTATTTACTAGTATAATCATAATATATAATTTACACATACATATGTACATGTATGTATAAATGTATACTTATATACACACAGTCTTCACAGTGTCTTAGTTATATACTAGCACAGATAAAGGGTTATCCCAGACATTGCTGCCTGTAAAATTCTTGACTACTACCTCAGTGAAGTTACTTACAAACTCTATTCTTTCTTTTTCTCATCTACAAAATGGGCGTTATTATAATTTCTACCTTGTATGATTTTATAATAATTAAATGACAAAATGTGTAGTGGTATTATATAACAATATGTTAAACACCCTATTATTTTCTTTTAATTATAACCATTCCACTTTCATCGTGTTTCCTGGCCACGTCTACCAATGATTAACATATGGCAGCCCCAATCTCTGAAGTGAGAGTTATAATTTATAAGTTATTACTTTATTCTAATACATCAGATAGGACTTTAACTCAGTTAATTCCCCAGTAATGGATAGGCATAGATATAAGAATGAGTGATCTGTTTGGGATTTTTTTTTTTTCAAATCAGTTAGGATATACAGGGCAGAGAAGCTCATGTGCTTAGGTCTTGATTGATCAGAGGTTTATATTCTAGTCCATGACACATTACTCTTATAACTTTATGCAAATTCTGTAATGTAATACATCACCACATACCAATGTAGAGAGAAAAGCATAGCTAAAGCTGGCCATGGTGATACATACCTGTAATCCCAGAATTTAAGAGACCAAAACAAGAGTCTCTAATGATAAAGATCAATCTACATAGCAAGGCTCTGTCTCAAAAACACCAAAAAACAACCCCCCCCAAACCCAATACCCCGTCTCCCCTCAAAATAGTCACACCTGGTAGCACAGGCTTGTAAACCTGCTACTTGGATGACTGAGGCAGGAGGATCACAACTTGAAGATCTTCTTGGGCTATATAGTAAATTTAAGGATAGCCTAAACAATTTAAAATAAAAAGAAAGAAGAGGCCTGGGGTTATATTCAGTTGCGCAGTGTATGAGGCCCTATGCTCAGTCTGCAGAACTGTAAAGCAGTCGCCCCTCCCTCCAAAATAACCCCAAACCAAAGCAAACCAAGTGAAAGTATGTAGCAAACTTAGTTCTTTGTTGACACGATTGTGTGACATGCAGCGTGCTCTTTGATGGCCTCTTCAATCTCTACTAAGATTGCCATCTTACTATTTCATTTAAAGCTCATTAGCACCATCTTACTCCTTTGCAGAACCATCAAAACCAGCTGGAGCTATTTGATGGACACGTCGCTCACATCAGTACCTGGCTCTACCAAGCAGAAGCTCTGCTGGATGAGATCGAAAAGAAACCAGCGAGTAAACAGGAAGAAATTGTGAAGGTAGTCAGCCTCATGAGTCCCGCAGGCTAATTTGCTGTTCTCTTGTGCCGTGTGCTGTCAGCAGCGTGCATGGTGTTCTTAAGCAGTTTGCTTTTCGGTGGGAGAAACCAAGATGGCCATGGGTTTCTACGACCACCACATCCTCTGGTGCTGAGAGTCTTCCTAGCAATCTCAGATGTTTATTTCGAATGCCTTTAATTCATAGTAAGCATCTTGTGTGCTTGGAATAATATTCTTCTCTCTCCCTCCCTCCCTCCCTCCCTCCCTCCCTCCTTCCCTCCCTCCCTCCCTCCCTTCTTCCTCCCTCCCTTCTTCCCTCCTTCCTTTTACTCTCAGCGTTTACTGTCTGAATTGGATGATGCCAGCCTCCAGGTTGAGAATGTTCAGGAACAAGCCATCATCTTGGTGAATGCTCGTGGAAGCACCAGCAGGGAACTCGTGGAACCAAAACTAGCCGAGCTGAGCAGGAACTTTGAAAAGGTGTCCCAGCACATAAAGAGTGCCCAAGTGAGTGCTTGCATTTGTATAGGATGCCATTTCTCCCCATGGTTTATGTATAAATGGTAGATCATTTTGTTCAAGCCTATTAATTTTTAAATGAATTTTAATAACTGTTTGGCAAAGCAACTGCTGTTACTTATGTGTGATTGTTGATATAAGAAAATATTGTTTAGTAAATAACTCACCCAGGACAGGCTTCAGAGCTAGTGACAGTCGGGATGGAAAGAGAATAGAAATAAATCATTTCCCAACTGACACATGATTATCAATTCCTGATCTTAAATGCATCCCTTTAATGTATGTATTTATAGAAAATACATGTGTGTGTATGTGTTTATAGACAATACATGTGTGTGTATGTGTTTATATGTTGACAGATTTAAATGTGATAAGTTATAGACTCACAGTTTGTAGTTCACGGGGAAACTTTCTGAATTTACTAATTTGAAAACGCTTTATCAAAAGAAGGGTCATAAATAACAGCTATCATTACTAAATGGTGTCTATGCTACTATGTTATTATTTTTTCAGCTCCCCCTGTATCTTTCCCATTCCCCCCCCCCCGTCATTCTTTATTTTAAGAGAGGAGCAGGAGAAAAGCTTTACTGTAGAGTTCTCAAGGCCTAGCACAGATGGAGCTTTAGTAAATGTGAGATGGAAACGATGCAAGCATTTTCTCAGCTCAGAGGGAGAGCGGTGGACCTGAGATGCCCATGCTGAGGGATCGCAGGATGCTGAGTGTTTAATATAATCTCATCTGTGCACATCTGGTGGCACTTTAAAGAATTAGTTAATTGAACCTCTTGGCAGTTATCTATTGAAATAACAAAGAGAAAAGATCGTTTGTTTTATATGTGTGCAGGAAGTAAGTTTTATCTAACTTTGTTTTAACTTAAAATATCTGGTATAGTGGGATACACTTTTTTCTATGCCCCAGCATATAATTATTCACGACTTAAAACAATACAGTCAGACCTTCCTTGAGCATTTGTCTTCTTTAATCTTGGCTTTGTTTCCTTACTGTATGACTTAATTCCATTTTATTTGTTTAAATAGATTCATCGGAGTTTTTTTTTGTTTTTTGTTTTTGTTTGCTTTTTGTTTTTTGAGACAGGGTTTCTCTGTATAGCCCTGGCTGTCCTGGAACTCACTTTGTAGACCAGGCTGGCCTCGAACTCAGAAATCCGCCTGCCTCTGCCTCCCGAGTGCTGGGATTAAAGGTGTGCGCCACCACGCCCGGCTCATGGGAGGTTTTTTAAAGTACGGGGCTAAGAGAAATAATAAAGAAAATTAGCATTGTCCTTCAAATGACCTTTGCAAACCATTCTGTTGCTTAACAATTTTTACTCACTGATGCATGATTCCAAAATATAAAAAAAATTATAGCATTCTGTACATGCTCCCTTGAAATGGATTTTAATAGTAATGTTCTATGGGCTGTTATAATTTGCTAGGTTAACTTTATGAATATTGGGCACTTGGGAATGTTGTCTTTGTTAAAATCATCTTATTTGTATCTGCTGGCTCATCTCTTACTATTCTGCTGGTATCGGATTTTAGAATCCATTGAATTTTTGCAGAGGGTGTGGAGGGCTGTTCCAAACACTTTCAGCAGGGGCTAGTGGAAAATCTGTGCAGGTTAAGAAGTGAGAATGCTACCTTCTTCATAGATGCTGGATGTTTTCTTCATTTATTTTTATTAAAATTGCCATTTTTACATTTATTTTCCCAAATGTAATCTTTTTTCTCTATAGATGTGAAAATGTGGCATTTGGAAATACAAATCTTTTTGAGGCTCTGTTATTAAAACACTCAAGGGGCGTTCTTCTTGGTAGGCATGTATGGGAGGCGTTCTCTAGGGTCTCCTTGCACCCTAGAGTGAGGACTGGCCATTGTTTCTTTCATGGCTTGTGGCAGGGACGATTCACATCACGTCCCTGTAGGATGTTCACCTTGGCATCTGCCCTACTGTGCTCGAAGCAGCCACAGGGAACGGAATGCACTTTACATTCCTGGCTCCAGGTTGAAAAATGAGCAGGTCGAGTATGCCCAGGTTGCCCTAAGTCATTGCTCTATGATGAATGACCTTGAAGTCATTTCAGATAAATGCTGGTTTCTGCTGTGACCCTGCCACTTGAGATGATTTTGGAAAATCAAGTCTCAGAAGCCTCTTTTCCTTCCCTAGATGCTGATTGGTCAGGACCCTTCATCCTACCAAGGCTTGGACCCTGCTGGAACTGTTGAAGCTGCTGAGTCTTTCTCTGACTTGGAAAACTTAGAACAAGACATAGAAAACATGTTGAAAGTTGTAGAAAAGCACTTGGACCCCAATAACGATGAGAAGGTAGGTGGTCTGCAACCCCTACCCTCGTTTTTTTTTTTTTTTTCCTCTCCTTAGCAATATGGATTTATTTGCTTGACCCACCACGTGTAACTGAAGTAATCCAGAAGCTGTCAGGTAACTCATGCAATGCTTGAAGTTCACCCACAACGCTCATCTAATCCCAACATTGGGAGGCAGATGCAGGAGAAGTGCAAGTTCCTGATCTTCTCTAGCTATAGAGCAAGTATGAGGATAGCCTGGGCTACAAGAAACAAACACTAATGGTGGTGGTGATGATGATGATGATGATGATGAAGAGCAACAGGAGAAAGAGGAAGGGCAGGAGGAGGAGGAGAAGGTGCAGTCACAGTAGCAGCTCCACCCCCTCCTTCCTGACTAGCTGTAATCATTAGATACGTTTTGATAAATTAGCTTTGGGATATTTGATTTTCCAATATAAAGTATTTGAAGGAAATCAAGAGCAGTTGTGTCATTCAGGCCGATGTGGCTTGACCCACACTGCCCTGTCTGTCTCAGCATAGTTCTTACACTGAACAATAGAGAGTACTAAGTTTGTCTGTGCATTTTTGTTTTCAGTAATTTTCTTTCTTTAAATATTTAGATGGATGAGGAGCAAGCCCAGATTGAGGATGTTCTACAAAGAGGGGAGCATTTGTTACATGAACCTATGGAGGACAGTAAGAAAGAAAAGATCCGCTTGCAGTTGTTACTTTTGCATACGCGTTACAACAAAATCAAGGTAGGTTGCTGTGGTCTCCACAGCAAAGAAATAACTTACCCAGTTGTACCATCCAGGCTGGGGATGTAATATTTAAAGACACAAGCAATATTCAAGCAAATCATTTAGGGAAGTTATATATTTCCCCCTCACTGTCTTTTTAAGTTTAATTACTGTTTATTTTTTGGAGTTAGGATTGGATCCTATTCCTGGTGTATATTATAGGTTATTTGGGAATTTCCCATCATGCACTCTGATCACACACACTTCCCAGTCCTCCCATGTCTGCTCCCTTAAATGTAAAAATAAAATAAAACAAAACAAAACAAAAACAAAGACAAGGGGAGGAGGGGGGGAGAGGGAGAGAGGAAGAGAGGAAGAGAGGGGAGAGAAGAGGAGGGAAAAGACCCTCAGTCCATTTTGTGTTAAACTTACTTGTGCATGGTCTAGTCCCAATGAGAAAGGGAAACTGAGTCCTTCCCCACACTTGCCAGAAGCCATCAGTTGTGGAGAGCTTCATTTCAGCATCCTTATCAGAGTTTTCAAAACTTCTCTTTGATGGCTACCTTTTTAGGCTATTAATTTTTTAGGGGTAGGGTGGAGGTAGGGGTTGTCCCAGAAGCCTCTGTGTTCCTCTTTTTCAACTGTGCATCTGCAGACATTGAAAATACGGCAAGAGTAATATCCTTGTGGTGTTTTAAGTGATGCCGTTCCCCAGGGCTCTATTCTTTGGTAGTTCTTTCTGGAATGAGTTTTATTTGATCACTTTGGAATCTGAGTGGAGTCCTATGCCTTGGCTTGCTGTCTACTAGCTGTCTCTGACTGCATGTGCCTTGTTGTATGATCCAATGGAAGTTGCCATTGGCGTTGTCCACTTTCCCCATTTCCCTTCTTAGTTTGTCCTCTTAAAAAATAGCCCGTCTGTGTAGAAGGAGGAAGCTTCATTACCATCCTCAGCTATTTTCCTGTTCATTACATCGTGTGAAGCAGGACTCACAACGATTAGGCTTTGGACTGAGGATAGTGGTCTGGGAAGTGTGTGTCTCACAAGCATGAGGACCTGAGCTGTCTTAGTTCAGTCTCTAGTCTCGGTTTATGTAAAAATGTTAAGCATGGTGGCACAGTGCTGTGATCCCAGTGCTGGAGTGGCAGACAGGAGGATCCTAGGGCTCTGTTGACCAAGCATTCTTGCCTAATTGGTGAGCTCTAGCCATGAGACCAATGAAAGACCCTTCCTCAGTGGGTGGGCAGTGGTCCTGAGGTTGCCTTTTGGCATGAAAGTGGCAGACTGCTGATGAAAACTGAAGCAGCTTGTGGAGTTTCTGTAGCAATGAAGATTTAAAAGAAGAAAACTTATATTGAATGTTATTTTTATTAGCACTTATTAATTGTGTGATAATGGTTTCATTGTGACATTTTGTGCACATACATAGTGTGTTTTGATCATAATCACCTGACTTGTGTTCCTTACAACTTTGGTTGACATTCTGGGATTCTTCAACCTCCCACCCCCAATTTGTTGTTACTTTCATGGGGGAGGTTTTAACATACCTGCATTAATATTTTTTTGAATTTTTTAATAGACAATCCCTATCCAGCAGAGAAAAACAAGTCCAGTTTCTTCTGGAATTACATCATCAGCCCTCCCTGCAGATTATCTGGTTGAAATTAATAAAATTTTACTCACTCTGGATGACATTGAATTATCACTTAATATGCCTGAGCTAAACACCACTGTCTACAAAGACTTCTCTTTCCAGGAAGACTCTCTGAAGGTAAAAACCCAAGTGCTGAATGTCAGTTGCCATTGTTAATAGAAAATGTACAGAAACAAGGCCAATCTCTGTCTCTTCCTGTTTTTGCCTTTTCCCTCCCCTTCTCTTCCTCCTCCCCCTCCCTCTCTTCTTCCCTCCCTCTTTCTCTCTTTCCTCCTCTGTTTTAACCTTTTCCCTCCTTCCCTCCCTTCTTTTCTTTTTTCCTTTCCCCTCTTTTTTTTAAAGACAGGGCTTCCTTAGATAGCCCAGGCTAATTGGATGCTCCCCTCCTCTCCTTGCCTGTGGAGAGCTGAGATTACAGTCACGATTGCCGTGCTCAGATGGAAGTTGCTGTTGCACTTACTTACTTAGATAATCCAAATCTTTGATTACTCCAAATTAGCAACAAAAGTGTATAAATAGTGAGATTTTACTGTATTCCCTGGTAGGATGCAGCATTTTTTTTCTTTTCAATTTAAAAAGCATCTAGGTCTGGACTCTTATGAATGCACATTTATTTGCAACAGCAGAGATCTCATTTTAATCTGATGTAAACTCGATTGTCATTTGTGTCCAATGATGTCAGGTCATCCATATTGATTCGAGATTGGCTAGTTGCCCCGTTGTGGAATTGCGTATTGATTGCAAGTTAACATTTTGAGTTCTTTGAAAGTTTTTTTCCCCATGTATTTGATTGTACTTCTATATAAAGATGTTGTATTATTTCTGATAGATTCAATAATTTATTTTCTCATTTAAGCTATAGTGATTAGGCATTTAAAACTATAATTCTAGAAGTAAGTCTCCTCTTTTTTTTTTTTTTTTCCACCTACATAGTATGTTAGTAAAGCTACCTTTCCTGTATCCTGCCTTGAAGCCGGTCAGAACATCTAGGAGGGTGCCTTCCCATTCACCATTGTGATGGTATTCCTCACATTTTGGTGACTCTGAGATTTTTATATAGAAAAGTCCGTAAGAAGACCAACAGCGGCAACTAACCTGGACCCTTGGGGGCTCCCAAAGACCGAACCATCAAACAAAGAGCAAGCACGGGCTGGACCTATCCCCCCCATCCCCCCATATGTTACAGATGTGCAGCTTGGTTTGACAATTGTCTGACCTCAGTGGGAGAAGATGCACCTAGTCCTGCAGTGACTTGATGTACCAGGGTGGGGGGATACCCAGGTGGGGCATCCCCCTTCTCAGAAGAGAACGGGAGTGGGATTGAGGAAAGAAGCCATGCAAGGGTCACCAGGAGGAGGGGTGAATGCAATTAGGATGTAAAGTGAAGAAATAAATTAAAAAAAAAAATAGAATCCCCCCATTTGCACACACAACAGTGATTAGCCCCACTATTACTTTAAATGAGTCTCATACATGTAACTCTTATCTGTGGTTCTGGTGTTTTGTACAATGATGTGTTTGCAGAGTATCAAAGGTCAACTGGACAGACTTGGAGAGCAGATTGCAGTTGTTCACGAGAAGCAGCCAGATGTCATCGTGGAAGCCTCTGGCCCTGAGGCCATTCAGATCAGGGACATGCTCGCTCAGCTGAACGCAAAATGGGACCGAGTGAATAGAGTGTACAGTGATCGGAGAGGGTAGGTGTGAGCTACGTGAATAGTTATCTCTAAGTCACATGAGTTCCAGTTCATGGGGCGTTGAAAGAGTCCAAGTGTGCATTAGGATCACGGAAACCATTTTTCATGTATTTCTAATATGACATGATTAATAAATAGAGATGAGCTTCATTCCTTAAAGAGAAATGTGTCCACAGGCACAAAGCCATTAAGCACATAATACCTTAATGATATGGGGGCACCTTTAGTTTTTAGCATAAAAATAATTCTCCTTTTTAATTAGAAAGGATTTTATTAATGTTCCTTTCTCCCACACGGCATGATTAATGTGAATGAAGAACAGAAGCAGCTTCAGGTAGCTGGAATTCATATATAACTACAGGCCGGTTCTTCCCAGTTTTTCTGCTCTATAACCTTCTGCTTCATAGGATGTTTCAGTTTTTTTTTTTTCCTGTTGTTTTTAGACTTCAAATAGGAGTAAAGAAAAATGAGTGTGATTTTTTTTCCCCCAGTAGCTGTGAATGTAGTTAAATGCAAATACAACATGAAATAGCCCAACAATAACAACAACAACAAAAATACCATGTAACAGAGAATTTACTGTAGAGCAATACATTGCAAGTATTCAGATACAAAAGCAAGGAATCATATGGTTAAAATTTTTTTAGCTCTATAATTCATGTGACTGTTTAATCAGTGAAGAAGTAGGCCTTAATGATCTTTGTTGCTATGTAAATTTATAATATGGTCTCTTTGTGTAGTTAGTGAACATTCTTTTATACATCCATATATATGTGTGTGTGTCTATGTGTATTTTTGTTGTTGTTTGTTTGTTTGTTAGAACTGGTATAGTAGTTACTTTCTTCATTGGTGACACAAGTGTTCATCAAAGCACCTTAAAAAGGAAGGGTTGTTCTGGTTTATGGTTTCAGGACACACACTTCGCATAACAGGCAAGACATGATCACAGGAGAAGGAGGTTGGCTGGACACATTTCATCAGCAATCAGGAAGTGTAGAGAGAACAGAAAGTAGGATAAAATAAAACCTTAAAGTCTCCACCAAGCTATGTGTTTCTTCCAGTGAGACTCTGTCTTCTAAAGATTCTCCAAACAGCACCACCTGCTGGTGACTATGTGTTCTAACACACGAGCCTATGGGTGACATTTCACATTCAAATCACAGCACTTGGTTATTACATGAAGACAATTAAAAAAGCAAGATGTTGAAACTCTCTTTTTATTATAACATGAACTTGGCTACTGTACCCTGTCAGGGATATTTATGAACTCGCCCTTCCTTTAGAAGTCTGGCTATTATTGGCAGGAATATTTCTCCAATATTACAGTGATAGCTTCATTGTTGTTTTTCTTTACTGTGCTCTCAATGGGATTTGAAGGTTCTTTGTGCCCAGTAATGGCTCATCTTTGAAACCAAGGGAATGCTACTTACTGTTTAAAAATGTTTTTCTACCTGGAAGATATTATTTATGTATATTTTTGTTTATTTGTGAGTATTTACAGCCTTTTGTATGCCACTCAAAATGGCCTGTACCCTTTGATGTAGAGCCAACTTAGTTTTATGAAATTATATCTTATAGTTGTTTCCTTTATGATTGTATACAGTTAACAAAACTTACATATCCATTCCTTACATTTGCTGTGTCTGAGGAAATAATAATGTATGGCTTGGAAACAATCTTAGTTGCTTGGGTTTGATTTTGGTATGACCTCTGTTCAGGACCCAGCTCAGGAGCCTTTGTACCACAGCTTCACCACCATGAGTCTGTGCATGCACCTCTACTTTCCAAAAACCCTTAAGCAACTTTTTGTGCATCTCTAGTTAAATACTAACCAGCTCTAATTTGCCTCATTGTTCTTAAACAAATGACCAATGTCTCCCATATAAGTTTTCATTGTCCTTATAGTTAGCAAAAAATGTCATAATTTAAAGTTACGTTATTGTGTATTAATTTAGTGGTGCTAATTATGTTTTGATGCACCATTCATTTTAACTAAATGCTATATTTTTATTTGTAATTTGTGAATTTCTTCTTCCAGTATGTAAAATTTCCCTTCAATGTTCCAGAACAGTTACTCTTTTTTTGGCCTTTGTTTTAACTTGTTTTTACTTTGTTTCAACTTGAATTGAAGCCTTCTATCACTAAAACCACATACTTTCTAAGAGAATAGAGTAGTTAATCTTGTGTTTCTGTTTCACTATACTTAAACAGTAAGGGTATAAATTTGGATGGATTAACATGCCTACAATTAATCAAAAGTGGCTGTGTAAGTCAGAGAAAGCAAAACCCTTTTTAACATAACACATTCCATTTAAACTCTTCGGTTTAAATCAGATGTGATTGACTGACTTATCATTAGGATGGTTTTGAAAGAGAGGTTACCTCTGGATTGCTCTGTGAAGCCTGAAGCTCCGCTGAGTCTGTCTCTCGTGCTCCAGGTCCTTGGCCAGGGCTGTGGAGGAATGGAGGCAGTTCCACCATGACCTTGATGACCTTACACAGTGGTTATCTGAAGCTGAAGACCTGCTGGTAGACACTTGTGCTCCAGATGGTAGCCTGGACCTGGAGAAAGCCAGGGCACAGCAGCTGGTGAGTGTGTCCCATCCTGGGGGCAGAGAGAGTGAGTGTGAGTGAGTGAGTGTGTGTGTGTGTTTGGGGGGGTGGGGTGGGAAGGGAGAGGCGGGGCATGCAGGGGCGGGGCGGGAAAGTCAGATGCTTCATAGATGGTTGTAATTTTTACCACTGTACATTTTTTCCTACATCTAGTTCCCAGTTTTAAAATTCTAAGAAACACTGGTCATTATACAATTTATTTATTTATTATTTTATTTTTAATTTATTTTTTACATTCCATATTCCATTGCCTGCCCTTCATCCACCCTCCGACTGCTCCACATCCCACATCTCCTCCCCACCCCACACCGTCTCCACCTGGATGTCCCTACCCTCCCACCCCACCTGACCTCTAAATTTCCTGGGGCCTCCAGTCTCTTGAGGGCTAGGTGCATCATCTTTGAATGAAGGAATCCCTGCAGTCCTCTACTGTATGTGTGTTGGGGGCCTCCTATGAGCTGGTGTATGCTGTCTGTTTGGTGGTCCAGTGTTTGAGAGATCTTGGGTCTACGTTAATTGAGACTGCTGGTCTTCCTACAGGGTCACCCTTTTCCTCAGCTTCTTTCAGTCTTCCCTAGTTCAACAACAGGGGTCAGCTGCTTCTGTCCATTAGTTGGGTGCAAATAGCTGCTTGTTGAGTCTTTTGGAGGACAGTCATGATAGGTCCCTTTTTGTGAGCATTCCAGAGACTCAGTAATAGTGTCAGGCCTTGAGACCTCTCCTTGAGCTGGCTTCCACTTTGGGCCTGTCACTGGACCTTCTTTTCCTCAGGCTCCTCTCCATTTCCATCCCTGTAATTCTTTCAGACAGGCACAATTATGGGTCAGAGATGTGACTGTGGGTTGGCAACCCTATCCCTCATTTAATGCCCTGTCTTCCTGCTGGAGGTGGACTCTATATATGTTCCCGATCCCTACTGTTGGCCGATTCATCTAAGGTCCCTCCCTTTGAGTGCTGGGAGTCTCTCACCTCCCAGGTCTCTGGTGCATTATGGGAGGGGGGGGGTCTTCCCAACCTCCTATTTCCCGAGGTTGCCTGTTTCCATTCTTTCTGCTGGTCCTCAGGATTTCAATCTTTTTCCCTCACCCAATACCAGATCAGGTTTCCCTCTTCCCTCTCCCAACCTGTCCACTTTCCTGGCCCCCATCATACAATTTATAATCCAGATTTTAAAGAATTTTTTAAAAGGATAAGGCACTTTTAGGTTGTTAATGTGAGAGATAGTTATTTTAAAAAATATTTTAAGATATATTTCTCCTCAGGAGATTTTATACTCATACTAGCACAAAAATTATATCTAAGATTATATGAAAGACAAAAAAGTATGTGTATATTCAATGTCCCCTCTGCTTTGTACCCCTAACACCTAGGCATCCCGGTTATTTCTTTTTCCTTTTTTTAAAAATCATTGATTATTGTCATGAGAGGATGCTGTTCTTTATGGACAAAGCCAGCCTCTTGTAGGACTCAGCCTTGAGACTATGTAGCACCCCAGCAGTCAGCTTGCCAGCACAATAGGTCACTAAAGGGAGAAATGGAGCAAGCAGAAGCTCAGATGTCCATTGCCAAATGTATTTCTTGCTTTAGTACATTTTCAAAATGTATTTTCTCTAGACAGTTCATGGGGAGTCGAAAACAATGCCTCCTCCTCACTTGCCCACATGGTACTGCGGTTTTTTTGGGTGTGTGTGTGAAAGTTTGAGTTACAGGTAAGTATTTAGACTTGACTTTGAAGTAGACCTTAATCTGTGACTTTAAAATTTTTACAGACAGAGGCAGCATCTCAGTAAAATGCACATTAAGGATTTTTTATTATAAATGGCTGGACATAAAAATTTTATTGACCAAATATTTGTGTGTATGTGGTATCCACATGTCCCTGGAAATGCAATTAAATTCTTTGAAAAGACATTATAGCCCTACCCCGAATTTGTTTCTGTAGGTATTAGGTTGATGCTTAAAAACTTGGGTACACTGAAGGTATCTGAACAGCTTGATTGAGTGGTAGAAATTCATAATGTGTTATCTGTCATAGGAACTGGAAGAGGGCCTCAGCAGCCACCAGCCCAGCCTGATCAATGTTAACCAAAAGGGGGAGGACATTGTTCAGAGACTCCGCCCCTCGGAGGCAAGCTTCCTGAAGGAGAAGCTGGCAGGTTTAAACCAGCGCTGGAGCACTCTTGTAGCTGAGGTGGAGGATTTGCAGCCCAGGTGATGACTCAGCTCTGAATGTTTTGAGCAGAGGGGGGAAGATTTCATGTAAACTACATAGAAGCTGATCTGATACCACGATAAAAATATTAGTGGCATTTGAGGCTTCCACTGTCCATGTTACTTATGACAGTTTTTAGGCTCTCTTGTAAATCTTACTGTTCTGTTCAGATTTCCTATGTATAAAACTTTCTTTGGGGCCAGGGTGATGGCTCAGTCAATAAAGTGCTTGCCATGTAAGCACAGAGACCCTTGCTTAGACCTCCGGCCCCCGTGTGAAATGGCCCCTGTTGCAAAGAGAGGTTCCTTTGATGAGGGATGAGAATTATATTTATCTGGGTTGGAAGAAGTTAAATATTTAGATTGTACTTATGAATTATGTTGATTTAGGCAAATGGCGGTTGTAAGTGCACATCAGAGTTCCATGGCTTCACTAACCTTGGATAGCTGGATAGGTTTCCAGTATCAGGCATGGTTTCCATTTTTTCTGAATGGGCTTTATGCCCAGTTAGAGAGCTATTAGTTGCATAAAGGTATTGTCGCACTCTTGTACCCTTAGGGTTAATGCATTGTGCTGGTCACCCACCACAGCACTTATGGTCACTGTTTCCTTTCTTTCTACGAAAGAAAGCTATAATGTCAGACAGTTGCTTGAGGGTTAAATGAGACTGTATTTGAAAAATGTGTATGTCTTAACTTTTTATGGTGAACATTTAAAATATCCATTTCTTATAATCCTTTCTCTTGAACTTATTCTCCCAGCGTGTTATTGCTGTGTATTGCTAATAGTCAATTAATGTAATCAGTTTTATCAATATTTTCTCGCACTGAGCATTCAGATGTCACTACGAACTCAGACTGAAAAGATGAAGTAGAAAGGAAGAAAGCGTGATCCAGGCAAACATCCACATGAAGATGTTGACACAGAGGCAGGAAAGATGAGCTATGGAATTGGGTACTGATGAGGAGGGATGCTGAAGCTGAGTTTCCAGGCATTTATAGCAATTTTCTGTACATTCTTTCTAGGGTGAGCCTTTGTGGCAGCTAGCTTTCTGCAGCAATAATGCATAATCAAGATGATTAGCTTATAAAGAGAGAATGTTTATTTTGGTTCTCAGTTGTATGGGTGCCCCTTCTCTGGGACATTGTGGTTGGGGTGCCTGCTAGAGCAGACAGCTTGCTTCATGGCCAGGAAGCAGGAGAGGGAAAAGGTGACTGAGGCTCCTATGTCAGATTCTCCTTCAAGGTCACAGGCCCCATGTGCTGAAGATTGCCATCAGGTTTTATAAAATTGCCACCACTGCCCAGTAGCCTCATGGGCCTCTAGGAGATTTCCGAAACTGGTAACCTTCTTGAGAGAAGATGTAGAACTAGGCTTTGTGAGTACCACACCCATGGCTGTGTGAGAGAGATGGGCAGATGAGGAGACAAGATAGGAGGACTCGATATCACAAGGGAAGGAATTCATGGATCATCCTTTCCTACAATAATTAATCAGATTATTGTTATAGTAATACATTAATATTAATAGTAATTTTACCATTACTACTATTATCAATCAATTCATATATCATATAATAAACACTACATACTTAATAATAAAACAGCAACCAATTAATAATTATATCAATAATAAAATTATTAATTTATATAATAATATAATAATAAATGGTTATTTATGTTTTCTTAAAAAAGAAAAAATAAACAAACCTGGTGCTGGCAAGATATTAACAGCTGCAGAAATACCCCTCAATTTCAAGTGGGTTTCTGTGGAGCGTGGAAGCCATTCTTCCCCAACCTCCAAGATGACCTCGACACACACTTTACTCAAGCTTTTGGAAGGGAATGCAGTAATGAGTTTCTTTTTAGCTCCTTGTACATTCACTAAAACAATATTGGTTTTCAGAAATTCATAGCGAACTTCACTGTTTCTCTAGCCTATTTGTATTGGGGCCACTTTGGAACCCCCAGAGATTCAGGGTCATTGGCAGTTGCCACACTGCTTCATTTCTCTTTGTATTGAGTACCTGCAGGTAAATATTTGCACATTTACAGTTTATGGTGTCATTCCTTAATAAGCAATTCTTATCCTAGAATTTGTTTCTACTCTTAAGAATAACAAAGTGTACATTATATTGAGGTGGTTTACAGGTGAAAATTACTTGGTAATATTAGTTTCTTTTATAGTTCTCGTTTTAGAGCATGAAAGTAGTCATGATTATAAAACACTGGCAATTTAATTTTCAATATATCTGAAAGAAAAGAAACATACAAGTATTTTGGAGTGTTTCTAAAGTTGTTAGATTATTTTTTAATTACATTTTATTATAATTTCTACTACCACCATCATTGCTTCATTTTTTTTTTTAAATCTCAAAGTGCATCTTCTTTTTTTTTTCTTTTACTTTTTTAAAAATAAGTTACATTTTAAGCAATTTTTATTAGGTTTAAATAGTTAAATATTATTCCTTTCCATTATGACTGTTAGTACTATGTAACATTAACATATAATATCACATATTAGCATATTGACATAATATATATTACATGCATATTTTGTTGTATGTATTATATTGTATTATGCGTTTTATGGTTAAGATATAGAAGGTGGCATGAGACCATTAATTCCCATTAGGGATGGCACAGTGTAATTTATTAAACTGTCACACTCGGCTTTCAATCAGCGTCTAGTTGCAGTAGCTTAAAAGTCATAATCCCACTAAGATCTTAACAGCTTCCAAACTCACACTCTCTCTCTCTCTCTTTTAAATCTGCATTTAAAGTGTCATTTGGGTTCTGATCACACTTCATTGTCTGGCAGATGACTGGTATCCCTAGGTGTTCTTCTTACACTGTTAGGATGTTCTTATTGGGGGATTCTGATGTCATAGTCATCTTGTGGCCTACATTCATCTTTTAGACCTTGGCTGGATTTTTTCCTTCATCTCCTTTATGTCATATGACATCCTATGCATATGTTATGCTTATTTTAATGAACTAATCAAGCATATATATTTGTAGAAGATTTCAATTCTCAATACTCATATATTTTTGCTCTTATATGGGTAGAATGGACAAATACTTCTATTTTGTGAATAAAATAAAAAAACGATGTCTTGCGGGGCGTTGGTGGTGCATGCCTTTAATCCTAGCACTTGGGAGGCAGGCGGATTTCTGAGTTCAAGGCCAGCCTGATCAACAGAGTGAGTTCCAGGACAGCCAGGGCTACACAATGATGTCTTTCTGTCTCCATGGAGAACTCGGATAATTATTCATTTTCCTTATTTTACACAAGGACATGTTCACTGTTCCTTAACTGGTATTACACAGCAATAGCTAACAAACATTTTCATATTAACTTGCCATCTAATTTTTATGATGAGAAGATAAGACTTCTCAGTGTGTCTGAATTTAATTAAGGGGAAAAATCCCTTTAGTCCTATATGTAATTTTTAGTATGGTACTCTGTATGCATGACTATTAATGTTAATTTAAAATACATATTTAATATAATTATTAGAAATTATTTCTACTGGGGCTATGTGGAGCAAGTTTTCTAAAACAAATACATTGTTTTGCTTACTCAGTAATTTCTGTCAATATTTTCCCTACTGTGTTCCTTTAGGCTAAAAGGAGAAAGTAAGCAGGTGTTGGGGTACAAGAGACGGCTAGATGAGGTCACCTGCTGGTTAACGAAAGTGGAGAATGCTGTGCAGAAGAGATCAACCCCTGACCTGGAAGAAAGCCCACAGGAATTAACAGTAAGGAGTTTGTAGATTTCCAGAGCCTTCTAATGCAGGATCTAATGCACTTGGGAAATAAGATAGTTTTGACTGAAATTGAGAGAGAAGTACAACTTTGTTCTTTATGATAAGTAGAGTAAATTTGAAAGAGTTGGTTTTTTTTTTCTCCATTATTTTTTACTATTTTGGTCATGCAGAGATCAAACAAAAGATTAGTAACTCTGACCTTGATGTTTTATTAAAAGATGTAGACTATCTTAAAGTGACTCAGAACACAATGCAACCATGAAGTATAGTTTCTGCCTTTGTATTTAAAAGGTAACTGTGTGGTGACTTACAAGAAAATCCTGGGTGTTGTGCAGTTAGTGCCTTGCAGCTTGAAGCGGGCTTAGGGTTACAGTCCAGCAATCAGAGTTTCTTGTTGATTTGTAGCCAACAGGAATTTTTCATGGTTGTGCATCTGTGCACATGCATGCACATGTGTACACAGACACATAATCTATATAAATATGCAAAGATATATAGATATCTAAATGCCAAATCTCCATAAGCATTCAGGTCCATGAGCATCTGCAGTCTCTATTAAGAATTGAGACATTAATAGTAGAACGTTGTACAGGATCCATTTTCTGAAAGCGTCACAGACATGGCAAGATGGCTCATCAGATAAAACACTCACTGTGGTCGTCTGGTAACTTGGTTCAATCACCCAACCAGTGGTAAAAAAATCTAGATATGACGGTGTGCCTCTGGAGTGCCAGCCTTTTTGCAGACGGGTGCTAGGTAGAGACAGGAGAATTACTCAGATACATGAGGGCCAGATAGTCTGGGTACTCGGTACGAGAGAAATCCCACTTAAGTAAGGTGAAAGGAGAGAACTGACTCCGCAAATTTGTCCTTTGACTTTCACACACACACACACACATACACACACACACACTCAAATTTAAAATAATAACATAAAATTGTACTTGAATGTGATAATATATATACATACACACACATTTAAAATAATAACATAAAAATTGTATTTGATTGTGATTGCACACATACACACACACATTCACATGTAAAACTATGCTTAAAAAAGTATTCAACTTATTTGAGAAGTGGTTTGTCATAGAGATGTATGGTTAAAGTATCTTGAGAAAGAAACTTTAAGTGATGATGGGAAACATGTGGGAATTGTTCATTAATTTTTCTTTGAAGTATGAGGATATTCCTTCTTTATGTAAATAGTCAAGAATTTTCTTCAAATATCCTGCTTGTAAAGTATTTGGAAAGTTTACAAAGGGTAGGACAGCATGTTAAGATGAAGAAATTTAGTGGTGATTAGGATGTACCTTAACACTGTAAACATAGTGTGCTCCTGGGGAAGGGGTGTTGGTCCTAGAGTGATGGCCCAGCAGTCCAGAGCATTGACTGCTCTTTCAGAGGCCCCATGTCAGGCAGGCAGCTTGGAACTGCCTGTAACTAGAGCTTCAAGTAATCTGATGCCCTCTTAAGACTGTGAACTCAAGTGTATAACCCTTTCACCAATATATACACTTGGCTAAGAATAATAAAAAAGAGCGTGTGTTTGTGCATGTATATTCAGACACATACATATGAATGTACATTCATGCTCTATCAGTGAGAGTGTGTTAACGATTTTGGTAAGCTGACTTTCCATTTAAGATGCCTGAGTCCTGAATGTATAAGGATATTTTCCTAAGAGAATATGTTGTGTATAGTAACTCTCCCTCAGAACAACCTTCTAACCATGGCTGTTTTTTTCTTCAGGATTTAGCCCAAGAGACGGAAGTTCAAGCTGAAAACATTAAGTGGCTGAACAGAGCAGAACTGGAAATGCTTTCAGACAAAAGTCTGAGTTTGCGTGAAAGAGATAAACTTTCGGAAAGTTTAAGGAATGTAAACACAAGGTGGACCAAGGTGTGCATGTGGGAATCCTGTAACGTGTTCCTCTTGTCTATTAACTTTTAGAATTATACTTGCTTTGGAGTGTGTGTATTTGTGTGTGTTCATGCGCGCACGCATGCACATGCAAGGGAGGGGAGGCGGGGGCAGACAGACAGAGACATAGAGAAAGTACCACACATAAGGGAACAACTTTTGGGAATTGATCTCTTCTCTCACGTGGGTTCCAGGGATTGAGCTAAGACTGTAAGGCTTAGTGCAAGCAATCTTACCAGATGAGCCATCTTGTTGACCCCTATTTACTGAGTCCTTGGTTAAATTGTTCTCTTGCTATTGCTCTAAGTGTACAGATACAGGTCTGACATATGTGTGTTTTTTCAGTACTTTACAATTACACACACACACACACACACTATATCTATATCTATATCTATATCTATATCTATATCTATATCTATATCTATATCTATATCTATATCTATATCTATATCATCTATATCTATATCTATATCATCTATATCTATATCTATATCTATCTATCTATCTATATTCATCCACTATCACATGTATTCTCAAAGAATATCTTTTATTTCACATGGAATTCTTTGTTCTAGGGGATGTGTATATTTTCAAATATACCACATATGATTGTCTATTGGGATTTAGTAGTAAAATGCCAGTAATTATAGTCTGAAAATGAAGACCTTAAAATAGCCTCTTGATGTTGAACAAGACTTTCCCACATCTGTTTATTTTTGGTGATTTTTATTCCTTTAGTATGTTTTTATTGTTAGGATCCTGTGGAATTTAATAAGAGCTGACAAAAATTAAACTAAGATGGGTGGAGTTATTTTCCTGATATGATTACTTTGTTTCACAGAGGAAATGGTTAAAGGTAGATGAAATCATAGGATTCTTTTCATTTTGTCTGAGTGCCCGCTGGGTCGATATATGGTGTCTATTTGAACATGGAATGGATGTGCCCCACCCTGGACTGCCAGTGACTGGACTCTCTTTTCAATTCTATCAAACTGGAAGTCCTGGTGAATGTGTTGGCATGCATCAGTAGCTCGACATTTGACATTTACTAGGCTAAGGGAGGAGGAGAGTTTCTTCAAAGCCAGCCTGGGCTACATAGTGAGATCTTATCTCAAGAATGAAAGAGTAAGAAGAAAGAGGAGGAAGACAAGCTATGAGAACGAAGTGGCATTATGCTGTATCTAACAACCTATGTGTGCTTTCTAGACCCAGCCTCTGTGACTATGAGTTACTGTCCAGGTGGTCACTCCTTATCTGTATCTCTGGCCTAGACCTTTCTCTGTACTCGGCACTTGAATGTTCAATGTCTCTGCTTTGGGAGCTAATAGATGTCTCAACAGTTTCAAAATTGAACTCTTGATTTCTACCTTATTTTTTAGGCCTTAATGTATATATCATTCCTCAGTTAATGGCATGTATGTCTCTATTATTGCCTAAATCAGAAATCCTGAATCATTAAAATGGCACATAAATTATATATGTGAATTATAACTCAATAAAGAGACATTTCTTCCTTTTCTTACACACCCAGACACTCACATCCAGACATGCACACACCCAGACAGACAGATTCACCCCCCAACCCCCTATTCTTTGATGGTCCCTGTCATTGGCTTTTTCTATGGACTTGATGGATAGTTTGATAGTGGGCAGCTACATGTGATAAGGCAGATGAGGGCAAATTTTTGATGTGTAGATATTGGTTGCCCATGAATGTTTCTGCACAGTTATTCCAGTTTTCTTTATGTTAGAAAAATAATGGCATAAATTGGACTTCACCGCTACTTTGTATTGCTTATCCCAAGCCACTGTCATCTCTGGGAAAGCCCTCCTTCCTGGTCTCTTCTGCCACCCTTTCTCATTGTCAGAGCACAGCAGCCAAAGCTTTGTTAAGATGTAAGTGAGATCCAGTAACTCTCTGAACAATGTCCACTAATGATTTTCCGTCTTACTGAGAGTAAAAGCCAATTGTCCTTCCTGTGATTTATAAGGCCTCTCACAGGCTGCCTAGCTGCTCTCTCTGAGTTTATCTGATGCTCTCTCTTCTGCTCTCTACTCCGGACATACTGGCTCCCATGTCACTTGCGAAATCCATTTGTATGTATTCATTCAGAGTATACATTTTTATGGAACACAGAGGGTTTTGGTTGGTATTATAGATTAAAGGGTATTGTGGCCAGTAGGGAACACCATGATAGGCAACATTGAAGCTTCTATTACTGCTCGAATTAAATTAACGTAGGTTTTAGTATTGCCCACTTTGGGTAATTATAACATCTAAGGCAAAGCAGTGCTTCTTGTGTGGGGAATCATGTTAGGAACTGCTACTCTGGAATATTTTATTCCTTCAACTCTTCTATATACTTAGCAGATTTCACTACACCCCTGGTTCATGCAAGGCCCCATTTTAA
This sequence comes from Mus caroli, assembly GCF_978045245.1. NCBI lineage: Eukaryota > Metazoa > Chordata > Mammalia > Rodentia > Muridae > Mus > Mus caroli. The sequence continues at coordinate 9,743,762 of NW_028227264.1, read as the reverse complement.
GGACTATAGGAAATTTCTTATCCTATAGTCCTTATAGTGGGTTTGACATGGATAAGACAGAGAGACCAATAATTAAAAATTGGAAGCAAGGAACATTCAGGGAACACTTAACATACTTTAGAGTGATCAAGGAAGGCCTGTGGGAGAAGATCTTATCTAGCCTAAGTTATAAAAGCCTCACTGCTTAGGTGAGGGATGAAGTAACAGGCTTTGTACAGGGGAAGTACAGCAAGTGGAAGGCTCTAGAGGACACACAGTGAGGGAAGTGCATCTGTGGTCTACAATAGACTTATTCATAAAACAGTCACCGAGAGATGCCCAGTCACGCCGGAGACCAGATCTTGGTGCATTGAGCAAATGTGCCACTCTATGGAATTCGGGCTCCATCTTGAGAAGAATTCACTACTTTGAGGGAAATGGACAGCTACTATTTATAAACAGATTTCTGTTAGAAAGAGCCCATAGCTATACTGTAGGGAAGGCGGGCTCAGTGTATGCAACAGTCAGGTAGAGTTTCAAGAGAGGCTTACCAAAGGCAGTTTCCTGGAAGACAGAAATCGAGAACTGAGGTTTGGATGTGTCTGAAGATCTATTAGACAGAAAGCTGAGCGGAAGATATATTACTGGGGGAGTTCTTTAGCCTCTGAAACCTCCATATAGGAAACGAAGAGTAAGAAAGGTCAAAGGTTTATCCTGCACAGCAATGGCACTTGATGGACAGGGAAGGAAACTTAAGAGAGGCAGGAAGAAGGTCAGACTCACTGGGTCTTTACAGGATTTGAGTTGTGAGGGGAATGGGCAGCTTCAGTGGTGCAAGTGTCACACATGAGAACTGGTTGGCATCCTTGCGCTTACTGTCAGGGGAAGTAACCTGCCATGACAACACATGTTTAGTGTGTATAATTTGATCCTGATCATAGGATTCTGATCCCTTCCAAACTCCTGATCGTGGGGTTTTGAAGGCTGCATTTCCCAGGAAATCCTGTACTAGTAACATTACAGTGGATAGTGAAGGTGGAGATGCAAGCTAAGGTGGGAACTGAAAGAAAATTGATTGAGCTGTCATGGAAGAGTGGCTGTGTTTCGAAGATACAATCATCTTTTCTTTTTTTTTTTCTCTTGTGTGTTTGGCTTGATGCTACAGGTATGCAGAGAAGTGCCTAGCCTACTGAAGACACGCACCCAAGACCCCTGCTCTGCCCCACAGACGAGGACGGCTGGTAAGAAAGCATTTGCTCTTTAGGAGTCATTTTTATCAACACAGACAAACTTATAGTAGGAACATCCTATTAGAAGAACTTACTGAAAAACATCACTTGATTGCTGTTCATAATCTGAATCCAGACTGGATGCTTAGCATGGGGAAAGATTTCTTGTTCTCCGAGTCAAAGATATATCTAGATGGCCATGGGTCCTGGTGAAGGAAGGAAAGAGGGGATAGGTGGAAAATACTGAGTTAATTTAATGGACAGATGCACTTTTTCAAGTCATTGTGTGTAACCTGCCATGACAACACATGTTTAGTGTGTATAATTTGATCCTGATCATAGGATTTTGATCCTTTCCAAACCCCTGATCATGGGGTTTTGAAGGCTGCATTTCCCAGGAAACCATGTCCTAGCAAATATTATTCCCTTAGTTATGGGAAACATTGTGTATTTTCTCATGATTCCTGTTTATTTCCTTCTGTTTTTGTCCCAAGTAGATCATATATCCACTGGCACTATGGCCTTGCTCACTCTCCTACCGACCCCATTCGGCTTGCTGTCTGTAGTCCTTAGTTGTGACTAACCCCAGCCACCCATGTCTCTTTGCCAGCTGAGGCTGGAGGTTGGGACTTTCTCACTGTTTTTCACTGCCCCCCTCATCTCTCCTCCTCTCCTCAACTCTGCCTCCCACCAGCCGCCTCCTACCTGGGCTTACCTTGTCTATTTCCACCTCTTCTTCTCTTCTTTATATCTTCTTCTTTTCCTTCAAAAACAATGTGTATTTCCTTCCTGATATTGCAGCATTGCTTATGACCCAGTGTGTGTTCTGCATTACTTATTTTCCTCAGCACCTTGCCTTGGAAATCCCTGTGGCCTGATTGGTTTTCTTGATTATAGTTAGAACAATTGAATTGAGATTTGTATATATGTATCTCTCTTTCTCTCTCTCATCTATGTATGTATGTATGTATGTATGTATGTATGTATGTATCTGTATCTGTCGTATGTATGCATATGTGTCTATGTATGCATGTATGTATGTATGTATCTATCATCTATATGTATCTGTCTATGTATGTGTCTATGTATGCATGTATGTATATATGTGTCTATGTATGCATGCATGTATGTATCATCTATATCTATATATCTGTTTATGTATATATGTATGTGTCTTTGTATCTGTTGTATGTATGCATGTGTTTATGTGTGCATATATGTATGTATCTATCATCTATATGTATCTGTCTATGTATCTATGTATGTACATATGCATGTATGTATGTGCCTATGCATGTATGTATATATCTATCATCTATATCTATTTATGTATCTGTGTATGTATATATGTATTTATGTATGTATATATGTATATGTCTGTCTGTCTGTCTGTCTGTCTGTCTATCTTGCTTCAATTCTATGACCATAAAGAAACAGCTTGCTTTATTAAGTACAGCTGCAGAGGTTATCTTCTTTAGAACATTGACAAAGGAGTAGGAAAAATTTACGTACATCCTGAGATTATAAAAGACGAACAGCAAAGCCACTTTACAATAGGTCTGCAGTTTGCTTTCCTTAAGGCAATCCTCCATAAAACAGGTGTGAGACCGGAAGCTGATTTCAGTATGACTTTCCTTCTACACAGTGTTCTTGTTTTGTTTTGTTTTTTAAGTCTAAACAGAAAATGTAAAAATCTAAATGAATAATTTTAAATTCTAAGTAAAAATTTTTAAATGTAGAAAATGATTAAATTATGTGTTTATCTGTGTTTGTACATGAGTGTAGGTGCCTGGAGAGGCCAGATCCACTGGAGCTGGGATAATGGCCATTGTGAAGTATCCCACATAAATGTTGGGAACTGAATTTAGGTCCCTAGCAAGAATAATATGTGCTTTTAACTTCTGAGCCATCTCTCCAGCCCTTACACAACTTTTTAGTTTAATATTTTTCTTCTATTAAAATCATATTAAAAGTAAAATGATCTATTTTTAAAATAAATAATTCAAGGGCATTTAGTTCATTGACAGTGTTGTACAAGCTTCACCTCTATGTAGCTCCAAAATATTTCTATTCTCAAGTTAGAGTTCTTGCTCTTGGGTAGCTTCTCACTGCTCCCCCCTCCGACCCCAGATTCTCAGTGTCTGGTATCCAACAGTGTGCATGCAGCCATGTCTGTGGATTGGTCCATCTTGACTATCTCGTATAAATGGAGTCACACAATGTTTCTTTCATTTAGCCTAGGGAACTTCACAAAATTGTTGTTTATCTGTATGTTTAAAAATGGCACAGGCTGGGCGTGGTGACGCATGCCTTTAATCCCAGCACACTGGAGGCAGAGGCAGGCAGATTTCTGAGTTCGAGGCCAGCCTGGTGTACAAAATGAGTTCCAGGGCTATACGGAGAATCCCTGTCTTGGACCCCCCCCCCCCCACCCACCCAATGGCAATAACCAATCTATTATGCTTTTAAAATACATAGTTTTACAATATTAAAATCTACTATGTTTCAAGAGAAAATGAAAATGAAGGAAGTGACATTGTTTTGTCTTTTTACAACCTAAGTACCTGGCTTCGCAGATGATATCTACCTTCTCCTTTATGCTTCTGGGTTTCATCTGTAAAGATGGTGTAGGCGACGTGTCATTATATACCTGGGAGAGATTTAAAGCAAATAAGTATGGCGGTGGTGGTAGTGTGGTGGTGGTGGTGGTGGTGCTATTACCAGCATCCAGATATCTTGGAAGAGGCACATGGAGGCCAGTGCTTGTCAGCTGTCACTTTGCCAACCTGAGAACTGCACACTTTGCTGACCTGTGATTGCAAAACATTTTGCTTTAATTAGTACTGTCTCTTTCATGTTTCACGTTGAACTGCTGTCCCTGTTATCTGTGTAGTAGGTTATCTGTGGCCTCGTCCAGAGCTTTAAAGAATAAAAGCATTTTGCTCACTAATTAAATTCACGTGCCTAGCAAATCACCTCCTTTCTTAGTCTTTCAGAGATTATTTTTAATCGATTGGTCTCTGGTGCTTTTCTTAGACATTTAGAACTTTAATGGTGCATTAACAAGTTTGCCTGTCTTTGTGTTGTGCTCTCGACTCATAAAGATATTCTTCTACGTCTTAATCTGATAGTCATAGTTTTTACCCTTCATGCCTTTATCTCCAAGTATCTATTTTCCTTTATGCACATGAGGTCAGATTCCGTGGCATCATCTTGCCAAACTAGCTGCCAGACAGCAGTGCTTACGGGGTAGTGAAGTCTTCAGCATCCTTCCACAATGTCACTTCTTTGTCATATCTTTCTGTCCCTGTGCCTTATGGTTCTCCTCTCCTGGTCATCTATTTATTATTTTGGGATACAGTTATCATTGGTCAAAAGTGTAACTCAATAATTAGTAGGGCATATCTCCTTACACAAATATTTTTATAAATCTTTTTTGGGGGGAAGAGGAGGGTCCCTTTCTTTCTTATTGAACAACTAGAAATTAGTATCTGTGATTTTGCCAAGCTGCCTGCATACTGTTGGGGTTTTTATTAGAATTGTACTGAATTTATGCTAGGTGCCAGGTAGATTTAGTATTCATCTTAACTACATCTTATATTGAAACCAATTGTTAACTTCTCTTAGAAGCAAAACAAAAACAAAAACAAAACTAAGAACAAAAACAGAAACAAAACCAAAGGGCTGGAGAGGTGGCTTAGTGTCTAATACCATTGGCTGCTTTTCCAGAAGACCCAGAGTTCATCCCCAACATACACATGGCTGCTCACATCTATCTTTCTGGGGACTGGGTGGCCTCTTCTGGCCCCTGTGGGCATCAGGCATGTGCATGTTGTGAGTATCTATCTGTATCTGTATCTGTATCTGTATCTGTATCTGTATCTGTATCTGTATCTATCTGTATCTGTATCTGTATCTGTATCTGTATCTTCTGTATCAGTATCTGTATCTGTATCTGTATCTGTATCTGTATCTGTATCTGTATCTGTATCTATCTAATCTCCAGACAAAACACTCATACATGTAACAGAAATAAAAACAAGTACAAAACAAAGAGAAATAAAAATATTTGTATAATCTTTGGAGAAGACAAGCATTTATTTTAAATCCTTTGGGAGGACATGTAAGATCCTTCTGCTCACTGTGAAGGACAAGGGTGGATCCCTCTGACAAAACGGAGTAAATAAGATTAAATAAATCAAATAAATCAATCAATCAATAAATAAAAAGGAAACAATAAGTCAAAAGATAAACCAAATAATAAATAAGAACAATAATAAATAAAATAATAAACAATAATAAATAAAATAAATATAATAAATAAAGCAAAACCCTAGGAGGACAGCCCCTGTCAGAAAGATTCATGAATTTGACTTCCTCAAGCTTGTTAAGTTATAAGTAATTACAAAGTAGAAGGACTTAGGGAGGAGGAGAAAGAAGAAAGGAGGACATAACACATTGCAAAAATAAGACAGGAGAAAACAAACAGGCCAGACAGTAGCATAGCTTTCAGCTCAGAGGCATCCAAATTGATAACGAAGTAGATTCCAAAGAAACAAAAATCAGACTAATCCTCACAGATACTAACTATACCACTCTTGGTGCAGAAGCATGAAAACACCTTTATTAGTAATTAATCCATTACAGTAATGGAGGCAGGTGTGTACCGAGATGGAGCCCTGTTGATGGAGATACAGGGTGTTTAGCTAGTTGTTGGAGAAGTGAATTACCTTTGGCAAGGAGATTAAATACATGCATTTAAAAATGTTGTCTGACCCAGTGATTTCTCTTTGGGAAATCTCTGCTAAATTGGAAACTGGAAATGTGGAAAATGCTATACTCAAAAAGAGTTTCCCTTTAAGCTCTTTGGTAAAGAATGGGTTTCAGGAGATTTCTACATGTACAGCTCAATGTGTAGCTGAAGGAAAGGGTGCTGTAAAAGTCAGTGACTATTAGTGTAAATTCTTATACAGATCTTCACATTATAGTTAGCTAAGAATGAGATATGCAGTCCAGGTGTGGTAGTGTGGGCTTTCAATTCTAGAACTCAGGAGGCAGAGAAGGGTGGGCTTTCAGTTCTAGAACTCAGAAGGCTTTCAATTCTAGAACTCAGGAGGCAGAGAAGCCCAGTCTACATAGAAAGTTCCAGGCCAGCTAGGGCTACACTTTGAGTCTCTGTGTCTCAGAGAGTGTGTGAAACAGACAGAGGCAAAGAAACAGGAGATAAAAATAAAAAGTGAATATGCTGTAAAGTTAAATGAAAAGAACAGAAAAATTAGAAATAAATTTGCTTTATATTTAAGGTAGCCTGACTCAATGAAATAATGCTTTTAATTTTATCAGTGTGTGTGTGTGTGTGTGTGTGTGTGTGTGTGTGTGTGTTTGTGTGTATTTGCTTTGTTTACTGCTTTATTTTTTGTGTTAATGTTGATTGCATGTGCATTAATGATTGCATGGAATTTTGAGAGGGCTGTGTTATATTGGATCTATGGCTATTAAATACACGTGGTTATTTCAATCTATGCCATTTCAACAAAAAAACTACCTTCCTAGAAAAATGGAAATTTACTTAGTACACAAATGCACATGCCCTCACTACATATCTTAACCATTGCCTCCTGTTGATTATTTCCAATTTGCTACATCTCTTGTTTCAGCTCATCCCAACGTCCAAAAGGTGGTGCTAGTATCATCTGCATCAGATGTTCCTCTGCGTGGCGGCCTGGAAATCTCGGTTCCTGCTGATTTGGATAAAACCATCACAGAACTGGCTGACTGGCTAGTATTGATCGACCAAATGCTGAAGTCCAACATTGTCACTGTGGGGGACGTGAAAGAGATCAATAAGACAGTTTCCCGGATGAAAGTAGGTGCAGAATGTGAAGTCTTGCCAGGGCACTACCCTCTCCTTGGGTCTCTGTGGTTTATCCTAGATTTAGAGAAAACAAGCTTACCAATATTCCTTATCTGCTGGGTAGCCCTTCAGGGTTAACTCCAAAGAGTCAAGCTTTTCTTCTGTTAGTGCAGGTTGATCAAATAGAACTGAAGGCTCAGTGTAAAACTCTAGTATTGATACTGTAAAGCTGGACACCACATAACTGTAAGCTACCTTTCCATTTAATGCTCAATGCAATATAGAATAATTTCTAAGCCTATGTTTCATCTTAGATTGCATAATGAGTACATTTCATTTCTGATCTTAGAAATGAATGTCTTCTGATGATATGTTTTTTTTTTTTCTCTTATAGAATAGAGATCACCAAGTAGCAACCTGGAAACTTCTTTTTCCATACTTAGTATATGCTAGGTTATAGCTTATCTGTTATATAGAGTAAGGCTGAAAAGAATGTTTTAGATAGACATGCATAATAAAATAATAGCTATTGCTAGCATCTAAGTGCTTAATGTGTGTTGAACATTTTCTTACTTTCACATGTATTGTCTTGCCTATATCATAACAATCTGGTATAGTAGGTGCCAATTCGTTCCCATATCACCAAGAACTTTGAACTTCTAAACCCGTGGTTCTCATCCTGTAGGTCTGACCCTTTTGGGGTTGCCTAATACCACTGGAAAACAATGCATTCCAATTCAAATTATGATAGCTATATTACAGCTTTGAAGTAGCAACAAAAATAATTTCATGGCTGGGGTGTGTGTGTGTGTGTCTGTGTGTATGTGTGTGTCACCACAACCCGAGGTACTGTATTAAAGGGTCGCAGTGTTAGGAAGGTTGAGAACTGTTGTTTTAAGAGGTCAGGACGATGGTCATATCAAGCAGATGGTTTTCTCTGACAAAATAGTTTCTAATAAATGTCCCAGGGGAGTGTCAGCCACATGTTAGAGGAGACAGGCCCAGGAGGGGCTGTTTCAGTAGCCATGGGATCAGGAGGTGGGTTTATGAGATATTTACCGTTCTATCATAGGGGACAGGAGGCTGGGGCTTGGGGTTGATAAAATGCTTAGAGCTGACATTTGTGCAAGAAGTGTTTTTGTTTTTGTTTTCCCCTTATGGAAAAGTTAACTTAGCTCTTTGAGAAGAGGCATGCAAAGCTGTTCACAGCCCCCGGGCCGTAAGAGCCTGCAAGCAGTTGACAAGCATGCTCTGCCCTTTCTTTCTGGTTCCTGATTCGTGGCTGGGAACTGTTGATAATAATGCTTTGCTTTAGTAGAAGATGAGGATGGCTCGAAGGCAAGAGATGCTTAAGTCAGGGAAAAGAGCCCTTCCTGAGGGGCTGAGACAATGCTGTTTCCAGTAGAGGAAGTAGAGGGAGGAGGAGGAGAAGAATGACCAATGACCATCTGAGTGATTTATCTTTGAGTCTGTTGTGCAGAGGGAAGAAAGTCAGCAGCATAAATGGAAGCCCTGGGATCTAGAACTGGAGTAGGAGTCGTTCATTTGGAAATACTTACGCCTGTGGGAGTGATTGAGGTCTAGAGAAGTAGTTTACCTACAGGGAGCCGGCTGGACAAATCTTTTGGCACACTGTTTGTACCAACTGTGAATTGTATTTTCTAATCCTTTTGGTATTTATTGGTTCTAGAATTAGAATAGACTTTTCCTGGAATTCTTAGCCCTCACTGTATTTATCAGCTAAGACACATAGTCCATGAAAAAAAGGGTGGTTTATGAAGGTGATTCATTTGCAGTTATTGTAATTATTGCTTTTCTAATATGCCGTTTTCATCTTTCTACACTAGTGGTTCTCAAACTTCATCATGCTGGACCCCTTTAATACAGTTCCATCCATAACATCATTTTTCATAACTGTAATTTTGCTACTGTTATAAATTGCCATGAAAATGCGTTGGGAGATGGAGGCTTACCAAAGGAGTTGCAGCCTACAGGTTGAGAACCATTACTCTAGGGCATCCACATATGCGTTCATATCTGATGTCCAACAGGTACACAAGGAGTCAGTAACGAAGATTGCTGATGTTTTGAGAGCATTTATAGTGAGAGTTCCTTGACTTAATTTCCTTAGATTCGATGGAACTGAGCTGGGGGAGCCAATGGGGAGGGCAGATGCCGTTACTGGTTATGGAAGACCTGAGATTTGAACCTAAGGCCTCTGACTCCAAATCACATGTTCTTCCTCCATTACATCGATGATGTTTCATTGCCTCTTAGAGGAAGAAGACACACCCGCTACAGAGCTAGGGGCTTATCTCAGGATGCATTAATCCCGTTGATCTTGTCTCCTTGCAGATCACAAAGGCTGATTTAGAACAACGCCATCCTCAGCTTGATTGTGTATTTACCTTGGCTCAAAATTTGAAAAACAAAGCTTCCAGTTCAGATGTGAGAACAGCAATCACAGAAAAATGTAAGTTAAAAAAAAATGTTCTGCCTGGCGTGGTGGCGCACACCTTTAATCCCAGCACTCAGGAGGTAGAGGCAGGTGGATTTCTGAGTTCGAGGCCAGCTTGGTCTACAAAATGAGTTCCAGGATAGCCTGGGCTACACAGAGAAATCCTGTCTCCAACCCCCTCCTCCCTCCAAAAAGAAAAAAAATATCCTTTATAGTATCAGCTACTTCCCTTAACACTTGCAAAAATGTCTTCAGAGATTATCCTACTAGAAATAAATGTTATTTTTAGAAGAAAATACTTTTCTCTCTTTTTTTTTCAAGTTTTTGAAAGTCTTTTCATACCTATACCTCCCTTCTGAACTCTTATACATTTAATAATTTTTTCTCTTATTTTAGGATTTTTTTTTTTCTTTTTTTCTTTTGAGACAGGGTTTCTCTGTGTAATAGAGCCATGGCTGTCCTTGAACTTGCTTTGGGGATCAGGTTGGCCTGGAAGTCACAAATGCCCACCTGCCTCTGTCTCCTGAGTGCTGGATTAAGGACATACACCACCATACCTGGCCAACATTGGGATATTGTTTTAAGGCATCTAATGGAATAAAGCTAGCTAAACTCATAGTCACATAAATCCATTCTGCCATTGTGCCTTACTCACGGAAACTGGCTGTCACCATCTCTTAAACTTCCGTGAGAATTCACTTTGTACATGCTTTCTGATCGGCTTTCATGTGGGGATGCCTCAGTTAAAAAGAAAATTAAACAGCCAATAAAAAGAATGGATGGAACCATGGAAGACTAACAAACCAGAGTCCTTGTTTGACATTAGTGTTGGAGCTGAGAATCTGTGTCGCATGCGGAACCAAGTCTGGATTCTCAATGATGGTGTCTGGTGGCTATCATAGTCTTTCTCCTCAGCCCCTGTCCCCTGCAGACCTGGCCTGCTCCGGATCCCTGTTCAAAGCCCCTGACATTTCCAGCCATTAACTTTTATCCGTATTCTCCCCGCCCAAACTCAATTTTGTTCTTCTCCTGGGGTGAGATTACTCAGCAGCTAAAGTGTCCCTCCCTCTGTGAGTCCTTCCCACCCACACATGCTCCCCTGTGGACTGCGTTTTCTATCTTTAGTTCTAGCCACAGCCTCCTTCCCCATCAGTTTCCTCTGGATCCCATAGCTGCTTTAATCTTCTTTCCCATTCCCAGGCTGTGCAGACTCACCTTCCTGGCCTCTGGTCCTCCCACTTGGCAGACCATGAGGGACTCAGTTAAATACTCGCGAGAATGTAAACTGGGCGCATAAAGTTGAATTTTTCTTGAGGGAGAGCATTTGGCTATAGGCATAATAGATGGGTTTGGTTTTCAAAATAAGTGGAGCAAAGTGGTTCCTGATGGAGACAGTTAGCCTGGGGACTTTGAGTGATAGATGGCGTTGATTTATTTTCACTTAAACAGCCACTATCCTTCAGTCTTCCTGATTTTGATAATTGATCGAATATGGATCTTTTATGATGGAGCACTCCCGTATGAGGGAGCACTCTGGAGTCATCTTTCCTCCCTCTCTTGGTGGGACATCTTCTCTGTTCACAGCACCAGACCATTTCTAGCCACATTTCATTTTTCTTTCTGATCATCTTATCAGGACTTATTTTAATAGATTTTTTTTTCCTGAGCAGGTGGACTGCTGGCTGAGATCACTGTATCAAGCCCAGTCAGTGTTGCTGACTGAGCCTAGTATCTTGGGCACACTAGGAAAGCACCCTTGGCTGAGCTGCAACCCTAGCACACACTGTGCGTGCGCTCTCTCTCTCTCTCTCTCTGTCTGCCTGTCTGTCTTTCTATCTCTCTCTCTCCCTCCCTCCTTCCCTCCTTTTCTCTTTCCCCTCCCCTCCCCTCCCCTTCCCTCCTCCTCCTCTTCCTCCTCCTCCTCCTCCTCCTCCTCCTCCTCCTCCTCCTCCTCCTCTTCTTCTTCTTCTTCTTCTTCTTCTTCTTCTTCTTCTTCTTCTTCTTCTTCTTCTTCTTCTTCTTCTTCTTCTTCTCTCTCTCTCTCTCTCTCTCTCTCTCTCTCTCTCTCTCTCTGACAACAGGGTTTCTATCTCCTGAATATCTTCCCTTTCCACTTATTTCTGTCTCTGGTCTTTGTCTTCTCCTCCTCTTCTTCCTCCCCTCGTCCTCCCCACTCCCCAACTGATTAATCTTCATCATTATTGTATGCAGAAAGCCCTTACCAGCTCCTGTAGCACTAATAGTAACGTGTTTATCATTTATAATGAATAGTATAATCAGTTTATTTTTTATGATAAGCCAATGATATTTGCTGTCACTTGATACTTCAGCTTGTATTTGTGCAAATCAATGAACTGTAGCAGTAGTTAAATTGGCCATAAGTATTTAGCTGAGAATTAGACTATCATGGTAGTTTGGTCTTTTCTTCCCTTGAGTTAAAACTTTCAGCAATTTTCTTACATTATTAAAACAATATACGGCACAGGATCTCAATGGACACTTTTTATAAATTATAACTCACTGAACAGTTTAATGGAGTTTATGACATGTAAGTCTCTCAGACTTCTAAAAAACTCCAAGCCGATAGCCTCAGGATTTACAATGACCATATGCAATCTTAGGAATCTTACCAGAATGTTGCATTGCAACTAAACCCAATCTTTTCAGTTTTCAAAAACTGTACGTGTGTGAGTGTTTTGCCTGCTTCTGAGTCTGTATGGCATTTAAATATGTGAACCACATGTATGCTGGTGCCCATGGAGAACAGATCAGGGCATTAGATCTCCTAGAACTGGAGTAACAGATCGCTGTGAACCTCCGTGAGAGTGTTGGGGCCCGAACCTGGGCCTTCTGCAGGAGCAGCAACTCCAGATTCCTGGCTGGAGTTTGTCTTGTAGCTAAGTTCTGCTCGGGCTCGTTCTTCTGTGCCTTTGAGGTTGTTCAGCCTCCAGAGTGTCACTGAGCCTTGTGTTTGCCGTTCATGGGCTGATATGGAGAACTATTATTTCCTGGTGTTTCAGCCCACAGCCATGAGCTTTCCTTGTGATAATGAGCCAATGTTTAAATTCAAAAGCGCTCTCTCTCTCTCTCTCTCTCCTTTTAGATCTATGATTTAAAAATAAGGATAAAAGACAGGAGAGGAGAGAGTGTTGGAGAGGGAAAAGAGAAGGGAAGGATAAAAGACAGAGACAGAGAAAGCAGGACTGAGAAAAGGAGAAATGGTACAGGAGTGTGTGTGTGTGGGGGGGGGGGGCGGGGGCGGGAAGCCAGCATGGAATTTTACGACTGTGAACTTATAGGTACGCAGAACTTGCAATTTCTTCATTCTCAGTATTTCTGTTCAACTTGAACATGTAAAATACTGCCTGTCAGAAAGGCCTCACGCTAGACTAGAGCAATTGTAAGGAGTGCTCTTTGCCTGAGGGACTGTCATTGTTAGTCAGAAGGAGACTGTGTCTTTTTGTTAACGTCCTATCCTAGACTGCCATTAGGTGTCATTGTCAAACCAGGTTCTGTGAAATACAGGAACTAGGGAATTGTTTTCTATCTATCTATCTATCTATCTATCTATCTATCTATCTATCTATCCAGTAGATATTTTTGTTATTACATGACTAGTGTATTTAACATAAGCCGTATTCAAGTTTTTGCTGTTCAGGAATAATTTTAGAAATATGCGTGGTGAGGTGGCCCAGTCCTGGATGTCAGCCAAGCTACTTGGGATACCACATCAGGGGAGCTGCAAGTTCCAGGCTAGTCTGGGGAACAGAGGAAGGACTAACTTACATAAATAAAGCAATTTAGAAGAGCCATGTATGTAGTTCAGGGGTAAAGTGGATACTTGCTATGTGAAATGTCCCGGATTTGAGCCCAGCACTGAAGGAAGAAAAATTGGTGAGGTGAGCACTGTAGAATCATCTCAGCACTCAGGAAGCTGAGCCAATAGAATGTCAAGTGGGACCCAGCATGGGTTACAAAACCCTGTCTACATATGCCTATATTTATACAATGGTGTGATGTGTAATATATTTTTTACACAGTGTACATATGTGCGAGCCATCTCTCCAACCCCTGTACATATTACATAGCATTACTTACTATATAATACATTATACTATGTACATAACGTGGCAGGTGTGCATAGAGTTCCTTTAAGACGTGTTCATCGTCTTCCACTCTTTCTGTTTCTAGATCTATTTATGGCATATTTGGAACCAGGTCTTTTCCTTCTGTGGTGGTCACTTTAACAATCTTTTTACTCTCACTCCCCAGTGGAAAAGCTGAAGACCCAGTGGGAGAGTACGCAGCATGGTGTGGAGCTGCGGCGGCAGCAGCTGGAGGACATGGTTGTGGACAGCCTGCAGTGGGACGACCACAGGGAAGAGACTGAAGAGCTCATGAGAAAATACGAGGCTCGCTTCTACATGCTGCAGCAGGCCCGCCGGGACCCACTTAGCAAACAAGTTTCTGATAATCAAGTAAGGCACATTGGCTAGTTTTTGATGCAGTCATTTGGTGGATTTACTTGTTTTATATTGATAACTATAATTAGGGGCTTTCACATTTTCTCAAGTTTTTAGACATACACGTTGAGATTTATGGGGAATTTAATCACAGGGTTATTTTGGGAAGATGTCTAAAGACATAATGAGCAGGAACCTGCACTTGTGTGAGCAGAGCCATAGTTAGCGTTTACAAAGCAATCCTCATTTGTTGACCCTTTTTCTGTCTCAGGAGATTATTTTAATGTATAAAATCTCTCTAGACTTCCATTTGAGTACTTCTGTAGTGTGCAAGCCAAGTCATAACTCAGTGTCATTCTATATTCTATGTTTATCAGTAGCAACAGCTTTCATGACCATTTTCATAATAGTGGTGAGAATATTGAACACTCAATGTTTAAAAGTTTAATAAAATGTGTTATTTAAAAATTCCTTCTGTAGTCACAGAAATTTTCTTGTGCTGGACATGTGTTTACACACTTTGTATTTGCCCTTCTGATTGCCCGAGATGAAAATGTACTTTTAGGAAGAATGTAGTAATCTAGAACAATGTGGGAAGAAAACTGAGAACCTGCAAATAATGCCTTAAATCTCTGCACACGAGGGCTTCTCGTGGCTATCATTCTTATGGGTATCATTTAAAATCCACCTGGCCACGTCTGTTAGTTCCTGAATTGTCCCATGTGTTTATGACGCTTGTCGGTGGCCCTGAAGTAAGAGTGAAGCTTTTGTACACATGACTAGAAGAACCTGATCAGCAATGTTCACCAGTGTTTCCGTCTTCATACCCAGAATGCACTTGGCCTTCCCATCTGTAGCATCCATGTCTACAGATTTTAAAATGAACACATAGATTTTTTGTTAGCTTGCCATTATCCTGTGACCACAACAGTAGGACAACTAATTATGAGTATTAATGTCATTTTAAGCGAGTGCTTCCCAACCTTCCTCATGCTGTGGTCCTTTAGCTAAGTTCCTTATGTTGTGGTGACCCCCAACAATTTAATTATTGTTCTTGCTACTTCATAACTGAAACTTTGCTACTGTTATGAATAGTAATATAAATACCCGATATACAGGATATTTGATATGTGACCCTGGTGAGAGGATAGTTTGACTTCCAAAGGGTCGCGACCCACCGGTAGAGAACCACTGTTTTAAGCAATGCAAGTAACCCACAGGAGACTTAAAGTTCATTGGAAGGCGTGCACGTCTTATTGTGCAAACATTATGCCATTTTCTCTAGGGGATGTATGTGAATTTGGTATTTGTGGAGTGAAAAGGTTTGGGAGAATCTTTTACAAGTACTAGTCACAGATTCTCTGCTGCTCTAATGAACAGTGTGTATGTTCTTTCTGAAGCCTTAAGGTGGATTTTTCTTTCACAATTGCTACAAAAACATTACAGACACAAGTGACATCAGCTGTCCTTCTTGATTGATTGACACACACACACACACACACACACACACACACACACACACCGCTTAACCTCCCTGGGTTGAGAACCTGTAAAGGGGATTGTGCCTGTGATACACTGAGCATCTGTGTAGAGAGAATTCTGAACAAATCTTTGGCTGCCTGATCCATTCCAACTGTTATCTTTGCAAACACTCAGACTGATTCGGAGTTAAAGGGCAGAGGGTTTCCACCAGGGTAATCTTCCGATGTCTCTCTAAATGTATACACAAGAACTCAGTTTATGTTGATATGATTCATGTTCGCATTCCAGGAATACAAGGGTTTGAGGAGGCCAGAAATCTCAATGGGTAATATTTTACTCTCACCCATTAGGCACCTGATTCCTCAGGCATGTTCTCTTTTTAACAAGTATTTTTATTATTTTTTAAAGCATGTGTATATGTGTGTCATGCAAGAGTGAAGGTGGCTATAGAGGTCAGAAGAGGGTGTCCACCTCCTGAAACTGCCTGGGACTTCAGACTACCATGGTGGAAATACTCTCTTTTTGTTACTTCTAGAATTACTCTGGTTTGATTGTTCTGACTTAAACTTGAGAGTTTGTCCTCTTGCTTCCTTCATGTGATTTCTGTGTCTAAAATGTGCTAAATCTTTTCAGGACTATGAGGGTTGGGTAGTGCTAGTTACTGAGTGGCCATGGGTAGGTAGTAGTAGTTACTGAGTGACCATGGGTGGGTAGTACTAGTTATTGAGTGACCAGGGGTGGTAGTAATAGTTACTGAGTGACCAGTTCTAACTGTGTTTCAACTTACACCTTAGCTTTTGCTTCAAGAGCTGGGGTCTGGCGATGGTGTCATCATGGCGTTTGATAATGTCCTGCAGAAACTTCTGGAAGAATACAGTGGCGATGACACAAGGAATGTGGAAGAAACCACGGAGTACTTGAAAACATCATGGGTCAATCTCAAACAAAGGTAACAGGAAAGCCTGGGTGGGGACATGTGCATCTCCTTCCCGAGCATCCAATTTCCTTCGCTTTCCCATGGAAACAAGCTAAATAAGCAAATATTAGAAGTGTATCTTATTTTTCTCTACTTTTAAATTCTGATGAGAAAAATTCATGTCAGTATATTTTGTGCAGTGTGTATTTTTATATCTTCTTGAAGTTTTAACACTGTATTTTTAAAAATAAACCTTGCTAGTATGATTTTTCAAGTTTTCTTATTTTTTTTCCCTATGCCTCTTTGTATTATTTAGAATACATTTTGTAGTTCTCTGGTACATTAGGCTAATATTAGTACTAATTGTTACTGTGATAGTGTATGATATTTGGATGGGATACTCTCAAATGAGGACCAGACACTATGGATCTACCACCTGACCTCAGAAATCATCTATGTGCAGAGTTTTAGCTAATTTATTATCTTTTCTTTCCATCATTGTCTTATCATTATGTATGGAAAAACCTGGAACAACTTATGTGTTTCTAAGAGAGGATTTCACTCACTTAATCTTTCAGGGATCAAGAAAGCATTGGCAGCAGTTAGCATTTTTCCAGATTCTGTGTATGTCCATCATCAGTTAAAATATTTATATATCATACTGTTAGTGCCCATATGTAAGTGAAATTATGGCTTCTTTTTTATGCTAAGTGAAATTTCTTGAAAATTATTTTAATACCAAAACATATTTATTTTGTAATGGATAAAATTGCTATCAGAACATTTTATGTTAAAATAACTCCAAAAATTTAATGGTAACAACACAGAGGAATATTTACCTCTAGGTGTGTTTTAAATTGTGTGTGTGCCTGTGTGTGTGCCGGTGTGTGTGTATGTGAACATGTGTATGTGTATACATCTGCATGTGAACATGCGTGTGCTCATGCATGATGTATCCAAGGGTGCCATTGCACTCATATAGAGATGAAAGAATCACTTGTCGGAGGGAGTTGGTTCTTTTTGTCTACTGCTTATGTTCTGGAACTCTAACTCAGGGTGCGAGGCTTGTGAGAATGCACCTTTATGCACCACACCACTATGTTGGACCTCTAGAGATCCTTGTGAGTTAGATTCTTTAACATGGTTCTGGAACTCCTTGAAGAAGATTCTGAGCGGAGAGGATGAGAATGTTTATGTGTTAGATGCTTACTCAGGTTCTCCATAGGTACCTTAACAAATACACAGCTTTACCAAAAGTTAAAGGTAAATAGCTGTGATCTTGGCAGTTTTAGCAGAATAGCGTTCTTGTATCATGCCATGTTGTTTGTGTAGATCTCATAACTAAGATAGGAGGGAAATGATTTAAAAACCACAGTGAGTGAGATATGCCTTAAAACTGTTTCATCCATTTCCAGAAATTACATGTGTAAGAAACATGGCTTTGTTTTTTTGTTTTTTGTTTTGTAATCAATTCCAAAAAGTTGAGTATTCACTGAAATGAACAGTCTGCTTTTTTTTTTTTTAATAGCACCATTGAGGCTTTTCTTTGTAAATATTCTAAGACAGTCCATAGCTGCAGTTAAGTTAGACGGACAAGGCAATTAAAGACAAATTATATCCCAAGGAGATCTCTCATTTATCAGCGTTGAGGTAGCCACAGAGCCCCAGTTTTGTCATAGTGAAAACACAGGCTTCACTTTATTCTGTTTCTGAGTTGTTTTAGTAATGAGAATTCCTATTAATATTCAGACATGATTTAGGTCATATTGTTCTTTATGCAGATAGGAAAATACAACAAAACCTTAGCTCACAGAATCCTTCCTGAGTGACAGCCACAGCTTCTATATTGAAACTGTGTGTCTTTCAAATCTTTAACTATCCTAAATAGACATCTCTTGGGAATATATAAACCATTCCTTCCTTTCTTAAGCAAGGTGTGAGATTATATTAACCTTCTTTTGTGTTTTTGACATTGGTCTTATAAAGGCAGACTTTAGACCAATACTTCTCCACTTTTTAAATTATCTTCCACAGGAAGCTTTTAAAACTCCTTCCACTGAAATTTTAATTAATTAGTTAATGAATTATTCTGGGGGGCAGAGCAGAGTCTGAACTTGCAGTGTAGCTCAGAGTGGGATCAAACTTGGGATCTTCCTGTATAATCGTTGAAGCTTTATTAATAATGGAGTATTCTGTGAGTCTGTTTCCATTCTATGCACTTAAGCTTTTTAGTTAGACAGAAAAAGGAGTAAGTTTTCCTACCACCACTCTGGGGGTAGGTCTACTAAGCAACTCCTTTGAGACCACCTGGGCTAGCCTAACACTGTCAAGCTTAGTGACAATCAAAGTCACATAGAAAGCAAACGACAATTTCTTAAGACCAAAAGCCGGTAACACTATCCATGCTCTGAATTCTGAAACAAGGAAGACAAACTTAATCGGCTGCTGTCTCCTGTGAGTGTCTGCTGTGGTTCTCAAGTGTGGATCTGAGTGGCTTCTCATTGTTTCTAACTGTGGTAGGCACTTGACACAGCTCTCCTGTAGTTCGCCCACAGCCTTAAGAGACAGGATTCGTCTTCCTCAGCGTTGCATTGGTTGTAAATGGAAGCACAGAGGCGGCAGAGAGTTCCCCAGAGTCACACAGCTCATTAAGCATAGCTGGAATTCGGATTTTTGCCTTTTTGCCTACATAGCCAGGCTCTTACTTCCTTTACCAAGAGTTTAATTTTTCTTCTTTGTTATCAGAATGTCAGCTATTGCTGGTGAATGCTCGCTCTGTGCTCTTGCTTCTCAGATCTGCGATTCTATTTACTGGTGCTTCTCTGTACTGTGTATGGAGAACAGATCAGATTAAAGATATGGGAGCTTTTGTGAATAATAGAATAGAGCAAGCTCTAGCACATGGCCACTGTGCCAACTCTGATGGCCCCCGCCAGGCCTTTATCATCACTTCCTCTTACTTCACATCATTTCTGAATATACTCTGAATATACATCATTGTCAGCAGAATTGTGCACAGGTGAAGGGGTATCACACTTGCATACACAAAAATGTTGTTAGTGGCTATGATTCATAAAGTTTAATATGAGCTTTCAGGGGACATGTTTGGTATGAACTGAAATTGACCATTCACAGTTAAAGGTCCTCATTCCCTTATCTACAGTGTATAAGTCCCAAACAGCCATGATAACAGACAGCTGCCCTTTAATGTGAGCACCTTAATTATAGTCTTTATGCAGTGGGAATGACCTCCTCCTAGCAGCACAAGTATTAGTATGCTTGATTGCTTCCCTAAACCTCCTGGAAGATGATCTGTAATATAGAGAAATGTATAGAAATTCTTAGATCTTTGCTTTCCTTTTTAAATGCCAGTTAGCTAATTACTTACTGCAAATTTTGATAGTCAAAATATGTGTGCACAAGTTGAATATTCTTTATCTGAAATGCTTGGGACAAGAAGTGGTTTGGACCTGCAGATATTTACGGGCACATGGTGAAAGATATAGAAGATGATGCTCAAATCTAAACATGAAATTTATTCTGTTTTAAACATACTGTGTAAGTTGGGAAATTGTAGCATGTGTGAAGCCTTGTACCATGCCAGCACTGTAATTAATTAACTAATAAAAAGTCATGTATATTTTAAACATATAACCAGAAGGCAATTTATATAACACGTTTAGTAGTTTTTAAAAGTGAAACAGAAATTTCTACCACAGCATCATGTCAGTACTGAAATCATTTTTAGATTTCAGAGCATTTCAGGTGGCGGGGTTAGTAATACTCAATTTATAGCAAGTTTTGGAGTGTGGATGCCTGATTTGGATGTGAATGGTTGTTTAGTCCTTTATTTTTGCTCTATATAGATAAAATAACACTTTATTTATATATATATATATACTACATCTATGCATATAAAATGACATTTCATATGCATATATATATAATATGTATGCATGTCAATAGTATGGATATATATATATGTATGTGTATATATAGAAATAGAATGATCTGTTCTGAAGGATTATAAGGGAAATCAGATCCCATAACTATATGCTATGGATTCTCACAAGTCACTAATTAACTGTGACTTTGTCTTGTCCTATCACCACACATGCTTATTATAAGGCACTTGCAGGATGGTAGAGGTAGAGCAGAAAGTCCAGTGTGAACCTCGAGCAAGTTATTTCATCTCGCTGGGTCTCAGCTTTCCCTTTTTAAAGTGGAGGGCATGGCTGATGGGTAGGCCTACTGTGAGATCAAAAGTCATATATAAACGTTCCTGGTTCCTGGTCTGTGCTCTACAAAAGCGCACCCAAATTAGCATCCTGGCTGTCACGTCTTCCACGTGACTGATATGCAGACTTGTTTGTCAGTCCAAATGGTTTCTCCTGGTCCTGATGCTAAAGTGTTGGATTATCGCTTTAATGAATGCATTTGAGTTGTACACGGCCTTTATTAGTAGATGAAACTTCTTTTAAAAAAATCCAATTATCTTAGTTAGTGAAACCACCATACTTGCTTAATTCATGTTGTATTCAAGTGTCTTGTGCTAAAGCACAGCTCTAACCATCCTGGCAAGAAAAGAATATAGAACTTTAAGGACTGTTGTTTGATTGAGTGCTATGCAAACGATTCAAACTGATGAGTGAACTAACTTTATTTTCTTTTTATATAAGACTGTCTTTTTCATTGCTACTCATGGACTGGATATAATTTACATGGACTGACAGAAGTTTTGTGTCCACTGATGACTGAGCCTGTGGGCTGGGCATATAGCTGTATTGTAGAGGGCTCGTCTTGCCTGCATGAAGCCCTGGGTTCAATTCTCCAATCCTGCATAAACAGGGTACAGTAACAATTGCCTGTAATCTCAGCACTCAAGAGGTGTGGGCAGTGGGGTCAGGAGTTCAAGGACATCCTCTGTGGCATCGGGAGTTGGAGGCAGCCTGGGACCTAGGAGACTCTGAAATAAATGGACTGAATTTGGTACTTCCTGGACCATGGTAGTTTTCACAGTGAATTTTGTCGCCTGTCTCCAAGCTTCCATTTTGTTTTCCTTTCTTTGTCATGTTTGCTTATTGTCTCTGTAGATTAAGCAAAAAGCATCTATTCTTTAGCACAGGCCCCTTTTCAATACCTTTTCAATACAAAAAGGTATTGGCTCAATACCTCTTAAGAGTGGCCAGTGAAAGACATCATATCAGGATTACTGCTTCTGCCTACCCTTTGGCCAGGCTCAACCACTGAGCTCATAAAATTAGCCACCATCATGCTCAGTCAATGGACGTTGATGGGAGTGCAGGTAGCTTTCTCCTTCTTGCTCATTTACTATTATGAGATCCAGAGGTTTGCATCAGTCAGCTGGACTTTCCTCTTGGAAGGCAATTTCTTTCCTCAATAGTCACCTTTGGTTTTCAGTCTGTTTCTTTTGTTTACGTCATTCACATTGAGAGAAGTATAAAAGTTATACTCTTCTACATTTTCTGTTCTGTTATTTAATAGTCCATGAATTGTTTTTCTGCCCTTAATAAAGCACAGCCATCATGACATACTATTCGTATGGTGTATGGAGAGAAGATTCCTGTGTTCAGTTTGTGCCAGGCCCCTACATGCAGTTTTCTCAGTTTTGCATCAAATAATATACAGGGCTAGTGGGCACAGTCTTTGTCTTTTCCTTCATTTGTTTTGTTTTTATTCCATCAGTGAATTAATCATTTCATTAATGAACTATTCACTAGCCTCCAGCTGTCCAGGCTCCAAGAGAGTATAGAAGAGCCAACCATAAACACACGTGTGCCTGCCTCCAGAAAGCTCACATTCTATTAAGAGAAATAGTAGAATGCAAACATGGTATGGAAGAAGTTGGGATAAAGATTAACGTAATTGTAGGCGGTTGTTTGGAACCTGTAAATAAAGTTGGCAGTGTAATGTAAGAACAGGACTTTAAAATGCTAGAAAGCAAAATCCAGCGGCCAGATGTGAACTTTATGAAGCACAGGCGTCTCGGCATGAGCGTGATGGGAGGCTAGTGGGTGATAAGTCTGGGAGCGACACTGCATTGGTTCCAACTTAATCTCTGTACATCATGCTTTGAGAGTTGTTCACTGGGCTAAAAAGAACAGTTGGGAAGAGCAGAAAGGACGCAATTCCTTTTGAAATGAAAACATTGTTGGCTATTGTGATGCAGCCATGGATACCATAGTCTTCAGATCTGCCTTGGATGTTGGCATGCTTTGGTGGTTTAGCTGTATGGTGTGATACAGTGGAAATATTAAAAGATGAAATTTTGTGGAAGACACTGAACTGGGAGACACTGTAGCTTTGTGGGGAAAAGCAATCTAGAGGCGAGAAAGTGCAAACGATTTATAGAAATAATTTCAGAGAACTTTGTTGTGAGGAGGAGACAGCCAGATTAGACAGGAATGGGGGTGGGGGTGGGGGTGGAAATTGAAAGCGTAGTACTTTTGGGCTCAAGAATTCCAGTTTCAGTGAAACCCAGATGAGGCCTTGGCCTGAGGAGACTAAGGTCCAACTCTGGCTGATTGTATAGCAGGAGCTCTGGGACTTGGTTGAAGATGCCTTTGGAAGGTGAACCGGTGCATTTCGGGAAGGGTATGGAATGATAAAATATTGATTGATAAAATGAAGAGCAAATGTGAGTAGTGATCTAGTTTAAATAAATAATTAATTTAAAAAGATCTAGAGAGAACACAGCCTCTTATGGAAATGTCTGGGTGGTCTGTTGTTTTTTTTTAACTGGCAATGGCAGCCCCACAGGGAAGTAGCTGCTCTGCTGTGTTCTACACAACCATGCATCATGAGCTGGGGCCGGAGCTCTCCTCTTTAACTTTTAAGTGCTCTGGCATCAGTGCCTTAGCGCACAGGCCCCTTAAGACCTGTGGAATGAATTTTTAAGTGGCTTGGGAAAGGCGCAATCTCTATGTAGCAAGGACTGCTCAGCAGACGATCGCAGAACATTTCCTCAATCCTCTCTGTGCACATTGAAGGGCTTTTCCCCACACTGTGTGCTAGTATCTATTTCAGATGAACTCTTAAGAAATGACTTCCCTGTAAGTTTCCTACCTTCTACTTAGACTGATTCTGCCATTTTCCATGCTGAAAGAGATAAATACATTTAAATCCTCTGCAGAGATCACCGTTAAACACGTCAAAATTAGCAACACACAACAGTGGCTTTCCTAAGAACTCGTTTTGCATCTTGTAAAAAAATTGGAGACAATGTTCTCTTTGACCAGTTATAAGCATACACACACTTCATAGAACAGTTTATTACTTTCTGTAGCCTAAAATACCAAATATTGCCTAACATCTTTAAAATTGCGTTTTCAAAAGCCTGCTTTGTAGGTGGCTATATTTTATGTTACAAAATGGCTATCGGTTTGTTTTATAGACTATCACAGTGAGTTTTATTACAGACATCATGTGAAAGCTAAGACTTCATATTTTAGAAAATCCTGGTTCCCTTTAATATAAACGATCACAAATCTGTCACCCGTGGATGGCCTTACATCTCCTATGTGAAGCTATTTCTATTTTCTTTGTGTCCTATAGTCCGTTATTTCTTTTGTTTGAGGCATAAAAATATTTTAGCTAAAGTACCCTGTGTAGACTTCAAATGTTATATCTTACATGTTTTCAGCCTATTCTTGCTTTTTTTGATTTTATAGGTTTAAAGATTTAGATTTTAAAAAAGTCCCTGCTTTTGTCTTCTGAACTCAGATTTCCTAAAGTTAAAACTTTTATTCCCATTATAATAGGATCCTTTCCATACATCCAGTCATCTTTGTCCTTTTGCTTCTTCTACTCCTTCCTGGTCTTATTTGAGACCCAGCAAATCAAGCATTGGGTGAAGACCTGAGCTGGAGCCACAGAACCATGTTTGTAATAAATGAAAAGATCCAAACATGATAGTGTGCTCTGGTAGTCCCAGGGCTGTGGGGACAGAGATAGGTAGATCCTTGGGGCTCAGTCACCAGCCAATGTAGCCTACGTGGCTTGCCAGACTGTGCTAAAAAAAGCAGAAGGTTTCTCAGGAGTTACATCAGTTTGCCCTTGGCTTTTACACACAAATGTGCATGTGCACACACATATGCACCCTGAGACCCTAGATGAATGTGGATTCAGTACTAGGCATGGCCACAGGAGCCCTAGGATCAGTGCCTCCCAACTTCTTTGCTCCAGTAACATTTCATGTACAAGTAGAGACACTTAGTGAAGTGGGATTTCAAGCTAGGATGGGAACAACAGTGGAAGAACTCTTCCAGCTGTGCCTATGATATCAGCAATGGCTTACACAGTTTGAAAAGGACCCCTAGAGAGTCTGAAATGGCTCTTCCACTGATCTGCTCCAAGCTCTTCATTCTAAGGCGGGAACCAATATATCAAAGACTTTTACATGGTTCACTCTAAGCCATGTTCCTGGGAAATTGCAGAAGAGGCAAAAATAGGTTCTTTTCTTCTGAAGGTAGCACACAGGGCTATTAAAAATAATTTATTAACCTGCTTGATTGAATATTTGTATATGTGTGTGAATATATATACATTGTGTGTGTGTATGTGAATAAAATTCAGTATACCACACTAGATTTGGATCTAATTTTAGAAACAAAAAATCAGCTGAGCTGCACTCTGTTAGAAACTTCATATAAATTATATTAACTTCAGAAATCAGAACACAAAGTGACATATATGTGTGGGCTATGATAACTCTTTGTGTGTGTGTGTGTGTGTGTGTGTGTGTGTGTGTGTGTAGTTCTAGAAATTAGGTTTGTGCATGTGGTAGCAAGCATTCTACTACTGAGTCATATACAGACATACATATGTCCTCCACTATAATTCATTATAACATAAAGATTATTTAGACTTCTATAAACAGAGTCTAAACTTCAATATTCATTTTTATAATTAGAAGGTGTATTGTGTATGTGTATGTATGGTATATGCCTTTGTGTGTATCCTTGTACGTTCATGTGCAGGCCAGAGGAGAATACCAGAAGTCTCCCTGTATTGCTCTCTGTCTTGTTTCCTCGAGACAGGGACTTTCACCAATCCTTTGTTTCTTTTGCTTTATTGGAAGTTAGTATTTGCCTCTGTGGTTTTTTTTTTTTTAATGCATAATTTTCTTCGTTCCTATTGCTAATTCTTCTCACATCTTTTCAGTAGCCTGGCAGTGTAATTTTTCACAAAGTCTGCCACGTTAGGGAAGCTGTCACTTCTGCTGTCTTTATCTTGAAGGCATCTCTCCTGGTGCCATGCATTCTGTACATACCTTCACTCACCATACTGAGTATGTCTATTCTTCTTCTCTTAATGTGTCATCTCTTCTTGGATCTTATGGTTTTGTTTTCCCTTTTGGAGATATTTCATTTGAGTATATCTTTTGTATGTTTTGTCGAGTTAATACAGAGATCACAGAGCAGTCAAAGTGACAACACACTCTTCTCTCTTTGATCCCTTTTGTCACCACCAAATAGCCTCTTGATGGTTCCTGTTTTCAGGAGTCTTGTTTCTTTGGTTCTGGAATTTTACCCCTTCATGGTGTATATAGTTTGATGTAGTCTATCTCCAGGTTCTTTAGGGAAAATGGTATTTGGGAACAAATCTCAAAGGCCAGATATCCATCTGGTGAACATCATAGTTCTGCAGTATGGACTCTGAGGAATATGGAAATATAGAAAACAATTGCTGCCTGTAGGTTGTAGAATAAGTGGACAGATTAAAAAGTCTATATATTATAAAGTGTAGAGTGGAAGCAGATCAGAATCTAAGGACCTTTCTAGAATACACATGATTATTTTTTATATAGAGCAGCTCACTGTCCTTTTATAAACCCAGAGTGAGGAAACTTGAGAAAGAATAGTCTCAAAGAGATGGGCTCTAAACTTTGAAAGATAAGTTTGATCTTGTTAAGTAGAGATGGTAGGAAGGACACTATAATGTAGGTATAAAGTTTTTACACAGTCATACTATCAATAACATTCTAGAAAAACTGAAACATTACTTGGACATGAAGAGAATATGAGAGAAAAGTAGAGGTTAAAGTTGGGGAGAGAAATTGGCAAAAAGGTTTAGAGGATGGAACATTCCGAGTAGGGCAGTGTCTCTGTTAGGGTTCTATTGTTGGGAAGAGACACCATCACCATGCCAACTCTTTTAAAGGAAAGCAGTTAATTGGAGCTAGTTTCCAGATAATGGAGTTTAGTCCATTATCCTGGCAGGAAGCATGGTGGCTTGCAGACAGACATGGTGCTGGAAATGGAGCTAAGAGTTCTACATCTTTTTTTTTTTCTTTATTAGGTATTTTCTTCATTTACATTTCCAATGCTATCCCAAAACTTACCCATACCCTCCCCCTCTCACTTCCCTAACCTCCCATTCCCACTTCTTGGCCCTGGCGTTCACCTGTACTGAGGCATATAAAGTTTGCAAGACCAAGGGACCTCTCTCTTCCCAATGATGGCCAACTAGGTCATCTTCTGCTACATATGCAGCTAGAGACATGAGCTCTGGGGGTACTGGTTAGTTCATATTGTTGTTCCTCCTATAGGGTTGTAGATCCCTTTAGCTCCTTGGGTACTTTCTCTAGCTCCTCCATTGGGGGTCCTGTGATCCATCCAATAGCTAACTGTGAGCATCCACTTCTGTGTTTGCTAGGCCCCGGCTTAGCCTCAAAAGAGACAGCTATATCAGGGTCCTTTCAGCAAGATCTTGCTAGTGTATGCAATGGTGTTGATCTGCAGGCAAACAGGAGAAAGACCATGTCACCCTGACCATACTTGAGCTTAGAAGACCGCAAAGCCTACTTCCATATTGGCACACTTCTTCCACACCTTTTGATAGTGCCACTCGCTGTGGGCCAAGCATTCCCACACATTAGTCTTTGGAAGCCATTCCTGTTCAAAATACTACAGGCAGTTCAGGTTTATTTCCTAGACAAATGGGACTAGAGGAATTTTATAGAGTAGCTGCTGTTATGATTATGTCATCCCGGAAGGTCACATTAATTGATTCACTGTTGTCCTTTGTATCTGGCTTCTTTCACTTAGAAGCATGAATTTGAGATCCCGATCATATCATTGAGTGTAGTTTGTCTCAGTTTCTGAGTCCTATCCCATTGCTTGCATGGAGTGCGCTTTACTCTCCACCTCCTGGATTGTTTATGGTCCTGCGGGGATAAGTCATCTGCTTTCCCTGTCTTGAGTTTAGTTGCTTTAGAGATTTCCCCCAAATGGAATCTCACAGTATGTGTCCTTTGGAACTTGGACTCCTTCTCTTAGCCTATTTTTGTGGTGCGGGCACGTTAGTTAGAGTGTTTATCAGGATGGTTTTATTCATTCTGTGATTGAGTAATTGTTCATGTATTAGCATATAATGTTCCATTGGTTAGTGCTTCCTTCAGATGAAGTGCAGTGGTGTTTCAGTATTCTGAATAATGAAGCTCTAAACATTTGTGTATGAGACTTTGAATGGGCAGGCAGTTCCAGTGTTCTTGGGTCTGGATAGATAGGACTAAAAATATGTGAGTGCCCTTTTTTTCAAATTACGATTTATTTATTTGGTATCTGTGAGCGTATATGTGTGTGCATGCCCCTTCCTGCCTGTATAGAAGCCAGAATAGGAATTGTACCATTGTGTCCTTTGGAGCTAGAATTATAAGAGTCTTTGGACGACCGAGTTTGTTACTTTCTGAGACCCAAACTTCATCCTGGTGATGGTACAACACACACTCTGGGTCACAGGTCCATCCATCTATCCAGCCTAGTATCCATTTAATAAAAATAGTTTGTCTATTTTCTCACTGTGAAACTTTGAGGTATATACAGCTATAAATGTCGA
Organism: Mus caroli; assembly: GCF_978045245.1. NCBI lineage: Eukaryota > Metazoa > Chordata > Mammalia > Rodentia > Muridae > Mus > Mus caroli. Next base: position 9,715,522 of record NW_028227264.1, on the reverse strand, counting down.
ATTTACAGGTATATACCTTGCCTAATTCAGATAACTCTCAATGCTCTAGTTTTAATGTAGAACTTATGAAACATTCATAAAAGCTTGTTTGTTCAGTGTCTTCCAGATACTATTAAATATTAAATTGATATTACCAAATATTAATTATTAAGTCAAGTATTATTAAATCACATTATATTTACTTAGATTATTAGCAAAAGCCAAAAGTTATTATTTCCTTTGTGGTGTTTAGGGTTGGGCCCAGGGCCTTGTGAATACTAGGCAAGTGCTTCATCATTGAGCTCTCCATGTTAGCCTGTGTATTGTTTGTTTTTAAGTCTTAAATATTTATTTTGAATTTGCTCTTTTAAATTCAGTGAGTGAAGTATGACTATGTATTAATATCACCTTTGATTGATATCCCTTTTATGGCAGCTCATAGATTTTTGGCATAAATCTATAAGAGATCATGTTAACGCACAAATATGATATGTAAAATACAGACATGATTTATTTTATGTTGTGGGTGTGGTTTTGTTAATATTTCTCTGTCTCTGTACTGGTATCTCAAAAGTCACTAGACATCCTCTTTAAGGATTATTTTAGACACACAGATGAAAAAAAAATCACACATTTCCGTTTGATGGCTTAAAGGATGGAGGTTCCTCTGAGGCTGTGTGTTAATTTTGTCTTGGGTGTGTATGATGTATGACATCACCCTGAAAGTCACAGAGCTGTGTCTTCTATGTTGTTTCTTTTAGCATCGCTGATAGACAGAGTGCCTTGGAGGCTGAGCTACAGACAGTGCAGACTTCTCGTAGAGACCTGGAGAACTTTGTCAAGTGGCTTCAGGAAGCAGAAACCACAGCAAATGTGCTGGCGGATGCCTCTCAGCGGGAGAATGCTCTTCAGGACAGTGTCCTGGCCCGGCAGCTCAGACAGCAGATGCTGGTAAGTGTGTGGGAAGCCACAGGCAGCAGTCTCTCCTGAGTCCCTGGGCCACCAGGGAACTGATTACTGTTTCAAAGTGAGGAGGCTGTCTGCACTTTGAGTTATGGAATCCATGCTGTCCCGTGAATAACTAGTTTTTTTGGATATGACCTACAGAATACTTAATATACTTAACATTAGGCTGAAGACCACCTTGTTTTATAGAAATAATTGTGTATTTAGAGCTAGAAACTCAGGGTTGCTTGGTTTTCTGCTATTCTAAGCCCTTTTGCCATTAGTGCTATTTGAATATTAAATTATAAGGTCATTTCACCTTCATATGAATGGGAAATTATAATTTGTATTATTATATTTATTATAATATATATTTATTATTTTGTATATTTATATATTTATTATTATGTATTAAAGTAAATACATAAATACCTGCTATAGAAACTTCAAATCTTTGTGATTCAGTTATAGCCAGATCTATGAGGCTCAAAGGCATTATTTATGTATTTACTTTATAATCATGATTACATATGCAGTCTGAGGTTCAAATCTCATTCTTGAGAAATGTGGTAATATTAAAGCTTTTCTTTAAATAACTTTGTGTAAAATTATATGAAGCATGCCAAAATCTCTCTTCCCATTCCAAGTCATAGCACTTCTGTGCTCCTGCGTCTTTTTCTCTTATCGTGGGTAAATGCAGTGATCATGTCTTGTCAATTTTAGATAAACCTTCTCAATTACAACTTTTTTAAAAAGTTGCTTCATCAGGGGCATCTCCTGAGTGCCACAGCAATACATTACATTTCGTCAGTATGCTGTGACTTATTTACAAACATGTGAATTCATCACTTTGACTACTGTCTTCTGCCACTGTGGTGAACATGCGTTTTATTATCATTGCGTGTATGTACTTTACCTACCTTAGTTGGTCACATGGTTCTTTAAGCCTAGAGATGCCATTCTTGTTGTTTACATGATGTTTCAGGGTCAAGTCCCAAGTAAATGCACTTGATTCTAACTGCTGCAGTTGAAACTTAGTACCGTTAACCAATTTTTAATCCATTCTTAAGAATGCTTTTCTCTTGAAACATCTAAAAGACCATATCATAAAATATCAGCAAATTGGATTAAAGGTCTAGAGGCTTTCTTGGAACTATTACTCTTAAATTTTCTAAGTTAAAAATAATTATTACTAATGTGTTAAAAGGAGTGTTGTTGCTGCACCTCCTACAAGAGAATACACACACATGCACATACACTCGTGCACACACAGGTGTGCATGTGCACAAACACATGCACACACACTCTTGCACACACATGTGCACACACCGGCACACATGCATGCAAACACATGCCCACTCACATATACATGTGTATGCACATGTGCACACTCACAGTAAATTTAAAAAACTTTTAAAACAAGTTTGTTTAATTTGGAATAGGCTTATTTATAATCCATCCTTATGTGTGAAGACTCTTACAGTCTCATAGTGAAATTAAGGAGAGTCAGGGCCTGGAAAGAGTGGCTTAGTAGGCAATGTTTTTGTCACAGAAGCATAAAGACCTGAGTTTGAATTCTTTGTACAGTCAAAGGTTTAGTGTGGGGGCTGCCTGACGGTTTTGTTGTGGGTCTTCTATTTCAAGCTGCGGGTAGGAGGGTGGAGACAGGTGATCTCAGGGTCTCAATGGCCAGGCAGTCTTCCCTAAACTGTGTGAGCTCCAGGTTGACTGAGAAATCAGGTCTCAAACAATGGAGAGGAGAGTGATTGAGGAAGGCATCTGAGGTCAGCCTCTCACCCTGCGCCTTCACAGTCCAAGGGCACCCACATATACACACGTGCACAGACGGACCCCAGCCAACACAAAGAAATGGTAGAAAAGAAAGGAAAACAAATACCAGAGAAAATGTCTGTTGGCTTGCTCATTTCTTATGCATTGCACACTGCTCTTGTGACTTGGTGATGAGTGTGTCCAGGCAAGTGTCAAAGTTAAATGTGTTCTTTCCCGTCACTCTCTGGACCCTCAGAATGTGACTGTTAATGTGAATTGCTAAAATATTTCGAGAAAGTCCTGATTTCAGGAGGCTGCAGTGGGTATTCAGCGTGTGTAAATGCTAAACCATATTAGTTTTGTGATTTAAACAACTATAAACTTGATCTACACATGCTCGCAGATATTTAATTTATAGTGGTGTTAATTTCAATGCTGTTTAGACTGTGCCCTCCAGTAAGCAGTAACTTGTGGGAAGGAAGGATGGTTCCACATGAAGCCTGCTAATATCTGGCATGTGCAGCACACAGGCCCATTGGAGAGTCTAGTGGTGTTTTCTCACACATTTTCTCTTAGGATATATTCTTACCAGAGCTCCAGCTCCTCTCAATTTTTAATGAATATTCAAGCTATGGGAAAAATAAATTTAAATAGAAATGGTGGGAATCTTTTAAATAAAAATAACTAAGCTGGGGATTACTTGTCTTACGGCAAACATTGACAGCCCAAGGAGGCCGTTGGCTAATGGATGGAGAGAAAATGTGTACGGTAATTGCTTCTCAAAAATAATCTGATGTTGCTAACATAGTCTGTTTGGGCTCATATGAAGGCAGGCCTTCGCTAACAGCTGAGTCAGATATCTGTTTATCTGAAAGCAAACGTGGAATGTGTCCAGGATGCCTCATAGTATGGTGATCTCTGTGGCTTCCACCTTCTGCTCTTCTAGATTGGATACTCTTAGTTTATAGCCCTCCCATTGTTTGACTAAAACAAAAAAATTAATTCGATGACTTTGTTTCTGGCACCGTATAGATAGACGGTTGTTAGATATGTGTGGTACTGGCTGAGCATTTCTGAGATGAAGGAATTTAAAATTTCCCATGGGTTTATAGATTATTTCTCATTTGTGTGCATGATTTCAAATGGAAACTTGTTCAGAAATGGAAAGGTATGTGAGGAAATCAGAAAAGACCTGAAACCATGAAATAAATTTACTGGTGTTGAGCTGCTGCTGGTGGTGAGCCAGCCATCTGAGATTTCTGTGTAAGATGTGGTGTTTACTTCATTGTACTCTTGTTGCATGATCAGGGGATGGATGGATCTATTCTGACATCCATTATCTATCTATCTATCTATCTATCTATCTATCTATCTATTTATCTATTCATCCATCTGTCATCTATCTATCTATGCATCCATCTATCATCTACCTGTCCATCCATCCATCATCTATCTATCTATACATCCATCTATCATCTATCTATCATCTATCTATCTACCCATCCATCCATCAATGCATCTATCTATCTATTCATTCACCAATGCATCCATTCATCTATCATCTATCTATCCGTCCATCTATATCTATATGTCCTGAGATGACATGTTTGTATTTGATTAGCATTTTGTGCCAACCAGATATAAAGCCCCACAGAGGTATTTCATGGAGATACAGTTTATACCGTGTTCAGTTTAAAGATGATTCTGAATATATTTTAATAAAGAAGGGCTTGAAAGCACAATGGTGGTTGAAGCCTTTCTGGACCATTTCTTTTATGGACATTTGGTCATTTGGACTCTTGTATTTATGTTTTGGTTTTTCTTCTAGGCAGAGGACTTTCAGCAAGAGAAAATTTGATTTTGATGACTTGCTGGAGAGAGATGCTTCTTGAGAGCTGAACTGTACATGGCAGGGTGGTGGTGGTGGTGGTGTGTACCTGGCAGTATAGTGTATATTTAATCTGCTGGTGGTAGGAGATGTCATAAAGGGGATTAGGCAAGAGAGTGAGGTCTTAAAGCCTCCAACTTACAGGAATCTAGCTGATGACCCTTTGAGGAATGGATTTGTCCTCAGTGACAGAGACAGTAAGGGGACCTGCTATGTTCACTAGTGCTAGATGTGATAGTAGCTAGAAGTACAGCCCTGGCAGGAGTTGAAGGCCTTGGGAGGAGGTGAACATGAGATGTGTGTGGTAATCCAGTGTAGTTGGTATCATAGGAGAAGAAGGTAACAGGAGAGACTTGTTTGGACTTGAAGGGATGGCACGTTCTTCTATTTCGATTAAAGCAGAATAAAGTGTTAAGAGTAGCCTCCAGTAGAAGGTGCCAAATGTGGCTCTTTTTTATTTATTGCTTTTAAGAAGAAACTGTTGATGATTTAAAAACTCAATTTATTAATTGACGCATTTGTCTTAATTTTCATTGCCACAGTCTAGGGCATTCATTATTTTAATTACATTTAATTGTAAGCTCTATTTATTGCAGTATCAACTACTGAGAAGTGTTAGTTCTTTTCCGGGTAAGCTTCGGAGTCCCTATGGGCTTTGCGGAGTGGATGTGAGAATGTCCTGGATTTGATCCGGAAGTCTTTGTCTTTCACAATCTTCCGCTTGTCCTGCCCTGTGCTTGCTGCTAGCTACGTGTTCTACTTCTATCATAGGAGACAGAAGATCATTCAGTTCTACCCCTGCACCGAACTTGTGGGGTGAACCCCCGTTTCACTTGCTGGCTCTGGAACAGGAATTATACAAGCTAAGCATCCCTAACTTAAAAAAAAAAAAAAAAGCAAAAACCAAAAAACCAAAAAGCTGAAACCAAGATACTGTAAAATCTGTAAGTTGTTAAATGCTAACGTGATGCCCTACATGTTCCATACCGTGACATTTTCTTCCATGCATAGAATTACTAATAATGCTATAAAAACCATCCTCAGGTTTGTGCTAAGGTCTGTGTGAAACACAATTGACTTATCTGTAGGCTTGGGTCCCACCCCTGTAGTACTGCAGTGTATTTATGCAACTGTTTTATTCCATGATGGGGAAAAAAACAAAAACAAAAACAAACAAAAAACAAAAACAAAAACCAGAAAACAAACAAAAACAACCAAATCCTGACGCTTCAAGCACTCCTGGGCTCAAGCCTTTCATGTGAATGATGCTCAACTTGTAAGTTCATATTTTTTATAGCTAGTAATCTATCTGTTATTTACATACTGCTCTGTCTATGTACATTCTATAATTCAGTTTTCTGTATACTCAAAGATGTACAGCCATAGCTATGGTCAACAAAGAACAAACACCCCGCCCCCCCAGAAGTCCACTTCCCTTTAGGATTAGTTCCTGTTCTCAACCCTTCAGACCCTTGACCTTGTTTCATCACTAATCTGTTTTCCTATCTAACTAAGAACAAGCGCTTTCCATTATGTTAATGGAATGTCTCTGGCTTTGGCAGCCTCACCAGGAGGAGGCAGTATAGGTTCTCAATAAGGAGCTGATGGCAAATTATACATACACAGGCTGAAGTTTGATGAACCAGCTCTATTTGACCCAATCTAAGACCTTAAACCACAGGAGTGTGAAGGACTAAGGAGACAGAGGAAGCAAAAAGAAGTTCCTGAAAATGTCATTTTCCTGATCCTAACATCACAGAGAGGTGAATGAACAGTGTTTCCTGGGCAATTATGATAGGCTGGATCTTGATAATGAGAAACATATGGGCTTAGTTTCAGGCTGTGCCCTTTTGCCCAGCCACTTAATCATCCTGGAATACTCTGGTCCTCTAAGATATTGTACCCAAATTGGTTATCATAGTGCAAAACGTCTCTCAGACATGTATGTATACATGCACACGTAGGCAAGCAAATACACACACATACACACACACACTCACACACACTCACACACACACACACACACACACACACACACACACACACACACACACACACAGGCCTTTCTTATGATGTACAATTGTTCTCTTGGATTTCCTATTTGTGAAATTAAAACAGCTTCAGGACAAACAGAAAGATTACGAAGATGCTATCTAAAAGGGAGGTGGAGGGTGATGCTCTACAGTCATTTGCAGGCTTCTTGTTATTAACTTGGCTGTTTACTTAGAGGGGTCCTATTTGATTTCTGGCATGATTTACTCCTGTGCAGGGACCTGGAAGCCTATCTTTTGGCTCTGGCTTTAGAGCGGAGGTAAACCTGCATCCCTCCGTAAATATGTTCAGTTTTGTTTTGGATGATGCGATGCCCAGACTGGCTTAAGGTGATTTATTAGCACAGAGTGGGCTTCAGTCGGTCCTTCCAGACAAATCCCTTAGTGCTCCTCAGTGTTTCTACTCATTCCACAAGCACAGCCGGAGCCGCGTTCCACTGGGAGTGCTCGCATCTCTCTGTAAAGCCTCAGGTTCCCTGCCACTCGGTCTCCTCATGTAAACTCAGCTACCAGGCATGCACCGTGGCCTTGATGGGGTTCACTCTCTGTCCCCAGGGGAAGTCGCCTTTGTATCTTTAGCTTTAGTGCTTCACTTAATATCCTCTCGTCTCCCGGAGCGCTCTCCTTCCCTGCAGCCAGCAGTGCTTGGCCACGCTGCAACTTGCTTCATTTCTGGCCACGCCAGGCTGAGCAGGTCCTGGCTGTGTGCATCTGCTGGGGGCTGTCTGAGTGGCGTTCTTCAGTGTTTTTGTCAAATCAAGAAGTTGATGGACTCCCAGCCTCCTTTTCTTTAGAACCTTAAACCCCCCTTTATCTTTCAAATGCATGTCTGGAAACGAGCATGCTCAGAGAACTGGCAAATCATTGTCCAGTGACCGGGAGGAAATGATCGCTGCTCTTCATTTATAATGCAAATTCTGAGGACTCTCCAGAAGTGTGGTAAACTTAAAATGATGGCCGTGGTGAGAACATCTCTGCAGAAAGTTGTGGTTTTGTTACATCGTTTACAAAGGATGGCAGTTTCCTCTCCGCGGTACCAGAAGCTCTGCAAGGTAACTGATTGGAAATAGGGAGTGGGTGTCTGGAGAATCCACTGTTGCCTGGCTAGGAAATACTCGTCTTTCAGGCTGTTCTGAAGGAAAGGAAAAACTCCCTTTCCAGGCAACTGATTGCAAAAGCTGTTAAGAGAAATTGCTCCATTAAAATTTATTTAAGCCTATGAAACAAGTACTATTTTAGTACATATTTTATTTTACCATCCATAACCTAGTCTTCTGAGATGGGTTGTTTGGAGAAAATATGACAAACTATTTTCATTAAGACCTGTTACCTATGGGGTACTTTACAATATCTTAATATTTAATGATACATTAATACAATGTTAAACTCCAGCAAAATAAAGCAGAGAGCTCAAAATGCTCTTTCAACAGATTGCTTAACGTGCTCTTCTTTTTATAGCTGATTTTTTTTTCCAATTAAGAAAAGTAATGCCCATTTAAAAAACAAGCTTAGCCCCATTGTAAACATTTCTTATATTCTTTGTGTGTCCACATGTCGTAGTTAAAGTTGAAGAACACAATTTTCTGTGGACAGGTGGGTTAAGTAGTGTTTTAGGTTATAACTTGTTTGACAGTTATACATTTTGAATGCAATGCCAGTTATTCTAAACACAAGCCGTCCCGCGTCCTCCTGTGTAGTTTTGGGTTAGTATTTGTTATTGCCCATGGTCTTATGTTATTTAGTGTTCATACTGTCTCCTTATTTTTACAAAAACAAGATGATATGATGCAAAAGGAAGATTATAGCAGCAGTAAATCAAATTTTATGTTATTACAATTTTCTCCCTGTACAATTCTCAGTAGGCTTCTAAAGAAGGAATCTTACTGTTCTTTAAAAGATCAACTGATCAGTAATTGGGAAAACTGCCTCTTATCACATTATTTTTCTGAAGATGTTAAATTTGATGTGTTGAAGCACCTAGGCTCTGCCTATAAAGCAATGGGTCTAGGCTGGGAAGCTGGATTCTGTTAATTTGATTTTTTTTTTTTTATCACAGTGTTGTGCTTTACAGTTTGTCTAATTTAATATATGTCTGTCCAGAAACTTACTTTTTAAAATATAATCTTAGGAAATCGATTGATATAGTGAGACGTGCTTTAAAGAGACACTATATTTTCATTTGTGTGAAGTTAATTAAAGCTTGATCCAACTTATTAATCCAGTTGGAAAAGTACAGAACTAACTGTTGGATATGTTGAGATTTCATCTGCTTTAAAGAATCCGTGTGTTTTTGTAAGATGTTTACATTTTCATAAAAAGCCAATTTTGATAATGGAGAAGAAAAATGCATTCACTAAGTGTTAGTATTTTACTTTTTAAAGTATTGGTATAGATACATGAATCATTAATATGATTTTTACTTTTTTAAAGCTAAGGATATAAATGTATGAAGCGTTAAAAAAAGCTGGGTTATTATTTTTCTCATCTATTCCCATAAGCACTTTCACAAAAGCAGAGGGGTTTTGAGCTGTAAGGCCATTGGGTGAGTTGACTTCCACACATAAAGCAAAGTTAAGGTGCTGGAGAAAGCTACTAAGTAGTCTTACTCGATAAGACCCAGAATAAGCACACATCATGTTACTGGAGCCATGGGGAAGTTCACTTCCAACAGGAGTATTCTTTGGGAAGATTTATTGAGATTTGTAATTTCTCAAAGATGCCTTAGAATTTAAATCTTAGGCACGGGCATTACTTTTTGGGAACCTGAGGTTGTCTTATTTGCAATTCAAATTTACCCTTTATATATTCTCTACCCTATGTGAAATTAGCTCCTCTTCAGACCTGGTGGGGGGCTGGGGGGGAGGGCGGCACACACTTCCAGTACTTTCCAGTAGGTGTCAGTGTCAGGCAGTGATATATGAGGTTTGGGGACTCCAGACAGGGAAGTGGCGTGATGCTGTTGTTGACTATGAATAAATGAACTGGTAACAGGTATCTTTTATTTATCTTATTGTATGTGGGAAATGGATCCTAATTCATATCATTGTGGATAAAATTATAGGTACAGTCTTAAATGTCAGTTGTCCTTCTCTATTAGTGGCATGGTATCTATAGCTACTGAACCTACTTGTTACCAGTGCTGTCATTGTGTTGCAAGTTTGACCAGCTGTACTGTTTATCTGCTTAGCGAGACACTGAATTCTCTTTATTTAAATTGCAAATGTTGTTACAGCTATTTCCCCCTATATCCCTTACATTCTCTAAATTTAGTCTTTTAGAAAGGAAATGTTAAACACTTCAGTGTTTTGCCATAAAAAATACAGAAAGGCTGTATTTCAAGTACATTTAAAGATGAGAGAGAGAGAGAGAGAGAGAGAGAGAGTCTATTTTGTGTTCATCTTGGCATTTTGAAAACTGGTGTCTGAATATTTGTACCCTCTTCATCTTTCACATCTTTCTTTTGTCTGTTGTATGGGATATCAGTCATTTATAAGTAAGTGTAAAACGACTGGAAAAATTGTGCACAGTGTTCTTATTTTGAGTTTTATTTATTTTTATGTATTTCTCCCCTGCCTATTTCTCATAGGGAAAGGGACAGGGATGGGCAGAACTTGGGGAAACTGTGACTCTGAGTAACCCCCCTCCAACTGTACATGATGTTGTATTTTTTGCTTTTAAAGGTGTTTCTTTCTGGTTATACAACCCCTAAAATTTGGGCAGGAAACAGAAACACATTGGCTGCTGACTTGAGAGAGAGGTATTGAAATTGCCCTGATGACCTAGAGCCACCCCATGCTGGATGCTAATTTCTCCTGATTTGGCTTAGATCACTTAGCTTCTTTAAAATATTAATGACTACAGAGGATAATTTTTCCTCTATTAGAGCACAGTGGACACAAAGCTGGATGTAAGTGACTTTTAAGAATGCTACTGACTTTAACGTGTTTGCATTTTGTGATTATCTTGGCCTGTTTTCAGTCTTTGAGTTGAAATCTGATTGAGGTTATGTTGAGTTAGAGAGGAATTTTATAAGCCCACCCCCACCCCCTCAGGGCCATTTTTAATGGCATATTTAATAATTGACATGGTAAAAAGTAGATTCTTACAAGGTAGATTAGTGGGTGAGTCATAGAACATTGAAAAATAATTAGTATTATAAATTGAGTCCTTCATGACTTCAGCATTTTTATTGATTTAGCTAATTATTTTGATTTAGTTTTATGATTTTTGTGCTGCCAGCATATGTATGTAAAACAGTTTCGCTGAAATAATTTTGTGCCCAAACATTTTGTCATGTGTCCTATCAGTTAAAATATTTTAAGCATCCTGGTGTATGTTATTAATTCAATGTTGTGCATAGATGCCATGAAGAAAGAAACATCTGTTCAATAATCATAGAGTGTTGATTTGTTCGTGTGGTCAATATTGTCTTCTTACTGCCCAGACTGATTCTCCCCTTCATTCTGTGCATTTTTCTCCCACCATTGGCTTATTAGTAGGGGACAATGACGGCTTGGAAAACCAGGGATGACAAGTGATGTTTAAACAAAATCAGTTTCTCCTCCCTGACGCCTGTATATATGTTTGTGTGTGTGTGTGAACCACATAGACCCTGTGTGGGTACTTTTGTAAAGGGTAACTTTATAACTCTGAACACATCCCAATCACTCAGTTTTTGACATGACTTTTAAGTTCACATGCTGCCTGGCATCTGTATGTTAGTATGAGGTTCATATAAGGTCAAGCATATGTGCTGGGCAGTGGTGGCACACGCCTTTAATCTCAACACTTGGGAGGCAGAGACAGGCTGATTTCTGAGTTCAAGGCCAGCTTGGTCTACAGAGTGAGTTCCAGGACAGCCAGGACTACACGAAGAAACCCTGTCTCAAAAAACAAAGAAACAAAACAAAACAAAACAAAAAAGGTTGAACATATGTGTTTTTGGGGAAAAAAAAATAGAACACGTGAGTGGTGCATTTTAAAATAAGCCTTACAGGTTTTACTTTCCGGTGGGGTGTGTTGCTCTCCTTGGATAACTAAACCCTGAAGTGTTTCAGAGCATGAAAGCTTGACTTGGCCACCGTCTGAATGTTAAGACAGAGGTATTTTAAGACCATCTGTCAGGCTCCCTTGGTTTCTCTCAGTAACCATACCATACACATATTTCTTGAGCCACAGTAAATGGATGTCCTAGCCTGAGGTCCCCTTGATCATAAGCCAGTTCTCGCTTTCATGAGAAGCCAGTGGGTTGGGTAGTTCAGAAGGTGTGTGAAGGTTGAGATGCCGTGGAGCAAAATGGCCGATGTGGAGGGACTCACATTCATTCTCCCCTTTTCTTGGTGCTGTTTGTGGTGTCTCATCAGAGATGTGTGAACTCCCAGAACGAGTACTTTCTTAATGCTCTGTCTTCTGCAGTTCCTGCGCGGGGGGGGTGGGGGGGGGTGGGGTGGGGTGGGGGGGGTGGGGGGGGGTGGGGGGGTGGGGGGGGTGGGGGGGGTGGGTGTCCAGATTACTGATAAGACTCAAAACAGGAGACCTTCCTCACTGCCTGTGACTGTCACAGGAGTTTTGTTTTGTGGCTTCCCAAAGGGGCAGCAGCTTAGCTGATCTGTGACCTCCCTTTTTACCATAATTCCTCATATCAATGCGAATGTCAAAATTATTTTTCATTACTTAAGTAGTAACATATCGTTAATCAGAAAACCCATGTTACCAACGACTTCGCTTATGATTTAATGATTAAAAAAATAGCCGGGCGTGGTGGCGCACACCTTTAATCCCAGCACTTGGGAGGCAGAGGCAGGCAGATTTCTGAGTTCGAGGCCAGCCTGGTCTACAGAGTGAGTTCCAGGACAGCCAGGACTGCACAGAGAGACCCTGTCTCAAAAAAAAAAAAAAAAATGCGGGTCACAAAGTTAAGTGGTTCTTTAAGAACAAAAACGTTAGTTGGAACTCTGCGTGACTGACTCGGATACAGTCGGGAGTAAACAGAAAGTTCTTTCTGAGAAGAGAGCTGGCATCCCACTCTAGATTCAGAAAATGCTATTTTGTCATCGTGACTAAAAGCTTGATGACTTGTGTTTCCTCTGGGGTGCAGTTTATTAAGTATCAAGTGGAAATTTCCAGCCTGTGTGTATGGATCTGAAAGCTATAGACATGAACCATTTTCTCTTGATTCTTGGCAGAGCCCTGCTGGCCTTTCAAAGGGAAGTTAGTTGTTTATATTTAGCTCTGGAAATTAAGCAATTAGCAGGGATAGGAGAATATAGACAATGTCACACCATTGTTGTTTTCTCACTTGCAGAAAGTTTGTTCATCTCAGGCAAGGTAAATGAGTCCAAGTAATTGAAGTTGGAAAGGATGTGGAGTGTGGGAGAGGATTGCTTTTCATTTTTCTTTTTCTAGTTGGTTCAGGTCTGTGAAGTTCTGAAAGACTGATTTGTAACAAAGCTCAGCCACAGAAGCAGACAGTGCTTTTGGATGCTTAATAAATAATTGGCCGCTGTGACAGCATGGCCTGATAAAGCCGGAACGAAATCCCTCTAGAATGTAAAGTGAAGAAGTAGTTAGGTCAGACCTGGTGGTACAGGTTTCTGTACTCTCAGCTAACTGGGAAGCTGAGTCTGGAAGATTGTTCCACGCCTGGGTGGTATGTAGAGTGAACTGAAGGTCAGGTTGGATAACTTGGTGACACTCTGTCTCCTATTGAAATGTTAAAGTATCAAAGCTTTGTGTATTGTGTAAGGCCCTAAGGGCAATTCCCAGCAGTTGCTGGAAGGTGTTGGTTTTCAGGGTGGGTGTCTCCTTCTCCCTGCTCTTCTTCCTCCTCTTCTTCTGCCTCTTCCTCCTTCTCTTCCTCCCCCTCCTAATACATATTTGTGCATGTTTATTATAGAATTGGTAGACAGTTTCTGTGTATAGACACCATGACCTTGACAACTCTTATTAAAAAAACAAAACAAGACAAAACATTTAATTGCGCTGGCTTAGAGTAGAGAGGTTCAGTCCCTTACCATCATGGTGGGAAGCATGGCAGAGTGCAGGCAGACATGGAGCTGAGGAAGGAGCTGAGGGTTCTACATCTGGATCCTCAAGCAGCAGCTGGAGACTGTGTCACACCAGCCACACTTGACCTTATGCCACCTCACAGCCTGCCCTCACAGTGACACACTTTCTCCAACAAGGCCACGCCTCCTCCAAGGAGGCTACAGGTCCTTAATACTGTCACTTCCTATGGGCCAAGCACTTGTATACATTTGTGTATGGGCTCCATTCCTATTCAAACCACCACATTCACAAAAGTGACTGTCTCTTTTGAGACTGGATCTTTTATTGGCCTGACCTCACCAAGCTGTCCAGACTGGGATGGATTCTCCCGTTTAGACTTCCCTAGCTCTGGGATTGCAAAGACAGTGCACACACACCACCATACCCAACAGACATTTTTCTGTGGTTTCTGAGAATCAAGGTCAATCAAGCACTTTATTCAGTGAGCCACCTTCTCAGGCCATATTTATGGTATCTGTATTTTTTCCTGTTGTTAAAAGGATGAGGAAAACAAAAATTGTTGACATAGAAAACCACAGCACAATAAAAATTAACAACAGTAAAGCAACAACCCTAGACTCCATGGGAAAGTGTCTAATAAAACACTGACAAAGATGCCTAATGAATAGTATTGTAAAAGTTCTATGTGTTTTTAAGATAGTAGTAATATATATTTTTATATATTTTATCTATCATCTATCCATCTATATATCTTCTATCTAATCTAATCTAATCTATATATCATCCATCTATCTATCTATCTATCTATCTATCTATCTATCTATCTATCTATCTTCCTACCTATCATCTATCTGGGAAAGAAAATTGTCATCAGTTCTATGTAACATCTGGAGAAACAAGCTCTTGTAACTCTACAGTGAAGGCACAGAGTAGGACATGCTTGGCCAGTACATGATTCAACTGGCACTGTTGACAGGTTTTCTGATTCCAAATTCAGTGTCTCTCTGCATTTCATCTCAGGTGGTCACAGGGGTTATCCTGAGCTACAAAGAACCATGCAGTTGAGGGGTAAAGAAAGAGAGAGTAGCTCAAGTCATTGCTATACTTCCTTTTAGTTATCATTTCCTTGTGTTTTCACTGTACTAGGAAGAAAACCTCGTGTGTAGATGTGTCATCACCCGTAGTCTTGGGCATGCCTAGGTACTTGTTCTCATCTTGAAGTTGAAAAACAATGAGCTACATTATTTTTGAAACTATTTTGGCTATATGAACGTTTTTGTTTCCAGTTTCTATAGGCTTTTTTTTTCCCTAATGGATTCATTTCTCAGCTTTGTAACAAAGGATGGATTGGCTCATTTTAATGCAAATTGATATAGTTGGTTCTGGGTTTTGATTCATAATTTAGCTTGGTTTGAGTCTCAATACCACAAGTATTGAATTATGTATTCACCAAGCCTAATTCTCCATACCCAAATGCAGTTTTTTATCATCATATTTAAGACACATAATAGCGCCTTTAAAAGAGAAGTGGAAAGGAGTCAGCTGTGGTGCACCTTTTTTTAGTGAAGCATTTTCTCTGCTTTGAAAGTCATGCATTCAGAGGTTCTCATGTACCAAATATGTTCAGCATGCAGTGATGTGCCGGCTTTGTCTCCCAGAAGTTCATTTAAGTTGTTCTAAAGGCATTTAAAATATTTTCTTCTCATGTTTTTTATTTGTTTGTTTAAAAACTTTAAAGCTTTGTTTTTATTATTTTGAAGTGTGTATCTCTTTTGATTTCTCTCTCTATCTCTGTCTCTGTGTGTGTGTGTGTCTGTGTGTCTTTGTGTGTGTCTGTGTCTGTAGTGATATGTACATGAGTATAGCCAGAGGCTTGGATCCCCTGGAGCTGGAGTTACAGGCAGTTGTAGGTGCTGGCATTCAGCTGCACTACTCGGAAAGGCCATTAGGTGACCTTAATCCTCGGAGCTAGCTTATCTTTCCAGCCCTGTTTGTGTTTTGAGGCTGTCTCTGCATATGTAGCCCATGATGACCTCAGACTAAGCATCCACCTGCCTCAGCTTCCAGAGTACTAGGATTACAGTCTCACACCACCACAGCCATTTATTTTAATAATTAATAATAGTAGTAATGGTATGAACTTTTGAAGAATTGCTGGGAGTCAAAGTGTTCATACTAGTCTGGAATAAGACTATGTGTATTCACATAATTCTGGCCCGGTCATTTACTACGTTGACATCACCTTGACAAACCATTGACAGGATCTGTAGCTCAGCTGTCTTTCTAGAAAATGAGAGTCCAGTTAATCTCTCTGAATTTCACTAACATCTGGAATCTTTACACAGGCTGTATGGGCATTCATTGATGAAGGGAGATGACCTAGGGAGTGTGCCCATAACTTCATGTGCCTGTGTGTGGTATTTTTACTTTCCTGGTATTCTCTAACATTAAAGGGACCCCCAAGTCCTAATAAGGAAGTCCACACCATAATGGCCCGGGAGTGCCTCTCAAAGATTCAAACCTTGTAGACTCTGGCTTCCTGAGATGAAGTCTGGGCCATCCTCAGCAGGGCTACCTTACACCACTGTTCTGTATAGAGAATAAGGAAAGAGTGCTAAGAGTGATAAAGAGGGGTGTGTGTGTGTGTGTGTGATGGTTTCTGTTTGCAGCTCTGTTTGGGAAAGTCCAGGCCAGCCTTTCTCTTGACCCTGAGGTAAGACTCCCATAGGATATGAATTCCCCTGTTCTGCTCACTCCTCTGGATTTCCAAGCTCCTCCTTATTGCCTATAATATTTGAAGCCTACAATACAACTATGGTGCACTGATTTAAACATTATTAAGAGGCTCTGTTTTTTTTAAACCAAAGCCAGGAAAGACATCACTTGTCCTGGGACCACTGTAGGAGACTACAACACATTTACTTGGAGATAGAGGAAAGTAATAAGTTTTAAAATACATTTTTCAGTATCTTGAAGAATGAACACTGTTTTGTTTTGTTTTTGTTTTTTGAGACAGGGTTTCTCTGCGTAACAGCTCTGGCTGTCCTGGAACTCATTCTTTAGACCACGGTGCCCCAAACTCACAGAGGCCTGCTTCTGCTTCCTGAGTGCTAGGTTTAAAGGCATGTACCACCACACATAGCAGAATGAATACATTTTGGTATCATAAGTTTTGACCAAACACCTGAGGTTTTTTTTGTTGTTGTTGGGTTTTTTATTTTCTTTTTGTTTTTTGGCGTATGCCTACCATTAATTAGCCTGTTTTTTTTCCCCCCAAATAGTTAATTAGTTAACTAATTTTGAGGCAAGATCTCATCTCATCCAGCCTCGGCATGCCTGGAGCTCATGGTGACCTGAGACTCACTGCATAGCTCAGGCTTGTCTGGGACTCACTGTGTAGCCCAGGCTGACCCAGGACTAACTGCTTAGCCTGGACTTGCCTCAGACATGGAGTAATCCTGCCAGGTTTGCCTACCAAGAGCTGAGTTTACAGGCACGTGCCACCATGTCTGGCTTACTATTTGTAGGCTTTTAGCAAATGCTCTTGCTAATTGTTCAAGGTATTTTATAAAATAATAAATCTTACTTTTAAAAGGGTAACCTTTATAGAACTTAGAGGAGGAGGAGAAGGGAGGAATTTGATTAGATTGAGAACATTTCCTGTATGTCTTTTGGTTCAGAATCTACAAGGATCACAGTGCCTATGCCCCTGACCTATACAAGCTGAGGGGACAGGCTTCTATAAGACTTGCTTTTATATGCAAGCTAAGTAGGCATAATTTCTTTGCTAGTGAGTTTTCTCCTTGCATGTATAACTTCCCTTTCCATCTTCATATGTTATGAATGCTTTCCCCTGGGTCAAAAAGTATTTCTTACTTTGTGATTTTTTCCCTCAATGGTGTAAATAAAATTCAATTGAATGGCTTCAATTTGCCATAATTTATCCAAGCTTTCAAATGTGGTGAGATGCATGCTTGTTGGAGTGTTCTCCTGATAAATTACTATGTGGTGAACATACTCCTGCATTCCTGACTGCATCCTGATGACTTTCAGAATACCTTCATAGAATACAACAACTGCACTAAAATGCAGAACCTCCAAAAGCTCTTACACGCAAGGTCAAATTCCACCTTGTGAAGTGCCACTTGCTTGCACGCTCTCTCCCAGCCGAGAGGATGAATTTCTAGCATGATCGCAGGCAGTAGCAGGTGTCGATTAAATTGTTTTAGGAAGTTATTAGATCAAACCCCCCATTTGGCAAAGTAGAGAACCACATATTCTGTCCCTGAATGGACTGCTGAGAACCAGAACACTACAGGGCCTACATGGGCATGACAGAGGGTGTGTGGTAAAACCGAAGACAGGATGTTCTAACTGAAATGACCGAAGTGTTTAGGGAAAAGGCAGTACCCAACATGGATCTGGAGGGATAGGTAGAATTGTAGAGAAGCTGAGGCTTCTGGGAATAGATAAGAGAACAAGCAGATAGAGCATTGAAGCATGCTGGTTGCATCTAGGGGACTGAGGCATTTATTTGCCAGAGTTCATTCATTAAAATATTGTAATGCCATTGAATAAGTCTTTTGGCTTCCAGCTGTGTGGCCCTGACTCCCCCCAAATTACTGAAGTTTAATCCATGTTGAAAATGCTTGTGAATATTTGAGATGCTCCAGCATGGAAAACATTTCTGGAAAGGAATTATCAAGTTTGGAGGAGTGAGTGTGTGCACATGTGTGAGCGTGAACATTCATCTGTGTGTGTGTCTCTGTGTGTGTGTTTTTGTCTGTGTGTGTGTCTGTCTGTGTGTATGTGTGTTCATGTGGATTTATATATCTAGGTGCATGTACATAGGTGTACTTGTAGTTGTGGTAGATTGACATCAAATGTCTTCTATTTCTTATTGTAATCTTCTATCTATGAGGAAAAAATATTTTTTCACAACTTCATGCATGCACATGATGTATTCTGCTCACCCCGCTTTTCCCCGTCTGTCCCTATAAGCTCCTATTCCTAGCTACCTGGACACTGTCTCCCTCCAGGAGTCTGCTCATTGCTAATAGATCAGCAGAATTGACTGTGTCCTGCCTGTTCCTCCTCCCTCCATAGCTGACAGAGGACCTGACTTCTATGGACACAGTCAACCTTGTTTTGGGGATAGGATCTCTCACTGAACTTTACACTCACCAATTTGGCAAGAAAGGTTATCCAGAGAGCCTCAGGGATCCCCTGTCTCTGCTTTCCCACTGAGATTATAGACCTGTATCACCATGCCTGGCCATTTACACAAGTTCTGGGGAGCCTCATCAAGTGCTCAGACTTGCATAGCTAACAGTTTATTAACTGAGCCATCTCTTCAGTCCTGAAAAGGAATTCTGAAAACAAAATTGCTTAATGTCTGTGTATTTAATGCAAGAACATAGTTGCTTATGATGTCTTCTTTCCAAGGGACAGCTTTCCTCTGAATGTAATCCACAAAATGCTGGACTGCAATTGGAGTGACAAAAAGCTGGAAGGCAATTGATGAGGAAATGTCATGGTATTTCAAGCAGAAATCTAAAAAAGAGGAGTCACAGGAAATGTGTCTATTATTAACTTATATTCTAGACTTATAGAACCTTAGGGTTTATAGAATGGTTGAAATTATTTAAAGTTTTGTATCTGAAGAGGCAATTCCTTAGCATACACATAGAACTTCTTGAGTGTGAATATGGACTTTGAAGGTAGCCAAGGTTCAAAAGCCAAGTGGTCCTTTGCAGCTCAGCTTTCAGGGATTTCTCTGATATGAATATTTATATGCGTGTGTATGTTTATGTTCACATGTATGTATGTGTACATACATATGGATATGATCAATATGTGTACATATATGTATGTATTCATATGTATGTATGTGTATATATATGTACATATATATACACACATATGCATGTTATGATGATATATATGCATATTTTTCTCACTTTTCGTAGTACTTCATTTATCTGTTTGTCTGTTTCACCTTTTCAATTATGAACTTTTTAAAATTTGGGGCCATGTCAGTATCTTTTGATCCTTAGAATACTGAATAATATATAAATAATCCAATGTTCAGAATGTTAATATAATAAAGCAGAAATGCAATATGTTTCTTTTTTATAACAGCTTTATTGATGTGCAGGAGAGATGGCTTGGCAGTTAAGAGCACTTTTCTATTCTCTCAGTGGACCAGGGTTCAGTTCCAAGCACCTGCATGAAGGCTCAGAACTGTCTGTTAACTGCAGTACCAGGGAAGAAGCTGACAGCCTTTGCTGGCCTTGCCGAGCACAACACATGTGTATGGTGCACATACACAATGCAGGCAAACATTCATGTATATAAAATATAAAAATAGATCTTAGAAACAAAGCGCTTTATTGAAATAAAATTGATATCTAGAACAATTTATGCTATTCAGTAAAATAAAAATAAAAATTTATATATTTAGGTTCCTGCAACCACCACTACGAGTTTGTTTGTGAACATTTTATGACCTTGTAAAACAGATAGATACCCTTCCTTATGTTCCGTGTCTGTCAACCTGAGGCAGCCACTGACTCTCCTTAGCTTTTCTTCCATTAATATATATGGAACACACACACACACGTATTTTAAATGTTTATGTATGCCTGCAACTGTGAAATGCACACGTGTTGGCTTCTCACAGAAGCAAAAAGAGGCTGTCAGGTCTTACGTACGGTTATGGATGATTGCAGGCCAATGGATCTGGGTGCTGAGAACCAAACTCCTGTTTTGGATGAGCAGTTGGCTCTCTTAACCACTGAGTCATCTCTCCAGCTCCCCCTTTTTTTAGTATGTGATTCAGTTTGTCAACATTGTGAAATAGAAAGTCATGGAAAACCCCTTGTAATTTTCTGTGGTAAACTTTCTACTTTAGCTTAGAGAATTCTATATTTTGATTTTATGGGGCAGTCATAGCTTGGCTTATAACTCACTTTGTAGACCAGGCTGGTCTCGATCTTATGGAAATCTGCCTGCCTCTGCTTCCCAATGAGAATTCAGTACAGTTTAATTAGTAATAATAATTAAGACACCTAAGTTCAATCTTTATAAACCCTATAGAGCTATATATAATTGACTTTTCATAATAATTATATAAGTTCATTAAGCATAAGAATAAAGGGGGAAATGCTGAATTTGAAATCAGAAGGCCTATGTGACACAACCTCATTTGCCACTTCATTTTATAAAACGCACATATGACCTATGAACTCTTGATATTTCTCATTTAAACATTCCATAACTTCAGGAAGGTCTCACTGGCCTGGTATCTTAATGCTTTTGAACTTGCCCTGAAGAGCTGAAGTATTATTGAAACTACCTTTTCTATGATTCCCTTTTCTACAAGCAACAACACTGACAATATATATCTGCCTTGTTTAATCACAGTTCATTTGGAATAAAACACACAACCCAAAGAGTCTGTGTCCGTCCTCGCTCACTTAGCCTACTGAGAACTCCAGGTCATTTTGTAGTTCACGGCCATTTCAGCTTTCTTCTTCCCGAAGCTCATTTCCAACTTCCATATTAGGATACATTTTCTGCCAGTAAAAACCATAGTGGTTTTTCCAAACACATCCATCACTAATTAGAACTTCACACATTGTATCATGTCTTAAGAGTCTAAGACCAGTGGCTAATGGCCTCTGAGGCAACATGCTTTGAAATCATCAACACAAAATTAGGGCAGCTGTGATTGCTCTTTTCTTTTCCTTCTCTAGTTTCTTTTCTCTCTCTCTCTCTCTCTCTCTCTCTCTCTCTCTCTCTCTCTCTCTCTCTCTCTTTCTTGAGATAGGTTCACACTGTAAACATGGTGGTCCAGGAACTACTATGCTGGATCTGGCTGGCCTTGAATTCACAGAGCTGAGTATTGGTTTTGAAGGTATGTACTACCATACCGGGCCACTTTGGTTTCTTAAGTCCATACATCAATAACCTCAGATGCTCACGAGCACTAGAGAAGGCTGCAAGAAGATTTTCCTTGAGTTTTAATGATAATTAAACATTCTAAACTTCTGATATTTTTTTTGTAACTTCTCTATTGAGAGTAAGGTCTTGATAGTTGATGAAGAACTTGAATTAATGACCACAGGGATAGTCTTGGTTTGCCTTAGTTCTTGAAGCCAAGTCCTCATTACTTCTTTGCGTGCCCTTTCAGTATAGAAAAATCTCATGTGGTGTGGAGTGGAGGTAAAGTAGGGGCAAATATGGCCTCTTTTTTTTCCCAGTAATTGTTTCTAATAGAAGCCTAATGACCTATTATGCTTATTTTGAAGAGCTGCACAGCCTAATAGGAAGCCAGTGAATGATTTGAGAAATTATATAATAGGAACCAAAATTTCAGGAACTCACACATGTGGTTGAGAATCAATACTTCATTAGAGAATTTAATGATTCAATGGTTTGCTGGTGCCAAATGTCACCATTACTTTAAAAGCCGTAGGAACTTGTAGATGAATATTCTCAGGAGTGAGGACCAAAGGAGACGGCTGTGCTTTTGTTCTTGTAGGTGTTTATTTATTTAAATTCTACATGTAGATAATAAAAGATGAGGAAAGTAGAATTTTCTTACAGCATTGAAATATTGTTAAAATTTAATAACTAGAAGTGAACTTGACATTTTAAAATTTAGCTTCCTCTTTGGTTTCTTTGTTCTGCTTTTATGTTTGAGACAGGAACTCGTTAGAGCTCTGGTTGGCTTCACAATCTCCTGGCTCAGCCTCCCCAGTGCTTAGAGTATAGGCTTAAGCTGTCAACACTTGGCCTTAGCTTCTGCATTTTGTGTAAAATCCATGGACCAGGTGCATCAAAAGGTTAAGTGATCTGTCCTAACTTTCATCAGTAGTGTCAGCAGCTAGCTTCTCTCATGGCGATATACTCTGGCTGTGGGTTTTATGACATGGGCTTTGTAGGTCTCTGAGATGAATGGTTAACCTCAAATGATGTACCTGATGGTTGTAAACATAGCTTTTGGATAAAATGTTCATGCTAGCAGTTTAACTGTTGCCAACTCCAGATGTTATTGTGGTTATTTTACTAGGCTTTCAACTGTTTTGTATACTTGAATGTTTTTATGATGAAATGTTGGAAAAGTAGCAGCCATTCAATCATAAGATGGGTCAGTTTCCTGTAAGGTGTTTACGGGCCGATATCTCTCATAGCCAAGGTAAGACAGTGATACGTTGAAAATGCTTGAAAAATTCTCCATTTACCTGGTGGTAAGTATTTGCAGAACAAATCCATAGCTCTCATGCTTTGAACTCAATCTCAAATGAAATATATTTTACAACACTATCTATTCTTTTTACGAAACCTGCATATACCTCCTATCAACGTTTATAACTTTGCAAAAGCATGAGATACGATATACCATAGGTCACAAATTCCTGTAGAGATTAAAAAGGAAATCATCTTATTTCTTTAGCATCCAGCTGAATTCCTATTTAGGCACAGTTTCCAGCCCTTTCTGGAAATGTTGACATTTCTTTGGGACTTGCATAAGGGGTACGCATCTCCTCACACATATTGATGCACATGCTGATTTTATGATTCTCTATTCATAAAGATTCAATTTGCAGTCCTCATCTTTATTTAAGGCACATCAGCTTTGTCAAAGAATCATTTATTCGGATTAAATGACTGTATAGCTCATTTGTGTTACATTGTTTTATTTTTCTTTTATCAATTCTCTGATATCATTTATGCTATCTATTTCATAACTTGACTTAATCACATCTAGAGTGGTTCTTTCAGAACATATGTTGGTATATTTTTGGGGGGTATATGTGTGTATATGTGTGATGTATGTAAGTAGATATGCATGTGTGTATTTGGGTGTGCTTACCTTTGCCAGTTCATGTAGATGTTAGTATTTGATACTGGAATCTCTTCAATCAAGAAGAAATTATTATTATTATTTGGTTTTTGACGAGAAATGTTATTGGACCTGGAGCTCACCAATTCAGCGAACACTTGGGGTATTTCTTTTCTGTCATTTAGCCCTAGATTCAACAGACCTGTGACTCTGAAATCATATCTTCAAGTCTTTCAGCAAGAATTTACCCAATGAGTAAATTTAAATGAGCATCTTCTTAGGCTTCGCCTCGTTCCTCTTTGAGATAGATAGGGTCTCAGGTCTGTAACTCAGGTGAGATAGGGTCTCAGGTCTGTAACTCAAGCTGGGTCGGAAATCAGGTTGGTTTTGCTCTCCCAGCAATCTCCTGCCTCAGGGTCCATAGTTCTTGTTACTCTTAAAATTTTCAAATAATTAAAAAAAATCTTATTATTTCTAGCATGTTCTACCTGACTGTATAAACTGACATTCTGTAATATTTCAAACATTAAGTTCTTCCTTTGTTACTAGAGTATGGTATAGCATAGGATATTTTGATTTCCAAACATGAATTGGATGTCATGATGTGACCTAGAAATAGCTGAGTTGTTGGAGGATTTTAAATTCTATTTATTTATTTCTCACATCTAGTTTGTGTGTTGATTAATTGCTCTTGATTAACTTCCAACTCCTTAAAGTAAATCAAAATTAACAAATATTTATTGCAGCTTGCTGAAAATCTTGTTTACACCACATAGCGTAGTTGAAATCTCACTTTTAATAAAGGTCAGAAATCAAACACTAACATTTAACCACCCCAAGTATTTCCTGATACAGCCGTTACACGGGGAAATAAGTGAATGCTTCAGTCTGAAATCAGAGAGAGGGGGAACACTCATTTAAATAATTCTGCATGGTTTTTTTGTTTGTTTGTTTTTGGTTTTTTTTTTAATCCTGCTGGAGATTGAGTCCAGGCTGTTGAACGCACTTGACAAGTGTGTTACCACTGGGCCACCCCAGGCACGACATGCTGTTTTCCTTTTCATGATATCAGATCCTTTGAGAAATAACTAAAGAATTGTAAAACAGCTAAATGAATGAAGGGAACCCTAGGCAAGGAAGGGTAAAGGAGATTTCTGGACATACCTTGAACAGAGGAGTGAAATGGGTGGGACCTTAACTGTTACAAGTAAGTTATTATTTTTTTTGTTGTTGTTGTTCATACTTGCACTTAAGCTGGTTTCTCTAAAGTATGAGATATTGTTTTATGGCTTTGTGGGGGTAGGGCTTAATGGCTAACTCAGCAGAGTGCTTGCTTTGCAAGGACAAGTGACTCAGTTCTATATCCAGGACCCATGAAAAAGGGCTGTGCCTGTTGGTATGTACTTGTGAGCTCACTGATGGGTAGGCAAGGACTGCAGCATCCTTGTGGGTCACTGAACTGCCCACAACCAGTTATGACACTGTCTCGGAGGAGGAGGAGGAAGAGGAGGAGGAGGAGGAGGAGGAGAGTTCTTGGGGGCTGCCTTCCTTGCACAGGCCCCTATCGTATACAGTTCCATGTACAGCGGCCATCCCCATCTCAAAGAAGATTTCTGACAGTGTTATTGAGAATTGTCTTCTGTCTTCCCCACTACATACGCCTCCATATATGTGAACACACACACACACACACACACACACCACATTAAAATGCTTTTAATGATCTGGATTTTAGTAGCAATGAAGCATTTTGACAGTTTTTGGCTATGCATATTCATCATATAGATTTCATTAGCTCTGAAAGTGGAATTTATAGTGTAACTCCTGGATATATGAAAGAGAAAGCACCTGTTTTATAAGTATCTAGGAGGGAAGAACAAAAGAAAGCTGCCCAGCTCAGTTTGCTAATCAGAAAGCAGCACTACTAACATCGCATTTCCTTTCTTTTTACTCTGTTATGTACATTGAACACACTGAGATAATATTTCGTACAACGTCTTCTGCTTTCTTAAGTAATGATTGTGTTGGCAATGGTGGTTTGTTTCTAACAGATTTTATAAGCATGTTAGCGTTTCTTTATTTGAAAAGTTGTCATTGAGTCCCACAGTGTTCTGTATTTTACAAAATGCTTTTTCAATCTGAGTTTGGTCTTATAATGTGGAAATGACTCCCACAAGTTATTCTTAGACATCTACGTGTGTGCGTGCTTCCCATAAAAAAAAAATAAGTGTATGCTTAAAAAAATGTAAGAAGACAAGCTACTAGATCTCTAGAAAAATCCAATTATTTATTTTTACCTGTGTATCTATGAGTGACTCATTATTCCATAGTAAATGCATTCTTGATACCATGAAAACTTTCTTTTTCTGTTATGATTCCTCCTACGAGTGCAGTATGTGGAATATTTGGTGGTTGTTATTCAGCTTTGAATATTACAGTGTGTGGCATGTCTAATGGCTTTTAAAAGACAAAGCAAAGTCATTAATGTCCACAAGTATTTTATCTGAGTACAGAGTCCTGTAATGCTTTCAGAAGAGGGTCGTCATCACAGCCAGCCTTTGGTTCCCCTGTGGCTCCCTATTGTTATTGTGCAAAGCTGTACTGCTCTGAAAAATTCTGGTTCTCTGTGAACAAAGCATTCTCTTTGGCCCTGGGTTGATAGAGTCTCTTAGTTTCTGAGCCTGGTGGTTTGTTTCAGCTCACAGCCCCCACCAACACCATCATTATTTTCTGATAGTTCTATGTAGAACAGCATGATGGTATGCCATTTGTGACAAAAATTAATTTTACATATAGTGAAATTTTATCGTGCATCTGGCATTAGCCCATGAGAGTAAGGAGTGTCTCCTGAGGTGATTCAGGGTAGAACATTGCTATCACTTGACCAGTTAGGTCACAGTGTTCAATAGATCTTCCTTTCCAATGTGACTATAAAACCTCAACTCTGAGCCTGTTTCTGTTCTTCTTTCATTATGACTCAGTAACTTTTCCTTATCAGCTTTGGCAAGAGAGCACCTGTCAATTACTTGGAGAAACTGGCTTTAGAAATGAGTCGATATTCTATTTGTATGTCACCTCTGCTTTGAAAGGCGCCATACAATCCTGCATTCTTGCAACCATTCTTAGAGTTAGTTCCTCAGCTTCAGGTATGGACCCACTTGATGTTCTGCAGGTTTATTTCAAACAACCAGACTAAGCAAGAAGTCTCTCCTTAGGCTGAGCTCCTGTAAATGCAGACCGAGTTTCCTGATATTTAGGATATTTAGGAGTTGAGAGGAAATCATCTTGAGGATTCCAAACAGCATTTGAGTCTCATTTGGAATCTTCCTGTCCTCTTTGCAAATGCTCTTTCTTTGTGAGTTAAGAAGAATAATATTTAAGTTGTGAATAAGGTGAGTGGTCGTGAAGTTCATGTTGTGGCATCTCTTTATGGACATTCTCATGAGATAGACTTTGTGTTTCTTATTTTGTTCTTTTAATTTGTGGGCATTTTCTTATTTGCTCATGGGAATAAATTCTCATTGTACACTATTGACTTAAAATGTAATAATCACACATCATATATGAGCTCAATGTTTTATTCAAGGATAGCCCAAAAGCACTGTTAGACACTGGAAAATAACATAACTTGTCTTTGTTAGTTTTGTGTGGTGACATCGTCCTACACAAAACACAACTTCAGATTGTGGCATATACATGCGCAGAGGGAGCTGTTAATTCAAACCAGTGAAAGCTGGTAAAAGGGGGAAGGGTGCTGGGTGGTGTGTCTAGGATTTACAGGAATCACCACTCTCAGCAACAACATCTGTTGCTGGCAATATTGGCAGGATCATAGGAGAAAGCAATCATTAAAATTAGCTGGTGCTTGCTTTAAGCGCCACACAGCGCACTGACATTTTCAATATTTTCTCGAGTTTTATGTTTTCTCATTCCACAAGTATCCACCTGGTTTTGCCTGAATGGCTTCTATTTTGTCTTTTTAAAGAACTATCCTCTACCTTTCTTTCTGAATCGATTACAGGCCACAGCTTGTGTTTCCAGTGGGCCAGGGTGGCCTTTGCCCCTCATATTGCAACCGGGTACCACAGCCACCCGGTTTGCATTTGGTCTCACTGAGTTTTAAGAATTGTAGCATGAAGGAGACTCATTAATTTGTCTTATTTTAGTTGAAGGGAATCCATGGACTAGATAGAGTATATTGGGGGAAATTTGGGGGGGGGGACTTAATGTCGTGGCCTTCTTGGGGACAATGTTGCCTTTTCTGAGCCTCTCAGCCTCTCCTTCCCTCCCCTCACCTGTTCAAGGAGAGGAATGGCATTGTATTTTTAGAAGTTAGAATTTGTATTTCTCCTTTCTTGGTCAGACAGATGACAGGGACACACACAGGCATGCACGCACACATGCACATGTGTCTACATTTTCTCTGTCTCTTGTTTCTATTTTATTTTATTTTTAGGGGCAGATATGATTTTTGAGACTAAATAATATTTTGTACCTAAAATGTCTTTCGAGCTGCCTCTGCGGATGCCTTTCTGTACACTCCCTCCTTTCACAAGGCGGGACAAGGCTGCATTATTTGCCAAGAAGTGAAATGAGTATGGAGTTGGAAAGCTGACAGCCCATAACCTTTTAGGGTGTTAATGCATGTTCAATGGTTGATGGAGTCTTATCATTCATTCATCTATTCCCAGATTCATTTCCAAAGCCCAGGGACAGGACACAACAATAGACAAATTTGATCAAAAGGTCTAGCTTTCTCCAAATCCCCATTTCAGCTGGGAAGGAAGCCCAGCAGTCCTTGGCTGAGGGCTGGCTGGGGATGGAGCCTGGTTGCTGAGTGCTGAGAAGAGACCTTCACTGTGGACTCATCTTCCAGCTGTCTGCTTTGCTTAAATAATAACAAATAACTCAACTGCTCTCTGGAGAGATCTCTGTTCTACCTGTGAGCCCAGCAAACATCAGTTTCTCATGGATTATGAATGCTGATATGGTTTTGTGAAGGAGTTTCAGCAAAGTATCCCAAGATCTTTGTATAAAATTTATAAGATGAGAGTTCATTTCATAGCCAAAATGGTGTGGGGCTGGCTTCTCTCTGCTATCTCTAGCCTTTTGTCAAGCAGACAAGCCAAGTCAGAGAACTCTTTTTATTTCTCGAAGACACTAGATTTAAATGAAAAAACAAAACAAGACAACAGAAACCCAGCTTGTAAATACTGTTTAATGACATTTTAGGAAGGTTTAATATACTAATGGGGATAATAAAATGTATCTTTCACAGCCCACTCTGTATGGTTTTTTTCATGTAAATTTCATTAAGCTTTGATTCACATTAAACTGAGAATAATAATAATACCCTTGAATCATGGATGGGCTTTTGGGTCTCAGATGGAGTTAAGAAGAAGAAAACTGAGAAAGGAACTTAAAATTATGCTTAAGCTTTGCCCCATACCATAAGATACAAAGTAAATGCATGCTTAAAATTATATTCTTTTGCCCAATAGAATGTCTGCTCCACTAGTTTATTTCTTCTGACTACTGAGACTAAAATACTGGTCAGACTCTCAGTAATTTTCTCCCTTTTCCCTCTACCTGGTTGCAGCACAAACAAAGAAGGCAGAGATTTTGATTCCTGCATGTTAGATTTTCAGTGTAGTCTTAGCGCTGCAAGTCTGCTCAGCCACTTGATTCTCCTCTTGTTATTATTTTTAACCTATTAAAACCTCGATATTTTTATATATGTGTAAGTATAATTAGCATATAGTCTTGCACAAAATACTAAGATCCCAGCTTGATTTCTGTTGCTATGATAGAAACATTCTGACCAAAAGCAGGTCAGCGGAGGACAGGGTTTACTTCATCTTACACTTCCAGGTCAAAGGCCATCCTTGGCGGAAGTCAATCAGGAACTCAAGCGTTCCGTTGAAACGGAAACTGTGGAGGATTTTTCTGCTTGCCTGCTTACTCCGGCTCATCCTCCTTTCTTACCCAGCACAGGGCACTGGGCCATTGTGCTTCAACTAATAAGTCAGGACACCCCTCACAGACATGCTCCAGTCCAACCCAGGGAAGACAACTACTCAACTGAAACTGGTTTTTTGGGGGGGTGGGGGGGTGGGGAGGAAGTGTTTTTTTCAGGTTGTTCTCTGCTGTGTCCAGTTGATAGCTAAAATAACCCAGGACAAATAGATTTTTATTGTATCGCTGTCATACCTGTCCGAGGGCACTTTGGTCCTATCACATTACCTGTCATTAGTTTTTTGATGGCTATGGGGGAATAGCCTGAAAGAATATGTATATGTAAAGTGTTAGTAATTAAAGGCTCTTCTGCCTGTTTTCTGAAATTGCCATGACAAGTGTTTAATTATACTCTTAGTGATCAACAAATATTTTCTTAAAACAGAAGCGATAAAGTGTGTATGGCAGAGGAGGTCTGGTTGATTCTCAGACGAGCAGATACAGAAGAAATATGAATAAAACACAGCCACCAGCATAGACTAAAGATGCAAAACAAGGGCAATCATAGATTCCTTGAGAGTTTACAGTGAACATTTGTGTGTGTGTGGTGTATGTGCATGCATGTGTGTATGTGTGTTCATATGTGTGTAGATACATGGGGGTGTAGTTGCATATCCATGTGTGTATGTGTATGGAGTCTAGAGGACAACCCCAGTTATTATTCCTTTGGAGACCTCTATTTTCTTGTTTGAGACAGTGGCTCTCATTGGCTGGAACTCACTGATTAAGCTAGGCAAAAAGGCCAGCAAGCTCTGAACCTGCCTTTGTCTCCCTGCCCAGCCTAGGAATTACAATCATGCCACCACACTTGGATTTATACTGCGTTTCTGTGGCTCAATCTCGGATCCATGTGTTTACAAGGCAAGTGCTATATGGATTGAGCCATCCTCTGTCCCTTGGATAATTTTTTTAATGCAAGCATTAAGTCTCAGCTAGCTAGATCATTATTTTTGTCTCAGTGAGTCTTCCAAAGTAAAAAGTGGTGAAATGATTATAGGCGTTTCCGATGTATAATTATGTGTTATTTGCTCATTCTTGAAAAAAACAAATGAATGAACCAGTGGGTGAGTTCACGAAAGGAGCCTAGTGGAGTCTGACTGTTGTCAGGGCCCTTTGGCCTGTGCGTTCCATTTTCACCAGTGTACTTACTACTCAGGATGATCTCTCTCAGCAGGAAGTGATAGCACGCCCTGTGTGATTGCTTAGTGGTTTTAAATATGGGGACAAGTATGAGTTTGGAAATAAATTTTTCCTAAGTTATTCTTCTCCTGAGAAGTTATTTATGTTATAATGGCTTAGAAGTAAGTCTTTATATCAAACAAGGAAAAGATCTGGCATTTAATATCTGAATTCTTAAGAACCCCCAAATTCCAAAAGCACAAATTAGAACACTTTGTTTCTTTTTATCAAAGGTCTCACCTGGGGTAGTATAAGTAACAGAGCCACTTGTCCAGCTTTTGTTTCCTCATATTCACTTATTAGGGTACCAGATAGTGTAATAGAAAAGTTGGGATGCATAATAAAAATTGAAGGATTATGAAATGTCATTACAAGTCAGCCACTACTGGTAGTTTCTGAAAGATGGTTTTTAGTCATTCAAAAATTCTTCTGTTGAAGGCATGTTGAGAAACTACCAGATATTTGGCTCCCGAGGAGTCAGTAAACATATGCATTTTATAAGCATGTACACTTGTCACTAGTGCAGCTTCTTAGAAACGACTTCCTGTATTGCTTTGCCATGATAAGTGTTACCAATAATCATGGATGCAGTGTTTAGATGTATGGATGTGCCCTTGTAGTTCTGAGCCTTTGTAAGCATGTTTTCATCAATCTCTATGGAATGTTTTTCTAGGAGTCCACTCACCTGATTCTTGCACTCCTTATTCTTCTTTTGGAAGCCCTTGCTGACTGCTTCTCTTTCTCTGTGCTCTTACGGTACCCATTGCTGCCCTGACAGTTCATCCTGATCAATTTCTGAATGCCTAGCTCAAACAAATCGCCCTGTGATTCATGCTTGCCTGGGTCACTTACTTTCTGCCCTTTCTTTTTCTGAACATGTAAGCCATTGTTATTTTCATTCCTTCCTCATGCTGGGATAATACCTGCCCAGCTTTTATGTGGCTTTGGGGATCCAAATTCAGGTCATCTCCTTTGTGTGGTAAGTACTTTATCTCCTGAGCCACCTCCTCAACCTCTCAACTGTATCTTAAACAGCCATTCACATCTGTCTTCTCTGATGATCACTCAAAATCATGTCCTTGTAACTGGACCAAAGTAATAGTCCTTAAAGTTCTCTCTTTGCTTCTGCTTGTGATTGCTTTCTTTCCTGCATTAGTCTTCTCAGGGCACCAGAGATCTTAGAGAAGCATGCACTGGGTCCTCTTAGTGCACTATCTAGTTGAATCACACTGAAAGCCTCCCAATCATACTATATCCTATTGCCTTTGTCCACTATGTGTAATTCTGGGTGATCAAGTTTCTGTCTGTTGATGTGCTATTGTTGCTGCTATTTTGATTTTGATTCACTACATGTGAGCCATACTGGCCTCTTTTCTCTTTGTAGTCCACTCTTAACATACCTACCACAGTAGGCATGCAATTACTGAACATACCTGGAAGCAGTTCTCACTCATCTCCCTGTAACAATTCTTAGTTAAGCAGTTGGCCAGGATGGTATGTAATATTTTATCCTGGCTTTAATTCTGTTTCTTATATACTAGATAGAATATCTGTTGGTAAACTTGACCAATGAAGAAGTATCAACTGAACTATTATTTTAATAACTCTTGTTGTTAACTATATGCTACCTATATGTTGAACTATGAAGTATCAATTCTGAGCAATTATTTAATAATTCTTATTGCTAACTATAATTTATATGTGTGCTTAAGAACTACTTAATATTGTGGGGCTTGGGGCTGTCATATGGAGACAATTTATCAGATAGCTTCAAATGATAAAAAAAAGGTCATGCAGATGAGAGAAACAAATATTAGCAACTCTTAATGTTTAATTCATAATTTATAATAGCAAATATGGTCAATACTCACCACTCTTGGAAATTTATATTTGTTTCTTTATCAACTGTGGAGCTCTGGTTGATTTTGAAGTTTGCATTTTCTCTTACATATCTTTCTTTTGATTGATTTCTTAAGATCAATAGGTGGAGGTAAAATTTGCATAAAATTGACCAAAGTAAATGTTTTTACTTTTAATCTTAATTTTTATGTCAATTAGTCTAGTTATTTGATATTGCCTGAGGGGGGAAAATAGAATATATGTTCAATTTTTTTTTCCCCTAAGGAAGTTCTTTCATCTTTGCCAACCAACTCATGGGGCACGCACTCTGAATTCTCTGCCTGTTGGGCTCTTAAGAACTGTGAGCCTACATTGGCCCTGCTTGGCTGTATTCCAGGCGCAGGTGGGTTTTGGCACTGCCAGTTCACAGGGTGCCGAAAGTTCACAGTTTACTGCTAAAAAAATCTGTTAGGCACCACAAGGAATTTTGGTTGCTTTCATTCATAGGTCCTTTGCTTTTGAATCTACCTGCAAAAAGGAATTTATTATCGAACTAAGCCCCATGAATTCCATTCAGTCCCTGCATTATTGATTTTCAGACCAGCTCATTCCATTATACTGTTGTACTGCTGGCTAAGTTCAGTGTCTATACATGATCGGTTGGGAGATCGGAGGCTCATTTTCATTGTGTTTAACCAACGTGGCCTGTGTGTTTCACTGGGCCTTGACTTGCATCTTTCCACACGTGGCGAGTTAATGATTTGAATCCACTTTTGATTGAATCGATCCATTATTGTGTTACTCTGTGGGCAGCAAGCAAGGCACTCCCTAGGAGAAAGGCATGTTTTGTAACACAAGTAACATCAGGAAATGACATTCTAAGTTATCTCCTTGTCTACCTGTGTAGTCACCACTATCAGTTAACTATTGGGAATCTCCTCCATCCCAGTTTCCACGTGATGTTTTTTGTGTTAAAGCCAGTGTTACTGCATGCATAGAACAAGTCCCCTCAGTCTGGCACACGGGAGTACATTTGGTAACTACTTCCTCTTCATTTTCACCAATACCCTACACTTATAAATACTATTCTTTGTGGATTTTTCCTTATTCAGGCCATGGGTATTAGGTTATATTTGCTTTAACTATCTTCCTGCTTTTGTAGACATTATGTGTGTGGACTGTACGATCGATCAACTTGGTATTTGCAAGAGGATGAGCCTGCTTTTTGTATACCTTTAGCTGATCTCAGGAGAGTTGTATAGACTGATCTTTAGGGCCTAGTTTATTCTTTCTTTGTTTTCCTTCTCCTCACAAATGTCTCCCAGTCCTGCTTTGCATGGTTAGTAAATGGAAGCACAGCCATCTTGCATTTCATAAGTGGCTTCAAGCTTCTATTCAGCAGAGAAGTACAGTTGCACAGGGGCATAATCTCAATTCATTACCCCCCACTCAGTCCCATTCCATGCTTGTTTTGGAGCTTAGGGAGACATTTCTTAGGTCTGTACTCCAGCCTTTTCTCCAGATAATCAAAACTCTGTTCCCGGGTGCAGCAGGCCTATGGGAAATGGCTTGCTTTAACTGGAGTTCATTGTGTCTTTAAAAGCTTGCAAATTGTATGTGGGTGCTTTAAAGAGAGAACACATATGAGTGTTAATTCACATGCATTGTAATTCAAAAGATAATTTTTTTTTTTTGCAAAGTAAATTAAAAGATACAGAGACCATTCAGAGATGCCATCTGTTACTATTTGAGATATAATTAGGGTAATAATTTTTAATGCCATTGTCATATGATGGAAAAGAGAAGCTTTGGGATACCAATGAAAGATTTTCTCCTTCTGAATGCCATGCTAATTCCAAATTTAAAAATGTAGTGGGCTCAAAGCTTTCCTTCAGTTTTAAAGGCAAACTCATTCTTTCTTACTGATGTTGGTGGGAGCATCCTCATGAGTATACTATCATAGGTGTTTCTTCAGCTACAAGCCTATTATGCCACAAGCTAGCTTTCAACTTCTAATTTGAGTTGATAGTTCTGTGTATTAATTAGTTATGAATAAAACATGGGAGGTTAATAGCTGTACCCTGGCCAGAAGATTTTGTGGTTTTAAAAAGGTGCTCTAAATCCATTTGTGTCAAAAATCCTTCAGCAATCATGAAATTTCAGACCAGTCATGGTAGTCCACGCCTTTAATTCAGCACTAAGGGAACAGAGGCAGAAGGATCATGAGTTCAAGGCCAGGCTAAGTTGCATCTGCAACTCTCATTTCAAAAAGTAAAAATAAGGCTGGTGAGATGGTTTAGTGGGTAAAAGTGCTTGCTATATAAGTCTGGTGATCAGAATTTGATCTGTGGCACCCACGATGTAAGGACAAACTCGACTCTTGAAAATTGTCCTTGGGCCTTTGTGCCATGGCAGACACATGCCACGCAACACACTGCTACTACTACTACTAAACACCATTTCAATTTCATCTGTTAGTATCTTGTTGCTTTGTTTTATGAATATTTTAGTTTTATGTTCACTATATATTGGATAGTATGCTAACTGTGGTGGTTTGAATATGCTTGGCCCCTGGAAATGGCAGTCTTAGGAGGTGTGGCCTTACAGTGGGCATGGCCTTGTTGGAGGAAGTGTGTCACTGTGGGGGTGGGCTTTGAGATCTCTATGCTCAAGCCCCACCCAGTTTAGAATGCTGGTCTCCTCCTGTTTGCTTTCTGATCATGTCTGCCTGCAAGATGCTATTCTTCCTGCCAGGATGATAATGGATAGAACCTCTGAAATTGTAAGTCAGCTCAATTAAATGTTTTGTGTCATAAGAGATACCTTAGTCATGACGTCACTTCTCAGCAGTGTAAACCCTAACTAAGGCAGTAACCTTGGCTCGTTGTTTTTTCTCTGCATAATGGTTTAATACTTGGAAGTTAACATATGTTGTGCTCATATGCTGAATCAGCTAAAGCCAAGCATTGGTGCTGTACCACCAAAATATAATCGCTAAAGAATAGATTTGACCAAATACATTTCATTTATACTCAAACCTTTAACATGATCCATTTAGGCATAATATTTAATAAGTTTTGTTGTTCTATCACAATTTAGGTTTTTTGAAGCAGTGCTTTTATAAAAATGATAATGAAATCAGCCATGTACAATTCTTGCTGTGATTAAACTGTTCAGTCTATTAAAACACACTGATTGATTTTGTTGACAGTTAGCAAATAGCCCATTATATTAAATACAATTGCCTAGTGATCACAGCAACTATATGGTCTTAAAGGTCTCCCTCAAGGTCTTAGTGGTGGTGCATTACAAATTGGCTGTCAGTGAGATTAAATAAATCTTATTTATTAATAAAGGAAAATAGTTTCTTAAGGCACCAGAATTGCTTGGCATCTACGTTCTATTTAAATGGTGCCATTATTATTTGAGAACATCACTTGTCAACATGATCAGTTTACAAATGTTAACTTAACACCTAATGAAGCAGACTATTGGTGAGTCAGAACATAATTTCACAGCCCTATGCACCAGAATGTGGGAGAGGTCCCTTTTGCCTTTGAATCTGTTGAGTGTCCGTGTGGAGAAACACGTTAAAGTGTCAATGATGAGTAAATCCCTCAGTGCTTTCCTTCATCTGTGGGAAGTTGCTCTAGAATTTCACTGTTCTTGGACAAAATGTATCAATCTTATAAAGTACCACAGCTTTGCACATCCTAGCACATATGTACAGACATGATAGGAAGAAGAAATTTTAAATATTACCTCTAAACATCCCTCCAGCACTGACTGTGATTGTGTACACGTTGTGTTGATATTATAATTGAATGAGAAATAAGGAAACATTTTTAAACCACATGGGTGAGTGTCTCAATATTAGATCGCCCAGAAAGAGAATTCTGTCTTTAAACTTGGAGTATGCCACTACAGGAATTCATTGTGGATATGCCTTGATCCAGAACTTTCTAACAGAGCTCCAGTGAGTCTATGGGCCCACCTGTCTCTTTTCTGCCTTCTGTTCTGTCATCATCTCTGTCTCTCTCACCCCTCCCTTCCTGCCTCCCTCCCTCCCTCCTTCCTTCTCCTTCTGTCTCTCTCCATAACCCACCTCTCCTCCCCGCCCTTCCTCACCCTTCTCCCAGAATAAGCATTAATATGTCATTCTCTTTTTTTACATCGCTATACTTTAGACACCTTCTGCTCATACTCATGGCTTATTTGGGCGAGGTTGTGAATTTAAGGAACTCCTTCATTGTGATAACCATGGTGGCTGAGGGGAAAATACCACTATGGAGTGCCAGTTTAAATCATTTTTAAGTACCCACTTGTTCTACTGAACCTTCCTTCTGGGGTTTATTGTTTGATATGTTTTACTCCAAAATAGGTTCCTTCAGCTCTGATGCTGATGAGGTGAATTAATCTGGGTGTGTATGTGGTGCCCTTTCAGCACCTGACCCTGTTGTAATAAAAGCACCACCTGTTTAATTGTTAGGCTTGTGTGTTTTCCCTGTTTTCTTTCTTTCTTTCTTTCTTCTTCTTTTTTTTTTTTTTTTTTTTTTTTTTTTTTTTACATTTTTACAAAGCCTGGTTCAAAAGGGCAGCACTAAGTGTACCCTTTAAAATGTATTATTTGGGGAGAATTTACATTTCCACCCTCAGTCTGGTGAATAGATGTGGTAACTGAGTGGTAATATCTAAAACAGCACTGTTTTTCTTGATCCTTTGTTCTGTTGGTAGATCATTGTTTCTGTAGTTCATGAAACTGAGCCTTCCCTGAGGTTTGATGGGCCAGGACCAAGACAGCTCTGGGCATTCACCTATCTTAGATTTTCTACTTTTCTTAATTCATTTCATAATTAAGCCCTCTTGTTGACATTTCCAAGAGAATGAAGGAAGAATAGGGGATTTCTGTAGAAGGGCAGTATAGAGGTCTACAGAAGTGAATGGAAGGAGGGACTTGGTGGTTGTTTCT
The DNA here is from genome assembly GCF_978045245.1 of Mus caroli. Taxonomy (NCBI): domain Eukaryota; kingdom Metazoa; phylum Chordata; class Mammalia; order Rodentia; family Muridae; genus Mus; species Mus caroli. The sequence goes on along the minus strand of NW_028227264.1, from coordinate 9,678,029 downwards.
GTTCTTCCCATCCATACTGGACATAGCTTGGAGCTTTAGGCCATGTTTTGGAAGTGAGAATGGCTTGGTGCTGTAGGACTGGAGTTGGTGATCCAGCACCTGGGAGATCATTCTCAACTCAAGCTATTACATTAGCCAAATTGGCTAACTTCTCTGTTTTCATCTATGAAGTGAGATGGTAACTTTAAACCAAACAATTGTGTTACAAATGCTTACCAGGGATTGAAGAGAGAGTTTAGTGGTACTCTTCTTAAAGAAAAGCTCAGTCAGGTTCCCAGTTACTTTCCTGGTTCGGTAACTTCCAACTGCAGTAACTCCAGCTCCAGGGGATCTGATTTCCCCCTTCTGGCCACTGTGGGTACTGCACTGATTAACACATACACACAATCAGGTACACATGGATACACATAATTAAAAGTGTAATTTAAAAATGTTTAGAGAAGTATATTTAACTGTAATGTACATATTTTATTATAATTTATTAAGAGTAGTATATCAATATGAGTGAGGTAAAAATTCATGGATTGTAAATCATTTTAGTGAGAAACTTTTTTTTGTTGTTAATATGAATAGACCATTCGTATATGAAATTGTTCATGGCTCTTCAGAGAAGCCCTGCACTTTTCTGCGCATCTGTCTTCATGCCTGGACTGCTTTTCTTCTGGAATCTTCTATTCATTTGCTAGAGCTTTTCTCTGTTATCTTCTTTGTGAATTCCCTAAAAGCAACTATAAAGAGATTTAGCTCACTTCCAAAATTGAGCTTTTGTAGTACTTAGTGGTTTTTAATCTAGCACTTGATCCATTATAATGCACTCATATTCTTACCTTTGTACGTTCCCTCACTGGAGCCTGATGGTGAGTTTTTCCATCATTTTAGACATGAACGTAAAATCTTTGTATATAAAATGCCTGTCTGTGGCTGACCTTTGGTGAGGAAAGATGTGATCATTTCATAGTGTTCTCAGCTCATACTCTCAGAATGAGAGGTCACGGCGTCTTTCCTGGGAAATGGGTGTCTTTAGCATGTGTAGCAAGTACTGTTGTTTCCCTGCAAATGGTCAAAGGAACTTCCATTTAATTTGTGGAAGAGATGTTGTTTCCCTGCAAATGGTCAAAGGAGCTTCTATTTAATTTGTGGAAGAGATGTTGGTGTCATGTTTCCTTTTTGTGGTCTCTTCCTTGACTTTGTTCTTTTATCTATTCTTATCTCCTTCTTCCTTCTGCCTCTTTTTGCTAGGCTGCAGTTTTCAGGGTTGGGGAATATATTTATTTGAAGCTGTGCTCACTTTTACTCATTCCCACAGAGATTTCTCTTCTCTTAGTGTAAATAAATTTTCATCCTGTTCATTAGTTACAGCATTCTTATGAAAGTTTAGTCAACAACCAGTTGAATAATTTCTGGTTTTATTTATACATACTTATAAAATGGCCTCCTATACTTGTCACTGAACCAGTGGTTTATGCTTGCAACAGATGTTTCCTACAATACATAATATGATGACATAAAGTTTAAGAATAATAACTAAATGTAAATTTGTGGCATTGCCTGATAAGAAATATCCTCCGGTGTAGTGTTTTTGTTGGAATAATGATGGTTGTTTTCCTCATATCTTTGTGGATCTATTAGAAAGCTTCTGGATTGCAGGGCTTTATCACCTATACCCAGGGGAGATGACCTTGAACAGTTAGAGGTCTTTATCATCAATGAACCTTTTAAATATCTTTCCTCACAAGGACATCAGTTATTTTGGGGAATTGGGACAGAATTGTTGAAATTTCCATCTCTCTTGGGAAACGACTTGTTATTGTGGACCCAGGCCTGCTGAAAGTAACATCTCTCAGATTCTACAGTGCTTCTACTTAAAATATGGTTAATGTAGATAATAGGAGGATGTGTGTGTGTGTGTGTGTGTGTGTGTGTGTGCTTACTACTAGGATTAGTGTAAAGTGAGCACTGGCCATTGAGGTCTAGAGAGCCATACACATAAAATAACACTTCAAAGAAACATAGTGACTCTAGTCCCAGCCAAACAATCAAACAAGCGAGCTTGTTCCAAACAAATTCACCATTACTTTGTTGCTCTTAGTTTATGGGGCAAAACAGTGGCTCTGTTGAGCAACAGTAGCTCTGTTAAGCAGAGGACAAGGCGTTAGACTTGGAATCGGATTTGGCATCTTTGCTAGCTTTTTGAACGTGAGTTTTCTGAGCTCCTTATCTTTCATCGTGTCTGTAAGATGAGAAAGGCTGAGTCAATACATATAGTACCATTTCAACCCAGCCCAACAACAGAAGCATTGGCAATGTTAGTAAACACTTGGCCCAGCTAGTCTTTTTTTTTTTTTCTTAGATTTACAGATATACTTACAGTTTACCTTTGAAATGCTATAGAGTACTGTATTGATGAATATCAGCACAGCAGTAGTCCACGAAGCTGGATTTCTTTTTGTTCTTTTGTAGTTTTGTTTTTGTTATTGTTGTTAACATTTATTTACTTTTATTTTATGGATGTAGGTGTTTTGTTTGCATGTATGTTTGGGCATCATTTACATGCATTGCCCAAGAAGGCCTGAAGCAGGTGGGTGTCAGACTCCCTGTTGGAGTTTGAGCAGGTTGTTGGCCACCACGTGGGTGCTTGGGGAAATTATTTAGCCCTGGTCCTTGGAGCAGCAGCCAGAGAGCTGAGCCACCTCCTTACCCCTCCATAAAGCTTTTCCATAAAGGAATTGAAATGATTTTAATGACTCTGTTCAGTTTTGGGTTGTGGTTGATCCCCTTTAGCAGACTGGAGAAGGTTGTGTTTCATTTTATCATTGCTCCCTAGAATTAGTGACAGTAAAGAGCCACCTTTCAGCAGATTCCCAAGTCAGCTGTTGAACAACTCCTGGTGTGAGAGTGTAACTTGGCTTCCAGAGCCTTGAATGTGGAGTGGAGAATCTTCTCATGGTCTAACGTTTCCAGTCCACTCTTTGCTTTGTCAGTGTTTTAGAGACTCAAAAGTCTTTTTTCCCTTCCCTTCCCTTCCCTTCCCTTCCCTTCCTTCCCTTCCCTTCCCTTCCCTTCCCTTCCCTTCCCTTCCCTTCCCTTCCCTTCCCTTCTCTTCTCCTTCCCTCCTCCCTTCCTTCCTTCCTTCCTTCCTTCCTTCCTTCCTTCCTTCCTTCCTTCCTTCCTTCCTTCCTTCCAAATTCCTATCACTCAATAACAGACATTTACAGGGCTCTTGCAGACATTGCAGTGCTTTTGTTAAGATGTAGAAAGGTAAAGAAAAGAGGGGGCTTTTAGTAAATTGGTGTTTGAGAGAGCAGATAAAACTATCTTGGAACAGGTGAGATATAACAAGTAGAAGAAAGTGAATGTTGAGAGTCACATGTCCAGAATTGGCAACTTGGTGAAGGTTTACTGTTGGATTCTAAGAGTATGAAGGGCAGGCAAGGAGGGCAAGCACAATGAGGATGGGAGGAATCTTTTTGAGTAGATTGAGAACGGGAAGAGCCTAGTCCTTGGCCATTGAGGGGTTGTTAAAGGAACAAATTGGAAATGTAATAGAAAGAGTTTGGTCAAATCACCCAAGATTCTGAGATCTTGCCAAAGAATTCAAAGTTTATTATTTCAAGACCTTTGGCTGTTATTGAAGATCTTGAAGGAGGGCACCATTGTGCTTTAGCAAAGTTAAACTAACCATCGTGTTCAAGAAACTCAGAACAGTAGTGTATGGAAGGGATGAAGGGACCTGGCACTGGATTGTCTATTGCTTTTCTATTGCTGGAGCATGACACTATAACCAAGATGATTTATTGAAGAAAGAGTTTATTGGGGACTCTCAGTTTCAGAAGGTGAGTCCATGGTTATCATGATGAGGGGCACAGCAGCAGGACGTAGTGCTGGATCAATAGCAGAGAGTGTATATCTGACCCAAAAGTACTAGTCCCAGAGAGAGGGCAACTCTGCCCCAGTGACATAATCTTCTAACAAGGTCACACCTCCTCACCCTTACCAAACTGTTTCACTAACTGAAGACCAAGTGTTCCAATATATGAACCTGCACTCCCTGGTGTGCGTGCGTGCGCGCGCGCGCGCACACACACACACACACACACACACACACACACATATATATATATATATATATATATATATATATATATATATATATATGCGATATATGCACAAAGTGTATTCAGTCCAACTTCAAACGTCTCAATAGTGTTTCACAGTTTCAACAGAGTTTAAACACCCAAGTTTCTTCTGAGACTCATGGAAGTTTCTTAATTGTAGTTCTTTGTGAATTCAGAAAACCAGTTGGCTACTTGGATTGTACAGTAGTACAGATATACAGCAACATTCCATAAGGGAGGAATGGCTGCCTAGTGAGGAAATACTGGACCAAAGCAAGACCGAAACTCAGCAGGGCAAACTCCAAAGCTCCATGTCTGAAGTCAAATGGGCCTCCCCTTCCAGCTCCGCTGACTGTAACCTACTTCTATTAGGCTGGGTCAGCTCACCCTTTTCAGGTCTCTGTGGCAAATCTTCCTTGGGTCTGGAATCAGAACCCAGTCCAGGCTTCACACAATGGTTTCTCCAGGTTTTGATGCGGGCATTACCCTGTTTGGATGTTCAGCAGCTTTCCTTAACCTCAGAGCAAGATTCCAGGGACCCCTTTAGTCCTGCCTGCATCCTTTCCTGACTCTAAAGCCAAGTTCTGCTTTCTGCATGGGGTGGAGCCTGGCTCCTTGCTTGAACCTTGTTTGCATAAGCTTTTCTCTTTGGTTGCTCCTAAGGGGGAGGATCTTTTCAGCCTTGTGTTTCTCAAGTTTCAGGGCTAACTGGGTGGAGTCTTGTCCTGAGGGTACCACTCCCTTTACTCCATTTCACTTTAGGTCCTTCAGCCTTAGCTCCAATGTAGAGTTTCCTGGTGCTCCCCTCCTCCCCTCAGTGCTCTCCTGCCTCCCAACTGATTGGTTTGTTTTTATTTGCCCCACATTTGCTCTTTTTCATTATAGATCTGAGTAACAATGACCACTAATTAACAAGCAACAGAATTAATACCAGGCTGTCTTAAAATCTGTTTTGCCAATGAAATTAGTGCAAAATTCTACAATTTAGCCTCAGGCAGATCAGATCCTTAAGAGTAAACAGTAGTCACATGTTGGTTTGTTGGTTTGTGTGCCTTGTTTTTGTTTTGGCCAAAATGTCACAAGAATGACCCAACCCAACTGCTAATACTTTTCCCCTCTGAAACCTCTCTAGCTGGATATACACAGTCCAAATTGCGCTCAGCATGGTCTTCCAGGCTTCTACTAGGATGGCCTATTATGGTCTGCTTCTACTTTTTAACCACTGTCTTAGGCTAAAGTCCCAAAGTCTCCCATACTCTTCCAAAAATGCAGCATGGTCAGGCCTGTCACATGTGCTAAGTCCACAGTGCAGTAATGCAGGGTAGATTTATTAAAAACAAAACAAAAAAATCCATGTTCCACCGTCATCATATCTGCAGAGATCCCTGTGGGCCACTTGGCATATGAAAAGCTGTCTAATTAGCTTACTTTGAGTCATATTTTATGGTGTAAACTTCCCATTGAGACATTTGATAGGATAAGTGGAGTGGTGCTTATTTGTGTATTTGAGTCCTGTGACTTATTGACTCAGTGATCAGAATTGAAAATGTGGACTTTGCTAAGAGGCATTTTGCTTGTCTTGGGCTTATCACTGATACAGTTTTAAAGTCATTGCAGTGGAATTTACCCAGATTCCTCAGAGGAGACTCTTGAGGAGCTGCAGAGCTCACAGAGATAGATTAGTGTGTCTGTGGTCAGTGAAAAACTACCAAATCTGAGAGAGAAAGTAATAATAAAAGCCATGTGAATCCACTTGCCTGGACATTGTCTCCCGTCCTTCAGCCATCTGCTCCTTGCCAGAACCAACTCCCATTGCACAGAATAAAACTTATGTGCATACCTTGTCTAAAGCTGTCATTTGAATAGAAAACATTCCATCTTCTCTATACAATAAGAGTAGCAAGCAGTATCAGGTGAGGCTTAATTATTTTGAAAATATAAGCAAAAATGGAAATTATTTATTTATTTATTTTTTAAAAAGCCTAGTCCTGAAAGTGGAATGAGGTTGTTAGGAATCATTTCTGGCTAAAAAGCATTGTGTTAATCCAGGACTGAGTAATCATTTCTCTTTAGGGAATATTTTATAACTATATCACAGAAATTCAAGCCCAACTATAACTGCTAAGTAATGTTTAATGACTTGAATCTTCAAAGACAAGCAAATATGGACTTGGAAAGATCTTAACTAAAAGATATGTTAAGTATTGAAAACTCATTTAAAAACTTAATAAAACCTCAGATTTATATAACTAAACCTGCCTGTTACTTCTCATCTTTCCACTTTATTTACTATGACACTAAAAATCATCTCAACAAATACCTAAAATCCCCTTAGCATAGGGTCCGTAATACATGGGTTTTGTTTGTAAAGCTTTCAGAAACATCTGTAGATTATAGGAGTTCACTGTTATATCTATTTATAAAACTGGGTTAAAGATATAAAATATAGAATTTTAACCATTATAAGTGCACATTTCAGCGGCATTAAGTATATTAACTGTGATATGTGACAGTGGTCAGCATCTGTTTCTAGAACATTCTCACCATCCACACCAGAAACTCTCTACCCATTTAAACAGTACGTCCTCTGATGCCAGCCCCTGGAGACCCCCATTCTATACCCCATATCTATCCTGACTGCAGTAAGTCCACCACATAAAGGAAAACAAAATATTTATCTTTGTCTTTTGTGACTGGTTTGTTTGTTATTGAGCACGGTGCCCTTAACATTTATCTAGGTTGTGTCAGAATTCCCTTCTTCTTTCAGTATGGATTTTGTTCTATTATGCGTGTGACAGATTTTGCTTATCGGTTCATCTGTTGGTGGCTATTGGGCTGTTTCTCCCTCCCGGCTGTTTTGACAGTATTGCTGTGAACGTTGGTTAACAAGTATTTCTAGAATCACTACTTTCAGTCTTTGGATATGTAAACAAGACTTTTAACCTGATTTTATTCATCTCTTACATCTGGTCTCAGTATACAGTTCTTTTAAAATCTAAATTTATGTAGTATTCTTTCATGATTTTAGCCCTGGGAGGGGAGTGGCAGGTTCTCGGCCCTCTGTGAAGATTTAATACCAGGTGTTGATTCCAGAACTATATGTATATTAAGCCCCATTTCTGTCACTGAGCCACACATCTCTACCTATTCTTTGACACATGTGACCTCCAAGTGCTTCAAACGTCAACCTGGAATTATTGGTTTCTATGCCAGAAGCATTTCTGCAAAGCTCAGCTCTTTAGAAGTTCAGTGCACGATGTTGCTTTAGAACTTAAGCTTTCAATGCTGCTGCTGCTCCTCCTCCTCCCAACCCCCATCTTTCTGCTTCTTTCCATTGCATACATGCTTTGGGAAATTTTCTTCATTCGAGTTGCTCTCTGCACTGGACTAACCCAACTTACTAACTCATTTTTCTAAAGTGTGTGGTCCCCCAGCACGTGGAAATATGTTGTCGATTTCATTTCAGTTGGCGTGTTGCGATAAAGACTTCTTGCTGTATAATGGACCTCAGTTTTCATTGCAGATTCCTGCAGTCTGTGGGTTATAGATCACATTATTGGCAGTTCCTATTACATACCGAGGAGGAGCCTGGTCTGCCCTACCCTCCCCCCTCCTGGGAGGGTGGGGGGTGGCATCTGAAGCTAAGGACTGGATTAACTAATCAGGGCCTTTATCCTGTTTGGGCTCCTTACTTTTAAGACAGCATAAACCTTTAGGCTATGGAAATACGGTTCTACAAGTGTTAAATTGACTCATGATTTCCAGGTGTATGGAAAAATTGCATATTGAACTTGTAACTCTCTTCATATATATGCGCACACGCGTGCTCACACACACACACACACACAAACACACTGAATATGAACAACAGCAGGCAGCAATTACTTCTGTCTTTGAAGATCTTGTTCCTTGGCCATGAGACACTAGTCTCATTGCTTACCTTCAATTTTAATACTCTGCATGTGTAAGCAAATACTTCATGTGTCCCTACTTATTTTCTCTCATTTTGCAAAAGATAGAATGCATGTTTTAAGGCTGGGGAATCAAAACCCCTTTCTGATTATTGATAGGAGTTGCATTTTTGAAGGGTAAACACCAATACTAGTTTCTTTTGTCTTCTCACAGATTAAGTTACTGTATTAGGCTTAGTGGTGTGTGTGTGTGTGTGTGTGTATGCTCATGCATGTGTATACCTGTGTTGTGGGCACAGGTGCCTTTATAAGGGTTAGATGCATGCATGTGCACATGTGTGTAGAGGCCAGAGATTGATTTCATGTCTTTTTTAATTGCTATCTACTTTATATATCAAGACTGGGTCTCTCACAGGAACCCAGAGTTCTCCAGTATGGCTATCATAGCTCATTCCCTTGCTCTGGAAAGCTTCTGTCTCCACCTCTTAAGCACAGAGATTACATGCAGGCTGACATGCCTGCATGACATTAACATGGGTATTAGGCATTTGTACTCTGCTCCTTATGCAAGAGTTTTACTGACTAACAAGTTCTCTAGTCTGTATTTTAAAAGCAAGCAAGCAAGCAAGCAAGCAAGCAAGCAAGCAAACAAACAAATAACAAACCCTACAGAGGTTTTCCCTTTGGGTCCCACCCTGGTCTTAAACTTTTGATCCTCTGCCTCAGGCTCCCATGTGCTTAGGTGGTAGAACCATCATACCTGACTTGCTTTTTATTTTAAAACACAAAATGCAGGTGGAACAGTATATAAAACACAGGTGCTCTAAATAATCACTGCAAAAAACTCATTGAAGAGAATTTCTGGTCTCTGCAAGCTGTATGCGCCTCCTCCATGGAATTCCTCCCTGCTCTTAAATAGTAGCCACACTGAATCAAGTGCTGTCAGCACTGTCTCCATTAAAGGAGCAGAGCATGGTACCCTAATGGCTCTTGCCACGTGCTTCCTAAGCTTACAGGCTACAGGCTAATTACTAACTCTGATGAGTTCTTCATGATGTTCTTCCACCCAGGCAGATGTGTCTTGGTAATCACAGTGCTCCTCATCTGGGCTGAAACTTTGCTTCTGCATTAGCCGTGACGGGATTTAGATGTTGCTAATAAGATCATCCTGCCCGAAAGAGCACTTTCAATGCAGTGCATTCATGTTATTTGGGCTACACCTGCTAGTGTAGAATGTGCGTTCAGAAAAGGGAAGATGGTTTTTGAAATTTTGGAGCAAAGCATCACTCTGATTGCCAGTCATGAAGGTTATATCTTACAGGAAGACTGAACATGCACAGACTGGGCTGGGGGATGAAAGAGAGCGGGGAATATAGATAGGTTGGGGGGATGCAAAGAGATTGAGCTTGTTAATTCCGAAGATTATTGGAGTTTCTGCAACAAAATCAGTGACTGAGGAGTAGTTATGGAACCCAAATGAACCACTTATCTGGCCCGTGCTCCAAATGTTCGACAGAGGGAGGGAGGTGGCAAGGAAGTTCCAGTTTGCAGAAGCTATGCAATAATCATTTATCACGTACATCAAACGTTTTACTTGGGAGGATGGGAAATACAGACGTGAGGGGTGGGGTGGGCGCTGGGGTGGGCGGTTTCTGAAAGAGTGGAGCAGCAGGGTGGATGGTGCTTAGTTCTGTGAAAGCCAGGGGGAAGGAGAGAACTAGGCATGAAGAAGGCTGCGCTGGTTCTGAGTTCAAGGGAGTGTGGAGATGTCTCTTTGAATTTTGTGTTTTCTTTCTTTCTCTTCCTTTATTTTTTTCCTGGTTTACTGTAGAGCATCTTTCTTACTTTGCTTTCAATCATATCTCTTGTTGTCTGTGGGAGTTTACTGGCTTTCTTTTCTTTTCTTTTTTTTTTGGGGGGGGAGTCTTTTTGTGGGTTTGAAATGACATTCTAGTTGCCATTGGAAAGACAACAGGGTCCTAAGCTTTATGGTATCAGAGCTCTGAGGAGAAAGGAAAAGCAGGCGACTGGGAGGAACGGAAACTTCCTCTTCTGAGCTGCAGTGAGGCCAGCCAGGGCTGAGTCATCTTTAAAAAGTGAAGATCCACTCAGCAAATGATCAGATCCCATTGGAGGAGGCCCCAGGAAACCCCAGGGAGAGTCATTAGAACAGCTTCTCCCCCAGCCTCTGAGTTCCCTATGGACTGTCAGCTCTCAGAACATGCAAATCACTCTCTCTCTCTCTCTCTCTCTCTCTCTCTCTCTCTCTCTCTCTCTCTCCCTCCCCCTTGCGCAGCAGGGGAAGGGGAGGGAGAGGGGAGAAGAGGAAGAAGGAGGTGGGGGAAGGGAGGGAGAGAGAGAGCGAGAGAGAACAAGCAAGCTTAGTTTTCACCCAGTTTCATCCTCTGTGAAAACAAGTGAAGGCTGTGCTTGGAACCATGCATAGAACCTGCTATTTTCATTGTACACACACTGTGTTCTGTACCATAATTGTTGAACAAACGTGTCTGAGTTTAGTGATGGGGTGCTTTCCTACCATACACAAGGCTCTAGGTTCAGGCCCTGGTGCCAAAAACCAAAAAGCCTCAGACTGGCAAATATAAACCTTTCTAAGAGTGAGGAATCCAGAGCCATTTGTGACGAGAGTCCTGGGTCAGAGAGGGCTATCTCCCCTTCCCATAGAGCCTCTAGAAAGCAAGAGAATGTCCAGACAGTCAGATGATGTACGGTCCTTCTCGTAACTAATTCATCCCCAGAAATTCCAGAAATACTAGGAATGAAGTGAAAACTAGTTTGATTCCTGTGTTCCGAGACCTTTTTAATGATTCCTTATAACATGAGAGAGTAACGTTTTGTGAATTATTCCGCTGGGTATGCAGCTCCCTCCTCTGTGACTTAAACAGTCTCCTTTATCTTTATCCCACCTTGCTAAAGAGAGCTTAGCACTCTCCTGTGGTGTGTACTCCTGGCTACAAGCAGATCTGTTGTCTTTCCCTCCCATTGTGATGCAGAACTACTGGAATTAGAGGTGAGGGTTAGCTTTTTAGGTAGGTTCCTGAGTTGGAACTCTGATCCTCAGGCTTTTGTGGCAAAAAAAAAAAAAAAAAAAAAAAAAAAAAAAAATGCTGCCTACTGAGCCATATTGTTGGCTCTATCATGAATTTCTTTTTAACTGCCATTATAGAGAATAATTTAATGTTGTGCCAATGTTTCATTGTGTATTTGAAAATGAGGCATTTTACAAAATAAAGGTAAAATGTGTGTTTTATTCTTTTACTTCTTCCATCAAATAGTTTATTTCTTAAGGAGTAAAGAAAATTGATACATTATATACATATATGTCATATACATCCACACATACATCATCTACATCATATACATATACAAATATATCATATACACATATAGCCTTCACATATACTGTATATACACACATACACATATATATCACACACATATTTATATGTATATCATCGCTTCTGTTTTTTGTCCACAAAATATTTTCCTCAGGAGCATAACACTACATCGCCCATTGCTTCATAGTAATGCATTGTCATGCTGAGTGTCTCCTTTCTTGTAGTCACTGGAGTTGCCATCCAAAGGGAAGGGAAGCAGTGTGTCTACCTTTTAATGAGCTGTACCGCATCAAGATTCTTCTGAGTTCTCTTTGATGAATTGACTGGATATTTTTAGTGATCTGTTAGAATACTTTTCATTCTTTTCTCCTCCCCTCCCCCCCCTTAGCCTTAGGTGTGAGGAATTATTTAAAACTGGCATCATTCAACCCCAGGAAACGGAGAACACTTGAAAGCTGTGTTTTAATGCTTGCCAGAAATGATTGAATCTGTGTGTTGCAATTTCAATGTTTGTTAGTGTTGTGTGTGTTTGTGAGGTGGCAAGGGGAGCAGGTAGAAGTATTCTGTGTGTCACAGATACCAAGTTTTGTAGCAAAAGGAGCACCTGGATGACTGGAACGTGTTGCCCCAAAGAGCTCCCACTGTCACGCTGCCTTCAAGGATGTGCTGTAGAACTGAGGCATCCGTGCAGGTTGCTGGAATATAGCATGGACACATTCAGGCATGGGGTTTAAGGTAGTCTTGGTGACCAAGGACCCAGGAACTGAACACAATGAATAAACAGGCACGGGGACTTTGGGCTGTTATTTATTTTAGTTAAATCCCAACACTTCTGCCACTCAGAAATATTATGGACTAAGGAACTTAGTCCCCATAGAATGGAGAAATTCTATTCTTAGTGGGGCCTTCTCAGGTGGGACGGTAAGCTGTGCAGGTCCTTTGGTGGGGACTAGGGAATCATTCCTGGGTAGCATAATTGTATGGGTGAAAATTGAAGACTCTTCCTTTCTACCTTTCTCCATCCCCCTCCTTTCTATATCTCCATCCCTCCTCCCATCTGTCTCTCCCTCCATCCCCCCAGCCTTCCCACCCTTTCTCCCCCCTCCTTCCCTCTCTCCCCACCCTCTCTCCCTCCCTTTCCAGGATCTTACTCCTTATGTAGCCTAGCTGACCTCAAATTCTTCTTCAGCCTCCCTGAATGCTGAGAGTACAAGTGTCAGCTACTTTGCTAATCTCCTGCAGAGGCATGGCTTAGAGCCCCTGAATCATAGGAACAGTGAAAGCAAGTCTTGCTTTTATTTTTTTAAATATATTTCTTATAGGTTACCCATATAGATGTCATTTCAAAGCAGAGTCGGCCATGCATATCCACAGCTTCTTTATCAGTGGATATAATTAACCAGAGATGAGAAACAATTAGAAAAACAAAACACAAAACAAAACCAATCAGCCAGCCAACAAGAACAACAACAAAAATAACCCTAATTGCATCATTCTGTAAAGAGTACAATGTGTCTGCTATGTACATAGCGTTTACATTGTATTCAGTATCATGAATAAGCTACAGAAGACTTAACTGAATTGTGGAGGAGGATGAGCACAGGCTATATGCAAGCATTGCATCATTCTAAGTCCAGGACCTGAACCACTTTGGGATTGTGGTAACCTGGAAGGATGGTGTAGTCCTGACCTGACCTTTCTCCCCATAGACCATGGGATCCCTGTCCACTCGAAACTGTGTACTGTCTCCACAGTCTATTCTAGGACCTAATCTTTACTTCCAGAGAAACTTGAAACCCTCTGTCCATCTGATCAACATACTCCCTCAGGCTCAATGACTTGAAGATCTGCCTTCTCTTCCTATAGCTTTACCATTCTGGCTGTTTCGAATGAATGGGATCACATGGTATATGGCTTTTTTTTTTTTTGGCTGTATTTTTCATTTAACATTATATTTACAAGGTTTGCCCACTTTGTAGTTTGGGTTGGTATTTCCTTTCTTGATAGATAATATTTTATTTTATGTTTAGATACCATTTTATTTGTCTCTATTGATTGATGGTTGTTGGAGTAATTTCCACTTATTTGGCTATTATTAATAATCTTGCTGTAAACATTTGAGTATGGCTTTTTGTATAGCTGTGCTTTTTATTTCTCATAAGCGTTTTATCTAGACTACAATGACTAAATCCAAAAATATCTCTTATTTGCTCTTCTTTTCAATTCCTTCTCTCTAGCTCTCCGTATCCTCCTATTTCTTTACCATGTTATGGAATACTGTGCCTGCGTTCTTCTGTGGCCTAGCTTTACATTTAGAGAAGATTGACAGGGTTTTGCACAGTAGCTCTTTTCTGGCAGATTCATTAAAAATCCCACATCTTTATGTTTATTATATTTTCATGTTCAGAATCTAATATAGCTCTTTGGTGCTGAGATGATATTATCTTCTATATTGCTTTGTTTATGGAATGATTCAGTTAGGGGTTATTTTTGTTTTTAATTTGGTTTTCTAGTTATTCCTCATCTCAGGTTAGTTATATCCACTAATATAGAAGCCATGGGTACTGAGGACTGGCTGTGCTTTGGGTTGGCCCACTTTAAATAATAACCTAGAGGAAATTCTTCTGTGTTTTTTAATAACATTTCTCAAGTAAAGAGTTATAAATCAGACATTTTGTTAGACTTTTACATTTTACAATAATGAAAGTTACCTGAAAGAAAAACATGACTACCATAGCTCAGGAACGCTGTAATAGGAGATGCCTTTTGCCCCAGATGAGGCTTTACATTCCGAGCCCCGAATCCCTGAGCAACCGTTAGTTCCTATATTCCTCCCAGAACATGCTAATACATTAAATGTATTTATAGCCATATGTGTTCTAAGTGTTATCCACAGTGTTGTTCCATACATTAATATGCTTATAACATTGCCTTTCCCTCTGCTTGTAACTGACATTAAATAATGATTTAACTAGTTTCTGATTTTTCTGTTTGCTGTGGCAGCCAGGAATCTCATTTAAAATTTCTAGGAGCCCTTAGCTCATTGTAGTTGCCTGCTGAATGAAGCCTTGACTTTCTTAAAATTTTCTCCCCTTTTCTTAACTATTTCTTTAAAAAAAGTTTCTTTTCCTTTTGTGAACTTTTTTAAAACAATTTCGGTGTGTAGGAGGATTGAACATGCAGCTAGAAGAGGCGTGCTTGACCTGATGCAGTGGACAGTGTTCTGTGCCTGTATAATTTTAGCATCTGGGACATCACATAGCAGAGCAGTACTTAAGAAGTTACCCCTTTAACGAGTATTTAGGACTGAAATACTCCAAAGGATAAATGTAACTTACCAACTTGCAAAAGATATTTTTCAGAAAGTGTTATTAGAAAAGAATAATTATCTAGTTGGAACATTTTAGATATTTCTATATCATCACGGAAACTGTACTTACGGGTAGTGCCTTTTATGTCTTCAGGATAAGTGCTTATGAATTTGCAGTCCTTGTTTGTGTAATCACACTGGATTGTTCTTTGGTGTGATATTGAAATAGAAAATATCTCCACTCCCATTCTTTTGGACTACAGTGCTGTACTTTGAATATGGTAAATATCAATTGTATTATTTTAGGAATTGCTTATCTGTAGACCCTAGATGCTTTCTTTACATGTGAGTTCCCAGGTGGGAAATCACTTGACTTTTTGTTTACCAGTGAGAGAAACCATTTCACTGAGGCCTGTCTTGCCAAGGTGGATCCCTGGAGCACATTCTGCATCTTTGTTTCAGAGGCTTTGGCTCTAGCATACATCTGTTCAGAAAGTTAGCTCCGGATGGATTTTAGTTCATCAAAGTTTACTTAATGGTGCTTTGGCTACCATTTATGTTTGAAGTTGACTTTGGATGATACAATGCACTTAATTAGAAATTTCCTTTAATGAGGGAATGGAATGTATTGAGTTGGTGCTGTTTGATGGTGGTCCTTCTAGAAGGCAGCTAAGTGAACTGGCTGTCATGTTGCTTTTGAGTGGCTCTAGTGATAGGCGTCCAGAGTTAGGAGTCTGAACTAATACTGTTCTTAAATTCTACAACTGTTAGGGTCTTGTGAACCCATGAGGACACAGTGTTTGTAACATTCATGCATGCTGTCTTTTACAGTCAATCTGCTCCAACACCTTCTTTTTTTTTTTTTTAAGTTTTGTTTATTTATTGTTTATATGAGTACACTGTTACTGTCTTCAGACATACCAGAAGAGAGAACCAGATTCCATTATAGATGGTTGTAACCCACCATGTGGTTGCTGGGAATTGAACTCGGGACCTCTGGAAGAGCAGTCACTGCTCTTAGGCACTGAGCCATCTCTCCAGCCTTCAAACAGCTTCTTTTCCTATTACCTTGACACTGCTCTTTTGCATTGGCCA
The DNA here is from genome assembly GCF_978045245.1 of Mus caroli. Classification (NCBI taxonomy): domain Eukaryota; kingdom Metazoa; phylum Chordata; class Mammalia; order Rodentia; family Muridae; genus Mus; species Mus caroli. The sequence goes on along the minus strand of NW_028227264.1, from coordinate 9,662,242 downwards.
CAGTACATGGTGTTCCGGCGTCTGCTTCAAGCATAGCCTTGCTCTTTTTAGGATCTTTCAGAAAGCTGTTAGTTTTCTCTTGTGGATTTTCAGTTCACTTCTCTTTACTGTGCTACACAGAAATCTTCCCCTCAGTTTTCCTCCTCTGTGGGCTGATCACGGGCTTAGGATTGTATTGGCACACTTGGCCATTTCTTTCCTTTTTTCACTGTCTTTTTTCTTTCCCTTCGCTTGAGACTTTCCAGATGTGTTTCCTAAAATGTCTCTTCACTTTCTGCTTTCCCTGGCCCATGTGTATCTAATAAGTGATGAATTGTTTCTTTATCTATCTCTCTCCCTGCTCTAAGCCACTATGTCTGACTGCTTCCTCGATATAAAAGTTGATAATTCCACCTATCAGACCTGTAAAACCCCCAAGTATGCCTCTCACTATATTCCCTTGTTTGGTTAATCTTGCCTAGTTAACCCAAGCAGACATTTAGCTATCACTGAACACAGTTGTTGTTGTTGTTGTTTCTTCTTCTTCTTCTTCTTCTTCTTCTTCTTCTTCTTCTTCTTCTTCTTCTTCTTCTTCTTCTTCTTCTTCTTCTCCTCCTCCTCCTCCTCCTCCTCCTCCTCCTCCTCCTCCTTCTCCTCCTCCTCCTCCTCCCTTCTCCCTTCTCCCTTCTCCCTTCTCCCTTCCTTCTCCCTTCTTTCTTCTTCCTTCTTTCTTCTTCCTTCTCCTCCTCCTGCTCCTCCTCCTTCTTCTTTCCCTTCTCCCTTCCTTCTCCCTTCTTCCTTCTTCCTTCTCCTCCTCCTCTTCCTCTTCCTTCTCCTCATCCTCTTCCTCCTTCTTCCTCTACATCCTCTTCCTTCTCCTCATCCTCTTCCTCCTTCTTCCTCTACATCCTCTCCCTTCTCCTTACTCCTCTTCCTCTTCTTCACTATTCTTGAATTCTCAAGCTATGCAAACACAGTGGTAAGTGCAGCGCCAGAGCCATCTGCCAATATTGCTATTAGACTTTCAATGTAGAACTTACAAGCATTAACTGAGCTTTAAAGAAATCAAAGCAAACCGTGTAGGGAAGATGTCTGTAGGCAATTCTGAAGACCGTGTTGGACACAGGGGAATAGAGATTACTATGTGTGGGGCTTGCTAAAAGAGTGAGAGAGGCTTCACCATGTACCTAAAACAATGCAGGGAGCGTTGGGATTTGGAAAATGTGATCTGGAGCAATAGGTAATCTGGACTGTGAAAAGCCAGGTGTTATGGAGCAGCCTTGTAATCTTAGCACATTAAAGGCAAGGACAAGTGAGTGCTTGGAGCTGCTGCTGGCCTAACCTCTGAACTTAGTCATCGAATCCCATGTCTCTGACTCAAAAGACCAGGTTCATATCTCCCAGGAGCAATACCCGAGGTTGTCCTCCATCTTCTACATATATAAGTGTGAACACATGCACTTGCATCTGCACACATACACCCATATAGAACATGTGTGTGCTCACACAGAGAGAGAGAGAGAGAGAGAGAGAGAGAGAGAGAGAGAGAAAGAGGAGACTTAAAAATGGCTTATGAGCAAAGTATTTAAATAGAGAAAAAGAGAAACTGAGCTATTAATAATTTCAAATAGCAGAAGGGTTGCCTTTCGGAAATGTTTGTCTTGTACTAGAAGAAGCTAAAATACACCACAGACAAGATGAGTTTCAGACCCTAATGTTAAGAAGACATTTTTTCATTTGGTGTACGGAGACTGAGACTTGATTGCATATCATACTGATGATAACATAGAAGCTAGAAAGTACTTCTTAAAAATATTATGGGTACGATTGGATTATCATAAAAAAAGTCTGATTAGAGCACTTCTACATTCCAGTCCAGCCATGCTGAGTCGAGGGTGTCCCTTAGTATGATACTAAAGAGCTTCCTAGCCTTTGCACTTTTACCTATAGCTTGGAAGTATTTGTGAAGTTATGCAGCACAGGAGAGATGGCTCAATGTGGTTAAGAACACTGACTGCTGCTCTTTCAGAGACATGGGTTCGATTCTTAGCACCACCTGGCCACTCACAACTCCAGTCTCAGGGGACTAGATGCTGCTTTCTGGCCTCAGTGGGCACTAGGCACGCATATGGTACACAAATGCACATACAGGGAAAACACTCTTATACATTAAATGAAAATAAAAACAAATATATAAATACTCTAATAGTCATCACAAGTAAAATATCTCCATTTCTCTGCTAAGAATATTAAAATAATTTTTAAAGAATTGCTAGAAAAACATATATTTGGTTTTAGTATCCTATAAACTAAATTCTATAATGCACAGATTCTAGGTAGGAGGCATATAGTCAGTTATATTTATTTGTTCAAAGGCTAGTCTTCTGAAAATTGCTATATAAATACTTATTTTAACAACTGTTATTATTAAGGGGATTGTATGAAAGTCTGCCAACATGATCCTAATATTTATATAGTAGATCAAAATATTTTGAAAATTTTGCTCTCAACTGTGATCTTTGTTGTTTTAAAAATCCAAAATATCCTTGTTATTTTCAGTTAACTGCAGCTGGAATAGTTTTTATCGCCAATCTTTGGTTTCTCTTTTGCTTTTAATTAAAAAAAAAACAGAAATTATCACACTAAGAATAACCATCTCATGTTAATGATTTAAGTGAAAGGAAGAGTTTGGGGATTGAGATTGGGGACATTTCAGTCAATAGAACAATAAAACTGATTCTTATGTGCAAATTAACAGTCAGGACACTAACTTGTTATAACCAGTGACCTCATTATAATTATTTCCTAACTCTAGAGTAATTATAGATTCATGCTTGTATATGAAGTGATAGCAAGCGACTTTCAGAGTCTGTGTTTGTCATATACATTCAGGAAATTCAATAGTCATCTATTAAGGAAAAAAACCACCGATGAGCTGAATAATATCTCCATGAATAAGGAAATTAATTTGTGATTGGCTGATGCTGTGCTTTTAGGTTTACAGACATTTTATTGCTGAGCAGTCTTGACTGAGGCAATGCAGGTGTTTACATGAATATAAAATTGGCAACTATATTTAACTCTAATTTAATGTACTGTGATAGGCAAAGCCTGTTTGTCTCTGCCTTGGATTTATTTGAAGTTAATGGCATCTCAGAGGAGATTGTAGATAGAATGTTCCTTTTTAGAAACAAAACCCCAAGTATGTGTGTGGTAGGGGCCCATGGTGATATTCTTTGTTACGTACGGTCTCTGTACTTGTTATCGAATTTGATTTTGTTACAAAGCTCTGGCAGGGATGGACATGTAGTTGAGCTGTATGTCAAGGTTTTAGTACCCATGGCACTGACACCCTGTGCCTCACCCAGGCTGGCTCCACATCCAACATTCTCCAGGCTCATCTTCCCAGGCACTGTGATGATTGGTAAGGTGATTGTTGTCTCGTCCTGCCAGGCTTCTTTCTTATTCTGGACAGCTTCCTTTAAACTTTATGTTACTCATACAAGCACCCAGGACCGTGGTCCAGGAAATCTTACGGGCATGAAGTTATTGTGTTCCGTGGATTCACAGAGATATGCTGGTTGTAGCCATCCCTAAGTTGTCTTGGTTAATATTTCAGCTCTTCCAACAAGTTTCCTTTCAACTTTGGGCTCACCTGACATCATCTCCATCGTCCTCTTTGCTGTGAATCACTTGTTCATCTTCCCCTTATTGCCAAGGCTAAGTGGGTATATTGTGAGGAAGTTTGAAGAGCCCACATATGGCTCCTTTCCAACTATCTACTGTAGCAGCAGTCAGCTAAGAGAGATTGAATGCCTAGTCTGCCCTCAACTCCACTCTTCTCTCAAAATAGCCTCCATAACTTCCAATTTTCATATCCTATTAATTGGGAAAAAGAGAAAAACTGTCACAGTGTCCCTGGGAGTTTTGTCTCCGGCTAATCAGTACTTGTTTCCTTCAGAATAAAGTGCACTTATTCTTTATCTTGAGGGAGAAGATGTCAGTCTTGGTTACAGTGTATTATCTTTTACTGGGTGCAGTTATTATCCCTATGACTGTGCTGTGTAAATGCTCTAAAATACTTTATTTTAATATGCCTTTGTTTTTGGTCTTGAGTCCTAATTGAATTATTCCCTATCCCCTTTGCGTGTTCAGACAGCCTTAACATTTTTCTATGGAGTCTTAGAGACCCCAGAACCCATTCATTTCACCTGATTGGATTGTTTCAGGAAAAATAATAGGAGATAGTCCTGGAAAACTGCTTCATTCATAGAAGTAAATTGCAGTTGAAAAAACAAACAAACAAAAACTAAACTAAAAGGAAGTGTGGAACAAGACATTTCTTGAGAGGGTGAGACAGGAGGACGGCAAGTTTGAAGCCAGCCTGGTTCCATAGTGAATCCATTTCTAAAGAAACATCAAAAGCACCAACAGGTACACTGACCGAGTCCTGGGTAATTAACCTGTTCAGTTTCCAATGGGCATGGTGAATCCAGTCGCTGACCTGTGAATGCTGCCCAGTTAGCATTAGTAGAAGACAGTGGAGGGCCTTGGGAAATGAAGTTCTGATTTTGATTTACCATAAAGCAAGTAGAAGGAGTGCAGGTTGGGAGAAATAAGAACATATTTTTGAGGAGACTACAAATACAGGAAACCAAAACATGAAAAATTGCTTATGACTGAATGGGAATAAGTATCGTGTTCTGCATTGAGGGTAGGTTCAACTGGATCATTCTCATGAGAATATGTAGCTCTCCATCTCTTTTCCTTGTAAATGGTTGAATTATTAAAATTTTGTATTAATCTTGCTAAATTAGCTTGAGCCTGGGTGCTCCTACATTCTTCCACACAATCTTAAAAATCATATTCTGGATATATAATGAGTCTCTGTCAGTTGTAACTGGGTATATTTGTAGTTTAGTTGGTTATTTTTATCATCCCGAAAAGGATACCATAACATTTTGTCAGATGCGTCAAAGGAGCAGTGACATACAAATGCCTAAAGGTGTGTGTCCACACTGGTTTAACCCAGCCTATGTGTGCTAACAGCAAAGTCCTGTGTAACCATATAGAAAATCAAGCACTCACAAAACTTCCTAATTCTCACCATCTCGTGCCTTTTGGGAAGCAATTCTAAAATTCATATTGGATGCTCCCTTCAACTGGTTCCAATAGCTGTCGTTATGGTCATATGATCAGAGGTGCAAAATAGTGTCACCTGTGGGTTCAAAACTCATATAAACGGGAGTTTTGGAATGGCAAAACAAGTGTCTGGTGTGCCTGGTCTCATTTCACTGATTAAGAATTAAGAAGCCGGTCTGCCTGGGACAGCCGGCAGAGACAGGAGCCTAGCATAGCAGCCCTCTGAGAGGTTCTGCCCAGCAGCTGACTGAGACAGACACAGACAAACGTTGGATAGAGGTCAGGGACTCCTGTAAAACAGTAAAAGGAAGGATGGAGGAGCCTCAAGGGGATGGCAACTCCACAGGAAAACCAACAGTGACAACTAACCTGGACCCCTGGGGGCTCCCAGACACATATGTAGTATAGGGCTGCCTTGTCTGGCCTCAGTGGGAGAAGATGCACCTAGTCCTTCTGTGACTTTGATGCACCAGGCTAAGGGGATAAGAGGGGAGCTGCCTTCTCAGAGTAGAAGCGGGGGTGGGTGGGGGGGAGTGGAGCCGGGAAGAAGCAGGGAGGAAGGGCCAAAGCAGGGCAACCTTTGGGATGAAAACAAATAGGCAAATGATAACGTGGCCTTACTTAGGTTTACAAACTGTCCATCATTTAATCACAACCCAAGGAATCATGACAACTATGAAATGTAACCTATTTTTATTTTTGGTTATTTATTCTTAGATGGTTAATTCATATAATTAACCTGGCAGTATGTTTTTACAGTTTTTACTTTTTCTATGTAACTGTATTTCCTAATTCTTAACTTACCAGGGAAGTTGACTTTATCCCTACCTCATTAAATAGTGATAATGAATTTAAATCCAGCTGACAGAATTTTCTAAAGCTCTGGGAATATGTCCATGCCAGTGATTCATTTGCATTCCTGTTCCCAAGGAATTTTAATTTTTGAAGCTGCTATAAAATTATTTTTGTCGGTCCTAACTACAATCCATATTTTTTACATATTTACTAAAATGGAATCACATTTAAAAAAATATATAGTCCTAGAAATTGCATTGAGCCGGGCGTGGTGTTGCATGCCTTTAATCCCAGCACTTGGGAGTCAGAGGCAGGCGGATTTCTGAGTTCGAGGCCAGCCTGGTCTACAAAGTGAGTTCCAGGACAGCCAGGGCTACACAGAGAAACCCTGTCTCGAAAAACCAAAAAAAAAAAAAAAAGAAATTGCATTGAACTTAGTTATAAATTACTTTGGATTGACTGTGTTTTTGTATTGGCTTCAAAGTCCATTTCTTTGATTTTAAAAATTGTTGTTATCATCATCCTCATCGTCACCACTACCACCATCATCACCATCACCACCACCATCATCACCATCATTGTGCATGTGTGGGTGGGTATGTGTACCACAGTATGCATGTCAGAGTATAAATTGTAAAGTAGGATCTTTCATTCTGCCAATCTGTGTGCTCCAGAGATTGAACTCCCCCGTGGGCGTCAAGTACCTTTACCCACTGAGCTTTCTCACAGACCCCTATTTCTTTGTTCTCCTTGGGCTTTCCTGGAAGAGAATAGAAAAAATAGAAACATTTAGATCCATAGTGGAAATATGATCCACATTACCAAATGCTGTTTATAAGTGTTATTGAGGGGCTGGAGAGATGGCTTAGCGGTTAAGAGCACTGACTGCTCTTCTGGAGGTCCTGAGTTCAATTCCCAGACACCACATGGTGGCTCACAACCATCTGTAACAAGACCTGATTCTCTCTTCTGGTGTCTGAAGACAGCTAGTGTACTTACATATAATAAATAAAAATTTAAAAAAGGGTTATTGATTAGCTGGTCCAGTATAGATGGCCAAGGTTCAACCCAGCAACACTCCCTTCAAACAAACAAACAAACAAACAAAAGCAAGGGAGGAAAAGCCATGTTGGTGAGGGATTAGGCTTGCTCCTGGCAATGGCAGACAGTAAGGTTGGCTGTTAGAGGAGGCAGTAGAGAGAAAACCAACTCTTTAAAGAAATTTGTGTCAAAGTGGGATTCAGTGGCCCATCACATTAAATCAACACATCTGTATTGAGGACATTGTTTAGCGTACACTCCAGGGGTTCATTTTTCTCATTTTCTGAACTTGCAAACCCTGTATTTATCTCCAGCATGGGTCACTGAACAAATTCTGGTTTTCCTCATTAGATACAGAGTAATGAGGCCTTAAGTCTCCTGTTCTATTTCACCTTCTACCCAGCTTCTTCTGACATGTACCTCCACCGCTCAATGAGAGACTACAGTGTGAGCGCCCTGCTACTTTGTTCCCCCAGAGGAGTGGCTTTTCTTTTCTTCCAAGCTTTTCTGCCTTTGTTGATTCCCGTGTGTGGGTTCCTGCCCCGGCAGTCCACTGTGCACTGGTGGTCTCAGGATGCTGAGGAGCTGGGGAGTTCAGTAGTGGGCAGCAGGCTCCCTGAGAGCTCTCCAGGGTATGGGCAGTGCTCTACCTTCCCTTTTCTGGCTTGGGAACCCACACAAGTGACATGTTCATGATGGATCTGTCTTCCTTGTGCCTAGGGCCCTGGATAGTTTAATTTAAAATATTTTAAATCGTGTGCTGGTTAATTTTCTTCTGGTTTTGTGTCTCAGCTCACTGAGATGTTCCTGGTTTTCTTTGGCTACCTGCTATTTGAACAGGGAAGTAATTTAGAATCCTAAGTCAGAGGAATTACAGTTTTTCTATTCTTTTTTTTTAAAGGGATTTTTTTTTTTTTAAAAAAAGGAAGCTGCTGGAAAATACACCATACTGACCAGATACAAGCCTCCTGCTCTCCCTTGAGACTCTTCTCGACTATCACAGTGCTCCTTATTCTCTGTCATAATAAGACTCCAAAAGTATTATGTTTTCCTATAAAGAAAACTTCTCACGTATAAAGATTCAAACCAGGAAAACAAATGTACCAGAGGGTGATTTTTAATTTGACAAAAGATCTTCTACATGACAAAGAGTTCCCCTGAAGATTATGTTTAAGTAGACAATTCCCTTCGAGTGCTGAGAGTCACATTAAACAATTGTCAACATTTTAAAAACAAGCACAGACCTGTTCCTAGTATTTATATGTAAATGGTGAATGTGTGTCCCCATGTTACGAGTCATGATGCAGTCTGTGAAATACCATCGCCAATATTGAAAAAATAGGCAAGATGGCTATTCCAGTTTGCATCTCTGTTGTTGTGAGAAGACATCAACTTGATCAACAGGAACTTGTGGATGAGATGGGGTGTGGCTAGGTCACCTTACACTTCCCTGGTCCAGTCCTTGGGAATCCTAGGTGGGAAGGAATTTCAGGGCAGACATCTGGAATTAGGAATTGAAGCAGGGTCCAAGGGAAGAGAGCTACTTGCTGGCTTGCTTTCTCAGACTTTCTCAGTTTCTTTTCTTAGAAATGGTGTAAGCCCACACACAGTGTTCTAAGCCACCATGCCCAATTTAAGTAGGGTTTAAGTACACTGATGTTATTTAACTGGATTCTTAAAGCGTATGGAATTTATAGTAGCCATTACCTTGACTTGTGAATGTGTTTGTTATTTATGAGATCTTGGAGTGAGTCGTTTTTCATATACTTTCATAACTCAGAACATAATATCTCCCAAAACCATACTTGGGCTATGGAAGCTGCCTAAAGAAGAGATGGTATATATTGCAGCCATTGAATTTCCATAGACCATACTGTTTGTTTGTGGCAATTAGTACTTACTGCGTAGCACACTCTGGCCTACTGCTTCCCTCTGCTCTTTCACTGTAGCTAAGCACAGCTCTCCACAGTTTGCAGTATTATTGAATACTCACTTCATAGGTAAATGATTAGAACAGAGACAGTTTTTCTCTTCTCTGAGGTCATAGTCACAGTGTTGCCTTGAGATTTGCCATGTTGGTATCAACTCATTTTTGTTGCCCTTGTCCATTTCATTTGTACAGCTCCTCACCTCCAGCCCTTCCTGAACCTTCCATTTATGTCAGGGAAACCTACCAACCCACTCATTATTTTTCAATTAGAGTCAGCCCTCATCTGGTTAGAAAGTTGACCGGAGACAGGATGGAGAGCCCCCAATGGGAAACACGGTTTTGCGATAAACTCTTTTTCTCTTAATGTTAAATTTTAACTTTGCAGTATTTCCTCAGCTGTCAGCCCAATGACAAATCTTCTACCTCCTTTCACGAAGGGGTACCACTTCCTTCTAAAGCCTGAAGTATGACTTTAAAAAAATACAGTCAATTAGGTTTCTCCAATATAACATCAAGTTTGAATGGTTCCTAGCAGGAAGGGAATCTCAATATCTCTCTCTCTCTCTCTCTCTGGTAGAATTGGGGAGTAAGATTGGAAAAGCCATAGTACACTTCAGTTCCCTCTTGAAAATATAATGCTAACCTCTAGGATTTTCTGTTTGAGGCTTGAATTAGTTTATTAATTTGTAATCTTATAAATGGTTGTGTCAACCAAAACCATGACTTCCTCTTCAACTATAGAATCGTGTGTGTGTGTGTGTGTGTGTGATTTTAATATTCTAATTCCTTTTCTCCTGGAAAAAAAGCATTACTTTATTGTTTGTTTAGCATTCAACAGCTCACTTGATGGACAGATTGATATAACTTTTTTTTTTCTTCTTTCAAGGAACATGCCTTAGCTTGGGTTTAGAGAGAAAGTTAAAGCAAAAAATAAGCTGGCAACAACCAGACTCCAGGTGAACCAATATGGGATACTACCACAGTGTAGAAGACAGACTCCAGTGAACAACTGCAGAGAGAAAGTCAGAGGGTGAGGCTTTGTGCAGAGTGTGGGTAGTGAACTTGACCTCCCAACTGGATAAACTTTGAATGGATAGAAAACATTGGGAAGGTGGGATGAAAGAGAAGAGAATCTGCCAGTGGAGCAAAAGTAGAACTAACTTTCTTTCTTTCTTTCTTTCTTTCTTTCTTTCTTTCTTTCTTTCTTTCTTTCTTTCTTCCTTCCTTCCTTCCTTCCTTCCTTCCTTCCTTCCTTCCTTCCTTCCTTCCTCCCTCCCTCCCTCCCTCCCTCCCTCCCTCCCTCTCTCTCTCTCTCTCTCTCTCTCTCTCTCTCTCTCTCTTTCTGGGAAAGTTATGAAGACTGTACTATTGAGAGCGTTGTGGGGAAACAGTGTCAGGCTTTACAGAATCCCAAAACTAAGTGCTAATTCTGCCCTCTTTCTTCTTCTTTTGCAGAGTGCTGGGCATCCCATGTACAAGCTAGAGAAGGGCTCTATCACTAAGCTCTATCACTGAGCTCTATCAATCACTGAGCTCTATCACTGAGTTCTATCACTAAGCTGTAGCCTCAGCCCAGGATACATTTCCTAATTTCAGATTCACTAGCCGCATGTGTCTATCCAACATTGTAAGTTTAAATTAAGTTCCTCCATCGTAGCAGCCACCTTTCAAGGGATTAGTGGCTCTAGTTCTTGCTGTGGGAATGTCAGTAATGTAGACAGTTTTCTTATCGCAGCAAGACCTCCTGACAGCACACTGCCCAGTTTCAATAGTGTTAGGTTTGGATATGGAGAACTGTCAAGTTGGAGAGCTGGCATAATAATAAAAACCATAGTTGAATTTTAATGCTGTCAGTAAAGATCAACTTTGCTGTCCTCACCCTCTTCCTCCTCTGCTTTCTTTCTCCCCTTCCTCTCCATTCTTCCCTCTTTTCCTTATCTTTCTACTTTTAATTGCTATTTTGTTGTTCAAGGACCAAACACAGTTTGCCAGCAAATTGTATTTTGTATGTGTTTTTAAGATTGTCATGCTTCATTTATGTTCATAAGTCACATACCAGTTTCATAGTCAAGGAACTAGAGTATGGTGGGAAACACTTTTTCATTAAAGTAGATTTTAAGGAGAATTCAGCTTAGTTTATCATGACAGCCGGGGCATGGAAAATAATTTGAGTCTAGAAAGTACAAAAGGAATGATGGTATAAAGTGATCCTGTTGGGATGTGAGAGAGATCTGAATCAAATGATGTTGTAAGTCATTAGGATAGGGGCTGAAGAGATGACGCAGAGCTTAATGTTCTGAGATAAACAGAGATGATTCATGCAGAGGACCCAAGTTCATGTCCCAGCACTATTGCCAAGTGCCGCAAAACTGCCTGTAGCTCCAGTTCCACAGGAGTCTGCGCTCCTGACCCTCAGGACACCTGCACTCATGCGCACAAACACACACTCATACACACACACACACACATTTATATAATTAAATCTTTAAAATTTAAAGATATTTTGATACTTGTTTGAATGGAGGTGTAATTCTTGACCATTTCAAGTTGTTTTAAAGTATTAGAATTTACTTTTCGATACCATAGCGACAGTGTGCATGACTCAGTAGCTCCTGCTCAGTAGCAGCCAGTCCCTTGCTTGTGTTTTCTATGTGTGAAAGAGTGTTAGAATCTCCCCGGGAAAAACATCAATAGAGAAGCAGTGTGTTGCTATATTAGGAATCGCTTCACTGCTGTGATAAATATTTTATTAGTTAATATTGCATTTTAATAATTTGTAATCAGTAATAAACGTTTATGTAGCATGTATTTATTTTTAAATTTTTGTTTCTAATAATAGTCACTCCTACCAAGTTGTAAACACTTTGATAAAAATGTGCAGAGATATTAAAAATACCACATACTGGGCTTCTCAAAATAAGTTTCTATTACTATCTTAAAAATTCATGAAAATTTAAGAGAGTCCTGGTCCCTGAAACATTCAATGTAGCTACTCCTTGTGTCCCATGGGATTGTAGGAACGTCTTGTTTATCCTGTAACAACTACATCTGCTCTACTTTAAATGATGTTTTTGTTGCCATTAGTGAGAAGTTATATGGCCCCACTGAACAGCCTTCATGATAAAAGTGTTTGCTTACGTGGCACAGGGACACTCTTCACACAAAAATCAAGTCTCAGGCAAAGGCTCCAGGCTTGGAAAACCAGATCAGTGTCTGAGATGAAATGGCTGAATATTATACTTTTTTATTGATCTCATGTCTAAGAGCTGGGGTAAAATTAACAGATGAGGAATATAATTCAAATATGACTTTAGTTTAGCATCTCATAATTACTAAGGTTTCTGGTTACTTTTCCAACTGTCCTAATAGAAGACTGTGCCCCTATGATTTGTAATAAGAAAGTTATCTTCTAAGCCAGTGCTTCTCAACCTGTGGCTCACAACTCCTTTCACATGAGTTGCCTAAAATCCCCAGGAACACAGATAGTTACATTACTATTCATAATAGTGGCAAAATTCCAGTTCTGAAGTAGCAATGAAAATAATTTTACGGTTGGAGGGTCAACACAACATGACGAACTATGTTAAAGGGTCTCAGCATTAGGAAGGTTGAGAGCTGCTGCCCGACACACTGATGGTCTTAGCCATCCTAACCTGTTGTCCTGTGTGTGGAGAGTCTGTGGTGCTCACAGTTAGCTGAGCAAGAGAGTCGACACCATGGCTAGAGGAAGGCTTTGGGGGTTGGGGTGATGAGTTTGGAGAGGATGACATACCTGTTGTCAGTAAATTAATATTTCTCACAGTCACCTTGAGATTGCATGGATGTCTTCTAAATTGATTTCATGCCTTTTGGTATTATATAGTTCTTGTAGCATCCTTAACACTGTATAGTGAGTCTACTGAGTGCTAGTAGACTGGATCAATTAGTCCAGACTTGGGGTTTGTATCTCAACAGGTCATACAGATAACTCTAGTGATCAATGGGGTGAAAGTTATACTATAAATCAAACAGTGGCATCTCAAATTCATTATATGAGTCTTAAAAGATTTTGCGCAGTAGATATATTTCAGGACCTTCCAGAAATTTGTTGTTGTTGTTGTTGTTTTTTTAATTGAGAGTGGGATGACCACTAGATTCAGGGTGTTGCTTTTAACGGATTATTTTACCCCATCATCTAATTATAAAGCTCAAACATCAGCTCAGTCCGATTCTTGATGTGAACAGTGCTTTCAGTACCCCTCGCTCTGACAGTTTCTTATGCAGAGGCAGAAATGGCACATATACGACCCCCTCTGTACCACAGCAGATGGCTGCTGACTATGTCATGGGATATTTCTTTCAGTACTTTTGCTTTTTTAATAGTAGTCTTAGCCCATCAAAGGTCCTCACCAGCCAAGCAGGGTTCATGATATTTTCCTTTTTTCCTTAGATAACTTTGATCATAAGTGGGTTTTCAGGTAACCTGTCTGGCAGGGGTGGTGGTGATGCTAGTGGCAAACCTTGCCTCTTCCTTCTCTGTAAACAAGGTGGGACTACTGAGCCCCTCGGGAGAGGTCAAGAGATGGTTCCCTGGGGGGTAACCCCCTCCCAGTCCCCCCCCCCCCACACAGAAACAATGTATAGCATCCAGTATCATGTATCTGATGATAACAGAAGTACAGATCACTTTGAAGAGAGAGAAGCTAGAATGATACAGTTGCCTATTTAGACACAGTTATCATTTAAATAAGCAGGTGTTGCTGGTTACAGAGTAACTTTTCAGAACAAAAGGGCTTTGTCCTTGTGGCCTTTAGAAAAGTTTGCCATTTGTAAATCCTGTTCTGCTGAGGCCAGTTTTTATTGAGGGCTGATTTGTTAGAATGGTGGACCATCTGGCACTTCAAAACTTCTGAGACTTTCAGGGAGGGGGAAAAAAAAAAGACTGTGTGCTGTGTTATTAACTGTCAAGTAAAATGATGCGGCCATCGTGGTATGGAGAGCGACCTAAAAAGATGAACATGGTTTACTTGGGAGTGTTCTAGTGGACTTCATTTTGTGTGAAAAAAAGTATTACATGATAAGGTAAAAAAATGTTTTTCAATTTAAATCAAAGAGATTTAAGATAAATTTCATCTCTCCATGTCCATTTCTACATTTTTCTCTGAGTGATAGCCATTATTTCTATCATATAGATTGTTCTAGGTTTTCCATAGATTATTACTAAATAAAGCTTTATCATCCCCCTTCCCTTTGAAGATACACATATGGCTTATTTCTCTCTGTGCACTATTTATTTGCCAGCCTATCCACTTTTCTGTGTTCCTTACTGTGTGAATCTGCTGTCATTTCTTTACCCGTTTCCTGTCCAAATGGAGCTTATTGAGCATTGTTAAGCGCGTTTGTGAATTCCTATGGATAGAATTTCTGTGTCAAAGGTCATAAGCATTTAAAATTATCCTCTGTCCCCAGACTGGGCAGATTCTAGTAATCTTCAGGAAATGGAGTGGTTTAGCCTAGTTCTGCCAGGCATAGGAGTTCAGCACTCTCTAAAGAGCCCACAATTTTCTGTGTCATGGTCTGGGTTGACGGTGTTTGGTAGAAGAGTGTGGAGAAGAAACAAAGAACCAGTGTAGTGCTCAATGCGCAGAACACCCATAGAAAGGAGTCAGGCAAAGGCACAACATGTCAATCAGAGGGTGGGTGCGGTAGAGAGAGATAAACAAAGAAAATTACTGTCTCTGTCTTTAGGAGCCACCGTATTTGTGATTCCTGTGGAAAGTGTATAGGCTTTGATTTCTTTAACCTGGGCATTCCCACAAAGCTGCCAAAGTGGTATTAAGGCTTTAGACAACCTTCCAGAGCCCTCTTCTTAAAGCTCCATGTCACGTGACCACATCTGCCCTATGCGCTTACACTGAGGCTTGGCTGTTAAGAGCATTTTACCCTTGTCTGATGCTACATTGTTTTCGGGAAGGATATATTTTGGAGACAGTAACTTGTCTCAGTATTATTTTCTGAATAACCTACTAAAGTGCTCTCTGAATCCTTAACTATTTAGAGGGCCGTGGAAAGCTGACCCCTGCACCTGGCTGGCTAATTCAGAAGTGGATCAGCTGGCGGGCCTGCCCCTGAACCCCTTCCCCACCCATCCACTCTCCCAGGGAAGAAAAAAAGGTCTTTGTGCTTTTACCATAACTGTTAAAACCTTCTGGCCATGAACTATGGAAACATCTAAAGTAGTAATTTTTTTTCTTATGAATGGTGTTTTTTTTTTTATTTCCCAACACCCACCCTTATCATTATCACAATAGATGTGGCATTTATTAAAGGTGAACATTATAAACTAAGACCTTGTGTACAGTCTTATGCCCCGGCTTCCTGGGATGAAAGGAGGTTTCACTCCTTTCATCAGGAGGCTCAGGCCTCCATCTCCTGGTTGAACTTTCTGCCCTTTGGGGCTGTATATTACCTTAAATAGCTTGCAGCTGACAGACTGCACTGCTGGCCCATGTGAACTGGAACGCTGTAATGGATGGGGTAGCGTCTCCTAATGGAACCACGGTGGTAGGCGACAATGAGAAGAAATCTCTCCTCAGGATTAGGGGCTTGGAGCGATTTTATTTTATTTTATATTTTATTTTATTTTAGTTCTGACCTCCAAGTTAACAGGTTATGAAGAGGAGAAATGAGGTGATTTGCTTCACAAGAAATAAACAAGAGTCTTTTCTTGAATCAGAATGGGTTTACAGCGGGCACAATGTTCTTGCCCATGCCTGAAGCTGTTCATTTTGTGAGGCGGCCAGCCGCCATTTATCTGTGATCACCTATTGACCCCCGTATGCTTTGCTTTACAGGCTCCTAAAATCTCTTTCTTTTCCCAGGATTCTTTGTATTGGCCACTAGCAGGAGAAATCTGTTAGGTTTTATGCAGAAAAAAACACTTTATTTTTACAGTTTTAAGAAATGTGAGCTTGGTATTTAGAGGGAAGGAACACTTAAGATCCACTGTAGGAGAAAATATCAGTTCCCCAAAGCTACTCTTTATGTTAACCCTAGATAATCTCTTGCTGCTTTTATAAAATTACAAGTAAGTTATCTTTTAGCAAGTTATACGCAACACAGTTTTTAAATGTAGAATATTACTTTGTCAGCCTGCTCTTTGGAAGTTCATGGGGAAAGCCATGCAGGCCTTTTCATTTTGACACTGGAATGTGGTTTTCATTAGGTAAGTTGGATTTGGATTTTACTGGTTGGATTTTCCTGTGCTTCTCCATGGTTCCGGGGCCTTCCTTGGCTTTCTCATGGAACTGTATGCTTGAATTTGAAACATGACTTACTTAGCTAAAGATTCTGGGTTGCTTAGGTTGATCTATCGAAGAGACCAGCAGCTTGGCATGCCTTCCCACTCCTGAGGATTAGTGAGCCTTTTATTTGCACACTGGTTTAAACGGAGAAAATGTCAACTACTTCAAATGCCACCATCCAATTTGTTGTCTCTCTGGTGGCTTTTTAATTTTACTGGAGGCTTCTCTAGGACTTATAGGATTTACAGAAGATAATGTATCAAGAAAAGCTTGCTATACAAAACAGGGGGAGTACATATCACAAAGATGGTATTTCATGAACTGAATTTAAACTGAGGAAATGTCATTACCAATAGATAGAAGGCAGTTCACTACATTTAGATTTTAGAAGTCTTACTTTTAATGCCTCATTTCCAAGCTCTTAATTTACATGCTGGAGCTGCAGCTGAATGGCCGATCACTTCCCTAATGTAGATAAGGCCCTGAGTTTGATTGTCTAGAACAGATAAATGAATAAAAAAACATAACAATACAGATTTAGTGTGGTGACAGTATGTAATTAAAGTGAAGACTACAGAGATTGGGACTGGAGAGGTGGCCTGGCCCTTAAGTGTTCATACAGCTCTCCCAGGCCTTGGGGTTCAGTTCCCATCCTGGTCAGTTGGCTCGCAGCCTCTTGTAATTCCAGCCCCAGCAGCTCCAGTGTGTTTCTTCTCGCCTTTGCAGGTACCTACACTCTCATGCACATACCCATACATACATGTATAACTAAAAATAAAAATCTTAAAAACAAGAGTTTAAAGATGTCTTCTGAGGGGACTGGAGAGATGGCTCATTGGTGCTGACTGCTCTTCTGAAGGTCCTGAGTTCAAATCCCAACAACCACATGGTGGCTCACAACCACCCGTAATGAGACACCCTCTTCTAGAGTGTCTGAAGACAGCTACAGGGCACTTACATATAATAAATAAATAAATCTTAAAATGTTGGTCACCTTTGTTTACTGCACCATCATAACTAGGCTGACCCCCATCTTTGACAGTTTTGACAACGGTGAAGAAAATTCTATCTCAGTGCCCTCTCTTCTTTGTGGGCAGAGGGTGGCAATTCTGAGAATGGGCAGCAGCTAAGGTATGTTCTACTGCAAAGCTGCTGGCCCCTCCTTCTTTTTCCTTATCCTGTATATAATACGGACATTTACCACACTCAGAAGTGTGTCTTCTCTGGAGGAGATCTGCCCTAAAAAAGGATGCTGTTATTATGCCTTGACCTTTATTCTTATGAAAGGATACAGGACATCTCAGGCACTTCTAATAGCATTGTGCTCCTTAGCTTGGTGTAAAAACCCTTTAGTGGTAAGAGCCTTCTTGTGCTCTCCTATTGTCTGTTGCTTGGTAGAGTCTTTGCAGTTCACTCTTTAGATATGTGCGGCCTGTTTGCACATGTCAGCTCACAGTCCTGTAGCACTCTGGGTGGTAGCTGGAAGTTTGCCCAGCTGAGAGAGTTTGTTCTTTTTCTTCCTCTCTTTTATTTATTTATTTATTTATTTTCTGGGTGGTGGTGGTGGTGGTAGCTGTGGTGGTGGTTTCTTTTGTCTTGAATTTATGTAAAAAGTTTATTTGTGGCTGTTTAAAGATCTCAGCATGTGGCCTGAGCCCTTGCAGACTGTGTCACCTTGGCTAAAGCAATGGCTGAGAAAGAGTCCCCTGGATTTGTGAATGTCAGTATTCCAGTCTTGTCCAGTCTGTTTTGAGCCACATTGCAGACGGCTTTTCCTCTATATTTTCTGAATAATGGTTGGAGAAAGTTGAGAGTTTCTATTTATCCATCAAAATGTGGTGTGTTGGAAATCCTATATAGCCATTTTTTTGCCCCCCAGGGGAATATATAGATTTCTATAAATAAGTAATGAAAATATTTTAAAAGCTTGTTAAATTTTGTATAAATGGACATATGTAAAACACATGCTATGGAAATACTGATGTGAAAATAGGTTGGGAATGAGGTGGCAAGAGAACAGGCTTGTAGGTCAGACACCTGTAATAGTGATGGATTCCTGGTGGATTTGAACTCTTAAATGTGAAGATCTTTTTGCATAGGTCTAAATGGATGCTCACAACTTTGATACTCAGGTAATCGTGTAGAAAACTCTAATTTCGGCGTGCTCTTCCACCTTTGCTGTTGACCTGATGCAAAAAAGTAAATTCAGTTGCATTAAGAGCGTTTGTGATGTGTCCCCATTAAAACACCGTTTATGGTAAAATCCTCCCTGTGACTAGAGAAAGATGCTTCCTATGGACAGCCCTGCCGTTCTTACCTTTTATGGCTATGCTAAATAGCTATGTAAAACAAAACAAAACAAAACAAAACAAAACAAAACAAAACAAAACAAAACACCCTGTGAAATGGTAGGATGACTGATCAGTACAAAGGTGTAGTTTGTTCTGAACTTTCCCCTCCAAAGTCATCCCACCTGAAGTGGAAAATAAGTTCGGTGTCATTGGTTGTCAAAATTGGAATATTTTCTTTCGTTTTGTCCGTATCAAATTCTCCTTATGCAAACAGACCGGGCGACTTTTTTATAAGATCAAAGAACTTTAAGAACTATTTCCCTCATCATTTTGCCTGTGCAGCCCGTTTTATTTTCTTTGCACTAATAATGGAATTAATCAAGCCTGTTTCCTTTTGTGGCATGTGGTGTGTGGCGCACCCACTCCCTTTTCTTTTCCTGGGTGGGCTCCCAAGGGGACTATGGCTCCTGGGGTCTATTCAGGACCGAGACAATGTAAAGGATACTGTACTGAAGTTTGGGGCAGGGAGGCCTCCAGGAAGTGGGAGGAAGCTTCAGTCCTGCTGGGTGAGGGGTGGCGGAGAGGGAGGATGCTGATTAAAATAATAAACAGGGGCTGAGGAGAGAGTCCGGGTGCTGTCAGATCAGGTCTGGGAGTCGCGGGAGCTGCTGCAAGGCTCCCTCTGGGCGCTGTACACCCTGTCCTGAGGAGGGCATCCTGGGATTTGTTGCAAGACCTTTCCTTCCGGACCCGGAGCAAAGCAACTTTTAAAAGTTTTAACTCCGCGGCACTGACAGCATACCTTAGGCTGCGCTGAAGTGAGGGAGCAGAGTGAAACTAGCTTGGTGGTCACCATAGCAACTGTGCTTCTGCTGTCTGGGAGAATGGAAGCCGGTGGTCTCCTGTCTCCGGTTCTTTGGGGCGTCTTCAGCTAGGAGCACACTCCTGCTTACTGGAACTCTACATAAGTCCTGCTGTTTTAAAATTGGCTCTTGACTCAGACTTCTTTTTTTTCCTGTCTTTTCCTTTTTTCTTTTTGAAGGCAGCCTGAATGGAGGAAGTTGGTAATGCTTGGCTTTTTTTTCCCTCCCTTCTCTCTTGCAAGTTTCCAGGCTATAGCTTTTTTCCCCCTTTCCTTTCTGCTGTGTGTAATTGAGACCAAACTCTAAGCCTGGGCTCTGAAGAGAACAGTGGTGGCCTGCAGGTCGTTAGGGAGGCGGGCAGAAAGAGATCCTGGGCTTCCCAGGGCAAAAAAGGAGACCATGCCAGCCTCGTGGAACACAGCTACAAGAAAACACAGAAGCAGGTCTCTGCCTGCCGAGCTCCGAAGTCCGTGAGGAAACGGACCCAAGGTGGGGTGGCTAAAATGTCCCAGCGCAAGCTGCTGATGCTCATGGGCCACCGCTCAAGAGCAAGGATTGAAAAGGATTTTACGAAGGAATTGAAAGTATAGCTAGTGAAGATACGGGTTTTAAAAGTTGGACGTTGTTGTCTGAAGGAAGTTTGCCAGGAAGATGTAGGCTTCAAGGGATCCCGGACGATGATTGGTCTGAACTTCAGCTTACGAGAATTGTTGACAAAATTTGAAAAGGTATGCAGAAAGAAAACTTCACGGATGCACTTCTGTTTTAGTTCTGTTTCTTCTGTTTGTGCTCTCCTCTTTCTTCTTCTTCTTCTTCTTCTTCTTCTTCTTCTTCTTCTTCTTCTTCTTCTTCTTCTTCTTCTTCTTCTTCTCCTCCTCCTCCTCCTCCTCCTCCTCCTCCATTGTTTACTGTAACTTCTAAAGCATTTTCATTTTGAATTTTAATGTAATAGCTTCTTTGAGATTGTGTTTTAAGGAACATAGTTCTTTCCCTTGGTCAGGAAGAGTTCTCATGCTTGTCAGCTTTAACTTTCCACATCAGAAGGAATGGCTTATATTCAAGTCAGCTGGTAACTTAATTGCAATTTATTTGGGGGGAGAAAACAAAACAACAGCCAAATTCAGCAACAAACACTGGGTTTGGGTGCCAAAGGCTGACTTCATCAAGCGTGTATTCTGTTTTCCATGCCCCTCAGGTCTGTTTATCTCTCAGGCTGCTGCGGCTGAGCCTGCCCTTGCAGCCCTGTCTGAGGATTCAGCTCTGAGCCCAGAAGCTGGCCCTTGGTAACGATGGCACATCTGCTGTCTGGCATTTCCTTCAGAATCTCTTGTTTTAAAAGTGGATAGGGTTTAAGGCTTGGATTACTAACTTTGCACTTGGCACCCTCTCTTCCCCCAAGGCTCTTGGCACACCCCAGGGTGGAGCATAGCCTGTAAAAAGGCTACCTCCTCACTTTTAGAATTAAACAAAGCAGAAACCTCCCCGAGCCAGTTAGTGGCTTCCTGAGTGCCAGTCTTGTTCCAGTTTCTGCTACTTAAAGGAGTGGGGAGAGAAAGAAAAGAAAGAGGCAGGGTCTTTTATCCATATAGACACAGATGAACTGTTTATCAACTGTTAAATGTGTTCTGGTTTTTCCCACCATTCCTGAAAGTACAAATATAAGCATCTTGAATCATTCAAAGAATAATAGACTTTTTCTTAGGAATTGCAACTGCCAGAGGAAAAGATGTAAAAAGTGTTACCCCTTAAAAAGGTGGTAGCCTTTTCCTGAACAATTGCAGCCATCCTGGCTTCCCAGTGATGGGAGCAGCCTATCAGAAGTATGTATAACAACAGCAAAAAGTTAGTCCCTCCTCATAGGGTGCTTCCTGTCTATCTTCACACCCCAACTTGAGTAGTGGGGAATGTGCTTGTAACATGGGGCCGACTCCGACCTGTTGCTTTCATAGCTGGTAAGGGTCTGAATTCTGGAGAGCCAGAGCCAGTTCACAGTTGGCTTGCTCACTTACAAAGGGCGTGAAAAAGAAAGAATATCACTCTTGTGGCAGCTGCGAACAGCAGGTGACAAACTTTATGGCCGTAAAGAGGTCTGTTAGCTTGTTTTCTGCAGATTTGTCTCATTCACATAAAAAGGTATAGAGCATATGTGACATGAATAATTCATGCTTGTCATCCTCACCCCCCTCCAATAATTATGGTGCAATTCTAATTGCTGCTATTTGTCTTCAGGCTTAGGTCAGATAGCTGAGGTGAACCTCTGGGCCACCTTGTGGGTAGAGTCAAATGTTCTGACATTGGTATGCTTTCTCCTTTAATTCCCAGTCCTTAGTGTCTGAACAGGACTTAATCTTGTTTTTACTTTAGGAGTTGACTTGACAGTAAAAGAAAGGCTTATATATGTAAAAGGCTTGATTTGAAATTTTTCTCTAAGGATAGATTTCCAAGAGACAACCCTGCTTCCATTGAATATGAACTTTATGTATGCTCATTCTTGTGGTGGGCATGTTTTAAAAGCCTGGATGAAGTTAACACTTATATGTGTTTCACTGGTAGGAAGCCATCACCCACCAGTGTGTATTTTTCCAACTCGCACCTTAAAAAAAATCCCTTTGTATATTCTAACAAAGCTGTCTCATATATTCAGTTTATGCTCCATTCAGTCATTGCCAGGAAAACCGGAATCCTGGAAAGGTTTCACTACTTCACACCTCTCAAATTCAGCTACCTCCCCTTCTCTAACCCAGAAAACAACTCTTCCCCTTCTGGGGACATTTGAACTATTGGTAATTGGAAAGCCACGTGGGGTGCTGACTGCCACTTGCAACAGTGCACTCAACTCCCTTTTCCCGTGGCATGCAGAAGCTACCATGTACATTTGTGGTCCTGCTTTCTTCCAAAGACTGTAGAAGCTGACCTGCTATGTGCAGTGGTAGACTCCCTTTATTCCATGGAATACAGAAGCTGACCTGCTATGTGCAGTAGTAGACTCCCTTTATTCCATGGAACACAGAAGCTGACCTGCTATGTGCAGTGGTAGACTCCCTTTATTTCATGGAATACAGAAGCTGACCTGCTATGTGCAGTGGTAGACTCCCTTTATTCCATGGAATACAGAAGCTGACCTGCTATGTGCAGTGGTAGACTCCCTTTATTTCATGGAATACAGAAGTTGACCTGCTATGTGCAGTGGTAGACTCCCTTTATTCCATGGAATACAGAAGCTGACCTGCTATGTGCAGTGGTAGACTCCCTTTATTCCATGGAATACAGAAGCTGACCTGCTATGTGCAGTGGTAGACTCCCTTTATTCCATGGAATACAGAAGCTGACCTTCTACGTGCAGTAGGGGACTCCCTTTACTTTCAGTCCTCTTAGTTTTTCTTCCTCCTCCTCCTCCCCCCCTCCTCCTCCTCCTCTTCCTCCTCCTTGCCTCAGACATGCCACTGTTTTCATAACAGCAGTTTTATTGTTCAATCCGATGGTAAGTTATCACAACCAAATGTCAATTTTGCTTTATTTTTAAAGCCATTTCTGGCTTGAAGAAAACTAAGAGCCAATCTTTGGACAGTAGATGCAGATTTGATATGTTTGGTAATTGAGGTCCGTGCTTGGCAGGTTACCCAGTGTTGACTGATACTGAGAGATTGACTTGTTAGATATCTAAGATCATTGGATGGGACGAAAGCAAACCTTCTGCCCGCCTTTAAGGCACCAGACTGTGGAGAAGATGAAGAGAAAGCCACATTATTTTAAGGAAACTAGTGAAAACTTTGCTCTTTTCACACATATTTGAACATCTAGCATATGAATGAATATCTACTCCTGGGCAGATTGCAACTGGGACTCGTGTCTCTTCAAACCACCATGTTATGAGTCCTTGGGGGACCAAGAGGCAGGAAGCTTTCAGAGATGCTCATCCAAGCTCAGGGAACCATTCCCTCCTAAGAGGAGGACCTTCTTACTAGAGGATAAGGACCTTACTGTGTGATGGATCTGCCAATAAGGAGGTTTGTCAGTATCCTTAAGCCACATGCAGCTATGCCCATGAACCTGAGAGTGACTTCTCAGCAAGCTCAAATTTGTAGACAAAGAGATGACTCACCAGGGAACCCCTGTCAAAGCCTCTGGCTTAGTTTCATGGTTCCACTCATTTTAATTCACCAGTGTTTTTCTTGAGCAAACTTTCATAACGAAAGCATAAGAGCGTTAGTGCTGTACTGTCTTACCAGAGCCTCTTGTATTGTGTACTGGTCTTGTGTCTGTTGCTTAGTCATACAGAGACTTGAGTAATGGGCAGCTCTAGCTCAGTGACATTTAAATGACTGTCGCTTTTATTAATTTTTTATAGCCCTGCTACTAGATGATTAATGGTAGTGGTCATCCCAAGGGGTTCTGTTTTTGTTTTTAATTGACAGATGATAATCATACATCTTTATGGGGTAACGTGACAATGTTGCTACATTTATATATTATGTCATGATTAACTCAGGCTCTTTAAGCCATCCATCATCTGAAGCATTTATCATTCCATTGCTCTTTAGATATACAAAATCTTCTATCACAGTTTGAAACATATGATAGAATATGGTCGGTTGTATTCTCCTTTGAGGGATCCTTACCGTGTATCTGGATGGCAGTATTCTCTTGGTGAGTCTTTAAAGAAAGAGACTCTTCATAGTGACAGTATAGTCACTGACTATGTAATGCATCTCTATGGCATTTACCCCCTTAAGCATGATTCTGATATTTTAAAAGCTATAAGAGAGGTGAGCCATGGTTCACAGGTGATGGTCTATCATGTTGGAGAAAATATGGCTGCCATGGTAGTTTTGTTCCCACTGGTGGTAATTAGGATGGTTTGCTCATAGATGTGCAGATACAACAGGAGAAAATTTGGATTGGAGAGAAGTGGGGCCAGGGTATAATGTTCAAGCCTGCCACCTGGCAACCACATCCTCCAGCTAGACCCTCTCTCCTACAGTCTTCATAACATTTGAAAAACAACTCCAATAAATTTTAAATACATAAGTCTATGGGGGACATTTCACATTGAAACTGTTATAACCTCTGAGCTATACCTCCAACCCTGATATATTTAATTTAAATGTGGATAGATCCTGGAAGAGACGGTAAATTCCTTCATTTACTGTTTAGGGAATATTTCTGAAGTACCGGTTATCAAGGTTGAATGTAGGGATGGAGACAACCACGTGGGGCCCACTCTTTCCTTCATTGGGCTATTCTAGTGGTAGGATATAGACCTTAAGCAAGAAGATTTTACATGATAAGTGTACAGTTTATCCTATTGTCTTAGTTGGTTTTTCTTTTTTTTTTTTTTTTTTGCTTGTTTTATGTGAAGAGACACATGCCATAACCAAGGCAAATCTTATAAAGGAAAACATTTCATTGGTGCTAGCTTATTGTTGGAGGTTTAGTCCATTATCATCATGCCCTGGGAAGCATGGTGTCATATAGGCAGACATGGTGCTGGAGAAGAAGCTGAGAATTCTACATCCTCAACTCACAGGCTGCAGACTTGAACATCTGAGAGCTCAAAGCTCACACCCTAGTGATGAACCTCTTCCAACCAAACCACAGCTACTCTAATAAGGCCACACCTCCTAATAGTGACACTCCTGATGTGCCTCTAGGAACCACTTTCTTTCAAAGCACCAGGCTTATTTTGTTCAGTTTCTTTTAGTTTAACTGAGTTTTGTTTTAATTCAGCTTACTTTTGAGATGGGGTATTCTAGAGTTGGTCATTGTGTTGATCAGTTTGTAATCAAGTTCTTGGTGATCCTCCTGCCTCAATCTCCCAAGTGCTGGGCAGTTGCAGGTATGAGCCTCACACTCAGCCAATAGCAAGTATATTAACAGTAGAAACTGTTTTCATAAAGTCTCCTCTGGAGAGATTGCATTATATCTGTGATTTCAAAACCTAGTTTAAGCTTAAGGAGGAAGTGAGGTTATGTTGGGGTTTTCGAGCTCCTGTGCAGCGTGGGTGGATTTGGGTGGAGGGAGAGACTCACTGGGATCTTCCTTGACAGAGCACAGCAGCAGCAACACTGATTGGGATTTGAAGAGAAGCTTACCCCAGGATTGTAGCTCTGAATGTTTGGTTAGTGTGAAGGACAACAGTCCATTGGTGTGAGGTCAGACTTAAGTCTGATCACAATTCTGGATAGAGGAGTTGAGTTAAAACATTATATTGGCCACTTGAAAGGTTAAGGAAATGTTCCTCGAAACTGGTGATGCAGGTAGTCTGTGCTTATGTAGTGTATGCTTTGAAAGGAAAGTCACAGTAGTGTGATTTAGTGTGGTTTACAACTATATGGTTGGTTTAGATGTTCAGAGTTAAAAGCTTGAAATAATTTTTTTTTTGTGGTAGAAGATAGTTCTGTTTACAGCAGTGTTTACATGTTGGCATTTAAAAAGCAGTTTATAGGTTATTGGAAACTGGCTTGTTGAGATCACCTTGAAATTGTAGTAAATGGTGATCTTAAACTTAGGAAATTGTAAATTAGTAAAGAGACTTGTCATAGTTTTTGTCTCTTTGATACAAGTGTAGACAGACGTTCCTGGGACTCTCAGTTGAGGAGTTTCCTCCATCAGATTGTCCTGTGAGCTTATCTGTGGGCTATCATCTTAATTGCTTATTGATGTAGGAGGGCACAGCCCACTGTGGGCAGCACCATCCTTATGCTGTATAAGAAAGTTAGCCAAGCAAACCAGGAGGAACAAGGCAGTAAGCAGCATTACTCAGTGGTCTCTGCTTCAGTTCCTACCTCCAGGATTCTGTCCTGACTGTCCTCGTGATAGACTGTGACCTAGGAGTTGTAACACGAAATAAATCCTTTCCTGCCCCACTTGGTTTTACTTAGTGTGGTATCAAAGCAACACAAAGCAAACCAAGACAAAAGTTTTTCTACTCCATTATCTCACGTGTATTTACATCACAAACAGTGGGAGGAGAACATTAATTGCTCTGATTTCTTAATTTGTAAAAGTAACTGTCAATACTATCAGCTTTACAGTCAAAGTGACATTCTAATGTTGATCAAAATAGGACTCAACAGCTTGACTAAACATTTCAAGACAAGTTTTTGGAAGGAAATACGGTATTTAGCACAATTAATAGGGTAACTGAAATCAATAAATAATTGAGTAACTTCTTACAAGTGTCAAATGGTGAAAACATACTTCTGTCTTGACATTTGATTATGTTAACTGTATATTTTTATTTGGAAAATATCTGGATTTTTTTCAAGTTATGAAACTCCTCTTTAAAATACAAAGCTCCTTGAGCATCTCTTTCAGTCCATCTTCCCTATCTCCTGGATCCAACATGGCTTTTTAAAGGCACACAGGATTTCTTTACGTCCCACGAGTTACTGTGTTCATTTAGCCTAAGTTTGGGACAGACTAATGAAATAATTGCTCATTTCCCCTCTCCACCTGCGGGACAGGGGTCAACACTCCTCCAGAGGAGACATTGCTATAGCCATATAGGGTTAGAGAAATAAGCCATGCAAAAAATAAAGTTGAGTCAATTAGTCTCAAAGAGAATGCATGCAGTCTAGCAGGGATTTAGCTGTTGAAGTTGGCTTGATGGCATTATGCCCTGTTAGAATGTTCATACAGTTCTGTTTGGGTAAAGCTAAAGAAACATTTTTACCTTCCAAGTTACATTAGTAAGTTAGTAAGACATAGGAAACAGAGTATATCAGGGCACAGTGGCCTATATCTGTAAACCTAACACTTAAAATAGTCCATGGGAGCATCAGGCTAGGATACATAGTGAAATACTCACTCAAAAACAAAAACATAAACAACAACACAAACAAATTGTGTGTGTGTGTGTGTATTTGTATTTCTGTGATATCTTTATTTATATCCTCATTAAAAGAATGCCCAGATGAGGCAGATCTGCTATTAAGATATCAAATACAAAGTAAGTACAATACAGAATTAATGTATTCCTTTCTTTGTGCCATTTATTGGACCTACATAGTGAGAGCTATTCACAGAAACACTACTGCTAATCAGCAAATCTTACTTAGCTCTGGAAGCCTTGTTCTGGAGAGCTGTGATGGGGTTTGCATCTCATGCTCCTGATGGGGTTTCAGTAAGAGGAAAGTAGTGGCCTTCTTTTTCCAGCCCTTCTTCTTTCTTAACCCTCCCCATTGTGCTTACACCCCTACATGCATCCTTAGGACATTTACCAGCCTTGTTTTCAAGGTATTAGTTCAACCACTTGCTCCAGTGTGCACATGACTGGTTTATGTTAAGAGCTTGGAAGAGAATTGCTTTGTGCTTCTAGATGGATTACAGTCCCTTGCTAATTATCAGTAACTGTTTAGTGCTATTTAACCTTCTGCAGGGCTTGCTGGGTGACAGAGGTAAGCATTAATAGAACTACATCTTCCTGGATGGCCAACAAGAGGAACGCTTCCTTTATGGAACTTTGATTTATTTTAGCATTTAGTGCTGCTTGAGGGTCTTGCCCTCAAAGCCTTCCGTGCTGGCATCTTGATTTTAAAAGCTTCGCATCATTGCACAGCTATCTACCAAGGAGCATGATTCATTAACTTCATTTAATTCTGAGTTTCCAGTGAGAGCGTCGAAAGGACTTTACAGCACCGGCTTCTAAATGATTTCACGTTTTTCATATCCAAAACTTTTAAGTGAGGAAATTGAACTTAAACATTTACCCCATTGCTGTTCAATCCATCACCTGCTTCCTTTGTCACTACTGTGGCTTACTTGTCAACCAGTCAAGATGTATGAGTATTTGTTTATGACATTGGTCTTTTATGTTAGGCTTATTTTGTATAACAGAAGCTGTGAAGGATGCAGAAAAAACGTAATACGATTTTCTGGGTTTTTTGTTTGTTTTCTTTTTATTTTTTTGTTTGTGTGTTTGTTTTCATTTCTGGGTGATTTTGGAAGAATATGTCACCAAAAGGCAAATAAAACCAAATAATGTGCGGTGATCTCTTTTTCTTTGTTCATGTTCTGATTGTTGGCGTTTCTTCCTAACTGTTGATGTTGCTCTCGTATGGAAGGGTTTCTCACATCTTGCAGGCTTTATTCCAACTGGGACATCACTGCAGTTCTCTCTCAGTGCCTTCAGGGCCAAACATCTTTACTGTCTTTGCTGAATTGGGAAATACATCACCTGCCATGATTGTGAGGAAGAATTTGCTTCACACCTGCAGCATCCAAACTTATGAAGTTAGGCAGTGCTCTTGTGGACCATAACATTTCTATATCCTATTGTACACCTGTCTTTCTGGTCTCGTGGATCTGAAGGGTAGCAGGAACCAGGTCTAATGTGAGGACGTTGAGGCTTGAGGCTGTGTTGTGAATTTTTGGTGTGGCCCATTGGTTCTTAAGAATCTGTGCAGAGAATATAAGGTCAAGTTCCCTTGACAATGGAAAGCAAAGAGAGGCCTTGTTGATTCTATCATTAAGTCTCTTGAGAAATATGGCAATGATATAGATCAACAGCACTGCAAAAGTAGTCTTCTAAGTTTCATATACAAATCTATACATATGTAGGTTATACTCAATGATGCTTCAGATTTTGATTCAAGTAGCTATATTTTGTGGTTATACCTGCACCCTTTAAAGCTGGGGTCTCAAAAAGGAAACTCAGGCTGTATCCTGTTCTTAGAATAGATACTATAACATGTTCTTAGGTTAGATACTATAACAAGTTCTTAGGATAGATACTGTAACATGTTCTTAGGATAGATACTGTAACAAGTTCTTAGGATAGATACTGTAACATGTTCTTAGGATAGATAATGTAACAAGTTTGTTCTTCCTTACATTCTGCAAGTAATTTTAGTGTTAACTTTCACATACCTATTTAATAGAAGAAAAATTATTTTTCCCTTATTATTTCTTAGTGAAGGTAAACATATATGAATATTCTTCAAAGGTTTTAGAATAAGTTGTATGAGATTAAAATGACAGGCAGAGGGAGAGTAAGTTTGTCAAAATGCAAAACATCACAGATTACATGCTATCTTGCTTTGGCCAGGTATAAAGGGTAGGAAGAAATAATCTCACTGAATGTCAAGTAGAACTTAGTGACTTATAATAGTAATAAACATTTAAAAAATGCCCACTCCCTCTAAAATACTAACATCAAACAGGATGGTGCATAAATGTAGATTGTTATAAATTCTGCTTTTAGGATACTGGGAATCGATGTATTAGAGATTTAAAGACTGTTATTTTCAATGATGGAACTGTGGGAATACTTGGTTTTGTTTTACATTACTGATGGTAAAATAAAGTCTTTTGATTAAAAACAGTTCTTCTGCACATCCAAAAGTAACTGTTCATGTAAAGATCCCGCAGCGTGCCCCAAGTGACCTTTAGCATTTCCATCATCTCTTTGCTTTTCTATTTAGGACATCCAGGCAGAAATTGATGCCCACAATGACATATTTAAAAGCATCGATGGAAACCGGCAGAAGATGGTGAAAGCTCTGGGGAATTCTGAGGAGGCCACAATGCTTCAGCATCGACTGGATGACATGAACCAAAGATGGAATGATTTGAAGGCAAAATCTGCTAGCATCAGGTCAGACCACTCGAGATTTAAAAAAAAAAAAAAATGTGTGTGTGTGTGTGTGTGTGTGTGTGTGTGTGTGTGTGGGCACGCTTGCGAGTGCTTATGTAGATTTGGGTCTATCAGAAAGAGAAAGGATTAGTACAACTCTATCAGAATTTGTTTAAGATTGAAATCCAAAGTCTGTTTTCTTTCCAGTTGGTACTGAAGATATACTTAACAATAGAGGACTTAACTGTGGATCAGGTCTTGGGTTCAATCCTCAGCACTACCAAGAGAATAAATATGTAGTTAGAAGTTTTTGCCTTGTTTATATACCCAGTGCACTCTACTATTTGTTCCAGGATATTCATAGTCATGTTTTAAACCATACAACAATATGGATAATAATATCACTGACACTTGCTAATTGATAATGTTTATCATTATATTGTATATTTTATTCTGTGTTAGGATCATTAGAGCTCTATTGGTTGGTCTATCTATCTATCTATCTACCTACCTACCTACCTACCTACCTACCATCCATCTATTAATTTATTTGAGACAAAGTAGTAGTACTGGGTGACTTAGAAATCACTACATGACCAGACTGACTTTAAACTCAGAGTTATCTACTCACCTTTGCCACTCAAGTGCAGGAAATAAAGACATTCATTTTTCACAGAGCAGGCGTGCTATAGCCCAGGCTGACCTTGAGTTTATTGTGTAGGCAAGGTTGGTCTTTAATGCTTTGTTAGAAACAAAAACAAAAACAAAACCCTTCATTTAACTTATGTACATGTATATAACCTTTGTAAATGTATGTACACCATGTGTGTAGCAGCCCATGGAGGTGGAAGAGGACATCGAATCCCCTAGAACTGGAGTTATGAACAGCTGGGAGCTGCCATGTAGATATTGGGAACCAGCCTGGCTCCTCTGCAAGAGCACTAGGTGCTCCTAACTTGTGAACTATCTCTCTCAGGCCTTGGCCTTTGACTTTTCTTCATCCTTCATCCAGAGTGTGCTGACATTACATACAAGTCCCATCCTGCCCATTTAGAACTATTACTTTACTTAGTAGTCTTGCACTGTGTACTAACTTATCCATCACTTTATGTACAGTAGTTGGTTTCACACAACTTCTTAATTTATACTGTCGAGATCTGATGGCTTCTCAGAACATGCCTCTGTTGTTAAGTGGCACATGACAGTTCTTGAAAAAATCCTGGTAAAGTAGAAGTTCAGGATTTCCATATGAGAAGTTTAATGAATATAAAGATTGAGATAATAAGATAATAGCCAGAATTTGAATGTAGATTTCTTTAAATCTTGGTATTGAATTTATTTTGCCCTATCAAGTGTCTATGTCCACTTTGAAAATGTATTTATTTATTGAGATTAATTGCCTCTTATAGACACTAAAATGTAGAAGTGATGATTCAGTTCTGTTTTGGATGAAAGTAAAATTCAGTTAAGTATGGACAATAGGATCAGGGCTCTGACAAGGAAACAGCATTGACGAATCACCCAGAGTAACAGACCGGTACCATTATTGGACTTCAAGCACATTTTAAGTTCATACTCAGTAGCTGATAGACAGTTTCTAATTGGCAGCAAGTTAAAGGGATACTTACAGAAGACCATAGTAGCAAGAGTGATAATTCCAAAGACGAATGTTGGCAAAAAGCCTTAGATTTGGTTGTATCACATGTTGAATACGGATAACCTTAAAACCAAATGGTACCGACTTTGATTTTTGCACTTTGCTATGTATTTTCTGAACTTGGACACATTACTGTATTACTCTGAACTTTGCCAAGGTGTACTATCTGTATCCAACAGACTTGATTGTCAGGAAGACCAAGTAGAATGATTTGATTGTTTCTCAGGCTCCGTAGACCCTGCTTAAAGTAGACTCTAGGCTATTACGCATACACGAGGTTGGGTGAGTGGATCGGACTCAGCAGGTATTGGGAATCCATACAGCGACTGCCAGAGAATGGAAATCATCCACTAATTTTTGTCCTGTATGATTTTCTTCTTAATAAAGAAAGGTACCATGTGCTCTACTGGGTCTCATAAATTAAAACTTACAACCCCTCTATTTCTTAGGAAGAGTGAGTTGTGGCATGCTGTGCACTCCTCTCTATAGCTCCAGTTGGAAATTATCTCTGCATCAGCCACCTCTCCTGTTCATTTGTGCTAGAGATGGAAGCCCAAGCTTTGCTTATGCTGTGTAGATACTATCTATGTTTATGTCCATATGGACTCACTTGTGTTTTCTATGATTAGATATGTGTAACTAAAGATGAAAGAACTTTTCATATTTTAATCTTCAAATATGTAAAAAAAATGAAATCACGTATCATTTATGAATTTGTATGAGATAGTGGTTTATTTTTCTCAGTAGTGGGCTCTTCACATAGGAAGTTCAGCTTAGAAAGAAGGGGAACAAAGCAGCTTTGGAGAGCATTGCGCTTTGCAGAGACACTATGTTCAAACACTGGTGTTGTCATGCAGCAGTCGGTGGGCAGGTTATTGACCCATGTGTGTGCTTCAGTTTCCTTGTGTGTGAAGCAAGAGTAATTTCCTTAGTGGGGCTTCCATGCATGTTTTAGTTAGCCCATATACAGTGTCTGCAAGAAGTGGGTCATGTTTATTACTGTTATCAGCCACTACTTGTGTGGTAAATTCCTCTCCTCCCCAGCCCCTCCCATATCTTAGTCATGAGTGCAGGAACTGTTCAAGGGACTCACCAGTAAGCAGTGCCCTCTTTCCTGGCTGGATTCTGAACAAATGTGAAAGAAAAGTGGGTTTAGCCGGCTTCCTCACAAAATCTAATGCCATGGGAATGACGGACAGAAGCCAGGTGAAAGGAGCTGGCTTAGAGCTTAGATTGCTAACTCAACCCTAGACTGATGCAGAATTCCCAGTAGTCACTACTCAAAGGTGGCTTCCCAAGTGAGACACCCTACATGCAAGGTCTATTTTACAGCAAAATTCTTCCCTGGGCCAGTCTCTATCTGGCTCCGCCTCCTTCGTTATACATGCAAATGATGTGGGTGGAGTTGCGTTCAGATCACTCCTCTGCCCTTTCCTCTCTGGCTTTAGGAGTCCAGCCTGGTTCTCACATTGCCTTCTGTTGGTATCTGATTCTCTGATGTCTTTAATATTTCTGCAGACTCTTCACCACTCTTCCCTGTAATTAATTGAAAATTGACTTTTCTCTTAATTGCCATACTTTACTTGAAATGTTCTTTAATAGAGGTTAATTTCCTCCATTTTCCTTGCCTAGAAGCCAGTGGGAATACTCTGAATATTAAGCCTCCTGTGGACACCAAACATCAGGATATCAGTCATAAACTGGCCGTGGAAGGCAGTTTGCCTGCAGAAGTAGCCCTGTCACATAGGGATAGGTGGCCAATTGGCAGCCTCTTGTGGCTTCTCCTGCCTTGATTCCCATCTCTTCACATCTTCCTTTTTTTTTTTTTTTTTTTGAAACAATGCATCTATATTTCTACCCCTTTATCATCTTTCTCCTAATCTATAGGGGCATATGGTTCCTTTCTCTTTGAAGTACACACACTACTTCCTTTTATCTTCCGCCCTCAGCTCTCAGCCTTGGTGGAAACATTCACACTGGTAACTTTTTTTTCCCCCTGACACAGAGTTTCTCTGTGTAGTCATGACTGTTCTGGAACTTGCTTTCTATACCAGGGTGGCCTTGAACTCAGAGATTTGCCTGTATCTGCCTCTTTAGAGCTGTGATTAAAGGTATATTACTATCACCCAGCAATAACATTTTTGTATTTTAATCTTCAAGTTTCTCTTTGCACTGTCTGTGAAAGTTCTCAGCTCATTTCTATTCTTAAGTCCCATAGACCTGCTCATCCTGGGCTTCCATCAATTTCATCTTCATCTTGGCCTCCTTGAGATCACCCAGTCCCCGGGGGACCATGGGCAGGGGGATCTCCAGAGGGATTCATGTGCATTCCATTGGACACGTGAATTCCTCAGAGATGGGCCTTGGTTAAACCAAATCAAACTTAGGCATTATTAATGAAACCCTCTCATATGAAAGTGATAGACCTTCTCCAGCTAGGGCCCCTTTCCTCCTTAGCTGGAGCCATCTGTGCACTATTCTATAACTGTGTTATTTACTTCATACAGTATATTCATAATGAAGCTACATTACTCTAGCCACCTGCAGTGTATTTAAAAATGTAGATCCTCTAACATTTGCTTTTTATTCATCAATTTAACATTTTTCACACAATTTTGATCATATTCCGTCCTCTCCCTCAGGTCCTCTCAGGCCATCCCAGCCTTGTTCCAGCCTTTTCCATGATGGATTGCTTCATTTCTGTCTTAGTTTGGTTTTCCAGTGCTGTAATAAAAGCAATTTGGGGAGGAAAGGCTTTATCTCCCTCACACTTCAACGTCACAGTCTTTCAGGGTAGGAACTGAAGCAGAGACTGCTGGGAGCCTTGCTCTCTGGCCTCTTCCGTGGCTTGTGCAGCTTTCCTATACAACTCTGGACCACAAGGGTGACCTCACCCACCGTGAGCTGGGCCTTTCTACATCAGTCATTAATCAAGACAGTACCCCACAGATTTGCCTACAGGCCAGTGTGATAGAGGCATGTTCTCAACTCCTTCTACCCAACTTGGAGCTCTTCATAACACATTCTAGTCAGAGCCATGCCCTTGTATTGTCCCCCAAACCCCAGTTGAGCTTTCTCTTCTACTTTTATTCACATTGATATATCCTGGTCACCACCTCCTCTCTATCCCCTACTATTAATTTTGGATTAATCGCCCCCTCCTTCCCTCCTTACTTCCTTCCCTTTCTGTGTATGTGTGTGTTCATGACCATGTGTCTCTTAAGATGCTTCTGCATGTAGATGCACAAACATGGAGAGATTAAAGATGTGTATTTTCCTCTATAGCTTTCCACCTTTAAAAACAATTTTTGTTTTTGTTGTTGTTGTTGTTAATTTTGAGGCAGGTTCTCTCATTGAACCTGGAGCCAGGAAGCCCCAGGGATTTTTCCTGTTTCCACATCTCCAGGGTTACAAGTGCCACGTTTTATGTGGATGCTGGGAATATGAACATAGAGGCTCATGCTTGTATCCCAAGCATTTTACCAACTGAACCATCTCCCCAGATGTGTGGTGCTTTAGGAAGAGGGGGTGGGAGGCAGAAGCTAAGGTTTCTTTGATATAATTTGATACTGCCTACTATTGCTATTATAATTCTGAATAATATTTTTCTATTTTATTCACTGTCATGTCTATCTTCAAAGGCCTTGTTTTCTCTTCAGTTTCCAAGCCTTTCTTTCTCTGGATGACGTAATCATTTTCTGAGGATGAGGCTATTTGATTGATAACAGCCTGCCCCTTCAAGTCCATAATATTTGTGGATTATGTATTTCAAATAGTGTTTAGTTCATATCACCACCATGGGGAAATGTTTCCTTTAATTTGTCTTTAGGAAGTGGATGTATGCTCTTTATTGTTTTGTTTTGATAATCTACTCTTAAATATTTATGGACATCACCTACTTTAACCATGCCGTGGTCATTGGAACAGCTACCTTAACTATTACTTTAAAGATTTTTGGATGCCCATGATTGAGCCCTTTAAATACTAAAATTCAGTGTGCTAAATAAGCTGTATCATCTTAAATACAATCCATAACATTACAATACATGCATGTATATATTATATAATGTTGCATGACATTATATATAATTATATATAACATTGATTTTATACACACACACACACACAAGCCAGTACACAATGGAGTATCAGGTCAGTATATAACAAATTAGCTGAAGACTTAAGATTTCACTTATAAAAGAGGCTCTTAGGAGTGCTGGCAGCACTTTCTGATCACTTTTAAAACTGATTGGAATTACACTAATAAATTCAAGACTGAATGCCATGGCTTACATTTTTAAATTAAATTTATTTAATGTAAGATTATGTTAATTAAATATCCACTTATCGGCTTAATGATGTTTAATATAGATCCATCCTAACACTGGGTTTCAAAGGCTGGGCAAGTTGTCAAATGTGACAGAAACAGAGTTTAAAGATAAAAATCTATCTTGCATTTCTTTTATAAGTCTTTTTAACATTTGGGTCATTGTTCTCCAAGCCCTTATGGGCAATGGTTATTCACCATCATCCTTGGTGTTGTCACATTTTACAGCACCATTCTTAACCTTAAGGGCTTGTTTTTGCTAACTACATTACAAAGCTAAAGTCTCCTTTTCCTAAATGTAACAAAACAAGATTCTATTCTCCTCTTAGAACATTCTCCAGCCGGGGCTCTCTGTGGTGGCAGGAAGGAGCCCTGTCAATCTGATCACACCATGCCCGGTTACAAGCTACAAGTGGCATTATGAACTCTTTTTTTTTTTTTTTTTGATTTTTAATATTTTTATTACATATTTTCCTCAATTACATTTCCAATGCTATCCCAAAAGTCCCCCATAGCACCCCCCACTTCCCTACCCACCCATTCCCATTCTTTTGGCCCTGACATTCCCCTATATTGGGGCATATAAAGTTTGCAAGTCCAATGGGCCTCTCTTTCCATTGATGGCCGAATAGGCCATCTTTCGATACATATGCAGCTATAGACAAGAGCTCCGGGGTTCTGGTTAGTACATCATGTTGTTCCAACAATAGGGTTGCAGATCCCTTTAGCTCCTTGGGTACTTTCTCTAGCTTCTCCATTGGGAGCCCTGTGATACATCCAATAGCTGACTGTGAACATCCATTCCTGTGTTTGCTAGGCCCCGGCATCGTCTCACAAGAGACAGCTATATTTGGGTCCTTTCAGCAAAATCTTGCTAGTGTATGCAATGGTGTCAGCGTTTAGAAGCTGATTATGGGACGGATCCCTGGATACAGCAGTCTCTAAATGGTCCATCCTTTCATCACAGCTACGAACTTTGTCTCTGTAACTCCTTCCCTGGGTGTTTTGTTCCCAATTCTAAGAAGGTGCACAGTGTCCACACTTTGGTCTTCATTCTTCTTGAGTTTCATGCGTTTAGCAAATTGTATCTTATATCTTGGGTATCCTAAGTTTTGGGCTAATATCCACTTATCAGTGAATACATATTGTGTGAGTTCTTTTGTGATTGTGTTACTTCACTCAAGATGATGCCCTCCAGGTCCATCCATTTGGCTAGGAATTTCATAAATTCATTCTTTTTAATAGCTGAGTAGTACTCCATTGTGTAAATGTACCATAATTTCTGTATCCATTCCTCTGTTGAGGGACATCTGGGTTCTTTCCAGCTTCTGGCTATTATAAATAGGGCTGCTATGAACATAGTGGAGCATGTGTCCTTTTTACCGGTTGGGACATCTTCTGGATATATGCCCAGGAGAGGTAGTGCTGGGTCCTCCGGTAGTACTATGTCCAATTTTCTGAGGAACCGCCAGACTGATTTCCAGAGTGGTTGTACAAGCTTGCAATGCCACCAACAATGGAGGAGTGTTCCTCTTTCTCCACATCCTCGCCAGCATCTGCTGTCACCTGAATTTTTGATCTTAGCCATTCTGACTGGTGTGAGGTGGAATCTCAGGGTAGTTTTGATTTGCATTTCCCTGATGATTAAGGATGTTGAACATTTTTTCAGGTGTTTCTCTGCCATTCGGTATTCCTCAGGTGAGAATTCTTTGTTCAGTTCTGAGCCCCATTTTTTAATGGGGTTATTTGACTTTCTGGAGTCCACCTTCTTGAGTTCTTTATATATATTGGATATTAGTCTCTTATCTGATTTAGGATAGGTGAAGATCCTTTCCCAATCTGTTGGTGGTTTTTTTGTCTTATTGATGGTGTCTTTTGCCTTGCAGAAGCTTTGTAGTTTCATGAGGTCCCACTTGTCAATTCTCGATCTTACAGCACAAGCCATTACTGTTCTATTCAGGAATTTTTCCCCTGTGCCCATATCTTTAAGGCTTTCCCCCACTTTCTCCTCTATAAGTTTCAGTGTCTCTGGTTTTATGTGAAGTTCCTTGATCCACTTAGACTTGACCTTAGTACAAGGAGATAGGAATGGATCGATTCGCATTCTTCTACATGTTAACAACCAGTTGTGCCAGCACCATTTGTTGAAAATGCTGTCTTTCTTCCACTGGATGTTTTTAGCTCCCTTGTCGAAGATCAAGTGACCGTAGGTGTGTGGGTTCATTTCTGGGTCTTCAATTCTATTCCATTGGTCTATTTGTCTGTCACTATACCAGTACCATGCAGTTTTTATCACAATTGCTCTGTAGCAGAGCTTTAGGTCCGGCATGGTGATTCCACCAGAGGTTCTTTTATCCTTGAGAAGAGTTTTTGCTATCCTAGGTTTTTTGTTATTCCAGATGAATTTGCAGATTGCACTTTCTAATTCGTTGAAGAATTGATTTGGAATTTTGATGGGGATTGCATTGAATCTGTAGATTGCTTTTGGCAAGATAGCCATTTTTACAATGTTGATCCTGCCAATCCATGAGCATGGGAGATCTTTCCATCTTCTGAGATCTTCTATAATTTCTTTCTTCAGAGACTTGAAGTTTTTATTATACAGATCTTTCACTTCCTTAGTTAGAGTCACGCCAAGATATTTTATATTATTTGTGACTATTGAGAAGGGTGTTGTTTCCCTAATTTCTTTCTCAGCCTGTTTATTCTTTGTGTAGAGAAAGGCCATTGATTTGTTTGAGTTAATTTTATATCCAGCTACTTCACCGAAGCTGTTTATCAGGCTTAGGAGTTCTCTGGTGGAATTTTTAGGGTCACTTATATATACTATCATATCATCTGCAAAAAGTGATATTTTGACTTCATCTTTTCCAATTTGTATCCCTTTGATCTCCTTTTGTTGTCGAATTGCTCTGGCTAGGACTTCCAGTACAATGTTGAATAGGTATGGATAAAGTGGACAGCCTTGTCTAGTCCCTGATTTTAGAGGGATTGCTTCAAGCTTCTCACCATTTACTTTGATGTTGGCTACTGGTTTGCTGTAGATTGCTTTTATCATGTTTAGGTATGGGCCTTGAATTCCTGATCTTTCCAAGACTTTTATCATGAATGGGTGTTGGATCTTGTCAAATGCTTTTTCCGCATCTAACGAGATGACCATGTGGTTTTTGTCTTTGAGTTTGTTTATATACTGGATTACGTTGATGGATTTCCGTATATTGAACCATCCCTGCATCCCTGGGATGAAACCTACTTGGTCAGGATGGATGATTGTTTTGATGTGTTCTTGGATTCGGTTAGCAAGAACTTTATTGAGGATTTTTGCATCAATATTCATAAGGGATATTGGTCTGAAGTTTTCTATCTTTGTTGGGTCTTTTTGTGGTTTAGGTATCAGAGTAATTGTGGCTTCATAGAATGAGTTGGGTAGAGTACCTTCTGTTTCTATTTTGTGGAATAGTTTGTGAAGAACTGGGATTAGATCTTCTTTGAAGGTCTGATAGAACTCTGCACTAAACCCATCTGGTCCTGGGCTTTTTTTAGTTGGGAGACTATTAATGACTGCTTCTATTTCTTTGGGGGATATAGGGCTGTTTAGATCATTGACCTGATCTTGATTCAACTTTGGTACCTGGTATCTGTCTAGGAACTTCTCCATTTCATCCAGGTTCTCCAGTTTTGTTGAGTATAGCCTTTGGTAGAAGGATCTGATGGTGTTTTGGATGTCTTCAGGATCTGTTGTTATGTCTCCTTTTTCATTTCTGATTTTGTTAATTAGGATGCTTTCCCTGTGCCCTCTAGTGAGTCTGGCTAAGGGTTTATCTATCTTGTTGATTTTCTCAAAGAACCAGCTCCTTGATTGGTTGATTCTTTGAATAGTTTTTCTTGTTTCCACTTGGTTGATTTCACCCCTGATTTTGATTATTTCCTGCCTTCTACTCCTCTTGGGTGAATTTGCTTCCTTTTGTTCTAGTGCTTTTAGGTGTGTTGTCAAGCTGCTAATGTGTGCTCTCTCTAGTTTCCTTTTGGAGGCACTCAGAGCTATGAGTTTTCCTCTTAGAAATGCTTTCATTGCGTCCCATAAGTTTGGGTATGTTGTGGCTTCATTTTCATTGAACTCTAAAAAGTCCTTAATTTCTTTCTTTATTCCTTCCTTGACCAAGGTGTCATTGAGAAGAGTGTTGTTCAGTTTCCACGTGAAGGTTGGCTTTCTATTATTTATTTTGTTATTGAAGATCAGCCTTAGTCCATGGTGATCTGGTCGGATGCATGGGACAATTTCAATATTTTGTATCTGTTGAGGCCTGTTTTGTGACCAATTATGTGGTCAATTTTGGAGAAGGTACCATGAGGTGCTGAGAAGAAGGTATATCCTTTTGTTTTAGGATAGAATGTTCTGTAGATATCTGCCAGATCCATTTGATTCATAATTTCTCTTAGTTTCTCTGTGTCCCTGTTTAGTTTCTGTTTCCATGATCTGTCCATTGGTGAAAGTGGTGTGTTGAAGTCTCCCACTATTATTGTATGAGGTGCAATGTGTGCTTTGAGATTTACTAAAGTTTCTTTAATGAATGTGGCTGCCTTTGTATTTGGAGCATAGATATTCAGGATTGATAGTTCCTCTTGGAGGATTTTACCTTTGATGAGTATGAAGTGTCCCTCCCTGTCTTTTTTAATGACTTTGGGTTGGAAGTCAATCTTATCAGATATTAGAATGGCTACTCCAGCTTGTTTCTTCATGCCATTTGCTTGGAAAATTGTTTTCCAGCCTTTCATTCTGAGGTAGTGTCTATCCTTTTCTCTGAGATGAGTTTCCTGTAAGCAGCAAAATGTTGGGTCTTGTTTGTGTAGCCAGTTTGTTAGTCTATGTCTTTTTATCGGGGAGTTGAGTCCATTGATATTAAGAGATATTAAGGAAAAGTAATTGTTGTTTCCTGTTATTTTTGTTGTTAAAGTTGGCATTTTGTTCTTGTGGCTGTCTTTTTTTAGGTTTGTTGAGGGATTACCTTCTTGTTGTTTCTAGGGCGTGGTTCCTGTCCTAGTATTGGTTTTTTTCTGTTATTATCCTTTGAAGGGCTGGATTCGTGGAGAGATAATGTGTGAATTTGGTTTTGTCGTGGAATACTTTGGTTTCTCCATCTATGTTAATTGAGAGTTTGGCTGGGTATAGTAGCCTGGGCTGTAATTTGTGTTCTTTTAGTGTCTGTATAACATCCGTCCAGGATCTTCTGGCTTTCATAGTCTCTGGTGAAAAATCTGGTGTAATTCTGATAGGCTTGCCTTTATATGTTACTTGGCCTTTTTCTCTTACTGCTTTTAGTATTCTATCTTTATTTAGAGCATTTGTTGTTCTGATTATAATGTGTCGGGAGGTATTTCTTTTCTGGTCCAGTCTATTTGGAGTTCTGTAGGCTTCTTGTATGTTCATGGGCATCTCTTTCTTTAGATTTGGGAAGTTTTCTTCTATAATTTTGTTGAAGATGTTTGCTGGTCCTTTGAGTTGAAAATCTTCATTCTCATCCACTCCTATTATCCGTAGGTTTGGTCTTCTCATTGTGTCCTGTATTTCTTGGATGTTTTGAGTTAGGATCTTTTTGCATTTTACATTTTCCTTGATTGTTGTGCCGATGTTCCCTATGGAATCTTCTGCACCTGAGATTCTCTCTTCCATCTCTTGTATTCTGTTGCTGATGCTGGTATCTATGGTTCCAGATTTCTTTCCT
Organism: Mus caroli; assembly: GCF_978045245.1. Taxonomy (NCBI): domain Eukaryota; kingdom Metazoa; phylum Chordata; class Mammalia; order Rodentia; family Muridae; genus Mus; species Mus caroli. The sequence goes on along the minus strand of NW_028227264.1, from coordinate 9,620,635 downwards.
AGGGTTTCTATCTCCAGTGTTGCCTCATTTTGGGTTTTCTTTATTGTGTCTACTTCCCTTTTTAGGTCTAGTATGGTTTTGTTCATTTCCATCATCTGTTTGGATGTGTTTTCCTGTTTTTCATTAAGGACTTCTACCTGTTTGATTAGGTTATCCTGTTTTTCTTTAAGGATTTGTAACTCTTTAGCAGTGTTCTCCTGCAATTCTTTAAGGGATTTTTGTGCTTCCTCTTTAATGTCTTCTACCTTTTTAGCAGTGTTCTCCTGTATTTCTTTAAGTGTGTTATTAAAGTCCTTCTTGAAGTCCTCTACCATCATCAGGAGATATGCTTTTAGATCCGTGTCTAGCTTTTCTGGTGTGTTGGGGTGCCCTGGACTGGGCGAAGTGGGGGTGCTGGGTTCTGATGATGGTGAGTGGTCTTGGTTTCTGTTAGTAAGATTATTACGTTTACCTTTCGCCATCTGGTAATCTCTGGGGTTAGTTGTTATTGTTGTCACTTTAAAGATTGGAGCAGAAGCTGTGTTCCACTCACCAGCAGTCTCAAAATCCTGCGGCGGGGGTCGTGGGTAGCTGGCGGGTGTCAGGCAACCCTGCGCTCCAGCAACCCTGGCGCTGATCCGGCCGGAAGTGGCCTGTGGCCCTACTCAGGCCGGTTTCTGCTTCCCTAACTAATGCAGTCTCAGGTCCCGCGTGCAATTGGATTGGAGCAGAAGCTGTGCTCCACTCACCAGAAGTCTTAATATCCTTTGGCGGGTGTTGTGGGTAGCTGGAGAGTGTCAGCCAACCCTGCACCCCAGCTGCCCTGGTGCTTTTCTGACCGGAAGAGGCTTGTGGCCCTATGTAGGCCGGATTTCTCTCTCCCCAACCAGAGCAGTCTCAGGTCCCGCGTGATTGGACTGGAGCAGAAGCTGAGTCCACTCACCAGCAGTCCCAAAATCCTGTGGCGGGGGTCGTGGGTAGCTGGCGGGTGTCAGGCAACCCTGCGCTCCAGCTACCCCGGCGCTGTTCCGGCCGGATGAGGCCTGTGGTCCTACTCAGGCCGGTTTCTGCTTCCCTAACTAATGCAGTCTCAGGTCCTGCGCGCAATTGGATTGGAGCAGAAGCTGTGTTCCACTCACCAGAAGTCTTAAGATCCTGTGGCGGGTGTTGTGGGTAGCTGGCGAGTGTCAGTGGACCCTGCGCCCCAGCTGCCCTGGTGCTTTTCTCCATTTTGAACTCTTAAATCATGGCTAGTGTGACTGAGGAGCTGAGTTTAAGTCCTAGTTATCTGAAGATGTGTGTTTCCATAGCTGCACATCACAGGTGTCCGCCATATCCGGTCATAGCTCTGGGGTGCTCTTTAGTGGCTGAATTTTAAGGACTGTCTGTTTTACTTGTTTGGCCTTCCATGCTCATTTTGGGAGCAGGAATAATCTCTTTTGAATGTTGTCACCTTACATGTACATTCTTAGTTTCATTTGTTGTTGGTTTTTTTCATTGTTACACGGTTTAAATCAAGTGAGCTTCACAATATCTGAAAAGAGATCACACTTGTACTTGAATGACAGATTTCATCTGTGTGGTTTTCTCTGCTCCGGGAGGTAGCATGTCTCTGTCTTTGTCTTCTCTTCACTGAGATCCTTACAAAGCTTAGGAGACTGAGTTTGCGAAAGTGTTTTGACTTGTGTCCCATTTAGTTGAGCAGTTTATAGTTTTCCTCCTTTTGCTGTTGCGAACCAAAGCTGTGGTTGCCTGAAGTCCACATCTTCCTAGTGCTGCCTGAGGCCTTTGGCTGCCTCAGTGTCCCGATCTTCAGCAGAGTGGCCATCAGCTTTCCCATCTTGGGAGTGTATTTGGTGAACTTGAAAATTTTCCAATTTGACCTTCAAATATTAACATTTTGCCTTTTGTTTTAGAAGTCCTGTTGGGGTGCTCCTAAGGGGTGCTCCTTGAACATTGGTTCATACTGATTATTGAGAACTGTTTTCCTTCCTGCCTCTCCCCCTCTCACTCCCCCTTACCCTCCCCCACCTTTTCTTCCCCATTTTCTTCCTTGGACAGGGTCTCATGTATCACAGACTGGCTTGGAAGCCGCTGTGGAGCCAAGAATGATCTTGAACTGTTGATTCTCCTGCCTCTACCTCCTGAATGCTGAGGTTACAGGAGGACACCACCTCACCTGGTTTATGAGATGCTGGGGACCAAACCAGGATATGTGCATGCTAAACAAACACTCTACCAACTGACCTCTGGCTCTGGTCCCCAAACGGGTATCTTTTAGCTTACACGATTTTCTTTGTTGATAATTATATTCTGGAGAGGAGTCAGATAACTTGTTTTATGACAGTTACTTTGAAAAATCACTTTGGTGATTCAAACCAGATATGAGTGTACATTTCACTCTGTAGTTCTTTTCTTACCATAGCCAATTGGTAAGGAAAGCTTTTAATAAATGTTTTTCTTGTAATAAGTCTATAATTTTTGAATAACTAGTCATGTAAAAACTTATAAAACTTAGAGCTTTATAAAATGATATTTCACCCAGAATTGGGACATCTATGTAAGGCAGAATCCATTATGGATACTATCTAAGGTTAATACTATAATCAATGAGAGGGTCTATTGCACTGCACATCTTACATATGCTAAGTATGAACTGATGTCTATAAGACACTGTGATAATTATTGAAAAACGTTTCTACAAATAATGAACTAGGTAAAGTAGTGTTTTACCTGAAAATGCCCTGAACATGTGGATGACCTGCTATCTGTAGTATTGGCACAGTTTGAGCTATAAAATGTCTATAGTCAATGGTGAGAGACCACAACTAAGCCAAGTACAAACATACAGTTTCGCCTTACAGAGTCTTCCAACCACTGACCAGGAAAAGACTTTCATCTTGAAAGATGAAAGAACTAAACTGAATCAGGAACACCAAAGGCTACTGCAGCAGCAGGCTGGGCCTATTTGGGCATATGGTAGTAATCTGCTAAGCACAGAGGTGCGATGTGGAGAGTAAGCAGCAGGTTTTCTAGGCAGAGATTCTGTCCGATGAGCTCAGTGTTTATAATGGGAAGGCAGAGGTATGGAGATGTACATGGAATCGATGCTTCCATTTTCATTTCAAAGCAGCTTTAGCATCTCTTATAAAAGTGTAGCCTTCAGTTGTGCAGATGGTCCTTCTGGGGCTGGATTCCTGAATATTTTAATGATCAATGATCAATCCCAGTATTTCTGTCTAGTCAATAGAGTCCATTGCACTAGGAAGACATTTGTGTGCTCTTCAGGAAGCATATAGGGCTTTATTATCAAGGGACATGATATGTAGCTTAGTTAGTGATTGATGATGAAATTACAGACACTGATGATGCCGCATCAGATCTGGGTAAGAGGTAGGATATGCACAGAAGTGGTTTACTCAGTAGATAGTCAGCACTTCTGGGTGGAATGGAGAGCTGTGATTTCTAGCTGTCTTTGCATTTAACAGTGGTTTGTAAGCAATTGTAACAGCCCTGTCAGGTGTACATCATGCAACAAGTATTTTGCATTATGGCTCATAACTGTACAGGGATTTTGGTTAATATGATTGGAATGATTTAGACATGCTCTATGGCAAGAAAGTTTATCCGGATGACTTGCCCGAAATTAATAAGAATCCAGAAAAGCTGGAGCTCATGTAGAAGCAGGATCTTGTCAGAACACAGCTTTATCATGTGAAGTCAATCCTGGCATCTGTGGAACAAATAGAAACAATAGTAAAAGAAAGAAAAGAAAATGAATGTGTTTGTGTGTGTCTTTTGTGTATATGTGTCCTCATGGGTTCATGCTCATGTGTGTATGTACATCGGAGGCCAGAAGTTGAAGTCATGTGTCTCCCTCTGTTTTTCTCTACTTCATTAATTAGTCAGGGTCTCCAGCTGAACTCAGAGCTTATGGATTTCAGCTAATGTAGCTAGATTTCTTTGCCTTTCTATTGTTGGGATTATATGTAGCCACCATGTCTGCCTTCCTTTTTTATTTGATTTTTTGCTTGGTGGTGTGGTTTGGTTTGAGTTGGTTTGGTTTGGTTTGGTTTGGTTGGTTTGGTTTGGTTTGGGTTAGTTTGGTTTGGTTTGGGTTGGGTTGGGTTAGTTTGGGTTGGTTTGGTTTGAGTTAGTTTGGGTTGGTTTGGTTTGGTTTGGGTTAGTTTGGGTTGGTTTGGTTTGGTTTGGGTTAGTTTGGGTTGGTTTGGGTTAGTTTGGTTTGGTTTGGTTTGGTTAGTTTGGTTGGTTGTGTTAGTTTGGTTGGTTTGGTTTGGTTTGGTTTTGATGTGGGTTCTGGGGATCTGAATCCAGTTTTCATGCTTGTCCAGCAAGCTCCCTATCTACTGATCTGTTTCCCAATTCTAAACTAAACTGAGATTTAAGCTATACAGTTTTTAGGTAGTTACAAAATTCTTTGAACATGTTTAAGACTTAAAAATCATGTTTTAATATTTTATAGCTAACCTTTTGGAATGAGGCATAGAATGTTCAAGTTTGAGTAGTTTGTTTTATTAGCCAGATGGCAACACATCTGTGAAGAGATGGGAAGATAATTAGCCTTTGCAGTAACTGTGTGAATGCCGGCGTGCAGTATTTTAAAGTGCACCCAGAGAACCGGCTTTTCCTTTCCGTCTAGAGTATTGTTTGGTAGACTCCAGTTATTGTTATGTAAGCTAGAGATGAACTAGATGAACTTTTAGCCAAAATTTATGATAATTGTTGAATGAGGATCGCTGGAAATAGCTCCTAAATGTGATCAGTGAGGCAAAGCTTGTGGTACCTCTAGCAAAACTGTTCACTTTGAGACAGACGCACGAGTGGAACAGAGGTGCACAGGACATTACCTCCGTGGTCTGAGACACAGCAGTGGCTGAGCCTGGTGGATAGCTTCCATGTCCTTGACAAAGAATCAGATTGATGGAAGTGAGGATCCTAATGCCAACATCATGGTGAAGGTTGTCTTAGAAGACATGGAGTCTGCTGAGGTCCCAAGGCCTGACACTATTACTGAGGCTATGGAGCGCTCACAAAAAGGGACCTGTCATGACTGCTCTCTGAAAGAGCCAACAAGCAGTTGAAAGAGTCAGATGCAGATATTTGCACCCAATCAATGGACAGAGGCAGCTGACCCCTGTTGTTGAGTTAGGGAAAGGCGATTCTGTAGGAGGACCAGCAGTCTCAATTAATCTGGACCCCTGAGATCTCTCAAACACTGGACCACCAAACAGACAGCATACACCAGCTGATAGGAGGCCCCCAACACACTTACAGTAGAGGACTGCTGGGTCAGTGTGCATTCAGAGATGATGCACCTAACCCTCAAGACACTGGAGGCCCCAGGGAGTTTAGAGGTCAGGTGGTGTGGGGACATCCACCTGGAGACAGGGGGTAGGGAGAAGGTATAGAATGTGAAAGAGTCAGAGGGTAGATGAGGGGACGAGATAAAATATGGAGTGTAAAAAATAAAAATAAATTAATTAATTAGAGAAAATAAAGACAAAGAGTCTGAATGTGTGCTCTATGTAGCTGAAGCTTCCAAGATAACTCTCTCTCTCTCTCTCTCTCTCTCTCTCTCTCTCTCTCACACACACACACACACACACACACACACACACCCCTGCTCACATACACGCTAAGGCTTTCCCTTTGGAAGATGTTGAGCAGTGAGGCTATGTGAATTTCCAATAGGCTCGACCCTCTGCACCTGGCTGATTGCAGACATGCAAGGCAGTCCATCTCACCAGCTCAGCACTGAGTTCACATTCATGCCCATCCTCCTGGGTATAGCAGTCCTGAGGGAAGTGCGATGCCTTGAATAAATGGAGTTTCTCTAAATAGTACATGTTTTTAAATCCAGCCCTTCTATGGGATCCAATCTAGATGGATGGGCCTTTTCCAGGGTCTTAGCAAAAACAAGGAAGAATTTGTCCTCTGCTTAATACTAAGATTCTCAAAGGATTCTAGTCAACTTAAAGCCAAGCAGTTCTTGGTTAGATAGTGACTTACTGATTTTTCAACAGTTTGGAAAAAATATTTCTAATGTCTTAATTCTAACAATTTACTTCAGTGTAAGAAAGATTGGGGGTTAATGATCCCCTCTCCTTAAATGATTAGTCTGGGGGCTGGAGAGATGGCTCAGTGGTTAAGAGCACTGAGTGCTCTTCCAGAGGTCCTGAGTTCAATTCCCAGGAACCATATGGTGGCTCACAACCATCTGCAATCAGATCTGATGCCCTCTTCTGATGTGTCTGAGGACAGCTAACAGTGTACTCTTATAAATAAAATAGAGAGCTGGGCGTGGTAGCGCACGCCTTTAATCTCAGCACTCGGGAGACAGAGGCAGGCGGATTTCGGGGTTCAAGGCCAGCCTGGTAGAGTGAGTTCCAGGACAGCCAGGGCTATACAGAGAAACCCTGTCTCGAAAAACCCTAAATAAATAAATAACATAGAAAAATAAATCTTTAAAAAAATAAGATTACTCTGTTCATTTAGAGAGAAAAATGAATAAATTTTAAATAAATACTTTTTAAACATAAAAGTTAGTAACTCGTGTCTGTGTGTCTTTTTTCTTCTGTGTGTGTGTGTGTGCGTCTGTGTGTGTATTTGCAACAAGCTCTCACTGTTTATCCCTTGCTCAACTACTTTGATCTGTCTCTGTAGATAAGGCTGTTTTTGAACTGAGATATCTCCCTGCCTCTGTCTCCTGAGTGCTGGGATTAAAGGTGTAAGACACCAACTAGACTCTAGATATTTCATATGCATTCCATTTCTTCTCCCTCTAACTATGTATTTTGATAAAAATGAGAAAATTATTTGAATTTTTGTATTTAATATTTGCATAGGGTATGTGAATGATCATAACCTGGTTTGTAACTGTAAGCATTACAGACATAGCCTGGATAATATAGCTGTTTTGAAATAACTGCTTCTCACAGAGTACTTTTTGTGTACCACAAGAAAAATTTCTCTTTCTCCTCCTCCTCCTCCTCCTCCTCCTCCTCCTCCTCCTCCTCCTCCTCCTCCACCTCCTCCACCTCCTCCACCTCCTCCACCTCCTCCTCCACCTCCTCCACCTCCTCCTCCACCTCCTCCACCTCCTCCACCTCCTCCTCCTCCTCCTCCTCCTGCTCGTTGTTTTGGATGTGTTGTTTGGTGATTGTGTGTATATGGTGACAAGGTCAAAGGAGTATGTATCACTTTTTAATTTGTTGCTAGCAACTGGCACTTCTTCATCACCTTCATTCTTATCTATCACCAGGGCCCATTTGGAGGCCAGTGCTGAGAAATGGAACAGGTTGCTGGCGTCACTGGAAGAGCTGATCAAATGGCTCAATATGAAAGATGAGGAGCTTAAGAAACAGATGCCTATTGGAGGGGACGTTCCTGCTTTACAGCTCCAGTATGACCACTGCAAGGTAAGTACAACATTTGTGTACTTTTTAAAAAATTAATTTCGATAAACAAACTGAATGAAGTTCTCAAAAAATGAAAATTTAAACTAATTACCACAGCGTTCCCCATTCTTTGGCATCTAGTTGTTGGTTGCTAAAGGATCGATATAAGGTTGAAATTATCTTAGGTAGCATGATAAGTCTGAGTCCAGACTAGGCTATTAAGCAAGACCCTACCTTTAAAATCCATGCACACATGCATCTATACATTCATACTTAGATAAAAATAAAAGATAACTTGTGAAGTTTTTTTCTAATATGCTGATATCCAAAGAAATCTACTAGAAAGCCTCCCAGTGCTAGGATTACAGGGGCGTGTCTGCTGTTATATCTAACTGTAACCTAATCAGGAGTATAGAAGTCATGGTGTCAGAAAGGGTTTTAATGTAGAATTGGGGTTCGTGGTATGCCTTTTCTTCCAACACTCAGGAGGCAGAAGCAGGTGGATCTATGTGAGTTTGAGGCCAGCAAAGGTGATATACTCAGACCCTGTCTCAAGTCAATGAATAAATACATGAATAAAATTCCAAAGTAGTTCTAAGGATATAGCTGTAAAATGTGAGCTTTTCCTATTGGCCCCAAGCTCCTCGAATGACGACTTTTGAGACTCAAAATATATCTGCAATCACCTTGGTCATATGCTTTGGTTTGTTCTCCATCTAACTTATATCCCGTTTATTCTAATCTAAGTTTTGCCATGTGACTGGCTACGTCTGCTCAGGTTTCATGCATCTGTCCTCTGTCCTCTCCCTGGGTGAACACTGCTCTCCCTGCCTTACTCTATCCCACAATTCTTAATCTTTTCTGCCTCTGGATGTCCCATCTTCTTTTCTACCCTTTCCTATAGGGCAGAATTTTTTTTTTTAATTGACAAACAATACATCCATACAATACACAAGATATTCTCTGTACATATAGCCCAGTGGTAGAGTACTTGCCTAGCTTGCTGGAGATTAAACTAAGACAAACAAAACCTGAAATTATCTTGTACCTTAAAATTAAAAGGAGAGAAAATCTATAGGGCAAATTTCAGTCCTGTATCAAATGAAGATCACAGTGTGAAACAAAAGATCATTTTATGGTCTTTTTATGTTTCATTTTCTTTCTCTAAGTTACATTTCCTTTTGCATGACATCCACCTCTACACACACTGTGTTTGCATTCTGACAATGAACAATGAATCCTGAAATGTCACCTGACATATCCCTCAGCCCTTAGATTTTTAAATATCTTCTCCTAGTCCAAGTTCCATTAATTTATTTATATCCTTTTATACTCTTTTCTCATATATTAAATATCATTTAGTTCTGTTGTATTTTTCCTACCCATGTGCAGTATGAATTCTCATTCTAAGTCTGTACATTTTAATGCAACATTGTGTCCTTGTTCCCAATTGAAAGATGAATGCAAATGCCTGTTCCTGAGGGAAGATACCATCTATTACATAAGATGTTCTAACCGATGTTGATAGTGTCTTGAGTTTTATTTTATTTTGACCCTTGTGCTTAGTGAATAAAATTACTATGTCAGTAGAAAGAGAACATGATAGACAGATAACCCTGAGATAGAAAGACACAGAGACTAAGAAAATACCCACTAGGTATGCCTTCAGGAGAGTCTCAGGGAGGCAATTACTTCATTTACTTTCCCAGGTGTTAACAAACCAAGATTTTCCATTGCACAGAGAGCTTGGGTCTGAAGTAGAGCAGTCCCTGCCACTGGGCTGCATAACTGAAAGCTTCTAGAACCTCCCTAAATATTACTACCAGCTAGTGCCCAAGTATCCACACATTATCCTGTAAATGTAACTTTTATTCTCCTGTAATTGATGTCTCAGAGGCTTACTAACCAAGGCCTAGTCCTGAAAGCTTTTAGCTTCTGTACAATCATATCTAGGCCTACAATGTTTTCTGCCTCTGAGACTTACACTCACCGTTTCTAGATCTTTCTGATCTCTGGCTGGCTGGTCTAATCTAGCTTCTCTCAGTTTCTTACTGAGTTGCTCTGCTTGGCCTCATACTAACTTTAGCCATATGTTCTAATTTTCTGGCTCCTTCCCATTCTCTGGCTGGTTCCTTCTTCAATCTGTCTCTGTAAAATTCTCCCAGTAAAACTGCTTCTTCCCTCCCTCTCTCTGCATTGCTCTCTTAAGTAGCTTCCCTTTCCTCTCTCTTTTCCTGAGAGTTGGGCATGTCCTGTGAAGTCTTTCTCTGATTCATCACTTTGTCTGCTACTCAATTAAACATCACTTTCAAACATGGGTGCTTCCTTCTGCAAACTAACTATACCTTTGTTTGGGATTAAAGGTGTGTACTACGGACTGAGCCACACCACAGCAAAACTGAGAAACAGTTTTGTTTTGTTTTTCAGTAAAGAACACAGTAATTCACAGTGTGGTTAAATATCCTGCAGTGTGTTCCTCTGGAAGATGGTGCACACTGAAGCCCTAATATCTGTCTGAAGTTACGTACCTTTCTTATGGAACCACCATCACTTGAAAAGTCTCTGGCAGTTGAACTACAGTAGAGTCAAGCAATTCCCTTAAACTTAGTCTCTTACAGGTGTGTTGCCAGGCAACATTTTTTTAAAAAAGTCCATTTTCTCCAATCTCACATTCTTCCTATGAAGAGAAATCTTTAGTGTACACCTGTAACCTCTAAGCAGTTGTTAGAAGCTCAAGGACATGCTCACTGCATAGAGGAAAATGGAGGAGTGCTGCTTAGCTTGATGAAATCTGAGCAGCTGTCTCCCCCACCCCCACCCCCACCCCCCTTCACTTTCACAGATACTCATCATATTCCTGTTGTGGGCCTGGTAGTTTCTAAGCACCTGGTACAGAGAGCAGACACAGCTCCTGTTCTGTGCAGGGGACAGCCTATGTCTGTGCAGTAAGAGAGTATTCAGAGAGAGTTATGGCAGGACTGTGACATGCTGATTCATGCAGTTTCCCCTGGTTGCTGTCTGTCTGTCCATCCCTGTTTGTTCACCCCTATCTTCCATCTTTGTTCTTGCTTACACTGCACATGGACTCAATTGAGGTCATGGACATGCTTATCTCCAAATTCCTCTCTAAAGAACTTAGAACTCTCTTTATTTATAGCATTACAGCACAGAACATGGAATGATTTTTTTTAAACAATGTTTTCACAGATATGCTTTTAGCATTGTGAAAAATGCATTGGTTTTTTTTTTTCCCTCCCTCTTTTAGTTTTTTTTTTTTTATTATAAAGTACAAGGTTGGGTTTTTGGTGGGGTGATTGTTTTTTATTATTGCTGGTTTTTATTATCTGCTTTAGATACTTAAATTTTCCTGATAAAGTTTAAAAAAGTCTTCGTAATTAAAAAAAAAATGTGATTTAATGATACATTTCCAAAGCATTTCTTTGATAATAGAATTACCAGTCTGTTCACCACCCACACCCCATGCATACTATTCATGGAATGCCTTATATGTTAAAGTTGGTGCCTTTGTCCAAAAAGCAGTATAAGCTGGCCTCTGTATCTCTCTGATATGTTTCAATAGTTCCTTTCCCCCAGAGATCTGTTCTTGTGGTTTCTTTGGATGGATCCAAAGGAAATCCTATCCATTTAAAATTTGGCTCTGAGATCGCCAGTTAGAAAGGTAATACAGGATCATGCTTTAAATCGCTCCCTGTGCAAACATCTTGCAACTATAGGAAAACCGCTAAAAAGTAGAAAACCACCCCTAGCATAACTCTGCTCCAAAACACGACAGCTACCTGTAGCCTACAAGAAGCAAAGTAGCTACTGAGGTTGATGCTCCTGAAGAGGTGAAAAAAGGCTTGCAGGAAGATGAGCCATACTGAAGACTTGGGGTGGCCTCTGTCCTCAGAGCTTGTCTCTCCTTGCTGGTGTGAGCCCTCTATGGATGGAAATTTTTCCACTTTCTAGTACAGATGCTAGATCATGCCTGTAGTTTGCTGGAAATGTGTTGTGTTGATACTAATTTTATTGGGCTTGTTGATGATCTGGCCTGCGACTGGATACAAGGTAGAATGCTCAGCTTGTCGAAGCTGGTGTTTACTCTTGTAATTGTTGAGACTCTGTGCATTTACTTTGTTTCTGTTGCTGTGATCAAAGGTGCTGTCAAAAAGTAACTTGGGAGAGGAAGGGTTTATGTGAGCTCGCAACTCCGGGTTACAGTGCATCATTTTAAAGAAGGGATGTCAAGTAACCAGGAACGGGAAGCAGTAAATCCTATCTAACCCACACTCAGGAGTAGAGAGAAATGCTTTAATGCAAGAATGCTTACTACTCCTCTCTACTATTAAGTGATTCAGAACCTAAGCCGAGGGAATGGTGTAGCCCACTGCATGCTGGATGTTCCCACACCAGTTAATGTAATCAATGAAATGTCCCATAGACAAGCCCATAAGGCTGACTGAGTGTAGACAATTCCTCATTGAAATGTTTCCCAAACTGATTCTAGACTGTGTCAAATTGGCAGTTAAAACTTAGCACCATGGTCTGTGTTGGTGGTTTTGATCACTTCTGTCTTAATTCTGTATAGGCTATACGAGCTCTTTCAGGGAACTACAATGCCATTAATACCTATTAACCATCCAACACAGCCCAACAGTGCTTTCCCCCACCTCCCCACTTCCTATGCAGTATTAATTTGTTGAATTATTCAAGAGTCACATTCCAGACTTTACAGATTGGGTAGATAACACAATCACGTTATTTTCTCATATATGTATATATTTAATTCCTTTAAATATTAAAATAAATAACTACCATATAACTTTAAGTGGCTTGAAAAATGAGTGAAGATGGCTGACGTTCCTCTCAATGACTTTAATTATTATTATTTTTTTGCCTCTTTGAGTCTTCGGATGATTTATATGCAACTTCATTATCAACATGTCATCCAGTCAGTTATTTCTTATAAAGCACCTACAGTGTGCATAGTGTTGATATGCAATGCCATGAATTAACTTCAGATACTCAAAAGTTGCCTACAGTTGCATATGCAGTTTTGAATATTCAATTTGCACTTTATTTTCACAGTAATGTAAATACTGAGTTATGCGTAGGCAATTATCAGAGCTCTAACACGCTTTTCCCAATAAAATGCATGTTGGTTTTATAAAAGCAAATCACCAAGAATGATTAAATTGCATGATTCAGGTATAATTTCCTGGTGTGCATCCTTTCCCTCAGGGTTACTTTGCCCTTTGCCTAACTCAATTTAATTTCTTATATCCACACCTCATTATATAAGAATCAGGACATTTGGGCCTTAAACCAAACTGCCAAGATACATAAGAAAACTTACTCATTAAAGTAACAGATTCTGATGTCGTTTTTTTAAAACCTCCACCACATGTGGGCACATACGCCTTTAATCCCAGCACTCAAGAACAAGGAGTAGGTGGGTCTTTATGAGTTTGAGGTCAGCCTGGTCTACATAGTGAGTTCCAGGCTAGTCAAGGCTATGTAATAAGACCCTTTCTCAAAAAACCAGCAAGCTACAACAAAAATGAAATGTCAATACCTCCTTGTTAAACTTGGGTTCTGTGCATTTGCATGTGTGTATGATGCAGTTCTATTAATCTGAGGTTGCCTACAAACCTGTAATGTTGAGGTCTTGTTGTGTGTTATGAGATTTTTTTCTATGGTAGTAAATTAGTTATTTTCTGATTGGGTTGAGGAGTTCCCATGCATGTATATTATGCACATCTCTGTGTGTACATCCATATGGAGCCTAGGAATAACCTTGAGTATCAATCCTCAGAGAGTCCTTCCTTCTTTCCTTCCTTTTGTCTGCCCTCCTCCCCTCCCCACTCCCCTTTCTTTTTATATCTTTTGGAGACAAAGTCTTACACTGGCTAGGGTGGTTGGCCAGTGAGCCTCACGGTCCCATGCAGCTCTCCCTCCCTCCTGGGTTCTGAGATGACAAGCATATGCCCCACTGTGCCTAGCTTTTAAAAGTAGATTCTGGAGACCAAGCTCACATCCTCAGTGTACAAGGCCATTGCAAGCACTTTACAAACTGTAAAAAAAAAATACCTCCTCAACCCAATGTTCTAAAGTTAAACATTTCTAAGTGCTCCTCTGAAATTTGCAACTGTATTGCTTTCCTTCTCAGAAACACACTGCACCCCCATCTGTTGGTAGAGCCTTTACCTATAGGCACCCTGAATCAGCTTTCTTAAGGAGCCATCTCTACTCCAGCTAACCGTTCATGTGGCTACAGGTGATCATGTCCTCTAAGTTTGGGAGCAATAGATGAAGACTCACTCCCAAGAGATGGGGCTCACAGGATGTCCGTGTTTAGAGGGACAGGGGGCAGCTTGACAGCTGTCAGATTGGTGATGAACTAAAGAGTATGGCCATTCTTGGGCACGAAATGGCCTCTGTGAAACCAGCCACCCGCTTCCAGGTGAACCACTTCTATGATCTTTGTTGCTTAGTGACCATTTCCTTTGTGTAACAGCTCCTTTCTTCTTTCAGCTTCCATGTTAAATCTGAGAGTTGACGTCCTGTGTTAGGTAGTGTAGTGGTTTGGATATGCTTGGCCCAGGGAGTGGCGCTATTATTAGGAGGTGTGGCCTTGTTGGAGGAAGTGTGTCACTGCGGGGGTAGGCTTTGAGGTCTCTGATTTATGCTCAAGTCTGTCCACAGTCAGTCATCTCCTGCTCTCTGATATATGCTCAAGTCTGTCCAGAGTCAGTCATTTTCTGTCAACCTTTGGATCAAGATGTAGAACTCTTGGCACCTTCTTTATCACTGTGTCTTCCTGGATGCTGCCATGCTTCCTGCCATGATGAGAATGCACTGAACCAAGCCAGCCCTAATTAAGTGTTGTCCCTTAGATGAGTTGCCTTGGTCATGGTGTCTCTTCTCAGCAACAGAAACCCTAACTAAGACAGATACTCAACACACAGCACTAACTAGAGGGTCCTGTATTTTCACAAAACACGCTGCCTAGCAGCAGGATTGACCTTCACAAGAAGATAAACACTATCAAAAGCCCTGCATCAGGGACATGAACACACAACCAGGAAGCAGAGATGCTTATGACTGTATGCTGTGGCTGATAAGGGAAGGCTTTAAGAAGCCCTGGAGTAGAGAGTCCGTAAAGTAAAAAGTCCTTAAAGAATGTTATCCAGGTTACTATGGTGAGGACCTTGCATGTCCTGGTTGTATTTCTCAGAGTAATGGGGTGTACTGCATTCATGCTTGTAGCTCAGGGGGTCTCAACTTTCCTAATGCTGGGGCCATTTGAAACAGTTCCTTATGCTGTGGTGACTCTCCCTGCCAACTGTAAAATTATTTAATTGCTACTACATAGATGCAATTTTGATACTTTCATGAATCATAAATATCTGTGTGTTCTGATGGTCTTAGGTGACCCCGTCAAAGAGTCATTTGACCCCCCCCCCCAAAGGGGTCAACTCACAGATTAAAAATGGATGCTTTAGCCTAACACTGAGAGCAAAGCTCAAAGAGAAGGAACTTGAATGTTAGCATCTAACGGGGGCTGATGAGAGAAGCCACTAATGGATTTGCTGAATTAGAGGGATGCAGGCGCATGTCTGTGTATCTCTGTGCATGTGTATGTGTGTCTGTCTGTGTTCAACAATGCAGAGGAAAGACTGGTTTGTTACTGTGACACGTTGGAGAGTCTTAGCATTCATACTTAGTATTCCGATTTCGCCTTTATTTTTTGATGCCAGTGGGGTGGAACCAAAATGAATTTATACATTTAACTGATCATTTAGGGACATTAACCAAAACTTTTACGGCACTGTGCACTATGAAGGAGAATTAAAAGAATTTTTTGCTTGCATACCAATGGAACATAATCCCATTTTTCTCCTTTTTTTCTTTGAGTTTTATTAGTGCTATCAACTTTAACGACTCTCTGGCCTTCTTTGCTACCATACAAAATGACTTAGATCCATACATGCTGATTTAGCTCTGAAAGCAAGCTGGGAGGAGGAAGGGAGTAAATTATATTCTAGCAGATTCTCCTTACGTTTCTATCATTTTTCTATCTCTCTCCTGCAGTAAGCCATGAAGTTCTTTTGAGAACCAAAGGTTAAAGAAGCCTGCTGTGTACCAACACTGCCTCCAGCCTGCCCCAATGCAGATGCCCCTCGTCCATGCCAGCTACTAGGGCACCCATATGCTCTCATTAGTGCCAGGTTGTGGGAAGGGCTCTCTGTGCTTTGTTGTATGCCTTGCTGTTATAGTGAATGTCCAAATATTCAGATAAGTGGCCCTGTGGTTTCATCTTGCTGTGGAGTTTGCTGTTTTATAGTTAGATCTGTTGGCATCAAGAACAGTTATATAAGCCAGTTATTGGTGGCACACACCTTTAATCCCAGCCCTTGGGAGGGAGGATCCAGTGATCTTTGTGTGTTCGAGGCCACTCTGGTCTACAGAGTGAGTTCCAGGACAGCCAGGGCTATATAGAGAGACCCTGTCTCAAAACAAACAAACAAACAAACAAAAAAACCACAAAAAACCCATCCAGCCAAACAGACAAATAAAATGGTATATTATGCTTCAACATATATAAACTATGTTAAAAATAACAAAAGACTCTTAAGAATGTATTTCCAGGAACTTCTCTCTCCTCAGTTCAGCCATGGTCCTTACACTGAGTTGTGTGCCTCTTGTCTTAACTTGTGGATGTTAGAGTTGGCTAGTCTTGGGCTTCAGCCCACACTTGGTCCTCTCTACTTGACTTCTAGGTACCCTGCCTTCCTGATTTTCTTATCCTCTCACTGAAGCTCTGTCTCTTTCCCTCTCTGGTCCATTCTTTAAGCTCCTTGTAGAACTGGGAAGCACTAGGAGTCAGGCCATCCTGATGTCTCTATATGCAGCCTTTCCTGGGTTTAGACTCCATCTGCAGGCCAGACACTCCCAGCTTTGTGAATGTGCTGATGTGTCACCTCTATAGGGATCCTAATTTTGCACATCCTATGGCCAAACTGAAAGCACTGCAGAGTTGACTTTTAAGACATTCTACCCCGAATTCTACACCTCCATCTCACTTGGTAGAGATGTGATTTCAGTTGCTTAGGTAAAATAATAATAATACCTTGAACCCCATCTTTCTCATTCAATGTGTTAGGGAGTTTTAAGTTTTCTCATCAAGATAGAGAATCTAAATTGGCCACTTGCCACCATTCATCTGACTCTGGGGTCTCCAGCACAGCAGCCAGTATGTTTCTGTTATTAAATCAAACACCCAGTAATAGACATAGTCTCAGAAAGGCATACAAGAGCCCCGTGTGGTCCCCTACTCCTCCCACACACCAAGCTCAGTTCAGCTCTTGCTCATCTTCTCCCACACTGGTGTCAGCCATGCTGGCCTCTTGCTGTGATTTCAATCACAGACCCTTGCTGTGTCCTGGAATGTTCTTTCTGATAGTCTACAAAGTTAACTCTCTGCTGCTTGTCACGGTGCTGGATGGACCTTCCAATCCTGGCAGCCTCTCTTTGTTCCAGCGTTTTCATCTTCCCATGTAGCTGCTATACTATTTTCTATTCTTTGTGTACCCACAGTTCCATAAACTCAATAAGAACTTATTGAATGCAAAATGACTGACACATACCTAAGGGTATTTGATTCTTTTTAATTTCTTTATATCTATGTAATCCTTTTAATTTCATTCACTTACCAAATATCACATTTAATAAACACTTGTGTAAGTATTTTTCTAAAACACTGTCTTATTTATGTATGCCAGGTGAATATCAAACTTGCAGTGTAGCTGAGGGTGACCTTGAACTTCTAACTCTCCTGCTTCCACCTCCTGAGTACTTTTTCAGGAGTGTACCACTATACCCAGGCTATGTTAAGCTGAGGATTGGACCAGGGACCTCGTGCATTAGAGGCAAGCCCTCTCCCAGTTTAGATGTTACCTTGGCTTCTTTGCTACTTTAAGTAACTGAATCTTTAGGAAAAATGATCCTCTCTTTAGAAATATAAACAAGGATCTTTCATCAACAGCTTAGAGATATTTTTTGATATTTTATTTGATCTGCAAGAGTTGGACTGTAAGAAACTCTATCAGCACAGCTATAGTTTAACATGTATTAGTTAAGAGGCTTCTTTTCTTTCCATGTCAGTTCACATTGGCCTTGAACTTGTGGCTTTACCTTTCAGTGTCATCCCAGTGCTGAGAGTCTAACTGGGTGCCATCATTTCTGGTCAAGAAATTATCTCTTCTCTGTCTTAATATTGCCTTAATTGTCCCACTCAGGGGGTGGGAAAGTAATGTTTGTGAGATGAGAAGGAGTGGACTGGCAAATCAAGGTTATTGAGACATCCTCTAAATATGGTTCATTTTACTTCTGAAATATGCTATCAGATTGTCCCTCTGTGTGTGGCTCCTATTATCCCTTGAATAGATGCTTTAAAAATAAATATCAGATACTCTTTAAAACTAAATAAATATGTTAAGATCTCCAATGACCATAGGAATGTAAATGTACAGACTCTTTGATTCAATGATTGTCATAGATCTCATTTTATAAATGAATCTAGCCTGGAAGAGATCACTGGAGGAAAACCGTAGAAAAATTATATATAGTGCCTTAGAAATGAAGCATTGGCTTCTAATACACAGTCTCCCTTTTATTTCATAGATTTCTTTCAGTTATGAGTTTGTTTGTGTATGTATGTGTGTCTGCCTGTGGGTATGTTGCACATGTGTGCAGCTATCCAGGAAGGCCAGAAGAAGCTGTCTGACCCCTTGGATCTTGAGTTACAGCTAGTTATGAGCCACCCAGTTCTGGTGCTGGGAAGCAAACTCGGGTCCTTTGGAAGAGCAGCAAGCCCTCTTGTCCACTGAGCCATCGCCCTGGCCCATACATATGTAATTCCTAATAGTGTGTTATTTAAAGGTAGTAATTTGTTCATGACTTCTTTTTTGCAGCCTAGAGACTATAACTAATAACATGTATTACATTCTTGAAAATTGTTGAAAGACTTTATTTTAAATATTATTTGTAAGAAGCTCAAACTATATGAGATATTACATATGTTAGCTGCATGATCCATTCTGCAAGTTTATTAATTATTTCAAAATAAAGCATTATATAAGGTAGATGTATATATCTTATTTCTCAATGAAAAGTAGAAAAAATAGTTTAGAACTATTGGGAAAAGATCTTTACCAATCCTACATCCAATAGAGGGCTAATATCCAATATATACAAAGAACTCAAGAAGTTAAATTCCAGAGAACCAAATAACCCTATTAAAAAATGGGAAACAGAGCTAAACAGAGAATTTTTAATTAAGGAAACTCAAAGGGCTGAGAACACCTAAAGAAATATTCAACATCCTTAGCCATCAGGGAAATGCAAATCAAAACAACCCTGAGATTCCACCTCACACCAGTCAGAATGGCTTAGATCAAAAATTCAGGTGACATCAGATGCTGGCAAGGATGTGGAGAAAGAAGAACACTCTTCTATTGCTGGTGGGATTACAAACTGGTACAACCACTCTGGAAATCAGTCTGGTAGTTCCTCAGAAAATTGGACATAGTACTACCAGAGGATCTTGCAATACCTCTCCTGGGCATATATCCAGAAGATGTTCCAACCGGTAAGAAGGACACATGCTCCACTATGTTCATAGCAGCCTTATTTATAATAGCCAGAAGCTGGAAAGAACCCAGATGTCCCTCAACAGAGAATGGATACAGAAAATGTGGTACATTTACACAATGGAGTACTACTCAGCTATTAAAAGGAATGAATTTATGAAATTCCTAGGCAAATGGATGGACCTGGAGGGCATCATCCTGAGTGAGGTAACACAATCACAAAACAACTCACATGATATGTACTCACTGATAAGTGGATATTAGCCCAGAAACTTAGAATACCCAAGATATAAGATACAATTTGCAAAACACATGAAACTCAAGAAGAACGAAGACCAAAGTGTGGACACTGTGCACCTTCTTAGAATTGGGAACAAAACACCCATGGAAGGAGTTACAGAGACAAAGTTTGGAGCTGTGATGAAAGGATGGACCATCTAGAGACTGCCATATCCAGGGATCCATCCTATAATCAGATTCCAAACGCTGACACCATTGCATACACTAGCAAGATTTTGCTTAAAGTACCCTGATATAGCTGTCTCTCGTGAGACAATGCCAGGGCCTAGCAAACACAGAAGTGGATGCTCACAGTCAGCTATTGGATGGAACACAGGGCCCCCAATGGAGGAGCTAGAGAAATTACCCAAGGAGCTAAAGGGAACTGCAACCCTATAGGTGGAACATTATTATGAACTAACCAGTACCCCCCGGAGCTTGTGTCTCTAGCTGCATATGTATCAAAAGATGGCCTAGTCGGCCATCACTGCAAAGAGATGCCCATTGGACTTGCAAACTTTATATGCCCCAGTACAGGGGAACGTCAGGGCCAAGAAGTGGTAGTGGGTGGGTAGGGGAGTGGGAGGGAGGGTATGGGGGACTTTTGGGATAGCATTGGAAATGGAAATGAAGAAAATACCAAATAAATAAATAAATAAATAAATAAATAAATAAATAAATAAGAAAAAAATAAGAGTTGCCATGTTCATGGTGTCTCTTTTAAAAAATAAAATCCCTAAGGTAAAAAAAAATCAACAACAGCAACAACACCACACACACACATGGTAGCCACTCACTGGTAAGTGGATATTAGCCCACACGTTTGTAATATCCAAGATACAATTCATAGACCATATGAGGCCTAAGAAGAAGAAAAACCAAAGAGTGGATGCTTCAGTGATTTTTAGAAGGGGGAACAAAATACTCACAGGAGGAAATATGGAGACAAAGTGTAGAGCAGAGGCTGAAGGAAAGGCCAACCAGATACTGCCCCATCTGGGGATCCATCCCATATACAGTCGCCAAACCCAGAAACTATTGTGGTTACCCCGACGTGCTTGCTGACAGGAGCCTGATATGGCTGTCTCCTGAGGGGCTCTGTCAGAGCCTGACAAATACAGAGGTGGATGCTAGCAGCCAACCATGGGACTGAGCATAGGATCCCCAGTGGAGGAGTTGGAAAGAGCTGAGGGGGTTTGCAGCCCCATGTGGGGAGCAACAGTGTTAACCGGCCATATCCTCGGAGCTCCTGGGAACTGGACCACCAACCAAAGAGTACACATGGAGGGACCCATGGCTCTGGCCGCGTATGTGGCAGAGGATGACCTTGTTAAACATCAGTGGGAGGAGTGGTCTTTGGGCCTGAGTGTGTTTGATGCTTCAGTACATGGGAATGCCAGGGTGGGAAGGCAGAAATGGGTGGGTGGGTAGGTGGGGAGCATCCACATAGAGTTAAGGGAAGATGGGATAGGGTGTTTCTGAAGGGAAGACCTAGAAAGGGGATGTACTGGCTATTTTTGTGTCAACTTGACACAGCTGAGTTATCACAGAGAAAGGAGCTTCAGTTGAGGAAATGCCTCCATGAGATCCAACTGTAAGGCATTTTCTCAATTAGTGATCAAGGGGGAAAGGCCCTTTGTGGGTGGGATCATCCCTGGGCTGGTAGTCTTGGGTTCTATAAGAGAGTAGGCTGAGCAAGCCAGAGGAGGCAAGCCAGTAAAGAACATCCCTCCATGACCTCTGTATCAGCTCCTGCTCCCTGACCTGTCTGAGTTCCAGTCCTGACTTCCTTTGGTGATGAACAGCAGCATGGAAGTGTAAGCTGAATAAACCCTTTCCTCCCCAACTTGCTTCTTGGTCATGATGTTTGTGCAGGAATAGAAACCCTGACTAAGACAGGGAATAACATTTGAAATGTAAATAAAGAAAATATCCAATAAAAAAAACCCCAAAACCTATTTTCAATGATATTTTAAATGATTAATGAGCTCTCTATTAAGTGTTCTTTTAGGTATAATTTTCAATCATGAAGGTAATATTTACAGATGAAATAATGAACAGCTGCCTCTTGGTTATTCAAGCTTATCGCTTCAGCTTCTCAAGAGCTGAAGTAGGGGGGACCACACATTTAAGTCCTTCCTGGAGTGCATTTCTCAGTGAATTTAAGGCCAGACCAGTCTGATCTTAACTCAACCGAGTGAGATCTTGCCTCAGAGTAAAAACGGAAAGCCAGCTGGAGTTGTATGTCAGTGGTCAGACTCTAGCTGGGCTCGCACAAGTCGCTGCTTCCATCCCTCACACTGCAAAGTGATAGCAACGCAAAATACACAGTCTCCTCTCTTACCTTCCTCTAGCGCCATGGTTCCCATCCTTCCTAATGCTCTGACCTTTTAGTACTGTTCTTCATATGGAAGTCACTATCCCTACCATAAAATTGCTTTCATTACTAGCTCATAACTGTCATTTTGCTACTATTATAGATCATAACGTGAATATCTGTGTTATCCAAAGGTCTTAGGTGACCCCTGTAAGAAGGTAATTTGACCTCTGCAAAGGGGTCATGACCCATGTTCCCATGGTGTTATCTCCTCTTGTATACACACCATCCTTAGCTTTAATCTGAGGCCTCGTTTTCTTACTCTGCTTTCACCTTTAGGTTTCTGTCATGCTCACATTCTGACCTTGCTCTTGTGGCCATTATCATAGTAATCTTTGAAGGTTATGTATCGGTCCCTAGTGTGGACCTGCCATTGTGGATCTCAATAATTTCCCAGTGTTGGATATTTAAGCTGCCCTCAATTTTTTAAAGACATAAGTAATGTTGCAGTGGACACCTTTTTATGTGTAGCCTTTTTTTCTCATCCTCTGGCTCATTTTCTTAGACTCCATCCTCAAAGGTGAAATTCTTGTTTCATACCATGTGATCAGCATAATGACTGTATAGACTGCCAACTTGGGTTTCCCAAATGATCAAACCATTTCCCTCCCTCTAGAAAATATGGACACTTCAGTGCTCTCTTGCTTGACTCTCTCACTTCTGCTCCTTGTCTGGTGGACTTGCACTGCTAGCACCCAGACTCTGCTTACTCCACAGTGGGTGGGAAAAATAGTTTTCAGCTACTATACAGGTCTGGACCATGCTTCTCTCCTTTTCAAAGAATAAAGAGGAAAATTTGGAAGATCTGTTTGACTTAGCATGTCTAGAGTAGCAGGGAAATGTGGTTTCTTAACTTTCTGGGGGAGAAAGTTCCTATTTATATCACAGGTGATGTGATCTAATCAACCCCTACGTCCCCATAGCTTTACTTCACTGTTATGGAGAAGATTTAGATCAAAAAGGACTAAATTACCTCACACCAGTCAGAATGGCTAAGATCAAAAATTCAGGTGACAGCAGATGCTGGCGAGAATGTGGAGAAAGAGGAACACTCCTTCATTGTTGGTGGGATTGCAAGCTTGTACAACCACTCTGGAAATCAGTTTGGCGGTTCCTCAGAAAATTGGACATAATACTACCAGAGGATCCAGCAATACCTCTCCTGGGCATATATCCAGAAGATGTCCCAACTGGTAAGAAGGACACATGCTCCACTATGTTCATAGCAGCCCTATTTATAATAGCCAGAAGCTGGAAAGAACCCAGATGTCCCTCAACAGAGGAATGGATACAGAAATTATGGTACATTTACACAATGGAGTACTACTCAGCTATTAAAAGGAATGAATTTATGAAATTCCTAGGCAAATGGATAGACCTGGAGGGCATCATCCTGAGTGAGGTAACCCAATCACAAAGGAACTCACACAATATGTACTCACTGATAAGTGGATATTAGCCCCAAAACTTAGGATACCCAAGATATAAGATACAATTTGTTAACCGCATGAAACTCAAGAAGAACTAAGACCAAAGTGTGGACACTATGCCCCTTCTTAGAATTGGGAACAAAACACCCATGGAAAGAGTTACAGAGATAAAGTTTGGAGCTGTGACGAAAGGATGGACCATCTAAAGACTGCCATATCCAGGGATCCATCCCATAATCAGCTTCCAAACGCTGACACCATTGCATACATTAGCAAGATTTTGCTGAAAGGACCCAGATATAGCTGTCTCTTGTGAGACAATGCCGGGGCCTAGCAAACACAGAAGTGGATGCTCACAGTCAGCTATTGGATGGATCACAGGGCCCCCAATGGAGAAGCTAGAGAAAGTACCCAAGGAGTTAAAGGGATCTGCAACCCTATAGGTAGAACAACATTATGAACTAACCAGTACCCCTGGAGCTCTTGTCTCTAGCTGCATATGAATCAAAAGATGGCCTAGTTGGCCATCACTGGAAAGAGAGGCCCATTGGACTTGCAAACTTTATATGCCCCAGTACAGGGGAATGCCAGGGCCAAGAAGTGGGAGTGCGTGGGTAGGGGAGTGGGCGGGGGGAGTGTATTGGGGACTTTTTGGATAGCATTGGAAATGTAAATGAGAAAAATACCTAATAAAAAATTTTTTAAAAAAGAGTCTAAATATATTGCAACAAAGTTTTATATGTATCAAATATTTTAGCTTAATCTTGGAGAATCACAAAGTTTCACAACCTTCCTAACCACATCACTAGGACATTGGAGTACATATTAAGTTCAGTTTTTCCTGGAAAGGGGAGATTGGTGTGTTAGTGAGTTTTTCCTGCTATAACAAAATACTTGAGGTAACCACCTTAAAACAGTAGAAAGGTTCGCTCTTTAGTTCATGTTATAAAAAGATCCAGTTCATGACTCTAATACTTTTAGGCATATGGTAAGGGGGCAGCATCATAGTGCGAATGTATGAGGGAAGAAAGCTGCTTGCCCGTCTGTCAGCCCAGAAAGAAGGGACCCATGTCAAGGACAGAAGGGAAGAGCAGAGCTGCTTCGCTGCATTCTGTCTCCTCTCTGAGCCTGTTTTCTTAGGGAGAGACTTGCAGGCTCTCCATGTTGCTGCAGAAGAACGGATAATATTGTTTGTTTAGCAGCAACTTTTACATGACACCAAGCTGATGTGCCCAGAATGAAAACGAAGAGCTGTGATTGACAGGTGGTAGTTTTTGACCTTTGCCAAGCCAGTCACTTCTTCAACCACCTTACCCCTTAGTCCCTGGCCTTTCCACTAAGTTCTAGCAGGTGGAAAGAAGTGTTCCCTGACCAGTGAGCCACAGTGAAGAATCTCTGCAGGTGCTTATCATTGGAGCTGCAGAAATTCATCGTGCTGCCTGGCACTCTGGGAAATAGCAGTGGCTACCGAAGCCCTCCTTGCTGTTTAAATGCCCAGGAAGGTCAGATGTATGAAGGGGTGGCTGTTAAGAGGGATGTTGAGCTCCTAGATATTCTGGAAGGAATAAAATTCTGATGCTTTTGTTCAGGTTTTCATTCGAGGCACATGAGAGACTAGATGGCTTTACTCTCAATTATTCTGTCTGTGTGTCCATTTATGTGTTTTTAAACCGGTAGTTCACATGAAAAGCTCAATGGGAAATGCCTCTGCAGTTAAATCATTTGCCTGGCAAGACTAGCATTTGGATCCCCAGATCCCAAGTAAATGCCAGGTGTGCAGGGGTGGTCCCGTATAACTTGAGCCTTGGAAAGAGGAGAGGGCGTATTCCCAGGGCAGGTAGGCTAGTGATACAGGTGTAGTGTTTGACTGAGAGATGCTGCTGCCCCACTGAATAAGATGGAAGAGTGATGGAGTGATCAGGAATGATTCATCATTTCAATCTGGAGCCTCTACATACATGCTCACACATATGTTCATATCCTGATACACATGCACTTATACACATGCAAACTCACACAGATTCATACACATACACACACCACTCGAAAGACAAAATGCAGAGAGAGGGAGAGAGGGGGGTGGGGTGGGGAGAGAGATGCATATGCTTTTAAGAGACTCCTATGTTTGAGAACTTGTTCATCCTTCCTCCCTGCATTGTATGCTTGTACTTAGTAGGGCTCTTGATAGCCTGCTTGTGCTTTTCAAAGTCTGTTGACAATTATCACATTCTGCAGTTCTCCTCTCCCTTTTAGATTGTATCACATGATCTGTGGCTATGTCTAGCCATTTTCTGTATATTCAGTATGAGGGTAGTGTTTGTTTTAACTTTCTTCTTTGGGTGGAAAACTCTATGGTACTTTGCTAGCCCCATACCTTGGGAGACAGTGGAATGTCTCGACAGGAGACAGGTTTTCATGGTAGCCTATACTGTCCCGGAACTTGTATTGTTCCTGCTTTAGTTTCTTGAGAGCTGAGACTACTGTACCCAGCTAAGTGAATTTTATTTTTTATGGACACAAAATACTTTTTGTATTCTCCCTTTTCCTTTGTTGACTCTTGAGCATTTGAGGTCTAGTAAACATTTGAGAACATTTAGGCTTTAAAGTCTAGTGTCTGCTTTCTTTGGTGAAGTTATCTTATTTTTGTGAGCTATTTTGAAGTTTTCTTCCTTGTTCCAGTCGAGTCTTGTTTACCACATGTAAGCTAAAGTTTCCCTTTGCACTGTTGTATCCTGGAGATTCTTTAGGGCCCTTATTTACTGGGACGCTATATTAGTTCACTTACTTTTGCTATAACAGAGTACTTGAGACTGAACAAGATATCAGGAAAAGTAGTTCACATATCTCCTAGCTCTAGAAGCAGAGCTATATCTAGTGAGGTCCTCATACTCTATGAGCACTGATAGCAGAAGGCAGTGGCTGCCTCTGACAGCAGGGGACAGGACAGATGCTGTGACCTGCTGTGCAGTAATTGGACCTTATGAGAATTTATCAGTTCCTGGGAGAACTTGTCCAGTCTCGCAAGAAAGACATCATCCTCTCTTAAATCCTCATGTTCCAACCCTACGTCACTACCAATCAGTCTCAACATGAGTGGTGATTGTATCAGCTGAATGTGTCACAGGCAGGGTCAAGCTGCCACACGAATGTGCTTCCAGCTTAGTGGCCGAGCTTTGTTTGGGTTGGCAAAGTCACCAGGTGTCTGCAAAGACAGGAAGTGCATGTTTACCAGGTATTTCTCCCGGCAAACACAAAGACTCAGATTCTAAAACACTGTCACAGAAAGAACATCCCGGATGCTTCCTCACTCAGCATAATTTCAGCTGTCACGAGGCAGTACCCACTTGGATGAGCCTCACAGCCTGTGAAATGCTTCCTTTGAACAGCTCGACTGAATATTACCAATCCCAATCCATTCTTGCTTGTCTGTGTATGATCCTGTTAGGATAATGGATTATGCCTTCCTCTTGAGCTGACAGGGTTGTTCCTCTCATCCAGTGATGGAGAATAGTTCTCCATTCTCCTTAGCCAGTTGATGCAGGGGACGGGTGCATAGCCACACAGGGTATCCAGACAGCAAGGTAGGAAGTGTTCCAGAATGAGTGAGAGGATCCATTGTATGACCGAATATGCTCAAACCCTGAAGATAAACTCTTACACACACGTGTGATATATATTCATATATAGTAACACATGTGTTTGTGTATATGCATGTATGTGTGTTATAAAGAAACTGAAAAAGAAACATAACCTGCAGGTTTTTATGTTTTAGTTTAAGAACAAGATATTTGCATATCATTAACTTTACCCCATTAAGTGTATGGTTCAGCCTTTGGTCTATTTACAGAATCAAGTGAGCATTATCGACTCCTAAGTTTAGCATTTCATTATCTTGAAAAGAATGGAACAAAGCTATAGCCTTAGTTTTGGCCTCACTGTTGCTGAATCCTTGATGGGCTGACTAGACTGCATCCTCTATCCATGTCATGTGGGGCAGGTAGATATTTTACAAAGCCAAACTTGGAAACTTGGAAACCATGCCCTTGTCACCTGTACTGGAAGCATCTATCCCTGTAGACTTCCACAGTCCTCCTTCAGTTGCTGAGTCCTGTGAGCTACCACCATGAGGCTGCGCCTGGGAACCGGTAACAGCCAGATGCCTCAAAGCAAACATGTAGAGTTTGGCCATCATCTATGACTTGGGGAAGGAGATTGGAAACAGGTATGCACCAAGCAAGAGCACCGTGGAGAGGCTAAAATGAGGCCTCACCTCAGTCACTCCAGGGCTGGTTCTGGAGTGCGTGGCTGAAGCAGATTACAATGTCAGATCCTAGCCTTTGATAGTTCAGAAGGTTCCCACATCTTTCTATGAGATGGGAGGGTTCAGCTCATTTCTCCTGTTGAGAGAAAATTCATCCCCCCAACCTGGAAATAGTAAACTGCATGGCTTCTTTTTGCTGTTTCCCCTGTCCTGATTCATTATACTCTGAAACACTCAAAAATTGGGTAAATATTTTGGAGTTAGTTAAGATGAGCATTTTAAGTGGTTAGGAATGGCCTAGGTCTTTTTCTTCCCTCCCTTTCTTTAAAGCTTTCATTTAAAAGGTGCCTGTGAAGTTCCCTTCTAGCCCTCCAGTGTCTCCCTTCCATCTTCCTATGGATGTGTTTACCATTTGCATCACCCACATTGGCTTGTCATAACCCACGTTCCTCTTCATAACATCCCAGGACTTAGGCCCCCAGTGGTAAGGACTCAGTGATTGACTTAGAAGCTCACTGCATGGCTGTCCAGTGTGGCACCTGTGAGATAAGAGTTTCTTTGATTAAACAGTTGTGTGGCCGAGTGCTCCCAAGTCAATCTAAAATGTGCAAGTTGTAAGTAAAGTAAAGAGAGTGTTCTATCCGACTTTAGCACCCCCGAAATTTCTCTACTGACATGTTTGCCCTAAGCTGATGGACTTTTCCTGTTAGAGAAGGACTAAAACCATTTGCACCTCAGTTTGCATTTATTACCCAGTGTAATGAAGTTTATTCTCATGAAAAAGAACCCCTGTGTACCTGAACCCCCTCAGGCCTCCAACATTAGGCAGCTGCTGATATACTTCTTTTCTCTCTGCAGACTCCTCTGTGGTAGTGGAATCTCACACCACAGGCTTCCCTCTGAGTCATTCCGCTGAGAACATGTGTTAGGTTTTTATCTAGTGGTTGTCTGCATTGGTGTGTAACTCATTTTACTTGCTAAGATCTGTCATGCAGGTCGCTTGCATTTTGCTTATCTACTGATCAGTGGGTGCATGTTTGGTTGGTCCCTCAGTCTGGCTATGATGGCGTGCTGTTATGAACATTTGATGCCGTGCTGTTATGAACATTCACGTGTGTGTGTGTGTTTAATCTGTACAGATGTTTTATTTCTGGGTAGACCTAGTTATGGGATATCTAGGATACAAGGTAAAATAAACCCTGTATTTAACTTTTGAGGATCCACCAAACTAAAATGTCTTATGAGTCTACCATCCCCAACAGTGTGTGAGAACTCAGTTCCTCACAACTTTACCTAAGCTTGTTATTGTTTGGATAGAGGGTTGTTTTCGGTAAAAATATAAAGTCATTAACAGAAAAATTCCAATTAGGTTATCTTATACTCATTTAAGTGGCTCCCAAACGAGACACGAGATACCAGAAAGTGGATGCTACTTTGTATACAAAACAACTCATTGGACTCTAATTACCTTATCATTAATACTCAGGAAAATGAAGGCTTTCTTTTACGTCGCATGGAGAGGTAAAAGGTGTGGTGATTATGTGTGTAATGCAGTTGAGAGTCGAATCCCTTTGTGAGTGCAATTAAATAAAATTGAAATAGGGCAAATTGAATAACAAAATTAAAACGGCAAAAGAGCATATGCACAGGTGTCCTGAGTGTGTTCTCCAGGCTACTGGGGAGAGAGATGGTATCAGGGTCAGAGTCCTACAAGTTTTTACTTAGGGTGCTTTCCACCTGCCCATGCCTGCTGTACTTCTTCTCTGGCTTATCAAGTCGCTCACCTGACATTCCCTACCAAGAATTCAATGCTGGGTGATCCCCCAACACACACACCTTTGGCAGGTTGTAGATTAATGTGCTAAGAAATGCAAATTAACTTTGGAAGACTGTCTACTACTCATATTTCGTTTTTATTATCTAGACGACCCAACAATATTGTTAAGAAAACTATGTAAACTTGTAGTCACTTCCTAACCCATTTGCCTGGCTCTTCATCAGTTTGCCTGTCATTTGGTATCAGATGTACAAAGGTGCACACATATACTTCTGCCTTCACTTCTACCTGTTTCTTGAGCCTTAACCATTGCCTTGTATAGGTGCCAAAGGCGTGTGGTTCTCTCCTGATGTACACACTGGAATCTTTCCCCCCAAGGCTGGTGCATGATTTTTCTCTGAGGGAAGAAACTTTCTCTCTTTGCAAGACTCAGATGAAACCCCCTCCCTAGCCCCCACCCCACATCATGAGGAAGCACTTTGGAGCCGAGCTCAGTGCTCAACTTCCTGTAGTATAAGATCCAGAAGTCCTGAGAATTTATGGTGTATCTGAGAAAGATAAAAATTAAATAAAACATAAAAAAAGGAATACATACTGTCCTTGACTAATAGATCTGGGAAGTACAAAAAGACATAAACAGAGTAATGGGAACAGGAAATGTACAGAACGGGAAAGGTGAGCGCTACTGTAATGGTAGGGTGACTGTGCGAACCTCCATCTATAAAGCATTAATGACCTGAAGAATCTCCAGGGTGGCTGTCTGGGGAGAGAGCTTTCTGAGCTCAGCCAATAGCCAGCCTACACAATTGCTCTCCTGTGAGAGTCTCCATGCATAATTGATAAAGTTTCAGCCATGTGGGGAATGGATCAGTTTGTCTCCTCAGTAGTTTTTCTGTAGACAAACGTTTATTTTCTGTTTGAATGTGTGAGAATCTAAGCATAATTTTAAGAACAACTCTCCTCTGTCTGTCCCCTTCCCTCCCAGAGCACTTGCCAAGGCACTTTGTGAAGTGATAAACTTTGACTGGCCAGGCACAAATCCTCCTTCTCCAGTCATTGGATCACCTTTCCTAGGTTCCCCACCATCTGGGATTTACCCTCCGGGACATCTCCCCATCAGCCTTTTCTTCCTCCTGAGGCCCAACACCTGTCTGCTCTTCCTCATCAGACTTAGTCTCTCTTCCATTTTTTAAACTGTCTGTTCTGGTTTCCCTTTAGCAATGTCTCTAAAATACTCTAAGGACTCAATCAATCAATCTCTCTCCCTCTCTCTCTGCCTTTTTAAAAAAAGTTCAAAAATAGAAATCAATGTGATATTCTCATACCACCATTTTATATTTACTCACACGTGGTTTTGGAAGTAACTATTAGGAATGCTTCTGCACCTCTAGATCTCTCTCATCTAAAGATACGATAATCTCTTGTTAAAAAATGTGGAGCAGACCCATACATACATGTGTTTCTTCTCATTCTCTTCTGACTCTTTCTCTACATACATGAAAACACTATGTGTCAGAAAACTGATCTGTTTTATCTCGTGCAGCTATGAGACCCTGGAACACCTTGAGCTGCTTTTCTTGACCAGGGATGCTGAAGGCTGTGTGTTCCCTAACATGACCATTTAATAACACTCCTTGCCTGGGGGCTTGTCCCCTCTCCGCTGACTCTGCTGTCAGGCTTTGGTGTGATAAGTGGAGGCAGTATGCGTAAGTGAATCTATGGAAATGATTTTCAGAGACAGTTTTACTTCCCACCAAGATCCTTACATATATTGGGTTGTGGATTTTACTTTATAGGGGACTGGGGAGGTCTTACTGTCATTTTTTAAAAGTCTTATCAGATAATAATTGTCCATGAAGTCAAATAACCTTGAATTGCC
Source organism: Mus caroli (assembly GCF_978045245.1). Taxonomy (NCBI): domain Eukaryota; kingdom Metazoa; phylum Chordata; class Mammalia; order Rodentia; family Muridae; genus Mus; species Mus caroli. The sequence continues at coordinate 9,589,581 of NW_028227264.1, read as the reverse complement.
ATTGCCCTGGCTGTCCCTTCCCTCTCCACCTGTAACAGCCCCCTCTGACTTTGGCCCACCCCAGATTTCTCTCCTGTTTATCTTTGCTGTCTCTCTGTGATGATTATTCTGGAACTTCTAGATTTTTTTCCATTTTTACTGAGTGCAAAAGATGATGATTTAGCCTCCAAATAACCTTGTGTCCTATCACCATTGTGACAAACACTATTAAAACATTTAATTATGTCAGAAAGGCAAAAGGAAAGACTTGATTCTACAGTTTTAAGGAGAAATATTTTAGGGAGGAAAAAGACCCCTTACGTGTTCATAGTGCATAGCCACTGACTTGTTCTATAATCAGATTATTAGGGCCTGAAGACGTGGCTGTGTCTGTACTGTAAAGCCTAGCAATGACAGCAGCAGCTTTCACTTAGCTTTGCTTTAGTATTGAAAACAGTGCACGAGACATATTTACATGTTGGTGTCTTATCCCCGAGTGAGTTTGGCTGTCATTAAACCCTTGTCAATTAGAGTCTTAATCACCAAACATTTTATAGGAGCAGGGGTGAAAGTTCATCTCTGCTTAAAAGAATAAATGTGCTAGAGACCAGTTGTTCTGGGAGTCCCAGATCTGCATGAAAACCTCACCAGGGAAAGCAGTAATTGCCTCAGCGTGAGAGACAGACAGACTGTGTTTTAAGATAATTGGAGACTGTCTTTTATGTGTTCTCTTTGCTTTAGTTTTGATTTCATACACTTTAATTTGTGCCTATCTCTTAATTTTTTTCTCAGTGTATTCTAAAGAACATAAAACCCTTCTGAGACCTCATTACCACATGTGAACTCACCTCCTTCAGTATCATTGGGTGCGATTGTTCTTGTCAGTCTTAAGGAAGAAGTGTCTTTCAGCAGGCTATTATGTTTTAGCAACTCTACACAGTGGGGATTCTCCAAGTTCACATTTGGTAAATTCAAATACAATGTAGCTAACTCCTGTAGATGAAAATCTTTCCTTACTTCACCTTTTTCTTCTTTCCTTCAACACAGACAACATTTTCAGGAGCCTTCCCTTTGGCTTTTATTCACACTTTCTATTGTTCCTACCTGTAACACATTTTCACTTGGAACTTATCTGAATGTTGGCTTAAGCCACTCCCTCTGCAGCTTCAGTCAGAAGTGGTAAAGATAAACCCTGCATTCATTTGCTGAAAACATGGGAAGTTGTTTATATACTCCATTTCTGTTTCTTTTTGCAAAGGTGCTGAGACGTGAGCTAAAGGAGAAAGAGTATTCTGTGCTGAACGCTGTAGATCAAGCTCGAGTTTTTCTGGCTGATCAGCCAATAGAGGCCCCTGAAGAACCAAGAAGAAACCCACAATCAAAGACAGGTGAGTGTGGTTCATTTCTTTAGAAGAAAAAAAAAAAGACAACCAATCAAGCCTTCTTTTTCTTGCAGCATCAAGCATGTACAAATAATGGCCTGTCGCATCGGGATATTTAGCTTAAAATGAAGCAGGAACTAACTTCTTTATTAGGAAACATCAATTCTTAATATCATTATTAGATTTTGCAGTGTTGCCAAAAGAAGCTCTGTGGTATATTTAGAAACAAACAAACATGTAGAGCCTTGGATATGGTTCAGCAGTTCAGAGCCCTGGCTACTCTACAAGAAGACCTGGGTTTGAATCTCTGCAACCATCTGTAACCCCAGTCCCAGGAAATCTCATGACCTATTCTGGCATCCAAGGATACCGGGTACACACATGGTATGCATACATAACATGGGTATGGGTAAAATACCCATACATGTTGTATAAAAACACATGTTGCCCAAAGTATTTTCCCATCATTCACTTTACCCAGGAAAAGCAGGCATGCAGAGTACCTTACTGTGTTTAGCAGTGCAGATCACTTCCTTGTGAGGGGCGGGTGCAGTGGGAGCCCCTTTCCTCACTGAAGGTGAACTATATATGTATAACTTACCTCAGCTCTCATTCCTGTTTAAGCATTATGCTAGATCTCCTGCTTCCCCTTTTTAAAATATTGCCTTCCTGCAGCAACTGGATAATAATGACAAGCAAATGACAGTGTGAGCCAGCTGACTTCAGTGTGACTCCCCAGGAAGGCTCCTCTTGGCTGGCTCTCCTCATTGTCACCCTGGTTTCTCAGTTGCTCCCCTCTGCATCCTCATTTCTGCCTTCCTGGCTGCACTGCTATGTTTTGAACATTCAGGGTTGCTCCAATCTCGAAACCTTTGTGTGTCTCTTCCCTGTTTCTGGAACATTCCTGCTCCTCTCCCAGATCCCCATGCCTACTCCTACCACCACTCCCTCCCCTCTTCTCCTCCCACCCTCCCCCTCCTCTCTGCTTCTATCCCTCTTCCTACTTCTCCCTTCCTTTCCACTTGGGTCTTCATCCAAATGTTGCATCTTTAGTTCTTCCCAGTGTTGTACCCACATGTGTGCACATGTGCATCAATGTGTGTGTCCATGTGTATGTGGAGGACACAGACAACATGGAGAATTTTCCTCAATCATGTTTTACCTTGTATTTTGAGTTTTCTACTATAAATGGTCCCTATGGCTTGGCTAGACTGACCCATCAGCAAACTTGGCGGTCACCAGTCTTGACTTCCACAAGCATGCACAGTCTGGTTATGCCTGCACAGAACCTTGCCCAGCTTCTTAACGCAGTGCAGGGATCTGAACTCAGGTCCTCCTGTTTCTGTATCACACACTCGTTCCACTATCCATCTCCTTCACTGATGTATTTTGTAGTGTCTGGGATGTGACCCCTGCCTCTCACATAGTTACTAAATGGATGACTGAATCAACAGAGTACGGCTAGGGATAGGTAAGACCCCCCTAGGACACATTTCATAAAAAGGATTTAAGCTAGTTGCAGATGAAGCCTAACAGAAAGAAAGAAAGCAATTGCCACTACCCACAATACCCTGTATTTGCCCAGGGGCTTGGTTGTACACCACAAAGGACAGGGAGTTTGAGGATCAGAGTAGAGACTACTGTCTCCATGCACACCCTTAAAATGGGAGAAGAGGTGATTAGGTGAGAAGACAGCCATTTCAAACTTTAAAGGGGCTGGGCGTGGTGGCGCACACCTTTAATCCCACCACTTGGGAGGCAGAGGCAGTCGGATTTCTGAGTTCAAGGCCAGCCTGGTCTACAAAGTGAGTTCCAGGACAGCCAGGGCTACACAGAGAAACCCTGTCTCGAAAAACCAAAAAAACAAAACAAAACAAAAAATCTTTAAAGGACACTTTTGTAGCTTCTCTCCTTTGTTCTTAGACTCAGGATTTTGCTCAGTTCCCATTTCTAACCATCAATGCGGGGGAGGGGGGACTGGCAAGAGAAAAATGTTGCATCAATTTAACTTTATGAGGTTTGTCCTTTTGGTTTGGTTTGGTTTTGCAAGGAACCATTTTCCAACCCTCTCCTTCCTTGATATTATTTTCTGTAATGGTAGCCCATTTTACCTGCTGTTAAAAGTAAATGGAGGGAAATTATCCATAATAGCTTCTATCCCTTTTTTGTTTACTGTGACTTATGCACAACTGCGATCAGAAACAGAGACTGTTTGAGCATTAGTCATCCCGAGTAATAGTGAAGTGCTCTGTGTTGGAGGCATTAGTGCTAGCCCAAGCCGTACATGGCTTTTAGTTCTACTTAATAAGCAGTTTTTGAATACGCTCTGTGCATTATGCCCTAGGGTACAAAGATAGATCCATCTCTTTTTAATTCTAGAAAATAGTTTTCTCCATTATTTTTTTCTCAAACGTCTTTTTTTCTTTGCAAGCCTCATTCCCCTCATTTTGTTCTTCTGTTATTAACTTTATTAATAATTGGTGTTACATGTATTTTCAAATGTTTGGGAAGCAGTACCACCCAGCATTATCATGTGTGAGGGTGCGCATGCATGTGAGTGTGTGCAGAAGTCAGAGGTTAACCTCTGGTACCTTTTTTTTTTTTAGCTGTGCTTTACCTCTTTTTGAGACACAGTCTCTCATTTTTACCTATAACTCTCCATCCAGCTGTGCTATCTGGCCATCAAGCCCCAGGTCTACATGTTGTCTCTGCCTCCCTGTCAGTAGGATTACAGGCATGTGACTCCATAGCTGGCTTTTTACATGGGAGTTCTGGGCATTGGATTCAGGTCATCCTGCTGGCATGGTACATATGTTACTTACTGAACCATCAGCCGTGACCCAAGTGATCTGTCTAAAGACCACTGGCATTCCTTTAGAATGGGATCTGGTGTAGAAGGTTGAGCAGAAACCTGACGTCAGTGTTCTATCTGACCCTGTCTCATGCCACCCACTCTGTGTCCCATGCTCGATGTCCACTGGACACCAGACTTATGCTTTCTGCAGCCATGCACTCTGTTCCCAAGCTCCTTCCTCATATACTGGCAGAGCACCTACTTGCTCGACCAACCCCCCTCCCAAGCTCAGCCCCGTCTCAGTGACTTCTTAAGTACTTTGCTGACAGATTCTTGCCTGATTTCCTAGCACTTTGTCATCGGTGAAACCATGCCACCAAAGGCTGACTCGGGCACTTAGCCCTCCCTGGGGCCCCACTGACTTCCTGTTTATCAAGAATCTGAAGAAGGGATTTGAACATGAACAGTAAATACAATAAGTGGGACATATAGACCCTGTCCTGAATGTAGGCGAAGCCTATAGGTACTTTCTCAGAGACACAGACTGACATTTTAGACAGGTTGTAAGTACTCGAACTCCATGACCTGTGAATTGCGAACAAGTAACTAGGTAGAAGTGACAAGGCAGGGACAAGGTTGACAGGAGTGACCACAGCCAGATGACACAAACCAGGGGAAATTAAAAAATACAGATACTAGATAAGACCTGTAAAATCTGAAGCTATGAGTTGCAGTTTATTTCTGAAGGCAGAAGGCATAAGAGGTCTTACTGTATTTTAATAAATTTCCTCCCAAAAGTGAAAACCATAAAGAAATTGGGTTAAATGGGGTATCATTTAACTATTGGAAAACTCAGCTACCAGAACAACCTGCACTGTTTAGAAATGATTCAAGTAAATACGATTTTTTTGTGTGTGTGTGCAACTTAAGTAGGAGATTTAAAGAGCTTTGTGTTTAGTGTTCTTGTTTGAACGGCATGGAAGTAATGCCATTTAATCTATCATATCGACACATTTTTCCTTTTAATGCAAATTACTTTTAGTTGATCATTATCATCCAGTGTATAATGGGATATACATTTCTTATCATTTGTGTTGTTTTTTTCCTACTTTTTAAACTGCATTTGTGTTCATTCTTTGAACCAGGTGAATGTGCTAGACAGATTATAAAGGTGCCATTTATTATTTAAAAAAAAACCCCAAATACTAAGGCCAAGAGCATCTTTCTTGGCCAAGCAAGGTCATTGAGATAATCAAGGGAAGATGCAGCTCCAGCACTAAGCTGCCGCTTATTTGCCTTCTCTCACCCCTGGGCTTTCACTGGCCTTTGGCCCATCCCTGTAATTTCACCCTCTCCATCTCTGCTCATGTGCAATCCTCTGGCCGCTGACCTCCTAGCTCCTTCTTGACTCCTGTGTCAAGAACCTCTTAGCTTTGCACACATATTTCTTGGCTCTTCTTTGTGCTGCCAACTTCCCTTGCTGTTCTCAGAGCTGCATCTGAATTGTGTGCTGGCTCAAGGATCTGCTCTCTGTGGGATACACAGCCAGGGACCGCCTCCGCCTCCCCACCCTCCATTCTCTAGAGTTAGTGGGGGGCAGAATATGGCATTTTCCCAACTGCCCATCACCATCAATAGCAATTACTAATGCATTATAACACAATATGATATTTTGTTCATTAATTTTCCCACAAATAAGCTTTAAAAATAATTCCAGCTAAAGCCTTCCTGTTACCGTGACTACAGTATCCTTCTCTTGTGAGAATGGCTTGCTTTATCCTAGGCTGGTCATCTTTGCTTCATTTAAATGATATTCACAAATAGGCATAGAAAAATATAGTTCTTAGTGTAATGTGTTTATCTGTGTATAGTTAGTTATATGTCTGGTGTATGTTAGTGCTATACACGCAATTAGTTCAATGTGCCTGGACCTGGGGTCAATGGAAAATAATCATTTTTTCAGATCAGTGTTTCCTCCTTGGGTCTCCGATGGCTAGCTCTGTGTATTAGCAGCATTTGTTCTATCTCAGTGTATGTTGTACTCTTTGAAATACCAAACACAACAATAAATGTTTCAGAAGGCTAATTCCCGGCGATGTTTCTCTCTCATGTCTCATGGGGCTCCTATACTGTAGGATATTGATGCTCGCTAATAATTAACAGGGCAAGGCCTAGCTCACTGTGGGTGGTGGACTTGGGAGCTACTAGATAGTGAACAAACCATGAGGTCCAAGCTAGTAAAAAGCATTATTCCTTCATGGCCTCTCCATCACTCTTACCTTAAGGTTCCTGCCCTGAATGGGTTCCTGACCTGACTTCCTTCAATAATCAAGTGTGACTTTAGAATTGTACGCTGACATACATCCTTCCGCCCAAGTTGTTTATGTGCATGGTGTTTTATCATAGGACTAGAACCCCTAGGACAAAGTTATCTGGCAGAAGAACACAGCTGGGCTTGGTGTGACAGGCTGAAGGGTGTGACAGGCTGAAGGGTGTGACAGGCTGAAGGGTGCCTTATCCTTTTGGAGAACTACAGACATATTTCAGAATTTAAATCACATTGCAATTCCATGTCGGCTCATTTTATAGCAGCAATGACAGATTTGTGCAGAAAAGATTTTTTATGATCATTGAATGAATGACGGTAGGGAATTGTCATATAGTTTAATAGAAGGTCCTTTTTGTATGGCTTCTCCAAGTAACTTAGGGTTCCATTGTTTCCTTGTAGCCAATAAAATGGGGCCAAATTACATCTTACCTAACAGAAATAATTAAGCTATTAAACTGGCAGGTGGTTTTCCCCTCCAGGCTTTTTGTTTGTTTGTTTTGCAAGTAACAGGCTTATCTTTCAAATCCCTTCATTGTAAATGGTGGACCCTCATGCCCCTACCAGCTTCCTTGCTTCCCTGCTTCCCCACTCCTAGGCCCTATGGGCCCCACAACCCAGACACAGGAGGAGCAGGGATGGAGCTGGCAGCAGCAGCTGAAATGCCACCCAGGAACCTGGCCTTCCTGATTTCCTCTCTGCTGGTTTTCTTTTCCTCAGCTTCTTTTTCACAAGGGATGGGAGTAGACTGCCTCTCTCTTCATCTGGCGTCTCTTGAGGAAAGCCTTCCCCTCCTTTAGGTTAAGTGGAGTGTTACATAGATCCTCATAGTTGGCCAGGACTTATTAGATGCCAGTACCTGGCCAGGATCTATCCTGAGAAGCCCCAGGCTAAGTCCATGAGAGCACTCTGCATTAAGAGTGCTTTCTACCACCCATTGTACAGATAGGGAAATTGAGAATGCTCAGTTAATAAGTCTGTGCAAGTTAGGAGCCAAGACTTGTGTCATTAAACTTGGTGCTTGTAACCTCTAGAGTTTTTTAAATTTACTTCTATCCTCATTGGTATTTCTGTATATCGAGTAGAAATGAGATTTCTTTTTCCTTTAGGAAACTTAACAGCATAATTAAATGCATATACCTTCTTTGTACCCTCTGTTACACTTCCCATCCTAAAACCCCACACTGCTTAATAGAGTCACACACCAGTTCACCGCTTCCGTTACCGAGGGAGACGGTGTTTAAGCACCATTAGAATTTGTCTTTTCAATTTTCACATAAAAAGTTGAAGTATAAGTAATTGCTCTCAGACCTGGAGAGCACAGCAATAATTTAATTAGCTTCCCAAGTCCAAATTAGATGGGTAAAGTTGTAACACATGAAAGGGCATAGAAAAATATGTCACTTTCTGTTTCAGTGTTCTTAACTACAGATAGATATAGTGATCCAACCTTGAACTGAAGAAGCCCATGGATTGGGCAGACATTTTTTAGAAAGCAAAACTTCTTTTAGTGGTTATGAATATCACTGCAAGAAAGTTCTGTGTAAGTAAATAAGTCAGCACTCTCTCTATTGAGAACAGAAGTTACTGTTATGGACAGACATGGTTTTAATAAATTGCTTGCCAGCTGCTACTTTCCCCAGCCAGTGTTGTGACCATCAATAAATAAAACACATTTGCTTCATAAAAAGATATAGTGACACTTTACAGGGATATATTTTATGGGGATCAGCATCCGGGATGCCACTTTCTGATTTTAGCATAAAGGACAGGAAGGTGCTACAGCCCTTGAGCAGAGTGGGGTGTTTTTTCTGATTGTTGTTTCTTGGTTGGGAGCTAGAAACTTCTGAGATGTCACCGTGGTTTTGAAGATGGAAGGCCATCAAAGGCATATATGTCCCTCTTCCACTGAACTCACCGATTGTTTTCGCAGAACATAAACATGAAACGTACTTCTTCAATAAGAATAGCTAAGCTCAGGTAGAAAGCTTCTGAAATTTCTGACTTGAAGATCACTAGCTTTTGTGTGTTGCAGGGAAACAGCCCAAGGTGTGGGGAGAAATGGATGCTAATGTGTCAAGAAAGAACTTTTAAATCTATGGCTCCTGTCCTCTGATTCTTTGGTGTGTGTTGGGGTGTGTTGGGTGGGGGAGATGGTTGTGGGTCGGTGTCTTAGTCAGGGTTTCTATTCCTGCACAAAACATCATGACCATGAAACAAGTTGGGAGGAAAGGGTTTATTTAGCTTAAACTTCCACATTGCTGTTCATCACCAAAGGAAGTGAGGACAGGAACTCAAACAGAGTAGGAATTTGGAGGCAGGAGCTGATGCAGAAGCCATGGAGGGATGCTGCTTACTGACTTATTTCCCCTGGCTTGCTCAGCTTGCTTTCTTATAGAACCCATGGGGTATTAGAGGCCCTGGGAATACATGTGAGAGCATTGTGAATCCCTTGTCCTGCTGACATCGAATGTTCTCAGTATTTTTACCCCATTCAGTACTGTCTTTCTGTCCCCAGCGACCTGCTTGTTGCTGTCCAGTGTGACACTGTTGTCAGCAGGAGGACATTCAGGGAGTCACTGCTGCAGAGAGTCAATCCGGAGGGTCAGGAGTTGGCTCTCTGGGTGCCACGCAAGCTGCCCTGCTGCGTTCAGCTTCTTCCTGCTCCTCCTGCCCTGTGTATGGCTGTCATTAGGAGTTTCTCCCTTAGCTCAGCACACTGGCACTGCTTACATCTGAGAGCATGGTGGAATTCCTTGTCTGTTTTGTAGGCAGAATAAAATCTCAGTGACCACCAGTGATTTTCTTTCTTTCTTTTATTTAATTTAATTTTTTTTACTTATTCACTTGACATCCTGTTCTCTGCCCCCTCCTGGTTACTCCCTCTCCTACAGTGCTTTCCCTATCCCCCTTCCCCAACCAAAACAGTGATTTTCTTTTTTTTTTTTTTTTTTTTTTTTTTTGGTTTTTCGAGGCAGGGTTTCTCTGTGTAGCCCTGGCTGTCCTGGCACTCACTTTGTAGACCAGACTGGCCTCGAACTCAGAAATCCACCTGCCTCTGCCTCCCGAGTGCTGGGATTAAAGGCGTGCGCCACCACGCCCGGCTCAACAGTGATTTTCTAGTCAGAATTACCCTCACTGGGATCCCTCAGCCCTCAGGGTGGTCCTCCTGCCTCTCTCCTCCTCCTTCCTTACCTCATGCTCTGCAGAAAGTTGCCTTCTGAGATTCCGGAAGATTCTTCCTACCTTTCTTTTCTTGAACACTTTCATATATATATATATATATATATATATATATATATATATATATATATATATATCTTTTTCTCTCATTCCCTCTCTCTCTCTCTCTCTCTCTCTCTGTCTCTGTCTCTGTCTCTGTCTCTGTCTCTGTCTCTCTCAGATTCACCATACTACCTTTATCGTATCCTCATTGAAAGCTGTAGTTTTCTCGTCTGCTGGGCAATCAGCAGAGTAGCCCCTACTAACTTGTCAACCTTATAACTTACTAGATGAGCATAATTAGAGTCTTAACCAGCTACTAACTTGTCAACCTTATAATTTACTAGATGAGCATAATTAGGAGTCTTAACCAGCCGAGTGCACTTGATATTCTGGTGATCTTGTCCATAATGAACTGTTACCATCTGCCACCTCCCAGACTAGAAGTGGACAGGGTCCCCTTAGCCACTGACAGACCATTTTAAAGAGATTAATTTGATCTTAATTATTTAATCAGAATACTTGGGAGTGGAAATAAGATATCCCCTGTTATTTTAATCAGAAATACCTTTTGATTATGAAGAGAGGGGAGGGGCTGTAAAGAGAGAGAAATAAAGATACTGAAAGTGTGAGCATCCGTAGGCAGACACAGCCCATCACTTCTGCCAGAATCCCAAGGAATGTGACCTTTTTCTCACTCCACTCAGATCAAACAGAAGTATTTACGGAGACATGAGTGTGCGCTGGGATAATATTGAACTATCTTTAAAAGACACGCATGCACGTACATCTTTCAATGGATGTAATTTGTAACAAGATTTAAAACAAACTTAAAAGTGAAGTTTACAAGTAAAATAATAGTAAGTTTACTTGTTTCTCTTTCCTTACAGGATTTCCTTTGGTAAAGGAAATTGCAAAGTGGTTTTAGGATGTACACTGATAGGTTTGGGCATTAGATCGAACGTTAGAAACATCCCAGCTCTCCCCTGAACAACCATAGTTCATTTGTTTACTTATCCTTATTAAACATCCTCCTTGGAGAGGTCTCTTGTAGAGCCTACATTATCTCTGTAGTCAACTTTGGTTTTATCAGTTTTTAAATTCCTTGAGTCTCAACTATGCAAGCAGGAAAGGCCAATCAGATTCCAGAGTGAATCTTCTTTTATGTCCCATGTCCCCTTAATCTAACCCTGTCCCATGTGACTCAGAAACACCAAAAGAGAGTAAATTTTTCTTTTTTTTTTTTTTTCTGTTGAACTCCAGTGGTCTAATCAGCCGGGATTATGCGGACAATCACTGGAGGGTTCCAGAGCTCTAGAATAGAACTAGACGCTTCATTGAGGACCGACTGTGTGGTGTGTGTATGTGTGTGTGTGTGTGTGTGTTGCAGGTATAAACTCCACTTCTAACAAATAAGAGTGAGCAGCATCTAGGATAATATATCCTGCTAGAATTTCTAATCTTTTCTTACGAAGAGTTGTACAGCCGTGAAATCCTACTTGCAATCCTTTTCTTTGTCACTGTTAACATTAACCTTTCATGTATTGACAAAGTATAAAAGACTGCAAATAAATGCAAAAAGGACCCCACATAGTACACGTCAGATATTGGGATGACCACAGATTAAATGGCTTTTGAAGGTTTATAATTTGAATACGTAACTTGACATGGGCTTGGCAAGGAGGGGAAAAAAATGAAGCAGACACTTAAAAATGGAGTTTAGTATTGTTTTTAAAAAGTACAGCTACAGTATTTACTGTAAGTCAGTGACAGACTGGGCCCCTGTCTGGGTTCTCAACCTACATGGAAAGGAAATAAATGTTCATGACATAAACGTTTAGAATCAGTAGTAACGAGAAGTAGAAGCCGGGCCAGTACCAAAACTAAGAAAAAAATATGATAAAGTTAGGAAATCGTCCTTACCAACCGTAAGGTTAACCTTGATCTTAATCATCCTTAAGACCAGGATGATTCCAGTAAATGACATCACTATTTTATATAAGAATTATGTTTAAAATAAATATTTTCACAAGCACACACAGGGGAAATGTCTACCTCTCTTAAACCCCGAAGAGTAGAGTGTTTTCCTAGAATGAGAGAAGAGGATTCCATGGAGTTTCCTCGTGGAAAGACAGGGATGAAGTGAGTATCCCTGCTGCGAGCCCCGTGCTTGAGCAACCTGCATGCACATGAAGGAAGTGCTTCTGCTGCGGAAGTCTGGGCCTGGCTCCTAGCCTCCATCTGCTTTCCTCCCTCTAGTCTTCGCTCCCACAGTACAGAAGAGCCTGTGACAGATGCAGGACAATCCACGAGTACACACGGAGAGATATGAAGACTGCTGAAGTTTCTCTCCTCTTCTCCATGCAGCCCAGACTGGCCTCAAACTTAAAGGGCAGAGGTTACAGGCATGTGACACCAACTTTACCCCTCTCGGTCTTCTAAAAATCTGTAGCCCATTATAGACTGTACTATTTAAAATAACAGAATAAAAATAGAAAACAGACAAGATATCCAAAAAGTATTGTAGGACGTAGAATATACTGTCAAATGAACCCAAGAATGTAAATATAATTCTACCTTCAAATTCTGGGCAGTTGGATACCCAGGCCTGAACAGGGGAGGGTGGAGAGTTTGGGATGAAAATGTCCATACAGGTGCACACAGACACTGGGTGGGAAGGCCAGTGACAAGGAAAGAGCTCTTCTGACATCAGAAGTGCAGGCAAATGGATTTGGCTTTGTCCTCCTATTTCCCCTCTCAGCTCCTGTTCCTGTTTTCAAATGCAAATTAGAGTGCTCTCTTATCACTGGGCTCCCAGGCCTCCTGGACTGAGTGGCTGTGTTGTACATGGGATTGACACATCAACCCAGTGGAAGACAAATGTGTCTTTAGCTTCAAGACCAGAGCATCCCTGTGTTCCATTAAGCGAGGCATGCTCTACTGACAGATGCTGGGACCACTGGGGCAGTGTGGGCATCTCTCCAGGAATCTCCAGCTTGATGGGCCAAATCACTATGCTGGAGTGTGGGTCTCTGATAGCAGCTTCTAGAGAGGATCGGTTTGAATCAGCTCTCAACAGGGTTTCTCATACAATACCATGCTATAGAATGACTGGCTAGGATGCTTCTCCACCCAGGGCTTCAGAATTCACCACAAAAGCTTTTCATACTTTAAAAGAACCTTCATCCTTTGGTTTTCAAATGAGAAGGTTTTGCTTTTAAAGAATGCATCCTTTAAGAACTTTATTCTTTTCCCTGTAAATCTTTTCTGCCTCTTCGAGTTTACTTTCTTTCCTTTTTTTTCTTCTTTGTCCCCTCAAATTGCCCTAACTTGATCTTTTAAGTATTGCTTCGTTTTATATGCCTCACAAACGTGGACAACTTTGGGTTTGTTTTGTTTGTTATCCTCTCGTTGGCTTTAAACAGCTTCTAAGGCTTGCTGCAGCGGGACACAGTGGTGTTCTGACTGCAGAGTGCTTAGTGGGCACAGGTCCTCTGTGATAAACAGATGGGGAGTTTAGTGTCGAGCTTTGCTCCTCTATTGGCGAGCTGCTTGAGAGGGGATTATATGATAAACCAATGAAAGGACTGTGCAAAGAGAAGAACTTTCACTGAGCAAAAACGTGGCAGCCAATACGGGATGTTTCATCCCAGGATGAGGAAGCTCTGTGTGCCCCTCTGTGGACTGTGATATTTAGTGGTTGATTCAGAAACAGTTTGTATTTCATCCAAGGGAAACCACTGTGAGTAAGCTGTCTTGCCTCGATCATGAACAGGCTCTCTCTCTCTCTCTCTCTCTCTCTCTCTCACTGTCTCTCTCTTCCTCCCTTCTTCCCTCCCTCCCATAGACATTGAAACACAAATGCTTAAAATACATTCTTCGCAAAACCCAGTAACTTATTAACCAGCACAGGTGTAGCCCTCATAAAAGCTGCTCCACTTCTCCTGAGGCTGCTAAGAATGAAATTGTCATTTCACACATAACATTTTACATTTGTGTAAAATATAAAATCTAGGTGTTATATTTAGCGTTTTACAGATGTCTCAAAGGCATAAGGATTTAGAGGAGCTTGCCTCTTAATGACACTGTTTCCCCCTCTCTGGAGTCTGGCTGCCTGACGTGTTGGTTAAACTTATTGGCCCTTCTCTCTAGACTTCCTGGCTTAGGATCCTAAATTGGCTTTCACTTATTATCATTATTAGTGTGTGTGTGTTCGTGTGTGTGTGCATGTGTGAGTACGTGTGCATGTGGTGTGGGTAGGTGTGTGCATGTATGGTTTTAGAGATATGTGTGTGTGCACTGGTGAGGCTCAGTCTGGTATATTCAAAGTACCCACTATTTTGGTGCTTTCCCATCTCACCCTGGATTCTCCTATCCAGTAGTCCCTTGAGACTGGGTTCTTCATAGGCCATTTGGTCACAGTCTGAGTATCAGTGTTTAAAATTTTCTGGAAAATTAAACAAACATACAGTCTGTGTTCTTTAAATTGTCTTTTGAATCACACTTCGATGAGGACAGAGAGGCAGGCTTTTTATAAGGATGGATATTAAAGTTTAAGAACGCTGGCTTCAGTTCTTATGAAGTCGTTTATACTTAAAGATGGGATATTATTCCAGATAAAGACAGGATGAGTCATCTTAAAACATTTGGGGGGGCTCCAGCCATGGGAGACTACAGCCCTGTGGCCATTCCGTTTCAAGCATTTGGTGTAGTATTCTGCACATTATGAGACCTTTAGTATTTTATTATGAAAGAAGCTTTGTGTTCAGTGCGCTTGTCTAACTACAGGCTTATATCGGGACTCTATCCATATTCAGTATAGGCTGAGCTGTGGTGTTTGGTAGGTCAGATCTAATAAATGTGCTTTTGATTTCTGAGATTCCCCTTCAACTTAGGATGGGCTTATTCACAACACTACCTTAAGTCCTGAAACATCTGTATACGTGTCTGCCTTAGACAAACCTGCCTTTTGCCATATCTGTGTGGGTTTGGTCTGCCTCTCTGTTTCTGGGGACTGTCAAGAAGGTACACTTAAACCAGCTAGAATAAAGAGAGGATCCTCAAGTGTGGAGGTGAGAGTCCCAGACATTCCTATACTTGGGTTGTCCTGCTTTGGGAGTCACTCTCTGTGTCCAAATGTGTCCTTTTGTCTTTGCCTTGTTGGATTCAGTGTTTCTATGCCTGGGCTTTGGACCAACCTGACTTTGGTTTCTCTGTGCAACTTTTCTTCATTGCTGAGCTGTCGCTTTTCTTACTACCCTTACATTGTGTGTTTCCTTTCCATTGGAAAGGCTTAGTTTATTTCTTAAACTCAGACTCCTGGCTCTGTTACATGTCAAGGATGGTCCTTGTAATCTTGCAGACTTCCTGGTGAAGTGTGGATAAACATTCAGTTTCCATATGTCTAGTCTTCAGAAAATGTCCTTTGTTAAATATGACCAGGCAAGCAAATTTACAGATGATGAAGTCTCTAAGATGTCATATGCCTTGAATTTATTCTTTAAAGAAACATGGTAAATTAATCTTTTTTAAAAATAACTTACAGCTATTCTTTGCTAATTATGCTTCTAATTTCACTTGAGAACAATGAAATAAAAAACTGTCTTTGGATTTTCACATAAGTAAATTTATGGTAAAGGAAAAATGTTTTCTTTCTTGAGTTATTTTGCTACATTTCAAGCCTTACAAGTGTTAAAGTATTAAAATTCAGAAGTTTCCATGAACGTTAAACCACTTACTAATCTGAGCAACCATTTTCTTTTCCTTTTGAGTATCCATTTAGATGTAACTATGCCTTACTGGTAAACGCATATAGAGAAAACGTTTTCCTCTGACCACTGTAACTCAGCCTTTTTATATATACACTAGTAACCCTTTTAACAGTGAGATTCATCCTTGGATTTGAAGAATACCTGTATAACTGAGTAGACACCCAGGTTAGACCTTCTCGTTTTTATTAACAGAGTTGACTCCTGAGGAGAGAGCCCAGAAGATCGCCAAAGCCATGCGCAAGCAGTCTTCTGAAGTCCGAGAGAAGTGGGAAAACCTAAATGCTGTCACTAGCAACTGGCAAAAGCAAGTAGGGAAGGCGTTAGAGAAACTCCGAGACCTGCAGGGAGCTATGGACGACCTGGACGCAGACATGAAGGAGGTGGAGGCTGTGCGGAATGGCTGGAAGCCCGTGGGAGACCTGCTTATAGACTCCCTGCAGGATCACATTGAGAAAACCCTGGTCAGCACCACTGCCTTTGACAAAGAATATTTAAGGAATGTATTCTTGTTGTTGCAGAGAACACATATAAGGAGACCCACATATAAGGGATTCTTATAAGCTGATACCATTTCAGCTCCTCACCTAAATCAGGAATTCTGGCAGATATTTTCCATATATAACCCCTCAAAAAAAACAAAACCCCACCAAGGTGGCTTTATGATAATTTAGTTTGTTTAAACATTTTAAAAATCCCATTCGAGTATCCCTAAATAGTGTAGATTAAGCTTAACCATTTAAAACAAGACAAAACCTCCCACAAACTTTTTAAGTTCAATTTGTTTCTAGATATGCCCTCCATTTCATTTACTTTTGTTTCCTATTCATTTGTTTTTTTTTTTATATTGTTTATTTTGTAATGATTCCTGCAGTCTAGATTTAATAGAATCGTGCCCATGTGGTACAGCCTACAGGTTCTGTCTCCTAGAAACTGGTGATTGGATTTACAGGTTTAATAAAAAAACAAACTGCTTTAGTGGGAATTCTCATCTATAATTTCTATCTTATTGTCTAAGTAAGTGAAAAATAAATTTGGTTATAAATTCCATTTGTAATCAGGAGTTGCCCGAGGTTAAGGATATTAGTTCTATGGTGTAAAGCAGCTTTGCTTACTCATTCTACATTTTCAGGATGTGTGTGCGTGTGCGTGTGTGTGTGTTGGGGGGGGAGTAACAGAATTTAGGCAGCAGAAGACAAAAAGAGAAACTTTAGAGAAAGCAGTGTTTGTATAGACATGAATCATGCCAGAGGGTGAGCACTGAGACAATCAGAAGGGATGCATCCAACATTATCCATCATGCATGGAGTTTTTATTACAAAAGGTACACACATCTTGTGTTCATAGACACCGGGTAACAGTCTTCCTTTATATGAGTGTGGCTGAGTGGAAAGGCAAGCCCTGGGAAATTAACTTAATACTCAGGCCAGTTACAGGAGTGAACATCTGTGTGTATAGACAGGGGAGTAGTAACAGCTAGCATTTTTTAAGGCTTCTTCTTTTGTGCCAAGAATTGTTCTTAGTCATTTCACATGGTTATCTCGTTTAATCCACACACTGTCAACAAGGTAAGGATTATTTCCCGAAGGCAAAACTGCAGTTGTCCAAGCCCACACAGCTAGTTAGGTTTAGGGTCTCTGTGATACTTTTTTGGTTTTTTTGGTTTTTTTTTAATTGTCCTTCTCTTTCACTGCAGAGATCTAATGTTAAACATAGTCTTGACCAACCCTTTGAATTTAAACCCTCTAAAATTCAAACACTTTTAAACTTAAAACTTTTAAATGTAAAACAACTGTTAACAAAGAATATAGTGTTCTGCATTTCTGATGATAGATATGCATCTGCCTAACTCTATAAATTAAGCAGACCTCTTCGAGAACTTATAGTACTCCGAAAAACATTTCTCTGGATACATGTGAATTTAACATAGTCTAAGAAAAAGATAATCATTCATTTATCAGTGCATCTTTTTCAAATATTGGACACTGGATTTTTCCTACTTGTTTATCTTAGGCAGTGTGGGTTGTACTTGGGGCCTTGTGTATTCCAGTTAATACAGCACCTCTCAGCTGTGTGCAAAGCCTTCTTTTTACTTTTTATTTTGATACAAGATCTTGCTAGGGTGTGTGGGCTAGTCTTGAACTTACTCCATAGCCCGAATCGCCCTTAATCTTGCAGGCTTTCTGCCTCACCCTCCCATGTAGCTGGTATTACAGGCCTTTGACATCAAATCTGGCTTAACTAATTTTAAAGCCTAAAAAGTCTAAATACAATTAGTATCAAAAAAACCAACAACCTTGATACCTCTGGATTTGAGTGGGAACTTACCTTTTTGAATTTGAAAGTATCACATGATAACTGGGGAAAATTAGTGTTGAAAAAAAATAAAAATTTATATCTGGAGAAAAGACCAAAGAGTTTGAGAATTGGCAGTCTTACTTAATTAAAGGACTGACTTGCCTCTCCAGCCAAATTCTTTTGTTCAAATCTACTTAAGTGGGAAGCTTAAAAAACAAAAGCAAAAACACAGAAGCAAATAGTCTAATGGGAAAGAATAAATTGGATTAAATTACTTTTATATCTTTGGAGGTAAAAATTAAAAATTCAAGTCTCACTAAATCAAATCAAGTAAACTCAACGTGTGTAATAGTTTAAAATTTCCCTAAAGTATGTCCCCTCTCTTACTGAAGGTATATAAAGAGGTAAAACCTAAATACTAGAAATTGCAAAATATTAGTTAATATGTCAAAGCTGTAAATAAAGCCCTCAGAAATAAGTAAATAATGTCAGTTGCTAAAGTTATCTTTAATAATGCTGTTTTTTACATATATACCTTGTGGTACCAGACGGGTTTGAGACACACACCTGCCAACAGTCTAATGAGCACCTTTGATAGTAGCAGATGTTTCTGTTTTTATAGCAGTGAGGGCTACGTAGACTTGTATTCTCTTATAGGAAAATACAGTCAAAACATGATAAATTAGTTCTTTATACAAGAACACATGGCAGTTCTGAAAGCCATTTATAACTCCATTTATTTCAAGCCCCAATTTGGAAACTCTTAAAAGGCAAAAGATAAACTTCCTTGATGGAAAGTTTCCTCATTGCCATAAAAACACCTTGCCATAAAAGTGCAAACAGAGCCAAGAAGGCCTTCCTGTTAAAGCGCTGTCAATGTTTCACCTATGACTTGTAATAGAAACAAAATAAAACAAAACAAAACAAAAATAGGATTTTTTTACACAGTAGAAATATAACCTTCTTTATTGTTCCTTAAAATAAAAAAATAATCCTGTCCTGAAATTATGCATGAAGCTATGATCAAATTCTAAAACACCTTTCTAAATTTCTAAATCACCATCTGTTGATATAAAACTGGTTGCTATTTAAAATTAGAAACCTATCAACTAGCATGTTAACTTTAAAATTTTAATACCTAAAACTAAAAGGATATTGATTTTAAAATATGGATCCAGTTTTAAGGTCTTTGAATTTATCTGTGAAAGAGAGTATTAATATACCAAGCTAAAAAATCCCAGTTAAAACCTCTAGAAACATTTGAGGTCTAGCATGTGTGTTCAACTGTGTCTGGGAGAATCTGACTTGTTTCAGAGTCCACGCTGATAAACTCTGTGTCCTTCCCTAATCCACACTTCCCTCTGTCTCCCACACCTGTATTATTTGTTAATCCTTTGCACCTGTCATGCCTGTTACTATGTCACTGTATGCCCCATAACCAGATTTATACATTGTGCACATTGCACAATTGCATTACAATCTGTGTGTGCACTTTGGACTGTCTTCAGATGTCTGGCATCTGCAGGGATAGACAAAACTGACTGCAAATCAAAATTCTTTCTCTTTCCATGTTGTAGCAGGACATGTGTCCTTTGGGGCTTCCTTTCTTCTGACTTCTTTTGACACACTGGTATCTACTGAGGTTGGAAATAGATCTTATTAAACACCTGGTAACTCCCATGTCTACAGATTCAAACAGCATTCATACCCTGCTCTCTCTGATGCCTGTATTTTACATGTTGGCTTCTGGCTCTCAGTCTCTTCTCATGTGGTTTGTTCTTCAACTCTCCTTTGAAATTCACCACATGCCTTTAGGCAGAGTCAAGAATTTGAAAACACTAAAATATATTCCCTGTTTACCATTGGAAATATTTGATTCCTGAATATTGGGTTTTAGCACTAATTATAATTCAGGATAGGTTTTAGGTGAGGCAAAATTTTATCCCTGCCATCTTGGAAAGCTGTTTATCTGTCCTAAAATCTAACATAAGACCAAGGAACAAAGGAGGTTCATTCCATTCCTTACTATAAAACAGCGTCAGAAAAACAGCAGATGAGTGTGTGTGTGTGTGTGTGTGTGTGTGTGTGTGTGTTTGCACATGTGTGCAGGTTCTAAATGTAAGGAAGTGTCCCTTCTCAAGCAGCTTCTTCCATGGGACAGGAGGAATGTGAATGCTAAGGGATAAGAACTGAAATCTGAGGTGTCCAGCAGTGGGGTTGGAATAGCTCTGAACTGTCAGAATAGCTATGTCATGACATATGTGACACGTGCGTGGTTTGCATGTTTGGATATGTTGGCTGAAAGTCATAGCTGGGCTAGTGACACTGAACAGAAAGTCCAGGAATGCTGGGGAAAGGCCTCCAGGCAAGGCTGCAGAGGGCCATCTCCTCACTGAGGCATTTCAGCATCCCGGGGATCTAGAGAAAGACTTGTCAGAGAAAGCGAACCAATGCTTTAGAAGACAGGTGGAATTCAGTGGAGAACGGAGCCCATGACTATATCATTATGCTGTTTGCTCTCATTGGCTTTAAAGTCTAGCTTCCCTTTTCATATGCTTGCCAGGACATACACCTTTTACCTGTCTGTTCTTCACCCAGAGGCAGCAGTTCAATTCTGAGACTCATCTATAGATTTTCCATGATGCTCTGCTCTTCTTGCCTGTCCCCTAAGCACAGACTGTGATCCTAGCGGGTTCAGGGAGATATGGAACTTTTCTCTCCACTATCCAATAACTATAGCTTAGTAGTGAGGAAAGCTACTTTTACTCGACCCCTAATCTAAGCATGACTGAGATCAAGTCAACTTGTTGCGTCTGGTGAAATAAAGGAGTAAGACAGCCATGCTTCAATAAAAACAGAAAGTACGGAAGTAAATCAGAAGCAAGTGGACCACGCAACAGTAGTCCTGTGGTTTGCATATTATAGGCTAGATAGAAATGTTTAGTGTCTTAAATGAGTTCGAAACTTGAGTTTTTCTCATTGCCCACATGCTTTAAGGCTCAGGGAGTCTCTGGCTGTATAGGTTATTACAGGTCTGATCCAGTCAGCTGCTGTTAAGTAGCGCCTCTGCTTGACAGCATCACTATGGCCTTCCTATGGTCTTCAGTAAGGAGACGGCAACTCTGGCTTTTGAGAAAGTCTCTTCTGGCGACATTCTAAAATAATCTGTTTTCTACCAGGCATTTAGAGAAGAAATTGCACCAATCAACTTAAAAGTAAAAACAATGAATGACCTGTCCAGTCAGCTGTCTCCACTTGACTTGCATCCATCTCTAAAGATGTCTCGCCAGCTGGATGACCTTAATATGCGATGGAAACTTCTACAGGTATCGGCTTAGCCCCTTCAGAATGCTGTCTAACACTGCATAAAGAATACAGAACAGGAATAGAAATGTCAGGCTATACAATTGTTGATTTGTATTTAGATTCTTAGTGTAACAATTGTTTACTTTTTTTTTTAACCTGAAAAACACACTTTAGGATGTGCACAAACAGAAACACTCGGATGGTCTTTAAAACTCACCTCAGTTTTAAACTACATATTATCTCGTCTCTCTCTTTACTGAGGGTGTTTGATAATGAATTTAGTAGGCAGGTACTTGTCTTTCTATATCTTGAAACCAAGAGCATCATTTAGTTCTGAGTATGGATTTCTTAGTTATAATTTATATTTACATTGTATATAATACTTGTAAAAAATTACACAAAACCCAGTAAGTTGCGGCAATGATAACCTGGAGTCAGCCACAGGATCCTTTGTCCTGTTGTCACCTGTAAAGGAATCATTGTCTTACTTTCATTATGTGTTCTTTCTCTTTTGAAAAAGTTACAAAGCTTTTCTTCTTTCTCTTTACATTGTTCACTGTGCAGGAGGTTTCTTTCTGGTTACAGAAAGCACACCTGCACTTAGCGTCTAGATCCGGCCTTCCCAAGGCAATTGTTTCAGTGGCTCCTGACCCTACTTGTAGACTCCAGATTAGCTGAGCCAGGACTCATGAGTGTTCCAGGTATAAGCATTGGCTGGCTACTGTCCATGCCAGGCAGCAGTTCATGGTACCAAGGATCTGTGACACATTTGGTCTCCACCTCCTATCAGTCAAAGCAGCTATGCCTTTGCTGAAAATCCACAGGGGCGGCTGTAACTAGAAGAGTAATGGTAAATACTTCTGACTAATTTCTCTACGATGTAACACGTAGTAATACAAATGTGCAGTTCAGTCATTTTATTTGAAAAGTACTGTACATTTTAGGTTATAATATATTCTTATATTATCCAACATCAAAATGCACAAGGAGCTGACTGAGATTGGACTTGGTATGTAAATGCATTTGTAAACTCCAGAATTTGTCCCTAGCAACCCACATGGTAGAGGAAAGGGCCAACTTCTAAAAGATGCTTTGTGACACCTGTGTCCTGACCGCCCACACTCTTCTCCATGTAGAATAAATGAATGTTAATTTTTTTTAATTTAATGTTACATGTTTTCTTAATGAAGTTGAAAGTGTGAGATGTGAATATTCCATATGTGACAGTCTTTCCTATCCTTGTGAAGAGTGTCAATAATCCGGGATTAGTCAGGCTAAGCATATTAAATTTGTAAGTGCTCACAGAGATGTCTGAACCTAATTCTTTTTGCTTCTGTCCCATTTCTCTGCATCTTTATCATTCATTATACTCATTTGAAGATTGCTTTTCTGGTCTTTCTTGATTTCCTTTTGCTTTGCCTCTGTTATCCCCATCTCTACTGATGTCAGATGTGTTATTAGATTTGATGGGAACATTCTTCCACCTTTATCTTTGATGTTGGTAGCTACTAGGGTTCAAATATCAGTCCTGGATAAGCAAAGACAAATCCCTGTTAGCAGACAGTGCTGTTAAATTTCAGGAATAGCAGCTTACTTATAAAATATGACATTTGAGCATGTCTCATAATGAATAAAGTACACTCTGATGCAGTTTATGTACCTGACCAGGAGAAAGCTGAGATGCCCAGTGAGCCAGGCAGATGCAAGTTTTATTTACAGTGTGCTGAAAATGAAATTGTCCATTCAAATGGAACAGCTCACCACCACTGCACAGACAAATAACAGGGCCAGGGAAATGGAAATGTCAGAAGGCTGTATGCAATTGTTGTTCATTTGCATTTGGTTTCATAACTGGTTTTGTCCTGTGGCACGGTAACAGTAGAATCCACACTAACAACCATGGAAGGGAGTCATGGCTGGGACGCACGGGTTACACATTGCAGCCTCGAGCAGCGATTCTCAGAGGCTCCTCTTTCCTTTGGTAAAGACCATCAGATGCAAACTTGTAGGGAAATCAGAAGATGTTTCACACCCAGCTTCCAGTTTTCTCTCTCCTGACATCTCATATATTCACTATCTATCTCCCGTCTGTCTGCCTGCCTGCCTACCTTCCTACCTACTTATCCATATACTTCCCAACCTGTGTAACCGTCTAGGATCATCTGCTTAACGGCCTGTCTACCCATCTATCCAGCTGTTTATGTCTTTATCTTTAGAGTTCTCCAAGCTCCATTTCCCACACAGTCTCTGTGGCACTTTTATCCTCCTTTTTTTATAAAAGAGGCATGGATAAGGGCTCCTCCCATGGCCACATCTTTTTTTTTTTCCATTTTTTATTAGGTATTTAGCTCATTTACATTTCCAATGCTATACCAAGAGTCCCCCATACCACCCCCCTACTCCCCTACCCACCCACTCCCTCTTTTTGGCCCTGGCGTTCCCCTGTATTGGGGCATATAAAGTTTGCAAGTCCAATGGGCCTCTCTTTCGAGTGATGTCCTATTAGGCTATCTTTTGATACATATGCAGCTAGAGTCAAGAGCTCCGGGGTACTGGTTAGTTCATATTGTTGTTCCACCTATAGGGTTGCAGTTCCCTTTAGTTCCTTGGGTGCTTTCTCTAGCTCCTCCATTGGGGGCCCTGTGATCCATTCAATAGCTGACTGTGAGCATCCACTTCTGTGTTTGCTAGGCCCCGGCATTGTCTCACAAGAGACAGCTATATCTGGGTCCTTTCAGCAAAACCTTGCTATTGTATGCAATGGTGTCAGCGTTTAGAAGCTGATCATGGGATGATCTCTGGATATGGCAATCACTAGATGGTCCATCCTTTCATCACACTTCCAAACTTTGTCTCTGTAACTCCTTCCCTGGGTGTTTTGTTTCCTATTCTAAGGAGGGGCACAGTGTCCACACTTCAGTCTTCATTCTCTTGAGTTTCATGTGTTTAGCAAATTGTATCTTATATCTTGGGTATCCTAAGTTTCTGGGCTAATATCCACTTATCAGTGAGTACATATTGTGTGAGTTCCTTTGTGAATATGTTACCTCACTCAGAATGATGCCCTCCAGATCCATCCATTTGCCTAGGAATTTCATAAATTCATTCCTTTTAATAGCTGAGTAGTACTCCATTGTGTAAATGTACCACATTTTCTGTATCCATTCCTCTGTTGAGGGGCATCTGGGTTCTTTCCAGCATCTGGCTATTATAAATAGGGCTGCTATGAACATAGTGGAGCATGTGTCCTTCTTACCGGTTGGGACATCTTCTGGATATATGCCCAGGAGAGGTATTGCTGGATCCTCTGGTAGTACTATGTCCAATTTTCTGAGGAACCACCAGACTGATTTCCAGCGGTGTTGTACAAGCTTGCAATCCCACCAACAGTGGAGGAGCGTTCCTCTTTCTCCACATCCTCGCCAGCATCTGCTGTCACCTGAATTTTTCATCTTAGCCATTCTGACTGTTGTGAGGTGGAATCTCAGGGTTGTTTTGATTTGCATTTCCCTGATGATTAAGGATGTTGAACATCTTAAGCTGTCTTAGAAGCATGCTTCCTGCGGCCAAGTTGGGGAGAACAGTTTTCAGGCATAGAGATGGGCTCCGATGGCCTAGGCATGAATATTCACGTTCCGACTAGTTGTGTCCTCTGACCCTTCCTTGTATCTTGCTTTCTTCATAGCTAAAATGATAACCACAATTAATATTAAGCTAATGTGGTTATTGTATAGATTGAAAGTTCATATAGATAGTTTAGAATGATCTCTGGCTTTGTTTACCATTATTTAATGTTAGAAGTTGATTTTTATTCTACCGCATTAATAAGAAGAGAAGTTTTCTGCCCAAACAGTAATGAATTAATAGAGCAACAGCATCACTTGATAAAGTAATTAAGTCAAGGATGTTATGAAAACCATTGTATTGAAGTCAGCCATTTCATCTGGCTTGTGCTTGTGTGCAGGTTTCCGTGGACGATCGCCTTAAGCAGCTCCAGGAAGCCCACAGAGATTTTGGGCCGTCTTCTCAACACTTTCTGTCCAGTAAGTATCAATAAATTTGAGTGTTCTTGCTTAACTTGAATGAATTAGCAAATTCGTTCAGTTCTGCCCAAGGAGCTATATCTTTGCTCTAACGATACTTTAAATTAAGAGAACATATTCATGAAATATTACTTATTGCTTATATAATAAATGAAGTATGTAAATTGGTAAATATTCAAAGGAAAACAAAAGTAAATTTGTATCTAGATATGTTTTCTCATTTAAACATTGGTTATGATAACATATATGGTAGTTGTCATGCAAAGGTTATGAATGTCTCATACCAAAAATTTATGCTGTAAAGTTTTTTAATTAGTTTATTTCAATTCTCTCTCTATATATGTATAGTTAGGTTTTTTTTTTTAAAGCTTCACATGAATTTTAAGTCACTATATAAATACTTAAATGAGAAAATGTTGGTGTACTAAGCTCAAGGTAGTCATCTCATGGGCAAATGTTATTATACATTAAGTGTTGCACCAAGGTAGGTTGAATGGAACATCCTCCAACTGGAATTTGTAATTTTATGTGCACTTCATGAAGTCTTAGGTAAATAATTTTGAGCCCTGTTTTATTTATCATCCACTTGGGATGATATTTAAGAATGCTGAATTTTGAAAATCCCAAACTGATTTTAAATGTTAACATTGTCTTTTACTAGACCTGAGAATTTTTGAAAATTAATTTCTTGATCTCTGCATACCTATTTCCTCAGATTGCCTCAAGAATTAAATTCAGTAGTCTATCCTGTTAGACAAAGCACGCAAGTCAAACCTTGGCAAAGATGCTTTCAGCACATATTAATGCCTTTAATTTCCTATGGGAAGTATATGGAAAAAAACAAGTTGTGTAATTTAATTAAATTTAAGTAAATTTTAAGCTCAAGGCCAAGAATACTTCTCAATTATGGAAACTCTTATTTTCTCCGAAACCACAGAAAAAGGGTCAGGCTTTATTTACTTTTATATTCTTGTGAAGTCAGATTTGTCATTTTCTGTCCCCTGCCTCTAAGACTTACCCATCTTCAGTTCCTAAGCTGAGCCTGTGGTGTTTGTCTCTGAGTGATGTATAGCCCTTTGTGGTGGGTAAGGATGGACCTTTTTTTTAATGCTTAACATATGGATAGCACTATTGTTGAAATAAATAGCCTCATATTACACTCATTAGATATTAAGTATTATAGATTCCTAAACCCTATAGAATAACTAAGACCAAATTGAAGAAGCATTTGTAAATAATGGAGACTCTGTAGTTCAAATGATCAGTTTATCTGCTAATATTGATGGGGCCCTAACTTTTCACCTGGCAACATCTCCCATGGAAATCTAGTTCATGTTTCTTCAGTCATAAAGCACTGCAGAATTGCAATACACGACATGGTGTTCAAGCACATGGTCTTCAACTGACAGTCCAAGGAGCTTGGTTATTCGAATCAAAATAATTACTAAATAAATGAAGAAGTGTGAGAAAACTTGCAATTAGTACATTTAATAATTCTTATTCCTTGCTGCTTATGGTCTTTGGCTTGATTGTGTTCCTTGGACTTTATCCATGCTTGTTAAAAAGCATGTTCCATGAGACACATAATAAAACCTGACCTATTAGCTTGGTGCCAACATGAAGTGAGGCTAGCTCTTATGAGAAGTTTAGCATACCTGAGTCTTCATTTCTATGTGTGTTTGTGAACATCTATGGACACAGTTATAAAGATGAGTGCTTGCCTTTGATCAAGACCAGAACAATTGTTAAGGAGGAAGTTTGCTGAGCTAGATTTTGGCAAGGTGCTGTAGTATCCGAACTACACCATTTTGAAAAGGACTTTGGGCAGCTGCTTCTCTTTTAGGGGAGGGGGGCTCGTATCACAGGACTCTCTCTCTCTCTCTCTGATTTATTTATTTATTTATTTATTTATTTATTTATTTATTTATTTATTTAATGTATATGAGTACACTGTTACTCTCTTCAGATGCACCAGATGAGGGCATTGATTCCCATTACAGATGGTTGTGCGCCATCATCTGGTTGCTGAGAATAGAGCTCAGGACGTCTGGAAGAGCAGGCAGTGCTCTTAGACATCGAGCCATCTCTCCAGCCCTTGGGCGGCTATTTTTAACTCTGCGTATTTAGCTTCTTCTCTATTAAACTGGACATTGGTGTGTGGATCTTGCTGCATTTTCAAAATAAAGCTTGGATTTGGGATGCTTGGCAAAGTTTAGAATGTTGCATATTTGCAAGATATCAATGTGCCAAGAAATTATGAAAAAATAGTGACATGTCCATGTGAAGGTCTAGAGATAGCTGTAAATTTTCATTTTAATTTACCTGGTACCTTGCTTAGCAAAATTCTTCTGGTTCTAAATTCACGTGGGTACTCTACTTAAATAAATTTTTAAATAATTGATTTACTAAAACAATAATGTAGGCCGGGGGTGGTGGCACACACCTTTAATCCCAGCACTCGGGAGGCAGAGGCAGGTGGATTTCTGAGTTCGAGACCAGCCTGGTCTACAGAGTGAGTTCCAGGACAGCCAGAACTACAAAGAGAAACCCTGTCTCGAAAAAATCCAAAAAAAGAAAAAACAAACAATAATGTAATGTATCTTTACAAGTAATCAGTAAACAGAATTTCAAAAAGTAAAGTACCTCCATTATAAGGCATCATATCTCAATCATGGCAAACATCTCAAACATACTACAAACATGGAAAACTGTGTTTTAAATACTGCAGATCAAAATAAATATCTGATATTTTTCTTAGATGATCTGCTTGCTTCTTTAAAAACCCCTTGCCTATTTTTATGTTGAATTTTCTTCCTAAAACCTTCTTATAATTAAATTTGCTTGAGTGCCATCTGTTCATAATAGCTGAGCCTATGAATATGGTGCAAAGTGAAGAATGCTATTAGTGAACTAGAAATTCCATCTTGGGAACTGTCATTTTAAATCTGAATGTACAGCATATAGGGAGCATGCTTTACAGACGGTACTGTATTCTGTGTTGTAATGTTTATGAACAATAACCTGATTTTGTGAAAGTATTTTCATTGTTAGGGTCTAACAGAATCGGCTCTGGATGTTGAGTCTGGGTGCTTTTCCTCACTTCACATGAAGCTTTGAAGCTGTGCTGCTTGGCCTCGTGCTTTTCTTAATTGTAGGAATCCAGCTCAGAGCCAGAACGGGTCCCTCAAGAGTTGCTCCGAAATGTGTTCATTTGTTTTACATTAAGGTGTAAGGGTTGCTGCTTCCAATAACTTCCTTTTGTTTCCTCAGCCTCCGTCCAGCTGCCGTGGCAGAGATCCATTTCACATAATAAAGTGCCCTACTACATCAAGTAAGTCCACTTCAGTTCTCTTTTGTGTACCCAGGAAATAACGTTTTACAGAATAACTTAAGAGCGCTCCTGCTCCCCTATGTAACTTGTTTTGCTGTTGGCCTTTTTGTTTGTTTGTTTGTTCTGAGACAGGGTCTCCCTATGTACTCCTGGCTGGCCTGGAACTTATTATGAAACTAGGTTGGCCTTGAACTCAGGGAGATCCCCACCCCAACCCCCAACCCCAGCCTTTGCCTTCCAAGTGTTGGGAATAAAGATGTGTGCCAGCAAACCCAGCTCCCTGGACTTTTTAATACAGAATTCAATCCGGTGCATGATTAATAATGGGAAGAAATTAGTTTTAAAATCAGCAAGTTGTCCTTCATTAGGTCTTTCTGGCCTTGGGGACCGGTCACTGAGTTGCTATTTTATCATCATCTTCATCCTCGTCTTTCTCCTCATCATAAGGTTTTTTCAGCCTAGATTCTCTTTCCTGTTACTTCTTTTTTTTTCCTTTCCTTTTTTTTTTAAATTATTATTGGGTAATTATTTCATTTACATTTCCAATGCTATCCCAAAAGTCCCCCACACCCTCCCGCACCCACTCCCCCACCCACCCACTCCCACCTCTTGGCCCTGGCGTTCCCCTGTACTGAGGCATATAAAGTTTGCATGACCAATGGGCCTCTCTTTCCACTGATGGCCGACCAGGCCATCTTCTGATACATATGCAGCTAGAGACACGAGCTCCGGGGTACTGGTTAGTTCATATTGTTGTTCCACCTATAGGGTTGCAGATCCCCCCACCTCCCTGGGTACTTTCTCTAGCTACTCCATTGTGGGCCCTGTGATCCATCCAATAGCTAACTGTGAGCATCCACTTCTATGTTTGCTAGGCCCCGGCATAGTCTCACATGAGACAGCTGTATCTGGGTCCTTTCAGCATAATCCATTCTGACTCTTACCTAGTTTACACACCATCTTAGGATGCTGGTCCTTTACTTACTGTATAGTTTGTCCCAGAAAAGAATGATGACGCACTCCTCTGTTATCCCTGGAAGGGGAGGTTAGTGAAGCAGTTGCTTTACAGTGCAATCCAGCACTAAGCATTGTCATTGACCCTATTATGTATTAGGAGAACTAGTTGTAATTCTGAGAGTGCACACTGAGTATCAAAAGACAGCTGTGGCTCACATTAGCTGTGTGGCCTTGGGCAAGTTGAATAAAAAAAATCTCTGTGCCAAGATTTCTTTGTATCGTGCCTGAAACTAAGTGTGGTCTCTTGAAAATCAAAGTGTGGTCTCTTAAAAATCCTATTTCAATATTAATTGACTTTCGGATCTTTGTTTGGAAAAAGCTTATGAAACCAATATTTGTTGAATAGGACATTTTAATATGCCCTTCCTTCTATCCTGATATCCATTCTCATTTTTAAAACAAACTGGTCATCATCTATAAAAATATAAGCAGTATGTGATACATTGTCTTGTGAGAATTTAACTCTTTTGTTCATAGACAGCATTTGGTATATTGAGTTGTGATGGATTCTAGAATGAGGCATCAAGGCAATTGATGAGTGTGTCATTTCTACAGACAGAAATGGAAAGGACTCCAAGACTGAATGAGATGACTTGTCTTGGTTGAAAGCAGTTATGGCCATCTAATTAAAATTTTAAAATTTCTTAGCTGTTTTACATTTTTATTTCAATTAATAATAACTATAGCAATGGTATTCAAGACCTCTAGTCTGCTTGGGTAAATATTTACCTGAATCAAATAATAAGGCTTTAGTTATAAATCTGAGACAAAATAAGCCCTCCCCTTAAAGAAGTCCAATCCTAACCCCTGGGACTTTGACTCAGTTCTCTTTATACATAACAGTGTTGACAACAACATTTAGCAACAGTCTCCAGGTTTTAGGCTACCATAGGCAGATTATCCTGATGTCAGTGAAGTCATGAGAGCCTTTTAAAAGGAAGAGAGCAGCTGAGGAGAAGCCAGACTGGAAGAGGGAAATACAAATGCAACTTTGAAAATGGAGGAAGTGGAATGTCATTCTGGGAATAGAGACAATTGGAAGAAGCTGGGAAAAGAAGGGGTGTGGTCCTTATAGGCTTCCCAGAAGCATCCCTGCCATGCTCAATGCTAGCCTTTGGAGGCTTTTTGTGTGGTAGCATTAAAAAAATGAGTATATATACAGTCCCAAGTTTAGAATTCCATAAAGATTGATTAAAATGAATTAATGGATTGTTTGACCTAGACTCCTCTATAATCAGATATTTTAAAATGTAAACGCGATTTAGTAAAACAGTATTTGTTTTCACTAGATAGAGAAAATTGGAAATGTCTTACTCTTTTCATTTGTTTTGTTTTTGTGGGGGTCGGAAAGACATCTACAGTTCATTTCACACACACACACACAAACACTTCCATTAGCTGAAGAATTTCCATTTGTATACATCAGTAATAGATGATGAAGAATTAAGCAGTTAGACCTTGTCTAACCCCTGGAGTTTATGTTGGGGCACAGTGGAAGACTGTTCTTGCTCAGACAGCCAATTCTCATGGAGAGAAAACATGTGGGAGCAAAGTTGGTCTATCCGACATCTTATTGCTTGCTCATAACCAACACTGGAAAAATAATATATAAAATAGCAGTGGCAATTCTTTAACGACGATGTTTAAAGGTTAAGCTTCCTATAATGTTTATAGAAAACATTATAGGAATCTATATCTTAGTAAATATCAGATTTTCTTTTCTCCTTTTAGTAGTTATTACTTGGCAGTTTCATACATGAATTCTGGTAACTGTTCATCTCCTCACTCTCTCCTGTCCTTTTCCCACCTCCATCAACCCCCCCTCCTACCAATTCCCCCTCTTCTTGCTTTCTTGTCTTTTGCTTTGCTTTTGTTTGTTCTTCATGACTCAGATCCTCCATGGGTCCATGGCTACACACATGGAAATGGGTCATTTTCTTAAATACATACAGATTTAGCATTAAATGTCTTTTATGGGATTCACAATTTAGAGCAAAGTCTCCGGGTTCTATAAAATTCACTAATCTGGCAGTTTTTCATTGTTTACTCTGTTATGCAACTTTCCAGTTTATTTCCCCATAGAAAAGGGAACATTAAACTTGGGAGGTAGAGTTTAGAGTGCCAGTTTTCACTTAGAATTGTTACGAAAACAAGATTCAATCCTTGGGTAAATTCATATGCAAGTAAATGATGAATAAAAGGACTTTTAATGTGTACTTCCTCTTGCATGTCTGTACATATAAGTAGAAAAAAATGTTAAAAACCTACTTAGCATTATTGTCACGCTATTAGAATTTCCTGGGGCAAAGTGAGTGAATTAATTTAGCTGTCAAAAAATAGTATTCAAGTAGAAATTTTAAGCTTGCATTTTCATACATATAATGCTGGAGTGCAGCAAGAGACTTTGAAAGGAGAGGTCAAAATTATTTTGGGGTTATATCTTAATTGTATAGGTTAATTAAAAATATAGGATGCAGATCGAGATGGCCCTTCATTAGCATTTTGAAGTTCATGGTAGTGAGAGGCATGTATGTCTTTGAAGAGCATCAGGATGTAGATGTGAACTATGAGAAGATGTCTATGTGGCATGACTCTTTGTTAATGCCTGTGATAGTTGGGTGCCTGGTGCACTAACAAATGCCGGAGAGGAATAAATAAGGTCATAAAGAAAAACAGGTTTAATCAAAATGCTGAGTGGTGGAGCCTGGTCCTAATGGCTACATCTACAAGCACTCCCTTACCTAAGACTCAGGGAATATTGCAGAAGAGGTGGTGGAAAGATTGTAAGAGCCAGAAGGGATCAGGGAGTTTACTCTGAGACTGTGTTTCCTAGTAACATTGGAAGCTACACCCATAAAGTCTCACTGACATGTCTGCCCAAACATGAGAGCAAGGTGACATCAGTGGATACCAACCTGACTGGAGGAAAGTCCACAGGTCCTCAACACGGGACAAAAAACTATAGGTGACTGAAGATGGCTGGGAGTAGGCGAGGTGGCTTTCCCCAGTGAAGAGAATACCAACTGGTTGCCTAGGGCCTTGCAAACATACATACAAACAAACAACATTTAGCAGCTTATATTTTGGAGTGTGTGTGTGTGTGTGTGTGGTGTGTGTGTGTGGTATAGAGCATGCAATAACAAATAGGATGGCAGTGTTGTTTTTCCCTAACCAAGGGTAGGGAAGCTGGGCTATTATAGGAAATCCTAATACCCAGCCAGACAACAAAGGGAAAGCTCGTGAAGGTGTTTCTCTACCAGCAACAGCTTAAGTGATAAGAACAATTTATTTTTAAGGATTCTTGAAAGTTCAAACTAGAACCAAATGAATCTATAGCAACGATTTAATGCCCAGTACAAGAAAAATATGTTACCCTCTGCATCTCTCCCTACAACACATTTCCTCCTTTTCCCTCGTCCAAAGGACAGATTATATCTCTGAGCTCCTGATTTGTAAGTGGAGACCACAGGACACACTGAATCCCTTTAAAGAGGAAGGCTCTGTGTGTGTGTGTGTGTGTTTTGTTTGTTTGTTTTGTGTTAAATGATAAAGGAATAAATGGAACCAAAGCACAAGAAAACTCAGAAGTCTATTTTGATAAGAATCGAGTCTGTGACTCATTATTGGAAAATAAATATTTTAAACTTACTGGGCCAACTCTGCTGATGGGAAGAGAGAACAAAATTGCCTAATGACAGAATATAAGCTCCTTGGGGTTACTAAATTTCCCTGTGCTTCAAGTCAGCTTCAGACGAATGAGCACACCTTGGCTAACATAGGAAACTGAATAGCAGACGGTCAGCCTTGCGCAGCGGCTAACACAGAGCTGTGGCTCAAAGCATCTCTCATATCCACCCCATCCTAGTTCACTGAGATCATGTAGATGGAGCTAGTAATGTCTTTGAAAACACCCTAGTCTTTTCTAATGTTCATGTGTCCTTTTCTGGTGCCATAGCATAAGATTCTGGCTTAGAATCTTCTAAATTCTTTAGCACCATTGCACTTCGATAGCACCATCACCCCCCAGTTTAAAGTTCCTTTCTTTTCTTTCCATTTTTAAATTGTTGGAGTGGAAGAGTGGTTCAGTGGTTAAGAACATCTGTGGCCTTTGCCAAGGACCCAAGTTCGGTTCCCAGCACCCACACCCTGATTTGGTTGTTCATAATTGTCTGTAACCCTAGCTCCAATGGAAATTCTCTAACCTCTGTGACACCTGTACTCATATGCATATTCCTCTCCTAAAAATAAATAAGATTTTAAGTTGTGCATTTATCGATTGATTGGATGATTGATTGATTTTGTCTAGGTGAGGGAGGGGACTGCCACAGATGTGGAGGTAAAAAAAACTTTGAACAAACTGTTATCTCAAGGGTCAGTTCCAAGGTCAGTTTAGGTTGGCAGGCAGCAAACACTTCTACTTACTGAACCATATTGCCAGCCCTAAAGACTGATTTTAGCAATAGGAAAGAACTCAATTTGTAAGCTCCTGCCATGTGACACAGAAAGGATTGCTATGAAACCACCCACGAAAGAAGTGTGCATGCCCTTCATTTTGTGAAGATTAAATAGTTAAAGTTATTATTCAATCAAGCATAATGATTAAAATTTGTAAAATAAGTAGAATATCTTCTGTTCTGGCTTTAAATCAAAATAACATAAAAGGGATTTCACATAGCCATCTACAACAAATTAGAGGTAATGATTAATCTACTTTAAAAATAAACGAACAGATGAACTGGTAACTTTTTTTTGAGAGGCTAATAGATGTACATCCACCTTTGAAAATGAAACCACAAGGAGACAAAGATAATTCCTCTGGGGAGGTCGGACTCCTGATGTCCCTGCCCTGAGGGAAAGCCATGCCAGGCTCCCCAGGGACAAGGCAAAAGAAGATGGCTTCCAGCAGTGCTGATGAGTGGTTCCTGCTCCCTTATGTGAGGATGACAGGGAGGTGGAGGTATTAGATGGCAGCTGGGGGTGCCCTATCAGTTCTGGTGCCCCGTATCTATTGAGGGAGTGCATGTTTATTCTTCTAATCAATCTTTAGTGCCCTGTAGCAAAGTGTCACCTGCCCCTCCCCTTACCCCAGGTTCATGCCACCCTGAAAATTAATTCTGCTGGCCCTTTAAAGCCAAGAACCAGCAAAGCTTCTCTCACAGTTCTATACCAACTATTCTGTCATCCCTGCCCACAGTATTGACTTTCTGAATTTAGGGATGTAGTGAACCTACTTACAGCTTTGCCTTTGGACTTGCTCCTGAATCTCAAATTATCTTAAGTAAACTGTACAGTCAAATCCAGTTCTTTGCTGTTTGTAGTTTGTATTTTCTTTCTCATGTCCTTGTTACCATGAGGAGCCAGGACATTTTTAGGGCTGACTCTGGCCCTTCACAATCTGTCTCATTTGCATGAGGAGCAACACTCTCTGTTATGGAATGTTGACTGTCAAGCTCTCTCCTTAAAGCTGTGAGTTTCTAATTACATCCCCCCACCCAAAATATAATCTTAAATTTCCTGCCTTTAAAAGTCCAAAAGACAAAATGCTTGTGACGAGGTTCGAGAAGTTTCCTATTGCCTGAGGACCATGGAGTTACTGTTGATGCTTGCTGGACAGTGCCTTACTGCCCCAGCAGACCCTCAGCCTATGCAATCCTGTTCAGAGTGAGTACTCAAGTTATGGTGGTGAGCGCTGGGGTACTGGAGTTTCTTCTTATGGGGCACACTCGGGGAAACCAAAAATTGAGATAATGACGGTGGCAAATACCATCTTTTAGGGCTTTGAGACTGTATCACTTAGATGACTGGCATCACTCGGGACTATCAGCGTTTGTTTCACTATATAGTTTAGAGGCCTCTAAAAAATTGATTGGTCATTGGATTACTAATCCAACTTTTATAAACTATATTTAAACAATTGTTACAATAATCTCAAGGTTTATGTTTTATCTTAATCAGGTTTATTATCTGTTTTTTTTTCTTATCATTTCTTATCTTCTGTCCTATTACATAACATCCTTAGGAAATGTCTTATCCCTTGAGTTAGGGCTTTTCCACTGGGAACTTTGTGGCTTGTTGACAGTTTTGATAAGACCAGTTTGTATGGAGGAGAAATTTAGGAGCCAAATGCAAATTGATTGAGTAGATAATGTGACAGCAGGAAGTGTAACTATTGCATAATAGATAGTAAGTTTTGTTTGTGGAGAAGCGGGAAAAGGGTGAATGTTAGCAGAAGATGTATGTTTAAGGTTATGGTGTGTGTTTGTGTGTGTGTGTATGTGTTTGGCAGAATTGAGCAGATCAGTTTTATTGTGAGATAAGCTGATAACATAGCACTTTTTTTTTTTTTCCTTTGAATCATTGGTGGGGAATTGGCCACTGCTGGTATCAGTGATGTTCAATTAAGGGTGGCAAGGAAGGTGGGTAGAAGAGGGAATGTTGTGGATTTGGAGGTAGAGAGGTGGAATCTAGCAGTTTATAGTTTTTCAATGAAGTGTGAGACAAAGGCAAGATAGTATCAGGGAAGGGAATTTCCTTTTAGGTTAGCAAGGAGAAGGAGGAAGGAAGGGGTCTGTGATCTTGGAGTTTAGGGACACTAGTTCACTTGTTTGTAGGCAGGTATTTGAAGCTTGGAATCAAATATTTAAAGTAGAAACAGTCTGTATGTAGACTGGTTTTTGTTTTCTTCTCCATATTCAGCCACAGCTGCTTTGATTCAGAAAAGGCAAAGTAATTGAGTAGATCCAGGCCCGAGATTTGCCAGGGGGGAGGGGGAAGGCAGAGTGATAAAAGTTGTTTGTAGTGATTATAATGATGGACTTGTGGGCTCAAATCTGGATGGATTCATCAAGAAATATTTAAAAACCTTAATTCTGCAAATCCACTTCCATTACAAGAGCTCAGGCTTAAATCAGACCATCTGTGTTCAGATCTCCATACTGCTCCTGGCCCGAGGCCCTCAACGAGTTATCTAAGTGCCTTCTCTCCACTGTGCCCTCCCACATCTGAAAACAGCCACCAGAGTCCCCTAAGTCACAGGCAGCATCATAACGTGGACTGAGCTTTTCACATACAGAAAAGTCCAATCTGCTCCCTGGAATATTAGGCTAATACCTAATATTACTTAGTAAAACTTGGTTTTCAAAATGTATAGAATGTGTAAGCCATGCCTTAATGTAATATTATCCTATTACTTAATATCCCTCAGCAGAAGTTTGCTCAGAAATCCATATATTTCCTATTTGCCTATCAAAAAGGACACCAAAGCTGAACTGTGCAGTTGGTTGCTTCATGGCCTCGCTACAGTGTTAATTTCATTTGTTTGAATACTTTCCTGTATGATCTGCATTTTTGCATAACAAACTAAATGTAAGTCACAGGGAACCCTGTAGACTTTTCCTCATCAAAGGCTTCAACCATTTTTGCTATCGTTTCCCCTATGAAGGCAAATCCGGATGGCTGGCCACCCTGGTGAGAGGTCACTTCTCACACTATCCTTTGCTTCCAGAGATTTTTTGAACCTAAATATTCATTTGGATATTTAAATTTTTATTTTATTCCGGGACACCTTCCTGGATCAGGTACGATTTTTTGAAGTAAGATTTTGGTAGCAGCATTCTAGTGTGGCAGGGTAGTTTCCCCGGGGTGCTGTGGTTAGCTTCTCCCTCTACCAGCCTTGGGATTGCTTGGAAGATAGGAAGATTGCCTCCGTTATTTTGAGGGAAGACATTACTTTGCTTCTGTCTTGGTTGCCTGCTCTAGGCAAGCTGGAAGTTTTATGGCAAGACTTCCCTGCTCTAGGGATCCTGCAGCTGTTCATATACTTAGCTTTTACATCTTGTATGGATTTTGTTCTGATCCTCTTTCTCCACTTAAAAAGGAGAGAAAGAAAGAAAGGAAGAAAGAAAGAAAGGGAGAAAGAAAGAAAGAGAGAGAGGAAGAAAGAAAGAACCTCCCACCCAATTGTTGTGTAACCCACAGCTTTACTTTGTAACCAAAGGCTGTGTTTACTTTGAGCCTTTGCAGTTCTGTCTAATGAATCAACTAGTATTGAATTCACAAAGGAGCCTCCCTGCCCCTCCCTCCATCTGCTTGCCAAATGTGTGTGTTCCTTAGGTTCCCAGGATGCCCAGCCATCAGCGCAGAACCATTAGCAGCCTGCTTTGGAATCCTCAATTGTTTGCCTAACTTGCCAGTGGTATTTTGCCCCTGTGGCAGCATAGGATTGTCCAAGGGGAAGGTCCACATCTGTAGTTCTAGAGAATGCATGCATGATATTTAAGCCTGAAGTCTGATTCTGCATTGCTGAGAGCTTTAGTTTGGCCTGTGAGCTTTGGTTTGTCTTGGTATCTTTGGATGAGATGGGTATCTTTGGACAATAGTGCTGTGACCAGGGCTGAAATTGCTTGGAGGAAAAAAAAGAAAAAGAGAGAAAACTATCAACTGAGTCTTTGATGTTTGAGATTAGGAACCCATGATAGCAGCATGGGACTGTACTACATTTTCACTAAACTGTTCTTTAAATCTTACTGGTGGCTGAGAGATGTGTTTCTGCCAAGCTCATGGCCATACTGTGAACAGCCATTCTTTTATGCTAGACATCTTCTACGTGCCCATGATCTTTAGGGCAGTACCGGTAGTTAGAGGATAGAGTGGTTTCATTGATGTTCAAGTCAAGTGGAAATACTTGTCCCTTTGTACTGGAGTTAAGCATAACAGGATAGGAGGCAGACAGCTTTCCAGTGGGTTCTAAAACATATTCCCTCCATAGAACTATTCTATTTGAGATTCTTAGGACGTCTTACTGACTCAATTCAAACGTAAAGTTTATTTATTTATTGAAACCCATTTTGAATTATCAGGGTATTGTATTACCCAAGTATACAAAATAATGATTCTGTTCCTTGCCCAGCAATGCAAGCGACTTTTCTGGTGCATCATGTAAGTTATAAAAGCAGTGATTTCTCTTAAATTTATTTTTATGAATATTTTAATATCATCTCTCATGTTGTGTGCTATTTCACATAGCTTGCTAAACAGTTTCTTAAGAATTAAGGGTCATCTGAGAAGTCTTTTGAGAACTATTAGCTGTTATTGCTTTGTTATGGCCTAGATAATGGACTGCACACTATTTTTAAATATAAGGCTACTAAATCATCAAAATTAACTCATATTAACTCATTATTAATATTAATAGATTAACTCATATTCCCCCCACACACACATGCTTACACTCATACACATATGTGTGCATGCTTACAGTCACACACACATACAAATATGCCCATGCACACATATATGCACACATCTAAGTTGTGACCCACCATAATTTGTTTTACAATCTATTCTTTTAAGATTTCCAACAAACATATATGAATTATAGCAATAAAATAAAGGTGTGTTTTCAAATAAAGATAGGGATCATATGTAAAATTATCAACCTCCAAAAATAATAGTACTTGTTATTGAGTAAAACTAGGAAGATGGAGCTAGAGTTTAAAAATCACAAGAGAGAAGCACTTAGCTAAGGAGAGGCTGGGGCCTGGGCTGTGTAAGGAGAGGAGAGCTAGCAGGCATGAACTAGGTAGGAAGAGAACCCTGGTTAACAAACAGAAGAGCTCAGGAGATGGCAAAGTGAGCACATGATATTCAGATTTAGAGTCTTCATTTCTCTGCTCTTTAGGAATTTGATTAGGATTTTTAAAGTGTGGTAACTCTTCAGAACGCAGCAACTCATCATACATAGCCTTCTGCTGTCAAAGCATTTACTGGGAATGAGAAACCACCATCTGCCTAACAAGATGGATATTATTCCGGAGGCCACATTGATTTGGCCACACCCTACTCTGGGTCCAAGCATCCCTGGCAGTCATTCCTCATGTCTGTGTTTCAGATTGTAGTTGCAATTGTTTTTTCGATACAGAAAGCAGAATTTTGTCTATCTTTTCTTAATACAGTTACACAAGCAAAATTGGTTATTCAGAGTGGTTTTGTATGTATATGT
Source organism: Mus caroli (assembly GCF_978045245.1). NCBI lineage: Eukaryota > Metazoa > Chordata > Mammalia > Rodentia > Muridae > Mus > Mus caroli. The sequence continues at coordinate 9,550,115 of NW_028227264.1, read as the reverse complement.
GTCTGTGTAGCGTGCAAGTTTATGCATGTTCCCATGTATGTGGAAAATGACGAGAGAGAGAGACAGAGACAGAGACAGAGACAAGAGACAGACAGAGACAGACAGAATATATGTACATATATGGAGGTCACAAGTCCTTTATTCCTCTACACCTTATATTTTGAGGCAGGGTACCTCACTTGAACCCAGAGCTCACCAAAGTCTAGCTTGCCAGTTTACTGCAGACTCCCCCTGCCTCTCTCCACTGTCCTGACATTATAGATGAGCTTCCAAACCCACCAGGATTCACAGAGTACAGGGCTCTGAATTTTCATCCTCATATTTCCTTGGCAAGCATTTTACTCCTGAAGCCATCTCCCCAGCCCCTATTATTCATACCTTGAATACTGAGTAATAATTGGGCACTAGATTTCTGAGTGATCCATATGGAGATTTTTTTTGCATGCTTTGCAAGTCTATGTAGGATTTTAGAAGACGATAGCTTATATTGTATTTTGTAGTATGTTGTTTATACTTACATTTTTGTTTTCTCCCCAGCCATCAAACACAGACAACCTGTTGGGATCATCCTAAAATGACTGAACTCTTTCAATCCCTTGGTGAGTGCTGCTGTATTTATAAGCAGGCCTTAGTGAGTGTTGCTGTGTTTAGTAGTGGTGAATGGCCTTCATAGCCAAGGACTGAATAGTCATAAAAAGATACTTGGCTACTCATCTTTTCTTCTTGTGTGGATGAAAGGATCATGCTGTGGCATGAGAAGACAGTGCCCCGACATGCTACAACAAGAGTCCTGAAATTTAAAGGTAGTTGAACTCCTAAGGTAAACGCATAAAGCAAGACTTGGTGATTTGGAAGTGTACCAGCCAAAAGGGCTTAATTTTCCAGGAGAGATCTGATTGTTTTAGGTCTTACCTCATCTTATAATTCAGCTCTGCACACTAAAAAAAGGGAAAACATAGTAACAATATAGTAACTTCAAATTTACTGATTTAAACCATTTTGTTTTCTATGTGGGAAAATTTTCTCAAATTAGCTTACTTAATTTTTAAGTCATAAACTAAACTTATTTTGACAGGGGAAAAAAAAGATTTCTGTTTTTAGACTGTCAGTAGGCAGTCTAAAAACAGGTGAGATGGCCTTCATCAGGTTGACAGTAGTCACTGAAGTTTAGTCCTTGAGAAACTGAGGCGGTGCTAAGGGAGGATATGGCAGCATCCTGTGCTCCACTCCTTCCCATTTTAAGACCAGGCACACACACTTGTTTTTTCTCTTAAACACTGGGCTCTGTCGGGCACTCTCCCTTGGTAGTTGAGTCTGCAGGAGAAAAGTCACTGCTTTGCTTGATTTAGAGACCAAGATGGGGGAAAAGAGGCAGTGATCTTTGAGTTTTCTTCCAACTTTGTCAGTCTCTGTTAGCCTATCTTTAGGGAACAGAGGAAGAAATTGTAATATTCACTGGTTCCAAGATAGGAATGCTGATTATTTTCATAGATCTGCTTAAAACAACCAAATCTGTGAACCAATAGAAGAAGCAAATTGATCAGGGTAGACAGAGCGTAGAAGAACAGCCTCCATGAGTACTGGGATGAGCTGGCAGACGACAGAAAACTAATTGCCCCAGTAAGCCAATGACTCTGAAGGAGAAACCCTGTTAGCTGAGCAGTCTGGTAGTCCCCAGTTGTACTGGTACCTCCTGTTTTCCCGTAGGGCAGAACTTTTCCCCATGCTCATAACCCCCACCGGTCATGGCTGACACACCCACAGCACAAGACAGGTTCTATAGAATAGCAGTGCAAAATTATTGGATCAAAGCTTTGTGTTATGAAAGAGAAGTGAAAAGTAAGGAAATGTTTTACTTCTGATAGGTCTGATGAAGTCATGTAGTCTGATTAGATGAAGAGAGATGTTCTGCTGGTAAATAGAATGAAGGAGAAGCCAGCTTATGTGTCCAGGTTCTCACCAACTTCTATGCATATTGTTCTTTTCCTCCAAAGGGGAGGACATGATATGTGACTTGTAGTTTCAAATGAGGATGGAAAAGGTCAGATTGACCTCCATTTTATCACTGGTTTTGGAAAAGAGGTGATTTGGTCATGGAAAGGGATTTTTGAGTTTTCTGAATAAGATTGTTTTGCAGTGTCTCCCAATATGGTATGAACAATCATTTGATCATATTTATAGATTGATGTGAAATTTAGGAAGATTTTTTTTATCATGAACTCACACATTTTTCTATGATCCAAAATAAGCGAATATGTTCATTCTTGGCATTCAGTATAAGTTAAATAATAAGCAGGCCTTTAACTTGTTCTCTCTTCCATTTCAGCTGATCTGAATAATGTACGTTTCTCTGCCTACCGCACAGCAATCAAAATTCGAAGGCTGCAAAAAGCATTATGTCGTGAGTTATCACACTAACTGAATCACCTTGCTTTGGGAGGTTAACTTTGTTGTTATTATCATTAAGACAGAGACAAATGGCGAGGCTGAGCTATTTGCAGAGTCAATCTGACTTTCAGTGCCCCTCATTGAAGGAGTTAGCTGCATTTCTACTCATACTTCATGATTGGTGTTGTCAGTGGGTACTGGCAAAACCAATGAGCAGTGCCACTCACATTCAGAGTGCAAAATTTATCCAAACGTAGGAAAAGCAGTTTGGAAATTTATACTGCCACCCAGTTTTAAAAGATTAAGCCATTGAATCAAAGTAGTAGGTTGTTGCCTAGTAAGTCCTTTTTGTCCACTCCAAACTGTAGGCTTCCAAGCTCTTTGACTCAATACAGTCATGAAAGAGAAATGCAAAGCATTCACATTGCTGATTTGTCTGGGAACTAAAACCATAAACATGACAGAAAATTCTGTTTTCCTTTAAACATGACAGAAGTTATTTGTGTCATTAATGGATTTTTCCCTGTGGAGGGCATGCTCATGGGATATTCTATGGTAGTCATTCTAACCAAAGGTTCTTTTTATGCCTAGAATATCAAAAAGTAAGCAGACATGTATATCCTTGTAAATAGAGTATTTAGGCTTTCTGGATTCTGTCTTTGCTTGGATTATTGACCTGAAACAAGCAACATTTGAGCCTTGCTAGATACTATTATGCAATTAATATTTGCATGTACTTTAAAGATTGGGAGATTTGGAAAATTCCATATATGCTTGTTTTCTACTCTTTGTTAAGAGCTATTATCTGCCTGGGTAGCTCAGTGAAGTTTTGAAAATTACCCTCAGAAAAAATGGTATGTTAGGGACAAAAATTGTGCTTCTTAAAACCTATCATGGGAAGGCTGATGAGTGTCTCATATGGAAGAAGTACTTGTTGTATATGACTAATGACTTCTGTCGCTGGATCTCATGGTAGAAGGAGAGAACCAACTCCTGTAAGTTTTCCTCTGTGGACTCACAGTTGCACACCACACCCCCTCCCCCAACTAAGGAAAATAAAATTTCAATAGCTAAATATAAGTTATGGAACCATTTTAAGTTGGCTGGGTGAGCAGAGACGAACAAAGGGAGATGTTCAGTCACTTAGAGAAGACAGAGTTGTGCAAAATATTAAATAAGAAAGACCTATGTTCCTTTTGGATGAGAAGTCTAACAGGCAGAGAAACAGTAATATCTAAACCACAGAATGGAAGGAGGAGGTGACTTCAAGCCTTGCGTTATCCCCACAGGCTCAAAGGTAGTCAGCATGTTGTAGTAGTTACAAAACATGTTCCAGAATGACCTGTTCAAAACATGGGAGCTCTCACACTCGGGCTAGAGATCTGTGTATTGGGTGGGAATGGGATAGGAAGCTGACTGTGAACAGAAGGCAGGTTGTCTATCTCCTCAATGTGTCTGTAGTGATAATAGTTTTGAACCCAACATCCAGCTAGTCTTGTCTTTCCAGGCCTATTGGGTTTTAAAATGAGGGTAGATGACCCAGCCATGGACTTTCCACTGGCCAAAGACTCTTTTGTAACATGGTGAACATGTTACCAGTGTTCTGTTCTGCACCTGGGTAGAGAACCCTCTTTATGCACTGAGGGTGTGCTTTCTTGGTTTCTCTTACTCCTGAAGGAAGATGTCTCTCTCTGGATCACGTCCAAACCTGAGAGGAGCAGAAGAGCGACTCCTCCAGTCTCTGAGCTAAAAGATATTTTATAATGTACAGTGAACAAAGTCCCCAGTTTGTGTCAGCTTACATAGCTTCAGGGATCTCCTGACAGCCACTGGCGTCCCCCTTTCCACTGCCTCTGGCCACCACAGGGCTCCAGCCTGGAGCCTCTATACTACTTGTCACATTTACCTGTTTGACCAAATCAACTTTTCTCTCTCAAATTCTCTGTTTACTTAAACTGCCTTGGCTCATCTTTTATTTCTTCCTGATGCTTTTTAGAATTTACCTCTTCTACAATTTTCATGCTCATCCCACCTGTTTCTAATTTTCCCAGCATTTTTATGATGGCCTGAAGCTGCTGTTTTTCACTTGTTTGCCTGGTGTAATAGTTGTGTGTCAGGAGGTTGACCTGCTCTACACACAGTGGCTTTGAGGTCATGGTCACCTCTCATTCTGTGCATGTCTGCACTCAGCATAGTGCCTTCTTGCCAGCATAAAAGAGAGAGCACATTTGTCTTTATTCTTTCAGTCTTGGTTTATTCATCTGGTTCTGAGAACAAGGCAAGAGACTCATTCCACCCTGCAAAGGGCTCAGATCTAAAGGACACAATGCAGGTGGATGGAAGGCTCATACTTTCAGCAGATTGCACTCCCCTTATTATGTAGGGCCCTTTGTCTGGCCGGCATCTGCTTTCTGTCTCCCTACTTCCTTCCCTGTGCTCCCATCAGCTCACCTTGAAGAGTGGCCTACCAGATTATACCCAGTTTCAGCCTAAAAGCTCTGGGTCCCATTTGCAATCTTCCCGTGACTGGTGTGTGCTATCCCGTGGGTCTCAGCTGCCAGCTATGCTTTAATAACATGGCCCCTCTTCCCTCACTCCTGGTAACTCCATCTAGTCTTTTCTTATGTGAGTGTGTGTTTTTGTTTTATTACACTTCTTGTCTTAGACACATGGTCAGAATCATAACTCTTAATATTCTTTCTACATACTTCTTGCCTGCCTTTCCAAGAGAATTATATTTTTATGAGAAGGAAGAGTCTGTGCTGTGTTCTTCCCTACCTGAGCCCTCCTATAGTTTCTGGTGCAGAGCTGGAGACATGTAGGCCATCCTGAGCAAGATGGTGAGTTTGAAGGTGACATAGGTGTGTACTAAAAGACATGTAAAAAATTTAGAGTCATGCTTTGTAGTAGTTAGATTTATTTAATTTTGTCTTACTCAAAATATGTTACTATACAGGAACAAAACCTGAATGAACTAACTGTCACATCAGCATAGTCCATACAAAAGCTGTCAAACTAATGCGAAAAGTCAAAGGGCAAAATACATTTGCATAGTTCAGTTTCATTTATATACAGTTCAAAGCCTTGCTATTCTATTTATGGTACATATATGATTTTAAGAACTTAAAGTAAATGCAAAGTTTAGAGAGTTCCCTCATGATCATGATGGCGTATAATTACATATATGTTAGTATGTTCATTTTCTTTGGTGTGTAACAGATTGTGTATTCTTTTTTCTTCAACACACTATGCATTCTATGTGTTACACACACACACACACACACACACACACACACACACACACGACTTTTTGTAGCAGGCCATGCAGAGAAGTAAGAGGAAACACTAGCTGAGACAGAAGCAGTCCCTGTGGTGTAGAGAAAGCCAGTGTCCTTGCATCACAGTTCTATTTACTCAACCATAAGAGCCACCTTGGATTTCGGCCTGTGGACACTAATCTGAGATAAGGACATAGGAGTTAGATGCATCCAGTCAAATGCTTGGATACAGGTCAGAGAGTGTCAACCAATGTATCATGGTGAATTAGCTTACTCAGTATTAAGAGGTTTCCCTAAATCCCATTTAGATTCCTTCAGAGTTCATTTAAATTTTGTTCTTGAAATTTCTGATTTGGAGGTATTATTATTAACTATTACTAACATTACTTATCAAGACAGTATCTTACTATGTAGCCCAGATGTCCTGGGGCTCACTATGTAGCCCAGGCTAGCCTTGATCTTGCATTCCTCCTATTTCCCTAGTTCTAGGAAAAGAGATGTTTGACAAAGTGAAGCCATTTCTAATTTCTTTAGTATTTTGATCTCTATGGTATTGGCTTTAAAGTTTGGATAATTTTTCTGTCTAGAATTCAGTAGTATACAATCATTTTCTACTTTGAGACAGTCAAACGATATTACCAAGTAGGCAGTGTATGTCCTTAATAGTATTTTAGCATGAAAACAAGAGAGAATAGAATGGGTAGGTGCTTCTTGCCAGAGATGACTGAGGCTAAGCCCACTGGAAGGGAAGATTCATAGGACTGCCTGTTCGTGACTGGTTTACAAAGGGATTGGTAGTTGGCGAATTGTAAAGGATGAAGGACAGAAGGTCCTAGAATTGCTAAAGACCAGATTTCAGAAGGTAAGATTTTGATTAGGAATACAGCGAGGTAGAAGTTTCTGAGAGATGGGGACCGAGCAGTGAAAACAGGCTAGTGTTCACCACGAGACTCGAGGCAGGAAAGGGAATGTGGAATCATCTAAAGAGATGCTGTGTGGTGAGAGGTATGAGCCATCATCCCTGCAGATTAAAACTCCAAGCCTGAAAGCTTGCGTGTAGAAGTGTTTCCCAGGAAGAGGACATGGTGCACACAGCCAAGACCTGGAGAGATGTCCAAAGCCCTGAGTCAGGTACTCTGCAGTGTCCTTCTGTTTTATCAGTTCTACCCTCCCCTGACCCAGGAGAGGGCATGATGTCTCTTTTTGACCCCCTGTGCTTCATATGTGAGAATCTAGAAAAGTCTGTAACTTGCTTAGAAAACAAATTGCCTGTTTGTTCCATTTACCGCATGCATGACTAAGCTGTCATTTTTCTCCCTCTGAAGAGACAAAATCATAATTTCCTGTGATTTAAATGTAGTCTGTTCTTTAAAAGGTCCCGAAATGTGACATGCTTCAGGAAGATGCCTGCTTGGCTTAGGCACTAAGTCAAAGTGTCAGTGTAAATCACTGGAAATTGAAGACAGGATCGTTTGTGGGAAGTGGCAAATTACTGTCTGGGTCCCAGAGTGGATAACAAGGAAGGCTTTTCTGAACTGAGTGAAGGGTGGACTGATCCCGGAATGATGTTTTTGCAATTTGGTCTATTGTCCCTGTGTGTTTTGCGGCTGGCATAATTAGTGTTGGAATTCAGAAATCTTACCATTCTGGCAGTAATTGAATATATTTCTTTGTGTCTGTGGAGAACCATGCTTTTCAGTCGACTGTCCTTGATTAAGCAGGTCCCTTTGTCAGATACTGTAGAAAGTGGATTTTGCTACTGCTATCCTAGGTTCAGAGTTGAAAATAATTTATAGTACCAAGAAATGGAGCAAAATGATAATGAAAAATATAGATTCCCAGGTCACTTATTCTTTTTTTTTTTTTTTTTTTTTGGCACTATTTCCAGCTCATGGAATGCTTATGCAAATTATTTTTTGTTAGTAGCATACATTTAGCAGTGATATTGTTGACATCTAAAAGAAAAGGGACTGGCCTCTTCCTCAGAATTCCTATGTCTCCTGCCTGAGTCTTTTTAAAAAGTCTTTGCTATTGAGTTATTGTAGAAGTTGTATTTGTCTATGTAATTTTAACATATTTCTTTTCTACTGTAGTCAACTTGAAAAAAAATGTTGTTTAAACAGCCGGCATAGACTTATTTCATAAATGTACTTAAATTTTAAAATTAGTAGTTAATCACTAGCTATAAGTACTCAGATACAAAAGAAGCTGTTTCTTTGCTTTGGTTCACTGTCAAACGATGTCATGATGTCATGGGGGTTGGGGAAGTTTATTTAGTAGAAAAGAAAGAAGTAGTTACTTAAATGCTCTCAGTCCCACTTAGATGTTTTTCAGTGCTAAAAACCTGGAAAAGGAAGATGAAGCAAACATTTTACATAATGGTCATTTCCATGAGCAAACTTTAAATTAGTGCCAGCCTGCGATTTCCCATGCCTGTATGTTACGAATTGGGTCATTTCCACATTCAGTAAGTGCATAGGCGTTTGATGGTCTGCTGGGCTTTGTTTTCACCTTGCTAAGGAATAACTGAAAGTTAACTATAAAGAAGAATCTTCTTTAGGGGGTGGAAGCTTTGTGTACAGTAGCTGCCTCAGTAAGACCACAGCCCACTATGTGTCACACTTGATACTAGCTGCCATCTGTTTTCTCTAGTGGGATTTTAGAGTAATTTAATTTCTGTCTTTTCTAAAGCAACATCTCTTCCTGGAAGATAGTGCTTTTAAATATCTGCCCCCCCCTTGTTTTCCTGGATCTCTTATATTTTGTCTATCTTATCTTTCAAAGACTATTTCAAAATTTACCTTCTAGGGAGTCTTTTCAAGCTGTCCTTTGGCCAAGTATTCCTAATCCAAACATCTACAATCTGAAAACCACAGTATCAGAAGCTTACGTTTGCTGACGTGGTTGCAGAATTGCATGCCTGACCTTGGTGGATGAATCTCAGTAGAAATGCAGTCGCGTAAAAAATTATAAGGGGTTAGAGAGATGACTCAGCAAAATGTTTGCTGTTCTTTTGGAAGAACAGGGTTCAGTTCCCAGCACCCACATCAGGTCACTCACTGATCACTCTTGGAAGGCTCCAAACCTTCAAGGACATCTGCAGTCACATGGTGTACAGATATACACAGACACAGAAATAAGCACCGTTCTTTCAAAATACTTACGAGCTTACTTTAGCACGTACATAAGGTATATATGAAACATAAATGACAATTGTACTAGACTTGAGTCCATCCACAACAACTGCATAAAATATCTGAGTTTATGCAGATGTTACAAAACCACCATGAAGGTAGAAAGTAAAGAAAGTAAAAATGCAAAATGCTCCCCTTACAGCATTTCCAACCATGAGTTTGTAGCTCGAGTCTGCTTTCTCACACGATTGTCCATCCTTCTCCCAGGTGTTTTCCTCCTTCCTGTTAGTAATGTGCTTAAGAAAGAGCTCCATGCACACCCTACATGCTCTAGCACCGGCCTTACCCTCCATCTGTACTTTACATAAGAAGAGTAAAGACGAAATGAAATAAATACCTGAAGGCCAGTGATCTGTGAAGCAGTAGGAATCCATCTTAGCTACAGGTTGTCTGAAAGGCAAAGGGGCTTGACTTGATTTGGGCCAATTCTGGTAGTTGAGAATAATTCTGATGTCACTCATTTCAGGTGGTAGAGAGCTATTACTTTTCTATGAAATCTGGTTCTTTTATTTATTTATTTGTTTGCTTCATTTTTCTAAAAAACTATCTCCAGTGACCTTTTAATGCCATTATGTACATTTTTGCATACTGTTAGGGAATGGTTAGCTTGACAGTGGTATGGAGATTACCTGCTTGATAGGCCATAATTATATAATTACAGGTTATAATTAGAGCTAGGGTTCTGGTGTCTGTTGTTGTGACTATAGATAATAAAACTTGCTTTACATTTCAAAGAGTTAGAATAAAAGATTTTTGAATGTTTTCCCTGAACACATGTTAATAAATGTTTGAGGAGATGATGGGTTAGCCAGATTTAAACATCACCTAGTGTAGATATCTGTTGAAATCACAGAGTTCCTCCTCAATATTCTCAACTTTGGTATTTCTATGAGAATCACTTAAGACTAACTTTAGAGAATTTAAAAAGCAATTAGGAAGTGGTGAAGAGACTGTTAGTGAGCTAACATGAGGTGACCAGTGTTGTTACTTGGGATATTTTAATGTTTGGAATAAATTTGTAGACTACTCATGTCTGTACTGAAAAACACAGAGCGACTATAACAAGGATATCAAAAAGAAAGAAAAATTCAAAGACCAAAAATTGGTAGAAGATCCAAAAGCTACAGCATTTAGATGGACAGGCCCAAAGGTATAGAGAATATATTTGATCTGAGAGAATGGAAGTGTTATTTCACTAACAGCTGAAGTTAACAGGGAAGGATCAGTTCATGAGTTGACCAGTCAAGCTAAAAGCTGGAGAATAGAAGTGCTGGGTTTCAGTGTTGTTGGGTAAGGCGATGCCTCTCTCTAATCCTTTTTCCTCATCCAATTAGTGGATCTCCTAGAGCTGAATACGACGAATGAAGTTTTCAAGCAGCACAAACTGAACCAAAATGATCAGCTCCTGAGTGTCCCAGACGTCATCAACTGTCTGACCACCACTTACGATGGGCTTGAGCAGCTGCACAAGGACTTGGTCAATGTCCCACTCTGCGTCGATATGTGTCTCAACTGGCTGCTCAATGTATATGACACGTAAGTGTGTCATTTATTCTTTAAATGACCACTAGTGAGCGAAGCATATTAATAATAAACTGGGCACTATCATCGTCGCCTTGCTGTTGTTGTTGTTATTGTTGTTGTTGTTGTTGTTGTTGTTGTTGTTCTTGTTGTTGTTGTTGTTGTTGTTGTTCTTCTTCTTCTTCTTCTTCTTCTTCTTCTTCTTCTTCTTCTTCTTCTTCTTCTTCTTCTTCTTCTTCTTCTTCTTTTTCTCCGCTTTCTCCTCCTTCTCCTCCTCTTCCTTCTCCTTCTCTTTTTTCTCTGTCACCCTTATTAATGGGTGATACTAAACTTTTAACTCGGGAATAAGTTTGCACATGGAGGCAAACACTTTACCATTGAGCTACATCTCCAACCCTAGTGGGATTTCTTTAAAAAGATGTTTTCATAATCCTTTCACCCAGTAGAAAGATTTATTTTGATTGTTTAAAAGTAACTGATTTCCAAGTCCTTCTGCTCCCAACCATAGGATAAAAGGGAACATACAAGTGTTCTTTCGTGACTTCTTAGTCAGTGAAGGCTGGGGAGGTAGCATTCACTCTCTGTCAGGAAGCAGCTAGGGAAACCTGAGCTGCTTGGTTTCTTTCTCTCTGCTCCTTACTATCTTAGATTATTATTTTTCAACAGGCAAACAAAAGCTGACATTCACTGTGAATTAAAATGATTTTTAGCATATAAGAATCTCTATAACTTTGTAAGGTGGCGGTTTGAGTGTAATTTGGACAGCAGTGAATAAAACTCGGTTTGTCCTTTAATGATTGCCATGTGGTTTTGTTTTTCTGAAGTGGTCTTGCCTTTATAATTGATGCGATAGGACACTGACACTTGCACTTGAACTGTTTCTCAGTGTATAAAGGAGCACCCTTAACTTCCAGCCCAGCACATCCTGCACGTGTGGGACCCTTTTGATTTTGACAATGTATTTGTGCACTAATCAGTTATCAAAAGACTTGCTGTGAGCTGACATTTCAGAAATGTTGGGAATTATTCATTCTCTGGTAGGGGGTTGAAGTATGCAAAAATGAAAGAGGAAAATGAAGACTTGCTTTTCTCTTGAATCTCAAAACTTAGTTCTCATTAAGTAGCTATGTGAAGATTTACATTTGTCAGCCTTTCATCTGAAGACAGAGAAGGTAAGCGGTAGTCATAGATCAGAGAATATAGATGATAGTTCATAAATGTGCATATTCAGAAGCCGATTGATTCTGTGTAAGAAATAAATGATGATGATAATAGACATGACTTATCTATAATTTTATTTACTTCTTTCATTAGGAAAAGAGATCCTTTATCTTTCAGTAGTAACAAATATCAATATATCTTTAAAAAAATAAAATAAAAAGATAGCCACGTGAGTGAGACTGAGGCTCAGTTACCAGGAAGAGAAGAGGATTTACTGTAATACACTGCTGCCTGGTATCTTTTATGATGCTTTTTAATACAAAGTTGTAATTCTTCTTGGATACAATATTAATTTTAGCATAAGTAGCTCATTAATTTGCTCATCACTGTTTCAAAGCCTCAAAGGACATCTTTTCTACAATAAATTCACCGTAAATAGCTCGTTATTTCCATGTTTTCTGTGCAGTAGCCTGTAACATGGCTTCCCATCTCAGAAAGAAAGCTAAGTGAGAACATCTGGGGACTTCATCTGACTCTGAAAAAGCAAGAGGAGGACAACTTGATCAAAGTTTCTGGGGAACACTCTGCCCCCAGCAGGTTCCTACTATGACAATTGTAGATTTCTAGGTTGCTGAAACAAAACCTAATATACTAGGTTGCTTAAACATCATTTCCTCACATCTGTAAAGGCTTAAGGACTGAGCTCACAGTGATGGTGGGGCTGACTGCTGTGTTGTTTTCTCCAGAACGTCTCCCTTGGCTCTTCTGTTTCTCTCTTCTTTCCATAAAGAGCCATAAATTCTTTCTACTTGCTCTTTTTTCCTACAAGTGCACCAGGCATTCTGGATTAAGGTCTCCCCTTCCATCTTCATTTTAACTGACTCTTGAAAGATGCTGTTGGCATGAAAAGCAGTATCCTAAGATACAAAGAGTTAGGACTTCAGTGTGCAAATCCAGAGGAACACAGTTAAGGTCAGAGCATGCTTTTATTCTAGAATGAGGAGGCAGTGACTCTTTGTTAGGACCCACCCAGTGTGCAAAATGTTGTGATTCATTTCTGGGAGTTAAATGTTGGCACAATCCCATTTCTGACAGCCAAATGTGAACACATAGAAATGCTACATAGAATTTTTTTTTACTAGAAAAACAATACCTCAAAATATGCCATTGTTTTGTTTTTATGGATAAAAAAATCCTGCAAAACTTACTTCCCCTCTATGCCAATGAAACATCAATCACCCCTCTGGGTCAGATAGGTTCCCTTCGGACTCACTTTCTATCGGGATAAATGAATTAAGCTAAGCATTTGAAATTTGAAATGTATATAAAGAAAATATCTAATAAAAAACAAATAAAATTAATTAAGCTAAGGAAAATTCAGTTACTCTGTAGGCAGTAATCACTGATGTCCAGCATTGACTATCTGAGTTTCTCTACTTCATATGGCCCATTCATTTATCTGAGCAATGACTGTTAACTCTACTTCAAGTAATGGTCCTCTGAGGGACTCTGATCAACTATAATTTTACTCTACCCAGAGTAGGGATCTTGGGTATTACAGAACCATCAGAAGGCTTTGAACTTAAAAATGATGCCTGTGTTCAGCTAATTTTTTTAAAAAGTTTTATGTGACAGAGTTATAGTTCTTTAAGAAAATGTTTTAATATAGATTTACTTGAAGCACAGGTGTTGGGTGAGCGGAAAGAGTTTCTTAGGAAATGGACAGTGAATTCCCAAGAGAAAAGCAGACTACTTGAAAGAGTTATATTGATTTACCTATCCATCCATCATACATCCATACATCCATCAATTCATTCATTCTTTCATTGTTTGGGTTTCTATTGTTGTAAAAAGGCACCACAACCAAGGCAAGTCTTATAAAGGCAAACATTTAATTGGAGTTAGCTTACGGTTTCTGAGGTTCAGTCCATTATTATCATGGCAGAGTCCAGATAGATGTGGTGGAAGTACAGTTCTACATCTTGATCTGAAGGCAGTCAGCAGACTCTGTGTCTTTACCTGGGCAGAGCTTGAGCATATATATTACCTCAAGGCTCCGCCTCCACAGTGATATACCTCCTCCAATAAGGCTACACCTCCTAACAGTGCCACTTCCCATGGGCCAAGCCTATTCAAACCACCACACAACACTATCATAAGCAGCTGATGAAATCAACTCACACAGAGAAAGGTAGTTTTTGTATAGTCATTTGAGAGGTTTCAACCCATGACTGGCTTGCCCCTGACTGTAGGTGAGGTGCACACAGCATGGTGGGAATGCTGGTGGACCAAACTGTTGTCACATGACCCAGAAATGCAAGAAAGGGAAGACAATCCTGTTTTCTTCTGGGAGGGTTTGCCTCTCAGAAGTCATCTAATAGGTCCTGGCTTTTAAAGTTTCTCCTGGTCCTCAGGGACCTTTTCAGATGTAAACTGTAAACTGTTAGGTATTTTTCAACTCCTTGATTTATTGCCATATGATGTAACCAGGGCAGACCTTCTCAACTTCAACTTGAAATAATGAGTCATGCAGATAGAGGAGATCAAAGAATTCTAATACACATATGACTTAGAGATTAGATATGATCTTTCCATTTTGCCCTCTATTTAACTGTTGTTGAAAAACAAACACATGGAGATAGCAAAGTTTATCTGTAACCACCTGTTACAAATCAATCATAGTTTCTGGGCTAATTTGTAGATTTTATTTCCCTGGTTGCATGGATAGTCTTGTCATATTGCTATGGCTTAGCCATGACACTTTATAAAATCAACTAAACTTTCGAGTTCTAACATATACCCAGCTCCACGTCATATTTTCAGTTTTGTGCCCTGGTTGCTATGTTACTTGGCAACCACTTAACTTTTGGCATCTCAGTATCTGGAAATTTTAGTTAAAAATAAACACACAGCTTACCATACGAAAGTTGAATACTAGGGGCAAATGAGCTAATATATATAGAAGGGGGCTTTATAAACTATAGCAATCAAATCGATTCCATTTATGAATTCACAGCCTCACTCTGTCTTCATCTTGCCAGGTTCAAAAGTCTTAATTTCACAATCTTCCTTCTAGATTTAATGGAAATCCAAATCATTTAAATCATACTTCAGAGCAATAGTCTGGAACACTTGGTTCAAACATTTTTTTTCTCTATAGAGAATATTAGCTTCATTTGTTATAATAAGTCATATTTCCCCCACTATCCTGAGATGAATATAATTTTGAAGGCACTTAACTTCACAGTTAAACTAATTTCAGAAGTCACTTACAAAAACTGTCCTGGGAAGTGGATACTTAGCTATTGGGCTAGATCGCTCACTCATACATTTTATTAGCTCTCAGATGCATCTCCAATTAGATATCTTACTTGACATCAAAATAGTCAAGAATGGCCCTATGTATGCACAGATTAATCAGCCAGTGAGCCTGTGTATAAATGTTCACCCCACCCTATGTGTTGGGTGTTGGGGATGTGTTTGCACCCACACCTATGTTCTCTTATGCAGGCTTGTGCTATGACATGTCATGTATGTGTGATTGTAATCTTCTCTTTCTTAGAGGGAGGAGGACAGTACTAGGGATTAACTAGGGCACTCTGCCACTGAGCTCCAACGGCAGGCCTTAAGTTTGAACTTCTTGATTAACTGTGAGAGGCTGGGAACTACTCAAAGTGCTCTCTCAAAAACCTACCAACCACAGTCATCTTGTATTTGGCTTTTCATTTCCACACATAAGGGTTGATACTGTATTTTCTATAGTCACCCTCTTGTCTTACTTCCCTAGCTAGTATGTGGGTTAGATTACAGTAAGCCTTTACAGCTGATGGTAGCTGATTGACATTTTCAGTTGTCTTTCTGATGATGTATCTCTCCTGTTTTCCCAGTAGACTTGGAGTCAGCTCTACTGGTATCTTTCTGATCCCTTAAAGGACCGGTTTGTTTTTACCAACATTCTTGCACCAATCCCTTAGCTACCTTCATTCATTAACCTTTATTACTTTCTAAAAGTAAATTGTCTGTGTTCAGAGGATAAACAATTTCCAGCTCTTGAAGAGAATAAACACTACTTCCTATGATAATTTGGAAAACTCTACAAATATTAAGTAGAAACATGATTTGAAATGTGGCTCAGTTTATTTGAAACTGGCTGGTATTTCTTGACTCTAGGCTAGGCTAGGCTAGGCTAGAACTTGTAATTTTTCTGCCTGTTGAATGCTCAGAGGTTGCTACCATACTTAGCCATAATCTAAGCATGCTTTCTTTTTCTTTTAAAGAACATTTATATGTTTGGTGTTATGCTATATATGCAGACATTTACTTGATCATTTATCACTTGAAAATGGAAGAATATTACTTAGTGTGATAACAAAGCACACTACAGATGTTTATGTATTTTTCAAATACTGTAAATTACAACCTGTATTGGTTACTTTTCTATTGCTGGGATAAAACACTGTGACCAAGGCAGTTTATTGAAAGACGGGTTTTTTTGTTTTTGCTTTTTTTGTTTGTTTGTTTTGGCTTATAGTTCCAGGGGCACAGGAGACCATCAGCATCATGGTAAAGTGCCAACCATGGATGCACTATGGGGCCTGGAGGAGCAAGCAGAGTAAGAGAACTCAAAGTCCACCTTGAGTAACATCCCTCCTCCAGTGAGGACACACCTCCTAAACCTACCCAAGACAGGGCCACAACCAGGGATATAGCTCAAAAACTAACATTGCTTATTCACACAACTACACTGTTTTGTGTGCCCATATAGTAAGTGAACATTCGCTTATGTGTTTGAAATGTTCAATATGTGTGCCTTAAATCTAAGAAATTTCAGAGAATAAACTGTTGCGGCCCGCCTGCGGTCCACAACACGAACGGTTCACTGAGAATGGCAGTTCCCTGCAAAGAGAGGAATCTAGACGGGGCGGAAGAAACAATGGAGTCAAGACAACACTCTGATCAAGACTCAATTTAATATTTCCAGACACTCAGTTTATAAAGGAAGGGGGAGGGAACCCAATTTCCCGCCAAGTAACTCAGGGTCCAGTAGCAGGACGAACACGTGTGTGCCTCCAGGCAGCAAGGGCAGGTTCCAGCAGTGGGCGTGGCAGGACGAATGAGCCGGTAGCTCCACCCTTGAGCAGGCAGGTTCCAGGCTGGGGGGAAGGGAGGCCACAATAAACCAAAGCTGAAAATGGATGAAAACTATGAAACAATAAGTATAGTGAGAAGGCTTTTTCCTGGGTTGTGTGTTGTCCCACTGGAAAGATCTTGTCCTGTTAATTTTATGGTGCTTTTCCGCATCCCAGGGCTTGTTTAACAGCTTAATACTTTGATAGGCATTGGGATACGTGTGTGTGTGCGTGTGCGTGGTGTGTGTGTGTGATCTCCAATTCTTAAGTGAAATGATGTTTCGCTGTCTTAGTGTGAAAGTATTTCCTAGAGCTGACTAATTAATACATTCCATTTTTAATTAAAATTTCATGCTTCCCCTAATACAGATATCACCCCAGCCTATTTGAAACCATTCACTATTAAAATTGCAATAATAATTTATAGACTACATTGGCAGAGATCAAAGTGAATGAAGACAGCAAATTCTAAAGTTTCAAAAGCCCTGAGTCTTCAACATATAATTTTCTATGTATTTTTCTTTTACATTTGGGTTTTAATTTATTAGTATTCTTTTCTTGCTATATAATGTTGCGTTCATATGTTGTATAGCCTGCTTGCTATGTAGCTTTAATGTGTATTTTGATTTTACATTTATAACCAACAGATTTCAGTTATAGCATTTCTTTAAGTAAAATCTATTTGGCTTTATGATTGTTGTTTTTATATTCATTTCATGTGTTCTTGGGCTGTGTGTTGTATGTTAAAGGACTTCAGTGTATTTTTCTGGACTTGTTCAAAGATGTTGAACTGTCATGAAGCTGTGATGTAGGTTTGGCAGTAATTGTTAAAACCAAGTAGACAGGTTGAATCTTTAACTCACATTTATTATGCAGTAGTTTACTCCCAAGAAAATGGCATTCAACTTAGTGTATACAGTTTTAAATCCATATAACCCATCTTATAATTTCAGGGGCCGGACTGGAAAAATTCGGGTACAGAGTCTGAAGATTGGATTGATGTCTCTCTCCAAAGGCCTCTTAGAAGAGAAATACAGATGTATGTAAGACCTTTTACACCATGGTGCTTCTAATAATAATCTAAATTTATTGGGCACTGACTTTATATAATTTGCGGTAATGTTAGCTTCCATTTTGGAGATGCTTACTATGTGTACCAGTTTGAACAAAGATGACAATGTGAAGAGAATTTGGATGATTTGAAAAACTGATTGCGGGGCTGGTGAGCTGGCTCAGTGGTTAAGAGCGCCAACTGCTCTTCAGAAGGTCCTGAGTTCAAATCCCAGCAACCACATGGTGGTTCACAACCGTCCATAACGACATCTGATGCTCTCTTCTGGAGTGTCTGAAGATACACTACAGTTACTTACATATAATAAATAAATAAATAAGTAAATAAAATAAAAACTGATTGCAGGGCAAAAGTGAGGTGCACAGATACAGCACGAACTAAGCACAAATGTGCATTCATTTAATATTAGAATATTCTAGTAGGTATTACAATTCCTATTCTTTTAGGTGAGCAAATTAATGCTGAAATAGGTCAAGAATCTAGTCAAAGGCCGTGTGACCCACTAAAATGTTGGTGTTGAGCTAAGGACTCTATAACCCCTTTTTTTTTTTCTCTTAAAAATCTCATTTCTTCTGTTTATTGTAGCAAGTAGTTTTTGCTACCCCACTTTAAGCTCCAGGTGGACCACACTACCAGCCCTCACCCAGATGCCCCTGCATCCATGGATAAAAACAGCACACAGACTCTCCAGTGAGTCTTAGAGTGCTTTTGCTAACTCAGTGACTGCAACTGAAAACTCACATCACTGGTTGGCTTTATCTCCTGCTGCTACTGCCTCCTTCTTTTTCACCAGATCCTCCCTGAATCCTCCTGGGCAACTCTAAGTGTCCTGCCCCATCCTCAGTCATTGGTCCCTGGTATCTTTATTGATCAATCAAGAACCACCTGGGGACAGGACCTTAGCATTAGACTCCCTACAGTTTATGGTTAATGATAATAAAAAAAAAGAAGAAGAAGAAGAAAGAAAGAGAAAAGTAAGAGGGACTAAAACTTTTATTAGCATTTATTCTAAGTAGTGTTATTTTGTAATTTGGACATTATAAAGTGATAGATGCTTTCAACTTTTATTTTGGTTATTTAAGTAAGCCATTGGTACCTCATTAGCTATTGATTACAATGTTTTGGCATGCTCAAGAGTGGGACCTGTAGTTATATCTTGAGTTTTTTTTTTTTTTTTAATGGTTTTTTGAGACAGGGTTTTTCTGTATAGCCCTGGCTGTCTTGGAACTCACTTTGTAGACCAGGCTGGCCTTGAACTCAGAAATCCACCTGCCTCTGCCTCCCAAGTGCTGGGATTAAAGGCGTGTGCCACCACACCTGGCCCTGTAGTTATATCTTTCCTACTTAGTGACCAAGTGTCATTAGATGGGTGCCTTGATCCCTTTGAGTTCTTCTAGCCAAAAGTAATGTTGCCACTTTTTCCTGGTACACTGAGCTGTACACCAGAGGGTGAGAGATGAGACCAACAATTGTACCATTGGGAGGAAGTCGGGGTAATATTTTACAAATTGTCAAAAATAGCAGTGGTCAAGTAAATGATTACCATCTCCATGTGTCTCCAAACTCATTGCCATGGTGACAACATGTCATTTAGTTTTATTTGTCCATAACATATAAGTAGCTTGATACTGCCAAGCCTACTTCTAGATGATTCTGTGCAGATAAATCTGTGTATTTGGAGGAGAGCGTGGAGAATAATTTTTGAATAGGAAGATATCAGAAGACAAAAGATGGGTACAAGAAAGGAGTAGTAGTATGAGGGTCATTGTTCTCATAACCTAAGTAAATTGAGTTTCTTCTAAAAGCATTCAACATCGTGTATTTTGGAGATTACTGTTATTGTTTGATTTAAGTGTCAAGCCTAGAACCCAAAGGCATGATTTTCTTACAAATGTTAACAAGAATGTTCAGGAAAGAGTTGTGGATTTGTACAGAGCATAAGGTTACTGAAGAACCAGGAGTTGAGGATGCTGAAGTGTGTCTGAGCCTTGCAAGCCATGTAGAGAGAAGGGAAGAAGCCCTGCATAAACCTTACATAAAGTTTTGTCTATGGTCCTTTGTCTAGAACTTCAGGAATCTTCATCATTATCAGGAAAAGATATTTCCAAAGCTGAGAACTTGCCATTTCTAAACTGATTAGGAAAGGAAAGAATTACTGAAAAATCAGTGTTCCAAAATTAGGAAAAGATTTTCTTACTAATCATCTATGATTCGGGGTTTTTCATACGCTCCCAAAAGACTTGGGGCTTTAAAAGTAACAGTTACATCATAGTGCTGAATGGACTCTAAAATGAATGCAAATTCAAGCTCAAGATTTGCATTTTCTGCAAAACAGCATTAAGTGCTCACATTTGGGCAAGGAAGCAGAGGCCCTTGCATTGCAAGTTTCTACTAGTCTATATAACTCATGATGGATGTCACTTCAGGACATAATTAAATAAGAAATCTCTTGGGCTAAATCTTTAATCTAAATCTTTACTTCAATATTGAGGCCTTGGAAATGTCCTGAGGTTCAGTTTTGCTTCTTATCTTGAGATCTTGAGCAACTCCGATTCCACCTTTGATTTCCCCAGTGTTGTGGGAACATCTCTTCATTATTATTTTCTTTGTTAAAATTAATATTCAAAACAAACTGCTCGTTAGCCTCAGTAACAGGAGGCATCCATCTGAAAAAGCATTTTGCAGTGGCTGATATTAGAGTCTTTATCCTACTTGAGCCTATTACTTATGACTTACTGAGAATGACTTTGTAGTGGTTTCTGACATTCCATGTGCTGTCCTGCAAATGTCCAGGGGCTTGCTGGCATCAGCAGAAGCATAGACAGCATGTTTTGGAGAGCCCCTTGGATCTCCTCTGGGTTGATTTTTTTTTCAAGCTTGTCTCTTAGTTATTTCTTTCCTTTTCTTACCATTTTTTTGTTAATCATTTATATTTCAAATGCTATATTGCTCTTCCCAATTCCCCCTCCTCAAGCTGTCCATCTCATCCTTTCTCCCCCCATGCTTCTATGAGAGTGCTCCCCCACCCATCCACTCCTGCCTCACCACCCTAGCATTCCCCTACACTGGGGCATCTAGCCTCCACAGGACCAAGGGCCTCTCCTCCCATTGATACTAAAAAAGGAACTCCTCTGCTACATATGTGACTGGAGCCATGGGTCCCTCCATGTGTACTCTTTGGTTGGTGGTTTAGTCCCTGGGAGCTCTGGGGGAAGGAGGTCTGGTTGATTGATATTGCTGTTCTTCCTATGGGGTTGCAATCCCTTTCAGTTCTTTCAGTCCTTCCCCTAACTCCTCAAATGGGGTCCCTGTGCTCAGTCTGATGGTTGGCTGTGAGTATCCTCCTCTGTATTGGTCAGGTTCTCGCAGATCCTCTCAATTAAAAACTTGTTGTGGCCCATTCTTCACATCCTCTGCATACCACCTCTTGTATATGCTTATAAGAATAAGAACGTAGTGCTTGGTGTCACTTTTTCTCTATGCACAATACACTTTTTCTTTATGAGTATTCTCACCTTCGCAGTGGCATAGAAGCTTAACTTTCAGCCTAGATGTGGGAATGTTGGACAGAACTGATGCTCTTAAAAATGTGCACCTCTCTGTAAGGATCCTGGGAAGAGGAGTTTTAATGTTGATGACTTAAGAATATTAGAAAACAAAGCAGTGTTTGCCTTGTTTATGCATGGAGAAGCCAAAGAAAGGCAAAGATACAAACATTTTTATATCTTAAAATTGAAAGAAAAAAATGTTTCATTACAGAAAATAACTTATTAAGTTCCTAAAATGAAAAGCTAAACCTCCTTATTTATTTTTGGTATTTATAATACAAAGGAGGTATGAATATAAACATACCTAAATTAAGATGAAATGTTCGTGCATAGTATATTGAATTTGTGATTGAACAAAGAAGTTAATAAATCAATTGTAAAATGTGAAGCTATCCTTTATAAACTATATGCTCTAGCAAATTATAAGGGAACCTTTGTTTTGCCTCATGCTTTTTCTAGAGAATGCCTTAGACTATAAAATTAAGCAACGTACATTTATTTATAGTACTTAAAACAGTAATTTTCTATTAGCTGACCAGATTTAATGTAATAATCTATAACATATGATTATTCTTTTATTTTTAAAGATTCTTTTATTTTAATAAGATTATTCTTTTATTATTTATTTTTATTTATATGAGTACACTGAAGCTATCTTCAGACACACACCAGAAGAGTGCATTGGATCCTGCTACTGATAGTTGTGAGCCACCATGCGGTTGCTGGCAATTGAACTCAGGACCTCTGGAAGAGCAGTCAGTGCTCTTAACCATTGAGCCATCTCTCCAGCCCCACATAAGATTATTCTAAGATATGTGGTTCTGTTTACAGATGGCAGATTAAGACACCTGATCTGGAATAATATCTCTCCTTGTTTTTTTTTGTTAGTTTTTGCGTTTGTTTTTTGGTTTGGTTTGGTTTTTGGTTTTAAGTTGACATAGTTTAATCTACCTCACCGAAGGTAATGCTTTAAGTAAGATAACGTTTTGAGTAGGTAGACGGTAACATCTCGTTCTTCTTCTTTGTAGGTCTCTTTAAGGAGGTGGCAGGGCCAACAGAGATGTGTGACCAGCGGCAGCTTGGCCTGCTACTTCATGATGCCATCCAGATCCCTAGGCAGCTGGGGGAAGTAGCAGCCTTTGGGGGCAGTAACATTGAGCCCAGTGTCCGCAGCTGCTTCCAGCAGGTAGGCATGGGCATTATGGGTATGTATGGTGTGTTGAGAAAGGGACTTAATGTTTCCAAGAAGGGAGTCAGTTGTGATAGCATCAAATAGTGGAGGTTTCAGGTATCAGCCCTCTAAGTTGATGATTTGTTTCTTAAGTCACATTTGACTCAAGGCATAGTAAAACCTTGGTAGATATACATCTTTTTAAGGGACTATACATTGAAGTGCAGTGTCGGAATTGCAACATGCTGGCTCTGTACTCATGTCTGTGACCTGTCCCCCTTGTGCTCAGCTTCTTGTAATACTCACTTCACTCCTTGATTCCTGCTTCCATGCCCTTGGACATGCACTCTTCTGTTTAGAATGATCTTCCTTTGTGTGCACACACTCTCTTCTCCCACTCGTTCTGTTCTGTCTTTATGTGCTGGCTTAGCTCTTGTGTCTGCTCAAGCCCTATCAGGTGAAGTTTCTCCCCCCACTTTCACATCCTCTGCCCTGTCATGCTCACTACAGTGTGACATCATACTGAGATATGTAATTAATTGGTTTGTATTGCTTCTTCCTTGTACACCTAAGCTTCCTGGAGACAAAGCTATGCCTATCACACGTCTCTCCAGTCTTAGTCTGCCCAAGCTGCTATAGCTGAATCTATGAACTGGGTGGGTTAGGAACAACTGATGTTTATTCCTTAGTTGTAGAGGCTGAGAACCTGAAGATTAAGGTTCCAGCAGGTTTGACATGTGCTGAAGAAAGCTTTCTGACAGCGCTTTCTTGTTGGTGAAAGAGGGGCCTGCCCCATGCACTTCAGAAGGACAATCTGATGGTTGCTCATCCCTTCATAATACGTTGAACCTCATATTGACTTTGATACATGTTTTCTTATTGAAGGAATAAAAATGCTTTAGTGTTCTCTGTAGAGAATATCCTTTAAAATATGAAAGCATTACAAAAACAGCCATCTTTTCTTAAATGCACATACACACAAAGTCATGTACAAATTTTTGCACTGATCTGAGCTGCTAATTTTCACCTGGGCAAAAGCCACAGTTTCTTTTTTAAATGCTTACGGTGCAGAAGAACATTTATAAATGCTACTGATGTCATCCATATGCATAAAGTTAGAAGCCTACAGATATTTTTCCAAAGCATAGCCAATGATTTATCACTGTTGAGCGAAAGAAATGCTCACACGGTATCTTTGAGGAGAATCAATGTCACGGGTTATTACATTTTATAATGGCCCTTTTTCTTATTTTAGAAATAAAAAAATACTAAATGATTTTTTTTCTAAATATGATTTATAGTCATATATGTCAGTGCTCAGAATGACCTCAACCCCTGCGGGAAGAGGCAGTTGGCGGAATTTACCTCTGCTCTCACACACAATTATTCAGCATTAGGATTCAAGGAAGACTTGAGTTGCCTCACAAAATTTATCTTGATAAGCTTAGAGAACCTATATGGTGTATCCGGGCTGGTCTGCCTCCAGTGTGATGCTCTGACAAAACAGAGGCGGGGCGTAGCAATGACTCCTTTTGTGAAACATTTGTAAAGCTCGTGTAGAGTCTTCCACTTTGTTTGGAAGGTGAGGAGTCCTCATCTTTGTACGTTTACCATCTTAGATAAACTTGGGCTACAGAATTAAAGAATGGATATGGAAAGATTACCTGGAATCGTGTGGATTTTCATTTTGCTTCCTTTTTTTTTTTTTTTTTAAATTTGAGCACAGCGGGAGTAGGTAGATGGCACAGTTATACGGAGTTGCTATAGAAGCATGAGGACCTGGGATTTATCTCCATAACCCACTTTAAGTCAAGTGTAGTAGCACATGGCATGTCCTTGTAATCCCAGCATCAATGTAGCAGAGACAGGCAGATCCTTGGGGCTCATTGGCCATCTAATCTCACCTACCGAGGAATTCCATCTAGTGAGTGATGCTGGAATCATCACAAGAAGGACACTACATGAGGAATGAAAGCTGAGGTTGTCCACTGGCCTCCTCATGTATGTGAACTGCATGCAAGTGTACCTGCATAGATGAACATTTAAAAACCCACAAATAAAAAAGAAACTCTGAGCACTAAGGAATTGCCCCCCCCCCCAACCATATGGCAATGGCCGCTTCCCTTCCCCCGCCCTGCATTCTTCTAATTTTAGTTTCTAGAATTTTCTTACCTTAAAGAACCTATTGTCTTGGCTGACCTGGAGTCACTCGACTTTTCTCTCGTGTCAATTTGCAGCAGCAGCACTTGCTGCAGCTTCAATGAAGAGCTGTTCTTCACTTTCTGTCTCTTCCCCCAGAATAACAACAAGCCAGAAATCAGTGTGAAGGAGTTTATAGACTGGATGCATTTGGAACCCCAGTCCATGGTGTGGTTGCCAGTTCTGCATCGGGTCGCAGCTGCTGAGACTGCAAAACATCAGGCCAAATGCAACATCTGCAAAGAATGCCCGATTGTTGGGTTCAGGTGAGAAGCACTAAGAGAAATCAGAACTCAATGGTCTCTGCTCTCCTCATATGGCCATCCCTTCCCATTTATTCCTGCTTGGTGGTTTGTCTTTGGAGTGCATTTATGCTCCACATCGTCCTTCTTTCTAATGCACCATTCCTCCTCATGATCTATACACAAACTTATTTTGATTCTTGTAGTTATTTGTAATACTTTAGTCCAGAATCAGAAAGTTTTATAAATATCCTTTCACTGAGGCCATAGGAATACCTGCACAGGATGATTGCATTATAAATTAGGTATGTATAGTCTTGATCAAATTTGTTGGCTGTTCTAAGTTGTTTGGGATCAAACTTAGTAAGACAAAAGCAATATGTAAAATATGAACCAAGAAGTTATCAGAAAACTGTTCCTTATGCTAGGTTTGTTGTAATCAATTCTACATTTTACCTGCTCATTAATTCTGTTGATTGTCTATTCTCTCTCTCCATCTCCTACCTTTTTTCTTTATGAGCATGTATGTATATATTCCTGGATATGTGTGCATGTGCATGGAGACCAGAGGTTGAGGTCACGTATCTTCATCTTTCTCAATGACTCTCCACCTTATTCTTCATACAGAGCTCTCTCTCTCAATCTTGAGCATGACGTCAGCTAGGCTGAGTGGCATGCCCTAGGCATCATCCTGTCTCTGCTTCCCCAGTATTCAGATCATCTCGGGTTGCTAGTGCATGCCACTAGACTCAGCATCTTTATGCCAATTCTGAAGAATCTGAACTCAGATCTTCATAGTTGGCTAAGCCAGTCCTGCCACACTCAGTCCATCTTTTTTTCTCATTGTGTCAAGGACACTGACTTAAAGCCTTAGAGGAGACTGTGTAGGAATCTGTACCATTGTCTTAAGACCTTCAAGGACTCTGTACCTTGGCCTTCACAGGATGGTGTGTTTGTTCACGTTGGTTCCTTCATTACCTCTTGAAAAAGTATGCCACATTCTTTTCCTGGGGTTTATGATTTCTCTTAGAAATTATTACATAGCTATTAGTATATGCTTTAAACATTATTGCTGATCACATTATTAGTTATGATCAGCCAAAAATGATAATACACCGACCTTATGAGTAATATTGAACATTTCTGTAAAAGTGGAGACATGAGGAATGTGCATGTGCAAGTAAGATTTATTTTTATTTATGCATCTGTATGTGTATGCGCATGTATGTGTCTGTATGTGCACCCATAGAAGAGGGTGTTGGATCCCTCGGAGCTAGAGTTACAGATGGTTGCTAGCCTCTGTATGGGTTCTGGGAATCAAATCTTCATCACCTGGAAGTATAGTGAATGCTCTTAATTGCTGAGCCATCTCTCCAGTCCTTCAAATTGAGCTTTAGTGAAATCTTAGATCTCTAAGGTGTTTACCGAGCTGAGAATTGTTTCATTTCAAATTCCACACAGCTGGTCACAGCAGCATGAATAACAGGCAGGCCTCATCTCCTTTCATGTGAACAAAATGCTAAGAGATATGCCAAGGCTGGGGCTGCATGCTCATCTTGACTCTCGGTTTTGCCTGCCTTCATAATCTCTGTTATCCCCAACCCATGACTTGAATTTTCACACTGATTTCCACTAGCAAATTGGCTCCTCAGGATGTCATTTCTGCCTTTTGAAGGGAGGGAAAAGCCATGCCCTTCTCCCCATTCAATTGGTCCCTTAAAATCCCAAGGGAAAGCCTTGCCCAAGACTTCATCCTGTATTGTCCTGCTTACCACCATCAGCAAGCAAGACTGAGAAACAGTAGTTTTAGCAAAGCACATGGCTAAAATATACTGACAGTGCAAGAGTTTCTCCCTCCCTGGTGAAGAAAAGGGAAGGGTTGCACTAAAGAAGATTTCACAAAGGACACACAATGCCAGCCATATTTGTCAATGACAAAAGGTTAAAAGATATAAGTATAAGTGATGTATCAAGCCAGGAGCATAACAAAGCTGGTATAGATTGTCTTCAGATAACTTGCATTTTTACATGCCATTTTAAAAGTCCTTCATCACTTGATAGTGTATATTAGCCTCACATAACCTTTACAGTGTCTTTCTAGTTTGACTTTGCTAGTCTTGGCATTTAAAATGTCCCTCTATAGATACAGCTGCAATGTATGTTTCTTAGTTCCCCCAGTTGTCTTAACTGAGTGGACTATTTGGGGAGTATTTTCCTTTCAGACTCCATAGACGTTTAAGACTTAAGAGTGTTGTTTCTGCAAATAGACATCAGTGCACACGGTTTCTTTCTATGAGAGGCTTAAAACATTATTTCGTTCAAGACTGTGTAATGATCAAAGTGTCTCTCTCTCTCTCTCTCTCTCTCTCTCTCTTTTCCTAATAACTATTTTAAACAAAACCTAAAAATGCTCAAGGTAGAAATGAGTGTTCTTATGAAGGAATCTTATATTCATTTCTTATGAGTGGTCTTGTTGATATTTTAAAATGTGTGAAACTCACTGTCAAAACTTTTCTCTATCATTTCCTCTCCACACTCAGATCTCATGCAGACTCTTCTGACATTGATACTAGACTTCACATCATGTGTAAACATGTGCAAGCATGTTTTCAGACCCTTAGATGCATTTGCACATGTTTATCATCTTTCATGGTATGCCTGCATCTAATTCTCAGTAATAAAGGAAAAAATTAATTAAAAAGTTTACAAAACCTAACTTAGGAACAAGGCTTCTACCTTCCTTCATAATCTGAGATCCTTTTTAACGAATACTTAAATTCCTCTCCCCTCGTTGGAGAGATAAACTGTCACTACTTCTTTTTTTTTTTTTTTTCCCTAGAGCAAGAACAAGCAGAAGTCTTATTAAGACAGACAAGACACAAAATGTACATAAATCTAAAATCTAATGTAATGTGACTAAATTATAAATGTATATACCTTCCTCTAACTCTAACGTTATAGAAGCAAAAGTCTTACCCTTAATAAAAATATACAGAATGTATAAAAGCTTACTTCAGATTGGTTTCTTTCTGAGTAGGGTACTTTCATATGGAAACCTCACATTATGTCATTTATCCTTGGTAGTCTACATGTGATTACAGCCGTCACTTATAAATTGACACTGAGAAACATCTTGCATTTGTAACCGATGCACTCTTGGTTTCCTAACTGCAAAGCTTGTTGCTAGGGCACAGGGTGATGCCTGTTCTTTTCTCCATCACAGATACAGGAGCCTAAAGCATTTTAATTATGATGTCTGCCAGAGTTGCTTCTTTTCTGGAAGAACAGCAAAGGGCCACAAGTTACATTACCCGATGGTGGAATACTGCATACCGGTGAGTATCTTTTGAATCAACTGAGCAGTTATATCACTGGTTTCTTAATCTTATTTGTATTTCCTTATTTATTTGGCTGATTGGTTGGTTGGTTGGCTGGTTGTTTGTTTAGGATTTTTTGAGAAGGGTTTCTCTGTGTATTCTTGGCTGTCCCAGAACTCTTTTTATAGACCAGGCTGGCCATGAACTCACAGATCTACCTGCCTCTGGCTCCCAAGTGCTGGGATTAAAGGCATGTGCCACTACCTCCTGGCTAGTAATGACATTTTATCCAATAAATCTTTACTTAACTGTTTTTTAAACCTTCAAAATTTATGGTTGTAAATTTTGTTGTTTTCTTTCCTTTTAAATATAAGTGTTTCTTATGTTGTTAAAAATTAAGAAAAATTCTACATTATACCAAATGTAATTTGTTAACTTTCCAAATATGTGTTTTCATTTTAAGCTTAACTTTTTTGGAAGCATATTCAGAACTCATACTGATTTAGCTATGATGAAAATGAAACCACTTGCTGAAAACAACCATGTTTCTCTTAAACTTTTAAAGGGTGTTTTTTGAAAAAAGAGTTATAGCTGATCAAAAATGAAAAATAGAGAAATAAAAAAATCATCCATACATTTAGTTTCTGAACAAACTACCTTCTAATTTTTTAGCATGTTCTAATTTTATAAAACATATGTATGCTTTTACTAAAATTTTTTAAAGACATTGTGTGTCACTCATGTAGCCTGGGATGGCCTGGTGCTCACTGTGTGTATCAGGCTGATCTTGGACTTACTGAGGTTCCCTCTATGTCTGCTGTCTGAGTGCCAGGATTGAAGACATGCACTACCATGCTTGCTAATAAAAGAATTGTTTTCAATCTGGAGTTTGTCATTTGACTTCATAAATAGCTGTCTGCCCCCCACCCCCACCCCCATTTTTCCTTAGACCATAGCTTCCTGGAACAAACTATTAAGTGAATGAATTGCTATAGCTGGCCTAACCATCTTTTAGATTTAAGTCTTTAGTTTCCTATAAACAGCATTTAAGAGCATTACTGAGAAGGTAACATTTTATATGTGTTATATAAATTACATTTCCTTTGGGCAAATGACCAGAAGTAGGTGAGCTAGGTCAATGACTATGAGTAGCTCTGTGGCCAAAATACTTAATGTCAAGTTGTTTTCCAAAAGAGGTCCCTGCCACCATATCATACGGTCACATTTGCTAATGTGTTCCTTTTGCCATAGCCCCCTCGCACTGGATACAGTTATGGTTCCTTTCATCTAAAGTTGCTTTGTCCTAAGATTATCCTCATTTTCTGTCAATAGCCATTCCTTAGTTTTGTTCCAGATTGTGGCAAAAATTATTTATAGAGTTGTATATTTTCTTTGGTTTAGAGAATTAAGTAACTTTTTGGACCATAAATCTATACAAAGGCAGCAGTACTTGTAAAATATGCACATATAATTCTCCTATTCTTGGTGTCTTATTTTAAGTCAATAGAGATTCTTTCATGTGGAGAGGAAATTTCTAGAAAATGTTGCTGAATTATAATGGATGAAATAATCTTGATGCCCAACATTAACTAGGAAAATATTGCTCCCATGGAAGCTGGGGAAATATCTATTACAGTTATTAATTTATTTACTAACCCAACTAATATTGAATTCTTACTGTATGTCTTGCATGATTATCAAAGCTAGCTGCTAGTTGAAGTGGTAGGACAGTTTATTCAGTAGAATCCACATGTATGTGTGAGGAGTATGTCTGTACACATAGTAGAGTGCTCAGAAGTATTTGAGCATGTGAGAAGGGGATACTGGCTTGGCAGAGAGAGGGACAGGGACGGAGCTAAGCAGAAGACAAAAGGAAAGTGACAAAAGGCAGCCAGTGTGATGCTGGAGACCAGCTGTGTCTCCAGTTAGAGAAGTTAGGATAAATCTCCATAAAGACTGGGAGACGTTGCCTTCTTACCTAATAATCTCCTTTCAGAGAAATGGCTTTTGGGGTCCTCAAGGACAAGACTCCTGAGTTCTAAGCGATCATATCCATCCATTTCAGGACCACACCAAGGTTTCCGACTCCTCATTCCTTTTTGATAAGTCCTCTTGGAGTGGTCAGGGCTCTTTCAGGGTTAGGTTACATTACACAGACAGGAAATGTTTTGAGCAGCATAGTTTCTACAAGGTATCTACTTGTTCTATGCTGTTATGTGCAGCTGGAGGTCATAAGAAGTATGCAGCCTTGAGCTATCAGAAATCAAGGTGATGCTTGTTCAAGTCTTTTAAAGAGGATGGGATGGGATGGATGGAACAATAACTGAGAATGTGCTATTTTTATAGGTCAGAAATTCGACAGAATAGAAGGTTATGAACGTTAACCTTAGTTAGATCAAAGAGAGAATCTGTCTTTAGAGTCAACTCTAATGGTTTGTCGGTTGTCTAGGAAAGACAAGATTACTGATGTCCCCACTGCTGTCTATATAGGAAGAGGAAATATGTGATACTGAGCAAGGCAACAGAGAAATGAAATGACTACGGGTGTAGTGACTGTATTTGAAAAGCAGGATAAGGAGATGGGAGAAGCCATCTTAGATAAGAGCAATCAGGTCCAGTTTGAGAAACTAACATTTGGATTGAACCTGAAGGTGGAGAGATTCAGCAACCATGTACAGAATGGGGTAGAGTAATAAGGCATTGCAGGCGGAAGAAGCAGCAGTCTCAGAAAGCACTCTGATAGCAGGCAAGAGGCTGACAAGAAGATACAGAAGTGGAACCTGTCCTTCAAACAAGGCACAGGGCAAGCTGAAGTACCTAGAGAAAAATGAAAAGGTGGGGTCCCCTGTTCAAAAGATACTATGAATTTCCAAGTGACAATAAAGGATCATTAAACTGAGCTGGGGATGTTCTGAGCATGGTAGCTCTGCGACTCGCTAGGCCTTCTGTCTAATGACAAAGACAGTGGGAGAACAAAGGGCCTGATGAAGTAGTGTCAGGTTGTACAAAGCTCTTCAGATCCTTATAAGAGATTTGGGTTGGGAAGCAGTATAATGTTAATATTTACATGATAATAGCTAGACATTTAGGGAGCTGATTATAAAGATCTGGTATTAAATGGGAAGATCAAGATAAGTGGATGAGGGTAGAGGAGTAATATAGAATTACTGTTTTTATTCTCATTAAATACAATAATTTTTAATAAATTCTTAACATTTCTAAGCAAGTTGAAAGCAAGGCATGTTTAATGATCATTGATCAACAGAAGCCTGTTTGCAACCACTAACACATGTATGAAGTTTCCTTTCCTACCTCTAATGTTGAATTTAAAAAGAAAACAAAACTCCAAGTCAGCAGTTCTCAACCTGTAGATCACGACCCCTCAGATCGAATGATCCTTTAGTAGGAATACTAAGACCATCAGAAAACACAGATATTTGTATTATCATTCATAGCTAACAAAATTATAGTTATGAAGTAGCAATGAAAATAATGTTAACCACAACAAGAGAAACCTTATTAAAGGGTTGTACCATTAGGAAGGCTGAGAACCACCACTTTAAGCCTTCCCAAAATCTTTCTTCTACGTGGTTATTTCCAAGTAGCTTTCATTTCTGAGGTTCCATCTTGCTTTTTAATTTCCTGGATGGTATCATCCTTTTGGTGCAGGAGGTGATCATTTGGCCTTTCCTGATCTTAAGTGGCAATCCTATCCGTGTTAGTTTCTACATTTAACCTACAACTTGTAGTCCATTTTTATCTGCTTTGTGTTGGGAATCAGCCCCAGATGTACATGCATGCTAGGCAAACAACCTACCACAGAGCATGCTAGACAATCAATCTACTACAGAGCTTAACTTATAACCTTTCCTAACTTCTGGAGATATATCTGTAAACTGAGTCTTAGAGGCATAGTCTTGCTTTAAATGGTATGTGTGATTTAATTACGTTCCAGTGCCTTTCACCTAAATCCTTTAGACCTTTCCCTTTTCCTTTCTACTCTCTTCGTTATAAACAAGCTGTATGTATGGCCCATTCTTTACCTTGACATCTACCTTAAAAAATGGGCTTAAACAGTGCTCAGGTTTGTTTTTCTTTTTTTCAGTGAAGTGATATTTGTGCATTAAATGGTTGTGGCCTTTCCATAAGCACCATGTTATTTGCAGTTCTCCCAACCTGTCTTCATTTCAGGTTAAGAAAATGGCCCATTCATATCACTGGCTCCTCTCTTTCTCCTCCAAGATCACATCTTACCCTTCTCTCAATGTGTTTATTGTTAAAAAGTATAGTTTGTTAGCCTTATAATGAGTCTCCAGACTCCCCAAATATTCCACCAACCTATCAGCTTATTGCCTGTGATAGTGTTTGTGTTTAGATGTAGGGAGACTAATGAGGTCTAAATTAGCTCTCATGATTCATGAAGGTATTTTATTATACTACTAATAAAATATTCACATGAGGAAATGGAGTGGAATTTTTCTGTTTTTACGAAACTGCCTTTAACTCTTACTACCCATTACTATTCTATAATCCAAATTTGTACCGTAATAATTCATTCAGTTCAACAAAAGTCTATGTTCAAGTGATAGCATGACTTGGATTCTAGTTAGTGTGTGTCCCCTTTCTCTCTCTATTCATTTGCATCTTACCTTTCCCCCAAAATAACTCGACTGATTCTTGTAGAGGAATCTTTTGAGGCTCCTCTAGGCTTTAGACCTCTAGTAAGGACAGTGCCTCATTATAGAAGCATGCAGTAAACAAACTACTTAAATCATTAGCCAGAGAGCAGAGAAGAGAAGCAGAGACAGTATCCCACAATCCCCTTAAAGATTACCATGCCAGTGACTTGACCATCCAATAGGCTTCACCTTCCAAAAAGCTTCTGCCAAGTTCCATAAGGACACACTGGAGATTGCCTTTAATATATGGACCTTCAAGGAACACTCAGCAACCAAAGTTAGCCCTGTAAGCTGCTGTAACAATACAGATAGGTGATGTGTAATGAGCAGACTCTTACTTGGCTAATGTTTCTAAAAGTGAGGAAGTCTAAGCTGGAAGGGACCTCATGGGGCCAGAGATCCCTTGCATCATTACATGGTAGAAAATGGAAGGTCAAGACAACTCCTGTGTGAAAAAGAGGGGAGGCATTCTGTATCAGGAATCTTCACTGCTAAAAAGTAGCTCTTGTGATCAAATCTACCCTTAATGGTATCTATGATGTAATTCACTCTTAAGGATTCTACTTTTAAACACTGTTGCCTTCAGATAAAATTCCCAGCACATTTAAAAATTAGAATCATTTGTCTCTGTAATGAAAATTCAGTCTCCTTTAAATAATTGCTGCTGTAAATAACCAAAATTCAATTTGAATTAGAAAAATAATTCATGTAATTAGAGAATTGAAAAGTTCTTCTTTTTTAAAAAAGTTATTTTACAATTTCATCCATAGAACATTTTTGTTTGACTGGGTTTTGGTTTTGGTATTGGCATTACTGAGGACCAATCTCAGGGTCTCACACGTGCTAGGAAACCACTTTTCTTCTGAGCTCTATCCCAGATATTTTAAAAGGCATTTTTATTTTGAGATAGGGTTTCAAAATTGCATAGATTGACCTTGAACTTGCTGTCTGCCAGCCTCAGCCTTCTGAGAGTGTAGAACTACAGGGCTGCCCTACCAGACCCAACATACACTCTTAACTATAGCTACAGTGCTATCTATGGAGACTCAGGAACTCATTCATGTTACAACTGACAGTTTGGATGGCTTTCTATTTTTGAACCTCTCTCCAGATTTGAGAATCACCGTTCTACCCTCTCCACTCTCAGCTTAACTCCTCATTTATTTACATTCTTTGTATAAGTGAGACCATGCAATATTTTTCTTTGTGTATCTGAATCATTTCACTTAGGTCCATCTGTGTTGTCAAAAATGGGAGGAATTCCTTCTTTTATAAGGCTGAATATAAATTATAAGCCCTTCCCCATGTGCTCTCTCTCTCTCTCTGCGTGTGTGTGTGTGTGTGTGTGTGTGTGTATGTGTTGATTTTCCTAGTCCATGTATTGTGGGATATTTAACTAGTACCTCTTTGAGACCATGATGTCATTGTCCTTGGGTGTGTGTCTAGAAGTAGGATTTCTAGATCACCTTGTATTGATTCTTTAACTTTTTTAAAGGACTTCAGACCATTTTCCATGGTGGCTGAATCAGTAATAGCATATCTTTAGGTTTCAGGCTGGTGGCATACACATAGTTTATAAGAGTATGTGCAATTTCTAACTATGAGAGAGCACTAAATAGGGTTACATTCTAAGGAGAGTGGGAAAGGCTTATAATCTCTGCTAGGGTCAGGCTGAATCACCAAGAGAAAAGTCAGATGCTACCTTGACACAAGCGCACAGCCGAGCTAATCACCAAAGAGTTGTTATCTATGGATCTCCAGTGCTTAGGAGCTGTGGACTTAGATAATGATAATTTTAGTTAAAGGCCAAAGCAGTAAGAAACCCCCAAGTAGTTATGGTATTGTGATTGTCATGGGCTTCCCTCATGCTGAAGAAACCCTATTGCAGATGAAAGAGCTAGAGATGAAAATACTGGGGTGACGAAAACTTGTATCCACCACCCCCAAACCCCTCCCCCCCAAAAAGGAGAGGGAGACTTCAAAGAGTCCAGTTAACAGAGATTTTTTTTCCAAGTTATTTTTAGACTTAAAAATGTTTTGAGTTTTAGCAAGGCTTGAGGTGTAGTTACATCCCAACATTTAACTAAAATTGAATGTAGAGGGTTTCAGAAGTAAGAGGACATTTAGGAAAATGACAAGTTATAGCTGTGTGATACTGTATCTTTAGAAAGACTTCAATAGTACATTGGCTACAGATGGTGAGGCTGAGGGGAATAATGTAAGGGAAGGAAAAGAAATATCTCTTCGTCCTATCTTTAAGATCAGAGCTGAAGAGAGATTATCAAATGCACACAAGCTCATTTAATGCCAAGTTTCCCTGACCTCTGAGGCTTCCATGAGGAAATGCAGACGAAAATGGGAAGCCTATGTAGTTCAGTGCTAAGGATTTCATGAAGAATAGACAGAGAATTCTAAGTGAACAAAGACGTTCTTATATAGCGTATAGCTTATGGTCCTAGAGAAATAAAAAGCCTGTGTGTGAAGACTCTGCTCCATATCCTGTATCGTCAAAACCCATCAAGACATTTGCTGCTGCCATAACAGAACACTTGAAAATGAGATGTTTACAAACTACAGCTGGTTTGTTGTCACATAGTTTTGGAGTCTGAGAAATCTAAGAATAAATTCTGCCTCTGGTCATAACAATTGTGTTAGGTTAGTACATGCTGAAGGACACTCAAGATAACACAAAAGAGATGGAGGGGAAAAGAGAAAGCTACACACATCCATTTCATCAGGCACTCTTCTGCCATAACCTTGATCCACTGATGATATCAGAGCCCATATTACCCAATCATGTCATAACATCCTATCCACAATTTGTGGGACACTTTCAACACTCAGCAACAAGATGGTGATTCCTGCATCTCTAAGAGAGGCCTCATGAGTTTCTTTGGTGGAGAAGATCAGAGAATGACCATCCTGGTTCTGCTGTTTTTTTTCAAATGCCTTGTTTGAGGCAACATGTACTGAGCTCCATGGAATAGAAACCCCCTTTACTGTTGTCATCAGCACTGGGATTCATTTATGGAAAGAGATGAACATGCTATAGGGGAATCTTTGGAAGCAATTAGAGAGTACAACAGTGAAGCAGGAAAAGTAGACAGAGGCTGTATGCATGTGCTGAGAGACAGTGCCCCCCACTAAGTTAGGGGAAAGAAAAAACCCAGAGGCTGTGGTATTGCTACATACAGAGTTCAGAATATTAAGGGTTGGCTAGGGTGTTTGAGAGATGTGTTTTCTAGAGATGAAGAAATTAGACATTTACAAAAATTTGTTACCTGGAAGGGCAAAATATTGGCTATGTCCAGATTCTCACTGTTGGTCTTGAGTCACAGTAAATCTTAATCAGTTGAGGGACATTGGACAGAGCTAGATTGTACTGGTGGTTACTCTGGGATCCACTAAGAAGAACTGGGGTGGGGATGGGGAGTGAGTACCTCTGTGAAGACACTAAATTACTGTCACTTAAAACAGATTGGTAGTGTAATTTTTAAGCAAGTACATGGCTGTACCTTCATTACTTAGAAAATACTTTGTTTAATCAAACCTGTGTAGCTAAAAACCTTACATATTTAATACAATGTGTTACTTCTCACAAACAGAAACAACAACAAACACTCATACCTAGTTGTGAAGTTCTTTGTGGTATAAACCCAACACAGTAAACTGAGATAATTTTTTTGCAGAAGTGACAGCACAGCTAAAGTTTCCAAATACCTACATTGTGTGTGTTGTTTGTTTATGTGCAAAGTCCAATAATAGCAGTGTATTTCAAAATCACATCAATAACTTCATCAGGTTCTGCAGTCAACCTAGCAAAAGTATGGAGACTTCCAGGGTACTATAGTTAAAAAAAAAAGAATGTTATTTTAAAAACAGCTCTCAGCATATTTGTTATGCAAAATATAGTGTGAAAGACAAGAGGTATGGGCAGGTAAAAAGAATTTACCAAGAACGGAAGCAGAGAAGATGTATTGATATATTGTGCAGGGGCTGCAGATAAGTTCTTGCAGAGTGTAGAACAGCTGGGGACACCACATATTTGATCTTATCTCCTGGGCTAGTTTACAGCATAAGTTGTCTTCCTTGGGGCTGGGCTTTTGGGTAGAGGACATGGTGATCAATTAAGATTGGGCTCCAGATATTTACCTCGTTGAAATCACATTCCAAGTCATCATAGCCCAGTTGTTAAAGTATAGGACTTTTCCTATTGCTCTTGGCCTTTGGCTATATAATATTCTTAATGCTGTGAATTTGTAGGGGGATAATTATCTGTGGTTTTAGAATCCAATAGGATCAAAATATTATATTAAAAAACATGTTTTTTAATTAAGTTAAATGTGCCTTTTTGAATTGTATTGGCAAAAAGTGAGAAAAAAATCAAATAAAAGAGAAAAAAGGGACCAACTGGCACCAGTGGCTTTGTCTCCTCCCTTTGCCAGCATCCTTGTGTTCCGAAGGCTGAGTGTCAACTGTAAGAAAGTGCCGACTCTGTCCTGGTGCCGTCGGCACAGTTTGTGTTGGCAGGCCTGCTTCTTCAGATGTGCATTGGGATATTGGCCAATATGCTAAAACTGCAGCCTCGTTGCCGTTTCTCTGACTTCAGCATCCCGAAGTGGTGATTTTCGGCTCTTTTATCCCTGATGTTGGTTCCCCAGCAAGTCTGGTACATTTAGATGAGCCATTGGCTCTTAAGAGGAGGCTGCAACAAGCTCTGCTTTACATTGGTGGCTTATTACCATCCTTGTTCATGGTGATTCTGTCAGTTACTTAATTTTGCCCCCCCCCCATTAAGATTCAGAAGGCTTTGAGTTTCTCTTACTGATTCCACCAAGCTGTAGAATCCAAACATGTCTTAATTTTACCTTGTTGAAATCAGTGAAAACCCAGGGTTAGTTTTGCCATTAAAAAAGAAAAAATCCTGTGAGTGTCTCCAACTCTTAGGATAATGAAATGCACATTTAGAAGTGTGCATGTGTCCCTCAGCTCTGTCCTCAGTCAGTAAACCTTGCTAATGAGTGTGCTTCCCTCACTTTAATAATTGCAGCGTTTGTGCGTGGTTCACATGGCAGCATTTTCTTATTCACCCCATTTTCTTATTCACCATATGACTATGCATCTTTATATTACCTTGATTTACATAATCACACTTCTGTATCTCCCTATGTACAACTTATTAATATTTGAATTTAATAGTTGAAAATCTAATGCTGGACATGTTTGTTATGGACATCGATGATACTGTCACTTGAGTTATGACTGAGAAAACTACTGGGAGGTTAAAAAAAAAACCAAACATGTTTGTAGTTTTGCTTATTTTCAGTTCTTTTTGTTATTCAGCTTAAATTAATCTGGAATTAGCAGTTGGGTTTTGTCCTTGGACTTTTTTGGCATCAGTGTGAGCAGACTCTTTCTCCATGGTGCCTTGTGGCTCTCTGGCATTAGGAGCTGTTGGTTCTTCAGCTGAAGTAGAGGAGTAATTTATTCAACAAGTCAATTGCCAATAAATTACACGGAGGTCCGTATTTCTGAATCCTAGACTCTTCTGCACATTGGACTTGCATTTTCGTTTGTCACATTAAATGAGAAAGGAAGTAACTGTCAGTCATCCATCAAGGCATTTCAAGTGTAAGATTGTGCAGGGAGTCAACAGTTAAGCTAAGGATGCGCAGTTTAAAACATGGACCAGGAACATGGGGATTCATGGACATGCATTAATATAGAGATATTCAATTGAAGCCAAAGATAATCTCAAAGTCTACATCACCTGAAGTAGACTATTTTTACTCTCAATTAAGGAGTAATTAGAGAGGATTTTAAAATATTCTTGATAGGGGCTTGATAGGGTGAAGATTTAGTGGTTAAGAGCACTGGCTGGTTTTATAGAGGACTTAAGTTTGATTCTCAGCTCCCAAGTGGCTGCTGTCTGTCTGTAACTTCAATTCTAGGGGATATCATACCTTCTTCTGCCCTATACAAGTACTTCATATGTATGGCACACAGACATACATGCAAGCAAAACATACTATCAAATATATACAAAGATTATATATATATATATATTATTTTTATTTTAATACACACACACACACTGCTGGCTTTTATTGTTGTTGTTGTCATTGGTAAAATAGGGCCTGGAAATGCAGTTACTTGGTCTCAATACCTTAGGAGTTTTGCAGAGGCTCACATGATTAGGTTGGTTCTGTGGTAGCCTTTATAATTGGGTAATACCTTTCAATATTGTATTCATTCATTCGTGATGATGGAAAGCCAGTGGAGAACTAGCCGTTCTCATTACTTAAATAAGCTTTGATCCTGTCGTTGCTGCTTCACTTCAGGGGAATGGGGTGTTTCTTGAAGATCCCTACACCCAGTATTTTCACAGTGCCTCACTATCACTAGCTTTGAAAGAAAAAGAGAAGAAAAGGAGGGCAGCTCTCTGTCGTGAGTTCTTACAGGCTGTGAGCTATCAGTCTAGAGGGACTTCGAGGGAGATGGTGGCTCTGTGGCTTCATGCTACCTCATTCTCTTTGTGTTTGCTCTTTCCTCTTTTTTGTTAGCTACCTAAAAAGTAACAGAGCAGTTAGTTAGCAAAATCCAGAAATCCAGAGAGCCAATATCTGCAATAAAATCCAGGACCAAGAAAGTCTCCAAACAAAACTGGTGACAGGCCACCATCAGCCACAGGACCTACTGGATTATCACCATGTCAGGGAAAGAGAAGGAAGCAAAAGTGCTTGGGAACTGTAGATCCTCCAGAGACATCACATGGTTTGTAGATATCAGGACTGCTGCTTTTGAGCAGAAGTCTACCATTTGAGGTGCTTCTCCTGTCCAACTTCCATGTGATAGTTTTGTTTCATCTTTCAATGTTTTATTTTGTTATATTTTAAGATCATCTTTTAGAAGCCTGTTCTTTTTTAGTAAGAAACAAAAGGGGAGTGAATCTGGATAGGAGGGGTGGAGGGAAGAGACTTGGAGAAGTAGAGGGAGGGGACACTGTAATCAGGATATAGTATGAGAGAAAAGAATCTATTTTCAATAAAGTGAGAAAAAAAGTACCTAATGTTCCAAGAAATGCATTTAACAGGTTGACTCATTGTGCAGTAATTTCCAGTAAGTTCCTTTCCATTCCATGCTTCCCGCCGTAACAGCAACAGCTGTCTGCTTTTAAACAACAAAGCACTGCACCTAGTGTGCAGCGGGAGTTGAGTTTGATGGCAATGATGGCTTCCATTATCCTAGGTGGTGGACTTCTCTTTGCCAAGGCATTGCATTAGCACTATAAAATAGAGAGGTGCTAGCAACTGCTGTTAGGTGGCTAATTAGACGAAGTCTACATCAACATTTTACCATTTTCAGTGCAAAATATTAAGCTTAATTCATTTCCTTGGCTCTATTCCAACTGCAGAATTACATTCTCTTACACCAAAGGTCATCTCCCATGGCTATGAGAAGAGTCACTTTTCATATCTTCTTTGGTGTTTCGATAAAGTTTATAGAGCCAGTGAAATAACAGCCTTAGATTACAACTTTGGATGGCAAACAGTTATGTTCCCTGAACATAAAAATTACTGAAGAAATTAAAACATGCTGTTTCTATGTGGCTGTCTCCTTTATAATACACATGCACTGTTAGAAACAATCTAACTCCGCTGTATGCCTTAACTCTGGGGGAAATGATCAGGGGGTTGTTGGTGTTTTGGTGATGGGGGAAGAATAGAAAAATGGAGCTTCTTTATTGCTTGATTAGATTGGCCCTGGTTTTCCAGGTCCTGGATATAGTTGACGAAGAGTGTGTAAAGTGCGATTGGACATTTGAGTGGTACCTTTGAGCAGTTTCTCTCTTTTTATTCAAATATGATTCTACATCAGTACCCAGAATAGATAAGCCAGAACAGCATAGAAACCACAGAAGACATACTATATGAAGATCTGTCTGTGAAACACCCAGAATAAGCAGTCTCATAGAGACAGAAGCTAGATTAATACCTGCCAGGGCCTGGGCATGGGTAGTAGTCATAGAGTGTCTTTGAAGAGTGATAGAGTCATTGTATACGTAAGTAGACAAGGTTGTGGTTGTTTAAGTAGAAGTGGACTCATAACCAGTGAGTTGTATACTGTACACTACTGGGGAGTTGGCAGCGATGCTTGGAACCTGGTCATGTGGCTTTCTTTCATTCATCTCAGGGCTACAAATTCAAGTCCTCTGGACTCAGAGATGAATGCCTAACCATAGCCAAACTTAGTTACAGGCCAAGTTGAAGCTGGAGCACATTCTTCATTTGGTATTTCTTTGTATGTTAACTGCCTATGCTAAGAGCAGGCACAGGAGCAGTGGAATCACAAATCCCTATCCAGAAATAAACAGTTTCAGTTTGCAAACAAGTCTCTGTGATGCTGGGTCACTTGCCATTAAATAAAAGGCAGAAAGTGGGAGCAGTTGGCCCAGTGCATTCACATCTGCATCATTCTGTTTGTGTTATATAGATAACTTCTCTGGCTCCTTATAAAGAGGGCAATGAATCCACTCTGTGCGAAGTGTGGAAGCAAACTACCTAAGTAGCAGTTCAGCTCTCTGCTAATAATGTGAATATGTAACTGGATCGCCAGGACTAGAGTTTCTGTCTGTGTTGAATATGAACACTAAAATTGCTGATAGTATAAAATTAGGCTTAGAAAATAGTTTATGGAATCAGATAAGAGAGTTGGCTTTGAGGGTTCTAGGCATATCTCACTTGTATATGGTTATAGATTTATCATCTTGCCAGGTATGGGGACACATGACCTTAGTCCCAGCGCTCAAGAAGCAGAGGCCAGCCTTGTCTACAGAGCATGCTGTAGCACTTTCAGGGCTATGTAAAGACACCCTGTCTCAACGAAGCCGAGAAACAAACAACAAACTAAAACACCAATCATTTTAAAATCCTTAAGGAAATTGCAACATCATACATCATATTTCATTTTAATCTGGGTATAACAATAGTTTATCTGCTTGGTTGATAAAGGCTTGAGAAACTGAGACTCTTCTCCTAACAGAATCCTGAGGTGACCCTTTGCTTTCTCTCCTCTCCTCTCCTCTCCTCTCCTCTCCTCTCCTCTCCTCTCCTCTCCTCTCCTCTCCTCTCCTCTCCTCTCCTCTCCTCTCCTCTCCTCTCCTCTCCTCTCCTCTCCTCTCCTCTCCCTCCCCTCCCACCTCTTGTGCTTTTTTTTTTTTTCTTCTTCAGAAAGTGTCTCATGTAGCCCAGGCTAGCCTGGTATGCCTATTCCTCTTGCTTCTATCTCCCAAGTCCTGGGATTTATGGGCATGCACCATCATGCCTGGTTAGAAGGGTTTGTTCATTTGACTGCTTTGTTTTCTTCCTCAGCTCTTTTGAGATTTACTTAGGGCCTCACCAGGTAGCCGAGGCTGGCCTTGAGCTACATACAGATCCTTTGTCTCTTTCTTGTATGTGTTGAGATTATGGGCATGCACCTTCCATGTCCCCTTCCACTGCCCTTTCTTTATTATTGATTAAAAGTTCTCCCAACTAGAATGCGTGGTAGCTTGTGGGCAGCATAGGCTAAGCACTGACCTCAGTTTTTAAACCCAATTCAAAGTATGTCCTGTGGAATGCTGTCCCTACTCTTGTAGATGGAAATCGGTTTACTCATAAGAATCTTCCAGTAAGCTTTCCAAAACTTTAATTTTGGAATCAAGTTTTAAAATATAGAATAAAGAAGCTATTTAATGGTTTACTTTTAACGCGTTTTATTAAATTATGGAATCACTGAATGTGTCTTTCATAGAGTCTCAATTATTCTTTATTTTCCTGATACTGGGCTTTTCAAAGGTATATAAAGGTATTTTTGGCATTTAATGACTGTCACCTTACTTGTGCTCAGCTTTTGTTGTAGATGTTGTTGTAGCCTTTTTAACCAGAACTGTGAATTTTTCAACCTATAGACAACATCTGGGGAAGATGTGAGAGATTTCACTAAGGTGCTGAAGAACAAGTTCAGGTCCAAGAAATATTTTGCCAAACATCCTCGGCTTGGCTACCTGCCTGTCCAGACCGTGCTGGAAGGGGACAACTTAGAAACGTGAGTTCTGTTCTAGCGCTCAGTTTGTGCGTGCTTGCACCTCATTGTTTTTAATACTAGTGCTAACAACATAAAACA
Organism: Mus caroli; assembly: GCF_978045245.1. Lineage (NCBI taxonomy): Eukaryota > Metazoa > Chordata > Mammalia > Rodentia > Muridae > Mus > Mus caroli. The sequence goes on along the minus strand of NW_028227264.1, from coordinate 9,507,052 downwards.
AATTGTATCTTTTCAAAGAGATTTGTGTCCTGATGAAATATTTTATTTTGAAAGAAGTTGCTCTTCAACAGTTAATTTGTATTATCTGGGGATTTTTGTTTGTTGTTTCTGAATGTGTATTATTATTATTTCTTCTTCTTCTTCTTCTTCTTCTTCCTCTTCCTCTCTCTCTCTCTCTCTCTCTCTCTCTCTCTCTCTCTCTCTCTCTCTCTCTCTCTCTCTCTCTGTATTTAGAAATATCTGCCCAATCAATGTGTTATTATTTGCTCCTTCATTCTTTCACTTATTTCCCTTCCTTTCTTCCCTTTTATAGGTTTCAATCTTTTTGGTATAATACCTTTCATTATTTTGTTTTGTGTTGTGGTACTGGTCTGAACCCTGAGCCTTATACTTACTAGAGAAGGACTCTACTTTTGAGTTATATCCTCAGCTTCACATTATATCTTTTTAAATTAAATTATCAGAAATATTTCATCTTACACTTCAAATTGCAACTCTTCTCTGAACCCTCATTTTATGTTTCTTTGTCATCTCCTTAAAGATAAAGCTGGCAAAAATGAAGCATCTTTATACATCTATGAAGCAGACAAAATTGCTTACAAGTCTTCAATTTGAGTTAACAAGCGTCTTCTAAGAAATTAGGAGGGAGAAAAAAATTACAATGGGATCATAAAGCTAAGAAAGAAAACAAAAGAATCTAGAGCTTGAAATGAGATGAAGAAAGATGTTAATATGAGCCAGAAGACATACATACATGGACATTTTAAATCACCAGGCAGTCTTCTATTGAGATCAAAGTAGATGTGATTTTAACTCATTGAATCCCTTTTTAAAGCATGTACTTCAGCATTTCAACTGCAATGCTTTTTGTATGCTGGAGTGTGTAAGCAAAGCACCCATGTGACTATATGAGGGGTGATTGATTAAGGAAGACACCCAGCATTCACCTCTGGCCTCCATGTATAGGTATATACATGCGTACACACACCCAAAAAAGTATGTACACTACCCACAACAATACATTTTTTTCTCATTCCTTCCACATCACATAAGACAAATTTAACATTTGTTTTATTTTAAACAAAGCTATTTAAATACATTTAGAAAATGTATGCTTTTGTCTTTAAAGAGTGTATATTCATTATTCTTGTTGTTGTATCCAATACAAGTTTGACTTGCTGAAGACCTGATAAAATCTTCCTTCTGCTCAGATCACATCGACTTAACCTTTGACATAGCTCATTGTGGCATATAGTATTGTAGATCAACTATCACATTGTGCTGGGATCTAAGAGGGAAGAGAGTAGACTTGTATTGAGCAATGTTGGCTTGCACTATTTTCATAAATCATCGCCATTTTTCATCCCAAATATCTCCATCCTTCACATGAGCCATAGATAGATGGATATTTCCTGCTCCTTTCTTTTAAATTTTAATGTTTTTCCTTTACATGTCAAAATGATCATGGCATTTGATTTGTGGGCACACACTTGAGTTCATCTGTGTATGTGGAGCCTAGAGATTGACATCAGCTGTCATCTTCAATTGCTGTCAACTTATTGATTGAGACAGGGTCACTCACTGAGTCTGGAGCTTGCTTTCTGAGCAAGGCTGGCTAGCCAGCAAGTCCCCGGGATCCTCCAGTCTCTGCCTCTGTACTGGGATTCTAGGTGACCAGATTCCATGTGGGTCGGGGGTTGAATTCATGTCTTTTGTGCTTGCAGTGAACACATTTTACTGACTGAGCCATCTCCAGGATCCACTTAGAGACTTTTTTTCCAAGTAAAAATGAACAGAAAACCATGCAAAATAATTACATTCTCTGCTTTTGATATACTACGCTGAAAATGCCTCACCCTGATTAACATAAATTTCCCACCATTTTCCAAGAGATATACAAGAAGGAGAAAGGAAGGGGCATCTGATTAAATTGGATGCCACCAAATCCCTTTTGAACAAGATTTATGAGCTACTAGATAGTGTGGGTGGGTGTTCTTCAAATCCTACGCAGAGCTCTGTGGATTTGCTGTAGTTCATTTTTCTGTTGAGCCCTCTTCTGCTCCAAGGTCACTTAATCATCCAGTGGAACAATTTATGTGAGTGGGTAGGGTTTTGGGTTTTTTTTTTTTTAAGAAAAAAATGTTTGATTTCATTTATTCTCCTACTTGTGGGAGGAGAGAACATTGGAGAAAAACCATTGAAGTGGTGAAGGTGTTGAAGTTATTTATGGAGCTGGGTAAAGCTTCCCTTGACTTCTTTCTCTTTCATCTTTGCCAATGTGGTACTTTAATTTCTGACCAGTGATTAGCCATGCAGGCATGCATGAAGGGACTCTATGAGGAGAAACGCTTATTACTAAATGGGGGTGAACATGTTCATGCTAAGGCTTATTCCGTTAATTTAATAGGTCTCTATGCAAGAATTTTCAAAATGAGAAAAATTTATTCATAATGAAGTTGAAAAAAGAGCTAAAATAAAATGGTGGCAGGAATAATTTGAGAGTTCTGAGAGATTATTAGTGACTTTAGAATTAGTTTAGTTTCCCTAAAGATTAAGAAACAACAAGAAGAAACACCCGATTCTGGTATTGGGTAATATATCCATAGTAAATATAATATATAGTGACTGAGTCACTCTTTGAAGAATCCCTGCAGAGCAGGTGCAGTTGTGGAGAGGGCTGTTCAAGGCTGGAAGGGACGGATAACGATGCTGAGACCTGCCTGAATCATCTGCTGAGGACTCAGAATGAATGGCCAGAGGTGAAGGAAAAGACTCACTGGCCAAATGAATCATTTTCAAAAGCCTGGATTAAAGTTCTAACACGAAACTAGTATCAAAAACAAATGAGAGAGGCAGAGCCAGATGATAAAGGACCTTGTTATCTATGCTCACATCTTCAGGGTTTAACTTGAGAATAGTGAGAGAGTTCACAGGTAAATTGAGAAAAGAGTGGTGGATGGTTCAAGAAAGATGTTGACATGAAATTACCCTTCAGAAAATGAACTTTAGTAGGAGCAAGGGGGCTTCACTAACACAGGAACCATGGTCATGGCAGAGCATTTTGAGCAACATTATATCATATCAGAAGTATCATGATGGGCCTGAAAGGTAGGAGAGAATTATAGAAGCATTACGAAAGTTTGCCTGGGGGCTAGGGAGATTCCTCAGTAGTTACCAGCCTGATCTGCTCTTCCAGAGATTAATTCCCAGTGACTATGTTGGGTAGCTACAACCACCTGTAACTCTAGCTTCTGGATATCCAATGCCCTCTCCTAGTTTCCAAAGGTACTACCCACCCCACATTTGGCATGTTCAGACATAGGGTAGATACAGTAGCATATACACAGACAAATACAAATATAAGTCTTGAAAGGAAAGTTACTTTAAGTTCAAAGTGTAGAAGAGGTAGTATTAGCCATTGTAGACAGTGTTATAGGTAGTGTTAGCTATAGACAATGTTATAGGTAGTGTTAGCCATTGTAGACAGTGTTATAGGTAGTGTTAGCTATAGACAGTGTTATAGGTAGTGTTAGCTACAGACAGACAGTGTTATAGGTAGTGTTAGCTATAGACAGTGTTATAGGTAGTGTTAGCTATAGACAGTGTTATAGGTAGTGTTAGCTATAGACAGTGTTATAGGTAGTGTTAGCTATAGACAGTGTTATAGGTAGTGTTAGCTATAGACAGTGTTATAGGTAGTGTTAGCTATAGACAGTGTTATAGGTAGTGTTAGCTATAGACAGTGTTATAGGTAGTGTTAGCTATAGACAGTGTTATAGGTAGTGTTAGCCATTGTAGACAGTGTTATAGGTAGTGTTAGCCATTGTAGACAGTGTTATAGGTAGTGTTAGCTATAGACAGTGTTATAGGTAGTGTTAGCCATTGTAGACAGTGTTATAGGTAGTGTTAGCTATAGACAGTGTTATAGGTAGTGTTAGCTATAGTCAGTGTTATAGGTAGTGTTAGTTATAGACAACATGGTAAAGGTGGAAAGTGCACAATCTAGAGAATCAGAGAAGTTGGGGAGCTTGGCTATAACTCCACATGACGCAGATAGGAAAGTATATTTGTTTACATTTTCACATTATATTTTATGGCATACGAACCAGCCAGAATTACAGGGTCTTGTTAATTTGCTGTCTTCAGTGGACAGACTGAGTATAGGGAGTGGTGAGGGAGAGGGTAAGACTGGTCTGGTTTTCAAACACCAGGCTATGATCTAACAGGCAAAACCAGTTACCAGCTTTGGAGAAAATGGGTTAAAGAATCAAAAAACCGGAAATATGAGGAGACTGCTGGCAATTTGCATCATTAAAAGTCTATGTTGGAATTCATAGACTTACATTTATATTAGAGTCTGATTCTTCTCATAGCATATGAAATTAGTCAAAACACCCCGCTGAGCTGCTACACTGAAAACAGGAAGCAGCTCCTTTATGAAGTCAGTGGTAGCTCACAGAGTGGCGCTGCCTTTATTTCATTATTATCTACTCCTCTACATTTGGGTGCTGGCAATGGCAGTCAGAGACTCATCTATGCCAAACAAGCAGCCTGGCAAGTGAGCTCAACCCTTCTTACTGTAGGTCCCAGGGATGAAGCGCGGTGCTGCTGTTCTTTCTTCCTACTGGGTGTGAGCTTGTAGCACAACTTCTCCCTGTGAGCCAAAGTCCTCTGAAGGCAAAGAAACCTAAAGTTTGATTTTGTATCTGTTTCCTTTATTTGATATTGTCCATGAAAAAATGTTTTTCTTTCAGTCCAGCTTTCTGCCTTTTCCATTCTTAGTTCACAATTTTTTGTGCCAACAATTAACTTCCTAAGAATTGCTAAAGCCAATCCACAAAGCTTTCCCAGGGTTTCTTAAGATAAGTATAAATATATATTTTTTTTCACAATTTTTTTTCTGTTGAAAGCTTATATCGAATGTTGTCCTACGCTTGAATTTTAGAGATAATTTCTTAAGCAGTTGCTGTTTTAGGAAATGTCTCTTGCCATTTGCTGTCCCTGTTTCAGGGATAACGAGAAGTAGTGATATACTAAAGACGAGTAATGATACTCTGTCTCCACTGTTCCGGCTTCTCCTTTACATGGACACAATTAACTCTAGTTACAGAATACATATTTTAGCAGACATAGAGGATGAATGCCCACTTTTGAAAGCAGAACTAAAGAACTTTAGCTTTCTATCCAATAAGATGACCTCCATCTCTCTAATGTCTGCGGTGCACATATCATCTTGTGCTTCACACAGCAGGAGATAATAAGGTCATAGTTATGTCTCCAGTCCGCATATGTAATAGAAAAGGAAATCTAAAAGGATTTTGCTTGATCAGCAATAGCTTTTTCAAGAGACTTTACATAATTCAACAGAGTACTAATTTTCCTTGTGCTTTTAAATTTCTACATTCATCAGGTAATTCGTCACCACCTTCTCTCAAAAGTTAAGAGTTTAAACTACCGTTTAATTGGGATGAATTGTTTCAGTGGCATTTCATGGAGATTTGAGGCTCCCAGGGGATCTGAAAATCTAGGGCTGCTCCTGCACTGCCTCAGACCCAAGCCCCTGATTCAAACAGAACTGGTTGTCCCATGTAGTTTCCTAGAGCGAACTTCTAGTTAATAACATCATACTGGATCGAAGTCTGTCCTGTCCTGGCGAAGTCACCCTCAGTGTGCTGATGCTTTGACTCTTTGAGGAGGGCATAGGTAGGAAGGAAAACTTTTCTTTTCCATGTGTTTTGAAATTGAGAAATATGGTGTACACATAATTTAAACTTTTATATTTCTGAATGAAGAGCCCTAAAACCCTTTTTACTTCAATTCTGATGCCAATAGTCTAGTAATTAGGTAGTAAATTCACCTTTCAATTTCAGTGTCTTCTCCAAGAAAAAAAAAAGAGCTGTGTCTCCCTTAGAATGTTCTGGAACATTATTTTCCAACCTCCTATAATGTGGGGCGATCTTAGCACATTTGGCTGATCTTTTCAGTCTCACTGTTCTAAAACATGATGCCCGTCTTGACACATGGATGCTGCAGATGTGGGAAAGTTGCTTTCAGTTTCCCTGGCGGTGAGGTGATGATCAAGGAAGCCAAATGAGAGTAGAAGACGAATCTGCCTCCTTCTGCTTTTGTCTGAAATCGCTCTAAATGTTTGTTCTGTGACTTTTGTCTCCCTGTCCCCTCTCTGCAGTCCTATCACGCTCATCAGTATGTGGCCAGAGCACTATGAGTGAGTATTCACAGCCCCCCTGTGCACAGGAGGGGAGTTCTAATCAGGAGGATTAGCATGGGTCTAAACTACTACTTTTACATCCTGGGTGACAGTGCTGGTGGTTTGTTTGCATGGCAGATTCGTTACTTAACTAACCTTCTAACTGGTAACATCTGTCAATATTGAGAATAAATCCTTTGCCTTTTTATTTATTTCCCCCTTTTCAGCCCCTCCCAGTCCCCTCAGCTGTTTCATGATGACACCCACTCAAGAATAGAGCAATACGCTACACGGTAAGAGACTGATAACCATCCCCCACCCTGCTTTTGTAGTAGTTCAGTGCTGCTGACAAACCTTGTTGTGGGAGTGTATTTGCAGAAGTCATGGTTCTATTCCATGTGGATCCTGGCCTTTTATCTATTCATGATGTAATTTGTACTTTACCAAACACCTGCTCTATAGTCTGTGAAGAGTAGATTACAATAGACTGCCATTACAGAGCTGCTGAGACTCCAAACATCCAGCAGTCAGGATAAAGATAATATAACCTAATTCCAGTGAATAAAAGTAGCATTTGGAGCTGCCCTTGGGAGACTGCACACATATAAATTGCAATATGTAATTAAACTTATGCTAATGTTTGATTATTAGGGTTTGTTTTTAAGTCCCTAAGCAGAGCAAAATATAGATCTGCATACAGTGTGCAAAACTTTCAGGAAAGTGTGTAATATCAACCATTGGTCATACTAGAAAGCAGCTGTATCCAAAGTCCTTAGTTTAAAAGCTATTTTTAAAAAATGGTCGGCTAGGCGATGGTGGCGCATGCCTTTAATCCCAGCACTCTGGAGGCAGAGGCAGGCAGATTTCTGAGTTCGAGGCCAGCCTGGTCTACAGAGTGAGTTCCAGGACAGCCAGGGATACACAGAGAAACCCTGTCTCGAAAAAACAAATTAAAAAACAAAAAGGTCACATTTGTGCTGAATTAAGACTAAGTCAGATTTTTGGAGCTGTTGGATAACATGCTGTGGAAGAATGTAACTGCTTTACTGAAGTACAGAAGGGAGAGGAGTGCAGGGTCTGTGGGGTAGCAAAGACCATAGTCTGATAACACAGAGCCCAGCTGGTCAGGAGTTGGCTTACAGTCTAGGTCAAGAGAAGTCATGGTGACTCTTCAGACATGAGAGGAACACAATTAGGTGTGTGTGAAAGGTTGCTCCGTTTCAGTGGAGACCAGCTAGAGGTCCTGGGGGCTCAATGAGAAGACCTCACACTGTGGTATACTGCCTACAGGCCCAAAGTGAATGGCAATCCAATTCCAGCTCACCAGTACAGATGGTTTTAATTCCACCACTGTGTGAGATCTGGACTATTTTCTGTTTGGTCATAATATAGATTTAAAAGCCAGCAAGGATGCTTCTGGAAAACTGTTCCAGTTGCCACTGTGTAATGTCATCTTCTCGTTTTTGTACTTCCAGACTGGCCCAGATGGAAAGGACCAACGGGTCCTTCCTAACGGATAGCAGCTCTACAACAGGAAGCGTGTAAGTGCATCGTGCATTGAGTCTGCCCAAGGGGCCAACTGAAATGGTTTGGGTTGTGAAAGAGTATCTCAGAGATTGGGGCCAAGGAAGGCCACAGACACCACACCGTGCAACAGACCTCATATAAAAGATTTACTGGGGAAGTGAGGAGATGCAGAAGGCTGCCTCTGAGGAGAGATGGACCAGGTCATGATGGTCGGCTTTAGAGAGGGTATGGAGCACATACACTGGGAGGGTACGTGATGGTGGAAACGTGTCCTATTGGTGATGATTGGGCCATGGAAGGCAGGAAGGAACCTGGTTCTGGAATGTGGGAGGTTCTTGGTTGACTAACCTTACCTCCTTGTATTATGGTCTCAGGATTCTTCATAGACCATGGCGTCTGAGTTGTTATCCCATTCCAAACTGATGTGTGTTTCATATTAGTCTATGCACATTTTAACTTTTAAAGCCATGTTAGTGTAAATGAAGCATGTTTATTTACTTAGGAATCAATTTATCTGCTTTAGAATAATCTGATTGCTGCATAATAATATAATATTGATATGTATTTTTGTGGATATTTATATGTTTTGTGTTTGTATTTATGTGGGTATGTACACATTTATACGTAGGTTCATATGGTTGCACATGTATGTGGAGGACAGGGATAAATATCAGATATCTTTATCAATTTTCTCCTATTTATTTATTTATTTATTTATTTATTTATTTATTTATTTGAGACAAAGTTTCTTAATGAAAATGGATCTCATTTATTTGGCCACCCAATAAGCTCTGGGTATCTGTCTCTCTCCACCTCTCCCCCCATCCAATTCCCTCAACTACAGATGTGTGCTGCCACACCCCACTTGTACATCAGAGCTGGGATCTGGACCCAGGTCCTCATTGGCTCCCTGGCTAGTGTTTTACCAACCTAGCCGCCTCTCGCGCCCATAGTATCGCTGTTTATTGATAGTTTTACCAATGCACGTCCAGGATCAACACACTTTTGTAACGTCCTCTCTCCCATGCTTGCTAACATTCTCTTCAGAGTCTCTGCTGTTAAGAGTGCCCTCCACACATGCTTGGACAGACTCTCTCTGCCATTCACTGAAAAATAACTCCCTTACAAATATTTTATTTTATCAGGAAGTAGGGAAAGCTTCATTGATTTATAATATCTTTTAGAAATAGCTTCAGAGCTAGATACTTTATATCTCATTTCCTTATTTGTACATCTTAAGCTTGGCTGTGGAATGCTCTTGGCAAACGCTTCCTCTCTGATGTTACTGTTGTAATAGATCTTGTCTCTTTGGGACTTGTTTTGACCTTGTTTTTTTATGAGATGATGTGTAAAAAGGCTTGTATAGTTTCAAGTTGGTGTGACTTGTATGCTCATTATGGTTTTGACCGGTCAGGGAGCCCAGGAGAACCTGAGAAGCTCTAGAATATAGTGTGCACATGTTCTCACTCACAAAGCCTTGAGAAAGCCAAGTAGAATACCTCAAGCCAGTGGTTCTCACCTTTCCTAATGCTGTGATCCTTTAGTACACTTCCTCGTGTTGTGGTGAAGTAGTATTCATTGCTACTTCATAAATGTAATTCTGCTACTGATTGGATCATAATGCAAATATTTGATATGTGACCCTTGTGAAAGAGTCCCTGGACTCCCAAAGGGGTTGTGACCCTCAGGTTGATAATCACTGCTAAGAACACTGATAAAGAATGTCTCCCTTAAGTCTGTTTCATATTTCATTTATCATTAAGCTTATAAGTAGAAGCTCTTGGGAACTTTTTTCTATTTTAAGTATCAAAAGTTTGGCATCTTAGGCATCATAATTCATAGCTTAGGCATTATTATTCAGGTGTTATGAACCAGAAACCACTTCCAGCTCAAGATAATAAAATATTCACACTGCTCTTTCATATATAACCTAACAGTAGGTGTTTCATATAAAGTAATTAAGTTGCTTAAATATCTCTTAAATCAGGCTAGTCCTCACCTCACCAGTGTTAAAAGCAGCAGGGAATTTAATGAACTGAAAAATAATAGTTACAATAAAAATCTAACTTCTTCAGAACATTTGTGTTCCTTTCTATGTGGACAGGACATAGGAAATACAATGTGCACTGTCCTTTAGTTTTCTCGCTAATGTGTCAGAACGGAGAACTTACCCAGATGATTAGCAGCTCAATAGATTTAACACACAGACCTTTGGTGTGGTGATTCATTCAACAGATATTCATTTTATTCCTAGACGGTAGTGAAGTGATGGAGCCACTTGTGAGAGGCAGCTGTTACACTCAGGACGTTTGTGGCCTGTTTGGCAGAGCCCTATTCAAGTCTGTGTATTCTCCCATGTATGTGCATTGATAAGTAAATTAGGTTAGTTTTAGGAGAGAGTGCTCAGAACCCACCAGCCCTCTTTTTGTTCTTATTGTGTTTTGTTGCTTTTATTTTATTTTATTGTTTGTTTGTTTTTATTTTCTTCCCTCTTTTATAGACAGGATTTTACTGTGTGCTACATGCTGGCCTCAGATTTCCAATCTTCTGTCTCACCCTGTAAAGTGTTCTGGCATGTGCCGCCAGCTCCTTTTACCTCATTGTACTCTCGCTGCCCCTGGGTGACATTTAGTCAGGGGGTATGCAGCTGTGTATCTTCCGCACACACTATTGAAGGGTGAGCTTGTTCACCATGGGAGACCTCCAACTACAGAGCTAGCAAAGACCATTCACCAATGTTTGGTTTTGGGTTGTTTTTTGTTTGTTTGGGTTTTGTGCCTTCAGCAATAGCCAACATACCTGTAGTTGGAGGTGGCTTTCATCCTTCAAGTTGGATCATGGAAACAATTCCCTGTCCCCTCTCCAGTACTCCCCTCCATGAACCTTCACTGTGTATTGAGCATTCATGTATCATATATACCAGTTTCCCAGAATTGACCCCTACATAATCCAGTCCCGAGTACCCCCTATTTCTCTGAAAGCCAGATGCCAGATGATCTGTTGGGGCATTACTTTTAAGGCTCCTCAGTATCTTTGTAGGAAGAGTTAATCAAATACATCTTCAGGAGGGGCAAGAATCAGAGAGACCCTTAGGCAGCAGTCCCCGCGGCCGTTAACCAGCTTCTCACTTCATCCACTCTCTGCCTTTGGGTGATGCTGTTTTATGTGGACTGAAGTTGGGGCTTGGTCATGGTCTACCTTGACATTACCATTTGTAAATCTGAAAGCTGGAATAGAGCATTGGTTTTAAAGTTCATCAAGGGAATCACAGCTCTTTCATCATGTGACAGGTACTAATTTTGAAATGTAGATAGTATTTACTATATGTATCACATACAGTATAATTATATTCCATCTAATGATACCTCTTGATACAGGCTACATTTAAAAAATACTTTCTATTTCAGCATGATGCACACTATTGATATTTAATAGCCCTAATCTGGTGCATGATGTATCATCTGCATAATGAGGGTGCTCTTGGTTTTTATTATACACAATTAAACACTAGAACAGATCTATTCTTGTATTTAACCTTTAAGGCTAATAATCTATGAAAATATTTAAGGCCAAGATTTTATGCTACATGTAAATTATTCTATTTTTCATTTTACAGAGATGACCTTAATTCTCTTCCAGACACCATAACAAACAATGTAGTTAGTGGCCATGATAATTATTACAACACCCTGTACATCAAGTTCACAAAGGAGGTGAACTTACATTAATACTGACAACAAAATGCTTCCCAAATGTTTCCCAGTGCCCAGATTAAAAAAAAATTCTCAGTTGTGTGTGCATATGCATACTTGCATGTGTACAGAGACCAGAAGACAACTTATAGGAGGCTATTCTTTTCTTCCACCGTGTAGCTTGCAGATGTTGGAACCTAGGACATGAGCAAGTACTCTTACCACTTGGGCCATCTTGCCAGCCCAACATTTGAAACCAAAAGTGTGGTTTATGTTAATATGAAGCACCTAGTCCCCAGGCCCAAGTGTCTACACAAATGTTCTTAGGGAATAAATGATCTCTGCTATCTCTCAATTGCAGGGGCTCTAGTCCAAATCTGTGGTCAGTCCTAGCCATAAGATAATTCAGGCTATTTTGGGGGTACATGATTTTTATTCAGAAGATTCTTATTATTTATCCTTTTTAAGGTATTGACTTTGAGTTTTTTAGGGATAGTATCCACAGGCATTATATAACTAATTTGATTTGCCTTTTATTTATTTCAATAACTAAATCTGCGTCAATCTGATGTGAATGACTGAGGCAGGATTCCACACATCACCCCCTTGTCATTGAATCTTAGGTATCTGGGACAGGAGGGGCCCAAGCTTTTCTTTCCTTTGTAAATGACTGCTCATTTTGCTTTGATTTTTAGTGGATTACTCATGGTGTTTATCCTTAAAACATAGAACATTTACTGACGTAACACATTTTTGGCTTTCTTGGATATCCCATTGTTTAGTTGCTTGCTTAGGTGTGTTTCAGCCTGAAAAGGAATATTGCAGTATGTTCTGCTGTGCTCTCATTTTGCAGTTGCTTTAGTGTGTGTGCCCTCCATCTCTACACCTTATCCATCTGTTCTGTCCTCGCTGCGTTTTGGATTCACATCTTTCCTTACTTTTCCACTTGATCTGAGAGTGGAACCACCACCCATGATACACAGTGTCTAACTTATGTCTCAGGCTATGGATTTATTCATCACAGGGCGTCAGGACTTCATCTCTGCTTCTGCCTCTTCAAGTACTTATGTCTAGGCTACTGATCATGAACTTGTGTGTGTGTGTGTTTGTGTGTGTGTGTGTGTGTGCGTGCGTGTGTGCATGTGCGTTTCAGACACATGAAGGTCAGAGGGTAACTTATAGAAGTTAGTTCTCTCCTTCTACCTTGTGGGTCCGGGAGAGCAAACTCCAGTCATCTGGCTTGGGGAGTCATTTTCCTTGCCAGAGCTCTGTTTCATTCTTCTGTGTGGGTAGCTGTCTTAGTTAGGGTTTCGTCACTGTGACAAGACACCATGCCCATGGCAAATATTATACAGGAACACATTTAATTGGGGCTGCCTTACAGGTTCAGAGGTTCAGTTCATTATCATCATAGCAGGAAGCATGGCAACATCCAGGCAGACAGGGTTATAAAGAAGATGTTGAGAATTCTGTATCCAAAGGCTACCAGGGCAGAACTCTCTCCTATACTGGGCAGAGCTTGAGCGCTAGGAGCCCTTAAAGTCCCCACACACAATGGCATCAGCACTCCTAATAGCACGCTTCCCATGAGCCAAACATATCCAAGCCACTAGAGTAGCCTAGGAGTTCTGGCTGCTGTGTAGGGGTCATATATCAACTTTCCTGCTCTTCTCATCTTTTGAACCCTCAGGACATCATGCAATTTTATAGCGACTTCTTTTGTCCCCCCTAGAGACCTTGCACCTCTTGTGTCATCTACCTGTTGTATTTTTATTTTCCACCATCATTGTAAACAACCATCAAAAGACCCTCTTTAAAAAAACCTCATTTGTCAGGAGGGAGGGAAGTTAAGTTAGGCTTTAAGCTTAGCCAAAGTACATGAGTTTTATTTTTGATATACAGTCACACTCTCTCGTGTGTGTGTGTGTGTGTGTGTGTGTGTGTGTGTCTGTGAAGGAAGGAAAGTGAGAAAGCTCAATGCAGGAAGGAGGCCCATTAAGTCACCAAGAATTTCTCCCTGTCTCCCTCTCCCTCTCCCTCTCCCTCTCCCTCTCCCTCTCCCTCTCCCTCTCCCTCTCCCTCTCCCTCTCCCTCTCCCTCTCCCTCTCCCTCTCCCTCTCCCTCTCCCTCTCCCTCTCCCTCTCCCTCTCCCTCTCCCTCTCCCTCTCCCTCTCCCTCTCCCTCTCATCTCTGTGCCTGGAACACACATTTTTTTTTCTAAGAACACACTAAATCATAGATCCAATTTCAGACCCCTGACTATCAGAACAAAAGTGTGATATGCTAAGGATGGGTTTTCTATCACACATAAATATCAGAGTGCTTGCCCAGTATCCAGTACTGCACAAGAGCAAAGGGGTTTTAAGGTCCAGGTGGAACAATAAAGTTCCCAGACTGCCAGGCTCTCCTTGGCTGTTTTGGCACACAGTCTGATCCAGGGCTACAGTCAAAGATGCTGAGAGAACTGTACAGCCGCACAGCTTATACTGAAGGCTCAGCCATAGGACAGCTCCATTTTCAACTCTGGTGAACACATCAGTTATGTCTTATTTTCCTGATGCCTTATCCTTTATTTCCCCTCTTGACAAAAACTATCAAACCAGGCCATGTCCAGTATGCTAGAGGGCTCTGAACTCTCCTGAGCCAGGAGATGGATGACAGTCATACCTTCCTGAGGACATCCAACTAGATCTGCCTCACAAAGGAAGCACAGAGATTCCAGCCCAGCTGGAAAGCTTTTGCATTACCACAGACATATTTGGCCTTGTCTCCCTTCACTCTTCTGCTGCTGACAGTCATGCATCAACACTACTGTTGATGTGTCTAGTTCAGTAACAGATCATTGGATGAAGAACTTCAATGAATTAAATGTAATTAATGATTTAATGCAGGATATTGATCCTAAAAATTAGTTATGATGAAACCAAGTAAAATAGCTACTGCTATTTTATAAATATGTACAATTGTGTTTATGCTGTTATTTAAATAGAAATACATTATAAATCCTTTGGGTTATCAAACATAGGAAAACTGGTTATAGCCAAATCAAAAGATCAGTCGTTCTTGGCTCCGTGATCTTTTAGTCCACTGTTTTGGTAGTCAGTGGGTGATATGCTTGCCTATATCATCTTTAACTTTTATGTTAACTGCTTCTAGGCATGTCCAACCCATTGATATTTGTAACATGTTGTTATCTAAAAATGTGGTGGACCACATTTCAAGCTCTCCTGAACTGCATGCGGCTTATGGTCATAGGTTGGGTGCACCCCATTAAGCCTGATTTATAGCAACTATTACCTTTATTTATAGGCATGGATGTGCCTTTTTTTTTTTTTTTTCTGTTGAGTGGAATGGCTCTCTGGGGATTGTGAGGATAACGGATTGTGGCATGAGAGTTTTGATATGTTGAGCTCATCCTACACAAGCCCTGTAGCATGAACTCCAGCATCCAGCTCGAGTTTCAAAGGATGGCCATGGAGACACAGAGTTCCGAAGCAGCCTGGTCCAGCCACTGGTCCAGGCATCACGGGTTTAATTTCTTGTGTGCTCAGAGATCTCAGCACCCAGATGTGCATCTTCCTTGTCTCTAGGGAGGATGAGCATGCCCTCATCCAGCAGTACTGCCAGACTCTGGGCGGGGAGTCGCCTGTGAGTCAGCCACAGAGTCCAGCTCAGATCCTGAAGTCCGTGGAGAGGGAAGAGCGTGGGGAACTGGAGCGGATCATTGCTGACTTGGAGGAAGAGCAAAGGTGAGCTGGACCCGGGAGAAGAAAATGCACTACTCGCGCCCCTTCCCTTCCTTCTGTCTTTCCAGAGATGTTGTCTAAGACATCACAATGAGGTCCAAGTTTGAGAGGACATTAGCAGGCTGGGATGTGGGTGGGGCCTCGTGCATCTGTGATTTAATGATGGATCCTGGAAAAACTCTTGCTTGAAGTCCATTTTCTCCCTCCTAGCTCTTTGTGCTAATGGTTTTGCAATGAGATGAAGAGTATCAAACTAAATTTGGAGTTCCCAGGCAGTTTGGGAGAGAATATACATCTGATAATAATTCTGGTTAATTTTATATTTTTTCCTTTCCATATTAGAAATCTGCAGGTGGAGTATGAGCAGCTGAAGGAGCAGCACCTAAGAAGGGGTCTCCCTGTGGGCTCCCCTCCAGACTCCATCGTATCTCCTCACCACACGTCTGAGGACTCAGAACTTATAGCGGAAGCTAAACTCCTGCGGCAGCACAAAGGGCGGCTGGAGGCGAGGATGCAAATTTTGGAAGATCACAATAAACAGCTGGAGTCTCAGCTGCACCGCCTCAGACAGCTCCTGGAGCAGGTAGGGGTGTGGATTCCTGTGCAGCACCTCCACAGGACCCACCCACCCACCCACCCACCTCACTGAAGCCTAGACCTGACCTTCGTATCCGTTAGGGCATCCACTTTCAATTCATGACCAACACAGTTAATTCCGTGTATGAGTGGAATCTCCACTGATACAAAAATGTCTGTTTTCCTACCTGACTCATAGAAATTCTTTCTTCTTTTGTACTAAAATATCACCTTAGAACAGTTTGACTTTTAAAAAAAACAGAGTCCTGTGGTACCCACGAGCCTGCCTTTCATCAGGAAAGATTCCACAGAGAATAGGGACAGCAGGCGACCTACAATCTTCAATCTAACACTTTCTTCCGGAGAACTAGGACTAAGAAGGTGCCTCAGAAATCACTGTCTGTAAAACAACAACAGCAGCAGCAAAGAGAAGCAGAGGGACAGGTGGCTGCTAGTTCGCCCCTGTTATTTCTTACACGGGGGGTGTTCTGCTATAGCAGTGACTTGGAAACTTGCTTGACAACAAGCAGTACAATTTTCATTTTGAGGAAAACGTATGTTTCTGATGAGTACGAAATGATGCACACCTTTAACCGAGATGGCGTCTCTTACCCTCCTCCCCTTCCCCCTGCCCCTTCCTCACTCTTTCCCTCCTTGTTTTCTCTTGCTTTCCTTTTTATAATATTGGGACCATTTTTAATACTGGTACCTTTCTTTTATGATTAAATACTGGCTAATAACTGACAGTTTTGAGAAACTACCATCCTTTGGTTTGTGGCTTCTGCCTTTCTGCTTCTGCCCCTCTGTGAGGGGAAGAAACAACATGGCAAGGAGCCACAGGCAGAGAGTTAATAGTTTGACTAACTTAACTAGAAGAGGGCAGTCAGCTCGCAGAGCTAACAGGGAGAACACCTCTGCTGCAGACGGATATAAGGTTGATTTCCCCACAAAATATTTCCTGACTGGCACCAGCAGTCCTAGCACGGTTGCCTTTTTCTCCAGCCTGTGTGAGGTAGCGTCCCGTGACATCCTAACAGAGATGCCCTTTTCCACATGTTCTGTACTGCATTAAAGAAAACCATTTCTCCAGAGATTTGCTTACGTTTGAGAAAGCTGTCTTGGCATAGTTGCCACCAGGGTCTTTTTATCTTGTCAGGAATCTTGAAAGCATTATAATTTTTGCATTACCAACATAGTGGACAGTTGATCCCTCTCCCTCCTTTGGCTACTTGCTTTTCTCTCTCTCTGTCATCATAGAGTTTCTTTGATATAACTGTGTGAGTCATCTACTTAAAAGACTGAAAATTCTGTATCTTTGGAAAATAATGGATTGCTAAATGAGTCAAAACTTGGCTTTCTGTTAAGACCTCCAACTGTTTGCGTGATCGTAACCTCAGTGTCACATATATTGGCAGGGGCGGGGTGTTGCTTGTAGAGTGAATTTGAAGTTCCCATGTAGTACCAGGTAAATTTCCTTGTGTGATCTCTTAGAGCGGCAGTTCTGAGCCTGTGGGTCACAACCTCTTTGGAGGCATTGGATGACTCTTCTGCAAGGGTTGTACGTAAGATATTCTGCATATCAGATACTCACACTATGATTGATAATAGTAGCAAAAGCACAGTTATGAAGTAGCAACGGAAATAGTTTTAAGGTTGAGGTCACCATGACACGAGGAACTGTAGTAAATGGTCACAGCACTAGGAAGGTTGCGAAGCATCAAATGTTGATGTCCACAGTGTAGTGTCCACTTGGAACCATCACACAAGCTCTACTCGAAGCCCTTGCTTGCTGTATACCTTTTTGATGCTCTTGGGAGGAAAGAAAAGGTTCTTGGACTCATTCTACCAACCTTCCCCCTGCCATCCCATTAGAGCAAGGACCTAGTGGCTCATAGGCCTTCAGAATTACACAGTAATGTTTTTGGAACTAGCTGATGTCTAAGTGGCTCAGAATATCCAAGTCTGTGGAGCTCTTATCTCTTCATAACGATTTAGTGTGCGTGCCAGAAGTAGATGGAAAATTTAACTCAATATAAACAGGGAAAACGACCAGACATCAACTAATAGGGATTTAATGGAAAATCTACATCAACGAGGAATTTCTTCATTCTCATATTATAGATCCTGCTTTCTATTTTGACCACATACTTATCAGCATGCCCATCGGTAGCACAAAGATATGCACAGGAGTTATCATGGAGGGTTCGCCCTGTGTCGGACTGGGCAAATGGCTTTGGAAAGACTCATTTATCACTCTCCTGGCAAAATTCTATGCCGCGACTATGGCCCGTAAAGCTTTATTTAGCATCTCTTCCTCCGGGTTCTTCATCCACACTAAGGTGTTAATGCTAAAATAATTTGTACACACAGAATCGAACACGAAAGGTTCTGTAGTTTGCCTAGAATTATACTGATTCTGAGCGCTCCAAGTTGGACTTTGAATTCAAGCTGCTAAATCCAAAATCCAGGGGGATAAAAGCACTCTCTCTCCATATCGCCTCTGAGGGGAGCTATTCTGAAAGCTAGTACATTTGCCATTGTCAAACTACAATGGCACTTTCTGAAAGATGAACCCAAATTACTTCTAAGTTTACTAGGTTGGTGTAAAAATAATGTAAAATTTGGGAGATGAAAATGGCAGACATAAAGAAATTCCGTTGCTGTAAGAATAAGTTCTTCAAAGCATGAACATGGAGCAAGCATTTGGGTCTCAGGAGAAGTGTTCGGGCCATAACCTAGGCTGAAATTGCCCAAGGGCCATGGCAGGGGCTGGAGGTGGGGGAGGGGGAGGAATACTGTCCTTTCTAGGTTACAGGCTTCTTTCTTACTCTAACTTCCCATGTGATTGCAGCCTGACTCTGATGCCCGCATCAATGGTGTCTCCCCCTGGGCTTCCCCACAGCATTCTGCATTGAGCTACTCCCTTGACACTGACCCAGGCCCACAGTTCCACCAGGCAGGTAAGTGTCACTGAAGCACAGTTGGGTTTGGACGAGGCTGGAGTTTTTATGGTTTCGGTGTTTGGTTGCTAGCATTCTTACAGCTGCGTGCTCTGGAGCATAAAACAGTATTCTCTTTAGTCTGAAATGAATGCAGATCCATTTTAATAATAACAAAAACACTTTAGTCATAATGTGCTTGTTTATAAAATGTGTAGGAGTGGATTCAATTTTGGTGAAAGATGAAAAATTCTCCTTTCATTTGAAATAAGCAAGACTTTATTTTGCTTTGAGAATATTTGTGCGTGTGCTCATGTGTACATGTATGTGTGTACACTTGTGCGTGTGTGTATGTGCACACATGTGCATGTAGTGTATATTCATGTATGTGTGAAGATGCTCCAGGAGCCAGAGGAGGACATCAGGTGCCCGGCTCTCATCCTCCATGTAATTGCTTTGAGATAAGTTCCCTCACTGACCTGGAATAGGATGAGCAGGGAGCCTCAGCAGTCCTTCTGTCTCAGCTCCCTCACCCCCTCATTACTAGGGGTTACGGGCACATATCACCACAGCCAGCTTTTTAGTTGGACTCTGGAATCCAGGCTCAGTCTCATACCCAATGCAGGAGGCTCTCTTACCTACTGAGCCGTCTCTTCAGCCCCAAGACTGATTGTTTGCGTATATGTTTCTCTACAACTTTTACATTCATGCACATGTAGAACCTAAAGCTGAAGAGTAGCCTTCAACGTGGTCTTCTCTACTTTGTCCATCTTAGTCTCTGTGGACATTGCTCCACCTACCCTCTACCGCAGAAGTGCCACCAACACCATCAGTGACAGTGTCACCTCACTGACAGTTATGCTGTTAAAAACACTATTGTAGTTTCAATCATAGAATAAAATACATATCAAAATAATATAAAGCAAGACAAAATAGACTGTGATAAAAGCTCCAAAATGGAAAAGAAAGAAATTGCTAGAATATTTTATGTGCAAAATAATGGATTTTCAGCTAGCACACTAGTGTCAAATTCACTGTTACTTATTTTTCACTTTCGTATTTTCTCTCAGTATATAAATTTATCCACATAAACATATGATACATTTTTAACTATATAAAAGTCTACTGCTGGAGCTAAGGATGTTGCTCAGTGGTAGGATGTTCCCCTAGGTTTTTATAAAGATCTCTGTATCATTCCTGAAGGCTTTGTTGTGTGAGTGTGTGTGTGTGGTGTGTGTGTGTGCGCGTGCGCGCGCGCATGTGTGCACATGCTTGCATGTATGACATGTCAAATGAATACAGATGCTTCTGTTTCCCACAGAAGTTGTTCTTTTCCATGACAATTCATATCCTGTTCCTATTTTGGGGCTGGTTATGTTATTTTTTACCTGCAAGTGGTTCTTTGGTAGAAGGATGGACATTAATTCTAAGCTCCCTCCTTCCTCTGTGTTTTGTCTCAGCATCTGAGGACCTGCTGGCCCCACCTCACGACACTAGCACGGACCTCACAGACGTGATGGAGCAGATCAACAGCACGTTTCCCTCTTGCAGCCGTGAGTAGTAACACCTTTATGTCCCCGTGGTGTGCCTGTCCTGTCCTTCCTCCTTCTCCACTTGCAGCTCTCTTGTCTTCTTTGGTATGACAGCAAAGCCATTGTTAGAGACAAGATTTAGGCTATTAAAAGAAAATGAAGCCCCATTCAGATGCCAGAGAGATTCTGAGGTCCACTGATAGTATGATCCCAGCCTTGGAGATTTTCCCACAGGCCTCATAAGCGACTAAATAGAGTCCATTAGAACAATGTCTGCTTTTAGAATATAACTTGGGTTAAGTGTAGGCTATAAGAAACTTGTGTTACTTCAAAGAAGAGCCTTGAACGGCATGCCAGTCTAGGATGAACATAGCTTTTCTACGGTAACTTCCTACCTTCCTTGAGATATATCTCCATATGTCTTCGTAGTCAGGCACAGAAAGCAATTATTTCTGGCCTCCCCTCTCCTTTAAAAGAATTCCTTTTTTTTCCCTTCAGGGAATAAAATAATCATGTGTGAAAACCAGATGATTCACAGGGTTACAAATTATGAGTCTGAAGTCTCCATATGAACAGCCAAGAGCCGAAAAAATCGCCCAATGAGAGCTGTCCAAATCCCAGGGGAAATTACATAATGATTTTAATCGATTGAATTTTTTAAGTGGTTTCTCTCCTGGCATCTTGCCACCCTTGAGATTCTGCTCCACTCTCACCTCGGAGACCTCTGTGGTCTCTCTGCTCAGGTGCTATCCACAGAGTCCATAGACACAGACTCACCACTGTATTGTGACAGTTTCAAATACTTTTAAGGAACATGAAAGGGTCACTTATCATTTGGGGGTGGAGCCTCTCAAATGGATGTTAAAACCAGTCAGTCAGTAAACTACGGTTTTGTGTAAGTCTCTGTTTTTTGGTTTACTGTTTTCTGTCAGCTCCCTAGACAAATCTAAGTCAGGAGAAAAAGATTCATCAATTCTTGGTGTAATTGATAAACATGCTAAATCTGTTACAGTAATTGAAGTTAAAGGTTGAATCTCATCTCAGAAGTTTTTGTTCTGGCTTATGTAGTACCCAATGGCTAGAAAAGCTATCATGTTGTATGAATTAGAGTTTCAGAATTAAAGTTTCTAAAGACTAACACTTTTTAGCTTAACTGCCACCTAAATGCATTCATCACTAAAGAGCAGATTCTGTAAGTGGGATTCTGTTTAGAAGTTTTTATTTAAATGTAATGTTGGACCTTTTCAATTTAAAACTCTGTTGTCAGTGAAATCGGAGTGTGAGATATGCTTAAATCTATGCTTTGTAATAAATATAAAAATATAAAATGCATAATTTCTATAATGAAAATGTGCTTCAAGTTCAGGATTTTTCTTTTACAAGTCTTTCTTTCTAAAGCACTTCTAAATCTTTCCTAAGGCATATTCTGATATGTATATTTGATTTTTAAAATGTTCATCTATGCCTTGCTTAAAATAGAATATAATGGAAAAACTATAACTGTACAACACCTAGTCTTCAAAGGTAACTGTTGCTACCGCAAGCCCTGACCCCTGCTACAAGGATAAAATTCCCATTGAGTTGAACCACTCACGGTGATTGGTTCCCGAGAAGAGGCTTAGTCTCTATGGAGACCACACTGCAGTGGCTAAACCCTTCCCTTGCCTTGAGACCTCTTTACCTGTGACATCATCCTTGGCGCTCACTGGGTTATTTAAAGAGGCTTGCAGTTCCTTAAGAGGAAAACTGTTGGCATTCTCTGTCCGTGTGTACATCTACCAGTGTTTATGATGTTGAGATTTTCTATACATGAGCACTCCTAGTCATTTGTTATAATGAAGAATCCAGGCACCTCTTAAATAAGAAATGGTACATAGTACATTTTAGAGTCCTGTGGGATTCACAGACTATGTGTTCTTACTTCTGAAAATGGCATTGTTTGTTCTTTTTCATTATTTATATTCATATGTTTCTTTGGCAAATATAAAAATCTTCAAGGTAAAAAAACGCTTTCCAGTCTAAAAAAAAAAGAACTCCATTGTCTTGTTTACAAAATTAATGTATACCTCAGAATTTTACCTAGGATTACTAAATCATTTCAAATTGTACAGAATCAATTAGTGCATGGTACAGACCTGGTACCTAATACAGACTTCCAGATTGATGTTGTCAGTGGTTTACAGGGACAGTCATGTTTCTAGCTAGAGAAATATAATGGTTGAAAATTTCCCAGCTAGCACTTAGGTTTTGCAGGATTCATTAGCTTTAATGTTCCATTTAAATTGCTCAGTTAGCAAATATTTTATTAAGTTCTGCAACTCCCAAGCTTCCTGACCACCTATGGAAGTTTATCTAAATAAATAGGATTGGCATGCTCTCATTGCCTAAACAATCTCTTGAGTTTCTATAGCGAAGGAGAACGTTCAAATTGCTTGTAGCCAGTGTGTGATGGATGGGCTGAGCTGCATGTTAATCTTGACTTTTGATCCTTTGTGGATTAAACAAATTGCATGGCTACAAATGAATTTCACTCATGGCAATTTTGGAATTAAAATGAGAGTCTGTATTCATAAATCCTAATAGCATGAATAGCTCTGTTAGCTTATTTTTTATATTGTGTCTTATATGCCGTTGTGTGTAAAGACTTTAAAAACCCTTGCATTTTGAATCAATATTGCAATTAGCAATGGTAGCATCTTTGAATTATGACCTCTTAAAATGACATTGAATCTCAAAGCAGAGACACAGGCTTTGCCATCTTACCCTAACAATTAAAGAACTGAATTTAATTTGTGTTGACAGTTACCTAATGACTATAACTGTTTCTTTGTTGGCATAATATAATTTGCTTATAGTTTGTTCAAATATGTGGAATATTAATAGTAAATTGAGCTTTCTTTCTTTCTTCCTTCCTTCCTTCCTTTCTTTCTTTCCTTCTTTCTTTCTTTCTTTCTTTCTTTCTTTCTTTCTTTCTTTCTTTCTTTCTTTCTTTCTTTCTTTTTTCTTTCTTTTTCTCTAGAAGTAATGCTTTTAGAATTACTTACCTGGGTGTTTCTGCTGTGATCAGCCTGCATTTGTCAGGCTTGAATGACATCCATCAAAAACTCAAGACTTAACAAAAGCACAATGATTATCTAATTTTCTTTTAAAATGCACAGCTTGTTCCAGGAACTGCCTATAATGTTTTATTTGATTAAACGAGATAGGAAGGAAAAATGGCTTTGACTTCTGTCTAGGGTTTGACTATTACATATCCATTATTTAAGAGAGAAGCCTAACTGTCTTTCTTTTCAGATGGGGTATATATTTGCAACATGTCTTTACTAATAATTCACCTCAGCTACCTCTGGGGTATAGCTCACATGAGTACATGGGTTCACTCTTTTTCCTCTGATGGGAAACACCTTGTAGGACTAGGCTTATGTTTCCCTGGTTCTTCTCCCAAATACCTGGGCTCACATTCTCCTACAGATGTCCCTTTTTTCCCCCTTATCACAGGAAAATGAGGGATTGGAAGCATACAACATACTACGTGATTTGAGACACTCCCCTTTGGCCAAGGATAGATATTGTCATCATTACCCTTTCTTTTCCTATGTTGAATATGAATCTGCAGTAAAAGTGTCAAATATTGGCAGGCTTAGAGGACATAGCCAGCCAATGGCCTGTAAAGCAAAATGGTGAAGCAGTTAGACTTCAATTACTGTTCACAACAACAACAACAATGGGTCCTGAAATGTGTCTCTAGTATTAGAAGGAGGTAGACATCCTGCCTGGAAAGCTATAGGAATCCTAAACTTTCTAGGCGTTGAGGACAAAGGCTTACCCCTTCTCCATCCTGTGGGAGATAGTTACTTGCACAGCCCAGATTTCCTCAGGAAAGCTACTTGTTCAGAGATAGTTTTAAAAGAATTATTTACTCTTGTTTTATGTTATGTGTATGCAAGTTTTGCTTGCTTGCTTGCATGTCTGTGTAACATGTGCATGTAGTGCCAATGGAGGCAAGAAGAAGGAGAAGTGGGGAGGAGGAGGAGGAAGAAGAAGAGGGAGAAGAAGAAGAAGAAGAAGGAGAAGGAGAAGGAGGAGAAGGAGAAGGAGGAGAAGGAGAAGAAGAAGAAGAAGAAGAAGAAGAAGAAGAAGAAGAAGAAGAAGAAGAAGAAGAAGAAGAAGAAGAAGAAGAAGAAGAAGAAGAAGAAGAAGAAGAAGAAGAAGATCTTAACTGCTGAGATGAGCATCTCTTCAGCCCTTGGATTTTTTTTTCTTTCATAGAAAGCAACAATTTTCAACCTGTGCACCACTATACTCCTGAGAGTCAAATGACCTTTTCACAGGGTTCACATATCAGATGTCCTGTGTGTCAGATATTTATATTACAATTCATAACAGTAGCAAAATTACAGTTACTACATAGCAATGAGAATAATTTTACAGTTGGGGTCACCACAGCATGTGGAAGTGTATTAAAGGGTCACGGCATTTGGAAGGTTGAGAACCACTGATAGCCCACCTATAATGTCTGTGAGGACAGTGGTCTCTTGGATCATTGCTGCTCTTCAGAGGGGCTCTACCCTGCTCTGCCATCAGCTTTGTCTTCGAGACTATACTCATTTTAATCTCTGAATTGTTTTTAGTGAAGATCACAAGAACAATGGGTCATGAACATGATCTCAGTGAAAAATGGACCTGACAAAGCAGAGATCTAGAAAAGTCTGAAAAGTAGTGCCAGTTCTCCAGTTCTTCATAAGCCCACGACATCAGCGTCTTTGTCATGGGTTCCGATGCAAGGATAATGTTGAAGGGTTATTAGCACCCTAGGCTAACTTCTGTGCTCTTAACTGAACCCATGTAAGGCATCACTGTTGATCCCCATTCTGAAGACTGCTGATGAATGACTAGCCTTTTCACTGATGCAAATGTACCTTCTTCCTACAGCTTTCAGCAAGAGAGTGCCAAGGTGTGCAGAAAATACTAATTCCCTCTAAGGACCCTTTTGGTCAGAATCGAACTGTATATTCAACACAATATATAGGCTCTCCTCTGTACTTATTATACAAAAGCCAAAAAATACATGGCATAGTTATAAAATGAAGTTTTAAGAATTTTTTTCTCATTTATAAAACTAAGACCTTCCTGAATGTTTTAGTGCATATGTTTTTAAAGAGCTAGCATATGTTTTGTGTGGGGTTTGGCTTTTTCTTTTTCTTCTCTCTCTCTCTCTCTCTCTCTCTCTCTCTCTCTCTCTCTCTCTCTCTCTCTCTCTCTCTCTCATGTTTGCATTTCAAATCACATAGAATATGAGACATTTACTGGGAAAACTAGCCTTGCTTAGAGGGTCAGGGTGGCTGGCCTCTGCTTCCTGCTAGCATCCTTGGAAGGGCAGAGCTATTCTCTTCCTCTGAAAAGCATTCTATACATTTGCATGCATGAGAAGGGAAGGCACAAAGCAATAGTAAAGCCCTCAATTGATTTCTTCTATTTTCTTTTTCAGCAAATGTCCCCAGCAGGCCACAGGTAAGAGTTAATGGCTCAGTTGACTTCACTGTCTTGATCCCATCCGGGCGTAAGCACATTAGCTGCTATTGATTTAGTCTTACTTCATTCTCCATATAAATGAGTAAAGCCACGTGATGTTTAAGTGTTACTTGGTTCTGTACAACAGATTGTTGCTTTGAAGATGTTGGGTGGGACCATGGGGTTCCCCAGACCAAACTCTATCAGGCACCCAAAGTACCCATGCTGGATTTCAGTTCTCATTCCATGCTAGCTACTATACAAGTTTCTGTGTAAATCTGACTGACCTCAAATCTCACATTTGTCACAGAACAGTGACTTTGAAATGTCCCTGGTACTACAGGGCAATACTGAGATCATTACTCCAATGAAGACAGAGTTGCCTTTTTCATTTAAGAAAATACGTTGAGCTCTTTTGGCATCTATAGCCCACTAGCTTTCAGTTTTGTTTGGTTCCTTATGAGGAGCCATTGTTAAAATATATCACGGAGCCAAAGCAGATCTTTATAAAACATTTTCTTGAGTGAATTTATTAGTCCTTTCAAAACAGTGAACATTGTTTCATCTTATTGGCAAGTGGAACTGGGGTCTTGGCTAGAAGACAGGTGTCTGTAAAGCAGTCTGTGACACAGTAGGTAGGGTTAGGATCTTCCGGTGATGCCCATTGTCCTGGTCCATTGGAAGCAAGGATTTTAAAGGATTTTAAAGGGAAGTAAGATGACAGAAGGACCATCAGAGGTGTAAGGAGAGATGGGAAGATGTGCTCATGTGCAGGGAAGCAGGCACATCCCAAAACTAAGTATGACTAAGATAGCTGTTAAGGCGCACCGCTTTGTATGCCAGCCATCCAGATGATTGTATTGACATATAGCACATTCAGGTTCATAAGCAAAAACACCAGACTTGACTAGTTTTGCAGTAACTGATTTTGGAAAATTGAACATGTTAAGCCAGTTCAGTACAATAGTTTAAGAGAAAGAACAAAGAAGGATTTTTAAGAACTGACCCAGAGTCTTGAGTTTAGTTGTGAGGGAAGGGAGGACATGTTCTAGAGAATCATTGGGAGAAGAGAAGCAATGATCTATGTCTTATACTGTCACAGGGTGGGTGTCACCATCTTAGCACAAGTAAGCCGAAGTCAGAGATGGTCATCAGGATGTGTGATGGCAGAGATTGAAGTATTATTAGGATGTAGGTAAAGGTAGTAGTAGTTGCGTTTGAACATTTGTGTGCATGGCTAAAAAGGATAGAGGGTGGGATCCTAACAGAGAGGTCAGAGTGTTGGCAGAATCATCTTGATGGGTGTTGAAACTCCAATGCTTTACAAATAGCCTCAACATAGGTGACATTGAGATGTTTGCTCTCTGAAAAATAAATGAGCATGCTTTAAGGGTCCCACGGAGGACTGCACAGTGGCTTGCTGGACTCAGATGATGTGAAATTCACATAAACATTTTAGGGAGAAGACAATGAAATTGACCCTGAAATCCCCTGTAAGACCTGGTAAGAGGCCATGGTTGTATGGAGGAGCATGGAGGGAAGAGTTATAGGTATCTTAAGGTTATCCAGATTCTGTGTCTATGAGACCTGGATGCTGATTCAAGCCATCAGGGAAGAAAGTATTCCGAGGAGAGTAGAAGGTGTGGGTTTTGTTGGTGATGGATCACACATGACTTGGGGAGCACAGAAGGGGAGATTGAAGAACTAGTGAGGATGGCATGGAAAGGCCCTGAGGAGTGTGCAGATCTCAGTGTGACACAGAACAGAGGGGATGGAAGGATAAATGGGAAACAGGAGCATGTACCAGAACCAAGAGATTGACCAGGGGTTCAGTTCTCATGCCTCCTCTGCTGGGGACATGGCTGTAGAGATACAGGTCAGGGAGGGAGACTGGATCTTCCCATCAACCCTCAAACACAGCTCAGGATTTAAAGCAGAGAGTGACCTTGAAGACCTTCCACTTTGGTCTTAGATTTGAAGAAGTTGAGTTGAAGAGCTGTATTGTTCCTGGCCATATAGCCTGTATATCCTGGTGGGTACTGTAAACACGTGTCTCCTTACAGGGGGCTCCTTCCTCTCAAGCTTCCATCCTCCTCTCTGTTCTTTTCCTTGTGGGATTTCCCATACCCTGAGTCGGGACAGTTGGGAAGAATGTCCGTTTTCACCTGGATGACGGCTATGCTGTACTTTTATTTGTAGAATTATAAATTTAGACTTTTAACATTAAATTTCACTTTTTATAATTCTGCTGCCTAAAAAGAGAGCTGTCATACACCTACTTAATAAATGCATCCACATCCTGCATAAGGGAATACATGAAAATAATTTCAGTCTTTTCAGCAATAAGTTAGCACCAAAGCTTTAGCTATCAGTATGAATATATAACACAGTCCTTCCCATGTGGAACTTATTCCTATCTGTCTATGTTCTTGAAATACTTTAACTATGATTGCAATGACTCCTATTCTAGAAAATAAATTAGACCATATGCCTGAGATAGCTTTCATATCTGCTTCTCCAGGAGGGTCTTACCTCAGTATCCAGCAGCTTTGAACCCAGTGAGACCACCAAAAAATATTGGCTGGATTTTATCTCCTTCAGAACAGCAAAATGTCCAGTGCAAAAGCAAGCTTGATGGGAATCAGCTTGAAGCAAGAATCAACTGACTTCAAGTAGATCTGGGAGGAGGAAAGCCACTTGGGAAACTTAGCCAGCAACTAGTTTATGGATTCCCTCTAAGTCTAGGAAAGCAGAATTTCATGTCAAGGTCTTCTACAGAATGAGAAACAAGGGTAGGCAGGAGATTTTTATTGGGAGTCCCCAAAGAACTCACACGATTCCATGATGCAAGGTTTCTGTTAGGTTAGTCCATTTTGGAGTAGAGTTTTGAAAAAACATGTCTAACTTGAGTACTTTTAACAAATGGATTGCTTGCCTCCCCTGTGGAGGATGTGATGTCACTTCCTTAGTGTAGCCCGTATTTAGACCCCTTGGCATTTTCCACATAGCGGACACCACTGGACATCTGTCTCCTCCTCTCTAGGACAGAGAGGAATGGGGTACTCTTTTGGTAGCCTAACACATATATCATCGCTACCTTTCCCAAGAAGCAAAGACTTCTCAATTTTACCTGGGTTTCTAGCCTGTTAAAAAAAAAACAAAAAAACAAAAAACAAAAACAAAAGACGTCTGTCACCCCTGGCCTCTGCTTTTATGTTGGTGTTGACTACTGAAATAAACAGCTGGCATGTGACTTCAGGGTGCAGGAAATGTCCTCATCCTAGAGAGCAGAAGTCACATGAGCAGTTGGGGGAGGGTGCCCTTTGAACACAGCCATATAAAGTTTTAATTAGTTCTGAAAGATGCCCTTCTTTTCCCATGAAGAACTGTCAAGTCTTCATTACCTGAATGTCCTTATGCAGATGTTGTTCTGACCGTGGTGTTTTCCCTTGCCACAGGCAATGTGAAGCATCTATCCAGCCAACAACATTTCCCGACCTTCAGTATTGCCCTCTTCTGCAAATGCCAATCCCAAGACCCATTCCACCCCAAAGCTCCGTGGCTCCACGACACAAGCTGTTGAGTGCTGACTGGGTGTTCTACTGAGGGAATCAAACACTGACTATCCAAAGAGAAAAGGATATTTTGGTTTTATAATAACGTATATTATTGTTTTCTTCTTCCCTTTCTATGCAACTGTAAATTAATGAACAGAGAAGTATTTGGAGGTGGTAAAGCATTTGTCACTGATTTGTATGATATATACAGCCATGGGAAAGTGGGTGGGGGCTTTCTAATACGAAACTGCCTTTTTAATAACCGAGAGAAAATTGCATAAGAATTAGACCACTTTGCATTATTACATTCCTTCTGCTGTTCATATTAACCTTGTACAATAACTTCATTTATTATTTGACTGTTTTACCATTATGTTTTGGTTATTTATAAATTCATCAGCCATACAGACAAATAGATTCTATGTACTTGTTTCTATAATCTGGCCAAATTCCTAAGTTCATATATTTGAATAAAATATTTTACATATGTGGAGTAGGCAGGCATTCTGAAGATACTATTTAACTTTAGTTGACGTCATACACACAGTCCTTTAGTAACCACTGGATGATTACACTAAAAATCCTGTGGACTTTAACGGCAAGCTGCTGGGGTATTTTTCCTCCTGTTTTTATTCCTTTTTTGTAAGTAGATCTTAACATCTTTATTTATTTCATCTTGCAATCTCTATAATAAAGAAGACTGTATTGTAATAGTCTCAAAAAATTATTTTACCAAGGGTTACCATTTAAGCATATTTTCATTTTGATTCAGAAACCAAAGTTGGTACAACCTCTCCTAGTACTTGCACCCTTGGCTTTCATGAGAAAACACACGGCAGGCTTTGCCCATTGTGAGGAGAGTACACATCATGCTCTTCAGTTTCCTTTGAATAGACTTTTGTTGTTGGTTTTGTATTTTTCGAGTCCTGTGTAAGTTTTGAAAGCTCTGGTTGTTTCCTTTTGTGAAAGCAGGCAGATACTTAGTAACTGTCTCACTGAAGCTTTGGAGCAGACAGACAGATGTCTCATGACCCCTCACTTGGCCAGCAGCACATCCGAGAAGGATGTCACTCACAAGCCTACACCACTGCTACTCTAGAATGAAATTAGTGCTCGGATGATTGGATCCCCGCCTCTACTTCTGAGTGTGTTCAGCTGGGTATTGGCTTCTTTTTCTTTTTCTTTTTCTTTTTTTTAATTTAACACTTAATTGCCAATTTTAGAGAAACCAAAAATAAAGGTGAAGGTAATATGTTTTGATTCAAACATATATGCTTTTAAAACATCAGGACATGCTAACTTTGGGTTCTCTTTCACTGGGATCTGGCCAGAAGGAGGCTGAAAGTTAGAAATTGCTATTCTTTTAGGATCGGTTGGGTGGGTTGGGGGGCAAGGGTGTCTATTTGCAGCATAGATATTTTGAGACGAAGAAAATTGTTTTATATAAGGGGAGAGCCATGATCACCTTTCTACCTCAGAACCACCTTCCTCCATTGTGTTGGACATAGCTTTATATGCCGCAGTGTGCAAACCCTAGGGCTGTAATCAGGCCATTCCATACCCAGGAAGCACCTGTGTAAACAACATCAACAGAAACTCCCGGAACTCAGAACCCCGAGTTGTAGATTTGGTGTCGTCCTTGTTCTTGCTTTGAGGAGTCATGTGTTCTTTTATTTCCTGCCTGTATTTGTATGCAAAATGATCTCTATCTGCTATTACAGAAAAAGCTACACAAAACACTACATTGTAACCTTCTGAGTAATAAATAAGAGGAAATATATTACAGTAACCATGATGAGAAATAAGTGTATTGTTCTTTTGAAATATGTGGTTAATCACAGACTGTCATCTAATCTGTTACATACTGTATTTTTCATCCTGAATAAAAGTAATTTTAACACAAAATGACTCTGATGTTTGGCTGTGTTCACTGATGAAATCAGATCTTTGAATGTATGTGATGAAAGCTAACTATAAGATGATCTATATTCTGATAAATCTAAATATTTTCTGAAACTCTCTCCTATACATTAATCTAGTCTCCATTCACTCATTATCTCTCTCTCTTTTCTTGCACATAAATATGATTATATATTTTTCAATTTCCTGTACAAATCAGAATCCGATTACTAGGGAAAATGGATGTTATAAGCATATCCCTGAAGCCTATTGGACCTTCATTTTTATAACTTGGAGCTCCTGAGATTCATCTGGTTACTCTCTCAAATCCACTTTCATCACCAGACTCATAGTTTTCTATGTATATATATTATTATAACTAAATAAAAATATACATGAACATATGTATGTGTATGTATATATAGTTATATTTATATATATTTATTTTAGATATATATAGTTAGGTTTCTGTGCGGTGTTGCTGTAAAGCAACTGATCTAATTTATAAAACAAAGCATTTAATTCAGAGACTGATGGTTCTAGAGGAGTAGAGCCCACGTTCATCAGGATTCAGCCCATGCCTGCAGCTGGCAGACAGGCAAGGCGCTAGCGAAGTAGCTAAGAGCTTATAACAGGTGGGCAAATCTAAAGCAGAGGGAGACAGAGACAGACTGAGAGTGCTGAAATGACATAGTCTTTTGATATCTCAAAGCCCACCCCCAGTGACCCTAATCCTAATCCGTCCCAAACAGTTGTGCCAACTGAGAACCACGCGTGCAAACATACGGCCTCATAGGGGTCCTTCTTATTCAACTCAGCACTGACTCTAAAATTACCTGTTCATTGGTGCTGTTGATCTTATTGTGTGTTTTATATATAGTACACATATATAAAACATACAGGACAATATATAGTAAATATATGTTTATATACAGTCTGGTATCAGATTTAACTTGCTTCTGAAGCTCATAAGGGCAAAATGGTGTCAAGAATTGTACTGAATGAAGTACAATTAAGTCAGCAACCCTCCAAGAATTAGAAAATTCCCCCAAAATATATTATTTAAAAAGAGAACAGAAACAATTAGACTAATATTTTAAATGTCTCATCTACCATGAAGTATCACATTAATAATTCCTAAGAAAACCATTAGTTTCCAGTGACTTTACTGAGTCGTCACTGAAAAGGGGAGTGACAACCAGAACAGCTTTGTTTCTATGACATTGATTTTCTCACTGTATTTTAAATGACATAGTTGCCTTTGATGACTGTTTGCTACTTGAGCAGACTGGCTCTTCAAATCCCTTCCCCATGTCAAAGAACCACCAAAATACTATCACCACCACTGAAACCCATGTGCTGAATGTAAAACCCAGTTAACTTGTTAACTGAATGGTCTTGCTGGCGTGCACAGGCACACACACACACACACACACACACACAGTGTTCAATGCCTGTGATAGCCGTTATTCCATGATGATGGTAGACAGCAGTTCAGCTCATGAGATGTGTAGGTTAAGGTCACCCGGAAGGGACTTTTGTAACCTTGTGGGAAGCCACATGTGCCGTTGCAGGGTGACGCTGGCTACCCCTGGCCACCACGCATACATAAGCAGTAAAGTTTTTTTGCCAAGATGAGGTTTTGAGAATTAACCAATCAGATGAGAGACAAGTTTGTCCCGCGCTGATTTTCCCGCCAGCAAGAAACAACGCGGCACACAAACAGGATCCTTCTGTAGCAAGCTTTAATGCGTCTTGAGAGGGAGAGCATCAGCTTCACAAGGCGGAGACCCCAAGCCCGAAAACTGCCTCCCTTATATAGGAGATTTCTCTCGCCTCGGATGTGGCGATTCCCTATAGGCCAAATTCTTGTCACCCGAGGTGACGTTGTCAGGCGGGCAACTGGCACCATGAACGGTTAATGCCAGCACATGCGCGGATCACTTGTTCATCTCCAGAGGCAGGCGATGTCGGCGCCATCTTATAATGGCGACGATGTGGGGTGGCGCCCCACATCTCCCCCTTTTCTATACAAAGGCAAGCCAGCCACCCATTCAAGGAGGGCGGAAGTAGAGGCCGAATCCCCAAAGATAATTTAAAAACAAAAGATATGTGCAGGGGTCTTGTCTAGGCTCTAGGTGGGACCCGACATACTCCTGACCGATCTCTCTGTCGTTTTTCTTGAGGAAGGGACACTAGGACAGGCAACCCTTTTCAAGACGGCATGCTTCCCAGAGAGAGCGGGGGTATCTCTCTGTGCGATGCTTAGCTCAACAACCCTCATGGGCTGCTCAAACCGGGCACTCATCCTCGTGCGACGCATAGAGATGCTGAGGGTGCAAGAGCTGCCTGGCCGGCGACCGGCTGCTAACATCTACTGCCGTTTTAGTGCCGCAAGCCAGACTTCCGCTGACCTTCCATGCTCTAAGGCCATGAGTGCCTGAGTTATCATAATTTTTTCTCTCTTGTTTTTACTATAAATTTTGCAAATTAGCCAAAGCATAAAGCCCAGTCCGAGGCAGAAAAATGCTCCAAACATTCCCACCCCCACCCACTCTTTAAAATAAGAAAATGCTGAAGAAATCCAGGAGGCGAGGCCTTTGGTGAGGGACAGGTCTAGGCGGGTGGAGTTGATTTGTAATATCGCTGTTCGGAGTTCCCGCAGGGTCTGGTCAAATTCAACTGTCCAATTCTGTAACAAATGCTGGGATAAAGCTTTAGAAAGATTAGCAGCCCGTGTGAAATTGTCATACTGTACAGAGGTCACACAAAGACCTGGCAATCTTCTTTCGCACCCTAATTGGGCAACTTGCCACAAAACATCTAATTGCTCTTGGACTAAATCTATGCGTTGATTCACTAGCAATAACCTGCCTTGAATCTGGGTATAAGTTAGATGTCCAGCCTCCATGGCCGTGGTCACCGTAGAGGACAATTTATTTATGGTGGCAGCCGACTGCACCGTGCCCGAAAGGGTCAGGGCCGAAGCAGTAACCGATTCTGTTACAGCGGTGGCTGCGATGATGCCCACAATTACGGCAGAAATTCCAAAATCTCTCCTTTCTCTGAATAATGCCATTGAACTTGGGGCCTCCACAGGAACAGGCACAAATCGGGGCAGGCGTGCTACCAGGGCCAAGGGGAACTCAGAAGCATTCCAGCACAGAACATAATAACATGGTTGCATCATACAATCAAGCTTATCGGAATTACTTGGCAAGGAAGCATTACTAACAATCTAAAGAAAAGGGGGCCATACGCATATTGGCATCCTGACCAAGGCAAAGGGGAATGCGAGTCCTCCTTTGCATGGCAGAACGGGGCCAACTTTGGTTGTCTGAGACCTTCAGAATAATTAGCCCAAATAATTCTGTAAAATTCCCGCCCCAATGTGTAGCATTTGTCCATCCATTAATAATATTTGACATAGATTGAGTATGTAACCCAATATAACTGGGCACCGTCCCATTGATGCTAAAGCATAGGCTACCCAGAAGGTAGTGAGTTCTATTATCCACTACTCGTTCTATTTGAGAATCCCAGGGCAAAAACGGAAGGCCTAATTCTTTATCAGTAGTAAACAAGCGAGGGAAAACTTGGGCGTTATACATCACCGGCATTGGAAGTGGGAAGGTTGACATGATTCCCCATCGAAACTCATGTGTCCTTATCGTTGGCGCTAGGGTTATCCACAGAAAGGTCAGGAGAATGATCATCTTCTTGGTTTATACTTCGTGTTAGCCGCTCCGGGATCCAAAAAGGATTTTGTTCACTCTGTGGAAAAACACAAACAGCTCCCCTGGATCTTATTAGGATAGGATCCGGGCCTTTCCATTGATTAGTCAACACATCCTTCCATTTTACCAATTCTTTTGGTCTCTTTGGTTCCGAGCAGTGGCGCTCTGCAGCGCTCCTTCCTGCATCGTCCAGGTTTAAGAAATTTAGAGTAAAGAGTGCCATGGATAGTGCCACTCTTGGGCCAGGGGGCAACTCTGTTATCGCTCCCCCTTTCTGTTTAAATAAATAGGATTTGAGCGTTCGATGAGCTCTTTCAATGATGCCTTGTCCTTGAGGGTTATAAGGAAGTCCAGTGATATGGGTCACCTGCATTTGTGCACAGAATTGTTTGAATTTATTTGAGGTATAAGCAGGTCCATTGTCTGTCTTAAGACATTTTGGTCTACCCCAGGCACTCCAGGCCTCGAGGCAATGTTGAATTACATGAAATGTCCTTTCTCCTGAAAGTGGAGTTGCAAATAACACACCAGAACAAGTGTCAATAGACACATGAACGTATTGCGTCTTACCAAAAGATGCAATATGAGTGACATCCATCTGCCAAACTTGTAGGGGGGAGAGTCCCCTCGGATTGACACCATAATGAGGTGTGGGCAGAAACTGACAACAGTTTTGGCACTGTGTGACTATCTCGCGGGCTTCTTTCCTTGTTAAAGAGAAGCGCCGGCGAAGTGTTTCAGAGGTAACATGAAACTTACTATGAAAATTTTTGGCGGCCTCTAGTGGTGAGGATAGTGCTGTGGCCACAAGTCGCGTAGCCTGATCTGCCAGCTCATTACCCTCTGTCATGGGGCCAGGGAGTCCAGAATGGGCTCTCATATGTACGATATAAAAGGGATGTTTTCTTTGTAATAGAAGGTTTCTAATCTGTTCAAAGGTTTGTGCTACCCTACTAGAAGGTTTTATTAGGCCCGCAGTTTCTAGCAGGCGAACTGCATTAACCACATACAAGGAATCAGAAATAATATTGAGCGGGCAATCAAATTGCTGTAAAACTTCTAATACTATCAAACACTCAACAATTTGAGGGGAAACCTCCGAATATTGTCTGATATGGGTAATGTTATTAACTACATAGGCCCCTTGCCCGGTTTTGGAGCCATCTGTATAAATTACAAGACCATTTTTAAGTGGGAAATGACTTGTTACTTTGGGAAAAACTAATGGATGGGTCAGGGCAAAGTGTAACAATGGGTGCTTTGGATAATGATTATCAAATTTTCCACTAAATGTGACACATAGAATGGACCAATCATTAGAAGCAGCAGCTAACACCTGTATTTGATTAGGGGTATAGGGAATGACAATGATATTAGGTTCAAGGCCGAAGTATTTGATTGTCATTTTTAATCCCTTTAATGCTAATTGTGCTACTGCGGCCGGATACCAATCGATAATCTTTGCAGGGGAGGCTTGTGGATGAACCCAGCATAGGGGCCCCTCTTGCCAAATGACAGCAGTTGGTAAGCCTCGAGTGTCCAAGATACATAACAAAACCGGCTTGGAATAATCTATTCTAACAAGCTGCGCTTGACTTATTGCTTTTTCTACTTTATTAAGTGCCTCCACTGCCAAAGGATTCAATTTTCTAGGAGAGGTGATATGAGAATCCCCTTCCAAGATATCAAACAGGGGTTTCAATTCTGTTGAAGGGATTTTTAAAAAAGGTCTAAGCCAATTGATATCTCCCAACAATTTTTGAAAGTCATTTAAAGTATGTAAATTATCCATCCTGATTTCTATTTTTTGTGGCTTAATAATGTTGGGCTGTATAAAAGAACCTAGAAACTGTCCAGAGTCTGCCAATTGCACCTTTTCAGTGGCTATCTGTAGCCCCCATTGCTCTAATGTTTTCTGTAACACAGGAAAAACCTGTTGCAGTACAGATGGATTCTTATGGCAAAGCAGGACGTCATCCATGTAATGGATAGACACTATTTGTGGAAATTGTCTCTTTATCGGGGCGAGTGCTTGGTCTACATACAGTTGGCAGATAGTAGGGCTATTGGCCATCCCTTGGGGCAAGACTCTCCATTGATACCTCTTATCTGGTTCTGTATGATTGATAGAGGGGACACTAAAGGCAAAGCGAGGTCTATCCGCAGGGTGTAACGGTATGGAAAAAAAGCAATCTCTGATGTCTATAATGAGGATGTTCCAGCCCTTAGGAAGGGCGGACAGCATAGGTAATCCTCTCTGTACAGGCCCTAACAGGGACATCTGTCCATTTATAGCTCTTAAATCATGTAACAGACGCCATTTGCCAGACTTTTTCTTTATTACAAATATGGGGGTGTTCCAGGGGGAAGTAGAGGGTTCAATATGGCCGAGTTTTAGTTGTTCTGCAATAATTTGTGTTACAACGCTCAATTTCTCGGAGGTTAGCGGCCACTGAGGAACCCACACAGGATCCTCCGTTTTCCATGGTATAGGTCGTACTGCCTCAGTGGCGCCTAGGAAAAACCCAGGCCTGCTCTGTCCTTATTGGCCTTGTGTGAGATTGGGCGCGGTTCGCCTTGTTCATGGCGTCCCAAACCCTGGCCTTCTTGATAACCCATTTTCTCCATCATTTCTCTAAGACGTAATGAATAATCATTGGTCAGAGTCAGTCCTAAATCTGTCATGACATCTCTCCCCCAGAGATTTACAGGTAGGGGTAGAACGTAGGGGGAAAAGCATCCTTTTAAACCCTCTGGTGACGTCCAGACCAGCCGGTTGGTACTAATGTCTGGACTGGATTGATACCCCAGGCCTTGTAAAGAATGAGAAGATTTTGTCACTGGCCAAGCTTTAGGCCACCAATGTGTGGAAATAATACTCTTATCAGCTCCGGTGTCAAGAATGCCCTCAAAATTTTTACCATTTATGTTAAGGATTAATTTCGGGCGCGAATCAAGTGACAATGTCAAATAGGCCGAATCCATTTCTGAAGATCCCATAAGTTTTTTATCTTGATTGGGTAATTCTCCCAGCAGCGGGAGGAGGAGGAGCTGAGCAATCCTGTCCCCTTTTTTAATAGAAAATACACCATGAGGGCTGGAGCATAGAATCTGCATATTTGGGATGTGTTGATTATCTGTTATGCCTGGATGGACTATTAGTCCGCATGCGGTAAGGGCACCACGGCCAATGATAAGTCCCACCGCGTTGTCCGGTATGGGAGGCCCTAAGGGCATGGCAGGGACAGGTTGAACCCCCATCTGAGGTGTTAATAAGATTGAGGTGGTGGCGCACAAGTCCATTCTTGTGCCTTGGCTTGATCTGCCTCCTCGCTCAGGGGACTGGTCCCAGCGAATTGGGTCCCGTATTTTTGAGGGCCCCGGGGCCGGGGGCCCGCAGGCCCGTTTTTTGGCTCCTGTCTAACAGGGATAGCAGGCGGGAGGAGGTTGCCTTTAATGTCTCTAGTTGATCTGCATTGACTGACTGGATGGTAACCCTTTCTACATCGGGAACATAGGGTAAGAGTTCTCTGGTTTTGCTTAGGTGCTCGGCAATCTTTTGCGAGATGCCCTGATTTCCCACAGTTGAAGCAGGTGCGACTGCTGCCCCCCGTAGGGGGAGGTCGCCTTTGTGCCTGTAAAATGGCTGCGGCGAGCCCAGAGTTACTCAACGGTCCACCAATCTCTCTACATATTCTAAGCCATTCTGACAATCCCTTGTTTTTCCTCGGCGCTATTGCACTTCTGCACTCCTGAGTGGCTTGTTCAAAGATTAATTGCTCTATAAAGGGTCCGGCACAATCAGGATCCCCGAAAATCTTTCCTGCTACCTCCATCATCCTGGCCACATAGTCTGAGAATGGTTCCTGAGGTCCCTGTATAATCTTGGTGAGCTGATTACTAGTTTCTCCTTTACGGTTGAGTGATTTCCATGCTCGTATAGCAGTACTGGATATTTGGGCATAAGCTCCCCAATGATAATTGACCTGATCTGCTGCATAAGGACCCTGTCCTGTAAGGAGTTCAAAGGTCCAGTCTCTTTGCTCTGGGGTCAGGGCTGCGGCATTAGTCCTAGCCTGGGCCTGTGCCGCCTCATGCCATAGGGCCTTCCATTCCATGTATTGTCCCATGCTTGGTAGCACAGCTTTCGCCACTGTTTGCCAGTCACTGGGCGTCAGGGCGGTTAATGCCAGTCGATCTAACTGCATTAGAGTAAAACTGGCATTTGCTCCAAACTTTCTAACTGATTCTGCAAGCTCCTTTATTTGGTTATAATCAACAGGAGCATATACTCTCCCACCATCTTGCTCATAGACAGGGTAAGCGAGCCTGAGCTTGCGATGCACCTTTTCAGGTAACAATGAGAAAGCTTTAGG
Organism: Mus caroli; assembly: GCF_978045245.1. NCBI lineage: Eukaryota > Metazoa > Chordata > Mammalia > Rodentia > Muridae > Mus > Mus caroli. The sequence continues at coordinate 9,467,752 of NW_028227264.1, read as the reverse complement.
GCATATCTCATAAGGTGGTGGGGCAGAGGGAACTGTCTGTACGGGATTCCTGGGTAAAGCATTAGGTTTTGTTGAAATGGCAGGTTTAGAGGTCCGTTTATTTAACGGCCTCTCATCAGGATAATACCTCTCTCTCTCATATCTGGTTGCTTCCTCATCAAGTTCTTCCTCTTCCTCTGTATCTAGTCTCCCACTCTGCTCCGGATGACTCTTCAGAGCTTTGAATATTGAGTGCTTCAAGCTCTTGGGTTGGGTACAACCCAGGCTTAGATATAGGTTGAAAAATCGGTACTCCCTCGGAGTCCGATTCCTCATGTGGGGAGGCAGGTATACTGCTTGTTCCCCTCTCTCCCGCCCTCTTAGGCTTCCTGGGAGGTCCTTTTTCACTTTTATTCTTTGGGATCCTCTTCCTAGTTTGTGCACGTGCACCCATCCTCTCACTACGCTCAGATTCTGACATGCCATCCTGAACGGTCTCCAAAGCTATTTGTCCCTTTTTTCTGACTTCCTCACATGTTTCATCCTCAAGGCAGTTTTTGATCATCTTCCAAACTGCTTTGGTGCCCATACGTAAGTCGGGGCACAAATCAAGATCCTTCCCCAATTTTTTCCATGAGGCCAAGGTCAAGGAGCCAGAAACGGCATACCAAGGGGCAACTCTATCTACCTCCTCAACAAAGTGCTTAAGAACCTTGTCCCCTAGCTTTAGGTCTCTTTTCTTAAGGAGATTTTCAAGTGATGTTTGGATTGACTGTGACGACCCCATAACGGGTCAAAAGTAACCGCAGCTTATCTACGTCCGCCTTAAGTCACTGTTAGAATCAAAAAGATGTCTTGGCGCGGCCCACGGCTTATCTACGTCCGACTTACGGCAACAGCGAGAAACCGAAAGTACGGCTCGCCTTTCTGCTCTTTCATTTACAAGAGACTAATTTGGCGCCGCGATGGAGTGCAACGGACTACAACTACAACTACAACTACAACTACAACTACAACTACAACTACAACTACAACTACAACTACAACGGACTGATATGCTGTTGGAAACTTGTTAACACCACCGCCTATGTTCACAGATATAACTGGCCAGGAGGAAGAGTAGAAGAGCTAAAATAGCGATGATAATGGCCTCTGGAAATCTAAACCACAATCCGGACAAACCCAATACCTGGGAAAGAGTTAAAGAAAAGAGTTCATGTTCAGGCATACCTTTCCGATGCGTAGTCTAGCCACAGTTCTGAACCCTCCCCGTCGCCGAGGGGTCTCCGAAGGTGCTGACGATGGTCTGGTCACAATTCCCGGGTTTTTCGGCACCAAATGTCCCGCGCTGATTTTCCCGCCAGCAAGAAACAACGCGGCACACAAACAGGATCCTTCTGTAGCAAGCTTTAATGCGTCTTGAGAGGGAGAGCATCAGCTTCACAAGGCGGAGACCCCAAGCCCGAAAACCGCCTCCCTTATATAGGAGATTTCTCTCGCCTCGGACGTGGCGATTCCCTATAGGCCAAATTCTTGTCACCCGAGGTGACGTTGTCAGGCGGGCAACTGGCACCATGAACGGTTAATGCCAGCACATGCGCGGATCACTTGTTCATCTCCAGAGGCAGGCGATGTCGGCGCCATCTTATAATGGCGACGATGTGGGGTGGCGCCCCACACAAGTTAACCAATCAGATGAGAGAGAAGTTAACCAATCAGATGTGAGGCATGCAAATGAGGTGATAAGCATAACCCAAGCACAACCAATCTGGGTGTGAGACACGCCTCTCCTAAGCCTATATAAGCAGCACCAGTTCTGGGCTTGGGGTCTCTTCGCCTCTGCAATCAAGCTCTCCCAATAAAAGTGTGTGGAAGGATCCCGTTGCAGCGTCGTTCTTGCTGGCGAGTCAGGGCGTGCACAAGATAACCTCAGTGAGAATCTTACACGTACCTCTGATCTCCAGAGGCTCGTGTTGATGGTGGCTGGTTTCCTCTCAGGTCTAGGCTAGGCTGCATGTTGATGGATAGATCATAGATAGCCTAGCATGGTTATAGAAACTTGGCTGCATTCGTGGCAAGCCAACCTGGTTTCATGCAAAGGCAGCTGTGTGAAGGGTTTAGGCAAAGAAAATCTCAAGGCTAGGGAAGAGTAGATAACATCTCATGGAGAAAAGCTGCAAAGAGCTGCAGTTTCATGGCACACAATGAATAGGGACTTTTGTTGTTGTTGTTGTTGTTGTTGTTGTTGTTGTCACGTAAGCTCTGGAAGCAGAGAACTTAGGGCCAGAGTACCAGACTATCTGCTGCTGCAGGCATCTTCTCAGTTCAGTGGAATGGAACAGAAAAGAAGCGTCTCCTTGCCACCTTTTCCTGATTTATTTCTATATAGCTCTTTTTAAGTCATGCTTATGGATTTAAAACTCAGTCTTTGCAGTTTGGATTATTACAGGGCTTGTTTTCACTTGATACCTTGCTGGAATACAGATTGCTGGCCTATCTGTCTGTCTGTTCTTTCTTTCTTGTTTGTTGAAAGATTTTCTTTTTTTATTTAGTGTATTGTCTAGAAGGATCTGGGGAAAGCAAAAGAATATGATCAAAAGGTATTGTTCTGTACGATTAAAATTAAAGATAATAATAAAATTAGTGTGTATTAAGTCCCTCCAACTCAAGATGTAACCTCAGAGACAGAGAAACTTGGCACATCTGTGGCAAAAAAAAAAACCCAAAAAACCAAAATAACAACAACAAAAAAACAACCTTAAGAGAAATGGAAGGTAACAATAAAATTAGGAACAAAATCAAAAACAAAAAAACCAGAGAGACTTTAGACTTAAAAATAGAGTAAGTGAGAAGTCAGAGTGAATTACATGTTTTAGTAGAAGAATATTGCATGGGGGCCTCCTTGCTTTGCCAGGTGGGCAGGATGCAAGTGGTGAGCTTGGCCCCCAGCAAGCCATGCATGTGGCCAGAGGCATGAAATTTGCATAAGCTTTCAAACTGGCACTAACTCTCACCTCAGAACCCTTGGCACCGTGACTGGGCAGTGGTGGCACACTCCTTTAACCCCAGCACTCAGAAGGCAGAACCAAGCAGATCTCTTGAGTTCAAGGCCAGCCTGGTCTATACAGCAAGTTCCAAGACAGCCAGGGCTATACAGAAACCTATCTTGAAAAAAACAAACCAAACCACAAAGCACTATTTGCACTTGATTCCAGGTTATCCTTTGCAGGCGGCTTTATTTCCTGGTCCCTTTTTGAATTTTGTAGATAGGAAAATTTGGAAAAATTATCTGACAGCCTGCCCTGTACCGCCCTCTGTTCCAGAAGTTCCTGAAGTCACACATTTCTTATTTCTTATTCTGTTTGTCAAGGTTCTTCAAGAAACATATTCAAAGTATGGAAAGAGAGACAGATGTAGGAAAACACTTTAAAAGATGACTTCACGAGCCAGGCGTGGTGGCACACGCCTTTAATCCCAGAAATTGGGAGGCAGAGGCAGGCGAATTTCTGAGTTCAAGGCCAGCCTGAATTACAAAGTGAGTTCCAGGACAGCCAGGGCTATACAGAGAAACCCTGTCTCCAAAAAGCAAAAAAAAAAAAAAAAAAAAAAAAAAAAAAAAAGAAAGAAAGAAAGATGACTTCACACTCTTAAGCAGGCTGAGAAATCTTACCATTTTGTATGCATACAAATGTCCTGGTAGGGTTGTTTCAGTCCAGCCCCAGGAGCCAGGGAGACAGAAAGTGTATGTCTCATTTGGAGTCACAGGACCAGAGAAGCAGAAGCAGCAATAACCTAAAACAGCAGAGGGTGGATCTCCCAGGTCAAGCAGAAAGCCTCAATTTATCCCTCTATAGGTCTCAATGGATGGTCCTGGCCCTCCCCACAATAGAAGTCTTTCACATCTAGCATTTCAAATGCTAATTTTTTCCAGAAATGTCTCCAGTGACTTCAAAATATTTAAACAGATATGTGCCCATTCCTCAGCCTACTTACAATGATACATGGAACTGTTTCATCACAGTTAAGGAGACAAGTTCCCAGCTAACTCTGGTTTATAATCACAGTAGGACCCAATATTGCTCTCTTGTGATCAATCATTTTCCCCAAATGTTAAGATCCTGGTTTTTAAATGTTTAGTGTAAGATCATTATATTTTAAAAATCTTTTCTGCTTTAACTTAGTTGAAATAACAATGTCACTACTTAGACTGCCGGGGAGGCTGAAATCATCCTAGTGTAAGTCTGGCTGAAGTTGAGCTGATCAAACTCTAGCACGGTGTCATTTATTATCCTCTGAACTGCCTGAGCTGTGTTCGCCCGTGAACAGCTATAGGCGGTCACACATGATGGACCTGTGCCCATACCTGTGGCACACAAGTCTCATATGCTCTGTTCTCCTCGTCCCAGCTCCTCCATCTCAAGTTGGTTTATACGACAATAATTTTAGAAGCAGTCTGTCACAAACCAAGAATGTTTGCTGGATACAATGACCACACAAATTCAGTAATAATAAAAAATGTGAGTCAAATAACTTTATGATTAAATGGAGGATGCTAACCAGGTATCAAAATGGTATTTTTGGCTTAAAATTTGGTCATATATTTTAGACTATTACTTAAAAAATAAAACCACCATCCAAATTGCTAAAAACAACGGGAGTCTCTGCCTCGGGGTGTTCCTAATCTAGCAGATAAACACAGTGCCAAGCAAACTGTTGCAATAGCAGTTTTGGGAAGTGGAGGGGGCCGAGTCTGTTCCTATACAGATGTGGCTGCACCCCATGCTTCCACTATATGTTTCTACATACAGGGATACTGCTCTCAAAAAGCATGTATAGAACTTGTTACCACCTGTGGAGCCACATTGTGGCAAATGATGTCATAATGGTGACACACTTGCAAGAGAAACCCAGCGATTCCCTAAGAAAAATGTCTCTTGGCTAACGGATTTCGAGATGCTCTGTTGCACCAGCACCCTTGGGAGATTCACAGCACACATCAGCCTGTGAAAAGCTAGGAGAAATCTGAAGAAAGATAATGTGCCTTAATGCAGCAGTTTTAATCTGTGGTTCACGACCTCCTGTGGATCAAATAACCCTTTCACAGGGGTCACAGATTGATATCCTATGTATCACATGCTATGATTCATTAACTAGCAAAATTACAGTTACGAAGCAGCAACAAAAATAATTGTACGCTTGGGGGTCACCACAACATGAGGAACTGCATTAAAGGGTTGCAGCGTTAGGAAAATTAAGGCCCATTGCCTTAAAAGAAATCTCTCTGGATCTTTATAGCATTTAATTCTTATATTTTCTCAACATGTTTTGTGATGTACACTTGGATAGCAATCCTATGTTTCAATTTTTTGCCAGTATACTTTTGAGGCAGCAACACACGAAGTCTATAAAAATGACTCAAAACTAGTTTTCTGTTAAATTATCAATAAAAATTTAGGATTTTAAACATGAAAGGAGCCTTGTGGGCAAATAAAGAGTGCCTTATCAAAAGGCATGCTTTATGAAGAATGAGGAAAACGGAAAAAAATAAAGAATGCTGGAACAAGGAAAATGAATAAAGAATGCTACTTTAATTCATAAAGAATGATCTGTATTTCTAGGAACAGCATCTCTAAGATGGCTAAGCCAGACATGAATGTGAAGCACAATAGGCAGGACCAGCAGAGCCATCTACAAGCAATTTTCCGATATCAAACTGTTTACTATGTCATAGTTTTCTTAGCTAGAGAAAGTATCCAAGGAGCTAAAGAGATCTGCAACCCTGTAGGTGCAACAACATTATGAACTAACCAGTACCCCGGAGCTCTTGACTATAGCTGCATATGTATCAAAAGATGGCCTAGTCGGCCATCACTGGAAAGAGAGGCCCATTGGTCATGCAAACTTTATATGCCCCAGTACAGGGGAACGCCAGGGCCAAAAAGTGGGAGTAGGTGGGTAGGGGAGTGGGGGGGAGGGTATGGGGGACTTTTGGGATAGCATTGGAAATGTAATTGAGGAAAATATGTAATTAAAAAGAAAGAGCAGGGTGCCAGGCAGAGTGCGTGATCCCAGCGCTGAGCAGGTGGGTGTGTGCAAGAAGGGGAGGAGGGTCATCCTGGATTAGATAGCTAGACTGATGATAGTCTTGGCCTGTCTCAAAGCAAAAAATAAACTAAATAAAAGGAAGAAAAGAGCAAGGAAGGAAACAGGACTGTCTAGGTTTTCCTAAATCTGACCCAGACATTTTCCAACCAGAGCGTGACTAGTGTACAATACCTGGAAATACTCCGTTTATTTTCTTCTCCGTATTTTGTTTGAGGATCTGGTTGTTTCCCACACAGGTAAACATTTCTGGCAGGAGGACTGTTTTTTGGAGTCACAGCTGGCTTGAGATTCTTTTGAAGCCTCCCTTAGGGTGCTGCTGGGCAAATATGAACTGGAGCATCCTCAGTGGAAAGAAGAACCCTAGCGATCTGCCATTAGGATGCAGGTAGAGCTTCCTGACAGTTGCTACCAAGCTCTGTGCTCATCAGGTTCATCCCATACAGATCTGCTGCTCAGTTAAGAGAAGCTCGTGAGCACCAGGGTTTGCCATGAATGTTTGCCTTGCCTCAGAGATGAATTATTTAGTGAACTGATTTCATCTTAACCAGTCTAGGAGTTAGAGCACTAAGTTATGATCCTCATATCTTTTTCCTCAATATCTCTTGAAGCTTAATTGGGCTCTTGGGGGACCCACAGAGTGAGTATCTACAGGCCACTCTTGAGAGTCTACCCTATAATCCTACTGGTCCTCCCAAATGCCGTTAAAATAAATGATAAGATGGGGCAGAATTTATCTTTTAAAACAGCAAACAGGGAAACCATTTGGCTGAATAATTTATGTTGTCTTAAAGGGGAAAGGCCCCAGCTAGGACTACAAAACACAGCAGGTATAAGTCTTGACCTCTGGGTACAGCAAAAGGAACCTGCTGGGACGGAGGATTTTATAATCATGGGAACATGTTTTTGTGTTATGTGTTGAATGATTAGGTTTTGATGCGAAATAAATAGAATTTTCAGGAGCTTTCTGTAATAAAGATTTTTCTTTTCTGATTTGGTTTTGAGACAATTTTTTGAGCAGCCCAGCCATCCTCAAAAATTAGTATGTAGCTAATGTGACCTTGAACTATCTCTTTAAATGTTATCATGTATAAGTATATGTGCATGTATGTGCAGGTATGTGTGTATATAAAGATGTGTGTGTGCAGAAATGTGTATATGTGCAGATGTGTATGTTTGTATGCATGTTTCTCCCTCCCACTGTCTGTGTGTGTGTATGTGTGTGTGTGTGTGTGTGTGTGAGAGAGAGAGAGAGAGAGAGAGAGAGAGAGAGAGAGAGAGAGAGAGAGAGTATGTGTATGTGTGTGCAGGGACTGTCATGGTACCTATACAGATGTCAGAGGAAAGCTTTCAGAAGTCAGTTCCCTCCTCTGTTTCTTGGTTCCTGGGGGCAAGCTTGGGGAACTAAGTGCCTCTACTCACTAAGCCATCTTGTAGGCTCTAATCTTGACTTTCTTAATTTCTCCGACTCTATCACCAGAATACAGGCAACCTTGCTATAGTCATTGCTGATGATTAAACACAGTTCTTCTTGAATGTTGGGCAAGCACTCTCATCAGCTGAGCTATATCCCTAGTCCTGAAATAAAGTTTTAATAAAATCATGATTGTTATGAAATAGAAAGGGGCAGCAGTAGCAAGAGTAAGGGGCGTCCCCCTGAGAAATCACACCATGTGACAGACTTGATATAAGGGAAGTTTACTGTGGGGGTAAAAGGGGTAGCAGAAGAGGAGGGGTCAGAGAAAGGCAGAAAGAAGGAAAGAGAGGCTTGCCAGGAACATGTGGGAACAGAGAGAGAAAAAGAGAGTGAGTGAGAAGGGAGAGAGAAAGCAAAGAAAAGGCTGGGCTGGGGTAGTGAGCAGTCCTTTTATATGCTGCCAGGCCACCCACAACTTACAGAGTGGGAGGCAGGTGCTGATACGCTGTTGCTAGGTCACTGTTGGGAGGAACCTAGAGGGATTGTCTGTAATAGATGATAACGACGGCAGTAGTGCTGATATTCTGGTAAAGATAATAGCCTTTGAAGTCATTGCGCTGTGTGTAGCTGTGGATGATGTGGATTTTCAAGCTTTCTGCAGCTTCTCCCACCCCCAATAGACACATCACGATCGAGCTACATCATCATCGTAGATTTTGGTGTCATGGTTTGGGGTGGAAGGAGTCATTGAAGTGGTCCAATGTGTCAGCTTCTCCCATTCCTTGTGCTGGAAGGTCATTTGATGGGTCATGTGTTGAGTGGAGAGCCTGTAAAGCCCGGGGCTCTCAGATGCAACTTATGCAAACATTAAAATAAAACTAAAGGATGAGTTTAGAGTGTGAAGCCTACTTCTCATGCAGGGACTACCCAAATGAACCAAGGGGAATGGCTGTGGGGTTAAAAGGACCAGTGTGACTGTAAAGCAAAGCCTCTTGGGAGATGTTTTTGTGCACTGTGTATTTGAATGTTGATTCTGCACCAGGAGTCCAGGCCTGGCTTGGTCATTATTAGGAAGTATTTCCTAACTCAGTATTTTGTAAAACCTTGGTCTCCATCAACTTCTGATTGGTCAATAACGAGCTGGTCAGCCTCTGTCTGGGCAGGAGAGGATAGGGCAGATGTCTGTACCCTGAGAGAGAAGCAGAGGGTCTCAGGGGACAAGGAAAGAAATCACCATGGTGACATGAGTGAAGAAGGAAGTCCTAGAGTGAAACCAAGATGGCTGGGAACCAGGCCAGACCAGGCCAGCAGAGTTGGGTTAGAATAAATCAGTATCTGCCCAGCTATAGTGCCTAGAAGCTACATACGCATAACAGAATGGTCTTCAGAGGTAGCACCAAACAATGTTCTTGGGACACAGCGCTCATTCTTACTTTCTCTGAAATGACTATTTCTTTAAAAAAAAAAAAAAAAAAAAAGGAAGCAGCTCTGTTCTGAAACACTGTTTCATTTAATTTCCTGAGTCCAAAGAGACAGACCAAGGTTTCTATAGTGATAGTAACATTATTAAGCATGCTTGCCAGCATTTTGCAGTATATAATATATAATGTGTATGGTTCCTCCAGCTTCTCCAGTTTCTTTTAAAGTGTGAAATAAAGGATATTAAAGACAGGAGAAACTGATTAAGAATGCCCCCTTGATAGTATAGTTCCCAGATCTAGCATAATATCATGATATTTTTGTACAGGAAAGAAAGTTGTTGCTGAAAATCTATCTTAGTGATGTCAGAAAGTTTACAGAAAGTAGGAATAAGTTTAACAAGTTTCTGTCCAGGTAGGAAGATAGTGAGTGATTGGGGGGGAGGTGGGGGAGAAAAAACCCTATAACATATTGTTGAGCTTCTGTGAACATTTTTTTTTTCATCAAGAATATAACAATAATGGAGCCAGGACAGACACCCTCCAAATATAGACCCTTTGTTCCTAAGTTCTATTTCTATGCAAGTTCAGGCATTAAACCTGGCTCCTGTGAAAGGTTACTGAATGTCATCTCTGTGGCAGCAGGAACCAACTTTTCAAGATATGGTGTGATAATGGTTTTGGATTTCTAATGGCCTGTCCTGCTGTGGGCAACCATAATTATTGGTCTTGCTTGTCTTTCAGTTACCGATCTGGGGATATCTGGAAAGGCCAACTTTGTTAAGAAAAATACCCGTGTGTGTGTGTGTGTGTGTGTAGAGAGAGAGAGAGAGAGAGAGAGAGAGAGAGAGAGAGAGAGAGAGAGAGAGAGAGAGAGAGAGAGAGAGAGAGGAGAGGGAGATTCCATCACTTCCAATAATTCCAAATTAGGAATCAAATCAATGGAGTAATCTCTTGAAGAAGTGTGAACCTTTTATAACTCAATCACCTTCAAATGATTGCATTCTTATAAAAGGATTGGTGGTCAACCCCTCAACACCTGAGCCTTCTAGGTAGACACTTTACTTCCAAATGATAGCAGGCTGGCCTTCAAAAGCAACTTATATCACTAGAATAATTGTCCACATAAGTCTCTTGTTGAAATCTGCTGTGGTTGGCTCAGTTGAGATACACAGACATTGCTAACCTCACGTCTGAATTAGCTGTACCATCTTTAAGAATAGGGAGGCTGTAGACACCATCACATACACCAGCAAGGTTTTGCTGAAAGGACCCTGATATAGCTGTCTCTTGTGAGGCGATGCCAGTGCCTGGCAAACACAGAAGTGGATGCTCACAGTCAGCTATTGGATGGAACAGAGGGCCTCCAATGGAAGAGCTAGAGAAAGTACCCAAGGAGCTAAAGGGGTCTGTAAACCTATAGGAGGAACAACAATATGAACTAACCAGTACCCCCAGAACTCGTGTCTCTAGCTGCATATGTAGCAGAAGATGGCCTAGTCAGCCATCTTTGGGAAGAGAGGCCCCTTGATATTGCAAACTTTATATGCCCCAGTTCAGGGGAATGCCAGGGCCAAGAAGTGGGAGTGGGTGGGTAAGGGAGTGGGGCGGGGGAGGGTATGGGGCACTTTTGGGATAAGATTTGAAATGTAAATGAAGAAAATACCTAATAAAAAAATAATAGTGAGGCTGTGAGATTTTGAGAAAGGCACTCTAAAGAGACTGTTTCCTCTGGCACATCAGTCTGCAGAGTAAATAGCACCCTATATGGTTAGCTGGTGTGTCTGTGCTCACAAGAAGAAAACAAGCACACCATTGAAGATTCAACAGGGATTTGATATGGACGAGGTCATGAGAATGTCTAAAGGTCACTACCTACAGCGACTGATGGAATGGTGGTTCCCTCGCAAAGCATTATAACAGCGGCACAGAGGCAGGGGTTGGGGCTGATGGTGTAGCACCTATGTTAATGTTTTTTTCAAAACATGTGTGGTTTCCTCTTACTATTCTTGTGAAGTTAGGAGTAAAAAGAGAAAATGAATGCTTGGTTTCTATTTACAGGATTCTCGTGGATCTTCCACTCCATTTTCCCACATGGATTTTTGATTAACACAAGAAAGTTCTTTTTCCAATGCCCTTTTACTTATGGGAAGTAATTATCCAAGTCTCAATGAAAGACCCTCCTCTCTAGGACCATTAAAAATAAAACCCTGTATGGTTCTGTTTTGTTATTGTTGTTATTTTAAATTATATAAAATTATAAACATATCATTAGTCTTTTCTTTTTCTTTCTTTTCTTCTCTTTTGCTGTTATTCTTTGTTTTTGTTATTGTTGTTTTTACCGTATCTTCAGCTGGTGGTGGAGGTGTTTTTGAAAAGGACTATTTCCAATCTTAATTTTGCTCTCCTATCAGATTCTGTATTTTAGCTAAGCTGTAAAGTGAGGAGCCGAGGAACAAAACAGACAGCCTCCCCTTCTCCACTTCTCAGTTCTCAGATCTGATCTCAGTTACAAAAGACAGATGAACAAAGCAAATTGCACTGAAAAAAAATTTACCATATGTATCTATATTTTTTAAAAAAATGGTGTGTATGGGTATGCATATGTGTGCTAGAACATGTGTTTGTGTGTATGCATTATACACATGTGTGTGAGTGTGTCATCAGGGAGAAATCCAGGAAGAGCAAGTAAATAGAAGCTGTGCTTAGAGACTATGTTCACCTGAAGGAAAGAGTGAATTGGGGTAGGGAGGGGCAGAAGGGAGGTGAGGTTTGCAAAGGCAACCATAAAAGTACAGTAGGTGGAAGAGAGGCTTGCTGCTTGGATATACATCCATATCGTCTGGCTATAATCAGTAAGTTTATTACCACTTAGCAATATTGCTTTGTGTCTGAAGCAGATGGTCAGAGCCCCGTCTACTTTATGGGATTCTTGGGAGAGTGCCAAGAAGAGAGTTTTCAGCATCTCCAACTTATCCATGGTCCTCTGGATTCTTAGTGGTTACTCCGGAGATGTTTCCATCTCCCCCTTTTGGAGACAGAAATTTGCTCTGTATTTCTGCTAGCCTTGAACTCACTATGTGGTCCAAGCCAGACCCCGATTTGAAACAATCTCCCCACCTCAAGTCTCCAGAGTGCTGGGATTACAGGTGCATAGCACCATGCCTGCCTTTTTCTCTATCTTTTGCATAGAATTTTGTGTGACTGAATTCTTAAAATCGATTCTTTTCTTTTTGGGGTGTGTGTGTGTGTGTGTGTGTGTGTGTGTGTGTGTGTGTGTTGTACATATGTGTATAGTACATGGGTCTCAATAGCCAGGAGAGGATGTTGTATGTCCTGCTGTATCACTCTCCATATTATTCCTTTTGGGACAAGGTATTTTACTGAAACTGGAGTCAGGCTGGTGGTAAGCAAGCCCTAGGGATCTTTCTGTCTCCATCTCTATTATGCTGGAGTTACAAGCATGCATACAGCCAGGCCAGCCTTTTTACATGGGGTAGGTCTTGAACTCAGGTCCTCATGATTACACAGCACACACCCTTATTCACCGAACATCTAGTAGTGTAGCCCCTTAAGTGGGCTTCTTAACCCAAAGAGTTGAACTTGTTATATAAGAAACTCAGTTCAGCTTCCCTATGCAGGTGATTGATTTCTGTGCACATGTAGGAAGTTTCCCAATGTCATGCAGCTTCCAAATACCCACATTGCAAGACAAGTGCCTTCAGTCACTGCACCAGTCTTGGAGGGGGCTCTAAGACTGTCAACTATCAAACAAAATGGTCAAGTAACCATTGCATCAAACAAGGATGGCAGGGGAGTGAGTTCTGCTTGATAACTAGCAAGCATAGGACACGTGACAAACAATGCACGAGAGTTTTAGCTAAGGTGAGAGCTTTAGCTAAGGTGATTTCTCAGTGTACCAGCTTGATTATGGCTGGATAACGACCTTGGTAGCATATTTGAGGATTTGTGCACATAGCAAGGCAAGGATTTTGAGTAAACACTCAAGTCTGAGAAACTAACAGGTGCTTGATTCAATCTACTGAAGCATTGACTCAAATGAGCATTGGGGGATTCCTGGAATAAGCAACGAAGCTATCCGTGTTGCTTGTCTTTCTGGGCAAGAGCTTCCTGGAGATGATCTTGATGAAAACAGTGAAGTGCTAAAGTAATGTAGAATGACCACGCTAGCACAGACAATGTACATTGTGGATGGAGAGTCTAGACACAGAATCATGCCTTTGATTGCAATTAGAGCATCACACATACATAAAATGTAACTGCCTTGGTTGTCTACACCTACAATGGCCCAACTCTTCATAAGAGTAGACTTCACACTTAGAAGCATCAATATTAAAGCCTACCAGTGGACACACCACTGATAATGTTTAAAACATACTTCTTTACTGTAATTTTATGTTGTACACCGTAAATGTGTTTACTGGCAAATGTTCTGTAATTTTACATTTTGAATGTAAATGTTCCCTATGGCAGGGTTGAAGCAGGGCACATGATTTGTCTTGAAGGAGTGTGGGGCCGTGCTGTTTTGTTTTAGCAATCAGAACTGAAAAAACAATGTAAGAATTTATTTGATTGAGTTTTGGTTATTAGTTTTTTTTAAAAGATTTATCTTTATTTCCTGTGTATAAGATTTTGCATACATATGTGTATGTGCACATATATACCTGGCACACACAGAGACCAGAAGAGACAGCACATCACCTAGAACTGGACTTATGCAAGGCTGTTAGCTGCCATGTGGTTACTGGGAGCCTAAGGTAGGTCTTCTGCAAGAGCAGTACATGCTCTTGGGCTGTTAAGCCATCTCTTCATCCCTGTTGTAGGTTTTTAACAAAGGGGATAGACGTAGTAGTGGAATATATTGAAGAAACTTCCCCAGGACTATTATTCCAATAAGATCATTGTGGTCAAATAGAAGACACAAAGCGATTACCAAAGAAGTGGATGCTTCAGCCCAAGATCAGGATGAGAGGATTCTTCTGAACCCTGCAGTTATAGTACAGGCTTGTTTGCAAATATTGATCCTTGAAGTGTGGTCCTTAGACCACCAACATTACCATCATCAACATCTTCATCACCACCACCACCACTTTCTATCAATCCACAAAAGGTACAAGATATGCATAGATTTTCAAATATCTTTATCAATACAGTAATGTACCAAAGCAGTTTCTTCTTAAACACCTACATTCCTGTGGATTGATGAAATATTGTTTTCTGCAAGGGTTGTGTCCTTAGTCACTTGTCCACAGAATTGTGAGAAGTCCTAGATACATACAGTCAAAGACTCCAGGCCTAGCTTCCTCACCAACACTGTGGACAAGGATGGCTCCCGGTAGGGAAGAGCCCTGTGCTCCTCTCTGCCACTAGGACAGATCCTGGAAGAATGGCCTCTTCTTCCAATGTATGACTACATTGGAGAAAGTTCATAATTGCCTTCTTTAAATTCAGAGAGTCAACTCTAACCCTTCATGTTAGGGCTACAAATATTCTCTGTTAGAAAGAGCTGACTGCCCCCAGTCTTCCCACAGTATCTATCCTACTCCCTTGCCCAGGGAGAGCCTTGCATGTTCCCTGAGCACTCCTTGTTAGCAAGCCTCTCTGGGTCTGTGGATTATAAATGATCATCCTTTATGTTGCAGTTAATATCTACTTCTAAGTGAGTACATGCCATGATTTGTCTTTCTGGGTCTGGGTTACCTCATTCAGGATGATCTTTTCTAATTCCATCAATATGCCTGCAAATTGCATGATGTCATCGTTTTTGACAGCTGAGTAATACTCCAATGTGTAAAATTTCCACATTTTCTTTTCCATTCTTTGGTTGAGGAACATCTCAGTTATTTCCAGTTTCTGGCCATTACAAATAAAAGTTGCTATGAATGTAATTGAGCAAGTGTTTTTGTGGTAGGATCAAGTATCTTTTAGGGTCTTGAGGTTAATCAGTTCCCAATTTTCTGAGAAATCACTATATCGATTTCCAAGGTAGCTGTGCAAGTTCGCACTCCCATCTGCAATAGAGGAGTGCTTCACTTGCTCCGCATCCTTGTCAGCATAAGCTGTCACTTGTGTGTTTGATCTTAATCATTTTGACAGGTATAAGATGGACTATCAGCGTCACTTTGGCTTGCATTTCCCTGTTGACTAAGAATGTTGAACATTTTTTCAAGAGCTTCTCTACCATTTGAGCTTTCCTCTGTTGAGAGTTCTCTGTTTAGATTTGTACCTCATTTTCAAAGTGGATTATTTGGTTTGTTGATGTCTAGATTCTGGAGTTTTGTATATATTTTAGAAATTATCCCTCTGTCAGATGTAGAGTTGGTGAAAAATCTTTTCCTATTCTGTGGGCTGCGGTTTTACCTTTTTGCTTTGCAGAAGCTTTTCGGCTTGGTGAGGTCTCACTTACTGTCAGTCTTTGTGCCTGTGCTATTGGTGTTCTTCTAAGAAAGTTGTTTCCTGTGCCAATACGTGCAAAGCTATTCTCCACTTTCTCTTCTAGAAGGTTCAATGTATCTGGTTTAATATTGCAGTCTCTGATCCATTTAGACTTGAGTTTTATGCAGAATAATAGGTATGGATACATTTGTATTCATCTACATACTGACATCCAGTTAGACCAGCACTATTTGCTGAAGATGTCTTATTTTTTAAATTGTATAATTTTGGTTTCTTTATTTAAAAAATGAGGTATTCATAGGTGTGTAGATTTACATCTGGATCTTTGACTTGATTCCATTGGTCAATCTGACTTTTTTATGCCAAACACTACCTGTTTTTTTTTTTTTAATCACTATAGTTCTGTAGTAGAGAGGAGGTATCAAGTGGGGAAAGGATGGAGGGAGAGTGTATCAGGAGAGACAATTCAAATGGGGAGGCAATTTGGGGGTGAGATAGCAACCTAGAGCAATGGAAAGTCCCAGGGACCTATAAGGGGACCCTAGATAAGACTCCTGGTAGTGGGAATGCATAGCATGAACCAGCCATCTCTGATAACCAAGCAAGATTTCCAGTGAAGGGTTTGGGACACCAATCTAGTCACAAAAGATTTGTCCCGCGGGTTGTCCTGCCAGCATGCTGTGCTGGGGTAAAGGTGGCAAAGAAATTGTGTGAGTGGTTAACCAATGAATTGGTCAGCTTGAGACCCACGCCACGAGATGGAGCTCACTCCTGGTGCTGCCTGGAGGAACAGAAACCAGAGGCTGGGTGGCCCAGGGACCTAGGTTAGAAGCAAACACAACAGGCAAAAAAAATGTCAATGAAATTATGCCCAAAGATATTCAGCTATACGCATAGATTGGTGTCTGACCAAATTGTCATCAGAGAGACTTCATCCAGGAACAGATGGAAATAGATGCAGAGACCCACAGCCAAACATTAGGTGGAGCTTGATAATCCTACAGAAGACAGGGAGGAAGGATTGTAGGAGCCAGAGAGGCCAAGGATACCACAAGACACCCCACAAAACAACAGCCTTGAACTCACAGAGGTTCAAAGAGACTGAATAGACAGTCAGGGGGCCTGTGTGTGTCTAACTTAGGCCATTGTGTATATATGTTATAGTTGTGTAGTTTGCTGTTTCTGTGGAATTCCTAACAGAGAGCATGGGGCTTGTTTCTGATGTTTTTTCCTGCATTGGGAATGCCTTTCCTCCTACTGGGTTGTTTTGTCCAGCCTTAATATGGGGGTTGGGGGGGAGTCCTAGGCTTGCTGCAACTTGATATTCCATTTTTTGGTTGCTATCCCTGGGAGGGCTGGTTTTTTTGTTTGTTTGTTTGGTTGGTTTTTTTTGAAAGGAAACAGAGGAGAAGTGGGTAGGCAGGGAGAAGTAGGAGGGAGGGAGAATGTAAGGGGTGGGGTAGGAAGGGGAACTGTAGTCTGGATGTGATATCTGAGAGACTAAATTAATAAAATAAATAAATAAATGAAAAGAGAGAGAAAGAGATGACCTACTTCCATTCCACTAGATCTCTCTCTCTCTCTCTCTCTCTCTCTCTCTCTCTCTCTCTCTCTCTCTTTCACACACACACACACACACACACACAGTGGAGTTTTATCTTCTCTGATTTAAAAAAAATCTTACAGATCAAGATCCAAGTTTCTTTTTATATAGAGGGAGACAACTAATTCAGGACCATTTGAGGGGTAGTGTGGAAATTTAATACAGTAGAAGCTTACACACACACACACACACACAAAGGTGAACCAAAAGGAAATCACCAAACAATGGGGGAGACAGAGCCCCAAATGGCCATTTCTTGTCACCAAATGAAGCTTCCATTACCAGGATTGGGTTACATATAATTAAGTTGTTGGATAAAGGTATCCCATGGGAATCTCCAAACAAACCTCTAGTCTGTTTCCAAGACTAGAGGTTGCTCTCCATGGCAAGGCCCCCTTGCTGAAGACACCACCCCAGGGCCAGGTCTCTTGGCTGCCACAGATGGCAAGAAGCTGGGGGGAGGGGAGAGATGGTATCTTTCCCTTGCCCATGTCACTGCATGAGACACGAGTGGCAAGGCCAGTTCTCCCATGTTCATTTCATACCCTCGAGGTCAGCTCACCTGCAACTCCAACAACCAGGGCCAACTTGCTTGTTCCTCTTAGTGGTGTTCAAGATCTCTGAGTGTCACAGTCATCTTAGGAGTGGTATCACAAGTGCTGGGCCCCAACTCAGCCTATGCATTATGGCATCTGACAGGAGTCATCTTGAGTTTGGACTGACCCTCCTGAGGCACCAGACTGATGACTTTAAACTCTAACAACCTTTTCTATTTTGGTATAGCAATATTCAAAAGCATTTAACTGTTGTTTAGTTACGTGTCTCTTTGCTGCATGTGCTGCCTACTTTTATGTCAGTTTGACACAGCTTAGAGATAACTGGAGAGGAGGGAGTCTCAATGGAGACAATGCCTCCATAAAATCACATCATAGGCACCCTGTAAGATGTTTTCTTAGTGATTGAAGGGGGAGGGTCCAGTCCATGTGAGTGGCACTGTAACGGGGCAGGTGGTCTCGGGTTCTATAAGAAAGCAGGCTGATCAACCCAAAGGGAGCAAGCCAGTAAGCAGTGCCCCTCCATGGCCTCTGCACCAGCTCCTGATTCTAGATTCCTGCCCTGGGATCCTTCAATGCTGAACTATTGTGCAGAAGTTTAAGCAATTAAACTCTTCCCTCTCCATCCTGTTTTTTGGCCAAGGTGTTTTATCACAGAAATATAAACTTTAAGACATTGTGATAAAATATTTCAACAAAGACAACTTAAGGGAAATGTGTTTTAGATTCTAGTTTGAGGGTATGGATCATCCCAATGCAGAGGTGTTTCTGTAAGAGCATGAAACAAACACTATGTCCATGGAGAGGACACGGGGACTGGTGATTACACTATGTCCATGGAGAGGACACAGGTTACTACTGGTGAAGGCTGGTACGCAGCGGATTTTCTCCTTCCTTTTTCCATTCAGGACCCCAGCCTGAAGAATGATGCTACAGTTAAGGTGGGTCTTCCTACCCCAGCTATCCTAATCAAGATAATTTCTTACAGGTAAGCCCAGAAGGTCATGTCCTAGGTGACTCTAGATCCTGTTGAGCTGACAAGCAGTATTTTTTTCCTTTTTCCTTTTTCTTTTTTCTTTTTTTTTCTTTCAGGGGAGAGTGGGAACGCAGTACCCCACCCCCACTACCGCAAATTATGCAGCCGAGTTTCCCACATTTGGGGAAATCGCAGATTTTAGTACATCTGAAGTTTAATGGATAAACCTCGCCCTGGGATAACCACCTTCGTGATCATGGAATCTCCCCTGCCAGGTAAGTATTGATGATCAGTATTAATCACCACAAATATGGACAAGTCTGTTGGTGCTAGAGAAATAGATGATAACTAAACAGTATCTCTATATTTCAACTCTGTTTCTAACCTCTGCTGAGGTGAAAGAGGCTGACTCTAATGGGGCTGGAACTGCCAGAATCATGAATTAAATAAATCGCCACACTTCTGAAGTTAATTTCCTCAGGTACTACAAAATTAGGTAAGTTATTGCTTCTATAAAAGACTTGGTAGAGTATGCCCATCCTCTACTGGTCTGAAGAACCATGGTGCATTGTTCTTTTTTGTACCCTTCTGTCTGCTCCTCCACATGAGGGTGCCTAGGCAGCACCATTTATGAGAAACAGCCCTTGACCGGACATCAAATCTATTGGCGCTCCATCTTGGACTTCTTGGCCTTCAGAACTATGAAAGCTACATTAGCTACATTTCCTGCTTACAAGCACCCAATCCTTTAATTTAGCAGCACAGATAGTCTGGGGCTGTTGAGGAAGTAAATGGCTATTACCTTGTGGACACTAATAAAAAAATTAAAATAAAACCAAGCCAAAATCAAAACATTACACTCTCCAAGGAGAAATTCTTGTGTGTTGTGCAGCAGCTTGGTGTCTGTGGGCATGAACTTCTGCTCATTAGACAGCAGTCTTTTTTGAGGCCATTGGTCCAGTTGACAGGTACCCGTGGGCTCCTGGCTACCCAATAGCCATTTCTGACGATCATTCATGGTTGTGTTCTCTACAGCAGTGATGACTTGGGAATACGGTACAAGGCTATGAATCCTGTTAAGATGCAAACTTAGGTGCAGTCCCTTCTGCAATCTTATTTACTTATGGAACCTCAAGGAGAAGAGAGAAATCCCCCAGGAGGCTTTGGGCTTCAGGGAAGTTTTCTCACTCCTAAGAGAAGGTTATGACTTCTGGTTGCTCATCCATCTGAGAGTGAATTTAAGAGCAAAGAAGGCAAAGAGTAGAGAGAGAGCAACCTTTGCCATGACATCGACCTGAAATTGCTTCCACTCCTGGGCTTGCTATCAAGACGGAAAGTCAAAATAAAAGCGAGTGGCAAGATGTAATCAACAATACTTTGAACAAACATAAAACTCTGGGCCAGGAGTAAAGTGTAGCTTAATAGAAGAGCATTGGTTTAGCATGTCCAGGGCAGTGGGATCAATCCCTACCAACACACACACACACACACACAGAGAGAGAGAGAGAGAGAGAGAGAGAGAGAGAGAGAGAGAGAGAGGGAGAGGGAGAGGGAGAGGGAGAGGGAGAGGGAGAGGGAGAGAGAGAGAGAGAGAGAGAGAGAGACTTCATTTGTGTTTAAATCTCTTAGAGTTGGGGTCTCTACTGTTGGAGTGGGGCAGTGATTTTAATTTCCTCAGGTATTCCGTTTTAGTTAACACAAAGCTAAATAAGTTATTCCTTCTATAGAAAGACTTAGTACAGTAGGTGCATCCTCTCTATTCTGGCACATTATCATTTTTGTACCCTTCCATTTGTTTCTCCACATGAGGACACCTAGGCCTCACTTTTTCTTTTTTCTTTTTTTCTCAGAGTCTTTCCATGAAGATGGTGTGTGTGTGAGGGGGGTGGGGAACACTGGGACTTCCATGTGATAAAAGATAGTTTTCAAACCCAGAACCCTGACACCACTGATTCAGGCCTAATACTCACTGCCTGTGAGCTAGGAAGTAGGTTAGTGTTACACAACACATACTGACATTTGACCTGAGGCCCCAGAGCACATCAGAGGTGGGAGGGAGGGCTGGTGTCTAGGGAACTCTCAGGCAGCATTCTTATCCCCTCCCGTCTCTCCTAGGAAGCCTGATACATTGGGGTGGTTAATTTTGATGCTCAACTTAATGAGATTTAGAATGACTTGGGAGATGGCTTCTGAGAATGATTCTGAGGGATAACTTTGCTCACATTAATAGAGGTTGAAATACCTGACAGTTCTGGGTGGCTCCATTCCCTTTGTTGAGATCGTGGACCTTATAAAGAGCAGGCACTGTGGGTCTGGGTTTTAAAACCCTCCTCCTAGCAGCCTGGAAGCCAGAATTCTTCATCTGAAGGCTGCTAGCAGTTGACCTTTGGGCCCTACAATGGTGAGGCTATTGTGTGTGTTTCATAGGTGATGGCCTTGCTCAGTCAGGGCTCCCTGAAGACTCCTGTCTTGCTTTCCAGAGCGCTGTGTCTTGCTGATTCTTCTAAAGGTCTATCACAACCCTCCCAGGGCACCTCCAGCCCACACAGTCATGTTTACCATTTGAGCCCTCGAGTGAGTGTCTTTGGCACCATGTCTCTGAGCTTGGCAGCCTGACTCCTATAGGACCCGTTGAGAAACACTTTCCTCTCAGCCTCTCTTGGCAATAGAACCAGCCCACTGCTAAGAACTACTTGGGTTATTTTAAACTCATGGTTTTTAAAAATAGCCACTGGAATCTAGTCTCGATGGATTTCCATGCATGTCTAAAAGCTCTGGGTTGATTCTCTGACTCTCACCAGGCTGTGCAATGCTGGGCTCTGAGGACTCCTGTGGTCAAAGTCAAGCAGGCGTTTCTCCTCTACCCCATGCAGTGTTGCTTTGCAG
Source organism: Mus caroli (assembly GCF_978045245.1). Taxonomy (NCBI): domain Eukaryota; kingdom Metazoa; phylum Chordata; class Mammalia; order Rodentia; family Muridae; genus Mus; species Mus caroli. The sequence goes on along the minus strand of NW_028227264.1, from coordinate 9,446,400 downwards.
GATATATATCAAAGCAGATACACAATGCCCAACAGCATGTCTCCAGCTTGTCTGAAATGGTCTGTCTTTTGTTGTCAGCTAACAACCAGCATTTCTAGCAAGGTTTCTTCCAAGCACAACAGGCTGACCTTGAGTGCCTTGAGTTTTAAGAAAGCAGTGGGGTGTTCCTCTTTGGCAAACCATGATAAACATTTTTGAGAGCTGTCACCATCTGTCACACTGAGACTCCTGGTGTTGTCTCGTGCCGTCTGTATCTGGGAAAACTGGCTATTGATAGAGTGTGACAACAGTGAGGGAGACGAGACACACTCCACGGATTATTTTCTACTTGGTGTTGGTATATACATATTATATGTATTGTGCTGTATCTTGCTTAGGTTTTCAGTAAAATGTTTACTGTTCAACACAGCTGGGTTTTTGCAGAAACTGGACATCTCTGATTCTGTCTGTCTCCAGCAGCAGAGGAGAAGTGTTATCAGCATCAAGTGCAGGCAACTTTTCATGGGCTTCCTCCACTCTCTGACTTATTCTCACCTGGTCTCTGCATCCCCAAATATTGGTGCCCTCTGATATCATATCCATGAACCACAAACCCGATATTGTGCATAGGAGCCAGGGGAATTTCTTCTCTACTACCACAAGATATTTAAGAACCCAGTAAGCAATGTTTTAATTTGTGTACGTGTATGATTTGGGTGAAGGTGTGTATGCCTGTGTTCTTGTTCATGCAAAAGCACACCTGGTGCCACAGAGTACACATGGAGGTCAGAGAACACCCACAAGTGTATTTCCTGCCTTCCACCATGTGTAGAGTAGTCTCTTGTTTACTATCAGCAACACTGATGTAGCCTCTAGGGATTCTCCTGGCCCTGCTTAACTATCTCCTGTTGGAGCCCTGGGGTTACCGATGTTTGTGCTACTGTATCATATTCTGTGTAGTTCTGGGAATCCAGACTCATGTCTTCATAGTCATGCAGCAAGTACTCTACTCAAGGAACCACCCCCTTCACCACTAGTGACTGATTTTAACATGAATCCTAATTGTCAAAATGACCCACTACATCCAATGAAATGAGCTAGTTTCTAGAAACTTCCTATATTTGTAGCTCCACAGAACTCCCTCTACAAGTTTCGACATGCATTCCTAGTGCATGTGCATACATGTCAAGAGGCAAGAAAGCCTGAATGAATGAATCAGTTTACCTCCAGGGTAACAGTCCCTCCCCGAGCCTCTTCTCTCTTGCCATACTGTGAAAAAGATGTGCCAGGAGATGGCCCGAAGGGAGAAAGGGACATCTTAACCCGCAACAGTGCAAACTCTAATGTCCAATTTAGTAAATTTAGTGCAGGCTGAAGATGAGAGTATAGCAAGGTGAGGCCTCCCTGTGTATCACTGGTCTCCTGAAATGAACTCATCACGCTCTGTGGCAATGAACTAGAATTGCTCTGTCCCCATTTCTGTCACCAATAGCCTCAGGTCTGTGCCTCCAAGGGAAAGTGTTCATTACAGTTTAGAGAAATGTGACACTGAGGAGGGGAAGTGGCAATCTCATTCAGTCCCATGCCTTGCCCAATCAACTTTGCACCTCCCTCCCCCTTTTTTTAATGATAGGGGCTATAATTGCTGTTGGAAAGAAATAGGTGAAAAGCGTTTCTGCACTTTGTTTGCAGAGGCAGGTTATAGTGATCACCGGAGACAGAGTGGCGCCTTAACATAGACAATGATATTCCCTCCGTCCTAATACAGACTAAAGGCTGGTCAGGTCTGTGCAGCAGGAGGCAAAATACTTGAGTCAGAGAAATTAGCTTTGTCCCTGGCAACTCAGTGCAAAACAACTCATCCATGGGCACTCAGTCCTTTCTAATTCTATTTTCTAAAGTTGAAAGTGTGCATCTGTTTTTAAAAGTATGCCGTATTCTCTAGAGGAAGGAGCCAATCCTGTGTTTCAGAGAGTTGCTGTCTGCAGCAGAGATTGAAGGAAAGGATGCATCCTTCCAACCTGCACGAGCAGCTAGACAGACACCAACTGGTCTGGAGACATAGCAAGACTCCATGGGAGCAGCAGTTTGATTTGGTGACTTAATTTTTAAAAGATCCATTCATTGGAAGCTAGTCCCTGCCTGTGAAGGCTGCCAGTTATTGATGGTAAGCTTGCCCAAGTTACCTACTTCCTGTACTGTTGTGTCTAGGCAAGCAGCCTCAGTCCCTCCAGGACACAAGTAATAGCTTTCACTTGAGTTCATATTTTACATTCACACAGGCTTAGATAGAGCAACGCTACTCAAGTGTGGAAGAGTCCTAGGAAATGGCCCCACCTCCAGAGCTTACCTCTCATCAGACCCCGGGACTGGCTTCCTATGTCTCTTCTCTCCTCAGGATCATAGATAGATGTGCTCCTCCTCTCGTTCTCAAAGGACAGCTACACTTCTCCACGGAACCTTCACTATCTATGCTCAAGCTTTAACAGAGTATTTGTAGAGCATAAATGGGCTCTTTTTTAGGGTGGAATCAATACTAGATGGATACCTAGTATCATTGACTACTTTTCAATAAGTTATATTAGCAACGAAGTTTGTATCTACTTATGGTAAAGGACAGACTCAGCAATGAGGTATTGAAGGAGGGGAAATAAGTCAATTCATTACCTATCAATTAGCCAAGCCTTTCCTGGTTCTTATTTTCATGTTCTAGGTGTTAGAATAATAAATGAGTCTTCTGGAATTCCGTGTCAGTATTTGGTGTACGTTCTAAGAAATACCTACTGGGTCATGGTTGCTTTTCTACTATGCTATGCCATGGAAGAGCAAGGGCCCCTTCTATACACACCTTCCATAAGAAAGTTAAGTCATTCCTGTGTTTCTATAATATGCCAAGCTCAGCAATTGTGTCTTCAAAGCTGTTGGCTGCTATAACAAAGTACTACAGATCGGCTGATTTCAAAGATTGAAATTTATTTTTTCACAATCATGGAGGGCTGCAAGTCCAAGATCAAGGTTGGCTTCCTGTGAGATTTCTATCTTGCCTTATGGATGACCACTTTGAATGTCATCCCCAAAGCTCATGTTGAACTTTGCTGTCCATTTTGACTGGCATCTACACACTGGCATGCAAAGCATGACAATGTGTTTCAAGCACACATAACAAGACAGCACTGGGCACATTGACAGGTTTTCCTTTGTAGAAGGAACAGAAAGGGAGAGGCAAGTGGTAATAGATGGGTTAATCAAACTGATAGAAACAAGAGAAATGAAGAGAACCCCAGCAGCAACCTGGGTGATTGCGTGACACGAAACAAAGTCTATGATTAGGGTTACTCTCTGCACCTGTCCAACAAGAATTGGCTTGATACCCAGACTGTCTCTGACAACAGAGTTAGGGGCGGCACTCTAGATGCCCCGGGGTTTTCCAAGCCACTAACTGCTAGTGATCAGGAAGAGAGTTTTGTCATTTCTGCTGTAACTGTCAATCCTGAACCATTTTCACAGCATGGCCGTGTTGAAGTTTTGGCTTTCTTGATGTTAAATCATCTGTCTAAGTCCTGCCCTTTAAAGGGGCCGTTTTTATGGATGAGAGAGATACTTCAGAGTCCAGTCTGTATGGATTCAGACCATGGGTCTGATGCTGCCTGCTGGTCTTTACCCTGTAGCTTCTCTCATCTCTGAATTAGGAACATAATGATGTCTTGTTGAGATCTGTAAGCACTGGAGCTATGTGTGCCACGGCCTGGGCAAGTTTCACGTAATATAGAAGGAATTTCTTTAACAAGAGCAGGGCTCATAATTGCAATTTTTAATGATGTAGCAGGGAAGTTTTAATAGTGGGATTCAGAAATGACTGAATAAATGCTCTAAATCAAGAAAGAGAATTAATAAGTGAACAGAAGGTTGGAAATGTGACTCAGTTGTATGACACTTGTCTAGCACATGAAAACATTGTAAGGAAAACATTAACAAGATTCAAGAAGCCGGGCGTGGTGGCGCATGCCTTTAATCCCAGCACTCGGGAGGCAGAGGCAGGCGGATTTCTGAGTTCGAGGCCAGCCTGGTATACAAAGTGAGTGCCAGGACAGCCAGGGCTACACAGAGAAACCCTGTCTCGAAAAATCAAAAAACAAACAAAACAAAACAAGATTCAAGAGAGATCCTGGTAAGGCAAATATCCAAGATAAGTCAAATATGAAAAGCATATGTATATCACATCTGTAGGTATTCTATAAATCTCAGTCATAATTTTGGGTTATCTGTATGAATGCAATAATCGCATCATGTGTTCCTTTTTAATGTTTTCAAACACTATGCTATGAAAATAATTATATCATGATCCCTCAAAGAAAGCATCGAATGTTTGGAAATCCCTGAGAGAATGTGGTGGGACAAATGGCAGGGGATGTGTGGAAACTGCAGTCCTATGCTGCTCAGTGGAGCTGTACCGTCTGTTTCTAAAGAGAGAAGAAGGAAGTTTCCCACTCAAGAATCAGACTGATCCACTCTCAGCATGAAAAATCCCCATATTTTCTCCCTTTACCCATGGGACTTGGGGTAATTGGGGCTATGTCAGTATGAGATCTCCTCTTTCATTGCCCCTCTCTCCTCCCAACTTGATCCTCTGATTCCAGCACCCCTCATTCATCTTTATCTATTCTATTTTCATGTTTTAGGGATATCTATCTGTATACCTACTCTCTGTGGTTCTACAGATTGTAGCTTGGATATCATTGATTTAACAGATAATATCCACATATAAGTGAAGTCATACCATATTTGTCTTTCTCAATCTGGCACACCTTACTCAGGATGATTTTTTTTCTAGTTTCATTCACTAACAGTGCAATATTATTTTTTTAATGTACCGTCCATGTACTGTTTCTGAAGAACATTCAGATGTCCTTACCCCCTCTCAACCCAGGAACAAAGCTTTGGCTTTTCTCTTTGTCTCTGTCTTGTGCAGCACTTCAGAGAAGACATACCAGCCTGTACTCCCAAGATGTTTACCAAGACTTTGGTATTGTGTGCAGTTTCTGCTTTGACAGGATCTGCACCTGTGATAGTAGGATGAACTACACACAGCTGAGAAATCTGTGTGAGTGAGAATGGAGCAGGAGGAGAAAGGGGTCTGCAGCAATGGATGAGCAGGCCTGAATGGTGGTGACAAGTCAATTTTGAAAGGGGAAATGACAAGCTAGGTGGTGGCATGTGTCTTTATTCCCAGCACCCAGGAGGCAGAAGTAGGCAGATCTCTCTGAGGTTGGGGTCAACCTGGCCTACAGAGTGAGTTCCAGGACAGTCAGGGCTACACAGAGAAACTGTGTCAAAAGAGAGAGAGAGAGAGAGAGAGAGAGAGAGAGAGAGAGAGAGAGAGAGAGAGAGAGAGAGAGAGAGAGAGAGAGAGAGAGAGGAAGGAGAGAGAGGGGGGAAGGAAGGAAGAAAGAAAGAATAAAGAAAAGAAAGGAAGGGAGAAAGAAAGAAAGAAAGAAAGAAAGAAAGAAAGAAAGAAAGAAAGAAAGAAAGAAAGAAAAAAAAAGAGAGAGAAAGAAAAAGAAAAAGAAAAAAAAAAGAGAGCACCTTGCCTTTTGTGTCTCTTTTCTCCTGTGTGGATTATAAGCAGAGAGGACTAGTATGTGTTTGTTCTCTATGATGGACAGGAATGTTTTGAAAATATTCCTAATAGAAACAGGAAATCAAGGAGTCCTTGTCAAGTTAACTAAAAAAAAGGAATAGGTGAGCACTAACGTGAAGCTCGTTACAGGAATGATTGCTATAATCATAAGCTCAATAGCAGTTATTAAGATTGATTGTTGTAGCAATAGACTAGGAGTTAACGTTGATCAATTAGAAAGGAACTGTAATAAAGAAATGTAGCCAAATGGGTGAAAATGATTGAAGGCTCTGTGTGTGTGTGTGTGTGTGTGTGTGTGTGTGTGTGTGTGTGTGTGTTTGAACTTAGTGCAGCCAAGGGAAGTTTAGGATGAAGAAAAGTTCAAAGGGAGAATGACAACCATATCATGAGGCTGCCAAGCTGCTGCAGAAATAAATCAATATAGGTTGTTAGTCCCAATTAAGATAGCCTCTGCAGGCTCATATTTTTTTTTAATGTTCCAACCCCAGTTTGTGGTGCTACTGTGAAATCTGTAGGAGGTGAAGTAAATAGAAGTAGGTCACGAGCAGGGAGCTTTTTTTTTAATTCAAATATTTTTTATTTTAAAATTTTACCTTATTTATTTATTGAGATGGTGTCTCACTGTGTAGTCTTGTGTGGTCCATTTAAATTCAACATAACACAAACACCAGGTCAATGCAGATGATAAAAATGTGTTGTTATCAAGCTGCTAATGATTGATCAGTGTCACAGAACAGACTCAGGAGCTGAACTGTGACCCTGATCAGATGTTATATAGCATATTTAAAAGATGTAACCATAAAGCAAGGGACAGCAGGGTGGGCTACAGTATTCGTCCAATCATAGTTTGACATAGGGGCTGAGCAAGGGAGTTTCTGTCAGTCAGGATAGGAGTAGGTTCCTGAGCCTGGGAGCATGAATTTATTTTGACTCCGCTAGCAAAATGGAGAGGTTGTCCTTGAGATGTCTGGACTCAGACAGCTGTTCCTTTACAAGTTGTCCCTGAGATGGTGGAATCAGAGAACTGTTTCCTTTACAACAGAAGCTGTTCGGCTACTGGGAAGTTCCCAGCTCTCCTAAGGCCTAGGTCCTTGGACTTAGTTTCTTCCTATGATTAGATGGAGTCTGAGAATGAAATGGTAGTACTTAGAATAAATCTTTTACTTCTTCCGGAGAAGAAGCTCTGCCTGGCTTGGAACTTACTATGTAGACCAGGCTGTCCTTGAACTCAGAAATCTGCTTGCCTCTGCCTACTGAGTGCTGGGATTTAAAGTCTGGCTAGGGGAGAGCGCACCCAGGTTCTTACCCAGGCCCATTGCTTTCTGTGGGGGCAGAGGGTGTGAACAGCTGCTGAATATCACTCCTACCACCATGCCTTCCTTACCACCATGGCCTAAAACTTCTGAAACAGTGACACAAAGCAAATCTTCTCTACTTAAGTTGCTTCTATTGGGTATTTTGTTTCAGTGCTGGCAAAACGAATACAAAGAAGGTCTGTGTAGCCTGATAAACAGTGACCACTCTTTTCTTTATGGAGAGGGAGTCTGAGCTAAAAGAGATGAAAATAAAGTCACATCACGAACGTGGATTGCTTAGAAGTGTGCCTTGTACGGAAGGAGAGTTTTGTCATGTTCCAATGTGTGAAGTACTGCACACAAGGGGAGTATCTCAGTCATTGTTTAAGTTTCAGGCTGTGCTGACCTCTGTAACACTGGAAGAGAGCTCCAAGGTCCTTCTACGCTGCAAACACCCTGAGCACAAAAGTTGTCTCCATTCCTAGAAGTCTTCACTAATGAAAACGTTTGAGGACCAGAGAGGTGGCACTTTCTGCACAAATATGAGGACTCAAATTCAAATTCCTGGCATCTGAATGAAAGGCTGAGCATGGGCGTTTGTTCCTGTAACCCCAGGACCTGGAGAAGGACTCAGGAACATTATTAGGGCTGGCCAACTGTCAACTTAACTCCTGGTTTACTGAGAGACGCTGTCTCAAGGGGATGCATCAGAGAGTGATGGAGAAAGTGTACCAGATGTGCCTTTCTCTGGCCTGAAGGAGCACATGGCTGTACACACACACACACACACACACACACACACACACACACACAGAGCTGTCTTTTCTCTGTGCTAATGAAATGAAATGGTAATACATGAATCTTCATTAAGTAGCAAAAATCTACATCTAATTGAAATCTTAAGTTCTCCCATTCATTCAGTTACGTGCACTTTTCTCTAGTGACTGCAAGAGTTTTTTTTGTCTTGTACTCACTAACAGTAGTGGCTAGACTAATTAACTAGTTTAGTTGATGGCTTTAAAAACAATTTCATACTTATTTGTAAATGAATTATATACTTAGAAAATTTTGTAGACAATTCTCAGACTTTTTTATCAAAAGTCAATAAAAGAAGATCTTACATCAAGACCCTGTCTCCCAGAGGAGAGCTGACCCCTTGGAGTGACCCTGTGGCACCTAGGATCCACCTGAATTTATCTATTTTCTCACCACCCCTTACCTTTTGTATCCAGTTAATGAAATCTCTTTGGAAATTGGAATTCTTCATCTGGTCATAATCTCTTGCTCCTAGCTTTTCTCTTTTACATGCTGAAACAAACAGTATCATCATGAGACACATTTAAAGAGACTTCTGCAACAAACCCCGATGAATGCATCTGCAATTACAGGTTCAAATTTTACCCACTGAAATCATCTTCATCCTGACACTTGCTTTGAATTGAGCACTGAATCATATAGTTTCCCTTGAAAGACTCTATTAAAATAATATGCAGGGATTTCAAAGAGCTACAGAACCACAGAAGTAATGCCTTTCTTTTTCTAACGTAGGGACCAGGGCAGCAGTAGCAGGGGGTCATTTCCAGGGCGACACTGCTAGATACTCAAGATTCTGCTTTGCATGAGTCATCACTCACAGGTCTTACCTGGTCTATGGGGAACTTGGGGAAGCAGGTGGTTGTGCTGGGAAGGCTGAGCAGCAGGGACTGAAGATGACTTCCTGAAGACAAGGTGACTTGTAAATAATTCTGTCAATAACACGAGTGAAGTCAGAGCTTATTCTTTCACATAAACTTTGAGGTGAGAATAATTTATTTATTCATTATATATTATTTATTTATTTACCTTTTACTGTGCTGTGGGTGAAAACCACAGCCTGCCTTCAAAGACTAGGCAAGCATTCTACTCCTAAGGTTTACCTCCTATCCCCAGTCATATAAGAACTGTCTTTATTTGCAAAATGTGGCATACAAGATCACTGTTCAAGAAACTATAAAAATGTAACAAGCAATTAGAAGCAACTTTTGAAGCAAATATGAAGCAATTTAAAAGCTGATACCATTGACTAGCATAGCACATAAAATATTGAATATAGGGACATATTCTCTAAGGAGTATGTGGACAGCTATCATAGAAATAAACTAAGTAAACCAGGAGAGCAGGGCACATGCTATGACACCCATGATCCCAAGATGGGAACAACCCAATTTTCATCAATAGTGGAGGGGTGTGGAGAAACAAAATGTAAATGTATCTTTATAATGGAGTACACTTAGTAATAGAACAGATAAGCCATTAACTCACCCACAGCCTGGATAATTTTTAAGGTAAATATGTAGAGTGAAATGCACTGTTTAATTTAGTTAATATTTAGAAATAGCAAAGTAACCTTTATGACTAATGGCTGCATGGTCCTTCTTAGGGGACCACAATTGTGGTGATGGTTCATCACATACGTAGTTGTTAGCATCTGCTCGGTCTTAAGTAGAGTCCTCTTTCCTCACTTGACATGCTTTTGTGTGGCATGGTAATTGAAGGAGCAGCTGAGTTCTCAGCCACATGAGGTTTAAAGGAGGGATCCCTTCCTGGCCTGAGTGATGACAAGAAGAGGTCACACCCTTGAGGTCCTCCTGTTGGCACCGTCTTAGATTCTTCTGGGTTGCTGTGACCATGATACCTGACAGAAAGAACTTACTGGGAGAAAAGTCTATTTTGATCAGTTTTAGAGTTTCAGGCAGAGCAGTCTATGGTGAGGGGAACCCATAGCTGACAGTTCACATAGGAGAAAAGTAAGGTGGTAACCGAGGGTGGGCTTGAACCTTCCTAAGCTTCCTTCTAGAGAGCTAGTTCTCCTGGTGGAGCAATATCTTCACATCTCCCCCTACAGTGCTGTCATCTACCTTCCAGTATTCAAAATAGGATCTAGTGTTGGAGTATCTAAGAGTCAAACTATAAGAGGTACATTTAGGGGCATCTTTGCCACCTAAGGAGAGAATAATGCTTTGAATAAATACTGTTTATTTCCTGAAAGAAGCAGGGAACAGTGAAAGAGACATGGGGGCAAACTCTGATGCCTTATTTTCCAATCCCCAGACTTCACTGTTCTTAAACCAGTCATTACATGGTGCTTTTCAAGTATGTGAACCCTTAAGCTTCTGTTTGGTCATAAGATAGTTTGAGCTGCCACTACCACCAAAGGGAAGGCTTAACACCAAATCCAGATTTGTAGCCACCCCCAACCAAAGCCCTGAATGCTGCTTTATTGTCGTAGCATGCTATGATTAGGTTGGGGAAGTGTCACCTCTGAAGGTAATACATGATAATTAAATTAAACACAAAGCGGACACATGGAAGTGACGCCAGTGTTTGTTCACAATATGGGAAAACACACACATCACACAATTCCAGAGTAATTCAGAAGCCTGCCTGAATAATGACATTGCACTGCCCTTTGGAGATGACAGAAACACAGTAGCCTCATCAGGAGTGGGACCTGTCAGATTGACCTAGCTTCCATTTCTAAATAGCATGCCTGCCAGATAGATTAATGAGGAGTTCTCATTGTAACAGAACATTAAGTTCCAGACAGCCAGCCTCCCTGCCTGACCTTGGAAGAGCTGTGTCTTCCCTTGGGTTCTCAGCTTCCTCATCTGTGTGGTGACATTATTTCAACATCTGTGCCCTTCAAATCCATGTCCTAATTTAAAGAAAAGGTGTGGAGGTGTGGATGAAGGGATGCCAGGCGGATGCACTGGAGGGGTAGGCTCAAGCATCCTTCTTCTCTTGGTCCCTATAGAGCTGTAAAGGTGTTTTCCTTAGGGCAAGGCTCTTCAACCTCTGTTTTGTGATCTTGAGAGCTCTGTAATATTTTTCTGGGGAATATTCTGGACATCAAAAGTTGTTTATTTGTATCTCTCGTAAGTGCCTACTTGATGCTAATACCGAGTACCCATACCCTGCTATAACATAACAGTGCATGACATCTCCAGACAGAACCAAACATCTCTTGGTGGTGGGTGGGCTGGCATCCCTGTTGAAGACTTTTAGAAGCCTTGTGATAGGGTAGAGTCCTCAACTTTGGAGTCAATGAAGCAAGTGGTGTCAAGCCTCATAAAGGATCTTGGGAAAGCAAGGGAAAAGGAAAAAAAATGGTGTGATGTTCATAAACATCAGTAGAAGACAGACATTCAGGAGAAGAAAAGGAGTCTGCCTGGGAGTGAGTGGGGAGAGCAAGAGCAGGGGGAAGTCAGAGGGCAGACTCACAGCAGGAATATGCGGAGGTAAGAAGTTCTCTGGCATCCAGAAGACTTTACTTCTGATGACAATTGAGAAGGCCAGCATTCTCCTTGGGTCAAAAATAGCTGCACTGTGATCCTGAGCCTTTGTCGAACATGCTGAGCTTTGCTGCCCCTTCCTGCTGGTCCCTACAGAGCTGAATATATGAGGAGGAGAGGGCAGGAGCAAGATGGGCCTAATGAAGATGGGATTTGGGTTAGATGACTGATGAATGCAGAGGATACCATGAGCTTGCAGTGAGGGAGGGGTTAGGTACCTTATATTTTCAGCCTCACAGTTTCAGGGAATTAAATTGGTGATGGTGATGCTGCTGCGGCCCCTTCCTTCCCTTCCTCCTTCATCCCTCTTATCCTTTTCATTAGATTATTGTTGCTGTTAGTAATAGTACCGTGATGTACTTTAATTCTAAAGTAAAATCTATTTCTTTCTTTCTTTCTTTTTTTTTTTTTTTTAGCATTTTGCTCACCGCAGGGGGGCAGTTGTGTTGCTGTAGAAATCGCCATATTGTGTCTTATGCTTCCTTTCATTATTCCTTTTTTCAGGTGTACTGGCTTCTGCTTGGTGAGTGCTATTGGCAGTTTTGTTAAAGGGTACTGGGAACATTGAGTAAGATGTCTATCTGAGGTGAAATAACTGGCAAACATTACAAAAGAAACAAAGAAAATTGTTGCTTTCTGAGCCCTTCCATATATTTTTTGTGAACTCTTATGTGAGTAAGTAGAGCCAGGCAAGGCTGGGAAAAATAACCGAGACAAAGGCTAGAGCTGGTCAGGCTGCGAGAAGTCATGAGTTCTAGACTTACTCTTATCTCAAGGACACATGACGTGCCGGTTAAGAGACAACAGTAAGGCCCCACGGTATCTCTGCCCTTTGACATACAATAATAGATACATTTGTTTTCTACACTAAGCTGAGACTTGAGAAGAAAAAGCAAACTTTTATTCCTCTTGTACTCCCGAGTATGTTTTCAGCTCATAATCACCAGATAGTAGGAGGGTCAGTCTATGTGCCTATATCATTGGTAGAGAAGGGATTTAGTCCAGTTCAATACTTTAGGATGGTTATAACCTACTTTTCTTTCTTTTTTTTTTAATATTTTTATTACATATTTTCCTCAATTACATTTCCAATACTATCCCAAAAGTCCCCCATAGCGCCCCCCACTTCCCTACCCACCCATTTCCATTCTTTTGGCCCTGGCATTCCCCTATATTGGGGCATATAAAGTTTGCAAGTCCAATGGGCCTCTCTTTCCATTGATGGCCGACTAGGCCATCTTTCGATACATATGCAGCTAGAGACAAGAGCTCCAGGGTTCTGGTTAGTACATCATGTTGTTCCAACAATAGGGTTGCAGATCCCTTTAGCTCCTTGGGTACTTTCTCTAGCTTCTCCATTGGGAGCCCTGTGATACATCCAATAGCTGACTGTGAACATCCACTCCTGTGTTTGCTAGGCCCCGGCATCGTCTCACAAGAGACAGCTATATTTGGGTCCTTTCAGCAAGATCTTGCTAGTGTATGCAATGGTGTCAGCGTTTAGAAGCTGATTATGGGACGGATCCCTGGATACAGCAGTCTCTAAATGGTCCATCCTTTCATCACAGCTACGAACTTTGTCTCTGTAACTCCTTCCCTGGGTGTTTTGTTCCCAATTCTAAGAAGGTGCACAGTGTCCACACTTTGGTCTTCATTCTTCTTGAGTTTCATGCGTTTATCAAATTGTATCTTATATCTTGGGTATCCTAAGTTTTGGGCTAATATCCACTTATCAATGAATACATATTGTGTGAGTTCTTTTGTGATTGTGTTACTTCACTCAAGATGATGCCCTCCAGGTCCATCCATTTGGCTAGGAATTTCATAAATTCATTCTTTTTAATAGCTGAGTAGTACTCCATTGTGTAAATGTACCATAATTTCTGTATCCATTCCTCTGTTGAGGGACATCTGGGTTCTTTCCAGCTTCTGGCTATTATAAATAGGGCTGCTATGAACATAGTGGAGCATGTGTCCTTTTTACCGGTTGGGACATCTTCTGGATATATGCCCAGGAGAGGTATTGCTGGATCCTCCGGTAGTACTATGTCCAATTTTTTGAGGAACCGCCAGACTGATTTCCAGAGTGGTTGTACAAGCTTGCAATCCCACCAACAATGGAGGAGTGTTCCTCTTTCTCCACATCCTCGCCAGCATCTGCTGTCACCTGAATTTTTGATCTTAGCCATTCTGACTGGTGTGAGGTGGAATCTCAGGGTTGTTTTGATTTGCATTTCCCTGATGATTAAGGATGTTGAACATTTTTTCAGGTGCTTCTCTGCCATTCGGTATTCCTCAGGTGAGAATTCTTTGTTCAGTTCTGAGCCCCATTTTTTAATGGGGTTATTTGACTTTCTGGAGTCCACCTTCTTGAGTTCTTTATATATATTGGATATTAGTCCCTTATCTGATTTAGGATAGGTGAAGATCCTTTCCCAATCTGTTGGTGGTTTTTTTGTCTTATTGATGGTGTCTTTAGCCTTGCAGAAGCTTTGTAGTTTCATGAGGTCCGACTTGTCAATTCTCGATCTTACAGCACAAGCCATTACTGTTCTATTCAGGAATTTTTCCCCTGTGCCCATATCTTCAAGGCTTTTCCCCACTTTCTCCTCTATAAGTTTCAGTGTCTCTGGTTTTATGTGAAGTTCCTTGATCCACTTAGACTTGACCTTAGTACAGGAGATAGGAATGGATCGATTCGCATTCTTCTACATGTTAACAACCAGTTGTGCCAGCACCATTTGTTGAAAATGCTGTCTTTCTTCCACTGGATGTTTTTAGCTCCCTTGTCGAAGATCAAGTGACCATAGGTGTGTGGGTTCATTTCTGGGTCTTCAATTCTATTCCATTGGTCTATTTGTCTGTCACTATACCAGTACCATGCAGTTTTTATCACAATTGCTCTGTAGTAGAGCTTTAGGTCCGGCATGGTGATTCCACCAGAGGTTCTTTTATCCTTGAGAAGAGTTTTTGCTATCCTAGGTTTTTTGTTATTCCAGATGAATTTGCAGATTGCACTTTCTAATTCGTTGAAGAATTGAGTTGGAATTTTGATGGGGATTGCATTGAATCTGTAGATTGCTTTTGGCAAGATAGCCATTTTTACAATGTTGATCCTGCCAATCCATGAGCATGGGAGATCTTTCCATCTTCTGAGATCTTCTAGAATTTCTTTCTTCAGAGACTTGAAGTTTTTATTATACAGATCTTTCACTTCCTTAGTTAGAGTCACGCCAAGATATTTTATATTATTTGTGACTATTGAGAAGGGTGTTGTTTCCCTAATTTCTTTCTCAGCCTGTTTATTCTTTGTGTAGAGAAAGGCCATTGATTTGTTTGAGTTAATTTTATATCCAGCTACTTCACCGAAGCTGTTTATCAGGCTTAGGAGTTCTCTGGTGGAATTTTTAGGGTCACTTATATATACTATCATATCATCTGCAAAAAGTGATATTTTGACTTCATCTTTTCCAATTTGTATCCCTTTGATCTCCTTTTGTTGTCGAATTGCTCTGGCTAGGACTTCAAGTACAATGTTGAATAGGTATGGAGAAAGTGGACAGCCTTGTCTAGTCCCTGATTTTAGAGGGATTGCTTCAAGCTTCTCACCATTTACTTTGATGTTGGCTACTGGTTTGCTGTAGATTGCTTTTATCATGTTTAGGTATGGGCCTTGAATTCCTGATCTTTCCAAGACTTTTATCATGAATGGGTGTTGGATCTTGTCAAATGCTTTTTCTGCATCTAAGGAGATGACCATGTGGTTTTTGTCTTTGAGTTTGTTTAGATACTGGATTACGTTGATGGATTTCCGTATATTGAACCATCCCTGCATCCCTGGGATGAAACCTACTTGGTCAGGATGGATGATTGTTTTGATGTGTTCTTGGATTCGGTTAGCAAGAACTTTATTGAGGATTTTTGCATCAATATTCATAAGGGATATTGGTCTGAAGTTTTCTATCTTTGTTGGGTCTTTTTGTGGTTTAGGTATCAGAGTAATTGTGGCTTCATAGAATGAGTTGGGTAGAGTACGTTCTGTTTCTATTTTGTGGAATAGTTTGTGAAGAACTGGGATTAGATCTTCTTTGAAGGTCTGATAGAACTCTGCACTAAACCCATCTGGTCCTGGGCTTTTTTTAGTTGGGAGACTATTAATGACTGCTTCTATTTCTTTGGGGGATATAGGGCTGTTTAGATCATTAACCTGATCTTGATTCAACTTTGGTACCTGGTATCTGTCTAGGAACTTCTCCATTTCATCCAGGTTCTCCAGTTTTGTTGAGTATAGCCTTTGGTAGAAGGATCTGATGGTGTTTTGGATGTCTTCAGGATCTGTTGTTATGTCTCCTTTTTCATTTCTGATTTTGTTAATTAGGATGCTTTCCCTGTGCCCTCTAGTGAGTCTGGCTAAGGGTTTATCTATCTTGTTGATTTTCTCAAAGAACCAGCTCCTTGATTGGTTGATTCTTTGAATAGTTTTTCTTGTTTCCACTTGGTTGATTTCACCCCTGAGTTTGATTATTTCCTGCCGTCTACTCCTCTTGGGTGAATTTGCTTCCTTTTGTTCTAGTGCTTTTAGGTGTGTTGTCAAGCTGCTAATGTGTGCTCTCTCTAGTTTCCTTTTGGAGGCACTCAGAGCTATGAGTTTTCCTCTTAAAAATGCTTTCATTGCGTCCCATAAGTTTGGGTATGTTGTGGCTTCATTTTCATTGAACTCTAAAAAGTCCTTAATTTCTTTCTTTATTCCTTCCTTGACCAAGGTATCATTGAGAAGAGTGTTGTTCAGTTTCCACGTGAAGGTTGGCTTTCTATTATTTCTTTTGTTATTGAAGATCAGCCTTAGTCCATGGTGATCTGATAGGATGCATGGGACAATTTCAATATTTTTGTATCTGTTGAGGCCTGTTTTGTGACCAATTATGTGGTCAATTTTGGAGAAGGTACCATGAGGTGCTGAGAAGAAGGTATATCCTTTTGTTTTAGGATAGAATGTTCTGTAGATATCTGCCAGATCCATTTGATTCATAATTTCTCTTAGTTTCACTGTGTCCCTGTTTAGTTTCTGTTTCCATGATCTGTCCATTGGTGAAAGTGGTGTGTTGAAGTCTCCCACTTTTATTGTATGAGGTGCAATGTGTGCTTTGAGCTTTACTAAAGTTTCTTTAATGAATGT
This sequence comes from Mus caroli, assembly GCF_978045245.1. Lineage (NCBI taxonomy): Eukaryota > Metazoa > Chordata > Mammalia > Rodentia > Muridae > Mus > Mus caroli. The sequence continues at coordinate 9,429,981 of NW_028227264.1, read as the reverse complement.
GGCTGCCTTTGTATTTGGAGCATAGATATTCAGGATTGATAGTTCCTCTTGGAGGATTTTACCTTTGATGAGTATGAAGTGTCCCTCCCTGTCTTTTTTAATGACTTTGGGTTGGAAGTCAATCTTATCAGATATTAGAATGGCTACTCCAGCTTGTTTCTTCATGCCATTTGCTTGGAAAATAGTTTTCCAGCCTTTAATTCTGAGGTAGTGTCTATCCTTTTCTCTGAGATGAGTTTCCTGTAAGCAGCAAAATGTTGGGTCTTGTTTGTGTAGCCAGTTTGTTAGTCTATGTCTTTTTATCGGGGAGTTGAGTCCATTGATATTAAGAGATATTAAGGAAAAGTAATTGTTGTTTCCTGTTATTTTTGATGTTAAAGTTGGCATTTTGTTCTTGTGGCTGTCTTCTTTTAGGTTTGTTGAGGGATTACCTTCTTGTTGTTTCTAGGGCGTGGTTCCAGTCCTTGTATTGGTTTTTTTCTGTTATTATCCTTTGAAGGGCTGGATTCGTGGAGAGATAATGTGTGAATTTGGTTTTGTCGTGGAATACTTTGGTTTCTCCATCTATGTTAATTGAGAGTTTGGCTGGGTATAGTAGCCTGGGCTGGAATTTGTGTTCTTTTAGTGTCTGTATAACATCCGTCCAGGATCTTCTGGCTTTCATAGTCTCTGGTGAAAAGTCTGGTGTAATTCTGATAGGCTTGCCTTTATATGTTACTTGGCCTTTTTCTCTTACTGCTTTTAGTATTCTATCTTTATTTAGAGCATTTGTTGCTCTGATTATTATGTGTCGGGAGGTATTTCTTTTCTGGTCCAGTCTATTTGGAGTTCTGTAGGCTTCTTGTATGTTCATGGGCATCTCTTTCTTTAGATTTGGGAAGTTTTCTTCTATAATTTTGTTGAAGATGTTTGCTGGTCCTTTGAGTTGAAAATCTTCATTCTCATCCACTCCTATTATCCGTAGGTTTGGTCTTCTCATTGTGTCCTGTATTTCTTGGATGTTTTGAGTTAGGATCTTTTTGCATTTTACATTTTCCTTGATTGTTGTGCCGATGTTCTCTATGGAATCTTCTGCACCTGAGATTCTCTCTTCCATCTCTTGTATTCTGTTGCTGATGCTCGTATCTATGGTTCCAGATTTCTTTCCTAGGGTTTCTATCTCCAGTGTTGCCTCATTTTGGGTTTTCTTTATTGTGTCTACTTCCCTTTTTAGGTCTAGTATGGTTTTGTTCATTTCCATCATCTGTTTGGATGTGTTTTCCTGTTTTTCTGTAAGGACTTCTACCTGTTTGATTATGTTATCCTGTTTTTCTTTAAGGATTTGTAACTCTTTAGCAGTGTTCTCCTGCAATTCTTTAAGGGATTTTTGTGCTTCCTCTTTATTGTCTTCTGCCTTTTTAGCAGTGTTCTCCTGCATTTCTTTAAGTGTGTTATTAAAGTCCTTCTTGAAGTCCTCTATCATCATCAGGAGATATGCTTTTAAATCCGTGTCTAGCTTTTCCGGTGTGTTGGGGTGCCCTGGACTGGGCGAAGTGGGGGTGCTGGGTTCTGATGATGGTGAGTGGTCTTGGTTTCTGTTAGTAAGATTATTACGTTTACCTTTCGCCATCTGGTAATCTCTGGGGTTAGTTGTTATCGTTGTCACTATTTAAAGATTGGAGCAGAAGCTGTGTTCCACTCACCAGCAGTCTCTAAATCCTGCGGCGGGGGTCGTGGGTAGCTGATGGTACCTCGGTGCTGGTCCAGCCGGAAGAGGCCTGTGGTCCTACTCAGGCCGTTTTTCTGCTTCCCTAACTAATGCAGTCTCTGGTCCCGCGTGCAATTGGATTGGAGCAGAAGCTGTGTTCCACTCTCCAGAAGTCTTAAGATCCTGTGGTGGGTGTTGTGGGTAGCTGGTGAGTGTCAGCCGACCCTGCGCCCCAGCTGCCCCGGTGCTTTTCTGACCAGAAGAGGGTTGTGGCCCTATGTAGGCCGGATTTCTCTCTCCCCAACCAGAGCAGTCTCAGGTCCCGCGTGATTGGACTGGAGCAGAAGCTGTGTTCCACTCACCAGCAGTCCCAAAATCCTGCGGCGGGGGTCGTGGGTAGCTGGCGGGTGTCAGGCAACCCTGCGCTCCCGCTACCCCGGCGCTGATCCGGCCGGATGAGGCCTGTGGCCCTACTCAGGCTGGTTTCTGCTTCCCTAACTAATGCAGTCTCAGGTCCCGCGCAATTGGATTGGAGCAGAAGCTGTGTTCCACTCACCAGCAGTCCCAAAATCCTGCGGCAGGGGTCGTGGGTAGCTGGCGGGTGTAACCTACTTTTCTAATTATGTAGACAACACAAACTCATAGAAAATTGAAGCAGTACATAAAAATAGAAAATAATGAAAATAATAATGAAATTGAAGTATTTTTGCAGCCGAAGTGTGACTGTGGTGACTATGGCTTTGGCTGACTTTGGCACTTGACTATTCTCTCTGGTCCAGACACTTGGGCACTGCCAATCGTCTGTCTCTATCCCCTGCCATTTTTTGACATGCTAAAACAAGGCATCTGCAATACTTAATCTTAACTGTCAACTTGATGGGAATGAACCAGCTAAGAGATATGTCTCTGGGCATTTCTAAGATAACCCGTGGGGATGACACTTCCCCACAGCCAGCAGGACCTTCCAGAGAGTGTCATAAAGAGATCTGAGGGGAAAAAAATCATTCCTACTTTCTGGCTTGTCTTCGCATCTTGGTGAATGTGTCACGGAGATCATACTTCAGCTCCTTTGGGTTCCAATGCGGGATCCAAAGACCAAAGTTCCTTTAAGAATCTTCTAGGCCTTCAGGGCTGGGTTGGGACTGCCAAGGCATGTAGCTTTGTGGTCTGAGTGGATACAGGGTTCTTGGCCTTTATAGCAACAGTAGTAGCCTCTATCCTGTGAGGGTACCAAATAAATTCATCCATTCTATCAGTTCTGCACCACTAGAGAACCTGGCTAATTCAAGAATCCCCTGAGGCACACACTACTGTTAGTGTTTCTACTTTCCTGAGTTTCTGCTGTATTATCCACTGATATTTGGAACTGGAATGGATCATGCTTAAATCTCCCTTGTCTTGGTCAGAGCCCTTGATTCACGGATCTTCTCTTCCTCCTGCTGGGACTTTAGACTATTGTCTGTCTAGAACATACTTCACTTTATTGTTTTGCTCTACCAAGACAGCCCAATGACAGCCTTTTGGATGCCCATCTGAGCTGTTTTCTAGGCCACATGAAAACAGCAAGTACCTATGTTATCTATTCCCAGAGTGGAGACAGCATTAAGGTCATGTTTCAGGAGGTGATGCAAATCCCTCATCTCACATCACTGGCTCAATGCATGGACTATTCTCACTTTCACAGCAGAGATCTGCCCATGACTGCTGCTGCCTTTCCACTCCTGCAAGGATTTCCCTACAGAGTAGAGAAACTGGTAATCTCTTTCCCTTTCTCATCCCAAATACCACCTCCCTCGGCTTCTCCCGGAAGCTATTAAGGTAGATGGGGTGTACTGGCTAGTTTTGTGTCAACTTGACAGAGCTGAGTTATCACAGAGAAAGGAGCTTCAGTTGAGGAAATGCCTCCATGAGATCCAACTGTAAGGCATTTTCTCAATTAGTGATCAAGGGGGAAAGGCCCCTTGTGGGTGGGACCATCTCTGGGCTGGTAGTCTTGGGTTCTATAAGAGAGCAGGCTGAGCAAGCCAGGGGAAGCAAGCCAGTAAAGAACATCCCTCCATGGCCTCTGCATCAGCTCCTGCTTCCTGACCTGTTTGAGTTCCAGTCCTGACTTCCTTGGTGATGAACAGCAGTATGGAAGTGTAAGCCAAATAAACCCTTTCCTCCCCAACTTGCTTCTTGGTCATGATGTTTTGTCAGGAATAGAAACCCTGACTAAGACAGGGTGGAAATGAAAAAAGGAGTAACTGGCTTGCTCACTGAAGGAGTACAATACCTGCATAAGGTATGAGCAACAGAATGACTTCAAGTCAGAGGGCTGTCCCTAGAAGAGGGGACAAAAAAGAGTGGGTTGTCCTTGCAGGAGAGATCTTAGTTCTTAAAGTTAGAAAGTTGTTCTCTTCTGGAAATTTTAAAATGAGATATCTCAGATTCTATAAATCTTCCCACCGTCATTTTCAACATGAGAGAAAAACCTTTGTTTCAGAGGCCTCCAGCCCTCAGATGTGTTGGCTGTGGGCTGAACACTTCTTGCAGAGTGTCTGAAGTCACACATCCCTTGCACACAGCTCAGTACCTGGCACAGCTGGCTCTCCAGTATTTGAAGGAAAGAACTAGAAATCGACAATAGATGTACACTGTTCTACACAGCTTCAGTTTATTATGTTTGAAGATTGAGGCAGAAAGGAGACACCCTCCAAGGTCGTGCATGATTCTGAGAACTTCTAAATACATGGCATCCCTAGACAGCCAGTGCTAAAACCTGTCAGCTTTAGCATGCTGTCCACCTAGCTGGCTGTTCCTGTTTGCTCGGCAATGACAACTGTAAACAGGCCATTTGTATTCTTTTGTCACTTACATTACTCTAAAAGAACATCCCTCAGGTTTACAGAAATTAGTTATCCTGCAGGCAGGGCAGATGATGGATAGGAGAGGTTTTTTTACCCGCCCTTCTCCTGAGGAAAAGGCCAGATGCACAGTATGCCACTCTCCTGATGTGCGTGACCAGAGAGCCAGGGACACTCTGGCTTGGGAGCACACAAAACAGACATCTCTTCTAATAGGGAGGAAGCTGTCTCAAATGACCCTTTCTCCAGTCTGTCACTTACAGGGACAATTTTCAAAGCCTTTTTCTCCCACTTGCCCCCCACCTCCCATCCTCTTCATAGAGCAGCCTGCCTGGATTTTGGCTCAGGTACTCAGTAGCTGTAGCCTGTTTATTTGCAGGGTCTCTCTCTAATTGTCCCATTACCTCTTCCTGCTCTCTTCTGAAAGCCTAGCATCCAAAGTATAAATAAGTCTGTTTTAGCATGTTGCCAGGGAACAAGACAAAAATCTACGTGCTTCAGAGCTCCAAAATCTGCTCGATTTCTTTTTCTAATAAAAGCAGGACATTTGTTAGATTGTGTTCTTTGGATACCACCTGCCATCTTTTTTATCGACTCATCTGAAGCTGTCTTTGTGTAAGACTGGAAAGCTTGCTCAGCCCTGGGCTGTAGCTGTCCACCTATGTCTGGGCCACAGGACAAACCTGGCCACAGCTCAGTACTTCTGGGCCTATTCATGTTATGGCACAGCCTCAGAAGCGCGGTATCCCTTCTAGAGAGGGATCATATCATGAGCATATTGTGAATAGTCAGTTGCATTCCCTTCTGTTGTTTTTGTTTGTGCCTGAGGTGAATTTGCAGAACAAATGCTTCAGTGTATAGCATGAAGAGACTATGAAGAATATATTTGAGACCTTGTAGTGTATCAGTAATAGGGGTGTCAGGAAGGGAGCTTTTATTGTTTATAGTTACACAGCCGAGAACACTAACAGGAAGGTGCTGTGTTGTTGCTTTGTATTTCTTGCAAACACACACCCCCTCACCGCTTGAATGTTGTAGGCCAATGGTCTCCATCAGTGGTTTTGCTCTGGTTGTCATAGTGAAGTACCACAGACTGGATGTCTTAAGCCACAGCAGCATTTGCCGTTACTTCAGAAGCTGGAAGTTGGAAGTGAAGGTTAGCCCGGTGGGTCTCTTCCTGCTTTGCAGACATCTGCTTTCCTGCTGTATCCTCACTTGGCTTCTCTTTTCTTCTGTGCACATGCCATGTGACCACCTGTCCAAATTTCTCCTGACAAGGACACTAGTGTCCTTGGCTTGGGGCCCACAGTAATGGCTTCATGCATTGTAATTGCCCCTTAAATTGTAATTGCCTTATCTTTCAATTCCTTTTTCCTCAAATAGTTTTTTTTTCTTTCTCTTTTTGAGGCAAAGTCACACTGTGTTTGAAATGTGTCGTGTCACCTGGCTAACTTCAAATGTAGAGAGCTGTGTGCCTATGTCTTTTGAGTTACAGACATAAGCCACCATGTCTAGCTTCTTCCCTGAATATTCTTAAATGTCAACCACTGCAATAGAGGTTTCTGTTCCTGTTTAATCCCCATATGCCATGACCTTGAACAGTGATGTAAATGGTCCACCCAACACTCCCACAGATTATCCCCAGAGAAGCGCATAGGAGTTTCCCTGGCAATAGAGTTCATTTCTCAGTGACCCTGTCCCTTCGATGTATATTACTTCCTCTCCCCTTCCTGTGACCTCTGTCTCCTGTGGCCCCACTCCTCCTGCCATGCCTCCTGTGACCTGCTGGGCACCAGCTCCCAAGCTGGGCAACCAGACTCAGGGAGAACCACTGTGCACCTAAGGAAAAGAAAACAGATGGGATACAGTGATTTTTATTTCCTCAGATTCACAGAACCGCATGAGGCAGAAGTGTGGTGCTGAACCCTGGCTCAAATCAAGCCATCAGAGTTTTGTCCCATGTAGACAGTGGTTGGAATCAACAACTGGATGGGGAAAGGTCTCCATGCAGACTCTTCAGAGATCCCGCCCTACCTTCACAAAACATGACTGGAAGCAGCCATGCTTGTCTTGTATCTATCTAGTAAAGCATCCATTTGTCAACTGGAGAGAGAAAAATTAGTCTTTGTTTTGTTGATAAAAACTCCCCAGCTCTCTCAGGAAGAAGCACAGGGTGGGGCAATTCTGTACTTTTGTCCCGATTCAGATATGGTGCAGTTGGTCACAGGAAGGGCTTTAAAGCTCTTGGCAATCAGCGCCTGGCATTTCTGACCTGGAGAGGGTTGCAGTCCTTTGAAGTCAGCTTTTGTATTTCCAATTCAGAGGTTTTCTGTCACGGTTGTCGTGGCTATGTCTTTGATTAGTGGTGCTTGCTGCAGACACGGCCAGTGCCTCGGACTTTAAAAACTGGGGTCGGGGCGATGGGCATTTCTTTTCATCATTGACTCCCCACCCCTTCTTTTTCAGTTTTTCTTTCACTTCATGACTTTGAAGTTGATCTTGGATCTGACGTTATATTTACTCTTGGGGGCTCCTGAAAGTCCCCTCTAATTGATAGGTTAACTGACAATCAGATGTCGTCATAGATGTTCCCCACCTCAGCTTACCTGCTAAGAAAAAACTGTTCCAGGGTGGGGGTGGGATAGAGGATTGTTCATAAAAATGACAAAGACTCTCAGGGATAAAACGTATTCTCCTTATATTACATATCTGTTAAATACACATGCCAGCAAGGTGATAAACATATTATATTATATTATATTATATTATATTATATTATATTATATTATATTATATTTTATAATATTCCTCCATCCTCCTCCCCTTCTCCTCTGAGCAAAGTCTCTGAGAGGCTAGGCACTTTCTCTCCCACTGAGAGCAGACAAGGTAGCCCAGCAAGAAGAACATATCCCACATACAGGCAACAGTTTTGGGGATATCCCCTGCTCCAGTTGTTCGGGACCTACATGAAGATCAAGCTGCACATCTGCCTAGGTCCAGCCCCTGTATGTTCTTTGGTTGGTGCTTCTGTCTCTGAGAACCCCAAGGGTCCAGGTTAATTGACCCTGTTGGTCTTCCTGTGAAGTTCCTGTCCCCCTTCAGGGTCTGTAAGCCTTCCTCCTATTCTTCCACAAGAATTCCCAAGCTCCATCCCCTGTGTGGCTGTAGGTAGACATCTTGAGTCATTTGTGTCTGTGTCATCTGAGTCCTCTGTGTGCATCTCTTTGAGCCAGCTGCTGGGTGGTGCCTTTCAGAGGGACAGTCATGCTAAGCTCCTGTCTGCAAGTGGAACAGAGTATCATTAATAGTGTCAAGGATTGGTGCTTGACCATCCCTGTTTCTATTGGGTTTCTATTGGGTTTCTGTTGTTGTTTCCAACAACAGAAACTGAGACTGAGCTAGTCCCTCAGTCTCTGCTTCATCCCCTGTTCCTGCATTTCTTGTAGACAGGATAAATTTGTGATTGAAAGGTTTGTGGGTGTCCCTATCACTCCACTGGGGTTCCTGCCTGACTACAGGTGGTAGCCTCTTCAGGTTCCATATCGGGGAGGATCTAAGGACATAGGGGAGGAGAAAATGTGATCAAGTTATATTTAAATTTTAATAGTTTTAAATAACAATAATACTATAATAACAAAAATGAAAAAGAACATCTTGGTAATAGTGTAGTCAATGCACGAGTACTACTGATACTTCTATTTATTTGTGTGTTCTTTAATTTCTTTCAGCAGTTTGTGTTTGTAGGTTTCAGTATACCGGCATTCTGTGTCTTGGTTACATTTATTCTTAACAGTTGTATCCTCTTTTCTGATGTTCTTCTCAATAGGACTTTTACTCAGTTTCTTTTTTTTTTTTCCCCATTGACATCACTGATTATTTTATTAAATCATAGCATCTGCATTATAAAAGTTTCATCATTACAAAAATCCCCCAATAGTTTTCCTTCCTCCTTCCCCACTCCCACTGGGTCAGTTAACCCCTAATCTTATTTTGCACTACAAAGCACAAATTCAACAAGCTAAAAATAAATGTCTAGCATGTCCTGTAGACATGAGCACATATACCCAGCTGGTAGCCAATGCAATTTGCAAGCACAGTTATGTAAGGGGAGAGACAGATAAAACATTTGTGGGTATAAGTCCAGCCATCAAATAGCACCTCTCTGTCATGACACTTTTTTTTTTAATTTTTAATATTTTTATTACATATTTTCCTCAATTACATTTCCAATGCTATCCCAAAAGTCCCCCATAGCGCCCCCCACTTCCCTACCCACCCATTCCCATTCTTTTGGCCCTGGCATTCCCCTATATTGGGGCATATAAAGTTTGCAAGTCCAATGGGCCTCTCTTTCCAGTGATGACCGACTAGGCCATCTTTCGATACATATGCAGCTAGAGACAAGAGCTCCGGGGTACTGGTTAGTTCATCATGTTGTTCCAACAATAGGGTTGCAGATCCCTTTAGATCCTTGGGTACTTTCTCTAGCTTCTCCATTGGGAGCCCTATGATACATCCAATAGCTGACTGTGAACATCCACTCCTGTGTTTGCTAGGCCCCGGCATCGTCTCACAAGAGACAGCTATATTTGGGTCCTTTCAGCAAAATCTTGCTAGTGTATGCAATGGTGTCAGCGTTTAGAAGCTGATTATGGGATGGATCCCTGGATACGGAAGTCTCTAAATGGTCCATCCTTTCATCACAGCTACGAACTTTGTCTCTGTAACTCCTTCCCTGGGTGTTTTGTTCCCAATTCTAAGAAGGTGCACAGTGTCCACACTTTGGTCTTCATTCTTCTTGAGTTTCATGCATTTAGCAAATTGTATCTTATATCTTGGGTATCCTAAGTTTTGGGCTAATATCCACTTATCAGTGAATACATATTGTGTGAGTTCTTTTGTGATTGTGTTACTTCACTCAAGATGATGCCCTCCAGGTCCATCCATTTGGCTAGGAATTTCATAAATTCATTCTTTTTAATAGCTGAGTAGTACTCCATTGTGTAAATGTACCATAATTTCTGTATCCATTCCTCTGTTGAGGGACATCTGGGTTCTTTCCAGCATCTGGCTATTATAAATAGGGCTGCTATGAACATAGTGGAGCATGTGTCCTTTTTACCGGTTGGGACATCTTCTGGATATATGCCCAGGAGAGGTATTGCTGGATCCTCCGGTAGTACTATGTCCAATTTTCTGAGAAACCGCCAGACTGATTTCCAGAGTGGTTGTACAAGTTTGCAATCCCACCAACAATGGAGGAGTGTTCCTCTTTCTCCACATCCTCGCCAGCATCTGCTGTCACCTGAATTTTTGATCTTAGCCATTCTGACTGGTGTGAGGTGGAATCTCAGGGTTGTTTTGATTTGCATTTCCCTGATGATTAAGGATGTTGAACATTTTTTCAGGTGCTTCTCTGCCATTCGGTATTCCTCAGGTGAGAATTCTTTGTTCAGTTCTGAGCCCCATTTTTTAAATGGGGTTATTTGACTTTCTGGAGTCCACCTTCTTGAGTTCTTTATATATATTGGATATTAGTCCCTTATCTGATTTAGGATAGGTGAAGATCTTTTCCCAATCTGTTGGTGGTTTTTTTGTCTTATTGATGGTGTCTTTAGCCTTACAGAAGCTTTGTAGTTTCATGAGGTCCCACTTGTCAATTCTCGATCTTACAGCACAAGCCATTACTGTTCTATTCAGGAATTTTTCCCCTGTGCCCATATCTTCAAGGCTTTTCCCCACTTTCTCCTCTATAAGTTTCAGTGTCTCTGGTTTTATGTGAAGTTCCTTGATCCACTTAGACTTGACCTTAGTACAAGGAGATAGAAATGGATCGATTCGCATTCTTCTACATGTTAACAACCAGTTGTGCCAGCACCATTTGTTGAAAATGCTGTCTTTCTTCCACTGGATGTTTTTAGCTCCCTTGTCGAAGATCAAGTGACCGTAGGTGTGTGGGTTCATTTCTGGGTCTTCAATTCTATTCCATTGGTCTATTTGTCTGTCACTATACCAGTACCATGCAGTTTTTATCACAATTGCTCTGTAGTAGAGCTTTAGGTCCGGCATGGTGATTCCACCAGAGGTTCTTTTATCCTTGAGAAGAGTTTTTGCTATCCTAGGTTTTTTGTTATTCCAGATGAATTTGCAGATTGCACTTTCTAATTCGTTGAAGAATTGAGTTGGAATTTTGATGGGGATTGCATTGAATCTGTAGATTGCTTTTGGCAAGATAGCCATTTTTACAATGTTGCCAATCCATGAGCATGGGAGATCTTTCCATCTTCTGAGATCTTCTAGAATTTCTTTCTTCAGAGACTTGAAGTTTTTATTATACAGATCTTTCACTTCCTTAGTTAGAGTCACGCCAAGATATTTTATATTATTTGTGACTATTGAGAAGGGTGTTGTTTCCCTAATTTCTTTCTCAGCCTGTTTATTCTTTGTGTAGAGAAAGGCCATTGATTTGTTTGAGTTAATTTTATATCCAGCTACTTCACTGAAGCTGTTTATCAGGCTTAGGAGTTCTCTGGTGGAATTTTTAGGGTCACTTATATATACTATCATATCATCTGCAAAGAGTGATATTTTGACTTCATCTTTTCCAATTTGTATCCCTTTGATCTCCTTTTGTTGTCGAATTGCTCTGGCTAGGACTTCAAGTACAATGTTGAATAGGTATGGAGAAAGTGGACAGCCTTGTCTAGTCCCTGATTTTAGAGGGATTGCTTCAAGCTTCTCACCATTTACTTTGATGTTGGCTACTGGTTTGCTGTAGATTGCTTTTATCATGTTTAGGTATGGGCCTTGAATTCCTGATCTTTCCAAGACTTTTATCATGAATGGGTGTTGGATCTTGTCAAATGCTTTTTCTGCATCTAAGGAGATGACCATGTGGTTTTTGTCTTTGAGTTTGTTTAGATACTGGATTACGTTGATGGATTTCCGTATATTGAACCATCCCTGCATCCCTGGGATGAAACCTACTTGGTCAGGATGGATGATTGTTTTGATGTGTTCTTGGATTCGGTTAGCAAGAACTTTATTGAGGATTTTTGCATCAATATTCATAAGGGATATTGGTCTGAAGTTTTCTATCTTTGTTGGGTCTTTTTGTGGTTTAGGTATCAGAGTAATTGTGGCTTCATAGAATGAGTTGGGTAGAGTACGTTCTGTTTCTATTTTGTGGAATAGTTTGTGAAGAACTGGGATTAGATCTTCTTTGAAGGTCTGATAGAACTCTGCACTAAACCCATCTGGTCCTGGGCTTTTTTTAGTTGGGAGACTATTAATGACTGCTTCTATTTCTTTGGGGGATATAGGGCTGTTTAGATCATTAACCTGATCTTGATTCAGCTTTGGTACCTGGTATCTGTCTAGGAACTTGTCCATTTCATCCAGGTTCTCCAGTTTTGTTGAGTATAGCATTTGGTAGAAGGATCTGATGGTGTTTTGGATGTCTTCAGGATCTGTTGTTATGTCTCCTTTTTCATTTCTGATTTTGTTAATTAGGATGCTTTCCCTGTGCCCTCTAGTGTGTCTGGCTAAGGGTTTATCTATCTTGTTGATTTTCTCAAAGAACCAGCTCCTTGATTCGTTAATTCTTTGAATAGTTTTTCTTGTTTCCACTTGGTTGATTTCGCCCCTGAGTTTGATTATTTCCTGCCGTCTACTCCTCTTGGGTGAATTTGCTTCCTTTTGTTCTAGTGCTTTTAGGTATGTTGTCAAGCTGCTAATGTGTGCTCTCTCTAGTTTCCTTTTGGAGGCACTCAGAGCTATGAGTTTTCCTCTTAGAAATGCTTTCATTGCGTCCCAGAAGTTTGGGTATGTTGTGGCTTCATTTTCATTGAACTCTAAAAAGTCCTTAATTTCTTTCTTTATTCCTTCCTTGACCAAGGTATCATTGAGAAGAGTGTTGTTCAGTTTCCACGTGAAGGTTGGCTTTCTATTATTTATTTTGTTATTGAAGATCAGCCTTAGTCCATGGTGATCTGATAGGATGCATGGGACAATTTCAATATTTTTGTATCTGTTGAGGCCTGTTTTGTGACCAATTATGTGGTCAATTTTGGAGAAGGTACCATGAGGTGCTGAGAAGAAGGTATATCCTTTTGTTTTAGGATAGAATGTTCTGTAGATATCTGCCAGATCCATTTGATTCATAATTTCTCTTAGTTTCTCTGTGTCCCTGTTTAGTTTCTGTTTCCATGATCTGTCCATTGGTGAAAGTGGTGTGTTGATGTCTCCCACTATTATTGTATGAGGTGCAATGTGTGCTTTGAGATTTACTAAAGTTTCTTTAATGAATGTGGCTGCCTTTGTATTTGGAGCATAGATATTCAGGATTGATAGTTCCTCTTGGAGGATTTTACCTTTGATGAGTATGAAGTGTCCCTCCCTGTCTTTTTTAATGACTTTGGGTTGGAAGTCAATCTTATCAGATATTATAATGGCTACTCCAGCTTGTTTCTTCATACCATTTGCTTGGAAAATTGTTTTCCAGCCTTTCATTCTGAGGTAGTGTCTATCTTTTTCTCTGAGATGAGTTTCCTGTAAGCAGCAAAATGTTGGGTCTTGTTTGTGTAGCCAGTTTGTTAGTCTATGTCTTTTTATCGGGGAGTTGAGTCCATTGATAGTAAGAGATATTAAGGAAAAGTAATTGTTGTTTCCTGTTATTTTTGTTGTTAAAGTTGGCATTCTGTTCTTGTGGCTGTCTTCTTTTAGGTTTGTTGAGGGATTACCTTCTTGTTGTTTCTAGGGCGTGGTTCCAGTCCTTGTATTGGTTTTTTTCTGTTATTATCCTTTGAAGGGCTGGATTCGTGGAGAGATAATGTGTGAATTTGGTTTTGTCGTGGAATACTTTGGTTTCTCCATCTATGTTAATTGAGAGTTTGGCTGGGTATAGTAGCCTGGGCTGGAATTTGTGTTCTTTTAGTGTCTGTATAACATCCGTCCAGGATCTTCTGGCTTTCATAGTCTCTGGTGAAAAATCTGGTGTAATTCTGATAGGCTTGCCTTTATATGTTACTTGGCCTTTTTCTCTTACTGCTTTTAGTATTCTATCTTTATTTAGAGCATTTGTTGTTGATTATTATGTGTCGGGAGATATTTCTTTTCTGGTCCAGTCTATTTGGAGTTCTGTAGGCTTCTTGTATGTTCATGGGCATCTCTTTCTTTAGATTTGGGAAGTTTTCTTCTATAATGTTGTTGAAGATGTTTGCTGGTCCTTTGAGTTGAAAATCTTCATTCTCATCCACTCCTATTATCCGTAGGTTTGATCTTCTCATTGTGTCCTGTATTTCTTGGATGTTTTGAGTTAGGATCTTTTTGCATTTTACATTTTCCTTGATTGTTGTGCCGATGTTCTCTATGGAATCTTCTGCACCTGAGATTCTCTCTTCCATCTCTTGTATTCTGTTGCTGATGCTGGTATCTATGGTTCCAGATTTCTTTCCTAGGGTTTCTATCTCCAGTATTGCCTCATTTTGGGTTTTCTTTATTGTGTCTACTTCCCTTTTTAGGTCTAGTATGGTTTTGTTCATTTCCATCATCTGTTTGGATGTATTTTCCTGTTTTTCATTAAGGACTTCTACCTGTTTGATTATGTTATCCTGTTTTTCTTTAAGGATTTGTAACTCTTTAGCAGTGTTCTCCTGCAATTCTTTAAGGGATTTTTTGTGCTTCCTCTTTATTATCTTCTACCTGTTTACCAGTGTTCCTTTGTATTTCTTTAAGTGTGTTATTAAAGTCCTTCTTGAAGTCCTCTACCATCATCAGGAGATATGCTTTTAGATCCGTGTCTAGCTTTTCCGGTGTGTTGGGGTGCCCTGGACTGGGCGAAGTGGGAGTGCTGGGTTCTGATGATGGTGAGTGGTCTTGGTTTCTGTTAGTAAGATTATTACGTTTACCTTTCGCCATCTGGTAATCTCTGGGGTTAGTTGTTGTCGTTGTCACTGTTTAAAGATTGGAGCAGAAGCTGTGTTCCACTCACCAGCAGTCTCAAAATCCTGTGGCGGGGTTCGTGGGTAGCTGGCAGTACCCCGGTGCTGGTCCAGCCAGAAGAGGCCTGTGGTCCTACTCAGGCCAGTTTTCTGCTTCCCTAACTAATGCAGTCTCTGGTCCCGCTTGCAATTGGATTGGAGCAGAAGCTGTGTTCCACTCTCCAGAAGTCTTAAGATCCTGTGGCGGGTGTTGTGGGTAGCTGGCGAGAGTCAGCCGACCCTGCACCCTAGCTACCCCGGGGCTTTTCTGACCGGAAGAGGCTTGTGGCCCTATGTAGGCCGGATTTCTCCCTCCCCAACCAAAGCAGTCTCAGGTCCTGCGTGATTGGACTGGAGCAGAAGCTGTGTTCCACTCACCAGCAGTCTCAAAATCCTGTGGCGGGGGTCGTGGGTAGCTGGCGGGTGTCAGCCGACCCTGCGCTCTAGCTACCATGGTGCTGATCCGGCCGGATGAGGCCTGTGGCCCTACTCAGGCCGGTTTCTGCTTCCCTAACTAATGCAGTCTCTTTACTCAGTTTCATTGTTCATTGCATATATACAACTGATTTTTGTGTTTTGATCATGCGATTTTACTGTATTAATCAATCAATCATCATTTTTGTGGTTTTTGTTTTTACTACTTCCTATAGAGAACTTAAGGCATCTGTGGCTATAGCTTTACTCTCTCAGTTTGAATGACTTTTTTCTTGTACTTGCTACAGCTAGAACTTCCATTGAGTTTGGGAGGAAAGCTTCCCACCCTTACTATTGAGTACAGTGTTAGTAGTATCTAGGTTCTTTTAACTACATGTTCTTTGCTTCCCTTTGTTTCTATCTATCTATCTATCTATCTATCTATCTATCTATCTATCTATCATCTATCTTCTTTTTTTAATTTTTAATTTTATTTTATTTTAATTAGGTATTTTCTTCATTTACATTTCCATTGCTATCCCAAAAGTCTGCCATACCCTTCCTCCCCACTCCGCTCCCCACCCACTCCCACTTCTTGGCCCTGGCGTTCCCCTGTACTGAGGCATATAAAGTTTGCAAGACCAATGGGCCTTTCTTTCCAATGATGGCCGACTAGGCCATGTTCTGATATATATGCAGCTAGAGACACGAGCTCCGGGGGGTTGGGGGGTACTGATTAGTTCGTATTGTTGTTCCACCTATAGGGTTGCAGACCCCTTTAGCTCCTTGGGTAAATTCTCTAGTTCCTCCACTGGGGGCCCTGGGATCAATCCAATAGCTGACTGTGAGCATCCACTTCAGTGTTTGCTACGCCCCAGCATAGTCTCACAAGAAACAGCTACATCAGGGTCCTTTCAGCAAAATCTTGCTAGTGTGTGCAATGGTGTCAGCGTTTGGAGGCTGATTATGGGATGGATCCCCGGGTATGGCAGTCTCTAGATGGTCCATCCTTTTGTCTCAGCTCCAAACTTTGTCTCTGTAACTCCTTCCATGGGTGTTTTGTTCCCAATTCTAAGAAGGGGAAAAGTGTCCACACTTTGGTCTTCATTCTTCTTGAGTTTCATGTGTTTTGCAAATTGTATCTTATATCTTGGGTATTCTAAGTTTTGGGCTAATATCCACTTATTAGTGAGTACATATCATTTGAGTTCTTTTGTGATTGGGTTACCTCACTCAGGATGATGCCCTCCAGTCCATCCATTTGGCTAGGAATTTCATAAATTCATTCTTTTTAATAGCTGAGTAGTACTCCATTGTGTAAATGTACCACATTTTCTGTATCCACCCCTCTGTTGAGGGGCATCTGGGTTCTTTCCAGCTTCTGGCTAGTATAAATAAGGCTGCTATGAACATAGTGGAGCATGTGTCCTTCTTACCAGTTGGGACATCTTCTGGATATATGCCCAGGAGAGTTATTGCTTGATCCTCTGGTAGTACTATGTCTAATTTTCTGAGGAACCACCAGACTGATCTTCATAGTGGTTGTACAAGCTTCCAATCCTACAAACAATGGAGGAGTGTTCCTCTTTCTTCACATCCTTGCCAGCATCTACTGTCACCTGAATTTTTGATCTTAGCCATTCTGACTGGTGTGAGGTGGAATCTCAGGGTTGTTTTGATTTGCATTTCCCTGATGATTAAGGATGCTGAACATTTTTTTCAGGTGCTTCTCAGCCATTCAGTATTCCTCAGGTGAGAATTCTTTGTTTAGCTCTGAGCCCCATTTTTAATGGGGTTATTTGATTTTCTGGAGTCCACCTTCTTGAGTTCTTTATATATATTGGATATTAGTCCCCTATCTGATTTAGGATAGGTAAAGATCCTTTCCCAATCTGTTGGTGGCCTTTTTGTCTTATTGACAGTGTCTTTTGCCTTACAGAAGCTTTGCAGTTTTATGAGGTCCCATTTGTTGATTCTCAATCTTACAGCACGAGCCATTGCTGCTCTATTCAGGAATTTTTCCCCTGTGCCTATATCTTCGAGGCTTTTCCCCACTTTCTCCTCTATAAGTTTCACTGTCTCTGGTTTTATGTGGAGTTCCTTAATCTACGTAGACTTGGCCTTAGTACAAGGAGATAGGAATGGATCAATTCGCATTCTTCTACATGATAACTGCAGGATGTGCCAGCATCATTTGTTGAAAATGCTGTCTTTTTTCCACTGGATAGTATTAGCTCCCGTGTCAAAGATCAAGTGACCATAGGTGTGTGGGTTCATTTCTGGGTCTATAATTCTATTTCATGGTACAATCGCTATACCAGAACCATGCAGTTTTTATCACAATTGCTCTGTAGTACAGCTTTAGGTCGGGCATGGTGATTCCACCAGAGGTTCTTTTATCCTTGAGAAGAGTTTTTGCTATCCTAGGCTTTTTGCTATTCCAGATGAATTTACAGATTGCCCTTTCTAATTCATTGAAGAATTGAGTTGGAAGTTTGATGGGGATTGCATTGAATCTGCAGATTGCTTTTTGCAAGATAGTCATTTTTACTATATTGATCCTGCCAATCCATGAGCATGGGAATTCTTTCCATCTTCTGAGATCTTCTTTAATTTCTTTATGCAGAGACTTGAAGTTCTTATCATACAGATCTTTCACTTCCTTAGAGTCACCCCAAGGTATTTTATATTATTTGTGACTATTGAGAAGGGTGTTGTTTCCCTAATTTCTTTCTCAGCCTGTTTATCCTTTGTGTACAGAAATACCATTGACTTGTTTGAGTTAATTTTATATCCAGCTACTTCACTGAAGCTGTTTATCAGGCTTAGGGTTTTTCTAGTGTAATTTTTAGGGTCACTTATATATACTATCATATCATCTGCAAAAAGTGATATTTTGACTTCTTCTTTTCCAGTTTGTATCCACTTGATCTCCTTTTGTTGTAGAATTGCTCTGGGTAGGACTTCAAGTACTATATTGAATAGGTAGGAAGAAAGTGGACAGCCTTTTCTAGACCCTGATTTTAGTGGGATTGCTCCCAGCTTCTCACCATTTACTTTGATGTTGGCTACTGGTTTGCTGTAGATTGCTTTTATCATGTTTAGGTATGGGCCTTGAATTCCTGATCTTTCCAAGACTTTTATCATGAATGGGTGTTGGATTTTGTCAAATGTTTTCTCAGCATCTAAGGAGATGATCATGTGGTTTTTGTCTTTGACTTTGTTTATATAATGGATTATGTTGATGGATTTTCATATATTAAACCATCCCTGCATCCCTGGGATGAAACCTACTTGGTCAGGATGGATGATTGTTTTGATGTGTTTTTGATTCAGTTAGTGAGAATTTTATGAGTATTTTTGCATCGATATTCATAAGGGAAATTGGTCTGAAGTTCTCCATCTCTGTTGGGTCTTTCTGTGGTTTAGTTATCAGACTAATTGTGGCTTCATAGAATGAATTGGGTAGAGTACTTTCTGCTTCTATTTTGTGGAATAGTTTGTGAAGAACTGGAATTAGATCTTCTTTGAAGGTCTGATAGAACTCTGCACTAAACCCATCTGGTCCTAGGCTTTTTTTTTTTTTTTTTTTTTTTTTTTGGTTAGGAGACAATTAATGACTGCTTCTAATTCTTTAGGGGATATAGGACTCTTCAGATCATTAACCTGATCCTGATTTAACTCTGTTACCTGGTATCTGTCTAGAAATTTGTCCATTTCATCCTGGTTTTCCAGTTTTGTTGAGTATAGCCTTTTGTAGAAGGGTCTGATGGTATTTTGGATTTCTTCAGGATCTGTTGTTATGTCTCCCTTTTCATTTCTGATTTTGTTAATTAGAATGCTGTCTCTGTGCCCTCTAGTGAGTCTGGCTAAGGGTTTATCTATCTTGTTGATTTTCTCAAAGAACCAGTTCCTCGTTTGGTTGATTCTTTGAATAGTTCTTCTTGTTTCCACTTGGTTGATTTCGCCCCTGAGTTTGATTATTTTTTGCCTGTTACTCAGCTTGGGTGAATTTGCTTCCCTGTGTTCTAGAGCTTTTAGGTGTGTTGTCAAGCTGTGTGCTCTCTCTAGTTTCTTTTTGGAGGCACTCAGAACTATGAGTTTTCCTCTTAGAAATGCTTTCATTGTGTCCCATAAGTTTGGGTATGTTGTAGCTTCATTTTCATTAAACTTCAAAAAGTCTTTAATTTCTTTCTTTATTCCTTCCTTGACCAAGGTATCATTGAGAAGAGTGTTGTTCAGTTTCCATGTGAATGTTGGCTTTCTATTATTCATGTAGTTGTTGAAGATCAGCCTTAGTCCTTGGCGATCTGATAGGATGCATGGGACAATTTCAACATTTTTGTATCTGTTGAGGCCTGTTTTGTGACCAATTATATAGTCAATTTTGGAGAAGGTACCATGAGGTGCTGAGAAGAAGGTATATCCTTTTGTTTTAGGATAAAATGTTCTGTAGATATCTGTTAAATCCATTTGTTTCATAACTTCTGTTAGTTTCACTGTGTCCCTGTTTAGTTTCTGTTTCCATGATCTGTCCATTGACGAAAGTGGTGTGTTGAAGTCTCCCACTATTATTGTGTGAGGTGCAATGTGTGCTTTGAGCTTTACTAAAGTCTCTTTAATGAATGTGGCTGCCCTTGCATTTGCAGCATATATATTCAGAATTGAGAGTTCCACTTGGAAGATTTTACCTTTGATGAGTATGAAGTGTCCCTCCTTGTCTTTTTTGATAACTTTGTGTTGGAAGTCAATTTTATATGATATTAGAATGGCTACTCCAGCTTGTTTCTTCAGACTATATGCTTGGAAAATTCTTTCTTTCTTTCTTTCTTTCTTTCTTTCTTTCTTTCTTTCTTTCTTTCTTTCTTTCTTTCTTTCTTTCTTCCTTCCTTCCTTCCTTCCTTCCTTCCTTCCTTCCTTCCTTCCTTCCTCCCTCCCTCCCTCCCTCCCTCCCTCCCTCCCTCCCTCCCTCCCTCCCTCCCTCTCTCTCTCTCTCTCTCTCTCTCTCTCTCTCTCTCTTTCTTTCTTTCTTTCTTTCTTTCTTTCTTTCTTTCTGGTTTTTCCAGACAGGGTTTCTCTGTGTAGCCCTGGCTGTCCTGGAACTCACTTTGTAGGCCAGGCTGGCCTGGAACTCAGAAATCTGCCTGCCTCTGCCTCCCGAGTGCTGGGATTAAAGGTGTGTGCCACCATGCCCGGCTTGGAAAATTGTTTTTCAGCTTTTCACTCTGAGGTAGTGTCTGTCTTTTTCCCTGAGATGGGTTTCCTGTAAGCAGCAAAATGTTGGGTCCTGTTTGTGTAGCCAGTCTGTTAGTCTATGTCTTTTTATTGGGGAATTGAGTCCATTGACATTAAGTGATATTAAGGAAAAGTAATTGTTGCTTCCTATTATTTTTGTTGTTAGAGTTGGCATTCTGTTCTTGTGGCTGTCTTCTTTTAGGTTTGTTGAAGGATTACTTTCTTGCTATTTCTAGGACGTTGTTTCTGTACGTGTATTGGTTTTTTTCTGTTATTATCCTTTGAAGGGCTGGATTTGTGGAAAGATAATGTGTGAATTTGGTTTGGTGGTTAGATACTTTGGTTTCTCCATCTATGGTAACTGAAAGTTTGGCTGGGTATAGTAGCCTGGGCTGACATTTGTGTTCTCTCAGTGTTTGTATAACATCTATCCAGGATCGTCTGGCTTTCATAGTCTCTGGTGAAAAATCTGGTGTAATTCTGGTAGGCTTGCCTTTATATGTTTCTTGACCTTTTTCCCATACTGCTTTTAATATTCTATCTTTATTGAGTGCATTTGTTGTTCTGATTATTATGTGTCAGGAGGAATTTCTTTTCTGGTCCAGTCTATTTGGAGTTCTGTAGGCTTCTTGTATGTTCATGGGCATGTCATTCTTTAGGTTTGGGAAGTTTTCTTCTATACTTTTGTTGAAGATATTTGCTGGCCCTTTAAGTTGAAAATCTTTATTCTGATCTACTCCTATTATCTGTAGGTTTGGTCTTCTCATTGTGTCCTAGATTTCCTGGATTCCTTGAGTTAGGATCTTTTTGCATTTTGCATTTTCTTTGTTTGTTGTGCTGATGTTCTCTATGGAATCTTCTGCACCTTAGATTCTCTCTTCCATCTCTTGTATTCTGTTGCTGATGCTTGCCCTCATGTTTCCAGATTTCTTTTCTAGGGTTTCTATCTCCAGCATTGCCTCACTTTGGGTTTTCTTTATTGTGTCTACTTCCCTTTTTAGGTCTAGTATGTTTTTGTTCATTTCCATCACCTGTTTGGATGTATTTTCCTATTTTTCTTTAAGGACTTCTACCTGTTTGCTTGTGTTTTCCTGTTTTTCTTTAAGGACTTGTAACTCTTTGGCAGTGTTCTCCTGTATTTCTTTAAGTGAGTTATTAAAGTCTTTCTTGTTGTCCTCTACCATCATCATGAGATATGCTTTTAAATCCAGGTCTAGCTTTTCAGGTGTGTTGGGGTGCCCAGGACTGGCTGAGGTGGGAGTGCTGGGTTCTGATGATGGTGAGTGGTCTTGGTCTCTGTTACTAAGATTCTTACATTTGCCTTTTGCCATCTGGTAATCTCTGGAGTTAGTTGTTATAGTTGTCTCTGGTTAGAGCTTGTTCCTCTCATGATTCTGTTAGCCTCTATCAGCAGACCTGGGAAACTAGCTCTCTCTTGAGTTTCAGTGGTTAGAGCACTCTCTTCAGGCAAGCTCTCCTCTTGCAGGGAAGGTGCACAGATATCTGGTTTTCGGACATGCTTCATGGCAGAAGATGAAGGCCCAAAACAGGGCCTGTCCCAGAATCTGTGTAGCTTCTGCAGTCCACACTCTCACCTGCACAGACTAGTCTAGGAGGAATCCTGGAACCAAGATGGCTCCCCCAGATGCTGTGGCCAAGCCCTCCTTTCAGAAATTCTATACTTCTACTTATATAGAAATTGAAATTTCCTATTAAAATTTACGATTAAAATCTTACATTGTTTCCTTAGTCTGACGTGAAGCCTATCATCATTCTTTTTCCCCCTCTTGCTGCTTGAACTTCCCTCTTTTCACTGTTTTCAATAGACTACTCACTGTGCTTTGGACTCGTTTGTATTTGTTTGTTTGTTTTAGTCAGCTCCTGTTTGCTTGATGCTTGATTGCCTGAATGTGTGGAACTGTGGAGTTTCCACCACCCTTGGAAAGTACCCATGATCTATTCCAACACACACCTAGCCATTCCCTTCCCTGGGTCTTTCTCTGCATGAATATTAAGTTACAGTGTCTCAACTCACTCACCCAGGACCTTCTGCTTTCTGAGACATAGCATGCCTTCTTTCTGTGTGCCTCAGTCTATTCTGTGTCTTTCCCAGCCACTGGTTTTGTTCACCTTGAAGCTCTTTCGTCTCCTCAGCAAAGTGAGACAGCTGTGGTATTGTTTCTTCTTTTTGTGCTTCAATCAGGAACATTGGTGCCCAGCCGGAATCTGGGAAAGGACAGGGCTTGACTTGAATCTTTGCTTTTGGCTGGTATCACAGCCTTGTGCTGCGCGTTGTCAGCCCCCCATTTGGATTTCTTTAAGAGACTAGGAAGAGTAGCCATTGCTACTCTGTCATAGAAAGAAGTACAAGACTCCTGAAGCTTTTTCTCACTTGGGACTTGATTCATATTCCAATTTTGTGCTTTTAGCTAATTGATGTGAATGTGTCAAAATGGTTACTTGATTCTGAAATTGACTGATAAACCAGGAACTGTGGTCTTCATTTTTGAGATTTATGGCAAGAAATAGAAAGTGTTTGAACCAAATTTAACCAAAGTATGAGAATCCCTTGACTTAATAGAAGAAACACAGGAGACAAATGCACCTTTCTCTCTACTGTGGTTCTACTGTGCCCTCCAAAACCCATGCTGCATTTCATCCTCATTGTTGTGAGTTAAGAGTGAAATAGGATGGGGCTGTGATGAAGTGATCGGATCACAAGGGATCTGACCTCAGGAGCAGATTAATCTACCTATGGATTCATGGATTCATGGATGGGGGCTGCTTACTGTGTTTGTAGCTTTATTATAAAAGGGAACTACATTGGTTAGCTTTGCAACATTACAAGGAAATATTGAAAGCAACTAATTGATAAAGAGAAAGGGTTTCTCAAGCCACTGTTTTAGAATATGCATTGGCTCAATCATGTAGTTCTATGTGGGTGTAAGATGGTGATACATCATAACAGAAGAAAGTATAACTCATGTCCTTACATCTCAAATGGTGGGTGGATAGAAAAATGTGGGTACGGGGCACTATCTCATTCAAGGTCATGTCTCTAATGAGCCAAGACACTCTCCGTAAGACCTCAATTTATAAAGATCTTCAACACTTTCCAATAGCATTCCTCTGTGGAAACAAGTCTTTAGCACATGAACCTCTGGAAGACACTATCTGCATTCAAACCATGTCAAGGACTTTCTCTAGCTTGCATGCTTTGTCTTGTCATATGATACCCTCTGTCATGTCATGACCCAAGAGGAAGACTATCACCAAATGTTAATTAGATGCTGGCGCCATATTTTTGGGCTTCCAGAACCAAGAACAGAATGAGTCTCTTTACTTTCAAAATTATCTAACATGTAGTCTTAAGCTATAATAACAGAAACGGAAGAAACCCACACTTGAGCCAGTCATTTTGATAACAGTGAATTCCATGTCACCATATAAAAAGTGGATGATGACCCCCAAATATTCTAGGAGATACCACTATTACCAATAGATAAGCTTTGATGAATATCATAGTATGACTTCTACTTATATTTTATAGATCTCTCTCTCTTTTCCTCTACCTCTCAGCTGTGTGCGTGTGTGCATGTGCGTGTGCCTGTGTGCATGAGAAAGAGAGAGAGAGAGAGAGAGAGAGAGAGAGAGAGAGAGAGAGAGAGAGAGAGCTATTTTACTGATTAACAAATACTTTTGAGGTCTTTGGCTGAGACAGGCAGCACCAGAATTTAATTTCTTATGCAATGGCTTCAGAAGTTCTATACTTTCCACCCCTTGCATTGACACCAGAAGATTCTGAAAAGGGAACTGAGCTATGAACTTCTGCTTATCGACTATTTTACACTTTAGGGAGGAATTAACCTCTCAGCAACATTTACCCACTGAGTGGCTACTACTAAGTCTACTAACTCCTGCTAAAATATCAGAGAGACTCACAGACTGCATTCTAGGTCAGTGTAGCTCCCTTTGTACTTTCTCAGGCTTCACCTGGTTTAGGGTCCAGTTATTCCTCTGAGACATTCCTTCTCACGTGCCTCTCCCCAGTAATGACTTCAAGGAACAACTCAGTGATGCTCATGGCAAAACATGATTCTAGCTTCCACATAGACAGTACTAGCTCTTTGTCTGTAGTCAAGTTCATAATCATACTTAATCAAATTATATTTAGCACTATAATTGCATTTTGTTAGTTATAAACAAACCCTTCTATGACCTTGTGTAACCTAAATGCAGTGATTCTTAGAGTTGACAGCATTTGATTTTTCCCTTTTCCTATTATTTGAAATATAATTTCAGAAGAGTAAGGGGTGGGTGATTTGAAAACACATCAATAGTCTGGGATTGAAAGAAAATATTCCAAATATAATAAACAAATTGCCTTTAAATCACCTGCAGAATAATGAGATTTGGAGATCCTATTCAAAAAATGTAGTTTTCCAATTGACAATCTTATTAGCTCTCCACTTTGACAACAGTCTATTTCCAGTTTTCTTAACGATATACCTGAATGCACCAAAAGACGCCTACTTCCCTCTCTTCTGAGGTACAACTAGCCATCTGAATGGTAGGCTTAGTTTACTTTCACAGATCATCAATAAATAAGTCGTAGCTTATCCAGAGACAATGAGCCAAACCAAAAAAAATAGCATTAATTTTTCTAACGCTATTTTAACAACCGCAGTGAGCATCGGAGGCCTAAAAGTTTCATGGTGGCTTTTGGTACTTTTGTCTTTATCAGGCATTTAAAATTACAACAGGAAAAGGCTAACTGGCTATGTGGCCTTTTAAAATTCTCCTGATTATATTTCAAAGTAAATCCTTGATGCAAGCCTTGGACACTAGCTATCTTTTCTGTGGGTAAAGTCTGCTAACACATCTGACAGAAAAACAGATTTTAGAAATGTAGTAAAAAGTACAAGCTACTTCATTTCTTAGAATGTTAAAAAGTATTGTCAGCTTAGCTGTGACGGTTTCATGAGAATCTGTTGAGTTTACTGTGTGTGTGTGTGTGTGCACATGTTTACTGACTTTCTGTGTGTATGTACACATATGTCAGTTTTTCAAAAATAATACATTTTTGAACATAAAGTGTACAGCAAATGCCTGTATTCCTGATGGTGACTAGTGTTTCACGCTAATTGTTTCCTTTAAGAAGAAGAAATCACAGCATAAGATTAGGTATTTTTAGTAGCTCTCCCCTTCAGCTCATTCTTTCTGTCCTTGAAGGACAGCCATGTGTGAGTCCTGATAAAAAGCACTTTTGCTTGTGTCTGTGTGAAGTCATTATTTGATCTCCGTTCTTTGTTCCTTACTGTATACTCTTCAGTGCACAGATGTTTTCTTTCATCGACCTAATTCTTCTCTGATGTCAGTCATCAACGTTCACCTGTCTTGGGTTAGTCTAACAAAGTTTGTTCCAGCTGAAAGTAGTTTTCATCTGTTTTCCTTTAAGGTGTTTTGTATCCTACATATATTTGCTTATGATAAATTGCTTTTTATTTACTTTGATTTGAATTAAAAAAGAAAGTCCAAAGTTTTGTCATTTGGATGTTCATATGGCTATTGGCAACTCTGGACAATTCTGGGTTTTACCATCTCTAGGATATATTTTTATTAATTCATTGAGAATTTCATACAATACATTTTGATCACGTTTATCCCACTTCTCCTCTTAACTGCTCCCAGATCCACCCTGCACCTGCCCACTCCTCTTCACATTCTCCCATTTCTTTTCCTTTTCAAACAGCAAGCCACACTGTCTAATTTGTGCTGTCATTATACTCACAGGGAGAGTGTCATCCACTGGACAATGGCCACTTACTAAGGACCACCTTAAAGAAAATCCTCTCTCCCTCCTCTAGAAGTCTTCAGTTGTTGGTAAGTTCTCATTTTTGGGTTGGGTGCTCACGAACCCCTTCCCCTCATGCTTGGATGTTGACCAGTTTGACCTTATGTGGGCGTGGGGAGGGGGGGTGCTATGATGAGTGCTGTTGTCCTCTTGTGTCCAAAGATATGATTTCATTCTGGTACTCCTCTGGCTCTGGCTCTTAGCATCTTTCCACATGGTCTTTTCTGATGCTCCATCCTTTCATATGGTATTTTGGACATCAAGAATGGTAATTGCAGAAGCATGCCTTTAATCCCAGCACTTGGGAGGCAGAGGCAGGCAGATTTCTGAGTTTGAGGCCAGCCTGGTATAGAGTGTGAGTTCCAGGACAGCCATGACTACACAGAGAAACCCTGTCTCAAAAAACAAAACAATGGTAATTGCAGTACTTTGCTTTTTTGTATGTGTGTTGGGTGGGAAATGCCAGATCTGAACTGAAGGTAGCTATGAAGAAGGGCTGGATCTGTCCTCTTTGACCTCCAAGTATACTGATAGTGGTGTCCTTTCATAAATGTACATTGCAAACAATTTAAGCTAAAACAAGTAATATTCACAAAGGAAATATGTTGGAATTTCTGTTCCTTTAATTATTAAACTTGATGTACATGTCTGTAGGTGGAACATTACTAGGGTATGTAATATGTTATATAATGTTGGCAAATAAAACATGATGAGAATGTCATTAGATATCTATTTTTCATCTGTTTTTATGGAACACAATGATTGTAAATATGTATATTCACAGCTGCCAACAGCACATTACTGAATTTAAATTTGAAAAGTCCATTTGGCAGCTTGCCTTTTCTTGTTCTTCACAAAACCCTCATTTCCGTGTAGTGTGAGGACTTAGCTCTCCTCTCTCCATCCTCACAGGGTGAAATAGTTAGGTATGCTGAGTGAACTGAAACATGTTGGCTGGAAAACCTGCTCTTTACACTGATGTCGGCTGTGTAGCATGTCTGTAACTGTGAGGCTGGGTCCTCAAGTGCTCAAGTTTCAGATGAGCTGTATTTAAACCCTAATCAGAGGGAGACTAATGTACAGAATAAAACATTTCCATAAATAATGTTTATCTTCATTAAAGTCTTTAATTTTTCTTTAAAATGGGAAAACCTAGAAATAGCTGTTGACTTCCCTCCTCTTTCTCCCTAATCTCTTTGAAAAAAAAAACCACTTTTCTAGTAACTAAAAATGACCATTTCTGTGAGTATGAGACATATTTGTAGATTATGTGAGCATGAGACATGATTGCTATAGAAAAAAAAGAAATGACGGGCCTTTGTTTTTATTTCTTTTTTAATAATTTGGTCATTGTGAAAATCTTGAAACGACTTGTGAGTTAAAACTTGGGTCTGGGTTACCTCACTCAGGATGATTTTTTTTTTTCTAGTTCCATTAAGTTGCCAGCAAATTTTATTATGTCATTTAAAAAACAAAAAACAAAAACTGCTGAGTAGTATTACATTGTGTAGATGTACCACATTTTAAAAAATCCATTCTTCACTTGAGGGACATCTGGGTTGTTTCCAGTTTCTTGTTCTTATGCACAAAGCTGCTATGAACATAGTTAAGCAAGTGTCCTTGTCGTAGGATGGAGAATCCTTAGAGTACATGCCCACGTGTGGTATGGTTGGGTTTTGAGGTAGACTAATTTTCAGTTGTCTAAGAAATTACCATACTGATTTCCAAAGTACATGTTTGCACTGGCACCAGCAATGGAAGAGCGTTCCCCTTGCTCTGCATCTTCTCTGGCAGGAGCTGTCACTTATGATTTTGATCTTAGCCATTCTCATGGGTGTAAGACGGAATTGCCCAGTCTTTTTGATTTGCATTTCCCTGATGACTAAGGATGTTGAACATTCTTTTCAGTGCCTCTCAGCTCTTTAAAATTCGTTTGTTGAGAATTTTCTGCTTAGTTCTGTACCCCATTTTAAAATTGGGCTGTTTAGTTTGCAGATGTCTAATTTCTTGAGTTCTTTATATATTTTGGATACTATCCCTTTGTCAGATATGAACTTGGCGAAGATCTTTTCCCATTCTCTGGGCTGCCATTTGACTTATTGTCAGTGTCCTTTGCCTTACAGAAGGTTTTTAATCTCATGAGTCCCATTTATTAATTGTTGATCTGTGCTAGCAGGGAGGTGGTATTCTGTTCAGGAAGTTGTCTCCTGTGCCAATGTGTTGAAAGCTGTTCCCCACTTCCTCTTCTATCAAATTTAGTGTTTCTGGCTTTAGGTCTTTGATCCACTTGGATGTTGGACTTGAGTTCATCTCCAGTGAAGTAACCCACACCCAGAAAGACAAACATGGTATCTACTCACTTATAAGTGGAGATGAGCTGTAAGGCAAAGGATCACAGCGTTATCATCCACAGACCCAGAGAAGCCAAGTAACAAGGAAGGCTTAAGGGGAAGCAAGGATCTCACTGAGAATGAGAAATAGAATGGACTTCTCAGTTTGGCTTGGGGGCATGGGAACAGGAGGAATCAGGTAGGTGGAAAATGGGGGGAGAGAATATTGTGAGAGACAACTGGAATTTGAGGGCATCTTGGGGGCAAGGTAAGGGAACACAGCAATGGAAGCTATGAGACTCTTAGTAATGGGGGACATGGAGCCTGAACCAGCCATCCTCTATAACCAGGAACATCCTCAGGCAGAGGGATTGGGACACCAACCTAGCCATAAAACCTCTGACCTGCAGTGTGTCATGCTTGCAGAATGTGATGGGACTGAAGCCTAGCATAACCCCCATTAGAGGGACCAGAGAAACTTCATCCAGAATCTGATGGGAGCAGACTTAGAAACCTGCAGTCAAATACTAGGAGGAGCTCTGGCAGTCCTAAATAGGAAGGGGAGGAAGGATGGGAGGGACCAGAGGGGTCAAGGAAACTACAAAAACACCACCCACAAGTGGGCTCACAGAGATTGTGAGCATGTATGGGTCGGACCTAGGTTTTCTGCATATATATTATGGTTGTGTAGCTCTTTGTTCTTGTGGGACTCCTAACAGTGGGAGCAAGGGCTGGCTTTGAGCCTGCTCTCAAGCCTGCCTTGAGGACAATTTTCCTCCTCTACTGTGCTGCCTCATCCAGCCTTAATGTGAGAATATGTGCCTGGTCTTATTGTAGCTTGTTATGCTGTGTTGGGTGATGTCCAAGGGGAGGTGGGACTGCTATTTTCTGAGGGGAGGTGGAAGCAGGTAGATCTGGGGGTGGGGTGGGGCTGTTCTTTTCTGAGGGGGAAGCAGATAGATCTAGGGGGAAAGCAAGCAAGTTGGCAGGGAGATATTGGGAGGAGGGGAAGGAGATGAAGGAGGGGTAAAAGGGGGAAGGAGGGGAAACTGCAGTAAGGATGTAATATATGCAAGAAGAAAAAATTAAAAACCCTGACTAATTCTTTTTTTTTTTTTAATGGCACGGGTACAGGAGGCCACTTCCCTAACGTTAATGTTGTATCTTAGCCTGTGCTGATTGGTTTAGACTGTCAATTAGTGGATTAATACAACCTAGAATCAGGACTGGGAAAGAGTCCTAAGGAGAAATGACCTAGGCCCAATCAGTCTGTAAGCATGCCTGGAGGAGGATTGTCTTCATGGTTAACTGATATATGAAGACCCAGCCCATTGTGCAAATTAGCATTCCGCCAGTAGAGGGTCCTGTACAGTGGAGGAGTTAAAAAAAGGAGCTGAGCAGAAGCAAGCCTGGTTCTATGAGTGTATTCCTGCTCCCGAGTGTGGATGTGGTGTTGTGAGTTTTTGCTTTGATGTCCCTGCAGTGATGAACTTGAACTGTGTACAAACCATGTCTTCCCTGAGTTGCTTTTAGTCAGGGTATTTTATCATAGCAATGGTGACGAAACTAGGACAGAGACTTTTCCATCGTTCTTTCTTTCTCTTCCTCTTTCTGAAACATTGTGTAACACAAATGTAGCTCACTGTTTCTCTCACACTTTTATGTGTTCAGTGAGCTTTGATGAATTATTTTGGTTTCTTGAGTTTACCTTCCATTTTATAAATTCTTTCTTTAGCAACCCTAAATAACTTGGCTTGTCAACTGAGCTTTTAATTTTATGGAGTACACAAGTTCCGATTCTTTGTACAAACATGAATTATTTTATATTTTGTGAATTCTAAGATCTTGAGTTTTTAGGCCATTAAGTTTTCTTTCTTTTGTGTTTCATAAGTTCGTGTTATACATTCATTGTGATGGAGCACAATTTGGGGAACCCTGTGAACTTTGAAGATTATACACCAAGAAGATATGTGTATGCCGTGGCGTGAGAGGAGGCTCAGTGTTCATATGTTCTTTCAAAAGACCTGTGTTCAGTTCCCAGCACCCAAGGTGGGCATCTCACAGTGACCTGTAACCAGGGGATTTGACTTCCTCTTCTGACCTCCATGTGTATCCACATACATGAGGCATTTATGCACACACGTGCACAATTGCACACACACATGCATACACACAAATTAATATTTCAAAACATCTCTTAAAAAAGAAAATATGCACATTTCCTTAGGTAGGCACTTGGGAAATATTTTATGCATATATGTATGTTTGTTGATGTCTCAACTTTTCCCAGATGACATATAGTACAACTTCACACTCTAACCTTTGTTTTTTTTTTTTTTTTTTTTTTGGTTTTTCGAGACAGGGTTTCTCTGTATAGCCCTGGCTGTCCTGGAACTCACTTTGTAGACCAGGCTGGCCTTGAACTCAGAAATCCGCCTGCCTCTGCCTCCCGAGTGCTGGGATTAAAGGCGTGCGCCACCACGCCCGGCCTTTTTTTGTTTTTTGTTTTTTGTTTTTTTTATTTTATTTTTATTTTTATTTTTTTTCACACTCTAACCTTATGTCAACATAAGGCTGAACTGTCTGGCATTACATAAGAAAGTATTTCTCACACACACACACACACACACACACACACACACACACGTATATGTATATATGTAGACACAGACTCACACAGACACTTGCCCATACATACATTTTTCTTTTTATTAAAATACAAGAGGAAGCTGGGTAGTGGTGGTGCATGCCTTTAATCCGAGCACTTGGGAGGCAGGGGCAGGAGGATTTCTGAGTTCAAGGCCAGCCTGGTCTACAGAGTGAGCTCCAGGAAAGCCAGGGCTACACAGAGAAACCCTGTCTTGAAAAACGAAAACAAACAAACAAACAAAAACCAAGGGAATGATACATGCTATTTCTGTAATCCACGATTTGGGGGCTCCATCCATGATGAGTCCTGTCTCTATGAAAAGGTTTTCAGTTCTAATTCCTTGCTCATGAGAGCCCAAGACCTCATTCCTGCTCCTATGGTGATCTTGAAGCACCAGTTTTCTTGATAGGCAGGAAATGGCCTTCACTGTACACGGCTAAGGCGTGAACTTCGGCCTGCTGCTTCTTTTGGAATGTTTTGTTTGTTTGTTTGTTTGGGTCCATGGGAATCACAGTTTTGGAAGTTATTTATATTTTTCAGAATTTCTGATGTTTTGAGCGAAAGTACTTCCAGTTCCCTGTGATAAACTGCACTGCCAGAAACAGATGTGTCTACTGGGCTTTCTACGGAGATGATCTTATTTTCTGCATGGAATGACATTTTTATTTCTTCCTTTAAAGAATATATCCAACACTTCTCCATATTAATAGCACTTTCACCTCTAAGAATTATGTGTGCTAAGAAGTTTTTGAGTAGCTTTCTTTATCTAAATAAAAATAAATTCTCGTCTAGTCCCTGTTTTTAAAGGGTTCTTATTTAAATCACAAATGAACTTGAATTTGTTAGTTCTTTTCCTGAATATGTAGAATCTTTCTATTCTACATCTAGAATATCGCTGGGTTTTTCTGAAGATGAGTGGATTATTTTTTTCAAACTCTCAAAACATTGCTAGCTATATTTTCATTTTAGGTACAGAACCAATAGTTTGATCATAATAATAGTTTACACAGACCACCAACTTTTTATATTAAAAAATTTCAAATGGAAGTGTGTGTAAAGAGATGGCTCACTGGTTAAGTGTACCTGCTCTTGACTGGTGAAGACCAATGTTTAGATCCTAGCATATGTGTAAATAGCTAGGTGTCATTTCCTAACCGCAGCTCTGAAGGGCACAGTCCCTGGGACTTGCTGGCTTCCAGCTCAATTGAGAAAATGTGAACTCAGGCTCAGGAAGAGATCCTGCTTCAATGGATCTAGCAAAGAGAGAGAGAGAGGAGGATATCCAGAGCCCTTCCTGGCCTCTGCATGCACACAGATACACACACACACACACACACACAACCCCACATACTCACACATATACACACACATCATACATCTGCACACACACATGAATAAACTCACATACACCCACACAACATAAACCTACACACACACACACAATCTGCCTGCGCACACATAGACACACCCACCATACACCTGCACACACAAATCAACCCACATAAACCCTTTAAAAACTTAAAATCTATGAAAAGTAAGAAACAGTAGAGCAGTAGACACACACAGACCATTCAGTCTTTCACCCAGACTTGTCAACTCTTTATCATGTTTTGTGTTTATCTCTTCATTTCTGCTTATCTCTGACTCCTGACAGAGTATATTTTCCATGAATCTAATTTTTGGTCATGGCTTCATGCTTAGGCTTTAGCATGGATCTTCTATGAATATTCTCCAATGTAGTAATAATACATAAATTGTAATTTGAAAATCTTAAAATGAAAAATTTAGACATAAATAATAAATTATAAATGCAGACCATCCCTGCTGTCCCGCTGGGCCCTATCCGGGATGTGAATAACTCTGTAGTCTGTGTGTCCATGCTGCATGCCTCATTCACCTATTGCTTATTCAATGATAAGATTGGGGCTATTGGATCAAATATTGCAACAGTGCAACAACAACAACAGTCATCATAACCACCACCACCATCATCATCATCATCCTCAATCATTAAGTTCCAAATAGAAGTTCTCAAAATTCTTGACTTTATCCAAAGTATGCCTGTATGGGTGGAAAGAACATAGCGTATATAGGGGTTGGTAATATTTACAGTTTCAGACATTCACTGGGGATCTTAGAATGTGAACTTTACAGATAAGGGAGAATCAGAAGTCCACTGAAAGTTTGTCATAATTACAAGTCTATTATAAACTGAATGGCTCAGAACAGGTTGAGAGACTGCTTGAAAGTAAAAGCATAGAAGGCCTGAAAGGCCTTGCAAATGGATATTGAAACCACAATAAATTATACTCGATTTATTCATTTGTAAAAGCTGGAGAATTAGGCAGCAAAGCAGACACTGGAGCAGGAAGGAAGACCAGATTGTAAGAGCAGACAAAAATTAACCAGCATTCATGGTGGGACTGGAGTGGGCTGGGACAAAGTTCAGAGGAGCAGAGGGGAGGGGTGGGTGAAATTTTTGTTATGTGTTGTTATGTGTTATCTGCAAA
Organism: Mus caroli; assembly: GCF_978045245.1. Lineage (NCBI taxonomy): Eukaryota > Metazoa > Chordata > Mammalia > Rodentia > Muridae > Mus > Mus caroli. The sequence continues at coordinate 9,396,475 of NW_028227264.1, read as the reverse complement.
AAGAGGTGACCGTCACTCTTGTCTGACAGCATAAAGGCACATCCTTGCATTTGTCCTGGCTGAACATTTCTAGGCCCAAGTAACTCTCACTGCTTCTCCAGGAGTTATCTAGCACCTTTGTACTAGCTTCTGTTGATGAACATTAGTCCAGTGTCAAATACACTTGAATTATGTAATGAAAAAGACCGCTCTTCTTGAGAGCCCTAAAAGCTTCCAAGAAGTAGGTAAGAGCTTACTGTTCACTGTGAAAATCGAAACAAGCATACCAAACACAGCTTGCCTAGCTAAATCATATTGGAAGGCAGAACTTTGCCTTTGGCCTCCCAGGAGTCAGTGGGAGCCATGGCAAATGCAGTACATGGAAATGAGGTCTTTGTGTTCAAGCCATGGGGCTTCATTTGATAGTGGATGACTATAAGCCACCATAAAGAGGTAGATCACAACACAGCAGCTGGTTTTACCACATTCAATGACATGACTGAAAGAATCCAAAGTGTCACATTACCATAGAGAGACAGTGAACACAGATTTGTCAACCCTCAGCAGGAAGGGAAGTCAGCCTTCACCATCTACTAGACCCTTAGAGCAAAATGTGAAGATAAGAGCTACATTTACCATCCAGAAAAGAAAATGAAAGCTCAGATTAAATAAATATGCTCAAGGCTAATGTTAAATCAGAATAACCGACTTCAAAGGAGCGATTTGAAAAGCCGTATAGGCCAGCAACCACTAAAGAATTAAAATTCTGATAAAAAATTCTTACCTTGCTTACTTAGTCACCCTCCAAAATTAGACCAGGTAGGTGGGCAAATTCTTTTGCAAATTTTCAAAGACAAGGCAAATCATATTTTATAAAAATGCACCTAAAATATAACAAGAGGTGAAATATCTCTGACTCATTTTTAGTACATTGTTTACATAGTCTACAAGAAGAAAGTCGAAGAAGATGTTACTGTGGACCAGGAATCTGTTAGGAGCAGAGTCCCCGATGCTCATCAAGTTGCTCTTCTGCAGAGTGGATTGACAGCCCGCTTCAGCCTGTTGGTAGAATGCTCCACATCACGTGGGGATGAGGAAGGGTGATCCCCAGGTAGAAAACTGTGTGTGCCTGTTAAATGTAGAGTACTATGAGATGTTCGCTGAGTCTAGGATTGCTACCAAAAGGCAACACAAATAAATAACAACAAAAGAAAGAAATGAAAGCTATCAATATTGGGAAGAAAGAGATCAAATTTTAATGGCATAAATATATTTTCATATCATTTTTTATGTCTGCTAATAATGTTCACTTTGAGTGAAATCATGAATGCTTTTCTTTTCTGAGATAGTCCTCTGGCTGATATATATATATATATATATATATATATATATATATATATATATATATTTCTGGCTGGCCTAGAACTTAGAGTGTTAGGTCCAAAAGCACCAGACCACAGAGGAGACCACCACTCACATGTGCAATATGCAAGAGTGTTTTTATTTCAAGAAAGCAAGAAGCCTGCATGTAGGGTTTAGTCACTTAAAAGGGGTGCAAGTCTTTTATAGGAGAATTTTAGTTAGGGTTGGTAATCTAAAATGTCATTGGTAGATGCCAGGGAAGTTTCATGGGTCAGTTTCTGATTGGCTGCTATGGTAATTTCACTATATTTGGTAAAGCCTTGAGGAAATCCCTGGAACTGACTCATCTCTGAGTTTATCTTCCATTTGTCAGAGCCATCGATGATTAACAGCCCAGTGTTGGTAGCTCCCTCTGAGGAACCCAATCTGCTTCCCTGGGAAAACAAAACTTTTCTATTCCTAAGTTTTTTATTTTTAATTTTTAGGGGAACCCCCCAGGGGCAATTCTCTTGTCTCTGCTTTTTTATTATGGGGGTTACAGGTATGTACCATCATCCCTAGGCTATGTTATGATATATTAAGCACCAAGCCCTCAAATACATAAAGAAAGGAAAAATCTTTTGCTGAAAGAAAGTTTAGGAGTAGGCAAACTATCACAATGTTTCTTCATACCATTAACATCAAACTTTCAAAAAGGAAGAGAAAAAGCAACATAAAATATTTAAGTCCTTTTTTTTACAAGCTAAAGAATAGTTTTAAGGGAGGCTTTATAAAAATCAACTTCCCTACAAATGGATAATGAAGCTAGATAAGAGACGAGTCAAATAACCATAGTATTTTCACATCGTAGTCTGTAGTTGGCCTGGCTTTAGACACTCACTTTTGAAGAAGAAACTTAGTTGAGTTCTCCATACTAGTTCTCACCAACAAAACCTGTATCTATAATGGTATCATCTCCCCTCATCCTCTCTCAGTCTTCCCCCAGTGACAGCTCCTTCAGTGCCTTACAGTGTCTCTTTCATCTCTATCTGCATCTGTGGAGACTAGTACTTGGAAGAGGGAGACATTCTGTGTATCTCTTTCAATGTCTTTTTAAATTACCTGGTCACCTGATTCAATGTATAGGAAGAAGGGAGATAGTTCACAGTACTCAGAAAAGACTACTTCTCAAGCTCTAAGAGGGGAAAAGCTGATTTGTGCTTATGATTAATCATTAGGAAGTCATTGAATGAGGTGTCATTGCAAAATATCTGCAGGAAGCCTGTGTACAGGCTACTGAAAATGGACCCATTCAGAGGTCCATGTAGATATTTGATGGAATTGTGGATTTACTTATCCAGAGATTTTTTTTTTCCTCTTGAGCTTTTGTTTCACTTTATCAAACCAGGAGTGTTTTCCTTCTAAGTCATGTCAATGTAGCAGTGTCAGCATGGGGGTATGGGGGATGGAGGATGTAGGGGAGAGTGGCCTGGAGTGTGGCCTGAGGCGGGTGTGGGAGAGGGTCAATCACAAAGGCCTTGGTTTCATCAGAGAATTAATTAACTGGTCTTCACGGCTCAGTGCATTATTAAGAGGTGATGCTGAGTTTGAGGTCATTGTTGGTATGGTCTTGAAGCGTGTATCTGTCCCCTGCCTTTTGTCTCTTTGCTCCCAGGCTACCATGATATAAACTTTGATGGTAGTTTTGCCTCCATGATACTCTGCATTTCCAAGGGAGCCAAGGGACCTTTGACTCTAAGCTCTGAAACTACGAACCAAAATAAATCTTTCTTCCTTTAAATTAAATTTTCAAAGGTATTTTGTCACAGCAATGGAAAATTAATGTACCCTTTGTCTTAGTTCCTTTTCTGGTTGCAGTGATGAAATGCCCTGACAAAAGACACGCAAGGGGGAAAGGGTCATTTTTACTTAAAGTTGAAAGTTATTGTCCATCATTGTGGTAGAAGTCACAGTGGCTGGATCTTGAGGCACCTGGCTAGATTGCATCTGCCATCAGGAAACAGGAAACAATGAATTCGCGTGTTAAGTTCACTTTCTCCTGTTCTTTAAACACTCCAGCATCCCAACCACAGACTGGTGCCACCCATGGGGAACAAAAGTGCCTACCTCAGTTAACCCAATTCAGTCAGTCCTGCAGAGCTATGTATGGAGAGCTGTCTCTCAAGAGATTCTCAGAAATTTAACAAGTGGGATTAACCATCATGTGTCCTAAAGAAGATCTGATTCTTTAAGGGTCAATTTGATTGTCTCTGCTGACAGAGCAGCTTTATAGCACAACATGTAAAGTTAAATTACCAAAACTTATGCACATTAGTCTTGTCTATGAGGATTTGTTAGGGACATACTTTATTGAAAATGTAATACTCAAAACAAGACATTTTATTGCTATATAGGATGTGAATGGGTTTTGTATCTACTAGTCAAGTCACTTTTAGTTACCTATAACCTATCTATATCAATCTGTCATCTATTTATCTATTATCTATCAATCATACATCTATCCATCATCTATCAATCATCTCTATCATATATCTATCTGTATCTACCAATCATCTATCACCTATCTCTATTTATCAATCATATATCTATCATCTATCTATTCATCTGTCACGTATCTACCTAACACTTTCTCAGCTATCCTTTGTTTTTCTTCCAAATTCTCCTTTGATTTGCAATACTTTGTTATTTCCTGTTAAGTTACAAAATGAAAAGGAGGCATTACTCTGCTTTTAGAAAAGCCAGACTAGAAATAGGAAAATAGCACCCTTGTTCTGCACAGCAGTGACTTTATAGCACTGGTTCCTTGTGCTTAACTCCACAGTGGCAAGTTCAATGAGAACTGGGTACTTGCACCTCTGAATGCAGTGGTGTGCAGCATAAGAAATTCAAAAGCCTGGCTCTTCAGCGTATACAACAGTTGGAACACTGACACTGTCATTATTCCTAGGGAAAGAGAAGAGGTTATTTTTTTCACCAGATTATCTTTTACTCAACATGTAAATAAACTGCAGATAAAGCTTGTATACAGGAAATTGAATTATTAGCTTGAGGGGAGATAAGGAAGATGTATTCATCTTTGAAAGAGAGTGGGTGACTCCCCATGAAGGAGACAAGCCATTACATATGGTTCTGGGAGGAAAGGGAGGCATTCCTTACTACAGGGTACCACAATGTATAGGATGTTCTGAGATTCACACTCTATAGGATGCTTAGCAGCAGAGAAAGGGTTGGGATAGCCTTCCCAGCATGTCTCTCATTGAATCCAGGGAAGTGTTTGATATGTGTTGGTGCTTTAATATCACAAATCTTAGAAACTTTTAGGGTGTTATAATTTAAAAAATCACAATTAATCATAGTACCCACCCTATAAAAGATGTTTAATAAATATTTACAGAATAAATAAATAATAAACAGATTTTAAAGGTAAGATTTGTTTTTTTAAATGATTATGAAACTCTAATGATCTATATAATATTACTGAAATATTCACTGTGGCTTTTTCTATCTTTTACTGTAGGACTTGGAAGGTGGGCTTTATTAATCAGAACGCTTTATGATATACCAATTATAATCTACTTTTTACATGTTCCTTTATTTCTTCTCAGGAGATGAGCCCTTAGGTATAACAAATATTGTATAGTCTCAAAAGTATGAGCTTAGTGGTCATATGTTGTGATACTTTGAGAAAGCAAACAACCTAAATAGATGGCATTAAATTCCCTCGCCAAAGTGTGTACTGGTTAGGTTTCACTGGCTTGTGAATTACAGGAAGTAAACTCAGATTATGTAAGGAGCCGCCTTCACATTTGCCATTACAAGATGGCGCTGATGGCACTGACACCGTGTTCTAAGTAGTAAACAAGCAAGCTGCGCATGTGCCGGGGTAGCTTTCCACGCCATGTGCTCTGCCTTTCCCGTGACGACAACTCCGGCTGATGGGCTGCAGCCAATCAGGGAGTGACACGTCCGAGGCGGAGGACAGTCCTCCATAAAAGGGAGGGGGCTCCGCCATCTCTCTCTCTCTCTGGCTCTCTTCTCCACTGGCTCCTGATGGGGTAAGCAATAAAGTTTGTGCTGCAGAAGATTCCGGTTGCCCTGAGCGTGTTCTTACCAGGGGTAAGTAAAGCGGCGCGCAATAAGATTACTCTGAGCCCATAAGCAAATATATTGGAAGGAGAATACGTAATGCCATGAAGCTGGGAATACTAGGCCTTGGGTATCAGCATCGAGGTTGTAGCATTGCAAGGAGCCTGAGTATGCGACCCATGTCTGATCTCTGATTCTTGCTCTGGGCATCTTTACTCTCTCACTACCTTTGCATTAGTTGCCTCACCTTGTATAAAGTGATGGCCGCCTCTGGATACAAAGTAACAGTTACGTGTTGTAGCCCAATGGCCCAGGAAGTAAAAGATTTCCTGTTCTTTGAGACTAAAGAATTTCTTACTTAATTTCCCTCTGAGGGGCTTTTGGTCCACTGGGTCGGGTGCCCCATCAAGGAAATCACGACATTTGGGAGTGCCAGCACACTGGAGGAATATGTTGGCTTCTGGCTAATGTCGGGCAGCTGGAGAAAAGGCAATTCTACGGAAAGCAGTATAAGAGGATTCGATAAGTGTTCACTGGAGTAACTTTTGAAAGCGACTTGTGAGAAAAGGAGGCCATCAAGCCAGCAAACAAGGAACTGTACGAACAGGACAAGCACACAGTCTGCCTATTAGGAAAGAGAATGAACATGCCAAGTTGTGGAAAAACAGAGCAAAATGGGACTCACAGGGAAAGGGAGAAGGTGGAGACTTTCCAGTAGAGAGGTAATGGTGCTGCTTTCTCTAGGGGTGTTTTGTTGTCTAACAAGCAAAGTTGAAAGACATTTTGTCATCTCTCAGGTGCTGTTCAGTAGAACTTTTGGCAGTGTGGAGACTCTCTCATTTCTGCATTACCCAGTTTGGCAGCCACTAGCTGTATGTGGTTGCTGTGGCTGGGATGTGGTTGGGAGGATAGATACAATGGGTCTTAATTTTACTGAATTTAAATTCTAATATGTGTCTAGGGGTCACTGATTTGCATAGTATAGCTTCACGAGAGGCTCCTTTTATAAAGAAAAATGAAGCCCTGACATATCCCCCCCAGTAACATTGTCAGGAAGCTAAGCCAAGCTGCATATTGTCAACCAGGCTTCTGGAAGTCCTAACAGTGTCTCTATTGACCATCCATTAAGATGAGATGTCACAATGGCCAGGACTTGAATGATAATGGATTTTCTAAGTTTTGATTCAACGAATTTAGGACCAACCAGATTAAACTAAACACTCCACCCTTCGGGACATATCCACTGTTAGCAATTAGGCACCATCCTGGACAGCCCCGAGGGACTCCGAGACAACAAGACACATCATCACTAGCTGCCCAGAGGCGGTGACACATTTCCATTGTCACCCCTGTTGCATACCCTCCTGAGCATGTGCCACATTCAATTAAAAAAGCTGTGTTTTCCCCTCCCCCAACCCACCCTTTCTTTCCTTCCTCCTCCCAGAGACAGCGTCTGTGTCCCCCTCGCCCCTTTCTTTAATAAACCTCCCACATGAGACCTATTGCTCCATGTGATTTTGTTGGAACCAATGCTTAGGTCTATCATCCACTGCAATGAAGCTTGCCTACAGTGTTCCTGTGCCAACAACCTGCAATGAAGACACTCAAAGCTTTCTCTTTCCTACTTTGAGTTTTCCCCACTCTTCCACTCTGTGATTGAGTATTAGCAAAACCCAATTGAAGGTGGCCAACGCCTTGGCTATTGCAAACTTAGAATAGAAAGGTTGGGTTTGTTCCCACTTGGCATTCATTTGTATCCAGAAAGCATTAACTGACTCCATGACTGTTATCCACTGGAATCCACATGGGTTCTTTAGTGTTCCACTTCTATGGTCTCTAAAAGGCAACAAGACACATCATCACTAGCTGCCCAGAGGCAGTGACACATTTCCATGGTCACTCCTGTTGCATACCCTCCTGCTCATGCGCCACAACCAATTAAAAAGCTGTGTTTTTTCTCTTATGGCAATTTGCAGCTATTTGTTTGCTTATTTATTTATTTATTTGCACTGGTGGAGAGTAATAAAGTAATTTTTAAAAAAGTTCTTTTGTTTATTTACATGCCAACTGTTGCTTCCCATCCTGGTCCCTCTCACACAGTTCCTCATCCCGTTCCTCCCCCCTCTTGCCTCTGAGAGGATGCTCAACCGCCAACCATGCCTCCCTCTTGCCTGGAGCCTGAAGTCTCTCTCGGATTATGTCACGTTCTCTGGTTGAGTCAGTTTGACAAGTCCAGAGGCTTGAAAGCTACTCACGAAGCAAAAGAGTTTCACAGAAACTCGCTCCTGGAGTCTGGCGTTCTCTCTAACCCATACATTAATTTTCCATTCCCGCATTAGTCTAGTGTATGGATCCACGTGCTCTCTTTTAGTATTATCCTATTATAAGTGCCTTTTAAGATTGAATTCTGACATAGCTAAAGCTTTAGTGTTCCAATAGTCCTAGAACGTCCTTGAGCAAGACCATGGGCTTGAAATTCAGTAAGAATGTAAAAGATAAGTCACTCCCTTACACAGGAATTTACCATCACTAAGGAAGAAGGAAGTTTCAGACCAAAGGAGAAACCAGAATAGATACTTAGAACTGTAGCAGAGTTACACCCATACAATGGCCTAAGGGGAAGGTGGACTATACAATAGACTAAAATAGGAACTATGGCAAGGGCACGAAGCCCTTGACCCTGGCTTCTAAGATTAAGTGAATCTTAGGTGGAGCCCCTGTTGATCCCAGTTGTTAACAATGAATTCTATCCCCTTAGACCTTCTGTGTTTGCATTCCTCTGTTTTCTATAAGAATCCAGTAACCTCTTTGTACCTTGCCGGTATGTCACCCAACTTCCTTATTGTCTTCTACATAAAAAGTCTGATGCTCGGTTTGACAATACATTCAGATCCTACACAACCTCTCCTGTGTACATCTGTCTGTCAATTCATCCGATGCTTTGTCCACCCGAGAGACTAGAGACCCGTTCCATGAAGACAAAGGGGCCCAGAGGGTCTGCAGCAGGATTAGGCACATCTTCTCCCACTTAGTCTAAGCCAGGTAGCCTGCTGCTATACCTGTAATTTACAGTTTTTAAACTGGAAGAAATTCTTATACTGAGACCATGCATCCACTTGTCCCCTTTTATCTGTTGTGTGTGCATATTAAGCAGTGCATATAGTAGGATTGGCAGATTTAGCAAATGACAACATAGGCCTCCCAATTAAATTTGACTTTCAAATAAACAACAAATTAGTGTTTAGTATAAACATATCTCATGGATAAATGGCCTTATTATGCTAAAATAGATTCATTGTTTATCAGGATGTCTAATTAACTTAGAGCCCTGGAGACTGCCCACAAGTTCTCTGAAGTGTAACTGTGCATGTTCAAAGAGCAACAAGAGAAACTGATTGGCAGGGAGCCTCCTGTGGGAAATTACACTTGGGGGCAGGGCAAGGGGTGGGGGAGGAATGGCTTGGAGGTTGTGGGAAAGCCTCTAACCTTACTCTTCTTGAGTCTTACAATCTTACAACCATCTTGAGCCTAGGAAGGAATTGAGATTATTGTCAAAGTGATTTGGAAAGTCACCGAGTTCAAAAAAGAGTGGTCCAATTTGCAATGCCAAAGGAACACTTAGAGTAGGTTTCTGGGCCTTTGTCTGCAGTTAGGGAGATGATGAGAAATCCCAGGTATGTGTTTATATTTTGAAGATTATTTGGTAAGAAAAGGAAAAGTCAAGGTTACCTCTTACAATTTGACATAAGCAACTGGGTAGAATTGTTCAAGGTGCTATATACAAAATTATGGTCCCTCTAATTCACATTAAAGTACTAATTTTCATGGTGAGGCATATGGTGGGAAATATAATTAAGGTTAAATGAGGTTATTTGTCTCCAAAGGACTGGCCATTCTCATAAGAAAGGGAGGCAGTAGAAAGGTCTTTCTCTCTGCACACCCATCCAAACAGTCCACATGAAGGCCAAATCGAGGCACCTTGGCTATAAACTCAGAGGACAGATGTCAGTAGAATCTTCCTGATGACATCGTTATCTTGCCCTCTGGCCTCCAGAGCTATAAGATACTTTTCTGCTTTTAAGCCACTCAGCCTGTGCTGTCATGTTATGGCTGCACTAGGATATGCCACGAAATGGTACAGAGAAAAATCAATGACAGAGAGATTTGTACAGGGTGGGGAAAATGGTGCCAATAGCACCAGTGTTTATTGGCGGAAGTGAAGCTGATTATATGACTATTAAAAGCGAAGTAACGTTGCTGTAATACAAAGAAGAGAGTCAGTATCTGCATCTGTCTCAGTCAGCTGCTGGGTAGAGCATCTCAGAGGACAGCCGCACTGGGCTTTTGTCTGCAAGTACAACATGGCATCAGTGATAGTGTCAGGGATTGGTGCCTGCCCCGGGATGGATCCCAAGTTGGGCTGGTCGCTGGTCAGCCATTCCTTCAGTCTCTGCTTCATTTTTTGTCCCTGCATTTCTTTTAGACAGGAGCAATTTTGGGTCCATTTTTTTTTTCTTCTTTCTGTCAAAACCTACTTTCTGTAAAGAATTGACTTCAGTATACTGTAAAAAAAAGCTGGAATTGGTGTCAAATACTGTATTCAGGGAGTCTTGGGCAGTCTGTACACCCTCCCCCAGTAGATAGCAAGCTTTTTGCTATCAGTAATAATAAGGTTGTTCACCAAGCAGGTTATTGAGAAATATCAACCACCTGTGAGGAAAATTAAGTGGAAAAATATTCTGTGAACTAAAAATTAAAATAAACATGTCCAGTGTCACTGGCATGACCCAATGACATCTTAGCTAATTTCTAGAGGTGATTTTATATAAACCGAGGAGGAAACTCCAGGTCCATGAATGACACGCCCAATACCAGTGACATAACACAGTTTTTTCCCACTGTTTTCATTTTGATCTGACTTCTTCAACATCACAGAGAGTGAGGACTAATTTCATTCTTCATTTTTTTAAATATGAATAATTCTCCATTTAAAAACTAGTTACCTAATTGTAGAAGACATGCTGCAGACTATAATGTAGAAATAGAGAATTGCAGTATGTGAAGAGATCCTTAGCTCTATTGACTAGGAATGGTGGAATTGAAGCTTGTCCACTCTCCTGTTATTGGTCATTGCTTATTAGTCAGAGAACACTTTACTTAAACAACAACTTTATATTGTGTGCTTCGGGTGTGGATGTGCATAACACTGCACAGCTTTAGGGGTTATGTTTTAGTTTTGGTTTCCATTGCTGTGAAGAGACACTATGACCATAACAACTGTTATAAGGACAACAATTAACAGGGGCTGGCTACAATTTCAGAGGTTTAATCCACTATCATCAAGGAGGGAAATATGGCAGGCAGACATGGGGTTAGAAAAGGAGCTGTAAGTTCTACATCTTGATCTGCAAGGAGCAGAAAGAGACAATGTGCCACACTGGACAGAGATTGAGCTTATAAGATCTCAAAACCCACCTCCACAGTGACATACTTCCTACAAGGTCACACCTACTCCAATAAGACCACATCACCTAATAGTGCCACTCCCTATGGCCAAGCATTCAAACACATGAGTCTTGGGGTTGTGGGGGAGGCTATTCCTATTTAAACCAATACAAGTTATCTCTTCCCTTCTACCATGTATGTTTCAGAGATCAAATAAGGTTTTCAGGCATGGTGGCAATGCATTTTGCTGGTCCTAAGAGCATATGTTTTTATTAAGCCCTGTGGTAGCTTCAAAATGATTTTGTTTATGAACTCAAGTAACTATAATCTTCTAATTTTAGGGGAAAATTTTCACTTCCATCTGCAATTTAGTTAAATCATCTTATTATACTAATGGGGAAATTGAGATTCTTGAAAGAATTTGTCTAGTAGCACAGTTAATGTTTTCATTGACAACCTACCAAAGCCAAGAAACCAGGCAATTTTATTCTTATGCATATTAAAGAAATATGCTTGTTAGAAATGCTCAATGGAATCTTCTGCACCTGAGATTCTCTCTTCCATCTCTTGTATTCTGTTGCTGATGCTGGTATCTATGATGTCCCTCAACAGAGGAATGGATACAGAAATTATAGTACATTTACACAATGGAGTACTACTCAGCTATTAAAAAGAATGAATTTATGAAATTCCTAGCCAAATGGATGGACCTGGAGGGCATCATCTTGAGTGAAGTAACACAATCACAAAAGAACTCACACAATATGTATTCACTGATAAGTGGATATTAGCCCAAAACTTAGGATACCCAAGATATAAGATACAATTTGATAAACGCATGAAACTCAAGAAGAATGAAGACCAAAGTGTGGACACTGTGCCCCTTCTTAGAATTGGGAACAAAACCCCAAGGGAAGGAGTTACAGAGACAAAGTTCGTAGCTGTGATGAAAGGATGGACCATTTAGAGACTGCTGTATCCAGGGATCCATCCCATAATCAGCTTCTAAACGCTGACACCATTGCATACACTAGCAAGATTTTGCTGAAAGGACCCAAATATAGCTGTCTCTTGTGAGACGATGCCAGGGCCTAGCAAACACAGGAGTGGATGTTCACAGTCAGCTATTGGATGTATCACAGGGCTCCCAATGGAGAAGCTAGAGAAAGTACCCAAGGAGCTAAAGGGATCTGCAACCCTATTGTTGGAACAACATGATGTACTAACCAGAACCCCGGAGCTCTTGTCTCTAGCTGCATATGTATCGAAAGATGGCCTAGTCGGCCATCAATGGAAAGAGAGGCCCATTGGACTTGCAAACTTTATATGCCCCAATATAGGGGAATGCCAGGGCCAAAAGAATGGGAATGGGTGGGTAGGGAAGTGGGGGGCGCTATGGGGGACTTTTGGGATAGCATTGGAAATGTAATTGAGGAAAATATGTAATAAAAATATTAAAAATTAAAAAAAAAGAAATGCTCAAATAGACTCAATACATTATTCACTTATAATTTATCTCTATCTGTCTGTCTGTGTCTGTCTGTCTGTCCATCCGTTTGTCTATCTACTCTATTCTAATTGAAGAGCTTTCCAGAGAAGGCAGAGATGACGGCAGAACTTTCTTGACCAGTATTGGCCATATTGAAACACTGTCTCCTGGGAGCTATGACATTTGGCTTAATTAGTTAATTGGTTTTATGTTTGTTTGTTGGTTTGTTTGTGACAGGGTCTCCCTGTGTAGCTCTGGCCTGGAACTTACTATGTAGATGAGGCTGACCCCAAACTCACAGAGACATGTCTGCCTCTACTTCCTAAGTGGTGGGATTAAACATGGGTGCCACCAGAATTCTGCTAATTAGTTTAGTGAATACAGCAAGAGCAAAACTGGGAATTGGTAGATTCTTGCAATCTTTTGTTTGCATTCAAGTCTGTTCATCCTTAAATCTTTTTCAGCTTCTGGAAAGGGTCAAAATATTTTCTCTCCCTTGATGTTTTTAAGGACACAGAACTGTTTAAGGGATGGTATCAAGTCCTCAGCTGCTGAAGCAGAACACTAACAACACTGTGTGCTCCCTGAACACAATGTTCTTTCTATAATATCCTCCCTAGGCAGACATAATTATTTGAGTGATCCACAGAGGCCTCTTAATGAAACCTTCTATACTAGTGTTAGGTTTTGTTTAATTTAATTAACTGTCTGCACCAACAGCACATAAAGGTGGTTATTTCCTTCTACAAGAAAAGAGAGATGTCAAGTCCTTTCTAAAATTAAATTTGGCAAAAATTGGAAGAATCACTTTCCAATTGGTCCAAGTTATAATATTTTGTTACTCTTTCTTATTTTCACCCTTGTTTTCTTAATTCTTTTATTAATTATTTGAACAGTTTTGCCCAGTCCAGATGTGTGCTCATAAGGATTTCACTGACTGCCTACTTCTCATAGTCTGGGAAGCACATTCTAGGATGCAACCAGCTGAAGCATCCTTAGGCACACACCATACCACAATAAAGAAGTTTCCCAATAGAGTTTCCAGCTTAATCTTGGTATCAATTTCCCACTTCTATAGGCAAATTACTCAAAGTTACAGAAAGTAACAGACAAATTTTGGTACTAGGGTAAATACTAGGGTAATCAATTTCCCACTTCTATAGGCAAATTACTCAAAGTTACAGAAAGTAACAGACAAATTTTGGTACTAGGGTAATTTAAGGGTTTCATACCTCAGAGAGACCACTTCCCAAGTTCAACAAGATCTTTGTCTCTGCCTAGCATGCTGCTATCCACCTATGTGTATCAAGATTTTAGCTATACTGTCCAGGTTTCTAGTGCCCTTCTCCTTTTTGCTGGTGGAGATGCTGTCTACTTCCCAAAGATAATTGGAGCTGAAGTGGGATAAGCTTCACACTCAAGTCTTCACTTCTCCAGCCTCAAGGGATGAGGCTTCTATTTCTAGCAGATCTTGAGCTCACGCCTCCATCCTCATTCGTCTCCTCTATATTTATACCTCTTCTGTATTTTAAAACTGTCCCTCTTCACTGGTGTTTCGACACCTTGTGACATGCTAATGTTCTTCTTACAGAAATGGAGTCCTCTTTCATCCCTTGTATTGCTTCAACCAAAGTTCTTAGTCTGGGCTCTCCTCCGCCACTAAGAATATTAAAAATAAACCTGTCTTCATTTTTCTCGGGGCCCATAGAAATGAATGTTTGCACCTCCAAATTGCAAACACAGGCAGCCTTGTCACTAGTTCCATGAGATTTGATAGTATTGATGACCCCTGCTTCCTGCAGACTCTTACATTTTGGCTTCCAGAACACCCTGGATATCTTCTTTCCTCCAGATATCACATTCTCTGCCCATTCATCCATCTCAATTTCTAGTTCTTTCCTCAGGATTTGATGGTTTTTCATTTATATTTCTCCATACATGACAGCAACCACTCTCACTGTTTTTACAGTAGATTGGGACCCTGGGCCATATCTCTGTATGTGTTAGATTTTGAGTATCTGCACCTGCGTTTTCATTCCATAAGTACAGCATTTCTACTGGTCACCTTCTCAAATCAACAGCAATACACATAATAGATTGACAAATGGTGTCACCTATTATTTTGATAACCAGGACATATATGACAGGATGTCTCATCTGTTTATCTTTCCCCAATATACCCATAGTCACTTTAATTTTCAAATCCTGCAAATTTTCATGCCTCAGTATTTATTCTAGTCCATATTTTTCAAACTCTTCTGTTCCCATTTCAATCTTGAAACTTGAAACTGCCTATCATGGACTATGGCTGTACTGTCTCATATCTTTGCCAAGGCAAAATGTTTTTCTTGAGTAAATCTTTTTCTCCCTCTGCCTTCTAGATTAAAGATGAAGTTTACTAGGTTTATGAGGACTTTAATTTTACAGTCTCTGTCTCCCTGCCTGCCCCAGCATGACCTCTTAGACTCTTTCCTCTTCTCTCCTCTCTCTCCTCTTCCTGACTCAATACTGTCCTAAATCTTTCTCATTGTTAAACTCTTCGCTCACCTGGAAATCTCTTACAAGCATCTGTTTGATCACATAGCAGTCCCCATGGCTTCTATGCCCATTCCCTCCAGTAGTTCTTTCCTTTTGCTCTCCCTTTATTCTATCCACAGCACTGTGTCAGTTTGGTATGTCTAATGCTGGTAAAATCTCATCACATTCACTGTGTATGCACAGCAGAGCCCATTCTTTACTATGCAGTTAACATTTGATCAATATTTCTTAGTATAGTTGAATTAGTAGTATTAAATTGCTCTGTGTCAAGATAAGAAACTTCCTTCTCCTCCTCCTCCTGAAAGCCTTATTTCTCCGATTCAGTGCATGTGTGTGATTGAGGCAGGGCAGGATTAACAGCCCACACTTAGTCTAGTCTCCAACTGCATCATCTTTTGAGAAAACATAGGAAGGAGCCAAGCTTTAGATAACCTTCTATGTATTTCTCTGGCTCTTTATGTTGAGACTTTTTGGTGAAAACTAAGAAGTTGGCTAACATAAGAGAAGTACCATTTTGTAATTATTTTTAAAAATATCATTTATTTGTTGACAAACTAAAAAAACAAACAAAAAACAAAAACAAACAAACAAATAACAAACCAAGAGCTTTTAGACAACGTGTAGTGGTACATATCTATAGTCCTGGTATTTGAAAGGGAGAGGCAGAAGATTCTTAAGTTCAAGGCTATTCTCCATTCTTGGCTATGTAGTAAGCCAGAGTTTAGCTTTCAATAGCCCGGTCCACCAAATAGTTTTTGAACACATGCTTTACATTTCTACTCAATATTCTTGAAATAGTACAAGTCTTAAAATATTCTGAATCTCACTGGGAGACATAATCTGACAGAAGCCATCTAGGCAAGGCTGGAGATGGCCCATGGTTTTGCATGGCTGTGATAGGTGAGCTCTGAGATGCAAGGGCACCAGAGACTTCATGCCAGGTTTGCTTCTTGCTGTCATCATGCCTTTCCTGTCACCTTTACATACCCTAATGATTCCTGGGAATCAGCCCACCCTTTGGGGCAAGTTTCCTGTAGACAGCATGGTGATGTACTCTCATGTAGTAATGCTGTATAGATAAATGTAAAGACTTCACAATTTCTAATAATGATTTTATAAAATTCTTAAATTGATACAAGTTATCCCAAGTCTTCTATTGAATAAAGCTATAAATAGAGCTCTGTAAACCTTCATGTGTCAAAGGCCTATTGCATTAGGATAAGAAAGCAGGTTTGAAACACATTTGGGATCAAGGAAAAACATTCATTCTAGGTCAGGTCCAAGGATGATGCCACAGATCTGCACTATGATAAAGCAGGGCCATGTGAAATTGTTGCTTTGAACTTCTAATAAGCTTATAAAATTAAACACTGCTTTGAACTTAGTATGGCCATCCTTCTGTAACTCCCCTTTTGTGTAACATTTTATCCATGAGGTAATTTTATAAAGAACTTTTGTCTAAGAAGGTATAAATTGCCAGAGGGAAAAATATAAAATGTGGCTTTGGGGGCTCTGCTCCATCCACCAAATGTATATATGTATATGTCTGTTTGTCTATATGTATATATGTACATATGTGTACACATATGTACATATGTAGGTATACATGTATTTATGTAAGTATGCATGAACACGTGTAGAATTGTTGTGACAGGTGGTTGGGCCCTGTGTATCATTTTGTGTGTGTGTGTGTGTGTGTGTGTGTGAGTGAGTGAATCAATGTGTGTGCTTGAATTCTCTTTTCTTCCTCTTCTTTTCTCTTTGGCTCACAAAGAGTTAATGAACTCCAAGCCTTGAGCCTGGCCAACAAGGGGACCTTGAGCTACAGGAAAACTGCACTTTACTACACTTTTTTTTTTCTAATACCAGTGCTGCTATCAGCTTGAGTCAGCTTGAGTAGGCAGCTCTTACCCATACATTAGCAAGAGAGAGCTAAATTTCCAGAGGCCATCAGCTTCTGGCCCTCAGAACAGTAAGAAAGTGTTACAAGGCCAGAGATCATTAGCTTTTGGCCTTTGTCTGACACTGTTCTACCTCACTACCTGATCCTTTTCAGTGCTAGCTTCTGGAAATGATCTAATGTTGAATGTTGTTTGCATTTTCTTTTTCAGAGACAAAGCACATGAGCTTAAATGACTGACAATACTTTTCTTTTTTGTTATTGCTAAATCACACACAAAATGATACATATATAGCCCACTATAAGTAGTGCCACCTTTGAGCAGGTGGTATTTGGTGGTACAAGAAGGCTGAATAAGTCAAGAGAGGAGGGCATTAAGGAACATTCATCTGTGCTCTCTGATTCAGTTCCTGCCTCCAAGTTCCTGCTTTGAGTTCCCACACTGGCTTCCTGTGACACAGAAGCATCAGCCAAATGAACATCTTCTCCAAGTTGGTTTGGTTGATATTTTATCCCAGTCACTGAAGTGCAGTGATACAGCAAATACTATATAGTTATCCCGAAAAAACTCAGTAAAATAATAAAGAAATAAAAGTAATAAGTCCCAGCAGTAACTCAGCAAAAATAGCCCAATGGTGACTCAGCATAAAAACATACAATAATATCAAAACCTCAGGAAGTCTCAGCAAAACTCCAGTGATTCAACAAAACTGAGTAATATTGACTGTGAAAAAAATGTGTAAGTTAGACATGAGATGAAAGAAAATTTCACAATCCAAGGATCATGATACAGTCGAAGAAAAGCAAAACGGGAAATGTGGAGATTTTGTGGGAAAGGTGGCAGATTTTTCAAGACATTTACTTCTGTACTGATGTCACTGGTAATACAAAGAATACTCAGATTGTGCATGAATGACTCAGGAAGTTGCTTTATGTGTTTTCTTTAATTGGTGATAACAGTGACTGGCCAGTTTAGGGGCCTCAGTGGACTGGCTTGGGACAAAATCACCACAGGAGATGGCTCAGTGGACAGCAGCCTCTGCCACAGTGGCAGTGTGTGTGAACACATGGAGCTGGCTGAAGATATCCATCCTTTTGACTTTCAAAGGAGGGATTGTCACAGAAGGAATGATGAAAACAGACACAAAGAAATCTCCCTCACAAAGAACAAAACTTTCACTATTATGAAGAGAAAGAAATGGCAAACTGTGTGCCTGTCTGACTCCCCAGGGGCTCAGGGTACGCTTTTCTTTACAGAAAATAAAATAAGGTCCTATGTTTTCTCAATCCGATATTTTCTCTGAGAACTCTGAGTCCCATGTAAAGGTCTTCTTGGCTTAAAGTGACAGTACCTCTCCAAGTTGTAAGCTTTCAGTTACTGCAACAAAGTAATTTAAAAAATCAACTTAAAAACAGAGGATTTAATAACTTAAATCCACCTAGTAGGATTCAACATCTAAAGTGTGTACCACCAACCAAAAGAATATGGGCTAGGGGCCAAAATTTTACCATCTGACCTTTTCATATCTGAACTGTCACATGTATGTAGAGAAATAGCATCAAATGGGTTAGGACAGTGTATAGTGACCAGAAGAACAAATGTCAGAAGGCAGTGATGATAGAAAGTCTTCTATCACTGTCGGGTCAGAACACTGTCATAGTTCTTTCAGAGGTCCTTCTTGTCTGTGTCTTGGCCTTAGACTGTAGCCAGCACAAACTTCCTAAAACAGTGAGTCAGATGAGCCAGCATGTGGCCATACTTGGAAGCTTAGATGATGCCTGCAGTGTACCTGCAACTGTTGCCCAGCAGGTTTCATGGTTCAAGACTATCAGCCAACAGCTATTCCGTTTACATGCTCACTCTCTATTTCACTTTTAATTTTATTCTTTCTACTGCCAGGTAATAGACTCACCAGCCTTGTAAACACTGTGACTGGCATATATATATTCAGCTTCTTCTCTTCACCATTATAGCTATATGGGCCAAATCACCATATATTCTCTTATGATTGGTACAGTTTTCAATAGGTTTCAACTTTTAAAGTATGTGTACTCATGAGTGCAGTCCTGGGTGGGTTGGGGAGCAGGGAGCGGGGAGGGTATAGGGGACTTTTGGAGAGGAAACTAGGAAAGGGGATAGCATTTGAAATGTAAATGAAGAAAATATCTAATAAAAAATTAACATTTAAAAAAATCCTGTAGAACAGAAGAGAATCTTTGCCATCGAGTACATTTGTGCTGGCTGCATTTCATTGTAAACTTATTACAATCTATAATTTCCTGGGAAGAGACTCTTAAATGAAACTATCTAAATCAGGTTGGCCAGTGTACATATCTGTGAAAAATTGTTTTCATTGTTAATTGACACAGGCAGACCCAACCCTTTATGGGAATTTTCACTCTCTGGGCAGGGGTGATGAAGTATACAAAACAAGAGAAATCAAGATGAAGGCAGCAAGCAGGAAGCATACGTGCATGGATCTTCCTCTGCTCCTGGCAGCAGCTATGATGTGATTGACTGATTGAGTTCCTGCCTTGGCTTCCCATCAGTGATGAACTGTATCAGCGATGGTAAGATAAATAAAACCTTTCTTCCTGCCCCCTCCCCCCCCCAAAAAAAAGGTGAGTCTTGGGCTGGAGAGATGGCTCAGTGGTTAAGAGCACTGACTGCCCTTCCAAAGGTCCCGAGTTCAAATCCCAGCAACCACATGGTGGCTCACAACCACCTGTAATGAGATCTGGTGCCCTCTTCTGGAGTGTCTGTAGACAGCTACAGTGTACTTACATATAATAAATAAATAAATCTTTAAAAAAAAAAAGGTGAGTCTTAAGGAAAGTCCTACTTCAGAGAGAGAGAGAGCAGTTCACACAAGAATACCCACAATGAAAGGCCTTGTTGCTTGATACTAGCAACAAGGTATTATTAGGTATAATATGGCTATATTTTCACTAAACTTCAAAAAGTCTTTATCCTCTTTCTTTATTTCTTCCTTGACCAAGTCCTCATTGAGTAGAGTGTTGTTCAGCTTCCACGTGAGTTGGCTTTCTATTATTTATTTTGTTATTGAAGAACAACCTTAGTCTGTGGTGATATGATAGGATGCATGGGATAATTTCAATATTTTTGTATCTCTTGTGGCCTGTTTTATGACCAATTATGTGGCCAGTTTTGGAGAGGGTACCATGAAGTGCTGCGAAGAAGGTATATCCTTTTGTTTTAGGATAAAATGCTTTGTAGATGTCTGTTAAATCCATTTGTTTCATAACTTCTGTTACTTTCAATGTGCCTCTGTTTAGTTTCTGTTTCCAGGATCTATCCGTTAATGAGAGAGGAGTTTTGAAGTCTCCTACTGTTATTGTATGAGGTGCAATGTGTGCTTTGAGCTTTACTATAGTTTCTTTAATGAATGTGGATGCCCTTGCATTTGGAGCATAGATATTCAGAATTGAGAGTCCATCTTGGAAGATTTTAGCTTTGATGAGTATGAAGGACCCCTCCTTGTCTTTTTTGATAAATTTGGGTTGGAAGTTGATTTTATTCGATATTAGAATGGCTACTCCAGCTTGTTTCTTCAGACCATTTGCTTGGAAAATTGTTTTCCAGCCTTTCACTCTGAGATAGTGTCTGTCTTTTTCCCTGAGGTAGGTTTCCTGTATGCAGCAAAATGTTTGGTCCTGTTTATGTAGCCAGTCTGTTAGTCTATGTCTTTTTTATTGAGGAATTGAGTCCATTGATATTAAGAGATATTAAGAAAAAGTAATTATTGCTTCCTGTTATTTTTGTTGTTAGAGTTGGGATTCTGTTCTTGCAGCTATCTTCTTTTAGGTTTGTTGAAGGATTACTTTCATGCTTTTTCTAGGGCATAATTGCCCTCCTTGTGTTGGAGTTTTACCTTTATTATCCTTTGAAGGGCTGGATTCGTGGTAAGATATTATGTGAATTTGGTTTTGTCATGGAATACTTTGGTTTCTCTATCTATGGTAATTGAGAGTTTTGCTGGGTATAGTAGCCTGGGCTGGCATTTGTGTTCTCTTAGTATCTGTATAACATCTGCCCAAGATCTTCTGCCTTTCACAGTCTCTAGTGAGAAGTCTGGTGTAATTCTAATTGGTCTGTCTTCATATGTTACTTGACCTTTTTCCCTTACTGCTTTTAATATTCTATTTTTATTTAGTGCATTTGTTGTTCTGATTATTATGTGTCAGGAGGAATTTCTTTTATGGTTCAGTCTATTTGGAGTTCTGTAGGCTTCTTGTATGTTCATGGGCACCTCTTTCTTTAGGTTAGGGAACTTTTCTATAATTTTGTTGAAGATATTTACTGGTCCTTTAAGTTGAAAATCTTCATTCTCATTTACTCCTATTATCCTTAGGTTTGGTCTTCTCATTGTGTCCTGGATTTCCTGGATGTTTTGAGTTAGGATCTTTTTGCATTTTGCATTTTCTTTGATTGTTGTGTCCATGTACTCTATGGAATCCTCTGCACCTGAGATTCTCTCTTCCGTCTCTTGTATTCTGTTGCTGATGCTCACTCGCATCTATGGTTCCTGATTTCTTTCCTAGGCTTTCTATCTCCAGAGTTGTCTCTCTTTGTGATTTCTTTATTGTTTCTACTTCCATTTTTAGATCTTGGATGGTTTTGCTCAATTCCATCATCTGTTTGGTTGTGTTTTCCTGTAATTCTTTAAGGGAGTTTTGTGTTTCCTCTTTAAGGACTTCTACCTGTTTAGCAGTGTTCTCGTGTATCTCTTTAAGTGCGTTATTAATACCCCTCTTAAAATCCTCTACCAGACTCATGAGATATGATTTTAAATCCGAGTCTTGATTTTTGGGTGTGTTGGGGTATCCAGGACTCTGTGGTGGGCGTACTGGGTTCTCATGATGCCGAGTGGCCTTAGTTTCTGTTAGTAAGATTCTAATGTTTGGTTTTTGCCATCTGATAATCTCTGGTGTTAGATGTTCTAGCTGTCTGTGCCTGAAGCTTGTTCCTCCTGTGATGCTGTTAGCTTCTGTCAGCACTCCTGGGAGTCCAACTCTCTCCTGAGTCCCAATGGTCAGAGCATTCTCTTCAGGCAAGCTCTCTTCTTGCAGGGAAGGCTCACAGAGGTTTGGAGCTCAGCTCTGCCTCCTGGTTGAAGATGAAGGCCTGAAGAGACCCTGTCCAAGAAGCTCTGTGGCCTGCACACTCTCCTGGGTGGACTGGTGTCTGAGAGACCCAGGATACAAGATCAACTCTCACCTTTGTGAGGAAAGATTTCTGGTTACTCTATTGCTTCTGCTTAATTGTTGTCTTTATTATTCCTCATTGTCACGTATCTATCTTCCTTTTTCCTCACAATCTGTTTTCTCACCACAATGTAAGTTGCATGAAATCAAGACCTCTTTGCAAGTTCTTCTTGGTATAACTCACCTCTCTCTTTCTTTTAGAATTTCATTTATTCTTTGCCAGTTTCTTCCTTGTGTATAATGTATCAAAATATCCACCTCCAATGTGTTACTGAGAGCAATTTGGAAATGTTGAGAGTTTCAAGGTCTAGAACCCCATGTTGTAAACAGAACCTAATGGGATAATCAGATGCCAGGTCAGAATGCCAGAATGCCAACAGAAGTGTAGACAATAAAACATGCTCATGAGATCCTAAGAGGGAATAAAAACTCTACTGGGAATTGACCTGGAGGCCATTCATAGTTCTTTCTATCAACATTTGCCTGTGTCCTCAAGTTTTCAGGACTGAAATAAAACTGAATAAAAAGTAACAGCTGAATTTATTTGTTAGAGGAGAATCCATGAGTGCAAAGAGGCTATATATATGATTATTACTGTTTTTCGCTAGGTTTATAATAAAGATCCAGAACAAAAGTTCAGTAAAAAGACATAAAAAATACATAGTTTGGCCAAGAATGTAGCATGAACACATTTAAATTACAAAAGAAATACTGGAGAAAAAGTGTAGGTACTTGTTTAAGAGATTAGAACCATGAAAGAGGAACTAGGCACTTTGTATTGGAAAAATAGGAAAGGAGCCTTGAGAGTTGGACCCTACCTGTGAAACTTACATCATGCAAAAACTCACATTCACTTAAAAGACAAACAACCTGAAAAGATAGGTTACCCCTTTCCAATGGCATCACCCTGAAGAATGTTTATCAAGTTCAACCACATAGACACTCAACAACTGCTACAGTCCTGGTCGAAGCAGTCCAAACCACTTTGTGAATATTGTGCTTTTATGGTGTACTGATGCTGTAGGGATGCAGAATGAAGAGTTAGAGAATTTCAAGTCTCTTACCTGGGTGTCAAGGGGAAAGCTCCAAGACAGGGAGTATGTAGAACGTTAGATTTCTTGCTGACCCACCTGATAGAATGATATACAAAGTCTGGAAGGAAACTCCAAAATTTAGTAAATCTCAGGATGTTGAGGATGCCAGAAATAAATGAGGAACATCTGCCAAGGAAAGCTATAGGCACTAAATGGAGTCATCTGGACAGACTATGTATATCACAAATTTCAGAGCTATAGAGGCAAGGCTGTTCAAGATCAGTAGCTCAAATGATGACACCACTCCTTATGGATGCTATACATGAGCTGCTGCGATTAATCACTGCCTTTCTAGGTTGTAGTCCAGTTTTTCCTTTGCTATCATTCTCTACCTGCCTGTTGGAATTATAGTGTTTACTCTGAAATACTTCAGAAATATGTAATTTGGATTTTGATTTTATAGGGCCCCACAGCTAAGAGTTTGCTTGAGTTCCAAATAAAACTCTGAACAGTGTTGGAATCTTTGAATATGAACTGAATTCATGTACATTATTAGATGCACATAATCCTTTAGAAATCACATGTGGAATATTGTAGTTGGATTCAGGAATGTCCTCCACAGGCTCATGTTCTGAATGCCTGTCCTTGTGCCTTGACTTTCAAAGCCTTAGTAACTTTGATAAGTGGGTCATGACTGAAAGAAGTAGGTCATGGCTGAAAGAAGTAGGTCACTCAGAGTGGGTCCTTGGGGTGTGCATTCTTTTTCACAATTATCAAGATATGGACAGCTTTGCCATATACTCCTGTTTCCCTGGATGAGACACATTACTATAAAGACCTTACTCTCTTTAAATTGTGAACCAAAAATATCTTGTCTTCTTAAAAGTTATTCTTATCAGTTATTTGGTTCCAGTGGTACAAAGTAGCTAACAAAGGGAGCAAGTTAAACCCAAGTTCTGTAAACTCTCATAGATCCCAGGAAGTGTTTGCCTTGTGACAAAGCATAAGTCATTTTCCTTAGGAGTTCTGAAACATGGGATTGTTTGTTCTAGACAGAATATGGAAAGGCTTGGGTTGGGGAGATGCTGATTAAGGATGGTTCAGTGGACAAGAGCACTTGTGGATCTTACAGAGGACCTTGATTGGGTTCCCATATCTAGGGAGGATTTAGAGACATTTCTGGCCTCTGTACATAATTTTACTTACATTTACAGCCCCACACAAAGGCACATATAAACACATACACACACAAATTTAAAAATCAATCTGTTTTATAAAGAGGTGGAAAAAAAGGAAGACACAACTGAATGCCTAAGAAGCTGTGGCCTTAGAGTGTGCAACTCCAGCCAACAAGTTACTACAATAAAGACATTAATGACATAAATGTTTCATACATACAGAATCATGCTAAAGCAGATAAGTCAAACACTCTCCCTTTGGAAACTTTATTGTTTTGAATTTATTTATTTATTTATTTTTAAATTTTTTTCATTACGTATTTTCCTCAATTACATTAAATTTATTTATTTTATTTGCATGAGGTTTTTTTTTTTTTGTCTGCATGTGTGTCTATTTGTGCTACATGTGAGTTCCTGGACTTATGGACCATTATGAGTTGCTCTATAGATGCTGGAAATCAAACACAGATCTCCTGTAAGCACAAGTACTTTTAACGGATGTGCCCTTGCTTCAGCCCTCTTCATTTTCTTTTTACTCAACTAATAACAGCAGCACAACAAAATGAAGCAAAGGAAAATGGTTTTATTGATGACATATTGGCATTCGAGTTTAGATAGGAAGTTATTTGTAAGACAGGCTATGATCTGGGCTATAGAAGAGCGTGTTAGGAGCTCTGAGGGGGAAGTTTCATTACATCCTCAGTGCTGGCCAATGTCAGGGAAGGGCAAGTAAAGTTTCAGATATTGGAAGAAATTGATCTGTGCTCAAACATGACTCTATGAGGTCAGACAAAGGTAACTGTTATTTGTTTTCTATTTTCCCTATGATGAACACCCACATTCATGCAACACACTCTATGCAGGTCAAGGTTAGGCTGAAATGTAAACTTGTTCTCTATAGGCATTGAGGACATGGGGCTCTGAGGTCATATCATAGGTCTCTGTCTTCCTTGTCACAGTTTGCGCAAAGAGAGATTCAGTCACAAGACTTTCTCTGTTCTTGAATTGCTCTCACTTCTTCCTGGCGAATCTTCCCATGATGCTACCCTTTCTTCTTCATAGACATATGTCTAATTTATAACCCCATTTTAGGCACCTACCTACATGACTTCCTTGCTTAATATTTCTATGGGTAGGATACCTATATATGTCATATTAGTGTGTCCTGTACATTTATCTGTCATAATTGCTATAATTATTCCACGACCTTGTTAGACAAAGATTACATGAAATTATGAACAGTTTCAGTATCTTCTACTTACTTTCTCCCAAGGCTGTCACCAAATACCCAACAAGAAATGACATAATAGATGAAGTGTTTATTTTGGGTCACATCTGAGAGGAGTGCAGTCTATCATGGTGGAAGGCAAAGGCAGTGAGAGCAGCTTCATCTGCAGCACTGATTAAAATGAAGAGAAAGAGAAATGCTGGTACCCAGCTAGACTTCTCGTTTTCTCCCTTGTATTTAGTCTGGGACTCCAGATCAAGGAATGGTGCTACCCATGCTTAAGGCTTTGTTCCTTCTGTTGAGTTTCCTCTGCAAACACCCTCACAGATACCCAAGAATGCAACTCACTAGTTATCTAGACAAAGGAGACTAGCTATCACACTGTCCCAGACTCTAATTCTCAACACAGAACGAGCACAAAGTAGATGATCAAGAAGTATGGTCTGAAGATCTAACAATTTGTAAAATAATCTTTGAATTAAAAAAAAAGTTGTATTGGGTTAGTTTAATAAACCTGCAGGGTTGTATCATTCTTTTTTTTAAAAAAGAAAAGCATTTTAAACATAGTGAGGAAGGCTCGTTATTTTCCATGTAAAGGACAATAGAATTCTAGGAGGAACATAATTGAGAATCGGGTCCTTATGCATCAGAGAATACACCAAACCCTGTTTGAACACAAGCTGAAGATGGTTGTCCATCCTGTCTCAACCACCAATGTGTTACGTTAAGACACTTTGTCATGAATTTATTTATCTTGCTTTTTATAATCTTGTATGTGCCTTCATATGTTCATCAATGTTATGTCTTGTCCCTACAGAAACTAATTTTAAGATTTAATCATAATTTGGGACAATAAGAGGTTGAACAAAATGGTGCTATTAAGATATGACGAGGACTCCACTCTCATGAGTGGATTAATTCACTCATGTGATTAACATCTTCCTAGTTTATTGCGACATTAGGTCTTCTTTTCATGACACTCCATGCCATCTTAAAACTCTGCTAACAAGAAGTGACTCTCCAAGAGATAGAACAGTGAATATTTCAGTCAGCTGGGCTGCTATTTGTTGTCAAAAATCTAGTGTGGAAGACAAGTATTGACAAACATCACCTTCTTTAAGCATGCTTGGATCAAATGCTAAAAACTGAGCAATGTTCGAGATATGACTTGTTCCTTCAGGTTCATATCTTAGTGTCCAAGTTCTTCAGCATTTGTGAAGAACTATCTATACTCAGTTGAAGCAGAACTTGGCCAACTGCTGAAGACAGTCAATTGTTTTCCTCAGAGATGCTTTCCAGAGACCCAGTGGTCTCTTGGTGAGGAGGAAGGGGGGGCTCTTGCTGTCTGAGATTTTAAGGTTTTGACGTTCTGCTCCAAAGGCTGTATCTATCAAAGAAGAACATGCCATTATTATATTGACTATGGTATTAGAAGGTGGGTTTTAGGAGGTGATAAAGTCACAAGGGTGGTGTTCCATGTGACCAGTGTTATTTTAGATATGGGAGAGAAATGATCTTTCTTTTGTTAAACCAGAAATAGGATTCTGGCCAGAGCTAACCTTAGACTTCTAGCCCTTGGAACTGCAAAAATTAAATTCTGATTTCTGAAGCTACTCTGTCTATGATAATTATAATGCAGACCAACACATTTGACAATGGCTATGATTAGCTCCTTAGGGAATTGAATTTGAGTGAAGATACATGTATAGATTTTGATAGTTTATGTACTCATGTAAAATATTAACAAGTGCTTATTAAGATATTAACATTAGAGTTGCCTCTAATGCATGCATCTTTATATGCACTTATAATCAGTTAATTTAAATTTGAATATTATGAAAAATTATTTTTCCTTAATCTGCAGATTTCCCCACACTTTCATGCTATATACACTAAACTTTACTTTAGAATTATTATTACAAATATAGAAAGTATAAAAAAGACTGAAAGGCAGAATGTGAAAGAGTTCCTGTTTTCTAAATTTTAATATGAATTTATTTTCTTTTACTCAACTGTTTATTTCCTCTAAAATTAAAGGTAAAAAAAAAATTAACCAAATAAATTATACAGTTTGAGAAAGTCCATTTTAGGGGAGGTTTCTGTATCACCTTGGATTCAAATACTGGGGAGATATTCAAGAGGCCCACCAATCATTAGAGGCTCCTCTGGATAACCCAGATTGACCTGTTCACATGCAGGCATATGTCAATTGTTTTCTCAGTCATTTTCTACCATGTCTTTTGAGACATGATATCTTTCTGAACTTGAAGCTCAATGAGTTAACTGGGCAGGTATCAACCTGTGTCAGTCCATCTCCCCAATGCTAAGTTACTTGAAATCTGAATCCTGGTCTTCATGTTTGTATAGCAAGCACTGTATGGACAGAACCATCTCATGAACCTTCAACATCAAATTTCCTTCATAACTTGATAGCTGGGATATGAGAGCTTTTGCTGATTTTTGAAAACCACATTTGTAAATAGTTTTGTATATGTGCATATGATTCTGTGGTTCCAAACAACGCCCTCTGGGGGGTAACTTGCATTTCTCTCAATGCTTTATATTTATGGGCTTCCTAGTCTATGTAAGAATTATATTTCTAGAAGATACAATTGGCCTACTGTAGCTAGCCATGAGGAACATTAGAAGCAGAAGGTAAGCTCTGTGGATATATGTTGGGAATAAGAAGAGATTGAAGTGATTTTTTTTTTTCTATTTCCTAACTGGCAAAGGAAGATTTACTTGAAGAGAGTGAAAGCAAACATTTGAATAAAAACATTTATGTAAAACATGACCATTTTATAACTATAAAGGCTATGATTATCTGTCTACTGTTACCTGATATTACACAGGTATGGACAAACACGCACATTTAGATGCACACAGGGGCTTCATTCATCTTTACAGTAGACCTGTGAAGTAAGTTGATGTTAATCTATTTGCTGTGTAGTTCTTACAAAATTCAAGCTTATTCCAAAATGTGTGACCTTTATGTTATTTTCATTAGTTGATTACATAAAAATAATAAATATTTGGGCATTTTTGAGAATGTAACACCAAAGGAATAAGCCTATCTGAATCATGAGTTTGGTTAAAAACAAATCTATAAGTATTCAAAAATCACAACTCTGTTCTCAAGTGGACCAGGAAACCTTAAATCAAAAATTGTATTAAATGACAAGGTTGAGCCTAAAACCAAGCAGCAACTAAAATGAAATGAAATGAAAGAAAACATACGAGGAAGGAAGATGCTATGAATGATAAGGGCCATTAACAATATGTATAGAATTAGATTTGAAAAACATTGAAACGATCAGACAAATTTTTTATATTTAAAATGATTTAAAATAGGAAAGATCTTCTTTCAAGCAAATAAAGACTATAAAAATTATGAAAATGATTAAAATGTCTTATTAAAGAAATAGAGATTTTAGAGATGAAAAACATTGTTTGAGCTGAGCCGGAAATTAGAAGCAAGTGAGAAAAGAATGAAGAAATCATAATAAAACTTTGAAACTGCTCATTATTCCATCAAGAGAGAAAAGGTAAAAAAATGATTAATACATTTAGATCACAAAGTAAAGAATTGCTTCATTTGTTGGATATATTTAAGGATATACATGAAGGATTGTTTGTTTTACACACACACACACACACACACACACACACACACACACACACACACACACAGATGAATACTATTGTAAAGAACATGAACCATGCCCTCACACAGATACTTGTGTGGAGAGGCCTCTCATAATGGACTCTTTTGGCAAATTTCCAATATACAATCCAGTATCAGGAGCTATTGCCCTGCTGTCCATTGATTCCTGAGATTTAGTGGTCCAGGGTCATCGCTACTTTGTACCCTTTGGCCGGCATCTTTGTCTTACTCCCTGTGATGTCATACTCTCTATTTCTGTGTATTCAATTTTTAAAATATTCTACATGTAAGACAGACAATGTAGTACTTGTTCTTTGGTGTTTGGCTTTTATCACTTAGCACGATGCCCCAAGATGATGCTCACCAAACCAAGGGGTTTAATGAGTCTAATGCTAAAAGGGGCCTATTGGGCCTGAAGAAGTGACAATATTTGAGAAGATAATGGATCAGGATATAAGTCATCAAACTTAAACATATTTGAAGGACAAATAAAAAGAGGATCGTAGCAGAGAACACCAATGGAAAAGAATAGCTCTAAATGTGTGTAGAGTGTCACCCCATGGGAGAAATAATTCAAGAATCATCTTTTAAGCCACAACATAAAATATGGTTGACCCTCTGTATCTGTAAGTTCAATAAAGTTAAACATATTTCTCAAATCCATGTCTTTGCTGTGCCTAGGCCTTTTCCTTATTATTTTTCCCAAATAACATTTATAACAAGTAGGAGCATAGGATTTATATCATATTATAGATCATAACAGTCTAGAGATGATTTAAAGACTATAGGAGGATGGTGGAAAGTTATATGCAAACACTCCTTCATTTTATTAAGGGACTTGAGCATCCAGAGTTGCATGTGCATGCAATGTCATAGAACTAGTTCCTCATGGTTACTGAGGAGCTATGTAGTAGAATATTATCTTCTGTTTTTTTGAGAAATGGATACACTTTACAATTTGATTTTTTTAAAAAGAAAACCACGCAAATACTGAAAGAATTTGCCTTTCAGTATGAGGAAGAAACATACACATTAGTGGAGTTTAAGACGGAAAGTGGGATTGTGGAGATGGCTCTGTTGGTTAACTGCTTCCCTTGCAAGTACAAAGACCTGCTTCCCACCTCTAGAACCCACTAAATCCCCAAACCCAAACAAACAGAGCTGTGGTTGTGTGCATGGAGAAGGTAGAGCTAGGCAGGTCCTGGAGTTGGCTGGCCAGTTAGCCAAACATAGCTAGCAATTTTCAGTGATTGTGTTTG
Source organism: Mus caroli (assembly GCF_978045245.1). Lineage (NCBI taxonomy): Eukaryota > Metazoa > Chordata > Mammalia > Rodentia > Muridae > Mus > Mus caroli. The sequence goes on along the minus strand of NW_028227264.1, from coordinate 9,366,087 downwards.
TTAACAAGAGTCTTAGTGTCAAATAAAACAGTGGATGGCATCTGGATATGAGCACCCACGACTACATACACCCACACACATGAAGGAATACATAGCCCATGCAGAAAACCTTCTACAAAGGATATGAGAAAATACACCAATAGCTTCTTATATCATTCAGCATAATGAGAAATATCTTAGAATGATCTGCAGGGCTCAAACCAACCTGACTTCTTTCTTTTTATCCTGATTATGCGTACTGTTTTGCCCCTAGCCCACTTCAGTGCTGTCATGTTGATTTCTAATGTTCTCTGAACACCATCTCTTTAGTGTTGTGAGCTGAATCTTACAAATTCATATGTTCAAATTTTTCAAAAGTTAGAGTATGAGTGTGTTTGGAGAGTAGGCTTTCATTGGGGAACTGAATTAGACTATTCGATTGAGCCATAATACAGTATTCTAGCCCCATCATAAAAACAGATAGAACACATAAGAAGATATTGGTGGCTTTTGTGCACAGAGGGGCGACCCATATACAGAATCAGATCTGGGAAGTCATTACAAGGCTGGTGAGAGGGATGAGAAGAAGATAGATTCTCAACACCCTAATCTTCAATTTCTTCCATGCAGAACTATGAGAAAATAAAGTTCTGCTTTTTTTATATCTCCCAGTCTGTGGCATTTTGTTAAATATAGCAACCTTAGCAAACCAACAAACAGAACAGACTTAGGGCTTTTGAATTTGTTCTTTGTACTTGGATAGTCTTCCCAACTATGTCTGCCTCACTTTTCTAAGTGTAGTCTTTTCTCAAATATCTTAGCAAGCCGTTCCCTGGCTGCTGTGTAGACTGACAAGTACCCTTTCACAATTTTTTTTTCTAAGTCGCTTTCCTATGTAAAATATCATGTAACCTGCTGGTTCATTTTTATCATTCTTTGTGTCTTGTCACTAAATAGGATCCATAAGTGATCTTAGAAATGAGATCCTTAAAGCACTACTCTGTTCAAAGAACCACTGTTGAACATACTGCAAAGTAGTCATTCAATAAGCATATCAGCTGCATATTAACACAGTCTATCCTTCAAAGGCTGACTTACTGGTGGCCTAAAGTGGGTCCTGACATTCTACACAGAAAAGGTCAAGTTTATTAATAAGGGACCCAAAATGCCCGTGAAGGCAAGTTGTCTTGGGTGGCAAATACAAGTTCACTGAGAATCTCTTCCAGAAAGTGTGGGGAGCTTGTCATTTCCAGAACTTTCGAAATTCAACCTCATAACTTTGTACGTCAGAGAACAATTATGTTTTCCTTTATATGGGATTGAATTAATAGATAAAAAGTATTTTCTTAAAATATTATTTCTCAAGAGGGGTGTGGCCCACACCCACATCTCCCTTTCATGAGAGGTGTTGTACAGGCAATCACATCTGTGGAGTGTTCCAGAGCGAAGCAGCCATGTTTTGTATGTAACTCAGTGTTCCACAATGAGCACCTCTTCTTCTAGGTCTTATAATGGTTTCCTCTCTCTTTCCATGATGTTCTCTGAGATTTGTAATGAGAGCTATAGATGTCCCGTTTATGGTTACACTGTTGATCATTGTAAAAAGAAGCTTTCCCAAGAGGAGCCAGCAGCAGCAGACAATGTGATGTGCACACCATGTTCATTTACCAAAAGCAAAAACAAAACAAAAAAAGAAGAAAAGAAAAAAAAAGAGAAAAAGAAAAAGAAAACACAGCAGTAGTTTCCCCTCTAGGGTCTATGACCCTACCCCTCCCCAGCAACATGTTTTTTAATTAGGCGCACAGTGTCACATATGAATTCTCTCGTGTGGAACAGATGTGAAATCCATCCAGAAAGCACTCGGTAACATCCACAACAGACTTGCCACTATTGTACGAGTGAGGTCATTTTATCTGGCTGGTATTGCTGCACACAAAGTGCTCAGCTGAGTAATATTGTTGCTGACAGCTCTTGCCCAGTAGCCTATAGTTAGTTGTGATGGAATAAATGGAGAATTTTTCTCAGTAGTGTAGCCATTGCTAATGTGCCCATGATTCTGTGATCAAATCTAATAAAAAAATCATTGGGACACACATACACATACACACAAATTAATGTAAAAATTAGAGGAGATTAGTATGAATGGAAGGGTTTAGGAATGATGAGCAGTAAATATGATCAAAATATATCATGTCTGTTCATTAAAATGGCTTCATGAATCCAATTATTATGCATAATTGATATATGCAAATAACATTAAAATTACAATATGTAGTTTATTTTTCTTCCATTGAAACATTCTATTATTTACCTTAGGAATCAGAAAGTCAATAATCGTCTGTAGACAAAGGGAGAGGAAAAGTGTGGTTGTGTACATGCATGTTTGTATGTGCACATATGTGTGTATGTGAATTTAGATAAAAATTAAATGTTGTACTGAGATATTTTAAAGGGAAGAGCAGGCTTCCTTGGCCGTCTTGGCACTCCTAATTTACATGTCGTCTATAATAAATGGATTTGTTGTGCTGGGCAGGCTCCACTGATTTGAATTAAAAGATGTATTTCCTCTCATTTTTTTTCATTCATGCATGGCAGGAGTTTAGCTGTGCATGCAACCTATTACTTAACACAGGAAGAGTTGAAATAATTTCAGATGCCTTTTCCTGAGAAGGAAGAGCTAGAACAGGTTTCATCATTTGGGAACCAAGGGTATTTGCAGATTTTGACTTTGGATTCTAAGCTACTGTGGTCAAATTCCCAAACCTGTTCATCTCCTCTCATTTATCCTTAGTTCTGAAATTCACAGTTCAGGAATCTATCAATTGGCCTTAAAAGCACTACTTATTCTTGTATGGTTATATGAAGTAATGTACATAAATAATTGAGATAAATACTTAGAAATCCATGGCAAGTGTTAACTCATCATTATCTCATGGTTTCCTTATGCTGGTCTTTCCTTCATTTTCTTCCAAGTTTTCATACTTGTATGAAGATTTTCTTTAGAAAAATTACAATCAAGAAACCTATAAACCTTAAAAGAACACTTAACAACCAAAGTTGCCACTGAACATGAAATCTAACTGACTTTCTGGATCCTTTGTGTATCTTCATGAGACCTAGATCAGACTGTAGGGGAGCTAAACTGGGAACCACAGAATTTCTTATCTTCAAAGAGAGAAGAACGCTCCTTTTCAGCAGCTGTCAACACAACAGAATTCGAAGGTTTGCCTGGTAAACAAAGTGTTTCTTATGATGTTTCTGCTTATTTATTAATTGGATTAAGTGTGGTAAATTTCAAACCTGGAGAGATGAGTTCAGACAAAGCAATTATTCAGCAACTCATTTGCCCGAACTTGATTGTGTAGGCTGGGGACTGATAAGCACCTGGCATGGGCCCCCTTTTATACATAAGAGGAGCCCCAATTTGCTCTTCTTCTGAGCAAGTCCTTTTCTGCAGAATGAGGAGATATTTAGACAAACTGGTTGGAATAACCATGTGTACTTCCCTTTGTAGGCCAGCATATGAAGTACTCAGAAGTCTCACATTTCTGCCTAATCAACCTCATGAAAACCACCCACATTTCTTCCATGTTGATTTCAGTGATGATACCTACTCAGAAGCCCAAGGTAATGGAGCATTGGTTTTAAGAAGGGAAGAATAAGGAATGGAAGAAGGAGAGAGAAGGCGATAGAATAAAAAGAATGAATGGAGCTGCATGTGTGAAATGACATGTCAGTGCACATGTGCACAGGACCTCTCCCTATACAATAGACAACTGAGGGGAACAGGAGGAACAAGTAAGCTAGGGCTCTGATGGAAGGGCCCAAACTATCTTGTTACTTGGAAGCTAAGACCTCTACATCCACATGTCACTCTCTCAGGTCTTTGAAAATGATGCTCTCAAATATGGACATTTTATAGATGGATGTTTCCTTGATTTATGTAGTAACCAAGCTGTTATCCTAGGCTGGATTGTCCTCTTGCTCAGGACTCCACATGTGTTAAAGAAAATCTGCAGCATAAGATATAGATTGTAGATATCTGAGCTGGAGACCTTCAAATTCAGTGTAGTACAGCCTGCTCATTTATAGAAAGCTGGATGCTTCAGGCATCAGCAAGATTTATAGTTATATAAATTCTTCAATGGAAGATGACACTGGTGATGCTAATATAGGAGATGTGATGGTGAAATGTAACTTTTCTCATGTGAGTGATTATATTTGAAACATCAGAAGTAATTGGTATTTTATTGTATGTGTTTTATAGGATTTAGGGAGTATTTTATTAACTTCTGTTATTTGGAAGTGGGCAGCCAGCATCAAGCCTCACATTACCAGGTAACTCTGTCCTCTCTTAGAATGTTTTGTCCCATGTCCTACATTGTATAGCAGATCTAGTTGGCTCTCCACCTATGTGTATCTGTGACACTTAAGCTATTTCAGTAAGCCTTGGTTGTTTATATATCTTGTCAACCTCTCTGTCACTGGAGTAGGAACCTGTGGAGAGTAGACAAAGTCTTGTATGAATACCCATTGTTGACATGAACACATCCAGGTCACAGAGACTTTTATCTCAGACCCATCTGAATAGCAAAGTCCTCCTGGGTCAGGCTCAGCAATCTGGCAAAGTCTTGCCAAAGTCTGATTATAGATACTGAAGGTACCAACCAACTTCAGCTTTTTCATCCTGGATGACAGCAGCCTAAGGGTCTTTTCTTACATAGATCCCTGACCAAGATTGAATAAACTGCCTAGTTATTGAATACACTGCAGCACACAACAGATGCACTAAGTTTCTGGGTTGCATCAGAGTTCATGGTCTATCCAACACCAGCTTTGCTTCTGTTACCATGTCTGTCTATATTTCTTAGTCCTGTATCACCCCCAGCCAGGTTCATAAATCTAGCCACACTGGCTTCAGCAAGAGCCATTTTATATTCTCCTTACATAGAACAAAGCAGGGACCACCACACAGTATATATTCAAATATATAATTCTGTTAGTACATATGAAGAGACAATACATTTGTAAATAGATGCACATGTGGAAAACACAAAATTGTACATGTGGATATACAAAAAATGTACAAATAATACCTGCATGGTCCTTGTCTACTCCACCCAATGCTATCTTAGTAGCTTCTAAAAATTGCATAAGAGGCAGATGCCCAACTCAAAGGGCCCCAGATAGTTCATCAAATATCTATCATGTGGCTGATATGAGGTTATTTGCTTGGCAGAGATATTCTGGATTGATTAGAGTCTCTCTTAGAAAAATCTCAACATAAATTACAGAAACAGGTGGGGACAGAAGTTATGTAACCCCCACCCCCAGAGAAAAGGATCTTGTAGAAGCTATGGAAGGAAGATGTAATAAAGTCAAGAGAGGCAGACAAAGTAAGAGAGATGCTGAGTCTCTGCCATGGTGAAGGGAATGGTTAACTCATCTATAGCTGAACAAATATAGGGTTTTCAGAAGATAGGAAAAACTGCCCACTAATCAGCAACATGCAGATTCTCGGTGTCTTCCCATTCCTGACATTTCAAACTTCAAGAGGCTCACCTAATTCAAAATGATCTTCTTCCCCAGAATTCTGGCCATTTTGCTTTTCTTAGAACTTGGTTGGAACCATAACACTCACAATGGGTAACATTTATTGGGCTCTCACTTTTTATCATAGCTCTTTTGAGAATTTCTTAAGGCTATTTTCTTTAGATCTCATAATTGTTTGAAGTAGACACTTTGATTAACCCCAAGGCTAGAGAGCAGAAACAAATAAAAGTTAAATAGCTACCCTAGATCAGATGATGCATAAGGAATAGGACACAGAACTCAAACCTGTAGGTGTATCGACAGAGGTGGGGTTAGCATTCCACCTCCTTGAAAAAGAATGTTTTTCTGCTTGGGTTGTCTCTAAGAAGAGTGAAGGTTTCATTATAGCACACTCTGTCTGTCCTACATTCAACTGAATTGTCAGTTGCCTCCTTTCTTCCAGTGAGATGCCCTAAGAGTACAATGTGTTCTAAACCTTTGTCTCTGATACTTTTTGTATTGTCTGGGTCAAAGCAGACATCTTAAAATAGTTCAATGAGTAATGGGGGATGCCTCCTTACCCAGACTGTGTGCTGCAAGTGTCTCCTCACATTCTCACCTAGTGTATCCTGGGAAGAAGCCAAGTGTCCATTCAAAAAGCCTATACCCAATTTAAGGTAGCTTTCAACTAAGACTGGTAATACAAAGGACTTTAAAAGTTACTTGGGTTCTAGAGAAAGAACTTGAAATCAATTTGCATGTAATTATATTATTAGACCATAATTTAAAATATTTCCATTTGTACAACACTTTACAGATTGTCAAGTCTTTTTATTATGTGCCTTAATGTTTTGTTCTTGGTCTTGCTGACTGCTCCTTTTCGAGTTGTGGTGAGCTGTCATGCTGGCAAGTGATGTCTTCTTTTCAGTTGCCACCTGGAGTCACCAATGACTGTGGTTAGTGGGATGGAATAGAGCGGGTAGAGACATTCTCTCTCTACTCTTGCTGGAATCAAATCCTGTTCAGTCCTCCCCATCATATAAGCAAATAAAGCTGGAAGAGGACGATATTGCCTTGTCACATGTGTCCATTTATGCTCTGAATGTCAATGTGCTTGCACACAGGCCACGGAGTGTGTTTGGAGTTCAGAAGACAACTGGCAGGCATTAGTTTTCTTTTTTTTTTTACCAAGTGGGTTTTGGTGTAGAACTCAGGCTCTTGGGTTTGCCTGTGAGTGGTTTATCTGCTGAGCTATCATGCTGACTTGAAGATAGTTTAGTGAAGGGTTCAGGCTTCAGATAAAATTGTATCTATGTCTAATGAGTTGGGTTCCAAAAGTGATGGCTCTCTGGTTCTCTCTCTGAGCTCCCTTTCTTTTCTAAACCCTGCCCTCACCAAATATTTTTCTCTGCACTTCCAACTGCTGATCATGAGACTCTCTTTTATTCTCCGTGGAAACACACCCTTTATCCCCTTTGCCTTCCTAACCATCATCCCAGCAGGATACAGGAGACTCTTCACTGTTTTTGAATAGTGATGTTTTGAATAGTGATATTTGAATAGGGACATTACAGGTCTTATAGATCTTGCAAATGGAAGTTCAGTACATTCCAACTCACCTTAGTCTCCCTGCCAGAGAAAAGCCTAGTGAGTTTCTTTCCAAGTCTCCCCCAGAAGCCAATTCCTATCCCCACAGCCAGAACACCTTCCTTCTTGAGAACAGACACATCTCATGTGGATAAAGAAGAGCCAGCTGCCTGTCCTCTTAAGAACATAAAGCACAGCAGCTGTTGTCAGGAACTGTGACACTTTTCTGGGCTTGGATAAAATATCTACTAGGTACAAATGAATTTCTCTTTGTTATCCAGGAAGGATGACTCAATTAAAATGAAGTTTTCAAAAATTTAAAATTTTTTCTTTTTCCACAGTAAACCCTGTCACCACCATCAAGGAAATGGGGCAATTTAGGCTACCATAGTATTAAGAAAATAGAACTGTAGAGAAGTTAGACGAATTGCCAAGCATTGGTTGATGCAGTATTGTTGCCCTGTTTGTTATCGTGGACCTGGTATAGTGGAGTCTAAAAATGAGGCAGACTGAAGTCTCACACAAAATAGCCAATATTATTCAGGGTATCAGGCAATTTATATTCTGAGGCTATTCTGAGAATTAAGCAAGTTTCACTGGAGTTCAAGTTGTATACAAGGGCAAGGCCATGTGATTCGATGTTTCTCTAGAGAGGAAGAGATCATCCTGAAGAATGATGGGTAAGGAGATGGGTAGTCTGCAGTGAAGCCCATTCCCATTCTCACACTTAGGAGGAGCATGAAAGCACATTCTAAGAACAAATTCTTGTTATGGAAGACTCTTGTCCGGTTTACTTGGAATTTTCTCACAAGCTCTCAGAACTCCTCCCTCAGCTTCATCCATGGACTGTGTTCTGACATCGCGGAACCTACACACCCCCACTCATAAATATTAATTGTGTACTTTGCAAGGACTTCCTGGCAGCTCTGAGGAAAGAGCTGATGGGAAGTGATTGATCTATTTGTTGATCTCATGATGGTAAATGATTAAATCTATCTCATTTTTGTATGTACTTCCCAGCTTCTCTTTCTTAAATTAAAAGAATACAGCAGTTCTAAATGTATTTAAGAAGAATGAAGACCAAAGTGTGGACACTGTGCCCCTTCTTAGAATTGGGAACAAAACACCCAGGGAAGGAGTTACAGAGACAAAGTTCGTAGCTGTGATGAAAGGATGGACCATTTAGAGACTGCCGTATCCAGGGATCCATCCCATAATCAGCTTCTAAATGCTGACACCATTGCATACACTAGAAAGATTTTGCTGAAAGGACCCAAATAAAGCTGTCTCTTGTGAGACGATGCCGGGGCCTAGCAAACACAGGAGTGGATGTTCACAGTCAGCTATTGGATGTATCACAGGGCTCCCAATGGAGAAGCTAGAGAAAGTACCCAAGGAGCTAAAGGGATCTGCAACCCTATTGTTGGAACAACATGATGAACTAACCAGAACCCCGGAGCTGTTGTCTCTAGTTGCATATGTATCGAAAGATGGCCTAGTCGGCCATCACTGGAAAGAGAGGCCCATTGGACTTGCAAACTTTATATGCCCCAATATAGGGGAATGCCAGGGCCAAAAGAATGGGAATGGGTGGGTAGGGAAGTGGGGGGCGCTATGGGGGACTTTTGGGATAGCATTGAAAATGTAATTGAGGAAAATATGTAATAAAAATATTAAAAATTAAAAAAAATAAATGTATTTAAGGGGTCTTGATTTAGAACACTCAGGAAGTATCATCTCCCACACATTTCTGAAAGCATCAAAGGTTGAGATCTCTGTGGTACTGTAATTCCTAGGTTATTGCGAGCTCCCTAGAGCTGATGCTCATAATGTTTACAGTGTGTTTAACTGTCTCCTCCACTGATTCTGTGACTTCCATGTGTTAAGAGCTCAGTAAATGGCTCAAAGTCTAAATGCAGTTGTATTGAGTGCATGCTTCAGTCTGGGCTCCCAGCTAGATGACCTGATGAGATTATACAAAGGATCTTAGCAACATGAGAAACACAAATTGGGAAAACAAGAGTTTCTATTTTTGTGCATGCAATGTCCTGAGGGAAAAAATATAATCATAGGACCATTGAATTTAGGAAATTAGAGTTTCAATGATAGTCTCCATATTTTTAAAATCTTTGTCATAGAATTACAATAGATACTTTCCTGTAAAGGTTTCATTATGTCGAGAGGTCATAATAATTTTCCTCATGCCATGTAATAGCAAATCTATTATTTAATACTTATTAAAAAGTGCCTTATTTAACATAGAAGGGAAATTGTAGATTACACTTTTCTCTAAAAGATTTTCTGCAAACAAAGGCAGAGTTTTTCCTTCTTTTGAGTCAAATACTGTCTCCATTTCCTCCTACAAACTCAAGTTACTGACAACTCTCTTCCTATATTTTTTTGTTTCCTTGAAGGATTTTATTGGCTATTATGGCTATTTATTGATCGTGTCCCTCTGAGCCACCCTTTTTTCTACTACGTAATTTGGCTTTCCTAGATTCTTTCTATATCATCCCATCTGACTAATAAGTCACCTTTTTGCATTTTAAGGAGTGGTTATGAAGCTGTGGTATGGGTGAGACCTTTGTGCAGTCATTCACAGCTATGTGTCCTCTTATGTTGAAGGCTTAAGTTTAATAGTCTCTCAGGTCTGACGAAAGCCACAAGGCTGGGAGTCTCTTCATATGGAGGCAAGACAAACAGTGTGTATCACTGGGATTTGCAAACACAGACAGAGGGGAAGGTAGTAGCAAGGGCAAACCCGGTCCAGGATCTTTTCCACCTGGTAGAACCTTGTTGGTTATCTCTGCTGCCTTCTCTTGATGTTTTGCAAACAGTCAGGTATAGTTTGGTGACCACAGAGCACCTACTAAATTTCTATGGCATTCTAAAACTGAACCTCAGTCACAGACCCATCTCTGTCTTAAGATTATATGAATTACATTATCACCAGGACATTAGGCAAAAGCATCACCCCAGGTTGCTCTACTTTGTGAATATCTGAATGGAAGTTCATGTGCTGAAAACCTGACCCTCAAATTCATACGTTAATGGTGTACAGACATCAGGCTTTGGAGGTAGTTGGTACTGTGGCAGGCCCTCATGAATACCCCAGTTATGTGAGCAAATCATTATGTAAGTCATAGGCTTGGGCTACTTTGAAAATATTTGAGCTTCTCAAGAAGATGAGATCTGAGGAGACATCCTTGCCCTGTGATGCCTTCCGCCAAGGACACTGGACTTCTTAAGCTTTAGCCCATAAACTATATATACTTCCTTTTTTCCTTAGATTTATTTTATGTATATGAGTGTTTTGAATAGATATATGTAATTGCATCATGTGTGTGTGTGTGTGTGTGTGTGTGTGTGTGTGTGTGGTCCTTACAGAGTCAGAAGGGGGCATTGGATCACCTAGAATTGGAATTATGGACACTTAAAACCACCATGTAGGGACTGGAAATTGAAGCTGGGTCCTCTTTTAATCACTGAAGCAACTCTCTAGTCCTTAGGTTTAATGTTCTTTTTTTTTTTTAATTAGGTATTTTCTTCATTTACATTTAAATGCTATCCCAAAAGTCCCTCATACCCCCCCAACTCCGGGCCCCACCCACTCCCACTTCTTGGACCTGGTGTTCCCCTGTACTGGGGCATATAAAGTTTGTAAGACCAAGGGGCCTCTCTTCCCAATGATGGCCAACTAGGCCATCTTCTGCTACATATGCAGCTAGAGACACGAGCTCTGGGCTTACTGGTTAGTTCATATTGTTGTTCCACCTATAGGGTTGCATACCCCTTTAGCTCCTTGGGTACTTTCTCTAGCTCCTCCATTGGGGGCCCTGTGTTTCATCCAATTGATAACTGTGAGCATCCACTTCTGGTTTGCCAGGTACTGGCATAGCCTCCCAAGGGACAGCTATATCAGGGTCCTTTCAGCAAAATCTTGCTGGTGTATGCAATGGTGTCTGCGTTTGGTGGCTGATTATGGGATGGATCGCCAGGTGCAGCACTCTCTAGATGGTCCATCCTTTCGTCTCAGCTCCAAACTTTGTTTCTGTAACTCCTTCCATGGGTGTTTTGTTCCCAATTCTAAGAAAGGGCAAAGTGACCACACTTTGGTCTTCGTTCTTCTTGAGTTTCATGTGTTTTGCAACTTGTAACTTGGGTATTCTAAGTTTCTGGGCTAATATCCACTTGCCAGTGAGTACATATCATGTGAGTTCTTTTGTGATTGGGTTACCTCACTCAGGATGATACCCTCCAGGTCCATCCATTTGCCTAGGAATTTCATAAATTCATTCTTTTTAAAAGCTGAGTAGTACTCCATTGTGTAAATGTACATTTTCTGTATCCATTCCTCTGTTGAGGGGCATCTGGGTTCTCTCCAGCTTCTGGCTATTATAAATAAGGCTGCTATGAACATAGTGGAGCATGTGTCCTTCTTACCGGTTGGGACATCTTCTGGATATATGCCTAGGAGATGTATTGTGGGATAATCCGGTAGTACTATGTCCAATTGTCTGAGGATCCGCCAGACTGATTTCCAGAGTGGTTGTACAGGCTTGTAATCCCACCAACAGTGGAGGAATGTTCCTCTTTCTCCACATCCTTGCCAGCATCTGCTGTCACCTGAATTTTTGATCTTAGCCATTCTGACTGGTGTGAGGTGGAATCTCAGGGATGTTTTGATGTGCATTTCCCTGATGATTAAGGATACTGAACATTTTTTTCAGGTACGTCTCAGCCATTCGGTATTCCTCAGGTGAGAATTCTTTGTTTAGCTCTGAGTCCCATTTCTTAATGGGGTTATTTGATTTTCTGGAGTCCACCTTCTTGAGTTCTTTATATATATTGGATATTAGTCTCCTATCTGATTTAGGATAGGTAAAGATCCTTCCCCAATCTGTTGGTGGCATTTTATTCTTATTGACAGTGTCTTTTGCCTTACAGAGCTTTGCAATTTTTTTATTTCAATTTTTATTAGGTATTTTCTTCATTTACATTTCCAATGCTATCCCAAAAGTCCCCTATACCCTTCCTCCCACTCCCCTACCCACCCACTCCCACTTCTTGGTCCTGGTGTTTCCCTGTACTGAAGCATATAAAGTTTGCAAGACCAATGGGTCTCTCTTTCCACTGATGGCTGACTAGGCCATCTTCTGATACATATGCAGCTAGAGACAGGAGCTCTGGGGGTACTGGTTGGTTCATATTGTTGTTCCACCTATAGGGTTGCAGACCCCTTTAGAAGCTTTGCAATTTTAAGAGGTCCCATTTGTTGATTCTCGATCTTACAGTACAAGCCATTGCTGTTCTATTCAGGAATTTTTCCCCTGTGCCCATATCTTCAAAGCTTTTCCCCACTTTTTTCTCTATTACTTTCAGTGTCTCTGGTTTTATGTGGAGTTCCTTGATCCACTTAGACTTGAGCTTTGTACAAGGAGATAAGAATGGATCTATTCGCATTCTTCTACATGATAACCGCCAGTTGTGCCAGCACCATTTGTTGAAAATTCTGTCTTTTTTCCACTGGATGGTTTTAGCTCCCTTGTCAAAGATCAAGTGACCATAGGTGTGTGGGTTCATTTCTGGGTCGTCAATTCTATTCCATTGGTCTACTTGTCCCTCCCTATACCAGTAAAATGCAGGGTTTTTTTTTTTTGTTTGTTTGTTTTTTGTTTTTTAATCACAATTGCTCTGTAGTACAGCTTTAGGTCAGGCATGGTGATTCCACCAGAGGTTCTTTTATTGTTAAGAATAGTTTTTGCTATCCTAGAATTTTTATTATTCCAGATGAATTTGCAAATTGCCCTTTCTAACTCAGTGAAGAATTGAGTTGAAATTTTGATGAGGATTGCATTGAATCTGTAGGTTGCTTTTGTCAAGATATGCATTTTTACTATATTGATTCTGCCAATCCATGAGCATGGGAGATCTTTCCATCTTCTGAGATCTTCTTTGATTTCTTTCTTCAGAGATTTGACGTTCTTATCATACAGATCTTTCACTTCCTTAGTTAGAGTCACCCCAAGGTATTTTATATTATTTGTGACTATTGAGAAGGGTTTTGCTTCCCTAATTTCTTTCTCAGCCTGTTTATCCTTTGTGTAGAGAAAGGCCATTGACTTGTTTGAGTTAATTTTATATCCAGCTACTTCACTGAAGCTGTTTATTAGGTTTAGGAGTTCTCTGGTGGAATTTTTAGGGTCACTTATATATACTATCATATCATCTGCAAAAAGTGATATTTTGACTTCTTCCTTTCCAATTTGTATCCCCTTGATCTCCTTTTGCTCAAATTGCTCTGGCTAGGACTTCATGTACTATATTGCATAGGTAGGGAGAAAGTGGGGAGTGTTGTATAGTCCCTGATTTTAGTGGGATTGCTTCCAACTTCTCACCATTTACTTTGATGTTGAATACTGGTTTGCTGTAGATTGCTTTTATCATGTTTAGGTATGGGCCTCGAATTCCTGATTTTTCCAAGACTTTTATCATGAATGGGTGTTGGATTATGTTAAATGCTTTCTCAGCATTTAAGGAGATGATCATGTGGTTTTTGTCTTTGAGTTTGTTTATATAGTGGATTATGTTGATGGATTTCAGTATATCATACCATCCCTGCATCCCTGGGATGAAACCTACTTGGTCAGGATGGATGATTGTTTTGATGTGTTCTTGGATTCGGTTAGTAAGAATTTTATTGAGTATTTTTGCATCGATATTCATAAGGGAAATTGGTTTGAAGTTCTCTATCTTTGTTGGGTCTTTCTGTGGTTTAGGTATCAGAGTAATTGTGGCTTCATAGAATGAATTGGGTAGAGTACGTTCTGTTTCTATTTTGTGGAATAGTTTGAGAAGAACTGGAAATAAATCTTGTTTGAAGGTCTGATAGAACTCTGCACTAAACCCATCTGGTCTTGGGCTTTTGTTGGTTGGGAGACTATTAATGACTGCTTCTATTTCTTTAGGGAATATGGGACTGTTTAGATCATTAACCTGATCCTGATTTAACGTTGGTACCTGGTATCTGTCTAGAAATTTGTCCATTTCATCAAAGTTTTCCAGGTTTGTTGAGTATAGCCATTTGTAGAAGGATCTGTTGGTGTTTTGGATTTCTTCAGGATCTGTTGTTATGTCTCCCTTCTCATTTCTGACTTTGTTAATTAGAATGCTGTCCCTGTGCCCTCTAGTTAGTCTGGCTAATGGTTTATCTATTTTGCTGATTTTCTCAAAGAACCAGCTCCTCGATTGGTTGATTCTTTGAATAGTTCTTCTTGTTTCCACTTGGTTGATTTCTCCCCTGAGTTTGATTATTTCCTGCCATCTACTCTTCTTGGGTGATTTTGCTTCCTTTTGTTCTAGAGCTTTTAGGTGTGTTGTCAAGCAGCTAGTGTGTGCTCTCTCTAGTTTCTTTTTGGAGGCACTCAGAGCTATGAGTTTTCCTCTTAGGAATGCTTTCATTGTGTCCCATAGGTTTGGGTATGTTGTGGCTTCATTTTCATGAAACTCTAAAAAGTCTTTAATTTCTTTCTTTATTCCTTCCTTGACCAAGATATTATTGAGAAGAGTGTTGTTAAGTTTCCATGTGAATGTTGGCTTCCTATTATTTATGTTGTTATTGAAGATCAGCCTTAATCCATGGTGATCTGATAGGATGCATGGGACAATTTCAATATTTTTCTATCTGTTAAGGCCTGTTTTGTGACCAACTATATGGTCAATTTTGGAAAAGGTACCATGAGGTGCTAAGAAGAAGGTATATCATTTTGTTTTAGTGTAAAATGTTCTGTAGATATCTTTTAAATCCATTTGTTTCATAACTGTTAATTTCACTGTGTCTCTGTTTAGTTTCTGTTTCCACGGCCTGTCCATTGATGAAAGTGGACGTCTCCCACTATTATTGTGTGAGGTGCAATGTGTGCTTTGAGCTTTACTAAAGTCTCTTTAATGAATATGGATGCCCTTGCATTTGGAGCATAGATATTCAGAATTGAGAGTTCCTCAGGGAAGATTTTACCTTTGATGATTATGAAGTACCCCTCCTTGTCTTTTTTGATAACTTTGGGTTGGAAGTCGATTTTATTTGATATTAGAATGACTACTACAGCTTGTTTTTTCAGACCGTTTGCTTGGAAAATTGTTTTCCACCCTTTCACTCTGATGTAGTGTCTGTCTTTTTTCCCTGAGATGGGTTTCTTGTTAACAGCAAAATGTTGGGTCCTGTTTATATAGCCAGTCTTTTAATATATGTATTTTTATTGGGGAATTGAGTCCATTGATATTAAGAGATATTAAGGAAAAGTAATTGTTGCTTCCTATTATTTATGTTGTTAGAGTTGGCATTCTGTTCTTGTGGATGTCTTCTTTTAGTTTGTTGAAGGATTACTTTCTTGCTTTTTCTAGGGTGTAGTTTCTGTCTTTGTTTTTGTTTGTTTGTTTGTTTGTTTGTTTGTTTTTCCTGTTATTATCCTTTGAAGGGCTGGATTCATGGAAAGTTATTGTGTGAATTTGGTTTTGTCGTGGAATACTTTGGTTTTTCCATCTATGGTAATTGAGAGTTTAGCTGGGTATAGTAGCCTGGGCTGGCATTTTTGTTCTCTTAGGGTCTGTATAACATCTGTCCAGGATCTTCTGGCTTTCATACTCTGGTGAGAAGTCTGGAGTAATTCTAATAGGTCTGCCTTTATATGTTACTTGACCTTTTTCCCTTGCTGCTTTTAATATTTTGTTTTTATTTAGTGTATTTGTTGTTCTGATCATTATGTGTCAGGAGAAATTTCTTTTCTCATCCAGTCTATTTGGAGTTCTGTAGACTTCTTGAATGTTCATGGACATCTCTTTCTTTAGGTTTGGAAAGTTTTCTTCTATAGTTTTTTTTTTTTTTAATATTTTTATTACATATTTTCCTCAATTACGTTTCCAATGCTATCCCAAAAGTCCCCCATAGCGCCCCCCCACTTCCCTATCCACCCATTCCCATTCTTTTGGCCCTGGCATTCCCCTATATTGGGGCATATAAAGTTTGCAAGTCCAATGGGCCTCTCTTTCCATTGATGGCTGACTAGGCCATCTTTCGATACATATGCAGCTAGAGACAAGAGCTCCGGGGTTCTAGTTAGTACATCATGTTGTTCCAACAATAGGGTTGCAGATCCCTTTAGCTCCTTGGGTACTTACTCTAGCTTCTCCATTGGGAGCCCTGTGATACATCCAATAGCTGACTGTGAACATCCACTCCTGTGTTTGCTAGGCCCCAGCATCGTCTCACAAGAGACAGCTATATTTGGGTCCTTTCAGCAAAATCTTGCTAGTGTATGCAATGGTGTCAGCGTTTAGAAGTTGATTATGGGATGGATCCCTGGATACGGCAGTCTCTAAATGGTCCATCCTTTCATCACCGCTACGAACTTTGTCTCTGTAACTCCTTCCCTGGGTGTTTTGTTCCCAATTCTGAGAAGGTGCACAGTGTCCACACTTTGGTCTTCATTCTTCTTGAGTTTCATGCGTTTAGCAAATTGTATCTTATATCTTGGGTATCCTAAGTTTTGGGCTAATATCCACTTATCAGTGAATACATATTGTGTGAGTTCTTTTGTGATTGTGTTACTTCACTCAAGATGATGCCCTCCAGGTCCATCCATTTGGCTAGGAATTTCATAAATTCATTCTTTTTAATAGCTGAGTAGTACTCCATTGTGTAAATGTACCATAATTTCTGTATCCATTCCTCTGTTGAGGGACATCTGGGTTCTTTCCAGCTTCTGGCTATTATAAATAGGGCTGCTATGAACATAGTGGAACATGTGTCCTTTTTACCGGTTGGGACATCTTCTGGATATATGCCCAGAAGAGGTATTGCTGGATCCTCCGGTAGTACTATGTCCAATTTTCTGAGGAACCGCCAGACTGATTTCCAGAGTGGTTGTACAAGCTTGCAATCCCACCAACAATGGAGGAGTGTTCCTCTTTCTCCACATCCTCGCCAGCAACTGCTGTCACCTGAATTTTTGATCTTAGCCATTCTGACTGGTGTGAGGTGGAATCTCAGGGTTGTTTTGATTTGCATTTCCCTGATGATTAAGGATGTTGAACATTTTTTCAGGTGTTTCTCTGCCATTCGGTATTCCTCAGGCGAGAATTCTTTGTTCAGTTCTGAGCCCCATTTTTTAATGGGGTTATTTGACTTTCTGGAGTCCACCTTCTTGAGTTCTTTATATATATTGGATATTAGTCCCTTATCTGATTTAGGATAGGTGAAGATCCTTTCCCAATCTGTTGGTGGTTTTTTTGTCTTATTGATGGTGTCTTTAGCCTTGCAGAAGCTTTGTAGTTTCATGAGGTCCCACTTGTCTATTCTCGATCTTACAGCACAAGCCATTACTGTTCTACTCAGGAATTTTTCCCCTGTGCCCATATCTTCAAGGCTTTTCCCCACTTTCTCCTCTATAAGTTTCAGTGTCTCTGGTTTTATGTGAAGTTCCTTGATCCACTTAGACTTGACCTTAGTACAAGGAGATAGGAATGGATCGATTCGCATTCTTCTACATGTTAACAACCAGTTGTGCCAGCACCATTTGTTGAAAATGCTGTCTTTCTTCCACTGGATGTTTTTAGCTCCCTTGTCGAAGATCAAGTGACCGTAGGTGTGTGGGTTCATTTCTGGGTCTTCAATTCTATTCCATTGGTCTATTTGTCTGTCACTATACCAGTACCATGCAGTTTTTATCACAATTGCTCTGTAGTAGAGCTTTAGGTCCGGCATGGTGATTCCACCAGAGGTTCTTTTATCCTTGAGAAGAGTTTTTGCTATCCTAGGTTTTTTGTTATTCCAGATGAATTTGCAGATTGCACTTTCTAATTCGTTGAAGAATTGATTTGGGATTTTGATGGGGATTGCATTGAATCTGTAGATTGCTTTTGGCAAGATAGCCATTTTTACAATGTTGATCCTGCCAATCCATGAGCATGGGAGATCTTTCCATTTTCTGAGATCTTCTATAATTTCTTTCTTCAGAGACTTGAAGTTTTTATTATACAGATCTTTCACTTCCTTAGTTAGAGTCACGCCAAGATATTTTATATTATTTGTGACTATTGAGAAGGGTGTTGTTTCCCTAATTTCTTTCTCAGCCTGTTTATTCTTTGTGTAGAGAAAGGCCATTGATTTGTTTGAGTTAATTTTATATCCAGCTACTTCACCGAAGCTGTTTATCAGGCTTAGGAGTTCTCTGGTGGAATTTTTAGGGTCACTTATATATACTATCATAGCATCTGCAAACAGTGATATTTTGACTTCATCTTTTCCAATTTGTATCCCTTTGATCTCCTTTTGTTGTCGAATTGCTCTGGCTAGGACTTCAAGTACAATGTTGAATAGGTATGGAGAAAGTGGACAGCCTTGTCTAGTCCCTGATTTTAGAGGGATTGCTTCAAGCTTCTCACCATTTACTTTGATGTTGGCTACTGGTTTGCTGTAGATTGCTTTTATCATGTTTAGGTATGGGCCTTGAATTCCTGATCTTTCCAAGACTTTTATCATGAATGGGTGTTGGATCTTGTCAAATGCTTTTTCCGCATCTAACGAGATGACCATGTGGTTTTTGTCTTTGAGTTTGTTTATATACTGGATTACGTTGATGGATTTCCGTATATTGAACCATCCCTGCATCCCTGGGATGAAACCTACTTGGTCAGGATGGATGATTGTTTTGATGTGTTCTTGGATTCGGTTAGCAAGAACTTTACTGAGGATTTTTGCATCAATATTCATAAGGGATATTGGTCTGAAGTTTTCTATCTTTGTTGGGTCTTTTTGTGGTTTAGGTATCAGAGTAATTGTGGCTTCATAGAATGAGTTGGGTAGAGTACCTTCTGTTTCTATTTTGTGGAATAGTTTGTGAAGAACTGGGATTAGATCTTCTTTGAAGGTCTGATAGAACTCTGCACTAAACCCATCTGGTCCTGGGCTTTTTTTGGTTGGGAGACTATTAATGACTGCTTCTATTTCTTTGGGGGATATAGGGCTGTTTAGATCATTAACCTGATCTTGATTCAACTTTGGTACCTGGTATCTGTCTAGGAACTTCTCCATTTCATCCAGGTTCTCCAGTTTTGTTGAGTATAGCCTTTGGTAGAAGGATCTGATGGTGTTTTGGATGTCTTCAGGATCTGTTGTTATGTCTCCTTTTTCATTTCTGATTTTGTTAATTAGGATGCTTTCCCTGTGCCCTCTAGTGAGTCTGGCTAAGGGTTTATCTATCTTGTTGATTTTCTCAAAGAACCAGCTCCTTGATTGGTTGATTCTTTGAATAGTTTTTCTTGTTTCCACTTGGTTGATTTCTCCCCTGAGTTTGATTATTTCCTGCCGTCTACTCCTCTTGGGTGAATTTGCTTCCTTTTGTTCTAGTGCTTTTAGGTGTGTTGTCAAGCTGCTAATGTGTGCTCTTTCTAGTTTCCTTTTGGAGGCACTCAGAGCTATGAGTTTTCCTCTTAGAAATGCTTTCATTGCGTCCCATAAGTTTGGGTATGTTGTGGCTTCATTTTCATTGAACTCTAAAAAGTCCTTAATTTCTTTCTTTATTCCTTCCTTGACCAAGGTATCATTGAGAAGAGTGTTGTTCAGTTTCCACGTGAAGGTTGGCTTTCTATTATTTATTTTGTTATTGAAGATCAGCCTTAGTCCATGGTGATCTGATAGGATGCTTCTGGCCCTTTAAGTTGAAAATTTTCATTCTCATCTAATCCTATTATCCTTAGGTTTGGTCTTCTCATTGTGTCCTGCGTTTCCTGGATGTTTTGAGTTAGGATCTTTTTGCATTTTGCATTTTCTTTGATTGTTGTGTCCATGTTCTCTATGGAATCTTCTGCACCTGAGATTCTCTCTTCCATCTCTTGTTTTCTGTTGCTGATGCTCATATCTATGGTTCCTGATTTCTTTCCTAGGGTTTCTATTTCCAGAGTTGTCTCCCTTTGGATTTTCTTTATTGTTTCTATTTCCCTTTTTAGATCCTACATGGTTTTGTTCAATTCCATCTTCTGTTTGGTATTGTTTTCCTGTAACTCTGTAAGACATTTTTGTGTTTCCTTTTTAAAGGCTTCTAGCTGTGTACCTGTGTTTTTTGGTATTTCCTTCTTAAGGTCCTCAATCATCATCATAAGAAGTGACTTTAGATCCATGTCTTGCTTTTCTGGTGTGATAGTGTATCCAGGACTTGTTATGGTGGGAGAGTTTGGTTCTGATGATGCCAAATAATCTTGGTTTCTGTTGCTTCTGTTCTTAAGCTTGCCTTCTGCCATCTGATTATCTCAAGTATTTGCTGTCCTCACTATATCTGGTTGGAGCCTCTTCTTACTATAATCCCAGTTGATTCAGGACTCCTCACAGTCCAGCTTTCTCTGTGATCCTTTGCTTGTGGGCTCCTGTGAACTTGAGATTCTGAGTGTGTCAGAGTTCTTGCTAGTCAAGTTCCTCTGAGACACTGAAATACTGGTGTGACCACACTCCTTTTATCCTGGGATCCTGTTGTCAAAGATCCTGGGTGTTTTACAGTGCGTGGAAGTGGTGTCTCCTTTGAGGAGCATGGAGCTGTCTGGTCAGTGGTCCTAAGATAGCGTGGAGAGTCCTCTAGGGACCTTGGGGTTGTCTGCCAGCTCCACACACAAGGTGACCAGGTACTGGCACCAACTGGAAGGGACTTGTGACCCTGGTCAGGCTGATTTTTCTGCTTCTCTAATGCTGTCTCAGGTCCCGCGCATGGTTGGATTGGAACAGAAGTTGTGTTCCACTCACCAGAGGTCCTAAGAAGCATGGAGAGTCCTCTAGAGACCTTGGGTGTGTCCTCCGATTCCGGGCCCAAGGTGACCAGGTGCCTACCGGAAGGGATTTGTCAGGTTTGTGTTCTTAATAAATGATCCAGCGTGTGGTATTTTTCTGGAACTCTTTTGAACTTGTTATTTGAAAATAGATCCATATGCTGTAAGCTTTGTCTGGACTTTGGGTTTGATTTGATCCCAAGACTAGAACTCACCACAGGATTAATGTCTTACAAAAGAAAAGACCCTGGGACCATTTTGTCTTTCTATGATGGATAGAGATGTATTGCTTAGTGCAGTACTAAAAATATGTTTTATAATAGGCTTCTCAAAAAACTTTTACACACATATCAGTCCATATATTCATTATATCCTGGTGTACTCAATGCATACTATACAACCCATGAAGCAATTAAATAGGTAATAGTCTTTGTCATAAAGTCTGTATTGCTACTTGATTTTCACATATTTATAATGTTTGCTTGGGCATTTATTTTAGTTTACAAGTCTTTTGCTCCTATATTATGGTCTCTGATCTTGTGTTTTTATGGGATTTCTGTGTGCAAATTGTGCATGTCTACATCTTTATGTGTTTCTTGTTTTTTGGTTCCTTTTTCCCCTGTTTGTTTGTTTGTCCTATTTTGGTTTGTTTCTTTTTATTTAATATTTCATTTTATTTTTAGATGCTTGCTTGTTTTCTAATGAGAAAGAGATATCAAGGTTGTGGATTTGGATCAGAGCTGGTACATATCTGGGAGAAGTTGAGGGAAGGAAAAGTACAATCAGAAAATGCTACCCTCTCTGGTCGAGTCAACTGGACAAGCCGAGAGGCTTAAAAGTCACTCATGGGGCAAAAGAGTTTCAAGGAAGCTCTCCTCCTGGAGTCTAGCTTTCCCTACCCATACACTAATTTTTCATTCCCGAGTTCCATTCCCGAGTTAGTCTAGTGTATGGATCCACGTGCTCTCTTTCAATATTTTCCTATCATAAGTGCTTTTTAAGATTGAATTCTGACATAGCTAAAACCGTCCACCAGTGTTCTAACAATCCTAGTTCGTCCTTAGCAAGACCTTGGGTTTGGAATTCAGTACTGCCCCTGGTATTACACTATCTCTTTGAGTAAAAGTTAGTTCACTACCCTTCACAGGAATTTACCATCACTAAGGAAGAAGGAAGTTTCAGACCAAAGGAGAAACCAGAATAGATACTATAGCAGAGTTACACCCATACACACGTATTTACAATGGCCTAAGGGGAAGGTGGACTATACAAGAGACTAAAATAGGAACTATGGCAAGGACGCGAAGCCCTTGACCCTGGCTTCTAAGATTAGTGAATCTTAGGTGGAGCCCTTGTTGATCCCAGCTGTTATCAATGAATTTTATCCCAGGTGGTTCCTGTTAGAGCTTTTGTGTTTGCATTCCTCTGTTTTATATAAGATTCCGGTTACCTCAATTGTACCTTGCGAATATGTCACCCAACTTCCTTATTGTCCTCTGCATAAAAATTCTGAGGCTCGATTCGAAAATTACACTCAGATTCCACACAAACTTTCTTGTGTGTGTCTGTTTGTCGCTCATCCACGCTTTGCCCACCCTCGTCAAGAGACCCCATTCCACGCAGACACAGGGACCCAGAGGGTCTGCTGCAAGAAAATATTGTAAGGAAAAAAATCTATTTTAAATATTTATTCCATTCATTTTCTATTTTAAAAAATAGTTCTGTTTTACCAATTGATTTTCACAGACCTCTATGACTGATTTTTTTGATGTCTTTGTTCTTGTATAGACAGCCTATGTGTAAAATTGGTGAATCAGTGTAGGCCCTATATGATAAGTTCTTAATATTTATATTTACATTAATGAATAAAAATGAAATGAAATGAAGTAATGGATGTGTGTACTTGACGCCCACTATGCTCTAATGAGTTGAGCAGCCCCAGCACCAACTACTAAGAGAATGGCTCTCAATTTTGAGTGCTATTCATATTTTATTGGCAACAGACACACTTAAATTGAGTCTACATTATTAGCATCCCATGCATCACTTTCTTATGTCTAGATTACCCAAAGAAAAGAATAAGTCAATCTCTCGACAGCTACCAGAATCAGTGTAAAGCTATTGACATGCCACCAATTGCCAAGCAGTAAAAGAGTGTAAAAGAGTATACCAACATGTGTTATCATACAAGAGGCACAAGAAACCCCAAATGTACAAGTAACAGGAAAAATACAGTAAGAGAAGAAGTCTATGAAGAGTTTTGAGTCATTTGTCATTGCTGTATTTAGTAACTCATCTCATGATAAGTTTGCATGACTTAATTTTAAAAAATGCTTTTATTTCGCAAAATTCCTGAAAAGCCAAAAATCAGTTAGGTCTTGTTATCCAGTATAAGTGGACTTCAGCTCCCCCGTAGCTACATCTGGTAAATAGTGACACATCCTAATGAGGAGAAATTAGAGATGAAATGGCCACAGGAATCAGCCTGTCCAAAATGGGGGCTGCAGAGTGAGGGATCAGATATGTTGTAGTTTGAGGAGGAGACTGTACTGTAGAGTGGGTTCTGGTCTGTGTCCTAGGATCCTTTGGTGTGAGCTGCTGAAGCCATTTTAAACAAATGTAGGTCCACATGGGGGGAATTTGACAATGAGTGGCAATAGTGTGGACTATTAAATACCAGGTCATCTTTGGTTACCATACCATACTTGTAGTATATGTTCTTGAAAGGGGAGCAGAAGGAAACTAGAAAGAAAGGCAGTAGCTTTAGGATGTTGCAGCTTATATGTAAAGACTCTAAGACCCTAAGGCAATTTTAGAGCTTTGGGGATGTGTGGGCCATCCCTTAGGGAAAGAAGTTTTTATTTTTTTCATGTATTTAGAAGCAAATCAACTGAAGGTGAGCATGGAAAAGACACAGTTTTAGGCCAGAAATAATTCTTCAGAGTTGTGCTTATGCAGAGAGAGTGAAAAGTTGAAATCATCTCCATCTGGGACTGGAATTATAATCACTAAGAACAGCTAACAGTTATGGATTTATTGCATATTTATCATATGCTAAGCATTTGACTTGCATAATTTCACCTAAGCTTTACAACCACCTTAGGAAATAGATCCTTTCCCATCACTTTTCAGACAGGGAAGCACATAAGCTGAGAGACACAAGACACGGAACCGCAGGTAGAAAGGGGCACAGCTGGTTTTGTAGAAATCACCAACCTTTAGATCTCGAATAGTCAGTGTATACTTTGTCTTGGCTTCCCATTTCTTGGGACCATGAACAAGGCTATATTTTACTGGTTAGATGATAATAAAAACCAAGAACATGGGGAGAATGAGTCTTAGTTCTCTTCACTATTTACATATAATACATACACCCCACACTATTTCAATTGATTCTACTACCATTTAAAAACTGAGTCAAGTCAGGTATGGTGGGGCATGCTTGTAATTCTAGCAATCAGAAGGCTGCTCTAAAGGCTTGCCATGTGTATGAGGCTAGCTTGTATTATGCAGTAAGTTTAAGGATGACCTGGGCTACACAATGATGCCCTGTTTCACAACATCAGCAACATAAATTCCAAAAGCCCAGGCAGCATTATCACTGTTGTGGAGTGGATGCTTGTGTCCTTTCTGATGTGATGACATCCTAGTGCCAACTCCCCCATCCCCTTACCCCCACCCCAGCTTTGGAGATAGCTAAGTAACATTGGGTTTTATCTTGAAGATTGGACTTTATAGTAAAATTATTACCCTTATAAAAGAGACCTGGGATCTCTGCTCTACACTGTGTGAGCATGGAAGAAGTCATGGAACCCTCTGAGAATCAGTGTCTCACTGGACAATTGTGCTGCTTTGATCCTGAACTTTCCCACCTACAGAGCCATGGGAAGAACATCTCTGTTTTTAAGTCATCCAGCATATGGCAGTTTGTTATAGGAGCATGAGCAGAGGTGACGATCACTGACAGCAACAACAGAGTAAAGTGAAGGATAAAAGCATCCTCAGAGTCCAGGAACTCAGGCACCAAGACTGAGGACCAGTAATTCTCTCAGTTCATCCTCCTGAATCCACTTATTAATTTACCTTTGTAGAACACAGTTTATCTATAAACTTACTGAGAGAAATAGAGGAAGCTAATTATAATGTGGGTAGTATAAATTATTGTTGCAATCATTTGCTATCTTTAGGTTGATGGGGTTGATAATACCAACAAAAATACAGAAAATATTGAACCCAAATCACCAGTTATGAACAACAAAAGGTCAACCTTTTCAGGATAGTTGTGGCTGGATGGAGAGTTTGTCTTTCCATTATCCACTCTCACTACTAGGAGAGCTTTTCCAAGTGGTTGCATGGTCTGCTGAGCCCTTACTCCCTGTGCAGGGATGGACCTCCACAGTCCCTACTTCACCTTCAGCCCTGGAATGGTTAGCCACAAATTCAGCTCTAGCAGGAAGAACGAAGGGAAACAGAGCACTCTTACTAATATCATACAATGTGTCTTTAAAGCACAGCTTCAGGATCCTGGTCTCTTGTTCTTCTAGGAAGTGGGGCCCACACCCTGCCTTGTGTATCTGATTGAATTAGCAACACTTGGCTGATGGCTCACAGGGCAAGGGGGTGGTTTCTATGTATCTATCTTATGCTTGTCTTCCAGGAACTGTCTTTATAAGCTGTCCCATTAAGAACTCAGACACAAGCCACATGTAGGTGATGTCTCGTAGTTTAGTTAGCCAGTCTTCAATTCACCCAGCCAAGGAAGTGACTGAAGATGACATCTTAGAAGTAATTCTTTCTGTCCTGGCTCTTCCACTTCTCAACTGAGTCCATCTTTGTGGCCAAGAACCCAGACACTGTAGAACATTCAAAACCTGTCCTTGCTATTTGCTATCCCAAGTCCCAGTCTATAAAAATCTGCAAACATAATAAAATGCACAAAGTTTTATGTTAGTAAATTTTAATGGTTTGTTTCCACACTAAGATAACTGGAGCATAAGCCAACCAGTATTTGTGCAAACATGAATGCCAGCGTGAATCTGGCATATGCAGAAACCAGACATTGCTGCTCTGTGAACTCAGAGATAAGGTTTTCTTGGGGCTTTTGGTGGAGACTCCATAGCATTGTGAATTATAGTTTCTAGAACTCATTTTGGGGAGACTTCTGCACCTTATTACTCTATGTGTTGTTGGCTCTGGTTTTTTTGGGAACAGAATGTTCTAGGGCCCCATTTTTATTTTGTTTTCACCTGAGTCTTTGCGTGTTTGGGGTGTGTAATGTAAGCAAGCACTTGGGAGCTACATTTATGTACCCGGTGGCAACATAAAACATAGGCAACCATCACACCTGAGCCCCAATCAAATGCAGAGCCACACGAGTGGCTCACCTCTAGTAGCTCTCCAGAGGCAGCTGTGAATGAGCTTGTTGAGACCCAAAGGAAACTTGTCCTTTTTTGCAAGGTGATCAAACCCAGGCAAGTGTGTCAGAGCAGCTGTGGTTGGAAATTGATCTGGGGGTAGGGGCGTTCTATTTTCAGACTTCTAAAATGATATGAGCAACGGGAGCGCATATGGAGGAATAGTAACAGAGCATGCTCAGTGATTTTCATGTTATTAAAATCAAAATGGATTATTTTTATCTGTATTCAGTTCTATGTTGACATTAATTTCACCTTTTTAAAAAGAATTGAAAGAATAAAAAAAAAGGGTGCAGATGTGCTCTTGCTTATACGCTAATCACTTCCTTAGGCACTGGTCCAAAATGAGTTTATTTGTCAATCCAACAAATGATGATTTTCCTCCTTATTTGGTTACCTCATTCTAAAGAATTACTTATTGGATGAAGCAGCTGAATTTATATAACACTGTTACCATCTAGAGCAGACATATTATTAATTATACATGTAAGCAACCATTAAAAACTATATAAATTAAACATTTAGAACATCTATGCTCCAAAACATCTCCAAGAAGTATTGCTTTTGCATGCAGAGTTCTTAGCATAATTACAGAAATACAGACAAGTATGTTAATGTAATTAGAAGCAAATGATGCATCCTCTGGAAAACACTCATTAACTGCAATATTTTTCTAGAAAGAAAGATCCGTGAACCAGATATGAGGGCTCTGAGTCATCGCTTTCCTCCTATTTAGAGACTAAAAAGGAAGAAATTCCTTTTCCTTCCTTCCTGAGGATTTACCCTAGACAATAGATTTATACTTGCTCTTGTATATCCTGGTCAGCAGAACCACCATTCACTCACACATGTTCTATCTAGATGACGAATGCTATGGCTACTATATTCAAAAGTCCAGAGGAAGAGCCCTTGAACATCCAACCCCCAGCAGCTCTCTGCTCCCTGTTTACAGCCATGCCTGGTCATCCTCTGTCCAGTTTCCTCCATCAGGTGTGACCCAGAACCAAAATCAATTAAATCTGTATTGACTTTGGTTTTTCACAATCAAATGAAATGACTTGCAATCAAAGCTCAGTTCATTTCATTTGTGTGGATTAGGCATCTGTGCTTTGGGTACACAATGTTCTAAGGTTTTTATTGACCATTTCCTTATATTTTCTTAGATTCTGCAAACTTTCTCTGAAATCAAGAGCTGATGTTAAATATTATGCTCTAGAATGTCATACTAGTTCCTGTCTGCTCCTATACTAAAATAGCCGAGACAGATGTTTATGACTAGAAAGAGGTTTCTTTAGATGTCAGTTCTAGAGGTTCAAGGTTCTGGAACCCACACACATCTTGGCTCTGCTGAGACTTCCTTTGATCGTATCACCTCATGGCAGATGACAATGGTGGCAATACAGGAGGCAGGAAGAGTTCACCCAATGATGCAGGAAGCCAGAACGGTTGGGTGGTGTCAGACACTAGTTTTTTAAAATAGTGTTTATTAATTGAACAAATATTTATTGTTACATTTCCATAATGTGTATAACATCCTTTGATCATATCCATCCTCCCTGTTACCCTATGTTTCCTGCCCTCTTCCTTTCCCTTTTTAGATACGCAGTAGTTCACATCTTACTTGCTTCCTGTCTGGAACAAGCGCTCTGTGAAGAAGTAGGCAGAATCTTAGAATCTGACTGCATTCTCCTTGTTCCTGAAGACTTCAATGAGGGTTAATTTAAAAATAGTGGTCTAATTTGTTTGGTAGAGGAAATTCCAATACAGGATAACATTCAGGTTTTGCTTACTGTTCTTCTCTAGCTCTCCATTAAGAGAGAGTTATCCAAAAGAGTAGCAGAAGGATGAAATTGTGCTATTTGATGGGAAAGGGTCTCTGTTGCAGAAAAGTTCCTGAGAATTCAAGCAGAAGAAGTTGTAATTGTTAAGATATTCACACCACTAAAGTAAACTTCTTGACTTGCCCCGAGAAAGGTGCCCTGGGGATGAGCCCTCACTCACTAAAGGCTCAGTCTTGAGAAAATAAAAATTCATTGGAAAACAGAGTCTAAAGTGAGAATACTTCTGAAAGGATTTCCTGCTGGAAAACCAACCACCTATGGAAGTGTTTCTCCAGAGTCGGTACATAGACATTGATGTAACTGTGTTACAAGGGGGAGCAGGCTATGTCTCAAATTGGAAGAACTTGGTAGCATATTCTACATGATACTGATTTTGCATTTATGAAACATACAAGAGTGAAGGTCATGGAGGCTTATATTAAGATTCCAGGAAGCTACTGAGTCCAAGACATATGTGGTGGCATCAAAAGTTTTGTAAACGTTTCAAGAGGCCATTGTATGAAGCTGTGGTAATGAATCACAAGTTGCAACAGAGACACCAGGGTTTTGAGATCTGGGACTATGCATTATCTACTAAGGAACTTTTGTGCACAGGGTGTAGCCAGTCTAAGAGAGAGTCTATATGTGCTTCAGGTGACCAAGCTGGAAAGGCTGGGTGACTCAAACATGTTGGAACTTAAAGGACTCTGTTAGGAATCCTAGAGTCTAGACATGGAACTTCAGCATTTGACTTTTGCTCTACTGGTTTTCAGCTTTGCTTTGGTTTGATCTTTCTTTGCTAGGCACCCCTCTCCAGTCCCCCATTCCTGCATTTGAAAGTGAAAATGTTTATTCTATTCCATTTTATATATGTAACTTGATTCTGCAAATCTGTTAACTTAATTTTTTAAAAACTTATACAGCTCATAATCAAGAGTTGACCAAAACAGATGCAGAGACCCACAGCCAAACTTTAGACAGAGCTCAGTTGAGTCTTGTGGAAGAGCTGAGGGAAGGATTGAGGGACCTGGAAAGGATTGAAACTCCACAGAAAAACTAACAAACTTTTTCTGGGACCCTTGAGGGCTCCCAGAGACTGAGCCATCAACCAAAGAACAAGCATGGGCTGGACCTAGCCTCCCCACATATGTAGCAGATATTCAGCTTGGTCTTCATGCTGGTCCCTTAATCTAGAGCAGGGGCTATCCCAGACTCTGTTGCCTGACTGCGGATCCTGGTGCCCTAACTGGGCTGACTTTTCTGTCCTCAGTGGGAGAGGGTCTACCCAGTTTTGCAGCGAGTTGATGTGCCAGGGAGAGGTGATACCAGGAGGAGGGGGGGGGTCTCCCTTCTCAGAGAAGGGAGGGAGGATGGGAGAATGGGGGCAGAGTGAGGGAGGACTAGGAAGAGAGGGGTTGAGAGCAAGATGTAAAGTGAATAATTAAATGAATAGGAAAAAAAGAAATTGCTTCAAGCCTCAGAAGAGAATACTCTTAGGAAAAAAAACCAGGATTGAGTTGTTAAGGAGTATGGAGACTTTTGGGAAATGGATGCATATTTTGCATTATTATATGACTATCAGCTTACAGGGTCTGGTATAAATATGAAATATCCCTCATAGTCTCATCTCTGTTTTAAAAATATGTTTTATTTTTAATTATGTGTACCTGTGTGTGTATATCTCCATCTGCCAGTAGAGGCCCGAGGTGACTGATCCCCCTGAGCTAGAGCTACACAGATGGTTGAGACATCTGATGTGGATGCTGGGACCCAACCTTGGGTCTTCTGCAAGATGACACTCTTAACCACTGAGCCATCGCTCCAGCGGAGGATCATGTATTTAAACAATAGGTCCCTGGCTGGTTGTGCTGTTTAGATGGTTGTAGAATCTTGAGGAGTTAGCGCCTCAGTAGAGGAAATGAGTTCCTGGATACAGCCTGGGACTTTTATACTCTCCCTCCACTTTCTGCCTGCTCTCTGCTTCTTTCCTGTGGATCTGGTGTGACCTGCTCTTCCTGCTTCTGCTACTCACCTTCTCTGTCATGACGGTGTCCCCTCAAATCATAAATACAAATAAATGCTTTCTCTTTTTAATTGCTCTTTGGAGGGGGGGGGGAGAGGCAGGAAGGAATTGCAATAGAAACTGCAATAGTAACTAACACAGGAAGAGAAGCAGTTTATGTTGGCTCCTGCTTCCAGGAAGATTTCCATCCATTGTGGCAGTGATGTTCATGACAGCAAGAGCAAGTGCTTCTTGGTAGAAGACAGTTGCCCAAGTCCAGCCATCTCTAATCTGCTTCTCCAGGTGTTCCATGTTTGTTTGTTAACCAGTAAAAAATGTAAAGAGGGAAGTTGCTGTTATCTAAACTAGTGTCCAGAAGTCCTAACTGTCTTAATTGACTGGCCTTGAATTAATTGACTATGTGCAGCTTACCCATTTCTTTGTTCCCTTATTATTCTGAGTTCTGGCCCAGAAGTCCAGGAAGAGGCCTGACCACAAAAACAATGAGTCAAGGATCTTGAAACCAGGAGACCAGATAAAGCCTAGTCTTGAATGTTTACTTACTTACTCAATCCCTCCTGTCAACATGAATAGAAAATGCTGTAGCTTACCTATGGGGCAGTGGACTGTGAGAGGAAGCCTGGTCTTTGGTTGAGCTGAAGAATTGAAGCCCCAGAGACCCTGAAGGGATGGTAGGAGCCTTGCCTGCTCCAGGATCCAGGGCCCTGTCCTGCCTCAATAGATTTGTGGCCATCAGTAACATAAGGGCAATGCCCCAAGCCTTTACATATGCAGATGAGTCATTCTTAACACTCAAAACAGACCAAGATAATAAGAAAAGAGACTGGTAGGCTCAAGACATATCTCCATGCTAATAAGGTACCTATAGGCCTGGAGGGTATTGCCAATAAGATTCCCTTCCTAGACATTCCTCCCTACAAAAAGTATTTAATCTCAGGCCTACCCTGAGAAGGAGGGTATGGTTTTATGAATCCACTTTCCACCAAGACAATAAATGGTTTAGAACCACAGACTGTCTCATTTCATTGAGGTCTGTCATGAGGAGCCATGGAGAAGGCCTTTGCCTTCAGAGCTGCACTCTAATTTCCAGTAGAAGGCCTCTCTGTGTTCCCAATGACCACCACCACCAAACCTGCCTCCGTCAAGCCAAGGACAATCATCCCCATGAGACAAGCCAGAGCTTTCCTTCTCCCTAACCCCCAGGCTAGATGTTGCCTCCAGCCCACAGGCCCCTGACTCCATTTTCAGCTCTTCTATGACTTCCAGCAGTGCCTGGATGTCCAAAAGTCAGAGAACCCCTGGTGGAGTAGTGTCTCGGATCTTCCCTATGGCCCAGAACCTGCCCCAGCAGTGCTGTGGGATAAGTGCAAACTCCCTACATTCTGCCTCCCCAAATGGCCAGGCCCTAATGGCAGAGCAGATGTGGGCCTTCAACCCTACACTTACCCTGTTTCCCTAACCTTGTGGTCTCATCTTTTAAATATGATGTCCAAGTTCACTTCAGGGTTGCAGTTCAGCTCTCAAGTTGATCAGTAGCAGACTGAATAAGATAAAATTTTGTCATTTGCTTAAATACATAACTAAGATGAATGTTCAAAAAGACACAGCACCCGAGTCTGTGCTGCTGTCTCTAACTGGTCAGTTTTTTTTGCTGCCAAATTCAAATAAAGATCTTGCTTTGCTGGACTCTTGTGACTACTTAGGTTATTTTGTTTTTTTCAGACCCCAGCACTTCTTACACAATGGCAATCCAGAAACAGAAAGTGGCCAGAACCAGGAGTCAGGCTGTTCTATTAGTCTAGTCTTGAAAGATGCTTCCCCAGTGACCTATTCCCTCCATCCAAGCCCCACTTCCTAAAGACTCAACACCTTTCAAAATGACAGCAGAAGTGGAGAACCTAGTGCTCAAAACACATTTAGGTGGAGAGCATTTCAGGGTAAAACTATAGCACACAGCATTGCATTTTTTTTTCAGGTAGATGCAATTCTGTAACTGGGCTTTGACGGATGGATGTTTGAAAATGTGATATGAGCTCCTTCTGTTTGGTCCCATGAAAATATCCCACATGTGTCTTCTTTGTGAACCCATTCTGCCTGACCAGGATGGTATGCCCTGCAGGGGGACTGAACATCATCGATTGGAGGGGCCCACTGTGTGTCTATACTAGTCTCAGAATTAGTC
This sequence comes from Mus caroli, assembly GCF_978045245.1. Classification (NCBI taxonomy): domain Eukaryota; kingdom Metazoa; phylum Chordata; class Mammalia; order Rodentia; family Muridae; genus Mus; species Mus caroli. The sequence continues at coordinate 9,333,738 of NW_028227264.1, read as the reverse complement.
TGCATAGGAGAGCAACAAAAGGGAACTAACAGCCAGGGTCAAATGCATTGCCCTTTGTGGTTCCAAGTCTATGACCTTATGATTTCCTTAAAGTAGGCCATGTGCCTGAGCTTGCTTGCTTTCTTTTTTCTTCCTTTCCTTCCTTCTTTCTTTCTTTCTTTCTTTCTTTCTTTCTTTCTTTCTTTCTTTCTTTCTTTCTTTCTTTCTTTCTTTCTTTCTTCCTCTCTTCCTCTCTTTCTTTCTTCCTCTCTTTCTTTCTTTCTTTCTTTCTTTCTTTCTTTCTTTCTTTCTTTCTTTCTTTCTTTCTTCCTTTCTTTCTTTCTTGAAGAACTGGTGAAATTTGATAATTCAATATCTCAGTGCTACTGTGTCATAGTCCCATAGCAAGACCCTTGAAGAATACAGAGCAAACTACAAAGTCTGATCATCAGAAAGCAAAAGTAAGCTTTTAGAAGACTTTATCTGCCTTTTACATTTTTCTTATTTATTAATTTTTTTTGAGACAAGGCTTGTAATGTAGTTCATGATAGCTTGAAAAGCAAGATATAGCTCTGTTGGCCTCAATCTCACAGTCTTCCTGTCTCAGTATCCTAATACTAGAGTTATGCATGCATGCCACTGCACTTGCCTGTTTTTTGTTGCCCCTTCACTGACATTTAGTGCATAATCTGGCATATCTAATGCACTGAATACAATGAGCTACTTGAACCAAAGGGAGACACACACTGGTGATTTATTAATTTTTGTTAGGAAATCTGACTGTACCATAATGCCTACAGAGTTCAAGTTCTTCATGAAGTGAACTCTCCATTTGTTGCTAGGTCCTATGAGAGGACCATGAACAGTGATGAGAATGTGAACTTAGCAAATAGAACCAGGTGCTAAATGCTGTCTTGGTGTGAAGCAGGTGAGTGGGGCCACTAAGCAATCAGAGGGCAGTGATTGGAGACTGGGATCTTACCTCACAAAGCAGACTCTTGAGCAATTGCCTCAAGGCTTCAAATGATGGTCATAAGTATTTTGAAATATTTGTTAAGCTCTTTGCTACTAGATAACAAACTAGATACTGTTTAGTATCCAGATAATGTTTAGTACTAGATAATTTTCAGTGATGCTATTTTTTTACCGTGTGAAGGATAAAGACTGTTCTCCCTGGTCCCCCCTGAGGTGCTCTCTATGACTGAGAGGTAAAAAACCGAGAGGCTGTGCAGAGTGCCTTGTGCTGGCCTCTGTGACAGAAGAGTAGGCATTGATTTTGCCTTCCTGCTGCTGTGTCTCTAATGCCTGTTTTAGCACCAGATCAAGTTCGTGAACAATGTGTTTGTGCTGAAGAATTTGTAATTCCCATTTAGAGTGACTTGGTAGATGACACAGCTAAAACATAAAGCTACTGCTCCCTACAGCTGAAACACAATATTAGCCTCAGTATTTTTGAGAGGGTATTGTGAGGCAGTACTCTCTATGGGTGTCATCTTGACTAATATAAGCATGAGGTAATAATAGTCATGACTCCATAAAAAGAGAAAACAGCCAGTGGGCTGGGAATGCTGCTAGTCCTCACTACTCAAAAGCCTGCGACAGAGGAATAATTTGAGTTTAGGGGTTTAAGATTAACATAGTCTACAAAGTGAAACAAATAAACAAGAAGGAGGAGGAGGAGCAGGAGGAGGAGGAGAGGAAAAGGAAGGGGAGGGGTAGGGGGAGGAGGAGAAGGAAGAAGGAGGAGGATGAGGAGGAGAGAAGAAGAATGAAGAAGAAGAAGAAGAAGAAGAAGAAGAAGAAGAAGAAGAAGAAGAAGAAGAAGAAGAAGAAGAGAAACAACAACAACAATGGCAACAGCAACAGCCACAGCAACAACATCAACAACAACACAACCCCAAAACCAAACCGATCAACCAACCAAACAAGAAACAAGGAACCATGTTCATGCATGAGGGTCCAGAGGCATTGCACTTGATTGGCATATACAAAGTTTTGAGTTTTCTCAGCAGAGTCACAGTGATAGGGTAGAGAAAGAAGATGGAACTCAGAGGGACAAGTCATTCGCAAAACAACCATGAAGTGACAGAACTTAAACTATTGCAGACTAAAGATATTCTTAATCACGTTGTTCAGTTCTTAAGAAATGGCCATTTTGAACAGCACAATAACATCCCTGCTTCAACATGAACTGGCTCCGACTTACAAGTCCTCTTGCATTCTTCATCAAGGAGCTTGCCCTCAAACCAAAGAGATGCAAGCAGAAATGAACACCATTAGTTTCTGGGAAAAATCATTCCAGTCAGTCAGTGTTTTTCCAGTCTGGAAGTCTATAACACCAGATGAGAGCAAGCATGGGGCTCATCTCACACCCCCATTTATGCAGTTTATCACTACAGACACAGAGTAACATTTGTAAGGAGGTAGACCTCTCAGAAGTGCTAGAGATAGGTCTTCCTGGGAGACGAAAAGATTACAGTGTCACTGGCCTTTAAGATATAGCAGGACACTCAGCTTTTCTTTTAATCTGAATGAAAAATGGACACATTTTTACCCTCTGGCAGAATAGAAGCACAGCTTACATCTCAAAATAGCTATTACTGACATCATGTTTTATGTACCTTTTATTTTAACTTGGACACTTAGCATTTGTTTTTCCTCCTGGAGGTTGGTCTGGTAGAGAACTTATTACAGCATTTTTCCATCTCCCCATTTTTCCTTCCCTGATGTCATGGTTACTCATCGCAGCACACCAATCACAGGCTGAAAAGGCAATGCGTGTGCTAGAACCACTCAGCATATGTCACAATTCAGATTGGCCAACAGCTGCATAATGTGTGTTTATTCAACCTTAGGCATACAGCACAGTGAGGTCTCCATCAGAGGACTGATGAATTCTCAGACATCAGTTTCTGTAACAGCATTTTTTACAGTGTTTCCCGCAGGGCTGTGAATGGCGTGCTTGCTGTTCTGAGTGTTGTCAAAAACATTCTGTTCTGATTTTGTAGTACCAACAATGAAGGAAATGTGTGACTACAGAACTGGGAGCTAGTCAATTGTTGTGGTACTGGTGAAAGAAGAAAACCAGGAATAAATACTGTGTGCCAGGGACTCTCATTGGAGCTATTCTCAGGGATGTTCCTAGTACTTTTCTGAGCCAGCGCCATATTCTTTTTTCCCTTGCACTTTCTGCTCGCTCTCTCTCTCTCTCTCTCTCCTCTCTTTTTTTTTTTTTTTTTGTTTGCTTTGTTGTACAGCCCAGGCTCTCCTGAAATTCACTCTGCAGCTCAGGCTGGTCTTGAACTCACAATGATCCAATTGTCTCTGCTTCCCAAGTGCTGGAGTTAATGGCATGTGCCACCACTGCCAGCCCAATATCTTTACTGATAATAATATACTTGATATTTTAACCTCTTTGCTTACAGAGCAAATAGGCAATATCCCACATAATGTTGTCCATTTGCAACCTCATACTCCAATCTGGGCATGCAAGATATGCTACATTTCTTGGTTGTGTAGTGATCTACCTGAACCACCTCTTGACTGGTTAGTGAAAAACTGGCCATTTCTGGGAAAAGGGTGTTTCCAGATGATTAAAGTGTGATTTAAGTGTGGCCTTACCAGATGTTGGGGAAAAAAATCACAGTTGTGAATTTATTGATGTCCCCAAAGGTCAGAGTTCATGGAGCGTCTGTCCCATGAGGTGAGAGTGAGTTTCCATGCTGGGATTTCAGCCTCCTCATGCCCAACCAGCAGTCTTTGTCTTCTGGGATTTATACTAGCCAGGTCACGAATCTCTTGCTTTCTAATCCTGGTATTTTTGCACTCCTCTGTCTTGAAGTGGATTTACTATAATGTTAACAGAATTTATGGAATCCCATTTGCAGAAAAAGTCACTAGCATCAGTGGTGTTAGGTCACAGACCCTCTGCCCCCACCTCCCAAAAACCAGGATTACTTTCTGAAGGGTCCTTGGTCTCAGCCAGCATTCTACTGAAATGCCCATCATTATTTTTTTTATAACAATCGAGAGGGTCCTAGTAATTCACATCATCACATATTGTGTCCAAATATAAAACATTTTTACCTATAATTGGAACTACTATGGCCTCTAATTTCTTCCCATGTTAAGTGGGTTCAAAGTTTGTGGTATCTTGTACTTCATCCTAGATAGTTGTTGAACTGAGAAGTTATTAGTTTCTTTGGGATTGTGCTTGATGTCTTTTGTACCTGAAGGTGTTGATAGTTGCCTGAGAGAAAGGGTAGTTTCTACACGTCCTCCCAGGACAGCATGAGTTCTGTCAAAGAGCATTAGAAGATCAGAGACAGAGTATGATGTGTACATAGCCTAAGAGACCTCATGGTCCTAAAGGAGACACAAAAAGTCAAGTCAGAGGCCTGTTTGAGGGGCATTCTGGTAATTACATATTTGGTATAGAAGCAATCCTCACTAACACCTAGTTAAGACATTATCTATAATGAATGACCTTGTAAGCACATAGAGTTACTTAATATCTTCTACCTTTTCTTTTTAAAATGAAAATCTTCAAGTATTATTAAAGATTTCTGTGTTTGTAGAACACTGTAGAGCAGTTTTGTACAGTGTAGGATTGGTTCTGATGCTAAGGTCCTGTTCCCCAGTTGGTTCTTGATCTGTCAGTAAAGAAAGTCATGGGTTTGTTACTGAGTGGAAGGTACAGGTAGGTCGCCCATGTCCCTGGAGGAAAAGGGAGACTCAAGGAAGGAGAGATAGAATTTTGCCATGCTTTTGATGGAGAAGGGTTGAAGAGCCATGCGAGACCTCAAAACAGAGTGGCTATACAGGCCACTCCTACGGTGGGTGGTCAGGGGTGTTTAGCAGGACCTATATGGGACTAGCCATTAAAGTTTAGGGCAGGGGGAGTTGTGGAGCTAAGAGTAGTGATAAAGGGATTTTTTCCCCAGGAAGAAGATAGCAGCACCCAGCAATTGTGCCAAGAAGTCAAAATAAAAATGAACAACTCTGTGTGTGTGTGTGTGTGTGTGTGTGTGTGTGTGTATGTGTGTGTCTTTTATCTGTGAATTCAAGGGAAGCTGGGAGAGAGCTGATAGTGCAGCCTAATGCTAGGGCAAAGACACAGTAGCGCAAAACTACATGGAACTGTACAGGTTAGTGCTTTTCTGAATAAAAACATGGATTCTATCTTCTCTATACATATTACATCTCATCTTAGAGCATCTAAGACATATTATCTAGTTCCAGATTATTTGTCATGCAAAATAGCCTCAATACTTCAAAGATGTAGTGACAGAAATGCTCCAAGTATTCATCAATGTGTCATTATGTCAATATTAGAAAGTTATTATGCACCGGGCGTGGTGGCACATGCCTTTAATTCCAGCACTTGAGAGGCAGAGGCAGGCGAATTTTTGAGGTTGAGGCCAGCCTGGTCTACAGAGTGAGTTCTAGGACAACAAGGGCTACACAAAGAAACCCTGTTTCAAAAAACAAAAACAAACAAACAAACAAACAAAAAACAAAGAAAGAAAAAAGAAAATAAAGTTATTATACATCTGGAACTTACTGCAACGTGGCCTAAAATGAACCATAAGTGCAAATTGGTTTTATATGTGCATTAATATCATCTTAATTCTATGCACTATTATCTGAGATTGTTAATTATATGGAGATCCAGATATAATGGGAGAGAATTTTCTAATAAAAGCCAGCATCCAATATAAAGTAGATTTTGGCAAGAAACTTCTTGGTGTGAATTAGAGCAAATTTGGCAAGAAACTGACTGAAGCTATATGGTATGCAGATTCAAACGAGAAAAGTAGAAATAACAACTGTAGATACAAGAAAAAAATGTGAGCAGACAATATTAGCGGGAAAGGTAAAGAGATGGATAAAGTTCTAAACTAGAAACAAAAAACAAAAAGAAAGAAGACAGGAAACAAGGTATTATCTTTATCTCATCTATATTTGTAGGAATTTCAACATCATTTGGGCCAAAATTAGTTGACTTTGATAAGCATCACATTTGTGCTGATAAATTTCCTTCATCATTGTTTAACCAAAGAAATTCATTTTACCCAAGGCCATTTTGCAAATGATGCTTGCAAAGTATTTAACCAAACACATAATAGGCAATAGAAATGACTTTCAAGTTGTTAATAATAGCAGTGACATGAACAATGTTTACACTGCTGTGAGATCCCAAAAAAGTGAGGACTTGGAAAAGGAGGTGTGAGAACCAGGGAAGTAGCTCAGTTTTTAAGGTGGCTGCCTGGCAAGCTGCAGGGCCTCAGCTCCTTTCTCACAACCTAAGAGTTAATTGCTTGAAACCCCATTGGAAGTGGAGACAGGCGGATCCCTGGGGCTCACTGGCTGGCCAGCCTAGTGATTTGTGAGACTCAGTTCTAGAGGGGAGACCATGTCTCACAAAGCAAGGTTGAGAGCAACTGAAGAAGACCGCTGTCTGACTCCACACATGTGCCTGCTCACACATGCAGTGGTTGTGCTTATTGTACACTGACTTGACTTAACATGGCCTCAAAGTCTCTCTCTCTCTCTCTGTCTTTCTCTCTCTCTCACACACACACACACACATATATATATAGTGTGTGTGTGTGTCAATAAGATAAAAATGCCCTATACAAAATGGTTTGAAGAACAAAGAAAGGATGAACAAATTTTTCATTAATGTTTAATATTTTCAAGCATTCAAAAGGAAGTTGTGCCTGAAGATTTTAAAGGAAAGAGATTTGACCTTCATAGGGCACAATGAAAAGAGATATTCTTTAAATAATGGTGATGATTGAAATTAAGAGAATTAATGACTAAATCATTGAATTTGATTAATTTTTTTATATGACTGCTTGGAGAAAATGGGAAAGTGAAAAGGTAAATGTAACTCGGTATTCCAAACCATTGATGTGGATGAAATAGGGAGAAAGACATCAAAGTGTGGGGTTAAACAAAGTAAGTAAAGGAGCAGCGAGACAGTCCCACGGGCTGTACTGACATCAGACATAATGAGTTGAACCCCACAGAATGACTTTTCATTACTTTTAAGCTAAAAATAATTCTCTGTGTAGGAAAGTAATAAATGGCAGTCTTAGCATGCTTAATAATCCGATTAATGAAGACATTTGACTCATGAACATAATAAGAAAAGATTTGAATTGTTTTTCTATCCTGAACTTGAATATTAACTTTGATGATCAAATAAGAACTGTGGATTACAGAGTACAGAGAAGACATCAATGTAAACTGATCAGTGGGTGTCACCAATTAGAATGGAGGTAGAAACTTTGTGCCATCAGCCCTCGATTGAATTTGGGCCTGGAGAGGTATCAGGGGTTAAGAGTGCTTCTTGTTCTTCCAGAGGACTTGGGTTTGGGTTCCAGCACCCATGGCACATCAGGTGGCCCCCAATCACCTGTAATCCCTGTTCCAGGGGATCTGGTTCCCTCCTTTCATCTCCTTGGGTACCCAAACATAGATGCCATACACTTACATGGAAACACACACACACACACACACACACACACACACACACACTTATATAAACTTTAAAACATTAGTTTGCCAAAGGAAAGCTTGAAATGACTTGAAATCTTCAAACCTGAGAGGTTTTGCTGAATTTGAGAATTCTGAAATTTTATCTGATTTTTACCAGACAGAGTTCCAAAGCTAATGAGACTTTTTTAAACTCTCTATAATAACAAATGACAGTGTTATACCAAAGCTCTATTTTATATTACCATGACAGAATAAAGTCTTGGGTGTCTGCATCCATAGAAAACACAGTTTTCATGTCAAGAGTCATGTGAAGAACAAGCAGCTAAAACTATCCTACACAACTGAGAGGGCTAGCTGAGAGATAAACACCATGCATATACCTTTGGGTTGATTTAAAGTGCCTTCAAAAGTTAGTTAATTTTAATTTAACAAGAGTTAAATAAACAAAGTTATTCTGAATTAACTTCCCCATCTAATTTGTATTAATACCACTGTAATTTTTTTTTCAGGACAAAAACACCTCTGAGAGTCAAAACTATAGACCCATGAAACCTTTGATTGTCTCTGCCTCTATTTTAGGCCTCCTTCTAGATGGAGAGTTTTCTCTTCTTCCTGTTAGGACTTCTCCCTTCTTGCATGCAACAGGTTGTGAGCTGCGACTCTGGTGAGGTGGCCAGAAGTCAGTTTCTGCATCAGAGCATGTGGTATTGCTCATCTGTAGGCAGCCTGTGCCAAGACCTCCAATGTTTGCCAGAGCAGGAGGTAGTACCAGCATTTTCCTTTCAGAATTGCTACATAGTCCCAGAGTTCATCTGCTCTTCCTTGTGTCCTTCCTTGCATCCCTCCTGCTCGGAGGCCATTGTTAAGTCAAATTAACATTCACTGAACACAAGTACTGCAAAGCCACCACAACTGAGTTTCCTGGGACAGTTTCTGAGCAGCTAACAGGTGGGTAGCATATACAGCATACATATGTAAACCCAGGGATGCCCAGGCTAGACTAGTGCACAGGATGACAGAGGACATTGCAGTATTTTATTATGCTATGCAGGACATCACAACATTTAAAATTTGTGAGTTATTAACTTCTGGATACTTTCATTTAATATTTTAGAACTGTAGAGTTTAAAATTTAACTTATTCTATATAGTTTTGTTTCACATATGCGAAATACACGTGTGAGGTAAAACAATCATACGCATAAAGTTGCATCCACTGGAACTAGGGTTGTAATGAGGGTGAGGAGAAGAGGCCAGTGATGACTCCTTTCCCCAACACTGACTCTACTGAGGAAAACCTACCCTCTCTCATTATCAGACACATTAGGAAAACACTCTTTTGTACACTTTTCTGAGATATTACTTTCAAACCAAGGCATGGTTTAAGAATCATGTAAAGATGACATTTTCATCCAGGGTTGATATCAAATTATTTAAAAGGTTGAGCACAGCCTGTGGGAAGGTGGAGACACAGATGTGATCAGGATGATCAGGGCCCCTAATTTCATCCAGCTGTGGAAGCAGTTAGAGAATACACAGGACTCTGGCATGAAGATGTCTCAACATGTGGCTATTTGAGTTTACTATGGGACAAGTGAAGTGCACATCCAGTATTTCCCAACTATAACTTCACATTGTGGCCCATGATTCTATCTTTCTCCCTTCCTCAGGTTTTCACCCCACAACCCCCATATAGGCTCAGTTTTTTTCAAAATCAACTTTGTTTAGGGTTCTTAAATGCTTCGATCTCCCTTCTAGCCCACCATCTGGAGGTAGGGAAGAAAGAAGGTTTATAGAAAAAGGGAGTTGTGAACCTGTTTAGTAGTAGTTCTTTGTTGCCAAGATACCAGCAGTCCAGTCTAATAGCAAACATCAAACAGGAATCAGTAGCAGTGGCCTGAGTCAACAGAAAAAGCAAGACTTTTTCATGATCAGCATGAGTCAGTAGAAGTGGCTAGAATCAGTTGGAATACCTTGAGAAGTTCTTTGGTACATTTCTATGTATAAAGTGAAGACCAGTGAAGATCAGCAACGAAGTGAAGCGTTGCACAGCGTAGCAATGCAAGCATGTCCTCTCATTGTCTGTGGGGTTCTATTTATGTTCTTTTTAACCATCACACCCCTTCTCAAGTGTCTGTTTTTAGCAAAACATCAAGTGCACTCTCACAAGACAGCTTCCAGAAAAGTATCGTGCGATCCTGAGTTGGTAAGGAAACCAGAAATTTCCACTTCACCCCTGCCCTCCTTTCTTTCCCTGTCCTAATGGCAATGAACTGCAGTTACTGGAACACAGCCCAGGTCCTGACTCGGAGGGAAAGCTACCAATGCTCTATGTTGAGCCATGTTGCTAAGCTATGATATGGAGTAGATTATATGTAGAACTGATTTTTAGACTTATGATATTTTGTAATTTATAGTGGGTTTGTCAGGATATAAATCCTTAATGAGATGAGGAAAGTCTACACTCAGAGATACAAATTCCGGACATTGATGGTTGTGATTAACACCAGGTACTTCTCTGAAGCTCCATGGTGCAGGTTTGACTTCCTCTGTGACCTACCCACTGTTTGGAGACACTATGGTGAGCAAGGGGGAGTTTGGAGAAGTGGGAAACTGGGTTGAGGTTGGTTTGTCCAGGGATCTGGAGCACAGAGCCTCTTCGAGAGGAGGAAGAGAAGGAGGAGAAGGAGGAGGAGTAAGAGGAGGAGGAGGAGGAGGAGGAGGAGGAAGAGGAGGAAACACCCATGGGACAGAAGAAGAGAGAGTCCAGACACAGGTGTCTGGTGATGCCTCTCAGCAGAGCAAGGGAATGAAGCTGTCTGCTCTGCCTGGAAGCCCAGAACATCATCCAAAGATTCCTTTTCGAAAATATTGCTTCACCTATGTTTATTCCTTGATTATTGTTAGACACACAACATTCTCTCCTCCCCACACAAGAAGAGCCACATTTTCTCTGTCATATAGATGATCTAGGTATCTATCTGAAAGTACTGAAACCCAATATTATTTATGTATGTGTTTCCAGGGTAAGGTTCCTTCTTAAATTTACTTTCTATATTCTTTTGGTGCTCCTTTGCTCTTAGGTGGGGCATGCATTGATAGATAGCTGCCTCTTCATAGCCACTGCTGAGGGCAAATCATTGCTAGACTCCTGGTAACAAATGATAAGCCTTCTTCTGCTTCCCAGAAGGGGAAAAAAGTGGTTTTTATTATTTGATTGCTGAAGAAATAGTTGTCATGGCAATAATGTGTGTAACTTTGAACAGCCTCAGGGTGTGTGCTGTTAATCTCGAGCTTTTGATGCACCAGCAAAGTGCTGCCTAATGAGGGTTTGTGCAATGCTTTGTTGGAGGTGTTGTCCTTCCCTACTTCTGACATAATTGGCTGAGTCTTCAGAACCTCTGCTTATTTCTGTTCATATTTATTTAAGCCCTCAAGATGTCTCTTTAAGTCAGGAGCCATCTCTCTGCTTGACCTCACGTTCAATTACTTCAGCTGTGTGTAGGTGGGCAGTGCATACCTGTGAGATTAAAATCTTAGCAACACTGAAGCAATTTAATTGAATGCAGAGACACTCTTGAGTGCCTACTGTGAGCAGAACACAATGCCAGCCCTGCAGAGGACAAAGACTGCACATGGAAATACATGTTCCACAAAGCACAATGGGCGAGAATTTGAAAATAAGCCTTGCTTGACATTGTGATGGATACAAGAGTGGTCGTTCTGTTTGAATTCGAAGCACAAACAACAGGAGAGCGAAGCTGGAGTGTGAGGCTTGCAAGCAGTGGAATGCTGTCGATGAGAGCTAGCTGTGGGACTCCTACTTTCAAGTGCATTTCCACTCTCTGGGATTCATGCTCTTACTTGTGAAATAAAGCTCAAAACTAGGTTCTTTAGAGATGACTTTGGGGCGATTGGCAATAGTGTAGCATAATTAACAATAATGGCATTATTACTCTGAGATAATACTTCATTCAAGTGTATCTGTCACCTCTTAGTTTTGTGGTTTAGTACAACGTTGAGTCCTTTTAGAAATTGATTATTTTATGTTAGCGTAGAAAGTGATAGGCTTGATTATGACATTTTCATACATATATGTCATTGTAGCTTGTTCTCAACTGTTCCCATCAACTGTTCTGCCCACCCCCTCCCCCCCACTGACTCTCTTCCTTTCCCCAAATAATCCTTCTTCCTATTTCCTTATTCCTGTTTCCACTCCTGAGAACGATTCTTTTCCTTTCATGATCCCTGTATAGTTTTGTGCCTAATACATTCTTACCTATAAGACTTTGGGTCTTTCTAGTTAGCAAATCTTTTCAGAAATGGACTCCATCCCTTCATCTCTCAGCTCATCTATTCAGGAAGCGTTTATTGAGCAGTATAAACTGGAGGCTCAAGGTTTAGCCACTAGGTCCAAAATGATAACGAGATAGTCTTACAAGAAGGGACAGGTATGGCGTGTAGCCTTTCAGAATTTCATGGAGCATCAAAATTGCAAACATTAATTTAAGGACCAGCACAAAGCTGACAAGATTTTATTTTATTTTATATTTTACCAAACAAGCCTCTAAAAGCAGGAGAACATAAAATTAGAATCAACCAACTTTTAAAGTTAAGGAAACTTGTATGGAGAAGCACGAACTGTGTAATAAATCTCAATAATAATGTATTGAATGAATAATCATTTCCTTGCCTTACTCAACCTCCTGCAGATCAATGAACTCTGGCTGCAGGCTGGAATTTCGGAATGTGGGGAAAGGAGCTTCTTGATAGATTAGCATGGGCTGACTTTACTTCACACAACTTCAAGGATAAAACGAAACAAAACAAAAGAAAACAAAATCAACCAACCAACAAACAACTCCGAATGTTATGAAGCTAGCTGATAAGGGAAGGGATTTGTAATGTCCACTACAGCACGCTGTGTTGATCTAACCAAGAGTGTGCTTTGTGCACATGATGGTACTGAACTTGACTTCATAAATCAAGAAAGTTTTCAACTCCTTGATCCTTACATGCACTGTGGCTGAGAGTTATATTTCTGAGAGTTGGAAGAGAAGTTTTACAGCAAGTGGTTAAATGTGTCTGGCAGCATTCTGCCTGTCTCCAGCACGGATAATGAGATGGGCCATGAGTTGCAGGTTGAGATAACTTCTTTTCAGCAGGGATCATCTTTTATCAGTGCCCCTGTCCACCAGGCTCTGCTTTCCAAGGACTGTTCCTGTTTTCTCCTTATTTCTGCTTTAACTTCCAGCTCACCACTATTACAGACTTGCATCAGTTGGCACTGCCTCCCAAGGTTTATTTAAATCCATCACTATTTGCTTGTAATTTTAACTATGACTGAATGATTTTTAAAAGTAGTTTCATTTCTAGTGAACGAGAAGATATAAGTGTAATAGAATTGACTGTGTGTGTGTGCATGTATACATGTGTGTGCAGGTGCACTTCCCATGCAGGCAGAGGTGAACATCAGGATATATTCTTCAGTTGCCTTTCTATTTGTAACTTGGATACAGGATGTATTAGTAGATTCGAATCATCTCATTTCTGCTAGACAGACTGGCCAGAGAGGCCCTGGGATTCTCCTCTATTCTCACCTGCTCTAGCACTGCATTTAAAGGCACACAATACTACACCAGGCATTTTTTCATATGGGTTCTGGGGATCAGAACTCAGGCCCACAGGCTTCTTCAACCAAATACCTTCTTCCCTACCCTTGCTCCCGATTCATGGAGCTGCTTTCTTGAGACTGGGAGTAACAGCATCTCTTTGTGCAGAATGCAGTGCATACTGAAAGCCACCCTGTGACAATCGCACTCTCCATGGTATAAAAACCAAACTGTCTCCAACTACACAGCACCATGTCTGTTTACATTTTCTATTTTTCAAGTTTCTATGGAGATTTACTAAAATAATTCCTATGCTTCTAAAAATAACAGTCAAGACCAGAGACTGTGATGGCTACTCTAAGTTGTCAACTTGAGTGGAATCAACCAAAAGATACATCACTGGTCTCCTGTGAGAGAATTTCTTGATCAGATTATTTAAAGTGGGAAGACACACTCTAATATGAACAGCACCTCCTGGTTGCAGACGGATAAAAGGGAGATGGAAGAAGGAAACATGAATGCCTTCACTCTTGTAGGCAACTTCATCTACCCTGTTGCTGCCTTCCTTCATCCATCTTAGAATCAGCTCCCCTGGGCTTTCAACACAGACTAGAGACCAGTAGGTCTCTGGGAGTCCTCCAGCCCTACCTTTTGGAATGAGCAAATACTGAATTCTCTGCCTCTTTAGCATGGAATGACCATGTTTGGACTATCAAGACTTATTGTGTAAGCCAATCGAAGAAACTCCCCTTGAAAACATCTTATTTTTATTAATTCTGTTCTTCTAGAAATAGATGTTGAAGAAGTCCCCAAGAAGCAATTTATTTGTTCACTTAAAACGCAATCATCATTTTTCGACATAAGACTAATGAATTTCAGTATTTGTTGGTTTGTGTCAGTAAAGGGGTAAGGAGCAGAAAGCAGAGAGATCAGAGTTAAGAAAGCAAAGGATTTCATTCTAATTTAGGAAAAAAATAGACTGTCATGGTGGTGCATGTTTTAATCCTGGCCCTTGGTGGGTAGGGGCAGAAGGGTCACAGGTTAGAGTCCAACCTAGCAACAAAGCAAGATTAGAATTATAATATATAGCCAGTCTACAACAGAGACATTTTACACTGCAAATATAACAAAGCTTCACAAAGAAAACTAAAATAAAACAAAACTGCACTCAATCTCTTCTGTTAAGACTGGGGCTAAAATCACTAGGGCTAAACCTCTAATGTCTATTGGATTTTTGCTCTCATAATGGTAGCATAACATTGATTGGGAAAAACATGAATGCATATGGGAAAATATTGTACCTTTACACTTAAAAGAAAAGCAAAAGGAAGTTGTCATGATCTGGACAGTAGTACATTTTTTTAATGTTGAGATTTTTCTATAAAATGAAACACATTTATAGGAGGGGCATCTTTGGGCCACAGTGCCAGGAGCTGCTCCTGTGTCATAGTGCTCCATACCCAAATACAACCTGGAGAGAGCAGGTGCTGACACACCTGTGGGCACAGGTAAGACCACCACTTCTGCTCAAATTCCTGGCTCAAGAGGAACCCACCTAGAGCCGTTGGGACACAGGTACCAAGGAACAGCCACGGACAGGATCCTTCCAGTTTCCATCTGCACCCTGGAGCTAACCCTGTGCCACAGCTCTCCATACCCAAATTCTTCCCAGAGAGAACTGGTCTTCCACGAGTGCTGACACACAAGCTTACAGGAGGGACAAGCCACAGTCAGAGACAGCAAGATCAGCTAACATCAAAGATAACCAGATGGAGAGAGGCAAGGGCAAGAACATAAGCAACAGAAACCAAGACTACTTGGCATCATCAGAACCCATTTCTCCCACCACAGCAAGATCTGGATACCCCAACACACCAGAAAAGCAAGACTCTGACTTAAAATCACATCTCATGATGATAGTAGAGGACTTTAAAAAGGACATAAATATCTCCCTTAAAGAAATGCAGGAGAACACAGGTAAACAGGTAGAAGCCCTTAAGGAGGAAACAAAAATCCCTTAAACAATTACAGGAAAACACAAACAAACAGGTGAAGAAATTGAACAGAACCATCCAGGATCTAAAATTGAAAATAGAAACAATAAAGAACTCACAAAGGGAGATAACCCTGGAGATAGAAAACTTAGGAAAGAGAAAAGAAGTCATAGATGCAAGAATCACCAAGAGAATACAAGAGATAGAAGAGAGAATCTCGGGTACAGAAGATATCATAGAAAACATTGACACAACAGTCAAATAAAATGCAAAATGCAAAAAGGTCCTAACCCAAAACATCCAGGAAATCCAGGAAACAAAGAGAACACCAAACCTAAGGATAATAGTTATTTCAGAGCGTGAAGATTCTGAACTTAAAGGACAAGTAAATATCTTCAACAAAATTATAGATGAAAACTTCCCTAACCAAAGAAAGAGATGCCCATAAACATACAAGAAGCCTACAGCACTCCAAGTAGACTGAACAAGAAAAGAATTTCCTCCTGGTACATAATAGTCAAAACACCAAATGCACAAAACAATGAAAGAATATTAAAAGCAGTAAGGGAAAAGGTCAAGTAACATATAAAGGCAGGCCTATTAGAATTACACCAGACTTCTCACCAGAGACTATGAAAGCCAGAAGATTCTGACCAGATGTTGTACAGTCCTGAAGGGAACACAAATGCAGCCCAGGCTACTATACCCAGCAAAACCCTCAATTAACATAAATGGAGAAACCAAGATATTCTGTGACAAAACCACATTTACATTTAAACAATATCTTTCTGCAAATTCAGTCCTGCAAAGGATAATAGATGGAAAATGACAACACAAGGAAGGAAACTACATGCTAGATAAAGCAAGAAAGTAATCTTCTTTCAAACAACCCAAAAGAAGATAGCCACACAAACATAAAAATAACAGGAAGCAACAATCACTATTCCTTAGTATCTCTTGACCTCAATGGACTCAATTCCCCAATAAAAAGACATAGATTAACAGACTGGATATGTAAACAGGACCCAGCATTTTGCTGCATACAGGAAATGAACCTCAGTGACAAAGGCAGATGCTACCTCAGAGTAAAGTACTGGAAAACAATTTTCCAAGCACATGGTCCCAAGAAACAAACTGGAGTAGCCATTCTAATATCGAATAAAATCAATTTTCAACTAAGAGTCATCAAAAAAAGATAAGGAAGGACACTTCAAACTCATCAAAGGTAAAATCTACCAAGAACTCTCAATTCTGAACATCTGTGTCCCAAATGCAAGGGCACCCACATTCATAAAAGAAACTTTACTAAAACTCAAAGCACACATTTAATCTCACACAATATCAGTGGGAGACTTCAACACCCCACTCTCAGCAATGGACAGGTCATGGAAACACAGTATAAACAGAGATGCACTGAAACTAACAGAAGTCATGAACCGAATGGGTTTAACAGGTATCTCCAGAACATTTCATCCTAAAACAAAAGAACATACCTTCTTTTCAGCATTTCATGGTAACTTCTCCAAATTGACCATATAATTGGTCACAAAGCAGACCTCAACATATACAAGAAGACTGAAATGATCCCATGCATCTTATCAGATCACCATGGACTAAGGCTGGTCTTCAATAGCAACAAAAACAACAGAAAGCCCACATATATAGAAGCCATGTCCTTTCTCTAACTCTTCCCTTGGGTTCCCCAAGTTCAGTCCAATGGTTTGGCTGAAGTATGTGCATTTGTCTCAGTCACTGGTAGATCCTCTTCCAAGGACAGCTATGGTAGGCTCCTGTCTGCATAAACAATATAGCTTCAGTAATAGTGTCAGAATTTGGTGTGTATGCATGGGATGGATCCCAAGTTGGGCCGGTCACCGGATAGCCTTTATTTCAGTCTCTGCTCCATTTTTGTCCCTATATTTATTTCCTTTAGACAGGAACAATTCTGGGTTAAAAATTTGGAAGTTGGATAGGTGGACCCTGCTTGAACTGGGGGCCATGTCTATCTAATGGAGGTAGTCTCTTCTGGTTCCATCTCCCCACTGTTGGGAATTTTGGTTAATGTTATCCTCATTGAGTACAGGTAGTCTCTTACATCCCAGGTCTCTGGGATTTTCTAGAGGTTCCCCCTGTCCACTAAATCCCACTACTGCATATTTCGATTCATTCTCTTGGCCCTCTGGGCATCCCTCCTGTCTTTCTCCATATCTGATCCTCCCCATACTTTTCCCGTCCTCCTCCCCTCTCCCACCTTGTTTCCTCCCTCCCTTTGCCTCCTGTGATTATTTTGCTTGGTTTATAAGTGCATTTCAGGTAGCCACACTTGGGCCTTCCTTTTTGTTAAGCTTCCTATGGTCTGTGAGTTTTATCATGGGTATTCTGAATTTTTTTTTTAGCTAATATCCACTTATCAGTGAGTACATACCATGTATGTCTTTTGGGTCTGGGTTAACTCATTCAGGATGATATTTCCAAGTTTCATCCAAAAGAAACCATGGCCCAAACCAGGTGGGGAATAATCTAAGGTTTTCCTAGAACATCCACATGTATGCCAGGGCATGTATGAGCCCATGCTCACACACTTCATGTATATATACCTATTGTATATACACTCATGGTAATAATAAAAAACTCTCAGAATTTATATACGATGGGTGATGATCAAAGAGGTATCAGCCTTTGCTTTCAAACTTTACTAGAAAGGAGATTTCCTGAGATACTTTTTGAGACATTTTTCTAGTCTTAACCACTGTGTATGCATGGGGTAGTCAGGGACCAAGTCTAAAAGCCCCTTTTATCTTTTTCCATGATTGATCTCTATATTTTCTGACTCAGAACAATGGCGGTTTATGCCACAGAATACATCCCTTTGTTCCCTTTCCACCATTCTCTTTAGATCGAGCCTGGATTGTGTGGTACTCTCTATACCTCATCCCCACAAATCTAGCTCAGGTGTGGACAAAGTTGTCATTCAATAAATATGAGATGATCAACTAACATTAAAATCTAGGTGTAAGAATGGAGTAGCTGGCACTGGAGAGAAGATCCAGCAGTTGTACTTGATTCTCTTATAGAGGATCCAAGTTTGGTTCCAAACTTTTTACAACTGCTTGAACTCCAGCTCTAGAGAAACTGATACCCTCTTACACACACACACACACACACACACACACACACACACACACACACAGAGGCATATAAGATGTAAAATAAGAGTGAACTAGAAAAGGAAACATTAAGAACTAAAGACATATTCAGATTATCATATTTGGAATATATTTATAAGTGAACTCTTCTTTTGAATAAAAAGTTAATGTGATTGAATATAACTTCTAAAAACTAAGACTGCTTACTTGGAATTTTCCTGATTGATTACTGGCACAGATGTCAGGAAGTGTATTTATGATGTTAATAATATGGTTAAAACATTGTGAAATCCCAAAATACTTTTTGTAAAGCCTCTATGGATCTGCATGTTTTTAGATCTAGGTAAGGTTGCTTTAGCTCATATGCACTTTCTTGCACGTCTGTACTGTGGGGGTAATTATACCAGATCAAACTCTCTTCTATGCAGGCTGATAGGGGTGTTCTACACCCGCTTCACAAAGCAGCGTAGGCTGCTGAGGCTCACTTGTATGCAGCCTTGAGCTTGAGATTCTAAAAACTCTATAGAAAGGGAGGTAGGAGGGTTTTTCTTTCCTTTTTTAAAGTTGTTGTCTCTGGTGAACCTATTAATTTAGCAAAATATAATAAAAATGGGCTTGTAAATCAGAACAGAGCAAAACTGCCTTCTTTGAAAATTTTTGTTATAAATCAACAAAATGTATTTATGGCACATAAAAGAATATGATTTATGAATAAACATGACAACATTAAAACAAGCTGACTATATCAGTCATCTCAAACACCTATTAACTGCAGAAAGAACATTTTCAAAATATATAATTCACTATTATCAATCATATTTACTACACTGTGAATAGATCTCAAAAAACAAAATCTTGTTCTTCCCCTCTGAGATTTTATACCTGCGACAGTTGGTTTCTGACTGTTACAACACCACACTTGAGGTTGAGTGCTTCTCAAAATAAAAGGGCCTACTTGGTTCACCATTCTGGTGGCTGATGAGTCTGAAGAAAATGGTGCCAGTGTTCTGCTGAAGACACTGGCTGCATGGCAGTGGAGGGAAATGTGACATTCTCATTCATGGCTGAGCACTTCCATATCACTTCTTCTCGACATTTCAACCAGTTATGGATTTTTATCTTAACAATTTCTTGCTGCATTATGAGAGCTTCTGATGAGGGCTGAGCCCAGCACTCATCAGTAGACATAAAGGAGAGGTATTCAGAAAGCAGTTTGACAGCAGTATTAAGCTCCCTGCCATGGCAAATGAGTCTCCAGCTATTGGCAATCTTGACTCAGTTTACAGAAGCAAGTATGAGTTTCCTGTCATGGAGGAGTCTAGATCCAATCAGAAAGCAATTGGTTACCATATCAACCAACATGCCAGTGTTCTGCACACCTTGCCTGGGAGGTTGTTATTGTAGCTTATAGGATTCGCAGCTGCAAAGCATCTCTGGCACCAGGAAGGCTAGTCATCAGGAAAAAACCTTCTAGCTCAGTTCCGGTTTGACTTCTCTAAGTCTGTGGTCAATGTTTGTGGTTCCCTCATCAATAGAATCTTCCCGTCAAGTTCTCGGGAGCAAAGAGGGGCAATAGCAATAGCCTGTACTTTGATGGGGCCTCTGATGTTTCTCTGACCATCTGCTCTCATGTTTTCCCTGACCCACACTCAGGTAGGCCCTATTCTTAAAGAAAAATTAAAATATTTTGTAAAGCCTCTATGGCACTGCCTCTTTTTACAGTTAGGTAAGGCTGCTTTAGCTCATATGCATTTTTGGCACGTTGATAGTTGGGGGATAATTATAGCAGTTAAAAATCTCTTCTTATATGCAGACTGATAAGGGTTTTCTGCACCTGCTTCACAGAGCGGCAGAAGCTGCTGAGTTCACTTGTCCTTAACTCATATTTCTTAACATCACTACATTGAAGATGAAGAGTCTAGCACATGAAACTACAGCGGACAAACCATAGTCAAACCATCTCATAGATTTGTACCTACCTCACTCTGTACAATCCATAAAAAGTCTGCAAACTGGTAGCATGTGAAATAGCAGTAGTTGAAAGAATATTAAGTCTAAAATTCTTTATTAACAATTGCTCTGTTAAACTGCTGATTGCCTCAGGGGACACGGTGGGCTGTGGGATGTCAAGACCCTTAAGGAGTCTCTGTAGTCACACAGCCTTGCCTTGCTATTATCTTCTCTGAAATAGGGACACCGACTTTATGAGCAAATCAGGTGCAGATAGTAGATTAAAATTATGTAGGAACTTGAAAAGGGGTTTTAGTATAAAAATTATAAAGTGTAAAAAATTAAAAGATGAAGGAGTTGTCTGATGGGAAATAAAGAAAACTTCAAGATACAGAATAGCCTGTCTACAGAATATTTTCTACAACTTACACTGAGATAGAGCACCAGGGAAGATGCCTCTCAGGGAAGAATGCCTACACTACTGAGCCCCATGCCACACTGTCAAGGACCCTTCAAGCTGAGTTGACTGGATGGCACAGGAGTTACTAGGGCAAATTCCACCGTCTGGAGTCTAGGGGACTCATCTACGATCAGGTGCCTGATGGGACTCCAGAGAAGCTTGTCTAAGCACAGTGTCTCTAGTTCTGTTCTCTCCTCTCATTTTACCTTCTGCCAGGTGTCCCCAACTATCACTGCACTTTGGCATGTCAAATTTTGGGGTAGGATGTAATAAGATCTAAGGTCCCTTGAATATTGTTTTCATAATTTAGATATCAAAAAGGAAGAACCAGGAGGGTACCATGTCATCTACAAAAGACAATAGTTTTCTCCAGGAGGATTTAGAATTCATCTTCAGCAACATGCTGAAATATAATTAATTATCTTTGTGGTTTCCTAACTACATATCAAAGGAAATATTAATTTGATATTCTTTTAGGATGAAAAGAACAGAAACCAAGTCTTCCTAGCTGAGAACAGAATTCATCAGGACGATTTTGAGGAAGCTCAGTAGGCTGTTCAACAATTCCTTCAAACTCTAGGCTGTTCAACAATTCCAGGGTCTCAGCAGCCAAGAACTTCATCCTCTGTGCTTTCAACTCTCACTATGCACTCGACTCAGCTTCAGAGAACCTTAGTCCTCAGGCCACATCATTAGGCTTAGGAGAGGTTCTGGTTCACTGGCGGATGAGATGGATGTTCATCTGAATCTTCCATTGGTCGTCCAGGGCACATGGACAGAGTGTTAAGGGTAGAAGCAGAAATGCGTGCTTTCTGTTGATCTAAGCAGCCAACAGAAGGCAGACTGCACAAAGGAGACACTTACCCAGTAGCCCAGTATTGCTGATAAAATGTTTAGGGGGCTCTCTGGAAGTAGGCAGACACATTCCCTCAAATGATAACCAGTTCTCATTGGGGAGTCTTAAGTTTATGGAGAGCAAGAAATTCATTTCCATCAGATAAAGCCTGGCAATAATGAATATTTTCCTGATAACTCTTGTCACTCTTTCCAAAGAGCTGAAAATGGTAATTAATGCAAAAGCTGTGCTTATTGGTTTGTGAAATTGAGTGTGTAGAGCCCTTTGATACTGGGTCTTCTTGATAGTCAAGGTTTTGAAGGGCATCTGGAAACACACTGCACATTAAATACTCAATTTACTTGACAAGATATTACAACAAAGAAGAGCTCATGCATATGAAAATCTGGGGCTTTTGTTTGCTTTACCAAAGTAGACACAAAGGAGCAGATGCTTTCTCCACCCACTCTTCTCTGAGTCCCACCCCACAACTTTACATTGTGTACCTGCAAGACAACCACAGAGCTCAAAGAACACTAGCTGTTGAACTCAAGGAAATAACTCAGACTTTAGTTCTGGAAACTCCTAACACTAAGAGGTTTTGGTGAGAGGGGATCAATTTTGCCTGAGAATTTTCCCAAAGCCCTCAATGTAGTATCAAAGCTCAGGGGTCAGCACTGTGGGATAGAAAAAACTTCCACAATAGAAGAGAATAGATAATTAAATTTAATTTATGAAGGTGGTAGACTGGGCCCTTTATGGCTTGAAAGCCACTTTCTCTGTTCAATATTCTAAATTGTTTTGCTTGTTGCTAAATCTGAATTTTATATTTTTTATTAAATATTACTCATGATGGAAGTCAAAGAAATACTGAAATGAGACTTTGAAAACTCTTACACATACAAAGTACTTGAACACATTACATAAATACATTAAACCACATATACTTTTCATGTAGACATTAACTGTGCACATAGTATCTTTATACATCATCTGCACACGAAAGCACAAATCTCACACATGCAATGCAATATAGCTATTCATGCCATTATAGTTAGAAACTTATATAATACCCATATTACAGTAATAGATACTATGGATTCTCTAGTCTGTGAGTACTTCAGTGAATTACAACCCTGATATTTTCAAGATTTTATTTCTCAAAGCTGAAACTACTACATTCTTTAGAGCTTCCTACATTTCTTTGCAAATGTTTTGAGGCAAGATGTCAAGATGGAAATAGTTTTTGCTTACTTAGGTGGGCCTGTAACACAATTTAATAGCTCTTTGCCAGGAGAAGACAAACAGAGAAATCATTCTCTGTCTCAGTGTCTGTCTTTCTGTTTCTCTCTGTTTCTCTGTGTGTCTCTGTCTGTCTTTTTCTGTCTCTCTGTCTCTGCTTCTCTCTGTCTCTCTGTGTTTCTGTTTCTGTCTCTCTCTGTGTATCCCTCTCTATCTCTCTCTGCCTCTCTCTCTCACTCTCTTTCTTTCTGACCCAGAGACAACAGTGTCAGACTGGAATGATAGCCCAGAACCAAGGCCTACTGCTAGCCAAAAGTTATAATTTTTGAGCAAATGCCTCAAGGTGCAGGCCATTTTAGACACGAGCTTGTACTAGACTGAGAGACTGAACCACTGAACCGAAATCATAAGCAAACTAATATATACATTTCAGAACTCTGAAGTCTGAAGACTTAGGATTGGATAAAGCCAGTAATTTTGAACTGTAGATTAAAAATAAAAAAAACTAATGGGTAAATAGAACACATGGAACTCTCAGGTAAGCAGTTACCCTACTCCCTACTCCCACCAGAAAGAACAGGTTGAAAGTATTTCCTTCCTATTCACTTCTAAGGTTTAAACATTTGGCCTCAAAGGAGCCACTGGAAAGCCTGAGAAAGCTCCGTGAGAAAGCCATGAAGTTAATTAAGTGGGACATGATAAAATGTCACAGGTTCCTGGAAGAAAAACTCCAAGTAAACATAACCAGGAGCTATGGAGGGCTCTGGTGGGAGAAGGAGACCCTCCGAAAAAGCAGAATTAGCCAAAGCAAGGAAAGCCCACCTCTGTCTGCCTGAAGGATCTTTATCCTTCTCACTAGTATTTCTATCCTCCCTCCCTCCCTCCCTCCCTCCCTCCCTCCCTCCCTCCCTCCCTCCCTCCCTCCCCTCCCTCCCTCCCTCCCTCCCCTCCCTCCCTCCCTCCTTCCCTCTCTCCCTCCCTCCCTTCTTCCCTCCCTTCCTTTTCTCTTTCTGTGTCTTTACTTTACTGTACTAGAATTCTCAGTGGATGGCCCTGCTATATTAACAATGATTCTTCAGAATATCTGACATGAACTTTTAAAAAATTTACATTCCAGTCATTGTTCCCCACTCTCCCACAGTTTCTTATCCCACTCCTCCTTCCTCTTGCCTCTGAGAGCCTGTTCCCCACAGCAGACCCCTCCCTTCTCTGGAGCCTCCCACTGAGGTCAGACCAGGCAGACCTCTGTTATGTATGTGCCAGGGGCCTTGGACTGGCTCATGTCTGCTCCTGGTTGGTGGCCCAGTCTCTGGGAGCTCCCTGGGGTCTGGATTAGTTGAAACTGTTGTTTTTCCTATGAGGTCACTCTCCCCTTCAGTTTCTTTAGTCCTTCCCCTAATGCAACCATAGGGGTTCCTGACTTACAGTTCAATGGCTAGATGTCAGTATCTGCTTCTCTCTCACTCAACTGCTGGTATGGCCTCATGGTAGAGGACAGCCATGCCAGGCTCCTGTCTGTAAGCACATCATAGCATGAGTAATAGACAGACATGAACTTTTAAAAATCCTGACTCCTCTGTTTTGTCAAAGTGTCTTTACCCGACTATTTCTATTATTTACTTATTTATTTATTTATTTATTTTTCTCTCATACAGTACATACAGACTGCAGCCTCCCTGCCTTCCAATCCTCCCAGGCCTTACCTTTCCCTCAGATCCATTGCTCCTCCAATTCCCTTTAGAAAAGAGCAGAGTTCCAGAAATATCAACCAAACACAGAATAACAGGACACAATAAGATTAGGCATAAATCCTCATGTCAAGGCTGGACAAAGCAACCCAGCAGGAGGGAAAGGGTCCTACAGGCAGGCAAAAGAGTTAGAGGTACTCCTTTTCCCACTGTTTGGAGTCTCACAAATACCCAAAGCTAAACAACCACAGCATGTATGTAGATGATTGAATATAAATCCAGGTGGGCTCTGTGATTGCCACTTAAGTCTTTGTGAGCCCCTATGAGCTGTACATAGTCGGTTCTGTGGTCTGTGTTCTCCTGGTGTCTTCCACCCCTCTAGCTCCTACAGTCTTTTCTGCCAGTCTTCTGCAGGGCTCTCCAAGTTCCACCTAATGTTCTGCATATGCTCCCATCAGTGGTTGGAGGAGGTCTCTCTGATGGTGATTGGTCTAGGCACCAAGCTATGAGGACAGCAGATTATTAGGACTCATTTCATTGACTTATTTTTTCATTGTCAAGTCATATTTGGTTCTAGCCTAGGTCTCTGAACCATTCAACTTCTGGATCTTAGCCATCCAGGGAGTGTCAGACATGGGCTCCCTCTTGTGGCTTGAGCCTCAAGATAGATCAGTCACTGGTTGGCCTTTGTCTCAAGCTCTGAGCCACCATTGCCCCAGCACATCTTGTAGGCAGGACAGGTGTGGGTAAAAGGTTTTGTGGCTGGGTTGGAGTTGGTCCCACCACTGGGAGAGCCTTGCTAGGTTACAGAAGATGACTAGTTCAGGCTCAGTGCTCTTCATTACTAGGAGTCCTCAGTAGGGTCCACTGAAGAGAGTTTCCACATTCCCAGAATGGCCACTTTTCTAGTTGTCTCTCCCTGTACTCTCTCCCTCCTGCCCTCCCTGCCCCACCTGATCCCTCCTGTCTCCATGCTCACACCACCCCAGTCTGCCCTCACAATCTTTTCTAATTCCCCTTTCCAGGGAGACCCATGTGTCCTTAGAGCCCTCCTTGTTACTTAGCCTTTCTGAATCTGTGGATTGCACTGTGATTATTATTGCACTGACTAATATTCTTTTATAGCTGAGTACATGCCATGTTTCATATATTTGCCTGAAAATTTGATGATGTTATTTTTCCTAACAACTGAGTAATACTCCAATGTGTAAATTTACCACATTCTCTTTATTCGTTCTTCCATTGGGGGACATCTTGTTTGTTTGTTTTTTTTTTCTAGTTTCTGGCTATTACAAATAAAATCATTATGAAAATAGTTGAACAAGTATCTTGGGTATATGCACAAGAGTGTGATAACTGAGTCTGGAGGTAGACTGTTTGATGAGGAACTGCCATATTTATTGGCTGTACAAGTTTGCACTCTCACCAGCAGTGGCTGAGTGTTCTCCTTGCTCCACATTCTTGCCAGCATAAGCTGTCACTTGTGTTTTGGTAGCCATTCTATCAGGTGTTAGATGGACTCTCAGAGTTGTTTTGATTTGTATGTCCCTGATGGCTAAGGATGTTGAACATTTCTTTAAGTGTTTCTCAGTCATTTCGGATTAATTTACTGTGAATACTGTTTAGATCTGTACCCCATTTTTAAAATTGGATTGTTTGGTTTGTTGGCGCCTACTTTCTTGAGTTATTTATGTATTTTGTATGTTAGGCCTCTATCAAATGTAAGGTTCGTGACTGTTATTTTGTCCTTTTGACTGTGTCCTTTGCCTTACAGAAGCTTTTCATTTATTAATTGTCATTCTTAGAGCCTGCATTATTGGTGTTCTGTTTATGACCTTGTCTCCTCTGCTAAGATATTCAAGCCTATTCCCTATATTCTCTTTTATCAGGTTCAGTATATCTGCTTTAATGTTGAGGTCTTTGAAGCACTTGAACTTGACTTTTGTGCAGGGTGATAAATATGGATCTATTGGCATTCTTCTACATGCAAACATTCAACATTTCTGTCAGGAAGAGGTATTGGATTTTGTTAAAGGCTTGTTTTGGTATTTAGTGAGATGGTTGTTTTTCTTCTTTCAGTTTGTTTATAAAGTGTATTACATTCACTAATTCTCATATGTTAAATCATCCCTGCATCTCTGGGATGAAACCTATTTGATCATGGTGGATGATCCTTTAGATGTTGTCTTAGTCAGGGTTTCTATTCCTGCACAAACATCATGACCAAGAAGCAAGTTGGGGAGGAAAGGGTTTATTCAGCTTACACTTCCATACTGCTGTTCATCACCAAAGGAAGTCAGGACTGGAACTCAGACAGGTCAGGGAGCAGGAGCTGATACAGAGGCCATGGAGGGATGTTCTTTACTGGCTTGCCTCCCCTGGCTTGCTCAGCCTACTCTCTTATAGAACCCAAGACTACCAGCCCAGGGATGGTCCCACCCACAAGGGGCCTTTCCCCCTTGATCACTAATTGAGAAAATGCCTTACAGTTGGATCTCATGGAGGCATTTCCTCAACTGAAGCTCCTTTCTCTGTGATAACTCCAGCTGTGTCAAGTTGACACAAAAATAGCCAGTACAGATGTGTTCTTAGATTAGGTTTGCAATTATTTCTGTACCTATTATCATAATAGAAATTGGTCTGTAATTCTCTTTCATTGCTAAATCTCTGTATAGTTTGGGTATCAGGGTGACTGTAGAGCAGAAGTAGAGGAAACATTATTTTATTGTGGTGTGTGTGTGTTTCTGTGTGTAGGTATGTGTATATATTTGTGTGTGTGTATGTCTGTTGGGAGGATATTGTATAACTAACTGTAAGTGCCTGTAGAGGCCAAAAGGAGGTGTCGGATTCTCTGGGGCTGAAGTTACAGGCAGTCGTGACCTGTTTGCTGTGGATTCTAGAAAATAAGTTCAGATCCTCTGGAAAAGCAGTATGTGTTCTAAACCTCTGGGCCAGATATCGAGCCGCAAGAAAGGAAACTTGAATTGGACTTTAGGCCACTAAGGTTACTATGGTGACACATCTCATCCTATGTGAGAATACTCTATGCTAGCAAAACATGGTAGACTGTTTCTAATGCAGGAATTAGACAAAACTTGAAGCTTACTTTTCTGGGTGTGATAAGTATTCTATGAATGAGAATATGGTGTATTAGAGATGATGATCATGGCAAAAAGAATAGATTGTCCTTAAATTCTAATGTTTCTTCTGTTTTATTGTTACTGGGGGCAAATGTAGCCTAACATGCAACCACTGTTATTAACCTCACTTGATGCATGTGTGGATAACCTGATGAATGCTCACTGAGAAAATAGGAAAGAATATATATATATATATATATATATATATATATACACACACACACACGCACCCCACATTGCTGAAGAAGTGAACATTTCTCTTCTGTTCTTTTCTATTTTGCCTGTATGCAGTCAACTGTGACACTTGACAGGATCAATTACATTAATTGTAATAACCAATCACATGTAATAACTAATAGAATCCTGACATGAGAGAGGAATAATATGTCTTTTATTGTAAGTATTATAAAACTTACTGATTATAACAATAATAAACTAATCCATAACTCATGTAAATACATCTCACATACATACACACCACACATCACATATATACCACACATATATACAAAACACATATACTGGGTCTTGCCCTAGAAAGCCTTAGGACCTGTGGCCACTTTGGATCACTGTGGAGACAGACACCTGGAGAATAAGTTGCAGATTAGCAAAGATTCATGCTTCATTCTTCTGAGCCGTCCTTTCCTTTCAAAGGTCAGACACTCTCTTGGTATACATGGAGATGATCAAGTGGGGAGGTTCAATGAAAAATGAGTCTCAGAAGCAGAACATGAGTGAATTGATGGATAATTACCAAGATGGAAGAGCTGAGATGGTTTTCAGTAGAATGAAGCAGAGGGAGGTCTGTCAATCCCTTATTCAACAATGATTCTAAATTCATTCAGCAATTCACTTGTCTTTCTCCTGAGCTGAGATGACATTTGACTCACACATTAGGGAAGGGACAGATAGCCACTCTAATATAAACTCATTCCTAGAGGAAATTAAAACCATCAATAACAACAAAGTTTTAAGTAAGCATGGTCATCTCACTGTAAAAAGCCTCCTGAATGATTATGGGAGGGGTCTGTGGTGGAGACCAGGCTCTCACTCTTCCATAGTGATAGAATTTGCTATTTTCTGAAAAAGTGTTTTCAGTTTTGCATCTTTACTATTTAATGTTTCATCCTCATTATTTTTGTAAGCTTAAATAAATATTTCAAGTGTAACTTCTGCGCCATCATCCTAGAATTCTCAGCGGACGGCTCTGCTATATTACTAACAATGTTTGAGATAATCAGATAGGAGCTTTAAAGATTCCAGACTGCTCTTCCAAACTAGCTATGCTCCTTGTAGTCTTAACTAATTTCAGAACAGAAATTTCATTTGTCCTGACTATCTACAAAGCCTATACCTATGCCCACAAGTGCATGTCTGTCTGTTTCTCACTAGAGATTATACAATCAAATTACAGAATCTACTTTTTCTTGAATGTTTAAACTGTCATCTTAGTCTATTAAACATGTGAGTACAGCATCTGAGGAGGACACACACAAATAGGAAGGCAACCTATGCTTATTAAGTAGATAAATCAATATTGTCAAACTGTCCTGAAAGGTAGATAGTTCTAGAATTCTCCTATTAGCAAAGGTCATGGTTTACAGATGGCACAAGTTCCTCATAGTCATATTTAACTAACCAAATTCACAAAATTTATTCTTCCTCAATAGAGGTAAAACTTTATTCTACCAAGTGTTGGGGAAATAGAGAACCAGAACTACTTGGAAAATAATGAACCAGTCATGACCAGAGTATGTCTAGAAAGCAAAGGAGGATATATATCCTAGGATACATGTACTGTATAGCCTCCTATTACCATCTATCCTTTTCTTCTGTTTAATTTTATGCATCAATGTGAGTTGGCTACAGGAAACCCAGCTAGATGACAAATCATTTCTAGTCATGTCTCTGGGAGTATTTCTGGAGGAGATTAGTGTTTGGATCAATAGATTGAAGAAATAATCTGTCACTACCATTGTTGTTGGGCTCTGGTAAATCTATTGAGAGTCTAGATAGAACAAAAATGAGGAGAAAGAGAGCATTTCTGCCTATTCTTGAACAGCAGAACAACTGAAAATTGTGTGAGTAAATTCCTGCATGGGTCTTTTCTTATGTTTTGCTATACACAGTGTTGATTCCTTTTCTTTGAAGAAATGTGAATATACTATCTTTAACCCAATATATTCTCTGTGCTCCAAATCTCAGGGTACCAGAAATCACTGACATTCTCATGCCTTCTATTGCTAATCCACCTATGTCTCTTACCATCTCCATTCCATATTTCCAATGGGAACATAAAATGACATAAATCCAGTAAGCAACAACATATAACCTGAATTAACCCCCCCTTTTCTCTATTGCCTATAGAACTATTTTAAAGCGTTCAGACCCTTTAAAGTTAGAATGACTTTCTAAAGCAAAAATACCCTTTGACATGGCTTCACATTTTTTCTTAATAGAATAATATTCTAAAAAGAATACAGATGGAATGATGGTAGATATAGGAGCTTTTATTTCTAAAATAAATGATAACTGTATAAAATTTGTAGAACATGGACACTTCTTTCAAGAAAAAACAAATTTACATAGTTCCTTGTGGTAGTTGATGTGTTTATTGTTTTTTTCCTGAAACTGCTCCTGTCATTTTAGCAGTTTCTCTAATATTTCATCTGATTTTTAAAATGTACTCTTTATCATTTCTTAATCTGCTTTGAGTGGCTTAATTATTTGGTACTTAGAAAGTATATTATTTTGCCACAAATCTTCTGATTTGACTGTATATATTTTCTAGTGATTCCATTCATCTCTGTTTCTCTATTTCTTAAATACACACACACACACACACACACACACACACACACACACACACACACCATTTCACCTCTGATAATCACACTGCACATTACCAATATAAGCCTTTCTAAAAATAGACTGAAACCTCCAACTTCGTTCTGAGCATTTAAATGTGCTCTTAGAATATTATTCATACTAAGTTAAAATTTTAGCTCATTTCATCTTTCACAAATATTCTTCTGTAGCATTGCTTACAAGCTTCATGACCCAAGCATTTAGGAAACATAGTCTTTCTTCTTCATTTTTTTTATATATTAGAAACACAAAAGAATTTTTTCATTTTGTTGTTTGTTTTGGTTTTTGTAATCTGAAACTCTCTAGTCTTGCTTTCTTCTTAGTCCCCATTCCTGGTGCTTTAATTCAGATACAGATCACTTCTTACATAGGGAACTTCAATAGTAAGTTTCCTTCTATTCCCTTTCTTGCTCTGCAAACTCTAAACACACTAATGTATCCTTTACTGAGGTAGACCAGATGTTTGTATGCACAAACAAGACTAATATTATCTTTTCTTTAATTCTCCCATCATGCCTATTAGCTTTAGGATACAAAGCCTCAAGCATGTGGCCTGGGGAGATGGCTCATTTACTTGATAAAGTACTTTCCAAATAAGCCTTGGAGCATGAGTTTGGATCTCAGATAAAACAGCAGGACATGGTAGTGCATGGCTATAAGACCAGAGCTGGATGCAGAGATAGTCCTAGCTGAACCAGTGAGGTTCAGGTTCAGTGAGGGATTTTATCTCCAAAAATGGTGCACAGTGATGAGGAAGGTGCCTGGTATTGACCCCTGTCCTTTTCATGCATACACACATAAATACATACTCACTCATGCATATATGCAAATGCTTACATCCATACACACACACACACACACACACACATACACACACACACACACACACACACACACACACACACACAGAGAGAGAGAGAGAGAGAGAGAGAGAGAGAGAGAGAGAGAGAGAGAGAGAGAGAGGTGTGTGTTTGGCATGGGAGACTTCTATGATGTAGTTGTGTACTTTAGAGTTGTAGCTCTTAGAAATTCTTTAGGAATACCTTGGTTCAGAGATGTTTGTCCTTATCAGGCACCATATTATTTACTTTTAAAATAAAGATCAGGACCAGCACCAGGGTAGCTAGAGCGCAGGGTCGGCTGACACCCGCCAGCTACCCAGGACCCCCGCCACAGGATTTTGAGACTGCTGGTGAGTGGAACACAGCTTCTGCTCCAGTCCAATCACGCGGGACCTGAGACTGCTTTGGTTGGGGAGGCAGAAATCCGGCCTGAGTAGGGCCATACGCCTCTCCGGTCAGAAAAGCGCCGGGGTAGCTAGGGCGCAGGGTCGGCTGACACCCGCCAGCTACTCACAACACCTGCCACAGGATCTTAAGACTTCTGGTGAGTGGAACACAGCTTCTACTCCAATCTTTAAACAGTGACAATGACAACAACTAACCCCAGAGATTACCAGATGGCGAAAGGTAAAGGTAATAATCTTACTAACAGAAACCAAGACCACTCACCATCATCAGAACCCAGCACTCCCATTCGCCCAGTCCAGGGCACCCCAACACACCAGAAAAGCTAGACACGGATCTAAAAGCATATCTCATGATGATGGTAGAGGACTTCAAGAAGGACTTTAATAACACACTTAAAGAAATACAAAGGAACACTGGTAAACAGGTAGAAGACAGTAAAGAGGAAGCACAAAAATCCCTTAAAGAATTGCAGGAGAACACTGCTAAAGAGTTACAAATCCTTAAAGAAAAACAGGATAACATAATCAAACGGGTAGAAGTCCTTACAGAAAAACAGGAAAACACATCCAAACAGATGATGGAAATGAACAAAACCATACTAGACCCTAAAAGGGAAGTAGACACAATAAAGAAAACCCAAAATGAGGCAACACTGGAGATAGAAACCCTAGGAAAGAAATCTGGAACCATAGATACCAGCATCAGCAACAGAATACAAGAGATGGAAGAGAAAATCTCAGGTGCAGAAGATTCCATAGAGAACATCGGCACAACAATCAAGGAAAATGTAAAATGCAAAAAGATCCTAACTCAAAACATCCAAGAAATACAGGACACAATGAGAAGACCAAACCTACGGATAATAGGAGTGGATGAGAATGAAGATTTTCAACTCAAAGGACCAGCAAACATCTTCAACAAAATTATAGAAGAAAACTTCCCAAATCTAAAGAAAGAGATGCCCATGAACATACAAGAAGCCTACAGAACTCCAAATAGACTGGACCAGAAAAGAAATACCTCCCGACACATAATAATCAGAACAACAAATGCTCTAAATAAAGACAGAATACTAAAAGCAGTAAGAGAAAAAGGCCAAGTAACATATAAAGGCAAGCCTATCAGAATTACACCAGATTTTTCACCAGAGACTATGAAAGCCAGAAGATCCTGGACGGATGTTATACAGACACTAAAAGAACACAAACTCCAGCCCAGGCTACTATACCCAGCCAAACTCTCAATTAACATAGATGGAGAAACCAAAGTATTCCACGACAAAACCAAATTCACACATTACCTCTCCACAAATCCAGCCCTTCAAAGGATAATAACAGAAAAAAACCAATACAAAGACAGGAACCACCCCCTAGAAACAACAAGAAGGTAATCCCTCAACAAACCTAAAAGAAGACAGCCACAGAACAGAATGCCAACTTTAACAACAAAAATAACAGGAAACAACAATTACTTTTCCTTAATATCTCTTAATATCAATGGACTCAACTCCCCGATAAAAAGACATAGACTAACAAACTGGCTACACAAACAAGACCCAACATTTTGCTGCTTACAGGAAACTCATCTCAGAGAAAAAGATAGACACTACCTCAGAATGAAAGGCTGGAAAACAATTTTCCAAGCAAATGGTATGAAGAAACAAGCTGGAGTAGCCATTCTAATATCTGATAAGATTGACTTCCAACCCAAAGTCATTAAAAAAGACAGGGAGGGACACTTCATACTCATCAAAGGTAAAATCCTCCAAGAGGAACTATCAATCCTGAATATCTATGGTCCAAATACAAAGGCAGCCACATTCATTAAAGAAACTTTAGTAAATCTCAAAGCACACATTGCACCTCATACAATAATAGTGGGAGACTTCAACACACCACTTTCACCAATGGACAGATCATGGAAACAGAAACTAAACAGGGACACAGTGAAACTAACAGAAATTATGAATCAAATGGATCTGGCAGATATCTACAGAACATTCTATCCTAAACCAAAAGGATATACCTTCTTCTCAGCACCTCATGGTACCTTCTCCAAAATTGACCACATAATTGGTCACAAAACAGGCCTCAACAGATACAAAAATATTGAAATTGTCCCATGCATCCTATCAGATCACCATGGACTAAGGCTGATCTTCAATAACAAAATAAATAATAGAAAGCCAACCTTCACGTGGAAACTGAACAATACTCTCCTCAATGATACCTTGGTCAAGGAAGGAATAAAGAAAGAAATTAAGGACTTTTTAGAGTTCAATGAAAATGAAGCCACAACATACCCAAACTTCTGAGACGCAATGAAAGCATTTCTAAGAGGAAAACTCATAGCTCTGAGTGCCTCCAAAAGGAAACTAGAGAGAGCACACATTAGCAGCTTGACAACATACCTAAAAGCACTAGAACAAAAGGAAGCAAATTTACCCAAGAGGAGTAGACAGCAGGAAATATTCAAACACAGGGGCGAAATCAACCAAGTGGAAACAAGAAGAACTATTCAAAGAATCAACCATTCAAGGAGCTGGTTCTTTGAGAAAATCAATAAGATAGATAAACCCTTAGCCAGACTCACTAGAGGGTACAGGGAAAGCATCCTAATTAACAAAATCAGAAATGAAAAGGGAGACATAACAACAGATCCTGAAGACATCCAAAACACCACCAGATCCTTCTACCAAAGGCTATACTCAACAAAACTGGAGAACCTGGATGAAATGGAGAAGTTCCTAGACAGATACCAGGTACCAAAGTTGAATCAAGATCAGGTTAATGATCTAAACAGCCCTATATCCCCCAAAGAAATAGAAGCAGTCATTAATAGTCTCCCAACTAAAAAAAGCCCAGGACCAGATGGGTTTAGTGCAGAGTTCTATCAGACCTTCAAAGAAGATCTAATCCCAGTTCTTCACAAACTATTCCACAAAATAGAAACAGAAGGTACTCTACCCAACTCATTCTATGAAGCCACAATTACTCTGATACCTAAACCACAAAAAGACCCAACAAAGATAGAAAACTTCAGACCAATATCCCTTATGAATATTAATCCAAAAATCCTCAATAAAGTTCTTGCTAACCGAATCCAAGAACACATCAAAACAATCATCCATCCTGACCAAGTAGGTTTCATCCCAGGGATGCAGGGATGGTTCAATATACGGAAATCCATCAACGTAATCCAGTATATAAACAAACTCAAAGACAAAAACCACATGGTCATCTCGTTAGATGTGGAAAAAGCATTTGACAAGATCCAACACCCATTCATGATAAAAGTCTTGGAAAGATTAGGAATTCAAGGCCCATACCTAAACATGATAAAAGCAATCTACAGCAAACCAGTAGCCAACATCAAAGTAAATGGTGAGAAG
The DNA here is from genome assembly GCF_978045245.1 of Mus caroli. Lineage (NCBI taxonomy): Eukaryota > Metazoa > Chordata > Mammalia > Rodentia > Muridae > Mus > Mus caroli. Next base: position 9,298,678 of record NW_028227264.1, on the reverse strand, counting down.
CTTGAAGCAATCCCTCTAAAATCAGGGACTAGACAAGGCTGTCCACTTTCTCCATACCTATTCAACATTGTACTTGAAGTCCTAGCCAGAGCAATTCGACAACAAAAGGAGATCAAAGGGATACAAATTGGAAAAGATGAAGTCAAAATATCACTTTTTGCAGATAATATGATAGTATATATAAGTGACCCTAAAAATTCCACCAGAGAACTCCTAAACCTGATAAACAGCTTCGGTGAAGTAGCTGGATATAAAATTAACTCAAACAAATCAATGGCCTTTCTCTACACAAAGAATAAACAGGCTGAGAAAGAAATTAGGGAAACAACACCCTTCTCAATAGTCACAAATAATATAAAATATCTTGGCGTGACTCTAACTAAGGAAGTGAAAGATCTGTGTAATAAAAACTTCAAGTCTCTGAAGAAAGAAATTCTAGAAGATCTCAGAAGATGGAAAGATCTCCCATGCTCATGGATTGGCAGGATCAACATTGTAAAAATGGCTATCTTGCCAAAAGCAATCTACAGATTCAATGCAATCCCCATCAAAATTCCAACTCAATTCTTCAACGAATTAGAAAGTGCAATCTGCAAATTCATCTGGAATAACAAAAAACCTAGGATAGCAAAAACTCTTCTCAAGGATAAAAGAACCTCTGGTGGAATCACCATGCCGGACCTAAAGCTCTACTACAGAGCAATTGTGATAAAAACTGCATGGTACTGGTATAGTGACAGACAAATAGACCAATGGAATAGAATTGAAGACCCAGAAATGAACCCACACACCTATGGTCACTTGATCTTCGACAAGGGAGCTAAAAACATCCAGTGGAAGAAAGACAGCATTTTCAACAAATGGTGCTGGCACAACTGGTTGTTAACATGTTGAAGAATGCAAATCGATCCATTCCTATCTCCTTGTACTAAGGTCAAGTCTAAGTGGATCAAGGGACTTCACATAAAACCAGAGACACTGAAACTTATAGAGGAGAAAGTGGGGAAAAGCCTTGAAGATATGGGCACAGGGGAAAAATTCTTTAATAGAACAGTAATGGCTTGTGCTGTAAGATCGAGAATTGACAAGTGGGACCTCATGAAACTGCAAAGCTTCTGCAAGGCTAAAGACACCATCAATAAGACAAAAAAATCACCAACAGACTGGGAAAGGATCTTCACCTATCCTAAATCAGATAAGGGACTAATATTCAATATATATAATGAACTCAAGAAGGTGGACTCCAGAAAGTCAAATAACCCCATTAAAAAATGGGGCTCAGAACTGAACAAAGAATTCTCACCTGAGGAATACTGAATGGCAGAGAAGCACCTGAAAAAATGTTCAACATCCTTAATCATCAGGGAAATGCAAATCAAAACAACCCTGAGATTCCACCTCACACCAGTCAGAATGGCTAAGATCAAAAATTCAGGTGATAGCAGATGCTGGCGAGGATGTGGAGAAAGAGGAACACTCCTCCATTATTGGTGGGATTGCAAGCTTGTACAACCACTCTGGAAATCAGTCTGGCGGTTCCTCAGAAAATTGGACATAGTACTACTGGAGGATCCAGCAATACCTCTCCTGAGCATATATCCAGAAGATGTCCCAACCGGTAAAAAGGACACATGCTCCACTATGTTCATAGCAGCCCTATTTATAATAGCCAGAAGCTGGAAAGAACCCAGATGTCCCTCAACAGAGGAATGGATACAGAAATTATGGTACATTTACACAATGGAGTACTACTCAGCTATTAAAAAGAATGAATTTATGAAATTCCTAGGCAAATGGATGGACCTGGAGGGCATCATCTTGAGTGAAGTAACACAATCACAAAAGAACTCACACAATATGTTTTCACTGATAAGTGGATATTAGCCCAAAACTTAGGATACCCAAGATATAAGATACAATTTACTAAACGCATGAAACTGAAGAAGAATGAAGACCAAAGTGTGGACACTGTGCCCCTTCTTAGAATTGGGAACAAAACACCCAGGGATGGAGTTACAGAGACAAAGTTCGTAGCTGTGATGAAAGGATGGACCATTTAGAGACTGCCATATCCAGGGATCCATCCCATAAGCAGCTTCTAAACGCTGACACCATTGCATACACTAGCAAGATTTTGCTGAAAGGACCCAAATATAGCTGTCTCTTGTGAGATGATGCCGGAGCCTAGCAAACACAGGAATGGATGTTCACAGTCAGCTATTGGATGTATCACAGGGGTCCCAATGGAGAAGCTAGAGAAAGTACCCAAGGAGCTAAAGGGATCTGCAACCCTATTGTTGGAACAACATGATGTACTAACCAGAACCCCAGAGCTCTTGTCTCTAGCTGCATATGTATCGAAAGATGGCCTAGTCGGCCATCATTGGAAAGAGAGGCCCATTGGACTTGCAAACTTTATATGCCCCAATATAGGGGAATGCCAGGGCCAAAAGAATGGGAATGGGTGGGTAGGGAAGTGGGGGGGCTATGGGGGACTTTTGGGATAGCACTGGAAATGTGAGTGAGGAAAATATGTAATAAAAATATTAAAAATTAAAAATAAAATAAAATAAAATAAAGATCATTGTTCCAGTATGAATGTGGATAACTCCCAAATTTACAATAAAATTCTAACCCCTGAAATGATGGCACTGAAAGATGAACTTTCGGGAGATAATTAAGTCTTAAAGCTCTATCACCCATGTGTGTGAATGTAGTCTGCATTAAAGAGATTCCCACCACATCTGGGCTTCTTTTCTCCTCCCACAATGTGAAGTTACAAAAGGAAATTACTGTTCAAGGATAGAATGTGGGCCTCCCTACATTCCACCCACTGCCTTGATCTTGCACTTTGCAGCGTCCTGAGTAATGATGGACTAATTTCTTCAATGCAGAAGCTCCATGGCTTATTAGAATCTGTCATTCTAGGCTGACTAGACTTAAAGAGCTATGCACGATAGGGTCATTTCCTGTCTTTTCTTTATCTATGGGGTAGAGTATGTTTTCATTATGCGAGTACTGGGTCTGTAGAAAATGTGTTTCTAAGACTGACCTGTCTCCAGGGATTTCCCTCTTGGGCTTCATGTCCTAGTTTTAGTAACAGTCTTTGTTCACTTTCAACATGGAGTTTGGTTCTATATGACATTGTACCAATATCTTTTCATGGTAGAGGGAAAGAGTGAGAGAGAATAGAAATAGAAGAAAGAAAAGGAAAGAATGAGACAAGAATGAAGGGAGTGAATGAATACTTAATGATAGGTCTGACATTTTTCAAAAATTAAAAAGAAATCTTTATTGTTCCTTTTAATGAGAAAGGCATGCACATATATAATATACATAATTTCATCAATGTATTTATTTAAATAGTTGATTAACCTGTCCGTTAGATCCAACATCATGCTTAACTTTTAAAGTCGTCATCTATTAGAGGACACAAATGTACTTTACTGCACTCATTGGTCACCACCATTTTTTTGTGACATATCACACTATGAGGACACTTGTCATGCTGTGATAAAGGAAGCATCAGGATTGTCAACACCTCTTAAATGTACATTGGCAGATGAAAGTAACAAATACTTTTTTGATGTTTTTTCTGGCGCATTTTTATGTTTAAACAACCTTCTTAAAATTATGGGTTGAATGTGTTCCATTAGCTTTGAATTATTTCCTTGATGGAAATGATTAAGAGGAAAAATTCTGCTAAGGGAGAAGTTCACCGCAATATGAATCAATCAAAGCCCAAATGAAAGAGGATTACATTTGATGAAGCCACTACAATTCTAAATATTTTTCCCATCTCTTCAATCAAGATGAGGACCTTGATCTTCAGAGTGTTGTAATCTGATTGGGGAGACTGGGCACATCCATAAAAGGATGGCTAGCACTATGGGGACTCAGAGTGAGTAGTCTACATAGAAAAGACATTCAATTTCAGAACTGGGAATCTTGCCTAAAAGCTGAGATTGCTGGGATTTGAGTTGATCTTCAAAGAAATGAAGGAGGGTCTTTAGCAGTGGGGAGTGACAGCTAATGAGTAGTGTTTCTTTCAAGTGATAAAAACTTCTAGGATTGTGCTGAGTCATAAAGTTCTATGGCTGTATTAAACAAACCCCATTAGATCACAGTTCACCGACTGATGGAGGTTACGTCCTGTGCATCTTATCTTACAAATGTTTCATATTAAAAATATTCTGGTGAGATGGCTCAGTGGTTAACAGTACTGGATGTTCTTCCAGAGGACCCAGGTTCAATTTCCAGCACCCACATAGCAGCTTACAACAGTCTGTAACTCCAACATAGGACAGTCTTGTACAAATATCCATGCAGGCGAAACACCAAATGTGCATAAAATAAAAAGTAAATTAAAAAGAAAACATTAGTTATGATCTTGTTGCCACAAATGAAGGCTGTAGCACCTGTGGGTGAGGCCTTCACAAATCCCTCTCTGCAAAAGTGCAGAGCATCACAGAGTTCAGTTTATAAGTCAATGCCCTCACAAAAAGTCAAACCTCAAATAGAAAACAGATGCCTACATGCTATTGGCATTCCTATGGGAACTGACAGGACATGTGTCTTATTTCTTTAAAAAGAGCACAAGGGCAGATGGCTCAGTGGGCAAAACATATGCCAAGCAACCACAGCAACCTGAGCTTGGACCAGTGGAAGGCGTGAGAGATGATGGCTGTGGTATGCTTATGAATGAATCAAGGTGGAACACACAAAGGGAAGTCTTTCACCTCAGGTTCACTGCCCCCGATGAAGAGTCTTCTGTGGGTAATGCAGGTGGAAGATGACAATCTTTGCTTATGGCATCTTCGATGAAATGTAGTATCTGTCAGGTATTTGCTGATGTTGAACTAAACCTTAGAGAAGCACCTATCAATTAGGAGTCAGTAGGCGAAAGCTGAGAGAGGAGGAGGCAAGCTGGAATTTTCTGGAAAGTAGTGCAGAGCAAGTAAGAATGCTAAGAGCTAAATGTCCAGCCATATCTGGGATGGAAGAGGAAGCGAATTCAGAGAATGTGCAGCTATGATGGATTGAAAGTGGAAATTGTGGTGCTTTCTCTCTGAGTGACATTCCCGAGGCTCAAATCCTTTATACGTGGAGCTATTGCTTTTGTCCATGTCCCACACATTTGCATCCATAATAGACATCTCACAGAGTGCTTTGAATAGCCCTAATGTTTTCCCACAGTTAAGAAGATGAGCCCATTCACAGAAGAACATGAACTGAAAGAGAAGCTTCTGCAAATGGTTTGTAATAGGCACATTCCTGGGAGACAAACACCCTGATAATTCCTAGGCTTATCTGCATCAGAGCTGAGCAGGGATATTGGTACAGCTGAAAGAGAAAACAGGAATTGTTACAGTCAAGTCTTCAAGTTCTTTCTTCAGGATTAGAAGGATGGATTTTCTGTTCCTATCCCTTTGAGGTGCATTACTACACTGTAAAGTTCTCTCAGGGATTCACTGTGTCCTGGTTATACCTTGGTAGGAATGTCTTTCCTAAGACATCTGACACATAGATGAGAAACAATGTTTTATTCATTTAGGATAAGCTCTGAATAGCATAAAAAAGCTCATGTTGCTTAGAATCAACACATTTTCGAAGGTGAAAATAACATTTTCATAATATTCAGCTCCCATCCTCAGTGGAGTCAAACCAAATTGCTTGGCTCAGAGGCCAATGAGGTGGGTGGAGGTAAGGGAGTTATGCAAATGTCAAATAAGATATTTCTTGAAATACACATACTTGGAATTCCTCGCCTCTCCTCATTGTGGACCTTCCCAAACAGAGCCAACGTATGCTTACCTCTGTACCACCCCCCCTTGCAATAACTTACACATTAATAAGGAGCTTTCCACTCCATGGAACTTTCTGTTCCTTGAGATCTTAGAAATATCTAGGCATGTCTACGAATGGTATTTAGCATTTGCTAATCCCTATAAGCGGAGAGGTTTTATTCTACTTTCAGAATGACGTCTTAATCAATTAGAAGCCGACTCTACTCCTTGCTTGAACTCTGATCCTGCATTTTCACTCACTTTGGCTATGACTGTGCACATCATGAGCAAACAACAGTGCTAATGGAGAGAGTAAATGCTCTCTAATTCCCAGGGTTCAGATGAGAGTCATCATGTCTTGGATAAGAATGATAACAATGGAAGGGATGGATAGGTGGTCCAGTAGTGAGCAGGTTGCAAAATGAATAGGTTGGAAGGTTGAGAAGATTTAATATTAGAGTTGGAGAAATTGCTCAGTCGTTAAGACTACTTGTTCTTCTTCTACAGGACAGGAGTTCAGTTTGCAGCACCCATGTTGGGTAGTTCACAAGTGACTGTAACTCCAGCTCCTAGGGGATCTGTTGATCTCTTCTGGTCCCCACAGACACATGTACATGTATGGCAGAGGCACATACACATGTGCACATGAATACACAGACATGTATGGCAGAGGCACATACACATGTGCACATGAATACACACACACACACACACACACACACACACACATATATATATATATATATATATATACACACAATGATGCGTCATATACTCACAGCTTAGGAGCTCACACAGGTGATGGTGATACTTTTCAGAACACAGGTGAGAGCTGTTCATGAAGTGAGTTTGTGTTCTCTGTTAAAAGTGTTGTCTGGCTTCCCATTGCCCAGACAACACTCTGTGGAATAGACACGTAAAACTCTTCTGACCTATGACCCACACTCCTCTAATGTTGTCTTTAAACACACACCAGAATTAGTAAAAATGCCCTGAATATTTCACAGCTTCATACAGTGGCAACCTCCAACTTCTGCTGAGTAGTTCTCTCTCCTCGGTCCCTCTCAGGATGAAGAATTAACACTATCATTCTTTAACACCCTGTTTAGACATTATCTCCTTTTGAAAGAGATTTTTAATCCCCCACTAGCATTCATATCTGCATCTCTCAAATCTTTGTAATTATTAGAAATCATCTCCTAGTCTGTTCTTCCAACCTTTGAGTGCTGAGAGGCTTAGGGCCTTTCTGATCGTCTTTGTAAGCACTGTGTGTGGCAGTGTATAAATGAATTTGATGAAAGAACAGTGGAAAAACTTGAGCCATTTCTTTTACTTCTTGGAAAGTAGTTTTTAAATCTTTTAGACTTTTTTTTTTTTGGCTAAAACAAATAGGAAATAATAGAAAGACCCAAAGATTGGAACTTTAGTGCCTGTGGAAGATTTAACAATACTGAACTCAGGAATTAATCAGTCATTGTTTCCTTGCCAGATTAAATGAAAAGATCCAGTAAAAGCTATAAGTTTTCTGAGTATCCTCTTAGCATGAATATGAACTGAAAGTAAAAACAATATTAAGAAGTAGCATTTAAAAATATTCATTCCTGGTTACAGAGATGATATATGTTCACTGGGATATTTTTAAGCACCCCAAACACAGACACTATTTTTAAAAAATGTTTCAGATCCATCTGTCTGTCTATCTATCATCTATCTATCTATCTATCTATCTATCTATCTATCATCTATCTATCCTGTATGTATGTGTGTGTATACACAGTCATCTATAAAGACTTAAAAAATTAATTCAAACAGTCAAAATATTTCTTAGGAGGCAGCCTCATATCATAGAGAAATAAACACTGTTTCTAGAAGACAAGCAAAGAAAGTTCACAGCAGTCATTTGTAGTGGTGGTATATGCAGGCACTCCCACTAGGAAGATGGAAGCAAGAAGATAAAGTGCTCAGTGATCTTTGAGCAAATAGTGGTTTCAAAGTCAGCCTGAATTACATGAGATGATCTCAGTAACAGCAACAAGAGGCTTGTTCTCTTGGGGGCCTCCAACCTTTCATTTTTCCTCTTTAAGACACTAAGGGTAGGGAGAACTAGCCAGGGAAATCTCATATTTAGAAAGCCCAGATTTTCTGTGCAGAAATTCATTTAGCTGGTAGCTCTAAGCAATGGGTTTGAAGGAAGGTATTTTAAAAATATACAAACAAATAAGCAGAAAACATGCTTAGCCTTGAGTTCTGAGCAGTGTCCTTGTCACAATTTGATGGCAACCTCACTCTGAGGGATGCTATTCAACTGCTAGTAATCAGTGAGTCAACTCCTGAATCACTCCCTGAGACAGAGTTAATTTTTACAGCATACTTCTCCTTAAATAGGAATGTGGGAACAGAGGTGGTTACTAAGCACACGGCCATTTTTGAGTTTCTAGGACACTGGTACCAGTGAAGTGCATTTCTAATGTTACAACTAGATCTGAAATAAAAACATATATCACAAACAATTAAGAGATGATGCAGCCATATATAGGTCTCATGTAATACTCTCTATGTGGAATGTCACAATAAAGGCTAAAGGATCACTGAATTCACAGCACACCCACACACATACACATACACACTCACATACACACACACACATACACACACATATATATGTATATACACATACTTATATACATAAATATGTACATATGTATCCATCATATATGTGTGTATATGTACATATATATATATATGAATACACACACATATATGCACAAGTATATATATATTAACATAATGTTCATGCAGATTTAAATAACCAACAAAAGAAAGTTTTGTGTATTTAGGACTTTTGTCAAAATTATGTCTATTTATTTTACAGTAATTTTTACATTCCAAATAGGTTTGGTTTATTTTTATTGAGTTTTACAAAAATGACAGCATTGAATCATTTGGCACGTTTAATTTTAATGTAGGAGAGTGGTTTGTTAATTATTAGCATCTTTCCCCAAAGTGTTTGTTCATTCTCTCATTATTCACTCAGTCACTTGGCTGAGGAGAAATGTCATGATAATTGACTGCAAATCCCTCAGTCTAATTTTTGAAAGCAACAGCAACATTGTCAATGTCTCCTTTGCTTGATCCGCAGCTCTGCCTTACCCAGCCATCTGCTTGTGTCTGAGTTTAGCAGTTTATATGGACTTTATTCATGGCCTCCACTCCTCATGTGCTTCCTGGGAGGCACAGTGAATTTTGTGGAACTCCAAGAAAGAGACAAAACACAGCACCAAGCTCACAAATCTTAGCCTCTCTTCTCTTTCCAGTCTCACTCAGAACCATCCATGAACATGTCATATTTTAGCTTCATTTTCCCCCAGATACTTCTCATTCAGGAGGCTGTGGAAGATCTGTCAGTGACAGCGGTAGTAAAATATGGAACCAGCCTATAGATCCATCAACAAAAATGTGGTACATGTAGACAATGAAAATTTATACAGCCGTAAAGGAAAATTAGATGATGAATTTAAAGGGAAAATAGATGCAACTGGAAATCATGATGCTAAGTGTGATAAGCTGGGTGATCAGAGCAAACAGCATGTTTTCACTTATGTGAGAAACCTAGATATAAAACCTTATAGGTAGATATGTACCTGTCTATATATGTGGACATGTATAATTCACAAAACTAGAGAGGGTGTCATGACAGATGATGAATAGGTCTGACAGGAGGTAGGAAAGAGAGCAATGGGTTAAGTGTGGTTAAAAACAGGATAGGCCAATTGGTAGAATAAAAGAAACCAGACGGAATGGGGGGGGGATACAGGATGCCCTGGGTGAGGGGATTGAATATGAACAAATTTTAATGATACATTTTAAAGACATCATGATGGAACTGTTGTTTTGTAAGATAACCTTAAAAGATAATTATTGATGGTTGATGATGATGAACAAGAAGAAGGAGAAGGAGGAGGAAGAGGAGGAGGAGGAAGAGGAGAAGGCAGAGGAGGAGGAGGAGGAGGAGGAGGAGAGAATCTAGAATCCTTAGGAAGGTGCCACAGTTTTCACAAGAATTTAGAGTTTCCTTGGAATACTTTAATCCAGAAGGACCAAAAGAGTAACTAACTGCTTACTAAGTGAGGGCCAAAGCCGTGAGTCTAAGATAAGTTGTTATCAGCAATGTTGTTGCTGTTTGGTCAATGCTCACAAGTCTTTCTGCGTTAAGACAAAAGGGCCCAGTGCCCTCTATGGACTTTGATAATCCTCAAGTGATGTGAGATCACCATTAAGCATCCTCTTCTGATATCGTCCTCCCACCTGTTACCCCCTCTTTCCAACCCTACACACCCTATTCCACCTACAATATTGATCCTATTTTCCCTTCCCAGGGAGACCCATGTGTCCCCTCCTTGAGTCCTCCTTGCTACTTAGCCTCTCGTGGTGTGTGGATTGTAGCATGGTTATCCTTTGCTTTACAGCTAATATTCACTTATAAATGAGTACATACCATGTTTGTTTTTCTGGTTCTAGGTTACCTCACTCAGGATGACATCTTCTAGTCCCATCCATTTGCCTGCAAATTTTATGATGTCATTGTTCTTTAGCATTGGAGTAATACTTTATTGTGTATATGTATTGCATTTTCTTTATCCATTCTTCAGTTGAGGGACTTCTAGATTATTTCCAGTCTCTGGCTATTATGAATGAAGCAGCTATCAACATAGTTAAGCAAGTGTTCTTGTGATAGGGTGAAGCATCCTTAGGGTACATTCCCAGGAGTGGTATAGCTGGGTTTTGAGGTACATCAACTTCTGAGTTTATGAGAAACCACCATATTTATTTCCAAAGTGGCTGTAGAAGTTTGCAGTTCCATCAGCAATGGAGGAGTGTTCTCCTTGTTCCACATCCTTGACAGCATGATCTGTCACTTATAATTTTCATCTCAGCCATACTGACAGGGAAAGACTACTGGGAAAGACAACTGGAATTGGGATCATTTTGAGGGTGAGGTAGAAGTCTAGTGTAATAAAAATTCCCAGGAATCTATGAGGGAGACTCTAGCTAAGACTCCTAGCAGTGGAGGATACAGAACCTGAACTTGGTATCTTCTGTAACCAGGCAAGAGACTTCTAGTGGAGAGATTGCAACACGAACCCAGCTACAAAACCTTTAATTTATACAATACAGATGCGTAGACCAACAACCAGAAATTAGGTAGAGCTTGGGGACTCTTGTGGAACAGGAGAAGGACTGTAGGAACCTGAGGATCAAGGACACCACACAAAAATCCACAAAATCAACTACCCTAAGCTCATAGACTCTCACAGAGACTGAGCCCTCAATCAGGTAGCCTGAATGGGTCTGCACTAGGTCCTCTGTATATATGTTATAGTTGGTCTTTGTATATATGTTGTTATAGTTGGTCTTATGAAACTTTTAACTGTAGGAGCTGGGGCTGCCTCTGACCCTTTTGACTGGTTTGCGGATCCTTTTTCTTCTACTAGTTTGCATTGCCTAGCCTTAATATGAGGAGATATATTGCAACTTGATATGCCCTATTTTGTTGAGATCCCTGGAAGGCTTGAACTTTTCTGAAGAGAAATGGAGGAAGAGCAGATCTGGGCAGGAGGGGAGGATTGAGGAAGGACTGGGAGGAGAAGAGGAAGGTAAAATATGAGAGAAGACTAAATTAAAAAAAATATTCTCTTCTAGTATTTTTTATGCCTTTGCCTTAGTTTCCTTTGAAATAGCAATTTTTAAATTAGTCACTTAATTTACTGTTATTTTATGTCTATTCTTTCACCATAGAACCTAGCTGACTTTCATCTTGTTGTTCATCCTATACCCACCCTAGCAGAATGTACCATTCCAGCGCATGTCACATTGGCATAAAAAACTGTTTTGAGTTACAGACACTTGGGGTGAAAAACAAAGCAAAAATCAACCAAACAGCAGATGCAACCGGGGCACTCTGACTTTTCTTCCTGTTCCTTGAAAGCAGGGGCCAAAACCGCTATGTGCAACTGCCTTCTGGTGCTAGGAGCGTGAGGCTGTTCTCACCATGAAGGCGGGAGGAGGAGAGAAAAGCAACCCTCTTCCAGATTTGCTGCCTAGCTAAGCCTTGGCTTAGCTTGCTCTCACAATTCACCACCCCTTGTCTAATCTTTTTAAAGCTTTTGATCCTAACTTCAGCTTTGAGTCTTGAGTTTTCTGATAAAAGTCCCTGTTTATATTTAAAACTTAATGAGTAAAATCTGTATTTTCTTCACGCAGTTTATAGCTCCTTAGGCCATGGCTTGCAATCTGCTAGTGGGGATGCTTGTCTGAAAATGGGGGCTGTCAAGAGAAAAGCCCAACTTGATAATAGGAAAAAGTTTCTGACTCATAAATGGCCAAAATTGAATTCAGAATCAAATGCATAGTGAACCATGTGATTCTGATGGTGCCTGTCCTTGTATGGGGTGGTTTCACTGCAGTTTGGGTTCTGAACACACAAACCTTTTCATTCTGCAGCCTGCCATACTGCACAGCACCAACAATCGCCTCTGGAAACAGCTTAACTTAGATTCAAGGCTGTTGTCTGCTATGTATTTACTGGACATCCAAAGTCTTCCGTCCTTGTTGAAACATGAAGATTTAATTATGAAAACAAAGACTTCTACTATTTTCATGCTATCATTCCCTCAACATGAATCAAATGAATCTCCCCTTGGATTTGATTTTAAAAATCTGTTGTTTGTGTTGATGACTTGAACTCCGTAAAAAAATATGTTAACTTAATTTTGGCTTGAGATTAGGACAGGATTTCCAACAATCTCTAAATATCCCTAAACATACATATGCCACTTTGTACTATGTATTCATGCAAACTGGCCTCCTTATTATTGATAATTATAAAATTAAAATACTAGTCAACTCTGAAAAATATCTGAAAACACTCTGGGTCCTGAAGCATCAAATTTCCAGCCAATAATTTTTTATGTAAAAATAAACATATTAGTACACAAATTTGCTTTATTTTTATTACTATTATTAGTCACTTTATTTATTTACATTTCAAATGTTGTTCCCTTTCCGGTCTTCCTTCTGCAAACCTCCCCATCCCAAACTCCCCCCTTTTGATTCTATGAGGGTACACCTAGACTGCCCCCCCCCTCCCACCTCACCGCCCTATCATCCTCTTATGCTGGGGCATCAAGCCTCCACAGGACCAAGAGCCTCCTTTTTCATTGAAGCCAGATAAGGCCATCCTCTGCTACATATGCATCTGGAGCCATGGGTTTCTCCATGTATACTCTCTAGGTGATGGTTTAGTCCCTGAGAGCTCTGTGGAGTCTGGTTAGTTAATATTATTGTTCTTCCTATGGGGTTCTAGTCCCCTTCAGCTCCTTCATTCCTTCCCCTAACTCTTCCTTTGGAGTCCCTAGGCACAGTCCAATGGTTGGCAGTGGCTATCTGTATCTGTATCAGTCAGGTGCTGGCAGAGCCTCTCAGGGGTCAGCTATACCAGGCTCCTATCAGGAATCACTTCTTGGCATCAGCAATAGTGTCTGGGGTTGGCATCTGCAGATGGGATGGATTCTTAGGTGTGGTGGTCTTTGGATGGCCTTTCCTTCAGTCTTTGCATTTTTTGTCCATGCATTTCCTTTACACAGGACCAATTCAAGGTTAAAATATTTGAGATGGGTGGGTGGCTCCATCAGTCAACTGGGGCCCATGTCTATCTACTGGAGACAGTTTCTATAGGTTTTATGTCCCCTCTGTTGGGTACTAATGAGCTATTAAAAATAATGACTTAATGAAATTTGAAGGCAAATAAATGAAACTAGAAAATATCACCCTGTGTGAGGTAACCAGACACAAAAGAACACACATGGCATGTATTTACTGACAAGTGGATATTAGCCCAGAAGTTCAGAATACCAACAATACAACTCACAGACCACATGAAGTTTAAGAAGTAGGAAGACCAAAGTGTGGATGCTTCAATCCTACTTAGAAGGGGGAACAAAATAATCACCAAGGGAGGTAAAGAGAGAAAGGAACCTGGGAGGAAGAAAGGAGGGAGAAGGAAGAAAGGGGGACAGGATCAAATATGGGAATAGACAGGAGATAATTACAGAGGGTCAGGAAAATGAATAGAAATATGTAGCAGTGGGGGATGGGAACCTAGGGCTAGCCATTAGAAAATCCTAGGTTCCAGGGAAGTGCGAGGTTGCTAGGACCCAAGTGGATGGCATTAACCGAAATATACAAATTTTCTTTAATCTTTAGTAACAAATTTATTCTTAATAATTTACTAACAGAAAGTATTTTATTTGTCCATCTATGTCATATACCTATGTAGCTTGTTGAAGATTCTCGAGTGAAAAGCAGTTGTAAGTGGAAAAAAAATTTAAACCCTGTCTAATTTGCAGAATAGCAGTTTGTGCAAATAAGAATTTTGCCTTCTGTATAAAATTGTTCTTTGAATACATTTATACTTATAGAAAGCTCAACTCATAACATAAATGTAGGCACAGTATTAAATAGATTTTGTTCATTCATATTTATCACCTTAATTTCATTTTTTATTAAAGATAGAAATGAACCTGTGGTTATCATCTCAGGTGTCAAGTTCTTACACAATATTGACTTTTTTCTAGAGAAATCATCAACGTTCAGCCATAGCTAAGGATTGGTGTTTGTGAGACTTGAAATCCCCTCTCCTCTCCATTCTGGAAAGTCCACTGGCTTGATCTTGTGTAGGCAACCATGGCTTCTCAGAATTCAGAAATGCAGTGGTCCTGTTATGTTGAAAAAACCCTGTTTTGCTATGATCTTTCAGGACCTCTGGCATTTGCAATTCTTCCTTTCCAAATGATAACACTCTCGCCCATCTCACCATGACAGCCTGCATCATGCATCCCTGCATAGCTTCAGTTCTATCTCCCACTCGAAGCTACCACCAAAATCCACTTGTTCCCTTCTTGATTCTCACCTGTCCATAACCAGCTCATCCTTAATTTATGGAAATGAGTGTCCTTAGTGTGGTTAGAAGAAACCTATGCTACAAGAAATGGTTATAGCCTGGGCTGTTGTTAGGATTTGCTATGAAAATAATCTGCCTGAGGCATTTGGAAGAGTCCTATGGGAGAGCATTTTTTAATACAACAATATTTTAATTTTTTATGTTAATATACAAAGGAATGTGTCCCATTTTGTCATTTGCCTGCCAATATGCCATTTTGTTTTTATTAGTTTCCCTTCTGTACTGTCTTCCATGGTACCATTTGACCCCTACATCTGGTTCTATCTATTTTTTCCTGTGATAGCTCCCTACTAATGTATATAGTCTGCCTTGAGAAATTTTGACATGATTTTATAGAAAACCATTTTTGCTTGTGTCAGCCAATAGCAGGTAAGGTTTACACAGTGACCATAAATAGCATTCTCACACGTTTGACCCTTTGCTTCATTCTCTTCTGTAAAACGAACGCAAAGCTATCACAGACAAAAATATAATGTTTTTAATGTGTTTTGTTTTTAAACTCATTAAAATTTAATGCTTTTTTTCTTTAATGGCATTACTTTAAGAACGTAATAAAATCTATATGGTGAACCACCAAGGAAAGAACATACATGGGCTTGAATGAAGCCTCAGGCACATTTATAGCAGACATGTAGATCAGTCTCCATGTAGGTCCCCCAATAACAGGAGTGGAGGCTGTCTCTAAAGCTGTAGCCTGATTATGGAATCCATTCCCGAATAGGCTGCCTTGTCTGGCCTCAGTGGGAGAGGATGTACCTAATCTGGCAGAGACTGGATGGGTTGGGGGAATACCCATGAGAGGCCTCACATTCTCAGAGGAGAAAGGGAGGGGAGATGAGGGAGGGGTTCTAGGAGGGGGAACTGGGAGGGGCAGCATTTGGGATGTAAATAAATAAATAAATAAATAATGTAAAATGTAATGTAATAGGGTACTTTACACATTGTTTCCTATGCATTTGTTATTTAATAAAATGTAAGTCTCTCAAAAAGAAAGGAAGGAAGGAAGGAAAAAAGAGAGAAAGAAAGAAAGAAAGAAAGAAAGAAAGAAAGAAAGAAAGAAAGAAAGAAAGAAAGAAAGAAAAAGAAAGGAAGGAAGGAAGGAAGGAAGGAAGGAAGGAAGGAAGGAAGGAAGGAAGGAAGGAAGGAAAAGACAGAAAGTTTTCCTCCAGTATCGGATATATCTGTGCCAGAATATTGGGTCAGAATTCTAGAAGCTGTATGCTACAGTAATTTATTTCATAGGCTCTGCTGTTGAAGTGTAGATCCTGGGAAGTTCTCATTTGTACTGTGATTTTGTCTGTAGAAATGGAAGGACCAAGCAACACAGGCCGTCTCTCTCAGTGGACATCATTGCCATTTTGTGGAGTTGACACCTTCAGTATCCCTGCACTTCCATATCAATGGCCATTAAGATTTTCTTTCTGTCAGGGAAGCAAATAACATGTTTGATCCTGATTACCTGGCTTAATCCTGAAAAATCCTCTTCAGGTTGATGTCCCAGAGAAATTGGAAAAGTTCCCTGCCCATTTGAAATGACTTCAACAGTGAGGCTGGAACAAAAGATACCTCTCTGATACTCTTCTCCCCTTTCTTGTCATTCTTAGTCCAATTAAATAGACATGATCTTTTGTCAATTGTCAGTGGATCTGGCTTTCATTTTTAGTCAGCCCACACATCATGTGGCCTTTTAAATTCTCTCATCACCTTCTCTGTTGTCCATAAATACGATGGGAGTGGGAGTTGAAAAGAGTAGGCTTAAGAATGAGATAAATATTCACCACTCTCTAAGCATTTGTCATATTCTTTGCAAGTCACCTTTTCTCTCAGTGAAAAAATAATTATGATGACTTTAGCTTGTCATCATCATGGAACAACTTTTGAAGGCTGCGTGAGATTTCTCGGGAAGAACTTTTAAAAAGACCTTTTCTAATTTTTATTTCTATTCCTATCTTTAAAGTACATAGCTTGCACTTAAACAACAAGAAACAGTTTTTTTTTTTTAAGCAAACTAGAAATTGGTTTGAGAAAAGTAGATGCTTGAAAGCAGACGTGTATTGTCTGCTTCTGAAAGATTAGTGAGGCCACCATCTCCATCTGTGGGTACCATATGGTCTGGTGATGAGTGTGGCTACACTACCCAGGTTACAAGAGACATCATCTTTTTTTTTATGGAGAAGTAAAAGTCCTTGACTCAAGGAGGAATGCACGTCAAGGGGATACCACATGTCAGATACACTGTGCAGAGAGTGATGGAGTAGAGATTCTGAACCACTCACACAGACTGGTCAGCATCACAGATCTGTAGGCGGTGACTACACTCCAGTCACACCCTGATGCACATGTAGCAATGTTGTAAAGAAGGAATCTTCCCGAATATAAAATACTTCCTGGTTGGAGTATGGATGCCCAAAGATCTGGGGAAGAGAAAAGTCTGTTACTCATGTTTTCTTCACCTTTAATTTAGATGGAAATGATGGCTTTCTACTGGCATGAGCCAGGACTGAGAGTAAAACAACAGAGGAAAGCCAAGCAACATTTGTAAGACTTTCATGTCTTCCAATATGACCTATGCAGGATCCTATTGTCCTTCCAAAAATGTTACTAGTCAAAATTTAACAAGAGTATCTGATTGCATATCCATGCTTTAAAGACAAAGAGAAACTTCCATCTAGGAGAAAGTTGGACATAAGGAGCTTAACATTGGTAAGAACCAAGCTTCAGTTACACCTTGGGATAGAAGACAAAACTTGGGCTCTATAAATGGGAAGCCAAGTCACTTGGTATAAAATAAGAATCATATATTTGGGACAATATGGGCTAAGAAAAATTGCACGCGCACACACACACACACACACACACACATGCATAATATTTTTGTGCACTGTGTAAAGATTATCCTTGAATTATTCAAATGCTGATTTCTCTATCTCATTTTCTGGTTTTAATCTGGACATGACATTGTAATGTTTATGTTAAAAACTCCTGTTTCAAGTTTGTGTAAACATTGCTGCCCATTTATTCACCAACTTGTCAATAAAAGCTGTTTAACAAATGGCTGAGCAGAAGAGAGAATCGAACAGGACTTTTTCCAGTCAGGGGAGGGAGATAAAGAGAGAGGAGTAAGACAGGATTCACCATGAAGAAGTGGTTCTAGAGACATCATAGGAGAACACACCTGAAGCTCAGAGAGCAAGACCAATACTAACATTAATATCACAGGGATTTTGGTTCAGAGGGAGCCAGATTAGTTTAGAGGACTCCAATAGACCAATGACTGTCTGGGTATTGTGCTGTAAAACTTGATTGAATAAATCTAGTACTCTCATCTCATTCATTTGGAAGCTAGTTGAGGATATAGAGAAATGCTGCCACTTTTAAAATACTATTATATATTTTATAATTAATATATGACTATTATTAATATATGACTATTATATATGTATATAATGTATATATATATAATAGTCATATATTATAGTCATATATATCATATGTATATATCAGATATAGTATATATGTTATTTATTAGCAGAGATAGAATGTGGAAAAAACTTCTCTGTTGTGATGTTGGTGATGTGAAAAAGAAAATATGTCATGTTGTAAAAAAATAGTCATTTTGTAGGCCTACAAGTGCTTTTAAGTTAGAGTTTTGAAAATATAATATCTACCCATTGAGAAGCTTGAAGTTGAAAGGCTACTAGTGTATCCCTCTGGGGTTGCTGGGTTAAACAGATGGAAATTCTTTCAATGGGACCCTACTTTCTCTACAGGCCAAAAAATGTCCCTAGGAGAATAACATTTTCTTCAAGGACTTCAAATATTAGTTTCTGAGATTCAGAGTTATTACCTAAATAGTGGGTAAGATAAAAGAGGAAACAAAAATATGGCAAGATAATAGAGAAGAATGCAAGCAGACATGGAAAAGAATACACATACACTATTGATACACTAAAATCATCATGTTTTTTTTTTAATTGAGGAATTTTTTGTGAGGATCTTTTTTTTTTTTGGTATTTTCCAGTGAAATTCTTAAGAATTAACCTTTAATATAAATAAAGCCTCATCTATTCATTCAAGAAACTGATTGTTTTTACTATTAATTATGTTTTTATTTAGAGTATTCGGTGAGAAACATTGGGCTTCCATTCCATCCAAAACAACTCTCCTTTCATGTATTCTGTATAATTTGCTTTATATAATTTCAATATATACAGATTGACACTTCCATGGAAACCCTAGCAAATTTTTTGTGCTTTGACAAAGATGATTTACAGACCCCAAGTTCTAAAAGTTAGCATATATCTTAGATCGAATCTCATTGCTGTGAAGAGACACCATGACAGAGGCAGCTTTTATAAAGGACGTTTAATTGGAGCTGGCTTACAGGTTCAGAGGTTTAGTCCACTATCATCATGGTGGGAGCATGGGGGCTTCCAAGCAGTTACATGAGCTGACTGTTCCTCATCTTGATTTGCAGGCAGCAGAAGGGGACTGTGTGACTGTGTCAACACTGGGAGGAGCTTGTGCATATATATGACCTATAAGCCTGCCTCCACAGTACATACTTCCTCGCCAAGGCCACACCTACTACCAGGCCATGCCTCATAATAGTGCCACTCCCTATGGACCAAGAATTCAAACATATGAGTCTATGGGGCCATTCCTATTGAAGCCACCACAGCATATAAAGCATGGACTTAATCAGAGCGTCTTCACATATATCTTTATACTTTGTCATTTGTTCCCTTCCCACTGTCCTACTCCTTATTGCTGTTGCTCTTCCATCTGGTTCACTGACTTTCCTTAACAAGTGTGCACTTCTGCCTTCTTATTACATGTGTCTTGTCTTCCATGTATTTCCCACCTTCCTAACATTTCTACTGTACCTGTCCTTATCTTTCTAATGCCATGACCTATACACTATATCCAGAAGTCTATAGTTATACCGCACTCATGCATACATATAGCTTCTAATTTTGCCTTGAATCTTACTAACTTGGTTTTACTCTTGCTTCCATTGTTTTTTCCAGAATTTTTCCCATTGGTTTGTGTAAATCTTGCTCATTTTTCAACAACAACAACAACAACATCAAGCAAACAATAGACAAAAAGAAAATAAAAATCAGCTCTATGTAATTTTCTTTGAGTCTTTTCATTTAATTACTTTCTTCCCCAATCTGTTATTTCTTACTATTTATTATGTTTGGATTTGGGGTATTCTTGTTTTCTGTAATATGGATTATATGAATTGTTTGTATGTATACATATGATCATATGCATTATGTAATATGTATATATATTATTTGCATGTACACATATGATGTATGTATTTGAGATAATCCTGATTTTTTAATTTATTTTTAATTATTTGGTTTTATTTTATGTCCCTTGGTGTTTTGCCTGCATGTATGTCTGTGTGAAGGTGTTAGATATCCTGGAACTGGAGTCACTGACAGTTTTCAGTTGCCATGTGGATCTTCCGGAAGAGCAGCCCATGCTCATAACTACTGAGCCATCTCTCTAGCCCCAAACCGATTTATTTATTTATTTTTACTTGTATTTTTTTATTGGATAGTTTCTTTATTTACATTTCAAATTTTATCTGCTTTCCTGGTTTCCCCACCCCCTCCTGGAAACCCCCATCCCATCCTCCCTTCCCCTGCTTCTATGAGGGTGTTCCTTCACTCACTCACCCACTGCCACCTCCCCACCCTCCATTTGCTTATACTGGGGCATCTATCAAGCCTTCATAGGACCAAGGACCTTTCCTCCCATTGAGCCATCTCTCTAGCTCCATACTCATTTTTTTTTTTTTTTTTTTTTTTTTTTTGGTTTTTCGAGACAGGGTTTCTCTTTATAGCTCTGGCTGTCCTGGAGCTCACTTTGTAGACCAGGCTGGCCTGGAACTCAGAAATCCGCCTACCTCTGCCTCCCAAGTGCTGGGATTAAAGGCGTGTGCCACCACGCCCGGCCATACTGATTTTTTTTAATGTAGATACTCATAGCTATAAACTTTCATATTAAAAGTGCCTTAGCTATGTCATAGAGGCTATCATAATTTGTGTTTTAATTTTCATTTATTTATAGGAATTTTTGAATATCTTCCCTTATTTCTTTAATGAGCCAATATTGTCTCTGTGTGTGTTTTCAACATAATGATTTTTAACATTGTTTGGAAACCCAAGTTAGACCAGATTTGTTCTTATTCTTTCAAACTTTAAATATCCTGTTATTTTAAAGTATAAATACATTTATTCTCTTTCTATTATTATATCAGGATCGGAGTTTTCCTTTCCTCTCCTCCCCATCCCTCATCCCACCTCCCTCTTCTCACATCACTCTTCTTCCATTTATCTTCAGAAAATGTCAGGCCTGCAATAGATATAAAACAATCATGGCATATCAACATAGGATAACACCATTGTACTGAGGCTGGATGTGGCAACCCAGTAGGAGGAAGCAGAGTCAGAGACAGCCCCTTCTCCCACTGTTAGATGTCCCAAAAGAAGATGAGGCTACACATCTATGACATATATCAAGAGGGCCCAGGTCAGTCCTACACAGGCTCTATGGTTGTTGTTTCAGACCATGTGAGCCACTATGAGCCCAGGTTGGTTGATTCTGCGGGTTTTCTTATGGATTTCTTGACCCCTTTGCCTCTTCCAATCTCCTTCCCATCTTCAGCAGGATTCCTTGAGCTTCACCTAATGTTCATCTCTGGGTCTCTGCATCTGTTTCCATCAGTTGCTGGGCAAAGCCTCTATAGTGACAATGTTGTTAGGCACCAATCTGAGTACAGCAGAATATCATCAGGAAATATTTCTATCCTAGGTCTCTGGGATATCCAGCTTCTTGTTCCTGACCCTCCAGGCAGGGTCAGGGTGGGCTTCCTCTCATGGCATGGGTCTCAAGCTGGACCAGTCATTGGTTGATCACCCCCCCACACACACACACACACACAATTTCTATGCTACCTTTATCCCAGAACATCTTGTAGAAAGGACAAATTGTAGGTCAAAACTTTTGTGACTGGGTTGTTGTCCCAACTGCCCCATTGGAAGTCTACTTGCTTACAGGAGATGGCTGGTTCAGGTTTCTTGTCCCTCATTGTTAGGAGTATTAGCAAGGGTCACCTTTGGATAATCCTGGGTGTTTTCATTGCACTAGATTTCTAACTCTTCCCAGTGATGGTGCTGATTCCAGTTGTTTCTCCAAGTTCTCTCTCTCTCCTCTCTCTCTTCACCCAACCTGGTTCCTTCTTTTCCAGTACCTGTTCTGACACAGACACTGCCCCCACCCCCTGTTCATCTGAGATGTCTATTCTATTTCTCCTGCACAGGGAGATTCCTTATTACTTAGCACCTTGGGTCTGTGGATTATAACATGGCTATCCTCTTTAAAGTTAATATCTAATTATGAGTGAGTACACATCATGTTTGTCTTTTTGGGTCTGAGTCACCTCATCTAGGATGATTTTAATCTAGTTTCATCTATGTGCCTGCAAATTTCATGATGTCATTATTTCAAATAGCTTAGTAATTCACCATTGTGTAGATGTACCACATTTTCTCCATCTATTCTTCAGTTGAGAGTTATTTAGATTTTTTTCCAGTTCCTGACTATCATGAATAAAGCTGCTATGAACATAGTTGAGTGAGTGTCCTTGTGGTACAGTAGAATATCCGTCGGGTATATGCCCAGGAGTGGTATAGCTGGGTCTTGAGGTAGATTGATACCCAATTTTCTGAGAAAGTGCCATATTGATTTGCAAAGAGGTTGTACAAGTTTGCCCTCCCACAGCAATGAAGGAGCATTCCCCTTGCTCTGCATTCTCACCAGCATGAGCTGACATTTCTGTTTATGATCTTCACCATTCTGACAAGAGTAACATGGAATCGCAAAGTCATTTTGATTTGCATTTCCCTGATGTCTAAGAATGTTAAACATTTCTTTAAGTGTTTCTTGGCCCTTAGAAACTCCTCTGTTGAGAATTCTGTTTAGCTCCATACCCCATTTTTAAATTGGATTATTTGGTTTGTTGGTGTTTAACTTCTTGAGTCCTTTATTTATTTCCTTTGTCTGATGTGGGGTTGGTGAAGATGTTTTTTCCCTGTCTGTAGGTTGCTCTTTTGTCTATTAATGGTGCTGTTTGCCTTACAGTAGCTTTTTAGTTTCATAAGATCCCACATATTAATTTTTCATTTTAGTGCCTGTGCTATTGGTGTTCTGCTCAGGAAGTTGTCTCTTATGCCAATGTGTTCAAGGCTATTTCTCACTTTCTCTTGTACAAGGTTCAGTGTATCTTGCTTTATGTTGAGATTTTTGATCCACTTGGACTTGCTTTTTACGCAGGGTGATGAATATGGATCAATTTTCATTCTTCTACATGCAGACATCCAGTCTTACCAGCACTATTTGTTGAAAATGCTGCCCCTTTTTTGGTGTGTATTTATTGCTTCTTTATGTCTGGACTTTTTAATTCTATTTCTTTGTTCAACCTGTCTGTTTTTTATGTCAATACCGTGTGGTTTTTATTACTATTGCTCTGTTGTACAACTTGAAATCACGAATGATGATACCTCTGGAAGTTGTTTTATTGTATAAGACTGTTTTAGCTGTCCTGCATTTTTTTGTTTTCCCATGTGAAGTTGAATATTGTTCTTTCTAGGTCTGTTTAAAAATTGTTTTGGCTCCAATCCAATTGCGCGCGGGACCTGAGACTGCATTAGTTAGGGAAGCAGAAAACCCGGCCTGAGTAGGACCACAGGCCTCTTCCGGCCGGACCAGCACCAGGGTAGCTAGAGCGCAGGGTCGGCTGACACCTGCCAGCTACCCAGGACCCCCGCCACAGGATTTTGAGACTTCTGGTGAGTGGAACACAGCTTCTGCTCCAGTCCAATCACGCGGGACCTGAGACTGCTTTGGTTGGGGAGGCAGAAATCCCCCCTCAGTAGGGCCACAAGCCTCTCCGGTCAGAAAAGCGCCGGGGTAGCTAGGGCGCAGGGTCGGCTGACACTCGCCAGCTACCCACAACACCCGCCACAGGATCTTAAGACTTCTGGTGAGTGGAACACAGCTTCTGCTCCAATCCAATTGCGCGCGGGACCTGAGACTGCATTAGTTAGGGAAGCAGAAAACCCGGCCTGAGTAGGACCACAGGCCTCTTCCGGCCGGACCAGCACCAGGGTAGCTAGAGCGCAGGGTCGGCTGACACCTGCCAGCTACCCAGGACCCCAGCCACAGGATTTTGAGACTGCTGGTGAGTGGAACACAGCTTCTGCTCCAATCTTTAAACAGTGACAACGACAACAACTAACCCCAGAGATTACCAGATGGCGAAAGGTAAACGTAATAATCTTACTAACAGAAACCAAGACCACTCACCATCATCAGAACCCAGCACTCCCACTTTGCCCAGTCCAGGGCACCCCAACACACCGGAAAAGCTAGACACAGATCTAAAAGCATATCTCATGATGATGGTAGAGGACTTCAAGAAGGACTTTAATAACACACTTAAAGAAATACAAAGGAACACTGGTAAACAGGTAGAAGACAGTAAAGAGGAAGCACAAAAATCCCTTAAAGAATTGCAGGAGAACACTGCTAAAGAGTTACAAATCCTTAAAGAAAAACAGGATAACATAATCAAACAGGTAGAAGTCCTTACAGAAAAACAGGAAAACACATCCAAACAGATGATGGAAGTGAATAAAACCATACTAGACCTAAAAAGGGAAGTAGACACAATAAAGAAAACCCAAAATGAGGCAACACTGGAGATAGAAACCCTAGGAAAGAAATCTGGAACCATAGATACTAGCATCAGCAACAGAATACAAGAGATGGAAGAGAGAATATCAGGTACAGAAGATTCCATAGAGAACATCAGCACAACAATCAAGGAAAATGTAAAATGCAAAAAGATCCTAACTCAAAACATCCAAGAAATACAGGACACAATGAGAAGACCAAACCTACGGATAATAGGAGTGGATGAGAATGAAGATTTTCAACTCAAAGGACCAGCAAATATTTTCAACAAAATTATAGAAGAAAACTTCCCAAAGCTAAAGAAAGAGATGCCCATGAACATACAAGAAGCCTACAGAACTCCAAATAGACTGGACCAGAAAAGAAATACCTCCCGACACATAATAATCAGAACAACAAATGCTCTAAATAAAGACAGAATACTAAAAGCAGTAAGAGAAAAAGGCCAAGTAACATATAAAGGCAAGCCTATCAGAATTACACCAGATTTCTCACCAGAGACTATGAAAGCCAGAAGATCCTGGACGGATGTTATACAGACACTAAAAGAACACAAACTCCAACCCAGGCTACTATACCCAGCCAAACTCTCAATTAACATAGATGAAGAAACCAAAGTATTCCACGACAAAACCAAATTCACACATTATCTCTCCACGAATCCAGCCCTTCAAAGGATAATAACAGAAAAAAACCAATACAAGGACAGGAACCACCTCCTAGAAACAACAAGAAGGTAATCCCTCAACAAACCTAAAAGAAGACAGCCACAAGAACAGAATGCCAACTTTAACAACAAAAATAACAGGAAACAACAATTACTTTTCCTTAATATCTCTTAATATCAATGGACTCAACTCCCTGATAAAAAGACATAGACTAACAAACTGGCTACACAAACAAGACCCAACATTTTGCTGCTTACAGGAAACTCATCTCAGAGAAAAAGATAGACACTACCTCAGAATGAAAGGCTGGAAAACAATTTTCCAAGCAAATGGTATGAAGAAACAAGTTGGAGTAGCCATTCTAATATCTGATAAGATTGACTTCCAACCCAAAGTCATTAAAAAAGACAGGGAGGGACACTTCATACTCATCAAAGGTAAAATCCTCCAAGAGGAACTATCAATCCTGAATATCTATGCTCCAAATACAAAGGCAGCCACATTCATTAAAGAAACTTTAGTAAAGCTCAAAGCACACATTGCATCTCATACAATAATAGTGGGAGACTTCAACACACCACTTTCACCAATGGACAGATCGTGGAAACAGAAACTAAACAGGGACACAGTGAAACAAACAGAAATTATGAATCAAATAACTACAGAACATTCTATCCTAACTACAGATATCTACAGAACATTCTATCCTAAAACAAAAGGATATACCTTCTTTTCAGCACCTCATGGTACCTTCTTCAAAATTGACCACATAATTGGTCACAAAACAGGCCTCAACAGATACAAAAATATTGAAATTGTCCCATGTATCTTATCAGATCACCATGGACTAAGGCTGATCTTCAATAACAAAATAAATAATAGAAAGCCAACCTTCACGTGGAAACTGAACAACACTCTTCTCAATGATACCTTGGTCAAGGAAGGAATAAAGAAAGAAATTAAGGACTTTTTAGAGTTCAATGAAAATGAAGCCACAACATACCCAAACTTATGGGACGCAATGAAAGCATTTCTAAGAGGAAAACTCATAGCTCTGAGTGCCTCCAAAAGGAAACTAGAGAGAGCACACATTAGCAGCTTGACAACACACCTAAAAGCACTAGAACAAAAGGAAGCAAATTCACCCAAGAGGAGTAGATGGCAGGAAATAATCAAACTCAGGGGCGAAATCAACCAAGTGGAAACAAGAAGAACTATTCAAAGAATCAACCAATCAAGGAGCTGGTTCTTTGAGAAAATCAACAAGATAGATAAACCCTTACCCAGACTCACTAGAGGGCACAGGGAAAGCATCCTAATTAACAAAATCAGAAATGAAAAAGGAGACATAACAACAGATCCTGAAGACATCCAAAACACCATCAGATCCTTCTACCAAAGGCTATACTCAACAAAACTGGAGACCCTGGATGAAATGGAGAAGTTCCTAGACAGATACCAGGTACCAAAGTTGAATCAAGATCAGGTTAATGACCTAAACAGCCCTATATCCCCCAAAGAAATAGAAGCAGTCATTAATAGACTCCCAACTAAAAAAAGCCCAGGACCAGATGGGTTTAGTGCAGAGTTCTATCAGACCTTCAAAGAAGATCTAATCCCAGTTCTTCACAAACTATTCCACAAAATAGAAACAGAAGGTACTCTACCCAACTCATTCTATGAAGACACAATTACTCTGATACCTAAACCACAAAAAGACCCAACAAAGACAGAAAACTTGAGACCAATATCCCTTATGAATATTGATGCAAAAATCCTCAATAAAGTTCTTGCTAACCGAATCCAAGAACACATCAAAACAATCATCCATCCTGACCAAGTAGGTTTCATCTCAGGGATGCAGGGATGGTTCAATATACGGAAATCCATCAACGTAATCCAGTATATAAACAAACTCAAAGACAAAAACCACATGGTCATCTCGTTAGATGCGGAAAAAGCATTTGACAAGATCCAACACCCATTCATGATAAAAGTCTTGGAAAGATCAGGAATTCAAGGCCCATACCTAAACATGATAAAAGCAATCTACAGCAAACCAGTAGCCAACATCAAAGTAAACGGTGAGAAGCTTGAAGCAATCTCTCTAAAATCAGGGACTAGACAAGGCTGTCCACTTTCTCCATACCCATTCAACATAGTACTTGAAGTCCTAGCCAGAGCAATTCGACAACAAAAGAAGATCAAAGGGATACAAATTGGAAAAGATGAAGTCAAAATATCACTTTTTGCAGATGATATGATAGTATATATAAGTGACCCTAAAAATTCCACCAGAGAACTCCTAAGCCTGATAAACAGCTTCGGTGAAGTAGCTGGATATAAAATTAACTCAAACAAATCAATGGCCTTTCTCTACACAAAGAATAAACAGGCTGAGAAAGAAATTAGGGAAACAACACCCTTCTCAATAGTCACAAATAATATAAAATATCTTGGCGTGACTCTAACTAAGGAAGTGAAAGATCTGTATAATAAAAACTTCAAGTCTCTGAAGAAAGAAATTATAGAAGATCTCAGAAGATGGAAAGATCTCCCATGCTCATGGATTGGCAGGATCAACATTGTAAAAATGGCTATCTTGCCAAAAGCAATCTACAGAGTCAATGCAATCCCCATCAAAATTCCAAATCAATTCTTCAACGAATTAGAAAGTGCAATCTGCAAATTCATCTGGAATAACAAAAAACCTAGGATAGCAAAAACTCTTCTCAAGGATAAAAGAACCTCTGGTGGAATCACCATGCCGGACCTAAAGCTCTACTACAGAGCAATTGTGATAAAAACTGCATGGTACTGGTATAGTGACAGACAAATAGACCAATGGAATAGAATTGAAGACCCAGAAATGAACCCACACACCTACGGTCACTTGATCTTCGACAAGGGAGCTAAAACCATCCAGTGGAAGAAAGACAGCATTTTCAACAAATGGTGCTGGCACAACTGGTTGTTAACATGTAGAAGAATGCGAATCGATCCATTCCTATCTCCTTGTACTAAGGTCAAGTCTAAGTGGATCAAGGAACTTCACATAAAACCAGAGACACTGAAACTTTTAGAGGAGAAAGTGGGGAAAAGCCTTGAAGATATGGGCACAGGGGAAAAATTCTTGAATAGAACAGTAATGGCTTGTGCTGTAAGATCGAGAATTGACAAGTGGGACCTCATGAAACTGCAAAGCTTCTGCAAGGCTAAAGACACCATCAATAAGACAAAAAAAACCACCAACAGATTGGGAAAGGATCTTCACCTATCCTAAATCAGATAAGGGACTAATATCCAATATATATAAAGAACTCAAGAAGGTGGACACCAGAAAGTCAAATAACCCCATTAAAAAATGGGGCTCAGAACTGAACAAAGAATTCTCACCTGAGGAATACCGAATGGCAGAGAAGCACCTGAAAAAATGTTCAACATCCTTAATCATCAGGGAAATGCAAATCAAAACAACCCTGAGATTCCACCTCACACCAGTCAGAATGGCTAAGATCAAAAATTCAGGTGACAGCAGATGCTGGCGAGGATGTGGAGAAAGAGGAACACTCCTCCATTGTTGGTGGGATTGTAAGCTTGTACAACCACTCTGGAAATCAGTCTGGCGGTTCCTCAGAAAATTGGACATAGTACTACCGGATGATCCAGCAATACCTCTCCTGGGCATATATCCAGAAGATGTCCCAACCGGTAAAAAGGTCACATGCTCCACTATGTTCATAGCAGCCCTATTTATAATAGCCAGAAGCTGGAAAGAACCCAGATGTCCCTCAACAGAGGAATGGATTCAGAAATTATGGTACATTTACACAATGGAGTACTACTCAGCTATTAAAAAGAATGAATTTATGAAATTCCTAGCCAAATGGATGGACCTGGAGGGCATCATCTTGAGTGAGGTAACACAATCACAAAAGAACTCACACAATATGTATTCACTGATAAGTGGATATTAGCCCAAAACTTAGGATACCCAAAATATAAGATACAATTTACTAAACGCATGAAACTCAAGAAGAATGAAGACCAAAGTGTGGACACTGTGCCCCTTCTTAGAAGTGGGAACAAAACACCCAGGGAAGGAGTTACAGAGACAAAGTTCGTAGCTGTGATGAAAGGATGGACCATTTAGAGACTGCCGTATCCAGGGATCCTTCCCATAAGCAGCTTCTAAACGCTGACACCATTGCATACACTAGCAAGATTTTGCTGAAAGGACCCAAATATAGCTGTCTCTTGTGAGACGATGCCGGAGCCTAGCAAACACAGGAGTGGATGTTCACAGTCAGCTATTGGATGTATCACAGGGCTCCCAATGGAGAAGCTAGAGAAAGTACCCAAGGAGCTAAAGGGATCTGCAACTCTATTGTCGGAACAACATGATGTACTAACCAGAACCCCGGAGCTCTTGTCTCTAGCTGCATATGTATCGAAAGATGGCCTAGTCGGCCATCATTGGAAAGAGAGGCCCATTGGACTTGCAAACTTTATATGCCCCAATATAGGGGAATGCCAGGGCCAAAAGAATGGGAATGGGTGGGTAGGGAAGTGGGGGGCGCTATGGGGGACTTTTGGGATAGCATTGGAAATGTAACTGAGGAAAATATGTAATAAAAATACTAAAAATTAAAAAAAAATTGTTTTGGAATTTTGATGGGAATTTGTTCAAATCTATAGATTACTTTTGGTCAGATTCAATGACCCATTATTGACCAATAACCATATTGGTTAGTCTCTGTCATAGTTACTTTTATAATGCTGTGAAGAATTATTCTGACCAAGATAACTTTTATGAAAAAAATATTTACTTTGTGAGCTCACAGTTCCAGAGGGATAAGATTCCATCACCATCATGTAGAGAACCTGGTAACAGACAGGAAGGCATAGTGCTGGAAGTACAGCTGAGAGCTCACATCTTGATTGACACACAGGAATAAGAGAGAGAGAGAGAGAGAGAGAGAGAGAGAGAGAGAGAGAGAGAGAGAGAGAGAGAGAGAGAGAGAGAGAGAGAGAGAGAACGAACATAGGGAATGATGCAAGACTTTTAAAACCTGAAAGCCTGGCTCTGATGATACACTTGCTAAGAAACTGAAACATCTTCTAATCCTGTCCAAATAGTTCCACCAGTTGGGGAACAAGTACTGAAACAGGGGAGCCATCACTGGCTACACAGTGTCTTAGACAGTTTTTCTGTTTTTCTTTTTATTTATTTCTCATTTTAAGTTTGTAGCTATATTTAAGATATGTAGATCCATTTGATCTACAAAATAGTAAAACTGATTTTTTTGTTGATATTTAGTTTGGTGGCCTATCTAGAGATGATATAGAATGCTCAAATGAACTGCTATTGTATCTAGACCATCCTGACCTATTATGCCAATTAGTGTTTGTGTAATGTGTATGAAAGCCTTTGTGCTTGGTGAATATATTATTTACAGTTGTTATACCTCCTTAACAAATTGTTTCCCTTTTAAAATGTGTAGCAGGTTTTTTTTTAAAAATCTGTTTCAACTAATTTCGATTTAAAATCTTTGATCAGATATCAGACTAACTGGAAGGTTCTTTTTCCTTTCCATTGACTTGATACAGTTTTTTTCCCTATCCTTTGACTTTTAGCTTGTGAGTGTCTTTACCAGTGAGATGTATTACTTTACATTTTTAAAAATGTTTTATTTAATTTTATGTATATAAATATGTTTTGCCTGCATGTATATATGTGGACCATGTGTATGTCTGGTGCCTGCTGATGTCAGAAGAGGACATAAGATTGTCTGGGCTAGTTGTTATCATGTAGGTGCTGGAAAGCATACTTAGGTGCTCTGCAAGAAGTGAGTGCTATTAAATGCTGAGCCATCTCTTGAGCCACAAGATGTGTTTCTTCATGATAAGTTGTATATAGTTTTAAAGTCCAGTTAGCCAGCCTGTGTCATTTTATTGGTGAGTTAAGACCATTTGCAGGTAAAGTAATTATTGAAAAATATTTCCTGATCATTGTTATTTTCTTTTTCTAGTGTGTTGTATTATTGTTGGTTTTTTTATTTTATATTTTATATTAGTATCAGCACTTTTGTGGCTCACTGTATTGAATATAATAGATTCTGACCCAATTTGCTATTGTTTGTCCATTTTTTCATGAAATTTATTCTCTTGTGTACTCTAATGATGGAAACAGTCTTTCTCCTTGATACATTGAATTGCTTTAAGTCTCATTTGTGGGAGGAGGGAAGGTGTTTGGTTATAAACAACCTCTTTAATTTGCACCTTTTTTGAAGCGTGATAGTGTTGTTGACTAAAGTAATCTTGGTTACAGTTACCATCATAAGTAAATTCTTTCTTTCTTTTCTAGCTTTGAGGGTTTCTAATAAGGGTTCTACTGTTTTCTCGTGTTTGTCTTTGTAGGTAATTGGCATTTCTCCCCCCTACAGCTTTTAATATTGTTTCCTTGCTTTGTATTTTTGACATCTTGATGGTAGTATGGCTTCAAATAACAGGTTCTCTCAAAGCAGTGCACAGCTGCTGCCTTCTGAGTAACAAAATGGGATTTCTTTCAGCCACTGAATGACCCATCTGGCAGAGGAAGCATCAGCACACAAAACCTGAAACTGGATTTGACTTGTGAGGACTCTGGGCTTTTCTGAAGGGAAGAGCATGCAGCCTGCAGTTGTTCACCTTTAGGAAACAGCTTCTGAGGAGACGCTGTATTGAGGCAGTGTGCACCTAATTGTGGCAGCAGACACCTTTGTGTGTTGCATCATTCTTTTTCCTCTTCTTCAGCATCCTTTCACATCCTTTATGGATTTCCAAAGAATTTTTTGTATTTCTTTCTTTGGGATAGATCTACTCTTCTTTATCCTTAATCTCACCTTCTCTGGCTCACCCCCAGGGATATTGTGGTCTACCACCTTAAACAGAAGTCAAGGAATCTTTTTAAATGCTTACTCTATTCCAGCAATTGTTTTGTGTGCCAGAAGAATAGAAATGAAAACAAAAGCAAGGTTTGGTTGTCATGGAGTTTACATTCACTCAAAATGCCACCCACCCTATGGTGTCATATGGAAATATTTTAAAAAGACACCTGTGCATTCAGAAATACAAAGACATTGAACCAAGGCTACTTTCTTTAAGTAGTTTAAATTTTTGTTTATTGTTTCATAAAGATAATAAAAGTTTCTAACCAAGATTAGAACTATGCTATCTCAATTTTTATCACAATTTTAAAGTGAACTAATGATACTTGAGAATTTTTTTTTTAGCAACCTACTAAAACATGAGGAACTATCTAAAAATTAAATTTGATATAGTGAACTGATGGGAGCAGATGCAAAGACCCAGAGCCAAACATTAGACAGAACCCTGGGAATCCTGCTGAAGAGGCAGAGGAAGAATTGTAGGAGCCAAAGAGGTTGAGGACACCATAGGAAACCCCACAGGATCAAGTAAGCTGGACTCTGTGAGACTGAACCAACAGTCAAGGAGCTGCATGGGATGGACATTGGTCCTCTGAATATGTTATAGTTGTGTAGTTTGGTGTTCTTGTGGGACTCCTAACAGTAGGAGAAGAGGCTGTCTCTGACCCTTTTGGCTGCTTTCGGGGCACTTTTCCTTTTATTGGCTTTATCCAGTCCAGGTTCAGTATGAGGGGGGTGCCTAGTCTTATTGCAACTCGACATGCCATGTTTTATTGATATCCCTGGGAGGCCTGCCCTTTATTAAAGGGAAATGGAGGAGAAGTACATTTCTGGGAGAGGGAACATCTTGTAGGGGTGGGGATCTGGGAGGGTAAGAGGAAGAGGAAACTGTGGTAGAGATGCAATACATGAGAAAAGAATAACTTTTTTAAAAATTAAAAAAATAATGCAATGAATATTAGGAAGTTACATCTGGGAAACATAAACGAGTGGGATGTTAGGATGTGGAATTCCTACTGCCTGTTTCAGAGTGACTATAATCAACTTCTGAGCGTTCAGGAGCAGTGCTCTGTCTGTCTTTTTCATTTATTTTTATTTATTCCCTAACATGCAGTGCAGTCCCTGGAATGAAGGAAGTGGGCAATAAATATTGATGGACTCTCATGTAGTGAATGAATGACAATGGCAAGTGAGCTTAACCACACTGCCCAGCCAAAAGAAAAATCCGACCACAGTCAATGCAGGAGAGCAGAGACAACTAACTTGAACATAGTTATACATCTTGGATCCTTTTATGAAAACTTCACATAATTAGCTATTAATAGCACAATATCAGTCTAGTTCTTAATATAATAATGATTATCATAACTTTAAATTTAATACTCTGAATTGGTTCTTTGCCTATTATTATTAAGTGCTAATATTAAAATAGAAAAGTATATATGTTTGACCATACTTGCTAACTAGAATCACTCATTGGCTGATCGATTCTAGGGATTAAATGAATAAGGTGGTATGTATAATGTAGAAAAATAAATGCAATTGTTTCTAATTTGATAAAAAATACCTTTAACATCTGCTGATCTCATCATCATCATCATCATTGTTATTTTGGTAATAGGGATGACATCTGGATCATCATAAACAAAGTAAGTTTGAGTTGTAATTGCCAGAGAATCCAATCTGTATTTTTCAGTCAGGAGTGGTCATATTGTAACCTGACTTGAGATCCAATTAAGGTTTTAAAAGAAAGCCTGAGAGGCCAAAGAGCTTATCTTTCAACTCCCTGACAAGAATGGAGCACAGGGCATTGTGGGTACCACGTACCAGTTCCATCCATCTTTTCTGTTGCACTGATGGGGGTGAGGTGAGAAAGACCACAGCTCCCAGCCAGCAGTACAGTAGCAGACATTGCTTCAGGGTTGGAACTCATCATTTAAAAGCCTGAGAGCGACAAAGGCCCTCAATACACACTGAGGGACATCACAATTGGCATAAACATAAAAGAAAATATTGGAACTTATTTGGACCTTAAACTGATTTGGGGCTTTATAAGAGGATGCTGGTCATAAATCAAAGCATGCAGCCATGCCACAGAACAGACAGCACAGAAGAGAGTGAAACTAGTGATGTAAGTCACTTACCCAGAAGGGGTGTAACAGGCAGAGCATACACATATATGACTTGGGCTTCAGTTCCTTTGTTTTAAAAGCTCAGTATTCCCCCCAAATATTGTGGAGACAGGAACTTGGGGCAAGTGTTAGGGAGCTACTTATGGGGAGAGAAAACTGGCTTGAGATCCTCTGGGGACCACTTTTGCTGATGGCTCACCATGATGAAAAATGTGATGGAATTACATCTCAACTCCTCCAGACGACCTGGCATAACACCCTTAGTCACTGGCACAGCCACATGGAGTTTTTTTCCTTTCCATTTAAAATTATAGCAAACAGAATGAAGTACTTTCACGGCCTCTTATCATTGCCCTGTTGTCATGACTGGAGACATACTGAGTTTCTAATTATTAGCAATCTGGCTAATACATCACAGAAAAGTCTGCTTGCTAATTGACATGAAACGCATGCCATATTTGACAAACTGAAACAATACCATGTCTGCGCATCATGGCTTTTGTTTCTTTCCCTGCTAAACTCATATGAAAAACACCATCAGTTTAGCACCATTTGGTCATCATCTTTCCTTTGAGTTTCAGGAGACTTTGAAAGGACTCAGATACTCTGGTAGGATGTATTCAGTATCTTGATCTCTGCTCATTAATTTTGGGAAATTAAATGGCCATGCTTATTAACGTGAGCTTTTGCCACTTGCCACGCTTTCAAAGCTGAGCAGAGAAAACTGACATGACACGAATCCACACTGGGAAACGGTGAATAATGCCAGTGTTCCTTTTCCCTTGATGGGGGAGTGATTCTTCAAGGGCGAACCAAATTGTTTCTGTTCTATATGCATAGGCTGGAGAGAAACAGCTTATCAAAAAGACAGGAAATCAGGGAGTGGGGTAGCTATTACAGAACTTCAATTTAGAATTTTTGAATTCATTGTGCTCAACCTATTGCTTATGGTGGCACATCTGAAAATCACAGAAATCAATATCAGAGGGTTTTAAAGGCGCACAGCTGGATGGCGCTGTCTGTTGATTCCAATTCTTCAAGGTCTGAGCTTTGGGAACTGGGAGGAGGTCAGGCATATGCATTACTGGGCTTAAGTGAATTTGGGTTTAGGATATCTTTCCAGGATATGACTTGACAATTGCTTTTCAGGTCACCAATTTTGTTCTTTGTTTAAATAAGTGAATCCTCAACACATAGACAAAAAAGAAAATACATTCGAGAGGATGGTCTTTAATTTTAACATTTATGTATTCTGACGCAAGTTGGAAGAGATACATTCTCAGAAGAATGGGGGGAAGGCAACGATGAATGAACTCTCTCTTACCCCTTTTCAAAATAGATTATTTTTATTTTTATTTATTTGTGTGTATGTGTGTGTGTGTGTGTGTTTATGAGCACATGTATGCAGGTACTATGGAGGGCAGAAGAGAGACCTGGAGTTTCTGGTGATTGGAGCTGCTTGACATGAGTGCTAGGGGGAGACCTCAGGGTTTCTGCAAAAGCAGCAATACTGATTGCCTAGCAAGCATTCTGCCTCTTACCCTTCTGTAGTACTTACTTGCTTGGTTTATTTGTTGCAAAATCTACAGTACCGTGTTAGACTGAAGGTAGAACCACACACAACTGGCAAAATAAATAAGTAAATAAAATAAAGTAAAATCAATGAAATGATCCCTAATGAGAGATCTGTACATTGCCCATTCATCATCTAAGAAACTGCATCCGACAGCAGATGGGAGCGGGTGCAGAGACCCACAACCAGACATTATCCAAAGAGAATCTAAATTGGAGTTTTGTGTTGGGCTCATCCCCTTCAGATTGGGGAGTCCCCTAACAGAGGAAGAAGAAACATTGTAGGAGTCAGAGAGGACAGAGGACACTAGGAGAACATGGGCCACCCATTGATTCAATTAAGCAGGGTTCCTGTAGGCTCACAGAGACTGAAGCAACAAGCTTGCAGCCTGCAGGGATCTGCATCAAGTGCTATGTGTGTGTGCTATGGCAGTTAACCTGATGTTTTTGTGATACTCCAAACAGTGGCAGCAGACATGTTTGCCTGCTCTGGGGACTCTTCCTCCTATTGGCTTGTTTGTCCAGCCTCAATATGAGGGCTTTTGCCTTGTCTTATAATATCTTTTTGTGTCCTGTTCGGTTGTGCTGTCTTGGAGGCCTGCTCTTTTCTGAAGAGGAAAGGGAGAAGGAACAGATCTGAGGGAGAGAGGTGTTGCTGGAGGAGTTGGGAGGAGACACTGTGGTCGGAATGTATTGTATGAGAGAAGAATCTATTTTGTTTTGTTTTTTTTCAATTTTTTTATTTTATTATTTTTTATTAGATATTTTCTTTTTATACATGTCAAATTTCAAATGCTATCCCGAAAGTTCCCTATACCCACCCCCAACTCCCCTACCCACCCACTCCCACTTCTTGGACCTGGTGTTCCCCTGTACTGAGGCATATAAAGTTTGCATGTCCAATGGGCCTCTCTTCCCAATGATGTCCGACTAGGCCATCCTCTGATACATATGCAGCTAGAGTCAAGAGCTCTGGGGACTGGTTAGTTCATAATGTTGTTCCACCTATAGGGTTGCAGATCCCTTTAGCTCCTTGGGTACTTTCTCTAGCTCCTCTATTGGGGGCCCTGTGATCCATCCAATAACTTACTGTGAGCATCCACTTCTGTGTTTGCTAGGCCCTGGCATAGCCTCATAAGAGACAGCTATATCAGGGTCTTTTCAGCAAAATCTTGCTAGTGTATGCTATGGTGTCAGTGTTTGGAGGCTGATTCTGGGATGGATCCCCGGGTATGGCAGTCTCTAGATGGTCCATCCTTTCGTCTCAGCTCCAAACTTTGTCTCTGTAACTCCTTCTATGGGTGTTTTGTTCCCAATTCTAAGAAGGGACAAAGTGTCCACACTTTGGTCTTCGTTCTTCTTGAGTTTCATGTGTTTTGCAAATTGTATCTTATATCTTGGGTATTCTAAGTTTCTGGGCTAATATCCACTTATCAGTGAGTACATATCATGTGAGTTCTTTTGTGATTGGGTTACCTCACTCAGGATGATGCCCTCTAGGTCCATCCATTTGCCTAGGAATTTCTTAAATTCATTCTTTTTAAGAGAAGAATCTATTTTGAATAAACAACAACAACAAAAAAGAAAATTGACTTAAAAACTCCCACAGTACTGTGTGTCAGAGTTTTCATTTCTGGCTCTCCCTGCAATGCAAGTTCATTGGCCTTATCCCGGGAAAGAATTTTGCTGACAGGCAGTGGCCAGAAGCCACCTGAGCTAATATACTCTCTGCCATCCTTGCATCTCTCTCACTTGTGTACATTAGTATATCTTATTCCTTAAAGCGACAAGACAGCCAACTTCTGTTGGGTCTCACTGCACATGGGTGATTATCATCGATGCAGCCATTTTCGCTGCTATATGCCAGACTGTTTTATTATTTATATCACCTGAGTATGTTTGTTTTCGACTGAGGGACTAAAATTTCATAATTGGTCAAAATAATCCATGAGCTCCTGTTTGATGCCTCTTTTTTCATTTCTTTTCTTTTCTTGCTCATAAAAAACATATCTCTGTAGATGTTGCAATCAAATGAGAAATTTCTTCACAATTCATTTCTAGAATTAGCATATCTGGTTCACACCGGATAGTTAAAATCGTCTGGGAAAATTTGTTTAAATTTCTCATAAAGTATAATAAATATGGTTATGTGTATATATTAATAAAGAGATGTATGCATGTCACAAGTTCATCGTATATGCAGATGAGCATCTCTAATAAAATGTAAAGGGATGTAAAGGGGGATTTTGCAGTGTTTTCTAATTATGTAAAAGAGAACCATATGGTTGACTATCCAAATATGAGTGTAACATAATATCTCTTCTTTACCAAAGAGATAATTAAAACTCAGATGGGTGCCTCAAGTCATATATTGAGATACAAACTTACAATGCATACTAATATACTCTGAATCCAAGCCTGATGTCAATTGCTTATAGAAAAGATTGAATGCATGAGACTGCATTAAATTAAGCACCATAAGATGTGTTTATAAAAACAAATATTTACTGACTAAGTTGGTGGTTACAAAATATTTCTTGGGCATATTGATAGTTCCTCCTCCTCCTCATGACAGACGACAGACAAACAGGAAAGCTGGGCTCTGGCAGTTGAGGCTTTCTGTTGGAGAAGCCACAGCACCCAGAAGCCGAGAGTATTTATTATATACAACTGGACATAGAGGCAGGGTTATTGAATATAGCTAGACAAGGAGGCGGGATCATTATATACAGCTGAATGAGGAGGTAGGCTTAACTTATCTTGGTAGGCACAGTCTCCGTATGGAGCAATCTTCAGCCCCTAGACATCTGAGGCGGGAAAAGCTACAGCAGATGTTTTCTGCACACACTCTCAGCATCTGTGCACAGTCCTACCCATGGGAATGGCAAAGCCCTTCCTTGTCGAACAATACACAGTCACTCAGGACACCACTGGCTTCCTTCAAGCTTTGTCTCTGGAGTAGACATTAATGTTGGGGATCCTTTCTTATCTTTCAAAAGCAGGTATTTAGACAAGTGTTGTGCTGCTATGCTTCACCCTCAGAGACCATTTAAGTAACAGGCAGCACACTGCACCCCAGAGGCAATTTACATAACAGACTGCACGGTGCGCTAGAAAAACACCGTAGTCTCATGCAGATTATGTTATTTTATTTTTAAAAATTTAAATGGTTTATTTTATTTATGTGTAACTGTGTGTGTGTATGTGTGAGTGTGTGTGTGTTTATGTGTGTGTGTGTGTATGTGTGTATGTGTGTGTATGTGTATGTATGTGTGTGTGTAACTCTGTGTGTGTGTGTGTGTGTGTGTGTGTGAGCATATGCATGTAGATAGCCATAGAGGCCAAAACCCTTGGCCAAACTTCTGTAGCTGGAGTTATAGGCACATGAGAACTGTTCAATAGAGATACTTGGGAGTCAAAATCTGGTTCTCTTAAGATCAGAAACCACTCTACATGACTAGGCCATCTTTCCCGTCCCCCAGTAGATTAGGGTTTTGTTTTTACTTTGTTTTAAGACAGGGTCTCACTGTGTAGCACTGACTGGCCTGGGACTCACAATGTGGACCAGGGTAGCCTTGCCTCTGCTTCCCAAGTGCTGGGATTAAAGATTTGTACCACCATGTCAAGCTCTGGGTACCCGCCCTCTTTCTATTTTTACCTTGTTGGTGAAACAAATTGACTATGCAATGAACAGCATGAAGATATGTCTGAAAACAAACATTAATATCAAGCATGAGATTTTTAGAAGACATTGTCCAGCAATTGTGCAAATTGTCCCTTATTTTTATGTTTGGAGTTGGTGTGTGTATACATATGTGTAGTCTCACGTGGATGTCTGTGTGTCCAAGCGTATGCACGGCTGTGTGCTTAGGCCAGAAGTTGGTGTCAGGTATCATTCTTCATCTTTCTCCACCAAAATTTTAAGGACAAAAGTCACTGACTCTAGAGCTTACCAGTTATACAAGGCTGGTTGGTCAGTGAACTCCAGACACCCTCCTGTCGCAGACTCCTCAGTGCTGGGGTTACAGGCCCACCCTACTGACTCTACCTTTTTAATGGGGCCTCTGGGGAAACACACTCAGGTTTTTATGCTCGTACAACTAGGATTTTACTAACAGTTGTATTCCAAAACCCCACAAATTGGCTTTTATTAAGGAAGTGGATACCATATATCTACTGACTACAGAACCCTGGAATCGCATCTGTCCCACAGTATTAGTGTCATGAGAAAAGGAATTCTAGGGTTTCCAAAAAGGAAGGAGCACCGTTAAGTGCC
The DNA here is from genome assembly GCF_978045245.1 of Mus caroli. Taxonomy (NCBI): domain Eukaryota; kingdom Metazoa; phylum Chordata; class Mammalia; order Rodentia; family Muridae; genus Mus; species Mus caroli. Next base: position 9,258,522 of record NW_028227264.1, on the reverse strand, counting down.
CATGGGATGGAGTCTATCTCACTCAAGTCTACAGGGGGACTGCCCAGAATTTGTGACACAGAAAGTTTTTAAACTGACAAGGAAAAGTTGCTTCTATCATTTTTTTTCCTGTGGTTTTAGCCTTTGAGGGATAGTGTTGAAGGACACGTAAGATTTGTGCTTGGCACAATCTTGTATATTATTGTTTGATACAGTTTGCTGGCTCTGTGAGTCAGAGGACAAGTTTTGAAAGCTGTTTATTTACATTTCCAAGGCTGAATAAGTTTCACTGTTAGAATTTGTTTTTCAACAGAGACAGCATTTGTGATTCTTTCCTCTTACCTTAGTTGTTTATTATTTAATATTTATAAATTAGTAGATATGTAGCTGACAATATGCTAGTGCTATATAGACTTTATTATCTAACCAGACAATGGTTTAATTACACCATTGAAGTAAGTATAATGTAGCTTTTCTAGTTGTGTCTTCAGTTAAATTAAATGTTATTTTTCATTTAATCATTTTCCAGTTTATATGGGAGTATACCTAGCTTACTTACCATGGAAGAGACACAATGTTGATTTGGTAATGTATAATTTGATTTTCAGATAGCTGCATGGCTACCCATGATGACACCCAATTTCCCTATTTTCTGTAATGAAGTGTGACCCTCTGATGCAATTATGGCAAAGTAATGCAGCTGGCAAAAGGTCTAACATTTCAGAAACCGGTTATATACAACTCAAAGGAAGCCATGTATCTCCTTCAAAACTTTCTCCTCCTGGAGATTGGAATGCAGGTTAAAATGATTAGGATTAAATCAAGCATCTTAAGCAACCTCAAACTCTGTGAAGGATGACAGAAAAGCAAAACAATGGAGACCAGGACCTTAAAGGCCACCAACTCCCTTGCTTCACACACCTTTGGAGTTTATTTACTTGTGCATAGTATCCTTTTTGTTGTTGTTGTTGAGTTTAAAACATTTCTATTTTGGGTTTCTTGTTGTAACATAAATGTCTTCTGCTCATAAATTAAATAAAGAAGAATTCATGCCCCTCTGAGAGAAATGATGGTTGGGAAGCTGAATATTTTAAGCCCGAGAATTTTTAAATTATGAGGCTGCATGAAGTTTCTTATATAACACCTTACGTTGTAGAGAGTTCTCTAGATGTGAACTCACTTGATCTTTATGGCAAAGCTTGTAAAGAAAACAGGAAAAGTACTTATGACCTCATTTTAGGGACAAGAGAACTGTGAGTCAGAAGGGTTATCACATGCCTGAAATACGGATCGGATTAATCACCTCCACAGCTGCAATCTAGGCCACCCCTGGTGCAGAGGTTTCCCCAGGGTAGTTCTTGCTTGACAGAGTGTCCTTTCTAAGGTAATCAGTGACTATGAGGGGTTAAAAGCAACCCCACATTTCTGTTGTAGCAACTCAAGTTTAAGTGTAAATCACAAATTAAGAAGGACTTTAAATCTTTTTGGAGGCAACTAAGAAAAGAAGTTTGAATCTGGGGGTTAGGGGTTTATTCCTGAGTCTGTTCAAACTCAACTTCTTAACCAGAGAATGAAAAGGGAAAGAAAAAATTATGTCTGTGGAATTTTCTCACATTCAGCATGGATATCCTCTGATAAGTCACTAGACTCTGCTTCCTATTTTGAGGGAACTCATAAAAAAATCTAGAAAAAAATTCTATCTAGCTATACCACTCAGACATATAGAAGTAGTTTATATCCTACTATAAAGATCTGGGTACCTGCCATCATTAATGCTCACTGCCACTCTACTGATAATGGCCAGGAAATAGGAACAAACAAAATGTGTGGTGTTTTCATACAATGGGATATTATTCATCCACTAAGAACAACAAAATTATAAAATTCACAAGCAGAATGGAATCAATTCTCAGCAAGGTGAGTCAGGCTCAGAAAGGGAATGTTAGCTTTGAATCTTCAGAGATGTGTGTTTCATTCGGAATATCCGTACAGGTCAGGAACTTATTAAGGGTCTGTGGGAGATTGCTTTCAAGGGAGGAGATATAAAAGTCAGTGGTATAAAGGCTTGAAAGGAAATAGTGGGGCAGGAAGGGTTAAATAGCGGTATGGGATGGAGGGGGGAGGGATTGATAGCACTCAGTCATATGGAATTATATGAGGTCACATACACCCCCAAACATCACTCGTTATTGCCAAAGGCCCTTGTTTAACCTCTATATGTGATGTTAAGATCCTATTGCTGAACAAAGCACAAACGAGTTATAAAACATGGAGAAATCAAGCTAGCACTGACCTCAAAGCGTCATCCCTACTGGCTAGCTTTCATAGTTCTGGTAGGTACTATGCATGCGAGCAGAAAAGAGAAGTAATCGACAGGTTTGCCAAGCTATAAACTGAGACTGCAATAATAATAACTGGATTGGAAAGACATGCCCACTGGTATAATAATGGCATGGAGACTGTGAGAGTAACTAACCACTTTTTGATTGGATTTAAGCCCTGCTCATCAAGATGAAACCCATATCCATCACCATTGTTTATCTAAGGGCCTGAGATGAGATAGATCATCAGGAGAGAACCTACCACTATTATTTTACAAAATAACCATAGTATAATCTATGGCTATATTTATCCTTATAGCCATAGATTAATTAACCTCTCAGTCTTTACCAGAGAAGTTTCAATTTGCAGTAGATGGTGACTAGTATAAAGACAAACAACTGGGGTTGGGGATTTAGCTCAGTGGTGGAGTGCTTGCCTAGCAAGCGCAAGGCCCTGGGTTCAGTCCTCAGCTCTGGAAAAAAAGAAAAGTTACAGGAAATAAGTGAGTTGGGAATTTTTAAACCTAAATAGAACATCTATGTCACACCCCTTCTTCCAGGACTAAGGCATCACTGCAGGAGAGAAGGCAGAAAGAACATAAGAGGCAGAGATGGTAGATCAAGGCAAATGGTGTCTTCTGGACACACAGGGCAGTTTCACAGATGAACTAATGGTGGTTATGACAGCATAGGCAAGAAGCATACAAGCTCAAGAATGACCAGCTTGCAGCATGGAGATGGGAGGTGGTTCAAAGTCCCATTTTTAACCAAGGAGCTATTAGCAATTGTTAGATGGGTAGACAGGGAGAGTCAGTTTTCGTTAAGAGTATAGTCCCTGATTAGTTGAACACACTGCAGTGGAAAGTCACATGCCCAAGAATTTATGTGCAGCACAAGTTAAACTTGATGGATACCTGCCCCCTCCCAATGAAGACACATGGTTGGGGAGGGGTGTGTTTCTGGGATGAGTTGGGGGAGTTAAAGGTGAATATGATCAAAACACATTGTATAAAATTCTCAAAGAAATAAAGTAATTCCATTGAATATTTAAGGCCACCTTACTCTGAGAATCAAAACCTGAGAATGACTATCTTTAATACATCGTATGACTTGGAATTACTTCTGTGTCTGTTGGTTTCCATCACAGTACATTTGACATATTTACCAAATAAAAATTAGGATGCACAGTTAAAGATCAAGTTCACATCAACAATGGATATTCCTTTAAGGTAACTAGTTCCACATTTGGGAAATACTAAGAGTTGTTTTTGTTATTAACTAGTTCCACATTTGGGAAATACTAAGAGTTGTTTTTGTTAACTGTACTTTATGTGACAACACTATTTGGTAGGTAGAAGAGCCCTGGTTTGCTCATGCTGTATCTCATCTTCCCTCTGGGATACTTCTATAACATGGGAATCTGTCAATTATTTTGTGTATGATTTATATAATGTCAGTTGAATATACTTGTTCAAGAGTTAAACTGAGTTACATGGCAGGAGAAAGAGAGCATGAAGCTCCAGCTGACCAATGTAGACCCTACAGTGTTCTCCTAGAGCTAATTGATGAAAGCAGTTTTTTTCCCCCCAGTTTTGTCAGGTGCTTCCTGATGGCCATGGGAGGCGTAAGTCTTTTAGTGGCCCAATTCTATAGGATGGTCTTGGGAGTCATTGAGAAAATGTTGCCAGGTTCTGCTCTTTCAACCATTGCCTTCATCCTGCACCAAAGCTCAAATGTGTCTCTTTTTCAACTGGTCCATGACTGATGCAGTTTTATGGCTATTTTAGGTAGTAGTAGGAAGAGGAAAATCATGTTACTGGCATTTTAAGCTTATAAACAACAACATGAAAATGAACACATTAAAAAGAGGCATAGAACCTCCAACAGGCCACTCCAAATCACTATGTTCTGACTGATCAAATCCTCTTTGCATTTCTTTGTGCTCTAGTTGATCTGTAGATGATGTTTCTCCTTTAACATCATGTCATATATTTTTAAATTTTTTCATGTAGTTTCTATAATTATTTTATTGACATTGTAACAGCTTTTCTAGTTGCTGTATCATAACTCATTTGGCTATTCTCTTACTTTTGGATGTAAAGGGTGTTTTTGTTCCCAGCATAAATATTCTTTAGTTAATAGCTTCTTTCTTTCTCCTGAATTATTCCTTAAAATAAATTCCCAGCAGTGGAATAATTGGGTCAAAGGCTGTGAACATTCTGAGTCTTTTAAAATGTGTTTCCAAATTGCTTTTCACAAGGGATATAGAAAGGACAATTTCAGTTGGGTGGTAAATGTACTGATGGTTAAATTATGGCAAGCCAGGGAAAGCTAACCCCATTCAGAATGCTGAAGGTGCACCACCCTCGCACTCGGAGGCTCAGGGAATTTGCAGGCTGCTTGTGGAAAGAGTGTGAGGAAAATCACAGTGGCATTAGGAGGATTTATTTGTGACAGAACATTATGTTCTCAGATTCCTTAAATTAGTGAATCTTATTTACTTCCAAATATTTTTGTTTTGTTTTTTTTAAAGTATCTCCTCTGAAGCCAGAAGTAGCTTTCCTAGTCTTACATCTGCTCCCACTCTGTTACTTCTTCAGCAAAGAGAGACTAATTAGGAATGGCTTTCTTTTATTAGTCTACACGATTAGTAAATGCTTAGCGGTTTTAGATTCATCCTAGAAATATTGCTATCAATTAATATTATAAATGCCTGAGGACCACCTACAACTCAAAAGTACTTCCTGTCCCCGCGGAAAGAGTAAAGAACATAACATTTCTCCAAGGAAGCTGAAAATACAAAATTGTCTTCAGCGTCACCATCATCAGGGAAGGTCAAATTGAATCTGCCCCGAGAAATCGCTTATTTTAGGATTCCGTTATTAATAACATTATGAATAGTATTACTAGACAATAACATTAAAGACAAAAGTAAGTGTTAACAAGGAAGCGGAGAAAGAAAAACCATGTGTACTGCTGGTGGGAATATGTATTGGTTCGGCCACTATGGAAACAATATGGGGGTTCTTAAAAGTTTGGTATTAGGATTAGTATTTGATCTGACTATGACAGTCCATGTCAAGTCCTTTGTTCTTGACAAAGGGAAGGAAATTATTCCCTAAAGGATGTTTCTGAGCTCTTGGGTTTATTGTAGCATTCATGACAATAGTCAAGATGCAGAAATAGCCTAAGTGTTCATTAAGAGAGGGGAGGGTTAAAGAAAATGCAATATGTTGTATGTATGTATAAAAAGAAACATTATTCAGTCTTTAACAAGTACAAAAGTGGATGCTCACACCCATCCATTGTATGGAGCACAGGGTCCCCAGTAAAGGAGCTAGAGAAAGGATCCAGGGAGCTGAAGGGGTTTGCAGTCCCATAGGAGGAACATCAATATGAACTAACCAGTATCTACAGAGCTCCCTGGGACTAAACTACCAACCAAAACAAAACAAAACACACACACACAAAACCCCAAACAAAAACAAACAAACAAACAAACAAACAAACAAACAAACAGTAGCAACAACAAAAACCCAAAAAACACATGGTGGGACTCATGGCTCTAACTGCATGTGTAGCAGAGGATGGCTTAGTTGGTCATCAATGGGAGGAGAGGCTCTTGGTCCTGTGAAGGCTCTATGCCCCCAGTAAAGGGGAATGCCAGGGCCAGGAAGCTGGAGTGGATGGGTTGGTGAGCAGGGGGAGAGGGGAAGGGATAGGGGATTTTCAGAGGGGAAACTAGGACAGGGATAACATTTGAAATATAAATAAAGAAAATATCTAATTTTTAAAAAGGGGGGAAAAAGAAACATTATTCAGTCTTTAAAGGAAAGAAATCTTGAGACCTTGGAGACGGCTTAGGTGATACCAGTACTTTCTCTGCAAGCACAAAGGGAATTGAATATGAATATGAATTTCCCAGCACCCATGTGACAAGGGCAAGCATGGCTGTGCACACCTATTACTGCAGAACTGGGAGCACAGATGTGTATCTCAAGAGCTCACCAGTTGGCCAATCTAGCTTAAATGGCAACTGGTTGATACAGTGATAGACATTAATGTCCCACTCTGGCCTTCTGATGAACAATACCCACTTAGAGCACACATAAAACAGCTTACCTCCAAACCAAGTCAAACCAAGTCAAACCAAGCCAAACCAAGCCAAACCAAGCCAAACCAAGTCAAACCAAGTCAAACCAAACCAAACCAAACCAAACCAAATCAAACCAAGCCAAGCCAAACACCTAAAAGAAAGATAAGGAAGAGGTGTGTGTTTACTCTTTTCTTGCTCTGTGGTTTTCTATTTCATGAGAATCTTACTTTCTGGAGTCTTGACATCCATGAATATTCAAAAAAATACCCAAACAATCATGATCCTTTATATGGCCATCAAGCTTTATATTGTACAAAGCAGGGTGCACTGCAAGCAACCAAACCAAAACAGTTACTAATGCCATCGTTGTCAGACCACAATAGGAAGAACATTTTAAACCCTGGAAGTATTCTGTAAGGACAATGCTTCATTGAATTCATTTGGTTTTATAGACGCTCTCTCCATTGTCCTTACATTTTTCATTTTGCCTCTGACAGCTTATAACTTAATTTTGAACTGGCCAATGTCCAAAGCTTTGTACTTGGGAAGTGCCGGGGAAATGGAAAAGGCCTTATCTTTGGAGTCAGGCAGATCTGCCTTCAAACATGGATTCTGCACTTGACCTTGAGTGACTCAGAGCCTGGGATGGAGCTGTCCTGAGTGAGGGCTGTGCACTTATCATTGGGCATAGAGGAAAGTGATGGTGTTTGGGATTCATCCCCACTGTTGTCTTCTTTTTATCCTCTCTTTCTCAGTTACAAAGCAACATCTTAACCATGAGCTTACTTTCTTGTGATTTAATCTTAGTTGATATAACTTCACAGTTATTTGGAGAAAATAAACTAAAAGTCTGTGAACACCAATTATTAAACAATAGCATGGGAAATTTGGAACTCATTCTTACAATAGTTTAAACACTCACCAAATAAATCCAAGAGCTTATCAAACAAATGCCACCACGGGGTGAACTCAGTCTGTTTCTCAGACTCTTACTGTGTCCTTTGACAAGGATTTGGTTTTTGTATTTACTTAGCTCAGGCCCCTGGGAGCTCTTTTTGCTCACCCTTGCCCTTCGATATAGAGCAAGAAGAATCCTATTGAAAAGTTTAGTAGGAATCCCTCACGCCTGACATACAAGCAGCAGGTGCCCCTGCATTTTTGGTATTGAAACCCCATTCTGACTCGCTGCTACAGGCTTGGACAAAACCACTCTGTGCCATGCAAGTTTTCCTTGCCAGATCCCCAGCCCTTCTCCATGTTGGAAAGAGATCTCCTTAGCAGGATTCAGAGGGCCATGTGCGGCATTAACTTCATGAACAGACAACAACAGAGTTTATAAATTAAAATTTTGATTTCGGTGATTAAGACCAGATGGGGTTGCTCTAATTTAATTATTTCTTGAGAAAAAAAATTTTGCTTTCCATCCGTAGGGGATAAACTGGTAATTTGAGAAGAAACTGCATAAAGGGGCAATCATTTTTATTTCATTCACCACATGTTTCCTAAGCGCTTTAAGTTACCGTGATGGGGATGGTTTTCTGGATGTTCGGAAGATTCCAAGGTTTTCTTTGACATCATGTTTCTTGTAGGTAAGAATGGCAAATGTTTATTTGCAACAAGCCTTAGCACCAGCGACCCCATTAGTAGTTAATTCCCGCCAGTCTTCTTTCCTGCTGCTTCGTGCTGGCCACATTGGCCTTCTTAATTATTGAAGAGAAAGGACTGGGTATGTGTGCAGAGGACAGCAGATGAGATATCTCACTCTCCTCTACCGAATGGTGCAGAAAGCCGATTAATTTGCACTGTATCGTTATGTCCCCGAGTTATGTTTTTAAAGCCAGTGGGAATTTTGGAACTACAAGAAGACAGAGCACATGGTGGTAGGTTCATGGGAGTATGTGTGCACATGTAGTAACTTCCTAAGCTGTTCCTTCCATGCAGTTGAATGATGCTGACAATGATCTCCAAGCTTTGTTTAACAGTACTATTTGTTTCTAGTATTTTTGGACAAGAAGCATCAAGAAGACGTCTCCCTAGAAATAGGCTGGCTTAAAACAATAGACTTATCTTTTCCCTTTCTAGAGATGAGGAGTCTGAAAGGAAAGCGTCCTTCCCCGCTGTTTCTGGGATTCTGGGATTCTCACACCCTGCGCGTGGATACAACCCTCTTCACAATGCCTTTCCTTTTACATGCCTATTTTTTTTTCATGGCTGTGTCAAAATCCCTTTCTTAAAAAGAATTTAGTCATTTGACCAGAGTCATTCAAAATTAATACTTCACCTCAGCTTTGGGCACTTTTCCCAATACCACATTCACAAAGTCCTGGATGAAATGAATATTGAAGGATAGGATTTAATGCAGTATTATGTCTAAAGAAACTTTCTGATCTTTTCTGCTTCTTTCTATACTTCAATACAGCTCTTGATTCCAGCTATTAAAACTTTCTTGGCTTCCTTTAAGTTCTGAGTTATACCCCAAAGCCTCTTGATGCCTATGACAACCAACTGTCAGGTGGTCCTAACCAACTTCTCAGTTTTATACCAAAGGAAATAATTTTTTGCTTCCCAGAGCTCAGCTAGAATAGGGAGCAAATTATGACTCTCCCAAGTGCCTGCTTCCCTAATGCGAATCCCTTTAGACAGTCCTTTTCCAATTAGGATGAATAATTTCCCTTCACAGACCTCTACCTTGTCCTCACATCTGTGCCCTTTGAAGTCTGGAATTGGTATAAATGCTAATTTGAAATTAACATACAATTTATTTCTTTACTAACCTCCTCTGGTTCATTTCCATCTCTTTAACAAGGCCTTTCACAAGTACTTGGACAAGGAGAACTCATTCCTTCAGATCATCTGGGGACTTATTGGAATCCTCCTGCTATCCTTGGCGTGCACACACACGTTCCAGCATAGGCCAAGAGCCATGAACCTGGAGACAGAGGTCACTAGTGTCCTGTCTGTCTCAAGTGTTCCTGGAAGCAGGGTGTACTTGTCACCTGAATGCAATTGCTTTGCTCTGCTCATCATTGAACTTCACTAGAGTCTGGTGTGGTGGTGGTGGGGTCTCCTTTTTTTTTCCTGGGTAACTGTAATTCATAAGACATTAGAACAGTTGGTTCCTTGGGTCACCACCTCCAAAAACATTGCTTCTACCCTGTAGGCAATATTTTCTGCCCATCACTGTGATTTTTCCCCCATTTTCCTGTGGTTGCCAGATAATATTCTCTACGTCATGAAATCTGTTTGGATTGATGCATCGCATGCCAGGAAGGTCTGTGCCCACTATTGATTTCTGAGACTCAGCTAAGTTATGCCATCATGGAAAAATACATTTGAAGATGTCTTAGAGGGTCTTTATATCCGTCCTTTGCCATATGAATAGAGGAGGTTTTTCTCTTTACAGAGATTGATGGATAGGCTGATTCCAGAAAGCTGCCTTTTCTGCCAGAAATGGCAAGGCAGAATCTATGTCATACTTCCCGGAGGAAGACTTGGACTTCTTTCACAATACCCCACCTTTAGAAAGGGCCCCCTGGATCTCACCTATGCACTGTCCTAGGCACAGGAAGTCCTTTGGATCCTTCCTTTGCTAAGTCCTCAGCCCCAGCTCTGCATGAGTATGTGCTGTTGTTGGCTTTCTAGTCTTTGTATGATATGAGGCCAGCATTTGATGAAAATAACTATAAGATAGAATTTGCTCCCAGAAGGTGAATATGCAGATATCAATACTCAATGCCAGACACTAAGTAATAAGAGACGTCTAAGTTAAAGTCCTTGAAATAGCCAGCAGTGTCAAAAACCAGTGCACTGCCCCCTGAGTGCATAGTCTAGAATGGTCAGAATATTACTGCTGGCTAGTAGTTTCCTTTTTATTTTTTATTTTTAATTTTTTTGGCATCTGAGAAATTTAATTTTCAAATTGAGACAGACAAATATGTTCCCCAATTCAATCATAACAGATGTACCTGTTGTATCTATTCAGTCTATTTCAAAGCTTTCCAAGCCAAGAGTTCCAACTAGCAGGTACCTGAAGCTCCCCACAGCTAGTTTCCTCCTCTGCCCTTCTCTTGGAATCTCTGCCAAGTATTATAATGGCGGCCTCTGTAAGCTCTAAGTAAACACCAGGGTCTCATCTCCTTTAAGTGGGCTCTGTTTATTTTCACAGAAGTTCAAGAAACGTTTCGAAGACAAACTCAAACTTAATAAATTTTTAAAGGGTGTGATTGAGCATTTAACCATTTCTGAATCAGGAGACACTAGATTTCACTACTTAAACTTTGGGGTAAGTAATTAGAAAAAATGGCAACAAGATTGTAGTATAAGTGTGACATAACTCATTTGATTAACTATAGTGCAAAATTAGACGTTACTTGGAGGTTTCTGGTGGGCATGTTCTAGGGTTTCTTTTTATTGTTTATGTTGGGCTTTGTTACATATGAACCCAGAGGGCAAGAGCTTAAGTCCTGTGCTTAAAAATGAGACTATTAACATACAGTCATCACACACTATGATATGCAAAGCAATCCAACCATACACAAGAAGCTAACCCAGGATGCTGTATTTCCTTTTCATTGATTGGCTTGTGCTATCCTTTGAGAATAATTTTGAAGCAGAAAGTAGGGTGCTGGTTAGTTCTTTAGAAGAGCTGTTAAACCATGGATGAGGACTTGAAGGACTGTTGGTACTTTCTTCTGCCTTCATTGTATGGTGTTGCTACCCCCACAGTACAGGCTCTTGTGTAGTCAGCCTGAATCTGCAGAGCAAGAGAGGATACTGTAACCATTGTATTGCCTATGGTCACGTGGGACTAAACTGTGTAGTGTGCCCCTTTTCTTGACTCACTGAGGATGCTTTTGCTTAACTTTTCCTTTTAATAGAAAAGTTTGCCTCATGTCCCCCCTTACCTCACTGCCCCGACTTCCCCTCATGTCCCCCCTTACATCACTGCCCAGACTTCCTGATGATTTTCCCCCCTCTTTTCTATTTCCTTCATGATCTTTGTCTTCTCACTTTTTTTTTTTTTTAATATTCTCCTCTCCATCTCCATGAGAACTACTTACTATTCTGGACAAACCTCTCATACTATGAAGACCAGCATTATAAGAGTTCATTTATATGATTTGTAGTAGCTATCAGTTTAAAAAAATATGTGTGCATATCACTTAGTCCTTTAATTTTTTTTCCTTTGTTGACTATTCATCTGTGATTGGAATTTCTCAGGTTAAAAAAAATTAAGAAACTCTTAGAGGGTGGTGAAAGGGTGACTTTCTAAGGGAGAAGCTCTTCTGTGGACTCCCCATACTTCAGATAGTGCTGTGGTGAGCTCGGTACATCCTTCCGATGGAGTTTACAAAGGTTGGGCATTGTTAATGGAATCCGGGAACTTCCCAGGAGAGGGTGGTACAGGTTTTGGCTTATCATTTCTCCTGGAAACAGAAACTTTTTGGCATCAGTCCATACATTAGTCCGTTTACAGGGAAGGGTGTCCTCCCACCATATGGGCCTCATGATAGTAATTATGCCTCGTATGCAGGTGCCAAGCACAAGCTGAGAGTAAAAGCTGAAACTATAAAAAATTCAGTGGTTGGAGTGTTTCTAACAACTGTTTGGCTTGCCATGCCCAGAAGGCATGATGATATGATAAACTTTTGTGTGGAATAGTCTGGGGAAGGGACATAAGAAACTTCTTTTTTTTTTTTTTTGGTAGAATTTTAACAGCCTTATGTCAGCATAAGATTTATTTTTTACTTTATGCATTCCTGTTTAGATTTTATTGTATTTTATGTGTGAATGTTTTGCTTGCATGTATGTCTTTACATGGTTCCAGTAGAAGCCAGAAGAAGGCATTGGATCTCTTGGCCCTGGCTTAACAGAAGGTGGTGAATTACCAATGGATGCCAGAAATCAAACCTGAATCCTTTGGAAGGGTACCTAGGCCTCTTACCCATGGAGGCATTTCTCCAACTTCTGGAGTTAATTTCTTTTAAAAAAATGTGATGGTTTCCACCCAGGATGACGTAAGCAACCGATTTTACTTTTTAAGGTATTCTTCCCACTAGGCATGACCAAGTCTTTCCCAGGCTGGGACACTGTGATAGGGACCAGGTTGGCAGACAAAACCCACTGTTCTTACTAAGATTACTGATTCCATCTCTCCATGAAAGCCCCATTCCTATATCACACCATAGTTCTTTTACTAGGATTGAACTTTTCTATTTCTGTGTAGTTAAAAATCTCTGGGCCGACATAGAAGTCTTTCTAACTGAGATGAATTTGTTCAATGCTTTTCTAGTCTTTATTCATTGAATTTTAGATCTAATTCTCAGAAAAGAAATTTATTTCAGAGTTTGAAGAGACGCCTCTCTTCAGCTTATAAGAACTGTCAAGAACTCCTACTCAAAAAAATAATCTTTTTTCTTATTCAGTGATTGACCCGTTTCTTGAGTGTCAACCCTCATAATTATTCCTTGGTGAAAAGCTAAGAACTGTAATGAAGAGCATGAAATTTTTCTCATATAGTTCAGAGGAGCAGCTTGATTTTAGGTTTTATTCACGAAGCTCTTGAGATACTTAGCACATAAAACCCACAAGGCTTCAGTGGGAAACATTCCTGAGAGCACATAATGTCTTTCACCATTTGCTGTTTATACAGATATCAATTGTGTAAATATCAAACATCATAGAAATGAAATTAATAGGAAGAATTAAAGTCCTTGGGGCTCAGGGTTTTAAAATTATAAATTAGTATAATAATACTAAAACTGCAGAAGGTTACTATTTAAATTCTTTGACAACTTCATGCATGTAATTAATGAATTTTGGGTCATCTCTCATGTTCTGTTACCAACATCCCCTTTCTTTTCCCACCAAAGATGTTCTCTCTAGGAAGCTACCCTCATCCTTTCAAATACCCTGCCCTCTCCATTGTGTACGTGTGTGTATATCCAGGGATTTTTAATCATAAATATTATCATTGCTTGCATTAGTGTAAGTAGGTAGATATTTATTGGAATAACACCTTCTCCCTCAGCAGCCATTGACCATTGATAATCCCATAGTCAGGGCTGGCTACTCACGAGGACATGTTAATGGGCCCAGTTTTGTGCAGACCTCATTCATATAGGCATAGCTTCAGTGAATTCTTGGGTGCAAGTCATGTCCAGACGTTGCTGACTTGCCACCTCCTCCCCATTCTTGGTCATTTACATTCTCTTTGCCCCTTTCTCCATGTTTCCTGAGCTGTAGAGGGCTCTACATACACATTCTGTTTATGGCTTAGCACTCCACACTCATGTAATCTTTCAAATTTGACCAGTTGGAAGTCTTCAATGGGCTATAAAGAGGAATCCAATATTTGTCAAAATGTAATATAATTTAACCACACTATAATGATGATGATGATGATAATAATAATAAATAATAAGTAAAGATAAAATCCTTAGAGTATGTATTATTTTATATACTGTATATGCTAGGTGATGCTTCTAAGATTCCTTCCTTAGGAATGTTATTCTCAATGTCAGAAAGTCTTCTTGAAGTTCTCAAAGTTAGTGTCCCAGGAACTGTCTACATTGATGATTTTCCCCTTAGCTTGACCTTACTCCAGAGCTCCCTAAAGTCAGATAAATCCTTCTTTGGGATGGATTTAGAAAAGAAGTCCTCTTAGTGACTCTGCTTCCCTCTGTTCCTTTGTACAACCTTAACCCCAAGAAATCTTCCAAATTCATGGCCTGTACATTCATCTCTATTTCAAAGTCTCCTTTGCAAAGGATCCAGACATTAGTATTGGGCTTAAGGTCTAAGAAAGCAGATGGTGATGTGGGACCATAGAACTGAATCAACTCATGATTAGTTGGAACTGTTAAATTGTGAGACATAATAGTTCTTGGCACTAACAAATGCAGTTATTTAAATACTCACTGCCAGTTTGTGCTAGGGTGGTACATTGATGAATTTTAATAGTACTTTCAGTGCCATGTGTCAGTAGAAGTATAAGTACAATGGCATAAATTAGTAAGATTGTACTCTAGGAACAAAAGAACATGGAAGACGTTGTTGTTGTTATTGTTGTTTTCAAGACAGTTACTCTTTGTAGGCCTGGCTGTCCTGGCATTCATTTTGTAGAACAGGGTGGCTTCAAACTCAGAAATCTGCCTGTCTCTGCCTCCACTTAAAAGCATGAGCCACCACTGCCCAGTGGAAATTAAGACTATGGTTAACTGGCAATGAAGTCAATTGGAAAGATCAGAGGACTTCACCAGTATCATGTAATTAGGCTTTTATTTCATTCAGTGTGAATGGCCAGAGAAAGCAGAAATCCATCTACGGTCTTCTAATAGAAGGACTGAGCTTCAAAGATTAGCCTGTAAAGGAAAGTTGTCTGCTAGGCCAATTCAAAAGCTCTAAGTAAACTAGAAAGAGAACTGTACTCACGGAAACTTTCAATTCCAGTGACCTTGCAGATGTGCCAGGCTGGTGCTCCTCCCTGTGCGAAGGCCCTCTCTTTTAGTCAGGCATGGTGGCTCCAAAGAAACAACATGAATTGAAATTGTCCTCAGTGACCATTGGGCCAAGGATTTTCAGAGTCCTCTAGGTGAGGCAAGGGAATAGGATGTGACTGAAATGTGAGACATAGGCAACATATATTGTCTGGGGTTGTCAGAATAAATTCGATTGTGCTCTGAGAAAGATGGAGCACCATGTGACAGAATGTAAGGTTAGACAAAAGCTGTATTTATCATAGAGTGCACTTCAGAGATATGAAACTATACACAGTAGGAGCACCTGGGAAATGCTAAGATTGCTTTAAAAGCTATGGAAAGCTGGGGTAGGAATTTCAGAAGTGATGTTTTAAAGAAATAAAGAAGGAATGAAAAGGTCCAGAAAATGAGCTTGTTAGAGAGGATGTAATATATAGTTCCAAAAATTTATCCTAAGACTATATTCTAACCAGGAGCCTGAAGGCCACACAAGATCCAATGTCAAATATGTCATAGACAAGAGTAGAAAGACCAATAACTCCCATTTCCCACTTGCAAAATTCCAAACTATGTTTTTTTTTTAAGACAATTTTTCATAAGATAGAGAATGTTCTCATGAGATCTGTCATAATTTGAACCAAGGCACACAGGAGCAGAAAGAAACAGAGGCAGACATGAAATTCCTCCCCCACTACTGTCTCAACATTTTTCTTTCAGCCAGCATCATGAACCTTAGCTCTGGATGCAAAAGAAGAATGCTCAGTACATTTTACAGGGATATTTGTGCTCTCAAAGCAGAACTCATGTGTATATGGTTTTTATTGCGCTGTGGCATATGAGTAAAACACATGAAAATACATACTTAGAGTTGAGTGGCTTGGATGATATGTCTAGAATCTGGAGGAGTCAGCTTAGAAGACTAGACAAAAAGAGAATTAGAAGGAGAGCATGTAGATAGACTCTCAAACTTGGCATCTCCTTTCTCCATTTACCACAGCACCATTGCAGAGATGTGTGAAGTGGCCATCATTGACGGGATAGACATGGACAGAACAGAGCACATAAAGAAGGATGGTTAAGTGACAGTGTCTGTTCAAATTACCAGAAGCAAAGACCAGTGCTGAGCCACCCATACCACCTTTTGGGAAGATGTATATTTGAAGAGAGCAGTGATTCATTAGTATAGAAACAGACACGCACTCCAAGTATGAGTGGTTGGCCTTGCTAGCATGCTGGGCTTTGGCCAGCACCTCTTCTCTGGGACTTGCAGAATATTTGGCATGCAACTAAGGATCACTGAATCAGACACATGGGGACACTTCATAGCAAACCAAGTGTAGGTAGAAGTCCATGACTACAGCATCACTGTTCTTACGGAATGCTAGAACTTCCTGCCAGACTGACAGAATAGAAAGACAACCTATTAAAAGTGCAGGTGAAGTGTCAGCTCAATAGTAATGTTTTGCCAAAAAAAAAAAAAAAAAAAAAAAGAGACTTATCCTTAAAGACTCAAAGCATCCTAAATAAGATTTTTTGATTGTGCTATGCCCCAAGTACACAGAGACATAAAGAATTAGGAAGAGCTCTTGACTCTAGCTGCATTGTATCAAAAGATGGCCTAGTCGGCCATCACTGGAAAGAGAGGCCCATAGGACACGCAAACTTTATATGCCCCAGTACAGGGGAACGGCAGGGCCAAAAATGGGAATGGGTGGGTAGGGAAGTGGGGGGGAGGGTATGGGGGACTTTTGGGATAGCATTGGAAATGTAATTGAGGAAAATAAGTAATAAAAATATTAAAAATTAAAAAAAGAATTAGGAAGATGAGGTCAGCCATCTTTCCCACTGACCACTGGGAAAGTGTATGCTTATCACAACAATGAATTTGCAGAACCTTATTCTCAAAGGATGAGCACTTCTACCAGATAGCCCAGAAAAAAACCTTAACTATATAAACAGCTGGTTCTCAATCTGTGGGTCAGGACTCCTCGGCCAAATCCCTATCTCTAAGAACACATTTACTTTATAATTCATAACAGAGGTCAAATTATAGTTATGAAGTAGCAATGAAAATAATTTCATGTTTGGGGTCACCCCAACCTGAGGAACTATATATATTAAAGGGCTGTAGCATGAGGAACGTTGCTAACCACTGCTATTAACCAAGGCTGCCCCCGGTTACTTTGGATCATTCATGCCAAAGACATGAGATAACTGGGTCTACATTGAAAACCGTGCAAGGACACATTTTTCACCAGAGGGATTCACTTGTGTATGTGTACTTCTTGGTATGTGTCTTAGTCAGGGTTTCTATTCCTGCACAAACATCATGACCAAGAAGCAAGTTGGGGAGGAAAGGGTTTATTCGGCTTACACTTCCATACTGCTGTTCATCACCAAAGGAAGTCAGGACTGGAACTCAAGCAGGTCAGAAAGCAGGAGCCGATGCAGAGGCCATGGAGGGATGTTCTTTACTGGCTTGCTTGCTCTGGCTTGCTCAGCCTACTCTCTTATAGAACCCTAGACTACCAGCCCAGGGATGATCCCACCCACAAGGGGCCTTTCCCCCTTGATCACTAATTGAGAAAATGCCTTACAGTTGGATCTCATGGAGGCATTTCCTCAACTAAAGCTCCTTTCTCTGTGATAACTCTAGCTGTGTCAAGTTGACACAAAAATAGCCAGAACAATTGACCCCTTGTCAACTTGACACACAAACACATCACTAGTAAGCCTCAACTCTTACATTCTTATTCATCCCCAAGATCTAAATAACTTTAAAAGTCCCACAGTCTTTACATATTCTTAAATTTTCAATCTCTTTAAAATATCCATCTCTTTTAAAATCCAAAGTCTCTTTACAATTAAAAGTCTCTTAACTGTGGGCTCCACTAAAACAGTGTCTTCCTTCAAGAGGGAAAATATCAGGGCACAGTCACAATCAAAGCAAAAATCAGTCTCCAACTGTCCAACGTCTGGGATCCAACTCACGATCTTCTGGGCTCCTCCAAGGGCTTGTGTCACTTCTCCAGCCATGCCCTTTGTGGCACACACATCGTCCTCTGGGCTCCAGATGCCTGTACTCCACTGCTGCTGCTGCTCTTGGTGGTCATCTCATGGTACTGGCATCTCCAAAACACTGCATGACCCCTTCAGTCCTGGGCCTTCAATTACAACTGAGGCTGCACCTTCACCAATGGCCTTCCATGGCCTCTCACAGTGCGGAGCCTCAGCTGCTCTGCATGACCCCTTCATGCCTTCAAAACCAGTACCACCTCGGTGACCCTTACACGTTACCAAGTCCCGCTGCAGAAGGAGTACAACCTTGCCTATCTCTGGAACACAGCCTCTTTGTGCTTTCAGAAAACACTTCCCAGAAGATGTCACCTTAACGATGCTGGTCTCTTCTTAATCACCGCTAATTTCTTAGCTCCAGCTAACCAGCATCAAAAGTCCCAGTAATGCAAAGTTTTTGCTTTAGTAGTTCTGGTATCTTGTTAATCACAGCTGATTCGTCAGCCCCAGCTAACCAGAACCACAGAATCTTCACAACCAAAGTAACAATGGCCCTGAAAAGAGTCTTTTATTTTCCCTCTGAAATTTCACAAAC
Organism: Mus caroli; assembly: GCF_978045245.1. NCBI lineage: Eukaryota > Metazoa > Chordata > Mammalia > Rodentia > Muridae > Mus > Mus caroli. Next base: position 9,240,036 of record NW_028227264.1, on the reverse strand, counting down.
CAGGCCTCCATCTTCTGCACTGTTCTCAACATTATCTTCCAAGCTCCTACACAACATCTGACAGAGCTCTTAACAGCAAATGGATCTTCAAGCCGAAAGTTCCAAAGTCCTTCCACAGTCCTCCCCAAAACATGGTCAGGTTGTCACAGGAATACCCCACTCTGCTGGTACCAATTTGTCTTAGTCAGGGTTTCTATTCCTGGACAAACATCATGACCAAGAAGCAAGTTGGGGAGGAAAGGGTTTATTCGGCTTACACTTCCATACTGCTGTTCATCACCAAAGGAAGTCAGGACTGGAACTCAAGCAGGTCAGAAAGCAGGAGCTGATGCAGAGGCCATGGAGGGATGTTCTTTACTGGCTTGCTTGCTCTGGCTTGCTCAGCCTACTCTCTTGTAGAACCCAAGACTACCAGCCCAGGGATGATCCCACCCACAAGGGGCCTTTCCCCCTTGATCACTAATTGAGAAAATGCCTTACAGTTGGATCTCATGGAGGCATTTCCTCAACTAAAGCTCCTTTCTCTGTGATAACTCCAGCTGTGTCAAGTTGACACAAAAATAGCCAGAACGGTATGCTTTTGCCCTGCAGTGACTGTAAATACAACAAAGGCAGCAAACAAATCAGAAAAGGGCATGGTGCTGAGAGTCCAGGATCACAGTGTAGGACATTGCCATTACCAGTAGAATTCTGTGTGTGTGTGTGTGTGTGTGTGTGTGTGTGTGTGTGTGTATGGTATATGTTGAAGGGGAGTGATGTGAGGTGTCAGGTATGGTGATGTTCCAGGAACTAAATAGTTCTTGGTACTTCTTATTTAGTTTTTCTTTTGAGTTTCTCCCAGGAAAAGAGATCTCCTGGACTCCCAATGAAGCTGCTTTCTAAACCTACAATGGATGGACATGATGCAAAGGTGGATATGGTAGGTGGTCCTATACATTATCACATATCCTTTATGAAGTGGCTGTGCATAATTCAACTGTGGCTATAGTGTGTGGTGCCATACACTGCCAGATATCCTCTAGGTATTTGTTGTGCATGGTGCAAGGGCAGCTGTAATGGGTGGTTCCATACACTTCCAGAGATCCTTTAGGAAATGGATGTATTTGGTACAAGAATGGCTTTCCGGAGCAAATGCTAGTAGAACATCAGAATGTAGTTTGGTTATCACTCCTCTCTGAGAATCTTTCGGCTGAAGGAAGCTGATGTTGCCAGAGGCACAGATCTTTTTTTTTTTTAATTAGGTATTTAGCTCATTTACATTTCCAATGCTATACCAAAAGTCCCCCATACCCACCACCAACTCCCCTACCCACCCACTCCCCCTTTTTGGCCCTGGTGTTCCCCTGTACTGGGGCATATAAAGTTTGCAAGACCAATGGGCCTCTATTTCAAGTGATGGCCTATTAGGCCATCTTTTGATACATATGCAGCTAGAGATAAGAGCTCTGGGGTACTGGTTAGTTCATATTGTTGTTCCACCTATAGGGTTGCAGTTCCCTTTAGTTCCTTGGGTGCTTTCTCTAGCTCCTCCATTGGGGGACCTGTGATCCATTCAATAGCTGAATGTGAGCATCCACTTCTGTGTTTGCTAGGACCTGGCATAGTCTCACAAGAGACAGCTATATCTGGGTCCTTTCAGCAAAATCTTGCTAGTGTATGCAATGGTGCCAGTGAATGGAAGCTGATTATGGGATGGATCTCTGAATATGGCAATCACTAGATGGTCCATCCTTTCGTGATAGTTCCAAATTTTGTCTCTGTAACTCCTTCCATGGGTGTTTTGTTCCCTATTCTAAGAAGGGACAAAGGGTCCACACTTTGGTCTTCGTTCTCTTGAGTTTAATGTGTTTAGCAAACTGTATCTTATATCTTGGGTATCCTAAGTTTCTGGGCTAATATCCACTATCAGTGAGTACATATTGTGAGAGTTCCTTTGTGATTGGGTTACCTCACTCAGGATGATACCCTCCAGGTCCATCCATTTGCCTAGGAATTTCATAAATTCATTCTTTTTAATAGCTGAGTAGTACTCCATTGTGTAAATGTACCACATTTTCTGTATCCATTCGTCTGTTGAGGGGCATCTGGGTTCTTTCCAGCTTCTGGCTATTATAAATAAGGCTGCTATGAACATAGTGGAGCATGTGACCTTCTTACCAGTTGGGACATCTTCTGGATATATGCCCAGGAGAGGTATTGCTGGATCCTCCAGTAGTACTATGTCCAATTATCTGAGGAACCGCGAGACTGATTTCCAGAGTGGTTGTACAAGCTTGCAATCCCACCAACAATGGAGGAACATTCCTCTTTCTCCACATCCTCGCCAGCATCTGCTGACACCTGAATTTTTGATCTTAGCCATTCTGACTGGTGTGAGGTGGAATCTCAGGGTTGTTTTGATTTGCATTTCCCAAATGATTAAGGAGGTTGAACATTTTTTCAGGTGTGTCTCTGGCATTCGGTATTCCTTAGGTGAGAATTCTTTGTTCAGTTCTGAGCCCCATTTTTTAATGGGGTTATTTGATTTTCTGGAGTCCACCTTCTTGAGTTCTTTATATATATTGGATATTAGTCCCCAATCTGATTTGGGATAGGTAAAGATCCTTTGCCAATCTGTTGGTGGTTTTTTTGTCTTATTGATGGTGTCTTTGGCCTTGCAGAAGGTTTGCAATTTTATGAGGTCCCATTTATCGATTCTCGATCTTACAGCACAAGCCATTGCTGTTCTATTCAGGAATTTTTCCCCTGTACCCATTTCTTCGAGGCTTTCCCCTACTTTCTCCTCTATAAGTTTCCGTGTCTCTGGTTTTATGTGGAGTTCCTTCACCCACTTAGATTTGACCTTAGTACAAGGAGATAGTAATGGATCAATTCACAATCTTCTACATGATAACAGCCAGTTGTGCCAGCACCATTTGTTGAAAATGCTGTCTTTTTTCCACTGGATGGTTTTAGCTCCCTTGTCAAAGATCAAGTGACCATAGGTGTGTGGGTTCATCTCTGGGTCTTCAATTCTATTCCATTGGTCTACTTGTCTGTCACTATACCAGTACCATGCAGTTTTTATCACAATTGCTCTGTAGTAAAGCTTTAGGTCGGGCATGGTGATTCCACCAGAGGTTCTTTTATCCTTGAGAAGAGTTTTTGCTATCCTAGGTTTTTTGTTATTCCAGGTGAATTTGCAGATTGCTCTTTCTAATTCATTGAAGAATTGAGTTGGAAATTTGATGGGGATTGCATTGATTCTGTAGATTGCTTTTGGCAAGATAGCCATTTTTATTATATTGATCCTGCCAATACATGAGCATGGGAGATCTTTCCATCTTCTCAGATCTTCTTTAATTTCTTTCTTCAGAGACATGAAGTTCTTGTCATACAGATCTTTCACTTCCTTAGTTAGAGTCATGCCAAGATATTTTATATTGTTTGTGACTATTGAGAAGGGTGTTGTTTCCCTAATTTCCTTCTCTGCTTGTTTATCCTTTGTATAGAGAAAGGCCATTGACTTGTTTGAGTTAATTTTATATCCAGCTACTTCGTTGAAGCTGTTTATCAGGCTTAGGAGTTCTCTGGTAGAATTTTTAGGGTCACGTATATATACTATCATATCATCTGCAAAAAGTGATATTTTGACTTCTTCCTTTCCAATTTGTATCCCCTTGATCTCCTTTTGTGTCTAAATTGCTCTGGCTAGGACTTCAAGTACAATGTTGAATAGGTAGGGAGAGAGTGGACAGCCTTGTCTAGTCCCTGATATTAGTGGGATTGCTTCAAGCTTCTCTCCATTTACTTTGATGCTGGCTACTGTTTGCTGTAGATTGCTTTTATCATGTTTAGTTATGGGCCTTGAATTCCTGATCTTTCCAAGACTTTTATCATGAATGGGTGTTGGATTTTGTCAAATGCTTTCTCAGCATCTAATGAGATGATCATGTGGTTTTTGTCTTTGAGTTTGTTTATATACTGGATTACATTGATGGATTTCCCTATATTGAACCATCCCTGCATCCCTGGGATGAAACCTACTTGGTCAGGTAGGATGATTGTTTTGATGTGTTCTTGGATTTGGTTAGCAAGAACTTTATTGAGGATTTTTGCATCAATATTCATAAGGGATATTGGTCTGAAGTTCTCTATCTTTGTGGGGTCTTTTTGTGGTTTAGGTATCAGAGTAATTTTGGCTTCATAGAATGAGTTGGGTAGAGTACCTTCTGTTTCTATTTTGTGAAATAGTTTGTGAAGAACTGGGATTAGACCTTCTTTGAAGGTCTGATAGAACTCTGCACTAAACCCAACTGGTCCTGGGCTTTTTTTGGTTGGGAGACTATTAATGACTGCTTCTATTTCTTTGGGGAATATAGGGCTGTTTAGATCATTAACCTGATCTTGATCTAACTTTGGTACCTCCTATCTGTCTAGAAACTTCTCCATTTCATCCAGGTTCTCCAGTTTTATTGAGTATAGCCTTTTGTAGAAGGATCTGATGGTGTTTTGGATTTCTTCAGGATCTGTTGTTGTTGTTTCCCTTTTCATTTCTGATTTTGTTAATTAGGATGCTTTCCCTGTGCCCTCTAGTGAGTCTGGCTAAAGGTTTTTCTATCTTGTTGATTTTCTCAAAGAACCAGCTCCTTGATTGGTTGATTCTTTGAATATTTCTTCTTGTTTCCACTTGGTTGATTTCACCTCTGAGTTTGATTATTTCCTGACTTCTACTACTCTTGGGTGAATTTGCTTCGTTTTCTTCTAGAGCTTTTAGGTGTGTTGTCAAGCTGCTGATGTGTGCTCTCTCTAGTTTCTTTTTGGAGGCACTCAGAGCTATGAGTTTTCCTCTTAGAAATGCTTTCATTGTGTCCCATAAGTTTGGGTATGTTGTGGCTTCCTTTTCATTGAACTCTAAAAAGTCCTTAATTTGTTTCTTTATTCCTTTTTTGACAAAGGTATCATTGAGAAGAGTGTTGTTCAGTTTCCACGTGAATGTTGGCTTTCTATTATTTATTTTGTTATTGAAGATCAGCCTTAGTCCATGGTGATCTGATAGGATGCATGGGACAATTTCAATATTTTTGTATCTGTTGAGGCCTGTTTTGTGACCAATTATGTGGTTAAGTTTGGAGAAGGTACCATGAGGTGCTGAGAAGGAGGTATATCCTTTTGTTTTAGGATAAAATGTTCGGTAGATATATGTCAGATCCATTTGTTTCATAACTTCTGTTAGTTTCACTGTGTCCCTGTTTAGTTTCTGTTTCCTTGATCTGTCCATTGGTGAAAGTGGTGTGTTGAAGTCTCCCACTATTATTGTGTGAGGTGCAATGTGTGCTTTGAGCTTTACTAAAGTTTCTTTAATGAATGTGGCTGCCCTTGTATTTGGAGTATAGATATTCAGAATTGATAGTTCCTCTTGGAGGATTTTACCTTTGATGAGAATGAATGCCCCTCCTTGCCTTTTTTGATAACTTTAGGTTGGAAGTCAAACTTGTCAGATATTAAAACGGCTACTCAGGGTTGTTTCTTCAGACCATTTGCTTGGAAAATTGTTTCCAGACACTACTTTCATTCTGAGGTAGTGTCTATCTTTTTCTCTGAGATGAGTTTCCTATAAGCAGCAAAATGTTGGATTCTGTTTGTTTAGCCAGTTTGTTATTCTATGTCTTTTTATTGGGGAGTTGAGACCATTGATATTAAGAGTTATTAAGGAAAAGTAATTATTGGTTCCTGTTATTTTTGTTGTTAAAGTTGGCATTCTGTTCTTGTGTCTGTCTTCTTTTACGTTTGTTGAGGGATTACCTTCTTGTTTTTTTCTAAGGCGAGGTTCCCATCCTTGTATTGGTTTTCTTCTGTTATTATCCTTTGAAGGGCTGGATTAGTGGAAAGGTAATGTGTGAATTTGGTTTTGTCATGGAATACTTTGGTTTCTCTATCTATGTTAATTGAGAGTTTGGCTGGGTATAGTAGCCTTGGCTGGAATTTGTGTTCTCCTAGTGTCTGTATAACATCTGTCCAGGCTCTTCTGGCTTTCATGGTCTCTGGTGAGAAATCTGATGTAATTCTGATAGGCTTGCCTTTATAAGTTACTTGTTTTTTTTTTTTTTTTCTCTTACTGCTTTTAGTATTCTATCTTTATTTAGTGCATTTGTTGTCCTGATTATTATGTGTCGGGAGCAATTTCTTTTCTGGTCCAGTCTATTTGGAGTTCTGTAGGCTTCTTGTATGTTCATGGGCATCTCTTCCTTTAGATTTGGGAAGTTTTCTTCTATAATTTTGTTGAAGATATTTGCTGGTCCTTTGAGTTGAAAATCTTCATTCTCATCAACTCCTATTATCCATAGGTTTGGTCTTCTCATTGTGTCCTGGATTTCCTGGATGTTTTGAGTTAGGATCTTTTTGCATTTTCCATTTTCTTTGATTGTTGTGCCGATGTTCTCTATGGAATCTTCTGCACCTGAGATTCTCTCTTCCATCTCTTGTATTCTGTTGCTGATGCTCGCATCTATGGTTCCAGATTTCTTTCCTAGGGTTTCTATCTCCAGTGTTGCCTCACTTTGAGTTTTCTTTATTGTGTCTACTTCCCTTTTTAGGTCTAGTATGGCTTTGTTCATTTCCATCACCTGTTTGGATGTGTTTTCCTGTTTTTCTGTAAGCACTTCTACCTGTTTGGTTGTGTTTTCCTGTTTTTCTTTAAGGACTTGTAACTCTTTAGCAGTGTTCTCCTGTATTTCGTTAAGTGAGTTATTAAAGTCCTTCTTTATGTCCTCTACCATCATCATGAGATATGCTTTTAAATTAGGGTCTAGCTTTCCGGGTGTGTTGAGGTGCCCTGGACTGGGTGAAGTGGGAGTGCTGGGTTCTGATGATTGTGAGTGGTCTTGGTTCCTGTTAGTAAGATTCTTACGTTTACCTTTTGCCATCTGGTAATCTCTGGAGTTAGTTGTTATAGTTGACTCTGTTTAGAGGTTGTTCTTCTGGTGATTCTGTTACCGTCTATCAGCAGACCTGGGAGACAGGCTCTCTCCTCTGAATTTCAGTGGTCAGAGCACTCTCTGCTGGCAAGCTCTCCTCTTACAGGGAAGGTGCACAGATATCTTGCGTTTGGAACTCCTCCTGCCTGAAGAAGAAGGCCTAAAACAGGATCTTTCCCAGAAGCTGTGCTGCTTTGGCAGGTCACAGAAGCTGTCAGCTTCTGTGGTGCACACTCTCACCTGTGCAGACTAAGTTCCTAAGTTTGGCGGGGTCCCAGAACCAAGATCGTGCCTGCTGCTCCTGAGGCAGAGGGCTTCTGAGCCAGGTGGACACCTGTCCTCTGGCCGGGAGGGTGGCCGGATGTCTGCGGCCCGAAAAGGGTGCTGCCTCAGTGGCTCTGTGGCTCTCGCCTGTCCCAGAAGCTGTCTGCTTCTGTTGTGCACACTCTCACCTGTGCAGACTAAGTTCCTAAGTTCAGCTGAGTCCCGGACCCAAGTTGGCCCCCCGCTCCTCCTGAGGCAGAGGGCTTCCGGCACAGATCTTTTCATGGAAAGCTGATGACTGACAGTAACTTGGTACATTGGGCTTAACTTCAACTGTGCGCAGTTTGGATGGTAACTCTGGCCTGACCCAAGTTGCCAGTAGGCTTATGTTGGGTTCTGCATCTCCTTCTGCATGATCCTGTTTCCAATGGTCTTGCTTCCTTCCAGTCTTTGCATGAGAAGCTGAGCTGGTGTGTTTGTTTTACATGACCAGCCCTGTCATTATGGAAAGAAAATATTCACTGGAGGGGAAACTAAGACAGTTGGCGCTCCCCACCTGTTTCTGCTATAAATGTAAAGTTTGGACCTTGAGAAGCTGAGCTGTTGTATGGAGCCAAGATGAAATGTAACACAAAGGGTGTGTTTAGCTGAAGTGGATGGAATTAAAGACAGTAAGTAGAGGGAAAATGTATCATTTGTGGGGGGAAAAGCCATGATTAAAGGTGGGAAGCCTTTGCCCATCCTCTTTACTATTTTATAGCTAATGGAAGATCAACTGTGTTTCTCTCATACTTTTCTGAACCCTAAAGATGCTTTTACTGAAACCCGGACATATAGATGCAAGGCATCATTTGAAAGATAGTTTGGATTGTATAGTTGAGACTCTTACCTAGAAGGATTGTATAATAACTTTAGTGTGTAAAACTGAATTTTCCTGTGCCTTTTGTATTCATATAAAAAATTAAAAGTCTGAGCTACTTCTATATAATGAATGCAAATTGAAATTTGTTTTAGTTACACAGCACTCCATAGAGTATATTCCAGTATTGTGCAGAATATGAGTTTTGGGCCTTGTAGGTGAAATGGAGGTAGGACAGAATTTCCATTCAGATTGTTTTTCCTTTCATGCAAGTGCCTTTGCAGCAAGAGGAAGTCTGGGAGAGTATGCTTCATTCTACGAAGGGGAAGGCGTGGGATTTTGGGATAGCAAGGGTCCAGTAAACTCATATTAATGCCACTTATTTAGAAAGGCATAGTTAGAATTGTTATGGATTTGTCCCTTCTGTTTGCAAAAAGCAATGCCATTAGTGGTATGTGAGAGATGGCATGGATTTATTATTAGATTTAATATAATGACTTGTTTTAAAGTTTACTACTACCATCATGCAAGATATGAGAGCCATGCAAGAGCAGCAGCACTCTGCATGGCTTTTATATCTAAAATCTGTCTCACAAGTAGTGTTGACAATAATAAAGACTTCATTAAAAGAGCAGTGGCAACTAAGTGAGCTTCCCAGTGTACCAACAATAGCATTCTCTGAATATTGTTATAGGAAATACCCAGGATCACAGGAGAGGCCACAACATCTGCGCCAACACCTGGAGCAACTGGGTCCCCCAGGGTCCAGGGATGCCCCGACATTGGCATGGGTTCCTTCTATTCCGAACTTGTGCCATGAGCAGACCTTGGGTGCTGTCCCACAACACACAGAAAAAGCCCGACTCCCAGGTGCTCTGAAATGCCCAGGATCACAGGATCACAGCGGAAGCTCAAATCCCAGGAGATTGAACACACCCAGGAGCACTGGAGCTCTGACACACTCAAGATCACAGTTGAGGCCACAACATCTTTCCCAATACCCAGAGTGACTGGGACACCTACAGGAACCAGGGAAACACAACCCCACACACAGACAGAGGCACAGGTTCCTTCTAGCTTGCACTGTGCTCAGAGTAGACCCAGGGCTCTGGTTCTCCACCCACTCCTGCAACAACCAGAGAAAGCTTGACTCCCAGGAGCCAACAGAATCTAAGGAGCTTGGTCACACCAGGATTTCAGGATCCCAGAGGCAGCTTGATTTCCAAGAGCTCTGACACACCCAGGATCTCAGGATCCCAGGATCCCAGAATTACAGGATCATAGAGACCACTGGTCTCTGAGTTATAACACAACCAGGATCACAGGAGGGACAGACTCCAGTCAGAGACAGCAAGAGGAGGTAGCACTATAGATAGCCAGATGGTGAGAGGCAAATACAAGAATATAAGCAACAGAAACCAAAGATACTTGGTATCATCAGAACCTAGTTCTCCCAACACAGCAAGTCCCAGGTACCCCAACACACCAGAAAAGCAATACTTGGATTTAAAAAATCACGTCTCATGATGATGATACAGGGCTTTAAAAAGGATATAAATAACTCCCTTAAAGAAATACAGGAGAGTACAGATAAACAGGTAGAAGCCCTTAAAGAGGAAACACGAAAATATCTTAAACAATTATGGGAAAACACAACCAAACAGGTGAAGAAATTGAACAAAGCCATCCAGGATCTAAATATGGAAATAGAAACAATAAAGAAATCACAAAGGAAGACAACAATGGAGATAGAAAACCTAGGAAAGAGATCAGAAGTCGTAGATGCAAGAATCAACAACAGATACAAGAGACAGAAGAGAAAATCTCAGGTGCAGGATATACCATAGAAAACATCGACACAGCAGTAAAAAAAAAAGAAAAAAAAAAAAAGAAAAAATGCAAAAAATGTCCTGACCCAAAACATCCAGGAAATCCAGGACACAATGAGAAAACCAAACCTAAGGATAATAGGTATAAAAGAGAGCAAAGATTCTCAACTTAAAGGGCCAGTAAATATCTTCAACAAAATTATAGAAGAAAACTTTCCTGACCTAAAGAAAGAGAATTCCATGAACATACAAGAAGCCTACAGAACCCCAAATAGACTGGACCAAAAAAATATTCCCCCTGTCACATAATAATCAAAACACCAAATGTATAAAACAAAGAAAGAATATTAAAAGCAGTAAGGGAAAAAGACCAAGTAACATATAAAGGCAGGCCTATCAGAATTACACCAGACTTCTCACAAGAGACTATTTAAGCCAGAATATCCTGGGAAGCTGTCATACAGACCCTAAGAGAACACAAATGCAAGCCCAGGCTACTATATCTAGCAAAAGTCTCAATTAACATAGATTGAGAAACCAAGATGTTCCGTTACAAAACCAAATTTACACAATATATTTCCACAAATCCAGTCCTACAAAGGATAATAGATGGAAAACCCCAACACAAGAAGGGAAACTATACCATATAAAAAGCAAGAAAGTAACCATCTTTCAAGAAACCCACTAGAAGATAGTCATACAAACAGAAATCAACCTCTAACAACAAAAATAGCAGAAAGCAACAGTTACTATTCCTTAGTATCTCTTAACATCAGTGGACTCAGTTCCCTAATATAACATAGACTAATGGACTGGATATATCAACAGGATCCAGCATTTTATTACATACAGGAAACAAATCTCAGTGAAAATCACAGACACTACCTCAGAGTAAAAGACTGGAAAACAGTTTTCAAAGCAAATGGTCCCAAGAAACAAGCCAAAGTAGCCATTGTAATATAAAATAAAATTGATTTTCAATCAAAGGATATCGAAAAAAGATAAGGACCACCTCATACTTATCAGAGGAAAAAAGAGAAACTCTCAATTCTAAACATCTATGCTCCAAATGCAAGGGCACCCACATTCATAAAAGAAACTTTACTAAAGCTCAAAGCACACATTACACTTCACATAATAATAGTGGGAGACTTCAACACCCCATTCTCATCAATGGACAGATCATGGAAATAGAAACTAAACAGAGATGCAGTGAAACTAACAGAAGTTATGAACCAAATGGGTAAACAGATATCTATAGAACATTCCATCCTAAAACAAAAGAATATACCTTCTTAGCACCTCATGGTACCTTCTCTAAAACTGGCCATATAATTGGTTACAAAACAGGCCTCAACAGATACAAGAAGATTGAAATAATCCTCTACATCCTATCAGATCACCATGGATAAGGCTGGTCTTCAAAAACAACAGAAAGCCCACATACACAGGGAAGCTGCTCAATGTCTATTCAATGATAACTTGGTCAAGGAAAAAATAAAGAAAGAAATTAAAGACTTTTTAGAATTTAATGAACATGAAGGCACAACATACTCAAACTTATGGGGCACAATATAAGCAGTGCTAAGAGGAAAACTCAAAGCTCTAAATGCCTCCAAAACGAAACTAGAGGGAGCATTCACTAGCAGTTTGACAGCACATTTGAAAGTTCTAGAACAAAAGGAAGCAAATACATCCAAGAGGAGTAACTGGCAGGGAATAATCAAACTCAGGGCTGAAATCAACCAAGTAGAAACAAAACGAACTATTTAAAGAATCAACAAAACCAGGAGCTGGTTCTTTGAGAAGATCAACAAGATAGATAAACCCTTAGCCAGACTAACCAGAGGGCACAGAGACATTACCCAAATTAACAAAATCAGAAATGAATAATTAAACATAACAGCAGAAACTGAGTAAATAATAATAATAAAAATGATCAGATCCTACTACAAAAGCCTATACTTACCAAAACTGGAAAATCTGGCTGAAATGGATAATTTTCTAGGCAGATAGCAGGTGCCAAAGTTAAATCAAGACAAGCTAAACTATCTGAACAACCCCATTTCCCCTCAAAAAAAAAAAAAAATAGAAGCAGTCATTAAAATTCTCCCAACCAAAAAAGCCCAGGACCAATGGGTTTAGTACAGAATTCTATCAGATCTTCAAAGAAGACCTAATACTAATACTCTTCAAACTATTCCAAAAAATTGAAACAGGAGGAACACTACCCAATTCTATGAAGTTACAATTATACTCATACCTGAACCACACAAAGACCCAACAAAGAAAGAGAACTTCAGACCAATTTCCCTTATGAATATCGATGGAAAAATGCTCAATAAATTTCTTGCAAACTGAATCCAAGAACATATCAAAATGATCATCCAGTATAATCAAGTAGGCCTCATCCCCAGGGATGCAGGGATAGTTGATTATATGGAAATTCATCATCATAATCCACTATATAAACAAACTCAAAGGGGAAAAAAAACACAATCATTTCATTAGATGCTTAGAAAGCATTTGACAAAATCCAAAACCTCTTCATGGAAAGTACAGGAATTCAAGGCCTATACCTAAACATAGTAAAAGCAATATACAGCAAACCAGTAGCCAACATCAAACTGAATGATTAGAACTGAAAGCAATCCCACTAAAATCAGGGACTAGACAACTCTGCCCACTCTCTCCCTATCTATTCAATATAGTACTTGAAGTCCTAGCCAGAGCAATTCGACAACAAAAGGAGATCAAGGGGATACAAATTGGAAATGAAGAAGTCAAAATATCACTATTTGCAGATGATGATAGTATACTGAAGTGACCCCCAAAATTCCACCAGAGAACTCCTAAACCTAGTAAACAAATTCATCAAAGTTGCTGAATATAAAAGTACTCAAACAAATCAGTAGCCTTCCTCTACTCAAAGGAAAAACAGACAGAAAGAAATTAGGGGAAAAAACCCCTCACAATAGTCACAAATAATATAAAATATCTTGGTGTGACTCTAACAAAGCAAATGAAAGATCTGTATGACAAGAACTTCAAGTCTCTGAAGAAAGAAATCAAAGAGGACCACAGAAGATGGAAAGATCTCCCATGCTCATGGATTGGCAGGATTAATATAGTAAAAATGGTCATCTTGCCTAAAGCAATCTACAGATTCAATGCAATCCCCATCAAAATTTGAACTCATTTCTTCAGAAAATTAGAAAGAGAAATTTGCAAATTCATTCAGAATAACGAAAACTATTCTCAACAATAAAAGAACTTCTGGGGGAATCACCATCCCTGTCAAGCTGTATTACAGAGCAATAGTGATAAAGACTATGTAGTATTGGTACAGAGACAAGCAGATAGATCAATGAAACAGAACTGAAGACCCAGAAATGAACCTACACACTTGATCTTTGATAAAGAAGGTAAAACAATCTAGAGTAAAAATGACAGCACTTTCAACAAATGGTGCTGGTTCAATTGTTGGCCAGGATGTAGAAGAATGCAAATTGATCCATTCTTATCTCCTCTTCTTATCTACAAAGCTCAAGTCCAAGTGTATCAAGGACCTCCACATAAAACCAGATACACTGAAACTAATAGAAGACAATTTGGGGAAGAACCTATGAACACATGGGCACAGAAGAAAATTTCTTGAACAGAACACCAATGGCTTATGCTCTAACATCAACAATCGACAAATGAGAATTCATAAAATTGCAAAGCTGTAAGGCAAAAGACTCTGTCAATAGGACAAAACAGCAACCAATAGACTGGGGAAAGATTTTTACCAATCCTACATCTGATAGAGGGCTAATATCCAATATATACAAAGAACTTAAGAAGTTAGACTCCAGAGAATCAAATCACCCTATTAAAAATGAGGTACAGAGCTAAAGAAAGAATCTTCAACTGAGAAATATCGAATGGCCAAGAAGCACCTAAAGAAATGTTCAGCCTTCCGGTCCACTCGAGCACCGGGGTGCCTTGCCAGCTGAGTCCCCAGACACCCGCAAGGACCCACACAGGATTTCCCACGAGATCCTAAGACCTCTGGTGAGTGGAACACAGCGTCTGCTCCAATCCAATCGGGCGGAACTTGAGACTGCATTAACTAGGGCAGACTACAACCCGGCCTGAGGTGGAGCACAAGTCCCTTCCAGTCCACTCCAGCACCGGGGTACCTTGCCAGCGGAGTCTCCGGACACCTGCAAGGACCCACACAGGATTCCCCACGGGATCCTAAGACCTCTGGTGAGTGGAACACAGCCTCTGCTTCAATCCAATCGTGCAGGACCTGAGACTGCATTAACTAGGGAAGCAGATAACCAGGCCTGAGCTGGGGCACAAGTCCCTTCCGGTCCACTCGAGCACCGGGGTGCCTTGCCAGTGGAGTCTCTGGACACCCGCAAGGACCCACACAGGATTCCCCACGGGATCCTAAGACTTCTGGTGAGTGGAACACAACTTCTGCCAGGAGGCAGGTTTGAACACCAGATATCTGGGCACCTTCCCTGCAAGAAGAGAGCTTGCCTGCAGAGAATACTCTGACTACTGAAACTAAGGAGAGATCTAGCCTCCCAGCTCTACTGATAGAGGCTAACAGAGTCACCTGAGGAACAAGCTCTAACCAGAGACAACTATAACAGCTAGCTTCAGAGATTACCAGATGGCGAAAGGTAAACGTAAGAATCCTACTAACAGAAATCAAGACCACTCACCATCATCAGAACGCAGCACTCCCACACCACCTAGTCCTGGGCACCCCAACACAACCGAAAATCTAGACCCAGATTTAAAAGCATATCTCATGATGATGGTAGAGGACATCAAGAAGGACTTTAATAACTCACTTAAAGAAATACAGGAGAGCACTGCTAAAGAGTTACAAGTCCTTAAAGAAAAACAGGAAAACACAACCAAACAGGTAGAAGTCCTTAAAGAAAAACAGGAAAACACATCCAAACAGGTGATGGAAATGAACAAAACCATACTAGACCTAAAAAGGGAAGTAGACACAATAAATAAAACCCAAAGTGAGGCAACTCTGGAGATAGAAACCCTAAGAAAGAAATCTGGAACCATAGATACGAGCATCAGCAACAGAATACAAGAGATGGAAGAGAGAATCTCAGGTGCAGAAGATTCCATAGAGAACATCGGCACAACAATCAAAGAAAATACAAAATGCAAAAGGATCCTAACTCAAACATCCAGGAAATACAGGACACAATGAGAAGACCAAACCTACGGATAATAGGAGTGGATAAGAATGAAGATTTTCAACGTAAAGGGCCAACAAATATCTTCAACAAAATAATAGAAGAAAACTTTTCAAACCTAAAGAAAGAGATGCCCATGATCATACAAGAAGCCTACAGAACACCAAATAGACTGGACCAGAAAAGAAATTCCTCCGGACACAGAATAATCAGAACAACAAATGCACTAAATAAAGATAGAATATTAAAAGCAGTAAGGGAGAAAGGTCAAGTAACATATAAAGGCAGGCCTATCAAAATTATACCAGACTTTTCACCAGAGACCATGAAAGCCAGAAGAGCCTGGACAGATGTTATACAGACACTAAGAAAATACAAATGCCAGCCCAGGGTACTATACCCAGCCAAACTCTCAATTACCATAGATGGAAAAACCAAAGTATTCCACGACAAAACCAAATTCACACATTATTTTTCCACGAATCCAGCCCTTCAAAGAATAATAACAGAAAAAAAAAAATACAAGGACGGAAATCACGCCCTAGAAAAAGCAAGAAATTAATCCCTCAACAAACCAAAAAGAAGACTGCCACAAGAACAGAATGCCAACTCTAACAACAAAAATAAAAGGAAGCAACAATTACTTTTCCTTAATATCTCTTAATATCAATGGACTCAATTCCCCAATAAAAAGACATAGACTAACAGACTGGCTACACAAACAGGACCCAACATTCTGCTGCTTACAGGAAACCCATCTCAGGGAAAAAGACAGACACTACCTCAGAGTGAAAGGCTGGAAAACAATTTTCCAAGCAAATGGTCTGAAGAAACAAGCTGGAGTAGCCATTCTGATATCAAATAAAATTGATTTCCAACCAAAGTTATCAAAAAAGACAAGGAGGAACACTTCATATTCATCAAAGGTAAAATCCTCCAAGAGGAACTCTCAATTCTGAATATCTATGCTCCAAATGCAAGGGCAGCCACATTCATTAAAGACCCTTTAGTAAAGCTCAAAGCACACATTGCACCTCACACAATAATAGTGGGAGACTTCAACACACCACTTTCATCAATGGACAGATAGTGGAAACAGACTAAACAGGGACATAGTGAAACTAACAGAAATTATGAGACAAATGGATTTAACAGATATCTACAGAACATTTTATCCTAAAACAAAAGGATATACCTTCTTCTCAGCACCTCATGGTACCTTCTCCAAAACTGACCATATAATTGGTCACAAAACAGGCCTCAACAGATACAAAAATATTGAAATTGTCCCATGCATCCTATCAGACCACCATGGACTAAGGCTGATCTTCAATAACAACATAAATAATAGAAAGCCAACATTCATGTGGAAACTGAATAACACTCTTCTCAATGATACCTTGGTCAAAGAAGGAATAAAGAAAGAAATTAAAGACTTTTTAGAGTTTAATATAAATGAAGCCACAACATACCCAAACCTATGGTACACAATGAAAGCATTTCTAAGAGGGAAACTCATAGCTGTGAGTGCCTCCAAAAAGAAACTGGAGAGAGCACACACTAGCAGCTTGATAACACATCTAAAAGCTCTAGAAAAAAAGTAAGAAAATTCACCCAAGAGGAGTAGACGGCAGGAAATAATCAAACTCAGGGGTGAAATCAACCAAGTGGAAACAAGAAGAACTATTCAAAGAATTAACCAAATGAGGAACTGGTTCTTTGAGAAAATCAACAAGATAGATAAACCATTAGCTCAACTCACTAGAGGGCACAGGGACAACATCCTAATTAACAAAATCAGAAATGAAAAGGGAGACATAACAATAGATCCTGAAGAAATCCAAAACACCATCAGTTCCTTCTACAAAAGTCTATACTCAACAAAACTGGAAAACCTGGATGAAATGGAGAAGTTTCTAGACAGATACCAGGTACCGAAGTTAAATCAGGATCAAGTTAACGATCTAAACAGTTCCATATCCCCTAAAGAAATAGAAGCAGTCATTAATAGTCTCCCAGCCAAAAAAAGCCCAGGACGAGATGGGTTTAGTGCAGAGTTCTACCAGACCTTCAAAGAAGATCTAATTCCAGTTCTGCACAAACTATTCCACAAAATAGAAGTAGAAGGAACTCTACCCAACTCATTCTATGAAGCCACAATTACTCTGATACCTAAACCACAGAAAGATCCAACAAAGATAGAGAACTTCAGACCAATTTCCCTTATGAATATTGATGCTAAACTCCTAAATAAAATTCTCGCTAACCGAATCCAAGAACACATCAAAACAATCATCCATCCTGACCAAGTAGGTTTTATTCCAGGGATGCAGGGATGCTTCAATATATGGAAATCCATCAATGTAATCCATTATATAAACAAACTCAAAGACAAAAACCACATGATCATCTCTTTAGATGCAGAAAAAGCATTCAACAAGATCCAACACCCATTCATGATAAAAGTCTTGGAAAGATCAGAAATTCAAGGCCCATACCTAACCATGATAAAAGCAATCTACAGCAAATCAGTAGCCAACATCAAAGTAAATGGTGAGAAGCTTGAAGCAATCCCTCTAAAATCAGGGACTAGACAAGGCTGTCCACTCTCCTTCCCCATACCTATTCAACATTGTACTTGAAGTCCTAGCCAGAGCAATTCGACAACAAAAGGAGATCAAGGGGATACAAATTGGAAAGGAAGAAGTCAAAATATCACTTTTTGCAGATGATATGATAGTATATATACGTGACCCTAAAAATTCCACCAGAGAACTCCTAAACCTGATAAACAGCCTCAATGAAGTAGCTGGATATAAAATTAACTCAAACAAGTCAATGGCCTTTCTCTACACAAAGAATAAACAGGCCGAGAAAGAAATTAGGGAAACAACACCCTTCTCAATAGTCACAAATAATATAAAATATCTTAGCGTGACTCTAAGGAAGTGAAAGATCTGTATAATAAATCTTCAAGTCTCTGAAGAAAGAAATTAAAGAAGATCTGAGAAGATGGAAAGATCTCCCATGCTCATGGATTGGCAGGAGAAACATTGTAAAAATGGCTATCTTGCCAAAAGCAATCTACAGATTCAATGCAATCCCCATCAAAATTCCAACTCAATTCTTCAACGAATTAGAAAGAGCAATCTGCAAATTCATCTGTAATAACAAAAAACCTAGGATAGCAAAAACTCTTCTCAAGGGTAAAAGAACCTCTGGTGGAATCACCATGCCTGACCTAAAGCTTTACTACAGAGCAATTGTGATAAAAACTGCATGGTATTGGTATAGTGACAGACAAGTAGACCAATGGAATAGAATTGAAGACCGGGAAATGAACCCACACACCTATGGTCACTTGATCTTCGACAAGGGAGCTAAAACCATCCAGTGGAAAAAAGACAGCATTTTCAGCAAATGGTGCTGGCACAACTGGTTGTTATCATGTAGAAGAATGTGAATCGATCCATTCCTATCTTCTTGTACTAAGGTCAAATATAAGTGGATCAAGAAACGTCACATAAAACTAGAGACACTGAAACTTATAGAGGGGAAAGTTTGGAAAAGCCTTGAAGATATGGGCACAGGGGGAAAATTCCTGAATAGCACAGCAATGGCTTGTGCTGTAAGATTGAGAATTGACAAATGGGACCTCATGAAACTGCAAAGCTTCTGCAAGGCAAAGACACCATCAATAAGACAAAAAGACCACCAACAGATTGGCAAAGGATCTTTACCTTTCCTAAATCAGATTGGGGACTAATACCCAATATATATAAAGAACTCAAGAAGGTGGACTGCAGAAAATCAAATAACCCCATTAAAAAATGGGGCTCAGAACTGAACAAAGAATTCTCACCTGAGGAGTACCTAATGGCAGAGAAGCACCTGAAAAAATGTTCAACATCCTTAATCATCAGGGAAATGCAAATCGAAACAACCCTGAGATTCCACCTCACACCAGTCAGAATGGCTAAGATCAAAAATTCAGGTGACAGCAGATGCTGGAGAGGATGTGGAGAAAGAGGAACAGTCCTCCATTGTTGGTGGGTTTGCAAGCTTGTACAACCACTTTGGAAATCAGTCTGGCAGTTCCTTAGAAAACTGGACATAGTACTACCGGAGGATCCAGCAATACCTCTCCTGGGCATATATCCAGAAGATGTCCCAACTGGTAAGAAGGACACATGCTTCACTATGTTCATAGCAGCCTTATTTATAATAGCCAGAAGCTGGAAAGAACCCAGATGCCCCTCAACAGAGGAATGGATACAGAACATGTGGTACATTTACACAATGGAGTACTACTCAGCTATTAAAAAGAATGAATTTATGAAATTCCTAGGGGAATGGATGGACCTGGAGGGCATCATCCTGAGTGAGGTAACACAATCACAAAGGAAGTCACGCAATATGTACTCACTGATAAGTGGATATTAGCCCAAAACTTAGGATATCCAAGATATAAGATACAATTTGCTAAACACACGAAACTCAAGAAAAATGAAGACTGAAGTGTGGACACTATGCCCCTCCGTAGAATTGGGAACAAAACACCCATGGAAGGAGTTACAGAGACAAAGTTTGGAGCTGTGACGAAAGGATGGACCATCTAGAGACTGCCATATCCAGGAATCCACCCCATAATCAGCTTCATAACGCTGACACCATTGCATACACTAGCAAGAATTTGCTGAAAGGACCCAGATATAGCTGTCTCTTGTAAGACTATGCCGGGGCCTAGCAAACACCGAAATGGATGCTCACAGTCAGCTAGTGGATGGATCACAGGGCTCCCAATGGAGGAGCTAGAGAAAGTACCCAAGGAGCTGAAGGGATCTGCAACCCTATAGGTGGAACAACATTATGAACTAACCAGTACCTCGGAGCTCTTGACTCCAGCTGCATATGTATTAAAAGATGGCCTAGTCGGTCAGCACTGGAAAGAGAGACCCATTGGACAAGCAAACTTTATATGCCCCAGTACAGGGGAACGCCAGGGCCAAAAAAATGGGAATGGGTGGGTTGGGAAGTGGGGGGGGGGTATGGGGGACTTTTGTGAAAGCATTGGAAATGTAATTGAGGAAAATATGTAATAAAAATATAAAAATAAATAAATATAATTAAAAAAAAAGAAATGTTCAACATCTTTAGTCATCAGGGAAATGCAAATCAAAACAACCCTGAAATTCCACCTTACACCAGTCAGTATGGCTAAGATCAAAAACTCAGGTGACAACAGATGCTGGGGAGGATGTGGAGAAAGAAACTCCCCTCCGTTTTTGGTGGGATTGCAACTGGTACAAACATTATGGAAATTAGTCTGGTAGTTCCTAAGAAATTTGGACATAGTACTTCCTGAGGACCCAGCAATACCACTCCTCGGCATATACCCAAAAGATGCTCCAACATATATCCAGAACATGTGCTCTATTATGTTCATAGTAGCCTTATTTATAATAGCCAGAAGTTGGAAAGAACCCAGATGTTTTTCAATTGAGGAATGGATACAGAAAGTGTAGTACATTTACACAATGTAGTACTACTCAGCTATTAAAAACAATTAATTTATGAGGTTCCTAGGTAAATGGATGTATCTGGAGGATATCATCCTGAGTGAGGTAACCCAATTGCAAAAGAACTCTCATGATATGTACTCACTGATAAGTGCATATTAATCCAAAAGTCTGCTCTACCCAAGATATAATTCACAGACAACATGAAGCTCAAGAAAAGGGAAGACCAAAGTTTTGATGCTTCAGTCCTTCTTTGAAGGGGGAAAAAATACTCATGGGAGGAATTAGGGAGGCAAAGTGTGGAGCAGAGACTGAAGGAAAGGCCATCCGGAAACTGCCCTACCTGGTGATCATCCCATATACTGTCACCAAACTCAGACACTATGTGGATGCCAAGAAGTGCTTGCTGACAGGAGCCTAATATAGCTATCTCCTGAGAGGCTCTGCCAGAGACTGACAAATACAGAGGTGGATGCTCACAGCTCACCACTGGTCTCAGCATGGGGTCCCCAATGGAGGAGTTAGAGAAAGAACTGTAGGAGCTGAAGGGGTTCGCAACCCTTAGGAAGAACAACAATATTAACCAACCAGAGCTCCCAGAGCTCCCAGGGTCTAAACCACCAACCAGAGAGTACATATGGAGGACATCCTTGTTGGACATCAATGGGAGGAGAGGCCGCTGTTCTTGTGAAGGCTTGATGGCCCAGTGTAAGGGAATGGCAGGGTCGGGAGGCAGGAGTGGGTGGGGGAGCATCCTCATAGAAGTAGGGGAAGGGGGAATGGCATAGGTGGTTCAGAGTTGGGGGGAGCACAGGAAAGGGATACTAATTGAAATGTAAATAAAAATATCCAATACAAAAAAAGAAAAAAGAAAGTTGTTATAAATGTCCCCATCAGTACTCTAGCCTGCATGACTGAAACCCTAACCTACTAAAACCCAGTATCCTGTAATTCCTACCAATGCTGGTGTTAGCTGTCAATGCTATGTGGTTTTCTTTTCCTGGATAGTTGGAGCCCTGGAAGAAGCCTTACTGCCTTAGAGGTTGGAGATATGGTTATTAGGTGCAGAGTCCAGAAAGTTGGAACCTCCTTTCCTCAGGTCTAGCAAGGGTATGATGTACAAAGCCAGGTGCTGCTGCTGGCTTCCTAAGAGTCAAATATGAGAAGGCAGAAAAGGTGAAAAGAAGACACAGAAATGCAAAGGTAATCTAGGACCGTCCTTTATAATCTTGCTCCTCGTTTATGTTATATCCCCTTGACATGTACCAAAAAATTTGTGACAAATATGGAAAAATGGCTTGTTAGAATATATACATATGTGTATATGTGTTCATAAGTGAATATGCATATGGTGGCCAGAGGTCTATATTAGTTATTTTTCTACTTTATTCTTGGAATGCTCTAACATTGAACAATCACTGATTCTACAGGACTGGCTGGATAGAACATTCCATGGAATGTCTTGGCTTTGCCAACCCAGTGCTAGAATTATGGGGATGTGTAACTATGCTTAGCTTTTTACTTGGGTGCTAGGAATTTATAATCAGATCCTTATGCTTGTGTAACAAACACTATAGCAAGTGATCTATCTTCCTAATTAAAATATACAAATATTTTAATTAAATCACTACATATTGTATTTATTGCTTTATTACATGCTTCTCTTGGAAATCAGCTAATTAGTACATCTGGCACAAGAGGTCCATACAGAAACCTTCTCAACCTAGCAAAATCCATATTCTTCTAATGAAAAATATTCTTTCTGGGTGAAAAATAAATTGACCAACATGAACTGAACAAGCTAAGGCTGCTTTTATTCTAGACTTGATTTCCTAGCACCTAAACTTTGATTTTATTATTTTTTTTTTGTGGACACAGAGCTGGCACCAATAATCAATAAAATGAATCAAAAATAATGTTTAGGGGCTGGAGGTTAGGTGCACTGGCTGCTCTCCAAAAGGATCCCAGTTCAATTCCCATCACCCACATGGGAGCTCACAACCTCTTCAACTCCATTTCCAGGGTTTCTGATGCCCTGTTCCAGCCTCTTGGCCTCCAAGTGCACATGCGGCACACAGATATACATACAGGCAAAGTACCAATAGTCATAGAATAAAACGGAGGTGCTTTTACCACTGGGTATTTCTTGTAGGAAGTTATTTAATATGAAATAAAAGGTTGCTAACTAGAAGCACAGAAATGTTGGGGCCAGTTCTGTTGGCAAGGCATAGGGTACGGCAGGCAGGAAGATCTGAGGTAAAGCTGCAGAACTCATGCAGAAGAGATGTCCGGGTGGTATGCTCCTGCAATCCCAGTGCTGGGGGGGGGCTTTATTTATGCTCTCTAGTCACTTGAGTAAATAAATATTTACTGTGACCACCTGCTGCTCAAGGCTGGGGGAGGCTACAATTTACTGTATTAATGCACTCCAGTTGAATCTGACTTCAGAGGTTCTTATCAGGGCTTGAATATCAAAATCTCTCTCTCTCTCTCTCTCTCTCTCTCTCTCTCTCTCTCTCTCTCTCTCTCTCTCTCTCTCTCTCTCTCTCTCTCTCTCTCTGATTTTAATCAGTCATGCCATTAAGGGAATCACACACACACACACACACACACACACACACACACACACACACACACACACAGACCAAGAAGGGGCAAACATTGCTGAAAAAGATAAGTAAAGATATGGTCAAATTTAGAATACCCACATGTGTATTAGAACATTGCAGAAAACATTAAGAAGTTTTAGTTCTGGTTTCTAGTCACTTGAGTAGATAAATATTTGCTGGATTAATGTACTCCACTTAAGTCTGTACTCAAAGATTTTTATCATAACTTGAATATCAAAATATTTCCCTAAACATCTCAGCTGCCATCAGTTTAGAAGTATTCCAGAGGACATGGTGCTCCAAGGAATGCTGGGAAATTATGCTGTGCAGAGAGAAAGAGGAGTGGGCAAAAGCAACCAGAGTCAATTCTGCCGTGTCTCCAAAGACTTCCCTTCTAAGTGAAGAAAGCAGATGGCCTTCATTAGAAAGATATGAAATTTGGTAGCAACATACAGACAGAAATCAGGCTGCCAGCTTTTCCCTAATTATAAGCTTCACCTTAAATTACAAATTAAAGGATCTCCCCATAAAATCTGTCATTGTTTTGTGATGCTATTACATTTGTTTTGGTGAGACTCAACCATTGTGATCCTTAGACATTTCATGGGTTCTTGGTTTTGTTATATCAACCTATATATTTTAAAGTAATTTCTATGAATCTGTGTCTAATATTGTCCTCTAGGGCTTATTTTTTTGTGGTTATGGGTCCTTTCCTACTATTTTTGAGTACTTGCCTCAATGGTTTAAGACACTGTGCTCCTGACTTTACCATATGAACTAATACAAAGAAAAATTATTATTAAAATTGTTTTACTAGGTTTAGGCAGCCCAGTTGCTATTCAGACCTTATCTACATTGCTTGTAACATATGCCATCCCCATGATATAAATAAAGGATAATCCCTTTCCCTGGGGACTGAGCATGTGTTAAGCACAGTTCCAGCATTGTTAAAGTTTGTTAAAGGTGTTCTTATCATAACTAGTGAGTTCTTTAAGTTTATATTGAAAGCATTCTTTC
The DNA here is from genome assembly GCF_978045245.1 of Mus caroli. Taxonomy (NCBI): domain Eukaryota; kingdom Metazoa; phylum Chordata; class Mammalia; order Rodentia; family Muridae; genus Mus; species Mus caroli. The sequence continues at coordinate 9,215,761 of NW_028227264.1, read as the reverse complement.
TGATGTTCATTTTCCTCTATATAGGCAGAGAGGTTGGGGATGAGACTATTTGATTGCATAATTAGCAGCTGCTGGATTTCTCCCTAGTTTCCCTGACAGGCTTGTGCGAGAGAACTCTAAGCTTGATGGCCGGCCATCTGGACTTCTGCTCTGCCAGTGCCAGACATCTTGAACACACTATGGACACCAACATCTTGACACAACTACTTGAAAGTTGCAGCTTGTTGATCTGTTTTTAAAGGAACAGCACCAGTCAAGGCTGCTAAAAGCAGTTGCAGGAGACTTTCTGAGGCCTTGAGACTTAGTGAACTCTAGCCAACTCTGCAGCCATTTCTCTCTTGGAGGGAAGAGGAGCATTTCCACTGATGGTCCAGCAACAGAACTGCTATTGAATCCTGCCAAAGCCTGATAACCAGAGGATAGATTCCTATATCCTATGTAAAAGCTGGATTGAAGAGTGTATGTGTCTGTGATTCCACTGTTGTTCTAGCAGTAGTAGGAGACAGAAGAATCACCAGAAGTCTGCAGGCCAGCTAGCTTAGTATGTGCAATAGTGAACAGCAAGAGAGAACCAGTTTCAAACAAAGCAGAAGGTGAGAACTGATATCCAATGTTGTCCTCTGACCTCCTCATGTGTGCTTTCACAGGTATACCCCACCCCTCAAGATAATGAAGGCTCTTCTTGATTTGTCTTTTCTTGACTACTGTCACTAGAGCAGACTGAGCTAGAAATTAGAACAGGCATCAGACACAGGGTGGCTCAAGCTAAAGCTCTGGCAGCAGCTGACAGTGAGAGCAATGGCAGGGCAGTGGTTCCCATAGCTTGTGCCTGGCCTCCAATCACCAACATCTATCCATCAAACCTAAGTCCTTGCTTCTGTGCAAGGACCTAGGGATAACAGAGATGGCAGCACAGCTGCTGCTTGCCAGCTAAGGAAGTGGAGTTACCTGATGATTCTGCCAGTGGCAAGAGGCCCTTGGCATGAGTGTTCCCACCATGCATAGTACCCAGTTCCTCATCAGCCCACTATATCCCAGCTTCTGAGATGGCATGGATAACCATGGATAACAGACTCATGCTGTAGTTCCTGTGTACAGGTCCATCAGAGGTAAGAACTCAGAATCTTCCTAGTCATGGAAGGGGGAGGAGTGAATAAAAAGAGGAGAAGGAGAAAGAGGAAGAGGAAGAGAGAATAAAAGAGATCATAAAAGCAATATCAAAGAATAAAAGATTTCAAGGGGCCAGAGAAGAGAACCTGTAAGCCCTAGTTGTCAAAACTTTTCAAAAAAAAAAAAGTCTTTAGGGCTAAGGATCTTGGACTCCAGGCCTCCCAAAGGCCAAGGATCCCACTACTTAAGAGTTTCATGGGAATACAGAATCAGAGCGCTCCAGTCACCACAGCTTCTTCTTGCTGCCAAATACCCACAGAAACAAGAGCTGTTATCTACATAGAATTCCTTTCCAGGTAAAGCAAAAGAAGCCTTAGGCCACTGATTCATTAATAACATTTACAAAAGAATTCTGTACTATTTTCAGAAAAATTTGACTTTGCTAACTCCCTATCTATCTTGACTTTCTTCCCATTATATTGAAAATACACCCCAGTGAAAGTGACTCAAGGAAGAAAAGGTTTCTTTGGCCCACAATTCCAGATTACAGACTATTATTGCTGAGGATTCAAGGAGGGAGGAACTTGCAGTAACTGGGTATATCACAACTGTAGTCAAGAAACAGAGAAGGATGAATTAATGGATGAAATGCTAGTGTTCAGTTCACTTCCTTTACTCTTACACAGCTCAGAATCCTCTTCCTAGGGGATGGTAATGCCCACAATGGGCGTGCCTTCCCATATCAATTAATGTAGCCAATACATCTCTCAGGCTGACCTGATATAGAAAATACCTCATTAAGACTGTCTTTCCAGGTAATTCTAGATTTTGTCATGTTGACATTAAAATTAACCTCCATAATATGTATGGTTCACTAGGGAATTGATGCATGGGCTTCAAGGGCCTCAGAAAACCTCTGAAATACTTATTTTCCAGGGCATAAAACATGACAAATATTTAGAATTCCTGAAATTTTCAATTTTAGTAAGTATATTGACAGTCTGCTTGTGAGCTAACAGTAGGCTTTATCGAAACATTCTCAAATATTTGACACACACAAGCTTCCTTCCACAGCCCTGTATCACTCAATCACTGTGGCATTATATGCCACACATGAAGTCTAGTTCCTGTTATTTTGGATTATTTCCATATACTTTCTAGACTTCACATACCACAAAGGCAACATTTTTCTTTTTCTTTTTTTTTATTAGGTATTTTCTTCATTTACATTTCAAATGCTATCCCAAAACTTCCCGATACCCTGCCCCCTCCCTGTCCTGCTCCCCTACCCACCCACTCCCACTTCTTGGCCCTGGCATTTCCTTGTACTGGGGCATATAAAGTTTGCAACACCAAGGGGCCTCTCTTCCCAATGATGGCCGACTAGGCCATCTTCTGATACATATGCAGCTAGAGACACGAAAGGCAACATTTTTCATCAAAACATGAATAGGCCATATATAACTGCTCACTTTTGAGGTTTAATCATAGAAAATTTAATGGTATGTCCAGAAGTGTGCAGTTGTATAGGAACTAAAACTAAATCCTCAGGTCAGCAAGAATTGTGCATATTTCAGAGCATCCAGAAATTCCCAAAATATTACATTGTACAATATTCATTTTTTCTAATCAAAATAATAATAATTTTGCCAGATCTTCAGAATCTGTGATGATTTGTCTCCATGTTAACCTGACAGGATTTAGAATTATCAAGGAACACATTTTTAGGTGTGCCTGTGAGGGCTTTCCTAGAAAGCATTAACAGGGAATGTGTCCTGTGTTCAAAGTAAGCAGCAACTTCCTATGGACCTGGCTATAAAGAAGCCCAAACACAGGCAGCATTCATGTGCCTTCCTTGCTTCACACTGAGTATATCAGTTGCTGCAAGAGCCTCTGATGACATCAGACTTCAGCTTCTTTGCCATTCTACTGTGGATTAAAAATCACCCACCCTCTGTGGAGCTCCCAGACATTCAGTTCCAGGTTGGGATTCCCCTAGACTTAGAGCTTCTTAGGCTGGGTAGCTACCATGTTCTTCTCTCCCTCGGGATTCATGTAGCTATCATTGGGTTGCCCAGCATCCACTGTAAAAGAAATGATAGGAATCTTCCTTTTAAAATATAGATTCATTTAACTGGTTCTATTCCTCTAAAGAATACAGCCTACTCCTAGGGCCATAACATTAAACAAAGGCAGCACAGGAGAAGTACACAGGGACTCTAACTATGAACACCTGACACCTGGAACTCAGTGGAGACTAACAGAGGCATTTGTAGGACTTGGTTATTTACCTTGGGGAGCACAAGTACTTTCAACTTTATATGTTTGGGGTACAGTAGTGTGAGCAATTCCAGACCTTCACACTTCCCATTTTATGAAAATCTGACTCTCTGGGTGTGGTTAATTTTGTTTTCCAGTGTGGCTCATTATTGTCCAGAATCTTAGCCAAGGGTGACATAGAGCTGACAGACCAGACAGACAGACAAACTATCAAAGAGTGATGACTCTTCCAAATCACCAATGTAATTCAGAGTGTTTCCTAGAATTAGGAAATGCTCTGGTAGGGAACAGCCAATACTTGTTGTCCCTGGAGCCAAGAAGTACATTGCACTATCTCCTAAGTGGGTTCAAGGTAAAATTTTGAAAATGAAGTAATTCCAGTCTCCTATCTCTCTGAAGACAGCCAATAAAAATTACATCTGAGTATTAATTTATTCTGAATTTGATAGAAATATGGGCTTCTGTTGGGTCTCCCTCTCTCTTGCTCTCTGTCCCTTTCTCCCTCCCCCTCTCTCTTTATATCTCTCTTTTTACTATCACCCTCTCTCTGCTCTAGGTTTTTCTAATATGGTACAGTAAATATGAGTCAATGTTTCATCTTGACATGGGAAGAGGAGCAACCTAATGTTTACTTACTTTGGAACATCAGGCCTTTTAAGGCTGATATATTCTGAATCTCTTCCTTCTTTAAATTTCGTCCCCTTCCTTCAACGTCTTTTTACTTAGACAAAAATGAAGAAAGTTCCTCAATTTATCCATAAAGTTACATGATATTTATTCACAACATTAGCCATCACAGGCTGGGCCTAAGCCCCCTACACTGATGTAGCATAGTAGTCTTCATATTGGTTTTCATGTGGGTCCTCCAACAACTGGAGAACAGGGGCTGTCCCTGAGTCTGTTGCCTGCCTGGGTAGATACCATTCCCTGAAATGATCTGCCTTCTCTGGCCTCCGTGGGGGTGGAAGTGCCTAGTCCTGCAGTGACTAGATGTAAAGGGAGGGCTACAGAGGGGATATGGGAAGATGGGGGAGAGGGGAGCTAACACCCAGAAGGCTCATCCTCCTTAGCAAAGGAAGAAGGGAGGGTGGAATGGGGGGAGAATCTGCTTGAGAGGGTACTGGGAGGAGAGGGGTACTGATATTGGGATTTAAAGTGAATAAATAAATCAATAGATAAATGTAATAAAAAATTTAACCAAAAAAAAAGAATTCATTGTTTGAAGATGTGCTTAAACATCACATCAATGACTAATAATTCTTATCTAATAGGGTTTGGGGATCAAGGGTAGTTGTAGGAGTCTGGGGTGAAGAGTCATGGGGGAAGGATCCGGAGATTCTAAGTGAGAATCCTGACTGTCACACTTCTTCCCTTGGAATTGACCAGTAATATTGTTTTAGTCAGGGTTTCTATTCCTGGACAAGACATCATGACCAAGAAGCAAGTTGAAGAGGAAAGCGTTTATTCAGCTTACACTTCCACATTGCTGTTCATCACTAAAGGAAGTCGAGACGGGAACTCAAGCAGGTCAGGAAGCAGGAGCTGATGTAGAGGCCATGGAGGGATGGTCTTTACTGGCTTGCCTCCCCTGGCTTGCTCAGCCTGCTCTCTTAAAGAACCAAGACTACCAGCCCGGAGATGGTCCCATCCACAAGGGGCCTTTCCCCCTTGATCACTAATAGAGAAAATGCCTTACAGCTGGATCTCATGGAGGCATTTCCTCAACTGAAGCTCCTTTCTCTGTGATAACTTCAGCTGTGTCAAGTTGACACAAAACTAGCCAGTACAAACATTCAGATGACCTTGGAGAAATCAGTGACCTGGGGTCCCATTTCCCACATATTAACATCATTAGTGTCTAGATAATATCTAAGTACCATCTCTCCCCTTCCCCCCCAGTTCCATTACAAATTTCCCGAACCAGAACAGAGGCTGAACACTGGAATAGGTACCACTTGGTGAGTATTTTTAATATATGGACTTGGGTATGTGTTTCCTCTTTGCCCAAAAAGCCTCTTAGCATCTTCTGGGCCCTTCCCTGGAGTGTGCTGATGCTCTTTAATGCAGTGTCCTGACTTCTTCTCTGTGGATTTACCTGGCTCCTCAGAGTCATTTTCAGTCCCATAGTCTCCAACTTTTCAATTTCTCCCAGAGTCTTTTTGTTTGTTTCTTCTAAAGTTTGTTCACCCAAATAATATGTCAACCACAGGATTTGAAATCTGCCAAGTTTCACTTAAATTGTGGACTCTTGTTTTATGTCTGTTATTAAAGAAAAAAATTGGCTTTTGCTTCACTATTTTTTGAAACAGGGCTTCATTTTATAGCTCACACTGGCTTTGAACTTATAATCCTCTGCCCAGGCCTACTGAGTTCTGGGCTTATAGACCTATACTGCTGTGTTCTGGCAAGAAACATCTCTTAGTTACATTTCTTGTGAAATATAAAGTTTGCAAAAGCGAAAGATTAGTTCTCAGTCAGGCAGTCCCTCCACCTCCAAACACAGCACAGATTAAGTAGCAGTGTTTCTACAATTCAGATAAATGGCTTATTCTCTTCTGGTGTTAGTCTTTAGTGTGGAAAGGGGTTTGAGGCTTCCTGTCAAATTAGAAGTTATGAGACACTGATTCCATAGACAGGATGGCCAGTATTGCTGTCGAGTTTATTTATATAGTAAGTGTTTTATATCCAGCCAGGAAGGGATAGAGTAAGGCCATGTTCACTGCTTCCTTTGAAGTCTTGATCTTTCATTTCTATCCACTATGTCAATGGTGAGTTATGGTGTGGAAGTTAAAGTCAGGACCAAGTCACGAACCAAATTTAAGGGTTGGAAAGGAAGCTGTCACTGTACTTAGTGAGATCCAGTAGCACATCAGTGCTGTCTTCAAGTTGCATGCTCCCTAAGTGTAAGATTTGCTCTATCCTGTTGAGCATGGACAGCATATGGTACTCTATACAAAGAGGTGAGCACTTTCCAGACTTAAAAAAAATGATTAAAAAAAACCTATCTTAATTTACAGACTTCAAGAGAGGTTGGTAGCCAGGAATTTAGAAAGTTAGAAGAGAATTTAGATGGATGGGAAGGAATAAGGCAACAGAACACACCTGGGAGTATGACAGAGCCAGGCCATACTGGCAGTGAGGGAAAAGGACTGTGATGTCGAACATGCATTCTCCTGTCTGTCTTTATAACTGTGGGTAACGCTTGCAAAACATTGATGAAAACTTGTCTCACAGTTTTGGCTGATGTTTTTAAATTGACTTTATAAAATAATGTAAGAATTTTCACATTTTTGCAACTTGCTATGCATGATGACTGTGTATGATTACCACGTTGTGAATGAGTCATTGTGTTTAACCAAAAGCATTTCTGATATTAAAATTTTATTCTGGTTTCCTAAGAAGCCATTTTCAGAGTAAGAATAACATTGCACGAACTATGGAGGGTTTATGAACATGCCACAATATAATAAGCAGACTAATGCACTCCATAGAATACCATGCCCATCAACAATGCCTGCAACGATGAGATAATCGTCACTATGAGTGCTCAGGGACAAAGAGGAAGAATCACTGAGCAGAGACTATTGTCACTAATAATAAGCGCTGGGAATAAGGCAATGCGTTTTTCATCATTACGCTATGGCATACATCGTGGGTTTACTTGCAGAGTTGCAATTGATGACCACATAAAACTCAGAGAGTTGACAGAAGTAATAAAATGTTTGTGAGTTAATGTATTGCAAAAGCCTTGAGAAGCAGCCTTTACTAATTGCTCTACAGTGAGTCCTGCATCTTCAGTTAGTAGATAACTGATGCAATGATGTAATACTGCTGCTAGCTCTCTGTGCATTCTACATCTGTACTTTCAACCATTAGTGCATCCAAAATGGCTCCAAGGATACAAATGTGTATGAAAGGAACACATAACTCCCTAAACAATAGAATAGAATCACTCATAAATGTTTATGTTGCAGTAGAAGTAATGCATAGATGGCCTGAAATATATGGAAGGATATGTGCGACTTATATGCAAATGTTATGACATTTAACATAGGGGATTTAAACATCTACAGATTTGGTTCCAACTGAAACAAACGATGAGGGAGATATTCATTGGGTGTAATGAGTGGGGTAAGGGATGAGTGTGAATTTCAGTGGTCTAGAAATCAAAGAGGGATTCTGTACTGACACGTGCAGAGGCCTGGCTGGGAAGGAAACACCAAAGAGATGAGAGTGAAAACTTGGTTCAGGTTGACTTCATTAACCTGAATCATGACTTCAGGGAGTCAGATCAAATTTAAATACAGTATAATTTGGAAAAGATTTCCTGGTGCAATATGATCCCTATTGCACAAGGAAGAATAATTACATCAGAACTCAACTCAGAGTACATGCTATTTCTCTAGATGAGTTCGAAAAATAGACTACCTGTACTAGTTTAAAGGCCTAGTGTGGTGGTTTGAATAGGTTTGGCCCCATAGATTCATGTGTGTGAATGCTTGGCCATAGGGAGTGGTACTATCAGGATGTGTGACCTTAGTAGAGGAGGTGAGGCCTTGCTGGAGGAAGCATGTCACTGTGTAGGTGGGCTTTGAGGTCTCTGATGCTCAGGCTCTGCCCATTGCAGATGATAATCTCCTCCTGGCTGCCTACAGAAGATAGTCTCCTTCTGCTGTCTTTGGATCAAGATGTAGAACTCTCAGATCCTCCAGCATCATGTTTGCCTGCACAGTGCTATACTTCCTACCATGACGATAAAAGATGAACCTCTGAAACTGTAAGCCAGCCCCAGTTAAATGTCTGCCTTTATGAGAGTTGTTATGATCATGGTGTCTCTTCAAAGCAATGTAAATCCTAAGTAAGACACCTAGGAAAAGATCTAGCCTGGTGTTGGTCATACAGATAGCATAGAAGTCATTTGGGCTCTAAGCCACTCTGGTCCTGGTTGTGGGAGCCTGGGGAGCCCTGGACTTTATGGGTCATCTGGATTACTAGCCTCCTCTGGCTCTGGTTGTAGGATCTTGATATGGTTTGGTCCACCAGGCAAAGCAGATCACCCAGCTAGCAATCCCTTCCAATTCCCAGCATTCTAGAAAACCATGTTATATATTCTTCCCTTTGAAAGAAAAACTTGGGTGCTTAATATTTCTGGGTTCCCTGGAGATCTAGGGACACAAGAATCTCCACGCTTCCAACAATGGCTGCTTTCTGTCAGAGGTAGCAGACACTATAAGGGAGAAAGAAGTCACTACAGATTGTCTAACCAAATCTCCATTTCTTGAGAGCAATGGTTTAAGACTTTTCTTCTTCATAAAGTTTTTCTTGTGCATGTGTGTATGGGATCTTATGTGCTCTCTATATGCATGGTCTTTATTGTTTGGCCCCTCTTTTTGGCACTTAAGCACCCACTGCTTAATATTAATTGACCTTTCCAAGAAGATCTTATGTTTCTTGAGTCAGAAGCTGTGCATCTTAGATTTTCTGCTTTCCAGTGCATGTGGCACTGTGTTCGTGATAGGGAATTTTATAGAATGAGATGGAAGTTATATAATTAAGGTTTTCTAAAACTTATGAAACTTCTGAGATCTTTCAGTTGAAGTTCTACTCTTACAGATAAATTGACACCAACAGGTGATAAGTTCTTGTTCAACAGTATATAATTTCAAAAGAAAGCAAGCACTTTGGTAGGAACTATATGCTTTGCTCATAATCTTGATTACCTTACCTCGTGCCATAATTAAATTCCCTTTCCATCAACCTTAGGAATCATGCCTACTACTGAAAACAGGGAAGACTTGAGGAGTTTGCTGACATTGTTGCATCTTTGAGGTTATCAATACACATTCATATATTAATGAACTTCACTTTTGTCTCATAGTTTTGACTTCCCTGTGAATTTACTTTCACTCGAGCCAATCAGAATGCTTCTCTCTCTGCTCACATGGGGCTTTGTCTATTTTATTGCTCACCACATTGAGATCTGTAGAGTGCCTTGGTGAATAAATGTTTCTCTTGCCTACTATTATTGAGCCATTCGAGGGTGAGAAATCACATGATTGTTTTGGCTTCACCACAGCACCTTGCTCTAATTCACAGACTGTAGTAGGAAGTTTGTGAATGTTGAATAGATTGTCTGGTCTAGTTTAGTATACTAAAATGATAGTTACAGGAATCTGTTCCTGAAAATTAAGTACATTGCATGAAAATACTGGTCAGAACCTACTGCCCATTATGTTAGAAATAGAAAAGTATAATACATGTTAAAATCAAAACACCCAATCCAGTTCTTTCCCTTTTTAGATTTTAAAACTTTATTTTATATATATGAGTATTTTGTCAATATGAATTTTATGCATTGTATACATACTTGGTGTCTGCAGAGGTCAAAAGAGGGCACCAGGTTCACTGAAACCATAATTATAAATGATTGTGAGCCACCATGTGGGTGCTGGGAATTGAACCCATGTCTTCAGAAGGAGCAGCAAGTGTTCTCTCGTGCCGAGCTTCCCCCGTCCCACAGTCCATGTCTTAAAGTGGATCTACACCGCATTGACCTGTCGAGGTTGAAGAAGCATCATGTGAGACAGGAGAGCAATCAGACATCACTTTCTGATCAGCACACACTTAAAGAGGCGGCTGCTACTGACGTTGTGTAGTAACATGTTCAGTGTTTATAGCATGTCATAAATATTATGTTAAGATAGAACATAGAAATGGGCAAAGGGAAAATTGGAGTTGCTAGGGATAAGAGAAACTGAGATGCTGTAATAAAAATTAATACCTTGAAATAAAAACCTTTTTATGTGCAGCCCACCAAAAGTGGAGGGAAGAACTGAGGAGAAGGATAGAGTTGTCACATGTCAATGGTTATGGAAAGGGCTGAGAGAGGTCTGAACGGTTGTCCTAGTCAGGCCAGGCTGTTGGAAGAAAGTCCACCGCTCATGGACCTGGAAACATACAACCTCAGTATCAGTGGAATCTATCTTTTGATGCACATGCTGTGCCTTTCCAGTGAGTCTTCATGTGGGAACAAAAGCAAGTGAACTTGCCAGTACCTTCCATAATAGCTACCTCGCTTGTGATGGCCCTGCTTCAAGAACAAATTGCTTCCTGTGTTAATTACAGCTGCAACACTGTGACTAAACACCTGACATAAACAGTTTAAAAGAGGAGTGACTTAGTTTGTCTTAAGGTTTCAGAGAGTTTAGCCTACAGTCACTTGGTTCTCTTGGTTTTTAGGCTTTTTCTGAGGCAGAATATCATGATGGCAGCAAGATATCAAGGAAAGGTTGGTCACTTCAGCATGGGCATCAAGTGTGATAAAAACTGGGCTGGGAAGCACACTCTTCAGTGATGCACCCCCAAGTAACCTCTTTCCCCAAACTAGGGCCCACCTTGTAAAATCCTGATCATATCCTGAGATACCATTACTAGCTGGGGACGCAAGGGGATCATGGATTTCATACTCAAACCATGGCATATCTCAAAGACCCTGCCAACCTCTTGGTGCTGTCTCTTTGTGATTAATCCTTCAACATTGAGAATTTTGTCAGGAATATCAAGATCCTGACACTAATCAGATGAGCAATGTCAGGCAAACGCTCAGGCTAGAGGAACAGTTGGAGAAGCCTCATACTTTTTAGGCCACAGGAAAGCTCCACAACAGAAAGTCTTCAGTCTTCAGGGAAGATGGTCAAACTTTGGTGATGAAGACAGGTTAAATGCAGTTAACTTTATCTTGTATTTTTTTGAAAAGTATGTTGGTGTGTGTGTGTGTGTGTGTGTGTGTGTGTGTGTGTGTACATGTGTATGGGTGAATATGGAGAGGCCAAAAGTTAACAGCAGATGTCTTTCTCATTTGTTCACCACCACATTTTTTGAGATAACATCTCTTAGAGAAGCTGGAACCTTCCAAGTTTGATTGACTGGCTAGATTCTCTGGATTCTGGGATTCTTTTATCTTGGTTTGTCTAGCCACTGCTCCCAGCTTCTTATTTTATATGGGTGTGGGCAACTAAAGGCAAATTCTCCCATTCACACAGCAAGGGCTTTACTCACTGAGCCTCTCCCCAGCTCTAGGATGTTTTGAAGCAGGATCTCCCTGTGTCCCCTCTTGATTTTCTCCTCATCTGCACAATGCCCTTTAGCATGTCTGAACTTCATGCTAGCTCAAAAAAAAATCAGGTTCAATTGTGTTTCCTAAATATTCTTGGGTGTGGGCCCATTCCCTACAGTGTGGCTAATCTTCTAGGGGTAGCATTCTTAAACAATGCTGGTTCTCTCTCATCAGCAGTGATCACTTACCAAGAGCTCCCCAGCCATGGATGGAGCTTCATTCTCCTTTCTTCCTTTTATGCAGTGGTATGTCTGTCTTGAACTTGTGCAGGTCCTGTACATGCTGACACAATGCTGTGAGTCCTCTCTGCAACTGCCGTACTGTGTCCAGAAAACAGAAATGCTGCAGTGTCATCTTCTACTTATTTCAGCTCTTACACTTTTCTAACAAGATGGACCTAATATGGCCCTGTTATTGGGGCCAAGAACCTGTGGCTAGGTAGGTGATAGGCCCTATGGAAGAACCTATTACTATTATTCTGCTATATGGACATAATATTAAACCAGCTGCTGATGTGTTTATCAATTCTCTTTTAGTAGATGGTAATTATCATGGAGATGGGAAGTTGGTCAATAGGCAGAATATAAGAGACCATGGAATGTTTAGCCCTAAATGCTCTCTCCTTTATCATTGTTAAGAGGAAGGAACAGTGTTTTAAGGTATTGAAAGATGCCTGTATTTTGTGAAATATATATATTAAGATTCCACTTTAGTGGTATGTATTCTGTGGACTAAGAATGTATTTTATGCAGTTTTGCTTTCCAAAGTTTCAGTTGTCCATGATCAAGCATGCTATTAAAATCTTAAATGGGAAGTTCCAGAAGTGAATTATTCAACAGTTTTAAATTGTGCTCTGTTCTGAGGAGCATGATGAAATTTTATACCACATTGTCCCACCTGTCAGAGGATATGAACCATCCCTTCATTTGGTATATTCACACTCCATGTGCCAACTACCTGTCAATCATTTAGTAGCACATCAGTTATTATGTTGACTTTAGTTTTGTCTCACAATACTTGTATAAAAGGTTTGGTATTATCTGCAGCTTTGTGGGTCTTAGGAGAGATTTTAATGGCAAAGATAGTACCAAATATGAACTTATCTTGCTTTGTCCCAGTTCAAGAGGTAGAAAATCTCCAAGGGGATACACTTATCACACTACAAAATATTCCAAATGAATGAAGTCATTAGAATGTTTGTTAGGTACATGGAATCATAGTCAAAATAATTGCAAAATGTATGTAAAAATCTCCAAGGAGCCTGAGTCAGACACATTATTCAGAAAGGGATTTTTCTTTTTTTTTTTTTGATTTTTAATATTTTTATTACATATTTTCCTCAATTACATTTCCAATGCTATCCCAAAAGTCCCCCATAGCGCCCCCCACTTCCCTACCCACCCATTCCCATTCTTTTGGCCCTGGCATTCCCCTATATTGGGGCATATAAAGTTTGTAAGTCCAATGGGCCTCTCTTTCCATTGATGGCCGACTAGGCCATCTTTCGATATATATGCAGCTAGAGACAAGAGCTCCGGGGTTCTGGTTAGTACATCATGTTGTTCCAACAATAGGGTTGCAGATCCCTTTAGCTCCTTGGGTACTTTCTCTAGCTTCTTCATTGGGAGCCCTGTGATACATCCAATAGCTGACTGTGAACATCCACTCCTGCGTTTGCTAGGCCCCAGCATCGTCTCACAAGAGACAGCTATATTTGGGTCCTTTCAGCAAAATCTTGCTAGTGTATGCAATGGTGTCAGCGTTTAGAAGCTGATTATGGGATGGATCCCCGGATACGGCAGTCTCTAAATGGTCCATCCTTTCATCACAGCTACGAACTTTGTCTCTGTAACTCCTTCCCTGGGTGTTTTGTTCCCAATTCTAAGAAGGTGCACAGTGTCCACACTTTGGTCTTCATTCTTCTTGAGTTTCATGCGTTTAGCAAATTGTATCTTATATCTTGGGTATCCTAAGTTTTGGGCTAATATCCACTTATCAGTGAATACATATTGTGTGAGTTCTTTTGTGATTGTGTTACTTCACTCAAGATGATGCCCTCCAGGTCCATCCATTTGGCTAGGAATTTCATAAATTCATTCTTTTTAATAGCTGAGTAGTACTCCATTGTGTAAATGTACCATAATTTCTGTATCCATTCCTCTGTTGAGGGACATCTGGGTTCTTTCCAGCTTCTGGCTATTATAAATAGGGCTGCTATGAACATAGTGGAGCATGTGTCCTTTTTACCGGTTGGGACATCTTCTGGATATATGCCCAGGAGAGGTATTGCTGGATCCTCCGGTAGTACTATGTCCAATTTTCTGAGGAACCGCCAGACTGATTTCCAGAGTGGTTGTACAAGCTTGCAATCCCACCAACAATGGAGGAGTGTTCCTCTTTCTCCACATCCTCGCCCGCATCTGCTGTCACCTGAATTTTTGATCTTAGCCATTCTGACTGGTGTGAGGTGGAATCTCAGGGTTGTTTTGATTTGCATTTCAGAAAGGGATTTTTCAAACAAGATATTTGAGTGAAGAGTCTGTCACAAGAGGAATAGTTTCATCTAGCAGGAATAAAGCATGCCTACTTTCTCGTCAAAGAGGAACTTCACTATTTACAGTCAGGGTTTTTTCTGGCAGGGAGCAGGAGAGTGGCTAGTTTATTATGTTAGTGAGCTGGAGTTTCAATAGCAGGTAATGACTTCATGCTGAATCATTTCCTCCCAAGTCTAGACCTGTGCAGCAATCACCAATGAGGCTTTAGCACAGAGAATCTACAGTCTCCTCCCTAGTTCTCAAGTCGTCTGCCTAGCTCCTGGGAGGATGAGAGACCAGAGCTAGGAAGTCACAAGCACACCCTAGTATTCTGTGTTCAATATGAAAGCACAGTAACTCAAACTGCGTGGGCTCTTATTTAGGCCTTGAAAGGAGCTCTAACATATCACAGCAAGCATGAGGGGGATCTAAATCCAGAGAGTATACTAAAGCCTGAGAGTATACTCCAACTGCCATTGCTTTCTACAACCCCTTTCTGCTGTTTTGGAAACCAGACCTTTTTTCTAGCCCCTGCTATTCCTAATTCACTGCTGTCCCCCACAGCCTTGGCTGCTTTCGTTTTATGTAGTAGTGTGTTTCTTTCCTTTAGTAGAATGATTGGATTAGGAATATCATGTCTGACCAGTGGGCACATTAAGTATGTTTGGTAGGCAGCATTGACAAAGGTTCATTTATTTTTCAGTAACAAAGGAAGATGTTTCTTCTCTTTCCTTCTTCCTTGGATAATGTAGGAGAACAAGGCCTGGGATGGATATGATATTTTTGCCTATTTTGTTGTTTATGTTTTGTTGCAGATGGGCCTGGTGCTGTTTGTATTTTGATGTTAATTCCACTTTCCTGGGAGGGGATGTGGACAAGGAGTGAGTCACATATTCAGGTGACTTCTTGTGAACCAATCCCCTAATGATAAAGGAGCCAATCACTGGGTGAGTAGGAGGGACTTCTGGGTTGGATGGAGGAAGAAAGGAAGCAGGAGAGAGGGAGGCCTTTTTTGGATGGGCATAGTGTGAGGACAAGATGTAGTTACAAGTGTCTCCCGGCTTCAATGGCAGATCTATCAGGATTCGCCACCAGAGGATTTAGATTTAATAAGGCTTATAAGGATTTTAGTTGCTGGGACCAATGATTGAGTTGCCGTCATTTCTTAACTAAGTTGTGTTGTGTTTTCCTTCATGCAGTGGCTTATCTGGGTTCAAGAGAGAAAGGTATGGTGGCAAAGCATGGGTTTGCCTTATGTGCACCACAAAGGTTGTGGGGATACTAAAGCTGGCATGGTAGCAACTTGCCAGTGGGAACTTAGTGAGCTAGATGGAGAGATTTTGTAGCTCTGAGTCAGAGTCTCCAAGAGATAAAAACAGGTTGGCCATTGCCTGCCAGTGCATGGCTGGCCAGGCCACCAGGGCAGAGGCACAATTTCAGGAATATGCCCGTTCTTTTTAAAAAATATTTCCTACAACAATTTTTATTTTTGTCTTGATTTGTTTTGTTTTTGGCTTTCACTGGAAAAACAATTGGAGCTCCTGGAGAGTAGTAAAGTGTTTCCAGGTGGGTCAGGGTGAAAATGGACCATATGGGAGAGGGGACAAGGCAGGGAGAGGGAGAGGGAGAAGAGGAGGGGAAGAGGGAAGGAGAGGGGTGGGGGAGGGGGAGGGAGAGAGAGATCCTTCAGGATTCTCAGGATTGTATCAAGGTCCCAAAGCTGCTCTGTGCCTAGTTTGCAATGTCATGAAGCAAAATACATTTAAGGTAGGTTGACCCCTCTATTACATGTCATCTAATTACTAATATTAAGAAAGATAGACTGCTCTACCGTGCTATTGCGCAGAGATGATACTAACACAGGAGGGATTATACACTCCTTAGAAATGATTAAGATAAGAGAATGAAAAGAGAGTTGTGCTTTATGACTCCCTATCAACATTTTAATGTTTAATATGTTAAAAAATATTAGCAAAACCCACGTAACTCTCTTCTCGCCCTCCTTCATTTTCTTTTCCTTTGTCTTTATGATTGGTGGAAGAGATAATGACATCAAACCACATCTACTGAGCATGTGTTTAAAGCATGTGATATAATGGCTAAGTCAGACTTCAGAACTGTGTAAATAGCCTCAAATATTACTACTGTTGGTGTCATATAACACTGACCAACTGCTGTGTATTCAGTTCTTTTTTAACACAGTGCCACCATGGGATAGTTACTATTAGTTTTCAACAGGACAAGGTCTAGAATCATAGGCTACAAACCCATGGGTATACAAGTGAACAAGTTTCTAGACTGAGTAAATGTGGGTGGGAAGACCTACCGCAAATGTAGGCAGCACCATTCCATGTGCTGGGGTTTCAAGCTCAGTGAAAAGAAGAAGATGAGCCAGGCATCATACATGCATCTCTCTTTACATTTCAATGGTAGATGTAATATGATCTGCTGCCTCCAGTGCTCAATACTATGTTCATCCCAGCATGGTAGACTATAACCTCACAGCCCATGATCAACACAAACCCCTTGTGTTGCTTTCATCAGATCTTTTGTCAAAGGAATGAGAAAGGTAAGTAATGCAGCCTATTCCCCAAAAACCAACTCATGTAGAGAAGCTATGGACTGGTCATGGAGGAAAGATAAATGGTCATGCTGTCATACTGTAATCTTTCTTATTTTTTTTTGAAAAAATTCACACAATATATTAACTTCCTCTCACAGTTCCTACCTAACTTCCTCTTCCTCCTCCTCCTCCTCCTCCTCCTCCTCCTCCTCCTCCTCCTCCTCCTCCTCCTCCTCCTCCTCCTCCTCCTCCTCCTCCTTCTTCTTCTTCTTCTTCTTCTTCTTCTTCTTCTTCTTCTTCTTCTCCTTCTCTCTCTCTCTCTCTCTCTCTCTCTCTCATCAATTCCATTTGTGCTGCCTGTATATTCTTATCTGTATCACCATTTAATGGAGAATGGTCAATTTACCAGAGTCTACATTCTTAATGGAAACCGATTCTCCTTCTCTCAGCTTCTATCAAATGCCAACGGCTCCTCAGATTGTGGTGGAACTTTGTACCCTCCTTCCCCCTTTACACTAGAATTTTGCCTTTCTTGAGCTTGCACAGGTCTTGTGCAATTGTTGCAATCACTGTTGAGTGGTTGTGACGCTGACCCGTTACATTGAGAAGACACTGTTACCTTATAGACTTTAGCTCTATAAGGTTTTCCCGTCTTCTTTTCTGCAATGACCCCCCGACCTTTGGCAGAAATGGATGTGATACAGATGCTCCATTTAAAGCTAAGTATTATGAACTTTCTTATTCTCTGTACATTGTTCAACTGTAGTCTCTCAGTTCCCTTTATTATCACCATCCTCTGCAATAGAAGATTCTCACATAAGGGTGGAGAGTGCATTGATTTTTGGATATATCAATAAGTCATTAGAAGTCAGTTTAATACTATTTCCATTTAGCAGAGTAATAGTGGTAGGTTCTCCCTTAGGGCCTATGACCCTATATTATATTACAAATTGTTTTCTATTGTAAGTCATTTAGTCACTGTCTTGTTTTGTTTGTGTATATACATTTTCACGTGTCCAGGGAATGTCAACTAATTTGAAATAAGACTAGCAACATTTGACAAATGCTAACAAAGTACCAACTATGCACTAGATGCCATTCTAAGTGACAGAGAAACTTCATTATAAAAGACAGATTCATTTTCTGTAGTTGATTATCTACTAGTGAGAGAGACAGGATGAAAAGAGTCAAGTGTTCAAAGCAAGCAAGCAAGCTCTGAGTGTGGCAAAGTACATCTGTAGATACTGTAGAGGTAAGGCTACTCAGAGAGGATAACATTTGACTGGCTGCTTTGTGCTTTGAGAAATGATTGTAATGTTCTAGGGACAGAATGTTCTAGTCAGAGGCAAAAACAAAAGCAAAGGACCTAAGTCAGGCATGTTCTTAATGTTAGAAGAGAAACATGCATGCCTGAAAGAAAGACCAAGAGAGTCAAGAATGGAGGGTAAATGTGAAAATGAAGACAGAGCTCAGATTGCATAGGCCTGCGCTGAAAGATAGGAAAGAGGCTTTGGATATTGTAATAAGCACAACTTGGAGCCAAAACTTGAGCTATTTAAATCAGAAGAATTGTCCTGGGGTGAGGGATGAGTTTCATCTTCAAGAATACAGACTGTGGTTAGAGTTATGGAAGTGGATACAAATGGTGTGTTTCTGAATAATTTTAAGGTGGACTGGTGATAAGACTGACAGTGACAAAGGACTTACCATGCTTCTAAATTTATACATTGAGTATAAATAGGACTTAGTGGCCACATTCTCCAGGAAGGCGATCGCAAGAGCTGAATAGGTATGGCAGGATCAAGAGTACTTGACTTGGGGTTTGAGTGTGAAGTGACTATGAGTTTCTAATGGAGAAGTCAAGTGGGCAGTGGCAGAGCTGGAAGCTAAACCTCTCGTTTGCTCTCATTTCCCCATATAATAAAAATAACAGAATCACAAATGAGGGGCTAGGAATGTAGTTCAGTTTGGAGAGTATTTGCCCGTGTTTCATCTCCAGTTATGCATATACCAGTTGTGGTAGTACACAGTGGTAATCCTATCATCTGGGAAATGGAGGAAAAAATGACCCAAAGTTCAAGGTCACCTCTGTTTATGTTGGGAGCTCAAGGCCAGTCCAGGACACATAAGACTTACTCCTACCCCACAAAATAATCACAAATGAAAAGCAGTGAACATATGTCAATATGTATTGTGAGAAAATATTAACAAATTACAAATTCTAAAGCTAGCAAATATAAAATGCCACTGATTTTGAAGACATTATTTTAACAGAGTGCTTGAAGCAATAGTTAGAGCCAAATTTTTGCCTCTATATTCCTCAATCACCTTTTTATACCATAAGAGTTTTATAGTGGTGACATTTGCTGAGATGAAAATAGCAAGTTATTTTTTTTTCCTTAAAAAAGCAATGCGAGTTTGGAAGTACAAGTTGCTTAACACGTACACAAGTAGAGATGAACACGCAATTCATAGTTTTTCTCCTGAATCAACTTTAGGAACACAGGGATTCTCACACATGCTGGCCATGTGCCTTACCACTGGCTTGTATCTGCAGCCTTTGGATCTTGGAGTAGGATCTCACGATGTAAGCCCGGCTAGCCTTGAACTCCTCTTGCCTCTGTCTCTTGAGTGGAGGCATTACAGGCGTACGCCAGTATACACTATCACACCTAGCCTAATTTTTGCAATTTCCATTATACTTTTCAGGTAGCACAGTACACTGATACATGCTGCATACTTAAGGATTTTTCTGACAGAAGAGAATTGTTATTGTTACCAGACATCCTGAAATTTTACCCCTTTGGCAACTGGAAGAAGTTTTCTTTTCCAATCACTGCCCCCAACTCCATTATGCTAACTTTCAGTCAATAAATCACCTAAAAGCAACCTGATTACCATCATCACCATGGTTAGGTTAAATTTTCTTATTCTGTAACAGACAAGAGCCCCTGTAGGATGTTGGAATTTTGTGTCACGCTTCCTTTGGTTTTGAAAACCAGTGTGTGTGTGTGTTTGTGTTTGTGTGTGTGTGTACACTTTGTTTATTTTATTATTGAATAATTTACCATGCAATTATTATGCTATATTTAAATGTTCATTCTCTAATTGATAATAATTTGCTTATTTTCAGCTTTGGACTATTAAAAATAAATCATCCAGAAAGGTATTTTTCTGACTAAAGTTTTTCAGTTATTAGGGTTGTTAGTGGTAGAACATAAGGCGCTTGATTTCCCTTCCTTCCTTCCTTCCTTCCTTCCTTCCTTCCTTCCTTCCTTCCTTCCTTCCTTCCCCTCCCTCCCTCCCCCTCCCTCTCTTTCTTTCTTTCTTTCTTTCTTTCTTTCTTTCTTTCTTTCTTTCTTTCTTTCTTCTTTCTTTCTTTCTTTCTTTCTTTCTTTCTTTCTTTCTTTCTTTCTTTCAACTAGCATATGGAGTAATTGGTTTCAATATGCATTTTTTTTTATACCTGTACATTAGTCTCTCTTTAAATATCCTGGATACTTACAGATAGTTCTCCAAAATGGTAATTGTCTTCTACAAACCAGAAACATATCAGACACAGCTGTCCAGCATCCTCCCCACTACCAAGCCACATTGAACAATATTGTTACATTTTATTCATTCTAGTCATTCTAGTGAGTGTGGTGGCTCTACATATGTCAAACCCTGTTTCTTCTTTGCTCCCTAGAGATATACTAGGTTGTTTCCTGTGAAACTTTCTCTCCTGAATTGATTAAACCTAAACTCAGGATACAAAGTGTACTTTTGGAAACCATCCCTAAATGGGATGATGCAAGCCTTAATTGCATCTACAGGTAACTGGAATCTATAGACCACATCCTACTAATTACAATATACAGAACAATCTTCTAATAAAATCCCAAAATGATCCTTGCTTCCCATCTTCATAGGCAATAGGACAAGAAGGGAATAAAAGTGTATAGTAGTTGTTATTCTGTACAGCTACCCTTAAAATATTACATTATGTATTTTATAATACATAGACCCACACAGTCAGCATTTAAGCATTAGAAAAAATAAAGACTTGGGACTGTGTTTGGTCATGTAGGCAAAAGTGCATTCCAGGAGCAAACAAACATACAGAATGAGTTGTGATGTTCTGAACAATGTAGGCATCAAAAGTAGAATAAGTCAGGCTAAACAAAGAAGGATGAGGACTTCCAAAAAGAGCCAAGTTCAGGGGAAAAGACACCTTGGGCATAAAGGACCATGGGTGTGAGGTAGCATAGGTGGAAGTAGGAGGATCAGAAGTTCAAGGTCAATGGTCCTCAGCTCCTTGAGGAACTGGAGGTCAGCCTAGGATACATGAGCCCCTTTCTCAATCAATAATAACAATAATGATGACCATTATTATTTAGTGTTGCCAAAAAGATAATCATGTGAGCTAACTGAATAAAGTTATAAATAAATAGCCAGACAAAAGGAAATTGATTTAATAAATTATGATGTGTACACACATGTGTGTACCAACATTAAACCCTCAAAATGATAGAACATCATTTTATTGACATGCATATTTTATGGTAAGACCCAAATTACAACCAAATGTAGTACTAAAATGTAATACTATTTTAGCATAATACTAAAATGTTTCAGTCTCTAGAATATTCGCTGAAATAGACAATGAAATGTCAACCTTAAGTGAAATATTCTAGATAGTTTTGACTTTTTTCTTTTTCTTTTCTTTTTTTTAATGTTTTCATATGTACATTCCCCCAAGAGCAGCAATTATTTTCATTTGGTTCTAGTCAAAGAAGTAAAGGTTGTGTGTGTGTGTGTGTGTGTGTGAGAGAGAGAGAGAGAGAGAGACAGAGACAGAGACAGAGACAGAGACAGAGAGACAGAGACAGGCAGAGACATGCAGAGAGAGAGAGATAGGGAGAGAGACAGAAGGACAGAGAGACAGAGACAGACAGACACAGAGAGAGGGGGAGGGAGAGAGGAACTTATTTTGGTAAATACAGTTTATATGGGTAAAAAGGATAGTAACTATAAAGTTAATTAGTTATAGGAGGAAAAGGCCCATGTGAGTTCTGGTGGTTAGTGTGTGCATTATACCAACATTTATAGTAGGCAGCTCAGTAATATTACTGAAGAATTTTAATGTCAGCTGGTCTTTCTTGGCAATGCAAGATTGAACTTTGGGAGTCTTTTTCTACTATTTGAAAATGATCAGAAATTTCATGTAACTTACCTTAGATTTTGCCAAAGAAGTGAGGCGGAAGCAATCACTGAAAATAATGTAGGCAGGCACCAACAGACGAATAAAGTGATAAAAGCAGGCTAATGTTTTGGATTCTTCTTGTTTTCCAAATTATATATCACAAACATGATCATTTTAACATAGGCATTAACATGGTGTACTGGCTAGTTTTGTGTCAACTTGACACAGCTGGAGTTATCACAGAAAAAGGAGATTCAGCTGAGGAAATGCCTCCATGAGATCCAACTGTAAGGCATTTTCTCAATTAGTGATCAAGGGGGAAAGGTCCCATTGTGGGTGGGACCATCCCTGGGCTGATAGTCTTGGGTTTTATAAGAGAGCAGGCTGAGCAAGCCAGGGGAAGCAAGCCAGTAAGGAACATCCCTCCATGGCCTCTGCATCAACTCCTGCTCCCTGCCCTGCTTGAGTTCCAGTCTTGACTTCCGTGGTGATGAGCAGCAATGTGGAAGAGTAAGCTGAATAAATCCTTTCCTCCCCAACTTGCTTCTTGGTCATGATGTTTTGTCAGGAATAGAAACCCTGACTAAGACACATGGTTAAAATAGTTTTTGATAGTCAATATCATACACATAAACTTGCATATCTGCATTTTATTTTAGGGCACTGTTCATAATAGCTTTGTCATGGAACCAAATTAACATAACTTTCCAATGATGGAGGGATGAATAAGACAGTATGGTAGCTGACTGACACAATGGGATGTGTTACTCTCTGAAAAATAGATTTGACTGGGAACGAACAATTATATTAAGCAAATCAATTCTGTTGCAGAAAGGCAAGTATATGTCTCTCTTATCATTCTTAGATTTGATATAAATACATAAAATCGTGTATGTATATGTAAATTGAAAGTTAGAAGCACAACTTTTAGGAGAACAAAATAGGCTAATAGAAGGGGACATGAAGGGAAGGGGAAGGTAGGAGAGCATGGGAGGGATGTGCTCAATATTTAATACATGTTTTTGTAAAAATCTCCTTGGGTAACAGAATATTATCTATTTGAATATAGACAATACATTTTAAAAAATGACTTCTAATTAAGGTCATAGCTTAATAAAAGAGTTCTTGCTTAGCATCCATATCAAAACAGTTATACTTAGATTTTATTTTTATGTATGTAAACATTTTGCTTGCATTTATGTGTATGTATGAAAGCCTGGTGCCCACAGAAGTCAGATATTACATTAGATCCTTAGTTGTAGTCAAAGGAAGTTTAGAGCAGCCATATGGGTTCTGGTTACCAAACCCAGGTCCTCTGATAGAGAAGTGTATTAACCACTGAGCCATGGCTCCAACCACAAATCCCATTCATTCATTCATTCATTCACTCACTCATATTTATGTGTTTCTGTGTGTGTGTGCTCACATGTGTGTGTGCCATTGGAGTCCAGAAGAGAGCATCAGATCCTTTGCAGATGGAGTTAGAGCAGGCTATGTGCATCCTGTCATGAGTGCTGGGAACCCAAGTTATGTGCCCTGGAAGAATAACAAACACTCCCAACTGCTGTGCCATCTCTCCAGCCAAAGTCACTTATTTTTAATTCATAAAATGGAATTCTAATTGGCATTTAAGTCTTTTATGAGATTGTTACTATGCACTTATTCTATGAGATGGATATTTTCACTACATGAAGACTAAACCAAGTTCATAACCATGAAGTAGAATAAAAAAAAAAACCAAAAACCTCCTTTTGCATTTACTTAGCTGATCCTTTGTCATAGCTAGGTCTGTTTCTTGGTGACACTTTGATATTACCATGTAATTTTCCCTTGGACATTTACAGTTATTAATACATCTTCAAGAGGAATTATCTATGTGACCCTTCTAAAACGTGCTGACTACAGAAAATATGCTTTTAAAAAGGAGATACAGTGGTTCATTTCTACCAAAAGTTTTTTTTCTACCTAATGTTTTAAAGTTTCAATTTGCTTCAAATGACTGTTCTCTCTTCATGAGCGCATTTGAGATAAATGAAAAATAAAAGAGTCGGACTTCTTTTGGAGTCAAATTCTGGTTTATAGACGATGAACATGATAGAAATGGCAACTCAAATGAAATAGGTAATTACTCCAGAATAGCAGATGGGTCTCCCTTCTGCAGACCTCTTTTTGCAGGGATGATTTTCTTTTAACATTTTAAAGCCCTGTTGAGTATTGCAGGGCTCTTCAGAGCTGAGTTAGAGCCTTTCATTGGTCAATATATTCCAATTTTTCTGAAATCTTTCCAGTAATTGAATCAACCTATAATTTTGCCACAGTGACCAAGTAAATAAAAGCTACTTGTTGAAAAATAGTGATTTAGAGTTGGTGTAAGTCAGTCTTAAAGACTGTTCAATGAAAAGCACAGATTGAAAATATTCAAGTGTACTTCACAAGATTAACAGAAAAATTGATAAATTGCTTTAGAAATCACTGAAAGTGCCCAAAACAAGAGAAAGCCCAAAGACCGTGTAAGAAGCTCTGCATGTAACTTTAGCTGCACAAGAATGGATAGTACCTCCCAGCCAAGGTTTTCAGACTCAGTCATTAAAGTCAGGGAGTTTCAGTCAATAGTCATAGTTTAAATTTGGTAAGGCAGAGTCAATAGATGGAAGAGTTTTGGAATATATGAGCACAGAGATGTGAGGTGTATAGCAATTGCATCTGTAAAATGATTTGACAGTATTTACTAAAATTCAATGCAGGCTGATACAATTGCTCAGCAATCTGTCTATTCCTAGCTATGTGGCCATGAGGGAGGAGTAGACTCCCACAATGGCCTGTATATAACCAGGTTTACACCACTGCTACTGCCATGGTATCAGCTGGAAACCCTGCTCAATTCTCCATCAGTTGAAACAGATAAATGCGTTATAGAATATTCACATATTAGAGTATTAATTCAGAAAAACAGTAATAAGAACTACAATTATATATAAAAATAGATGAATTTCAGAGACTAGAAAGCAAAAAGAGATAGAAACAGTAACATTACATATGGTGTTGTTCATGAAGTACAACAATACATTAGCTAAGTTGTAGATTTAGAAGTCAGAAAAGTGATTTTCTGTAAGTGAAAAGGGACATGTGATGATCTGGGTCCTAGGGTTGTTCTGTGATGGTGGAGTAGGGTTGCCCTGAGATGTATAACTAGGGTCCTTCAGGATATGTTACATCACAATAAAACAATGTCTGGATGCTTATTATAAAGTCAACATTCATAAACTCACAAAGTCATCAACATTTTCTGTACTTTTCAACTTGCAGCTATGTTAAAAAGTAACTATTGTATGCAATAGGTATTATTGAACAGAGTCAAAGGCTAATTGGTCCTCTATCTGCAGCTAGTCATTGTGAAAGAAAAAAAAAAACAACCCTCTTTTTGCCATTGTACTTCTTTTCCTTAAAACTAACATTGTTTAGAGCTTTCACATTGTGTTAACCAAGTCTTATGTGTTACCTGGCCTCTATTATAGTCAGAAACAATAAAATCCTCTCTTGGAGATACTTTCTCATTAGGTTGACTAACTGCCATCAGTAGTCAATAAGCATGCCACTCAGGTGCCACATCGGTCCTTTCTCCATCCAACCATGTTCTCACCTCCACAAAGAACTGCAGTGCATTGAGCTGGCACTATTTAAAATGAGTTCCAGTTTCATTAAAAATAAATAATGCTTTTTTTATCTGAAAAAGAAATCAAAGCAAAAACCAATACCAATGACCTATCAAGCAAAAATAAACAGGAACACAAAACCCTTTTATAAAAGAAACAAACAATATGCAGTGCCAAGTCCTGATTAACAGAAGTTGGGCTTTAGTCACAGCGTGCGACTTCACTGGCCTGGCCTGAGGTGCTTTCTTTATGGTGAACACTGGAAAATAATGCCAAGAGATTTTCATGTCCTGCCCGAGGAACACACATAATGAGACATAAAGCAGAAACTTTGGGAATCTTATTAGAAGATACAAAGCACTTTTTATGAAGTCAAGCAAGAGTCCTACAATGTGTTAACCCGAGGCAAAATTCCACAACAAAAAATGAAACACTCACATGCTTTTCAGAAGTGTGAAATCTGAAATCTGGGCAAGGACCAAAGCTATGCTTTC
Organism: Mus caroli; assembly: GCF_978045245.1. Taxonomy (NCBI): domain Eukaryota; kingdom Metazoa; phylum Chordata; class Mammalia; order Rodentia; family Muridae; genus Mus; species Mus caroli. The sequence continues at coordinate 9,189,826 of NW_028227264.1, read as the reverse complement.
AGTCCTGAGGAAATCTGACCATCTGTCATGTCACTCCATGGCTTACTTTCCTTCTGATGCTGGCCAGAAAGAATGGCTTCTGTGGGGTTTCATTTCTTTGTCAGTTAAAAGGGAAACATAGGGTTGGTAGGGAAATAGATAGGAAGATTGAACAATATAATCCTAAAACACTGAGTATGTAGATTGATAAATAATAGCATGGTTTCAAAAGGACAAGGAAATACAGGGAGAAAGATGCCAGAAAATATATGGAGAAAGAGGGCCAGACAAATGAGTGCTCTTTAATTTAGCAAAGCAGAGTTAGCTAACACCTAAATGGACAAGTAGGCACTAACAGGATCCAGGTCCACTCCATCACATCAGGACTGGGACTACAGATTCCTGCAAGGCTGAGGGAAATGGTGGTGGTAAAAAGAAGAGAAAGTTTATAGTTCTGTAAGCAACAGTTGGATCTTTTGAATCTATTTACATAATCCATATAACCAATCAGATATTTCTCTTCCATCTTGGTAGGAGATAGGTAATTTATTGTATGGAGGAAAATATATTTTTTCCAACAAGAGGACCTGCAAACTTGAGTCACCAAGACCACTAAAGGGTTGGAAGATAGTGCTAAAATCCAGGAGATTCATGAAACTTACAAAATAGGTCTCTGACCCCGTATGCTGTCCTCTGCTCTTTCCTCCCAAATCCTGGTTAACAAGTTTATGACTTTTTGTTTTTCTTACTGGATAAGGAGAAAAAGCTAGAAACTGTCATTCCAGTAGATTTCCATCTCTCCCCAAACTGCCAGATTCCTTTTAAGTCAGGGTGCTAGACTTGAAGAAAACAGTAAAGAAACTAAAAGGAAAACAAATGAAGAGTTTTAAAAAAAACAAACAAACAGAAATCTATTGTTATTTAAAAACCAGAGAAGACACTGCTTCCAACAATTAAAGCAGAGGCAGTGTAAAAAGACTATTAGAAAAAAGAAAGTTCTTCAAGGGAAATGTATATGAGGATAGAGAATTCAGAGATCAATGGAAGAACTGAGTTTAAGCAGATCATATTTTCCCTAAAGTAGGACTAACATTCAAAGAGATAAAATGGAAAGACAGAGAATAAAATAGAGGCAGACAAGTAGGTACAATATATGACTAAAAAAATATTTTTTAAAAAGTGTAGCAGTGGTGAGACATGATTATCAAAGACATACAAGGACACGTGGTATCTTTACCACAATGGGTATGAAATGACTCTGATCATCACAGTGTTTCTTAATATAGCTGAGCAGGAGGGAGAGTCAACTTAATGGGAAGAATTACACATCAGCTTGGCAGTGGATTTTGCAACAGTGCTTCAGAAACCAGAAGATAATAGAACAATGGCTTCAAAATGCTGAGGGGGATTTTTTTTTCTCACTTGGAAATTAATATCTAGATAAGTTAATGGAAATATGAAAGGATTTATCTTCATGTAGCCAATGGCTCTGAAACTTCACTGCTTGCATATTCTTTCCCATCAAATGAAGAGAGCGATTAAGAATAGATCAACTGAAAGGAAGCCCAGTGTAAGATCAAATGCATTGGTACATTGTCATGTGCAACTTAAGCTCACTGAGAACCTTTCTCTGCAGGTGGCAGTCCTCTATTTCAGATTCTCCAGGGGCCTTTGAGTCAAAGTGTCCTCCAGGGTTCCTTGTTCATAAGCTCAACTAGCTGCCTGGCCCTGTGACATAGAGACAGGCAAACAGCAAGCAGGTACAGTTATTAAAAACACGGTGTCCTTGGGAACAGCGAGAAAATGAACCATTTTCAACATGGGTTTCTACTATTTTTGTCATAATATAAAATGCTTGCAGTGGTATTGGAAGCTAGAAGCTCATGCATGAAGAGACTGGTCTGACTTGCTTGGAAACTTCAATCAGAAACTCTGGCATGTCCCAGTTGATTTCTGCTAGTTGTTGTAAGCCACCAGTTGATGGTGCAACTTTTGTTTCCCCTCACAACGAGGTTACACAAGTTGTCTCTGTTGGATGTTGTAAGTGCCAGCTTTGATGATGTTTTCCCATCTATCTGCTCAATACTGTTCACCCTTTTACTCTTTCTTGCCACATGCTTAATAATCTCACTCACCGAAAACTCAAAGTTCAGCCCATTCTCTGGGGATGAGACCCAGCACCACACATCCATAAAATAAATGGATCAGGAGAGGAGAAAGAAAAGCCAAGCAAGTGGCTAGAGGAAAGAAATCTGAAAGAGCCATTGCACCAGAAAAGAAACTCACTCTCAACTGGGACATGGTGTAATAGGAGGACACGGACTCCTGCACAAGGAAATGACAGACAGATGTTTCTTTCCATGTTTCTGACTGCTCTCTGTGATGGTTTTAGTGAAAGGAACATGGGAATTAAATGAAAAAGATGAGAAGGAGGAATTAAGGATTGTTAATAAATAACTCCCAGAAGGATCAAATTACATGATAGAAGGTTGATATGAAGTTCATTGTATATTACATGACTCTGCTATAGAGAACACATTGCAATCCAAGGGTATGGAGGAGGGAGATGGGATAGGTGGGCATGCAACTTACAATAACTGCTGTAGCAGGTGCATTGTGCAAACATGATCCAATCATTGCTTCCTGCCTGTATGCTGCATTGTGATCTGCCATTGGAGTGTCACATGGAAAGAAAGAATTTGCTTCTGCTGATGTATCTGCCTGAATCTACCATGTATCTGCTATCGACAGAATGCAATGACAGTGACATCCCAGCCTATGTGAGAAAGGAGCACATAATAAAATCATATGCAAATCAAAGCTACATGGAGACTCCATATCACGCTAGTCAGATTGGTTGTCATCAAGAAAATAATCAACTCTGTTGCTGAGGACAGAGGGAGGAAAATATGATAGTTGGAATATAAATTAGTGCAGACACTATGGAAACTATTAAGAAAAGTCTCCAACCAATTCTAAGTAGCATGTAATCCATAGTATACATTTATAAACATGGAATAACTTAATTTCACATACAGTAGACAAACCTGATAGCCAATTCAATATTCACAATAACCAAGTCATGAATCAGCTTAGTTATCCATCCACAATGATTAGGTTAATGTGGTATATGCACATAATAGAGTAGTATTCAGTCATAAAGAACACAATTATATAATTTTCAGGAAAATGGATGCAATTGGAAATTAATTACTAAGTAAAATAAGTCATTCAGAAAGACAAATAGATCATGGTTTCTGTCATATTCAGAATATAGGCTTTAAAAAATACATGGAAGTATACTGAGTCTTATTTTCTAGGACTGAATACTGGCTAAAGGAACGAGAGAGGTAAGGGCAGTTAAGGAGGGGTGAATAAGATCAAAGTGTACTGGGTAAGTGTATGAGCATGTGTAACCTCCTCACAGCCTGAAGCAGGCTGAGCCAGACCTCGCTTTGCTGCCAATAAGGAGATTACCTAGGTTGGAGCCTTTCTCCCTAGATCACTCTATTGTTCAGCCACTGCCACTGTTCCCCTTCAAGATACTGCTTCCTGCTGGGAGGCCACGGAGCTATTCCTGAGACTACACCCTACCCTGCACAGTCATCACCTGCAGCTGGGCTCCAAGAATGAATTGGTGGGAATGGGCCTCCCCCCCCCTTACAAGTGCATTTGCCATAAAACATTTGAGCCTTGATCAGGAACCTTGTCTTGCCTCCATTTTTCTCTCGACTGCCTAGTTCCCCTCTCTTTTCAGTCCCAGTTTGCCTGCCAGGTGAAACCCAGTTCACATGAGCCGCGAGTTGGTTTCCAACAAACATGTCATAATGCAGTTCCTTGCCTTGTACAATTGATATATGGTGTTTCCAAAGAAAGAAAAGGAGTCTTAGGAGGTGGTTTGGTGGTTGAGAGTAATTTCTGCTCTTTCAGAAGATCCAAGTTTGGCTCCAGTACCTGAGCCTGGCAGGTCACAATTACCCCATTTCAGGGATCGGATGCCTTCTGACCTCTATGGACATGGGAACACACATATAAGCAAAATCAATCTGTTTATATAAGAAAGAGAAGATCGTACAATTTATGTCTGTTTTTCCAAGAGTATTTCTGTGCTTTGGGGTAGGTTTTTACAAGGCAGTGGACAAGCCAAGCAAGTACTAAATAGTTGGAGGCTAAAAAAAAAAATCAGGTTATAAGTAAATAAGATATATATGCAAATCAGTTATAAAGGTATATATGCAAACCACCAATTTGCATATATAATATATGCACTATAATAATGATTTGCATAATTGTAAATATAAAAAGAACTAATCCAAAGACATAAACGTGAAAATGAAATGGAGCGGGTAAGGATGGGTATGGAAGAAACTGACCTTTACTCTAAGCTTGCAGTATTGAAACTTTAAAGCTACACACCAGAAGGAGTAATGCCTCTCTCTAAAAGGGCATCCAGAGTGATGGTCAAGAAGCTTACATCTTCATTCAGAATGAATGAATCAGAATGAATTCAGAATCAAACTCAGCTTGTGGTCCTCCTCACATGAGACAACTTGAGCATGTGAGTCTGTTACATCATGAAGGCTCTGTGAATCACTCTCCAAAGACATTTAGGACAGTGACTGGTATACAGTCGGTATGCTTGTCAAATAAGATGAACTTCCTCCAGGGAAAAGTCCTATAGGTCTCCCAAGTGAAAGCTGGCCATAAATAGCAGACCCATATTCCCTCTGACTGTAATCATGAATAGATTATATAATCTTGGGCAGCTACTCAAGTAGTTTTTCTGAGCCTCCATCCTTTGGATTAAAGTTGGGAATCTCAACTCAAGGCTGTTTATAAAATGAACG